>NC_083766.1:14388881-15621881 GCF_963514075.1 Conger conger | reverse complement strand
TAGTTATATAGCCAGCTAGTTACATAGCCAAATAACTTGCTTGCTCATAATGTAGTTCGTTAGAACTATGAAAAGACGGTAGACTTTTCGTGTTTGTCACTGTCAGCTTTCCAAAACAGTGCATGAGAACACTGAACTGTATAATAACGCATTATATTTCGGGCTATATTCATAGACTGTGGGAAGTCAGCGTTGTGGTTTGAGGGTGTTTGTTGCTGCAATTCCTCTGTTGACAGTTAGGAGTCTGAAATCACCTACTGTACCTTTAAGTGAAAGGTGCGAGGGACAGTAATATACTCACAGGCTTTCATCAGGCGAGAGACTGTCAGTGAAGAAGGAACAGTTCTGATTTTCCATCTCCGCCAGTCTGAAGAAAGATTATTGATTAGAAGGATGGAGTCGACCTGCCATATCTCAGGAAGCACCTGCATCGTCCGTCCTCATTGAATAACAATGTGTCACTGCCAATATCTTTCTATCAAACTGTATTTTACAAATGCAAACAGTGTGAAAGTAATAAACATAATAATCACTTTATTTTCATAGTACTTTTCATACAATGGTTTGCAGCCTATTGAGCCCAAAGTGCTTCACAGAAGAGCATTTCATTGATAGATTCCCTTTGGTGATGTGTCAAAAACGTTTTCTGCGGTTCTGCGGGGGCTGACAATTCTCTTAGCTAATTCAATAGCCAATCATGACATTGACAAGGAAAATGCATGTAAGCAGTGAAATATCTAATTTACTGTGCTTTTGTTGAGCTTTGAAAATTTCCTAGTAGAGATGGTCCTGAAAGGGTTGGGTTTCTTAATTTAGTACACCAAAGATTTAATTGAGGGTAAATGTTGACAAGACAAATTTGCCTTCGTTTCAGTAGCATTTTCTGGGTGTTAACAGTGGAATGAATGTCTGAACTCAAAGCGTTGTGTACCTTCATAAAAAATGAGTTGGCAATTAGAAAGTGATGAGAGAATAATTACTTTATTTAGACGTTGAAATCACAACCTCAATTGTCCCAGTTGAAGGAAAAGCAAATGCGAAATTAAGTGTTTGCGAAGGCTACATTTCTTTTTCTTTGTGATTATTAATTATTTTGAGGCAACAATAAGTGCCAATACCATCATCTAATTAGCAGAAAATACAAGCTAGTCGGTCTAGTATTAATCTCGTGAAATAATTCAAATAAATAATTAAAAACAATATGAGACACCCCTCCAAATTCTATGGTTGTTCTGAGTAGTTTGATAACATCTCTGAATTTAGTTGAGATCTGGAGGCTTCAGCACCCCACAGATAAAGAATAGTAATTTTTCAAAAGTTCGTAAGTACTCTTGAATAGATGACTTCCAGACTGATGCAAATTATTTTTAAAAGGTAATGACAAGCTGCATGTCGATCATTTTCTGATGATATGGAGCCTTGTAATTTTGTGGTTGTAGAACCAACTGCTTTGGTTATATGAAGTTGTCGCTGCTGCTGTCTATGATGAAATGCGCAAGCATAGCATTTAGCTGTATACCGGAAATGCAATTCAGTAGGACATCCGTTTACTTCCTCATTAAATCCAAGTCATTTGAAGGGTCTCCTCTTTTGAAAAACTCCATACATTTTTCTAGATTTTTCTGTGTTTTTAAGAAGTGTAAGATTGTGATTTTCTAACCCTGAAGTAGCAATATGTGGTTGCTCTGATGCTTGCCCCATTGTTTTTTTTTGTTAGCATAACAGGGCAGGCATGTGCACTAGTGCTTTTCAGCGGCCGCTCTGGCTAGTAACGGCAGTGACAAGTAGTAGTCAAATGACCATTTTATAATTATAACTTATAGTCACCAAATGTAATGCTATATATATTATATTAACCTATCTATTAATGAATTATTACCTAATGTTAGCTTAGCTGCTAAATTGATTTTCGTTGGATTGTCAAAACCATTATGGGTTATATGCAATTGTACTGGGTCCTGACAACCTAGGCTTACATAATCTGAAAAAAAAAAAAAAAACAACTTTACTTTCTAGAAATTACCCGTTTAACAAACTTTTTTGGAAAAACCCCATTGACCTCAATTAATTCTGTGAGCCTGTTGCCTGTGTAATAAAGTACCAGTCCAGACGTTTCAGACCCTTAGTGTAGCCTCTTCCTCTCTGCCTTTACTACCCAAAAAATAAAATCGGCTGTGCAAGTGCCCACTGAGATCAACTCATGTTTTGATTGGTTAGAGGTTATATCAATCATCATGTCCAGAATGAGCACAAGACCGCGCATGATCAGAAGACATTAGTGAAGCAAGCTTCATGGGTGGGCATAACAACGCATCATAAATCAACAAATATCCAATTAATGCCTTTTGACATGAAAACGTCTCTCATTGGTTATTATACGTCTACTTTTGTGGCTCCACAGAGGGTGATTGCGATGACAATTTAATATTAAAAAAAGATATGTTGAGTGAGATATGCATGTTCTTCTAATGTGAGGGGCTATATAAAGTACCGACCTTACCTTACCTGTTCAGGGCCTTGCTCATTTTGCACAATCTGCCATGCTATGCTGCCTGCTAGCTGCATCTGCCCTGCTGGCTGGCTCATTCTTTCTGCTGTACTGCCTGTTTTGATATGCTGCCATTGCTCATATTGCATGCTGCCCGTTGCTAGCTGCATTCGCTCAAAATATCCTGCTTATTCTGAAATCATGCCTTAAAAATCTTTGCGCTCCCACCACCAACCCAATATCCACTGGTGAGCTCTGCTTCTCAGATCCTCATGGAATCCACAGCAGTTCTCAGATCCTCATGGGATCCACAACAATTCTTATTAATTATTATTTTCATTAGGTTGGTAAATTAGCTTGTGTTTTAAAATCCAACTCCAAAGTCTAAAATTGCAATTTCATAAAGTTTTAAAAAGGTCCACAAGCTTCACTCCATTACTTGGGCCCATACCTCAATTAAATATCAGTCGAACTGCCAATTCTTAGAGCCATGGTTAGATGGAGCACTCGCAGACTGACAGCAAGAATAATACAATCATACATATGTCACAATAATACAATGTCATGCAGAATTTTACCTTCCCTACTGATAAAACAAAGGGAATTCCAACCTGAGGAGACTAATTAGAGCTGGCACCTTTGAGGGGTGTGGGCAGCTTGCAGCCCAATACAGTAACACTCGGTATTCAGTGGTACCATATGTGAACCTAGTCAACTCTGTGGAGAACACCTGGCCTGCTGGGCCCCTTAGCCTTGCAGTCAATCATTAGTGCCGCATTAGAGGACACCCCACCACAACCCTATACAAGCCCGGCAGACATGGACACTGGCTCCTACTGAAAGTATGTTTCCAGAGTTCCTAATGGTAGTTATGCTCTGGACTTAAAGGGGAGGGCCTGAGTCCTACCTGCTTGCAAAGTGCTCGATCCTGGAGTGAGTGTCCGCATGAGGAAGCTTGGGGGAAGAACTGGGCCTGGTGACAGAGACAGAAACAAACGTTAATCAAACAGCCAATGGCGCAGTACCGAGATGTTTCTGCATCCACCCCCTGGTGAGGCACACAGCACACACACTTGTCAAATGACTCCTCCTATAGAAATTCTGTGTCAGACACTGAAATGGCAGTTCACTTGCTGTCTGAATCCCTTCATGTTACACTTTTCTGCAGCTGTGCCATTTCCTGCCCGCTTTAATTTGCATCAAATATATCAGGGTCAAATCTGGGAACTCACGTCTCTGTACTTTCAGCCCCCAGGACAGACTGTACGGGCAGGTAGCCTCTCTGCGGGTGCTTGCTGAAGTACTGCTTGGACCGGAACTTGTTCTTCAGGGTCTTGGCAAAGTCTCTCATCTTCTCCCCAGAGGTGGTCTATAGAGCAATATGGGAGAACAGGATAAAGGGTGAAGAAAGACCCGCAGCTAGTCCATAAGGACATCACACCCACTGCCATAGTCCACATGGCATGACATACCGTAACAGATGATTTTCAAAATGAGAGAGATTTTATGTACACTAGCATGCGATAACACTAAAAGTCAGATAATCGTATTCTGCTCCTTAACAGTCCTGTAAAGTAACTGAAGTTTCTGTTACTCCATTTTGTACTATTGCAAACCATCAACTCCCATGATACATATTTCTCTCATTTTAATATAACATTACAACTAGTCCAATCTGTTTGGGAATGTTGAATTTTAGCTTCTGATATCATCTCCTGTATTATCCCTGACAGCATAGCTACATAATGCCAATGTAGATGCTATACTGATTTCCAGAAGACTTTTGAGTTTGGCGGATATTGCAAAAAAAAAATTTCTATGCTTGTGCAAACTATCTGCTCTGTTTTGTTTGATACTTAATATGATGTTTTGTTTGACACTTTTGACATAAATCTGATTCTATGGCAGAGCTACAGTAAGCTACAGTAAGTGTCACTGCAACTTAGTAATGGGGAAACTACCTCCACGCTACATTGTGACTACCTCCCACAGTGACAGCCTACAGTACAGTACATGAATCCAAGGTCACTTTTCACTGTGTACTAGGCAATAGACTGGAATCGACTATTATACTACAAAACACACCATTGTTTGCACATTAATACAATTCAATTTTATGTGTATAGCACTTTTCACAGAGACATTGTCACAAGGATGCTTCGTCACAAGTACACCAGTCTTGGGTACGACTTTTATGATCACAATTATAGGATAAAATGATTCTGACATTCTAGGATCTGACAAAGGATACAGGCCTAGAACTTTTAACCCTTTAAGTATCGCCCCTTTTCTTGACACAAGCTTAAGAATGACATACCCCAATAACCCCATATTATTGAGCCCTTTTGACAAGGTTACCCTTTGGGGTTTGTTTTCCAAGAGTCAGAATTACAGCAAATATTACAAAAAACAAAGTTACAGAAGCTCAAACACAGTGAAATTTTTAGCTTTTTTTCTCACTGAAAAAATCTTCTGTTTGACTGGATACATATTATTGTAGCAGTGGCTTGTGCACTTAGAAAAACAATGGAGCCAAGTCACAACACTGGACAAATCTTCTTTCAAATTCAATAACATAAATAACACGTAGATAATAGAATTTCTATGAACGTATTAAGTATTTTTCTAGAAGTAGACAATGGACATTCTATCAACGTTTCTCCGAGTTTCTAGAATGAGGAACTATTATGCATTTGGTCCGTTGGACACTTGTCGTGAAAAGGACACTGACATTACGTTATTTCTTGTAGTATGTGGATTTCCAAAATGCAGAGAAGGTGAGGTCCCCCCACACTTGGTTTACCACCCACATGTTACAAAAATAAGTAACTGTTGTTGCTAAAGCAATGGCATCTTAAAATAAAGTTATACAGATAGAACTGTGAGTTTTAATGCTTTCAAACAGTATCCTGTTACCATAATGTTTGAAAAAAGGAATAGAAAGAAAGAACTAAAACCCTCAACAACTTAGGGCTGACTTAAAACTTAAGGGGCTAATCACGGTCATTAATCAATATGTTAACTAAAGGATAGAAAAGACAAACAGCAGTATTACTGGCCTCGATGTCCAGGTTTAGCAAATATCTGTCGTAGAAGGAGAACAATTTTAGATTTTACTGAATACTGTTTAGTTCTGTGTATATTCAGGTTTCCTGGTTTCTGGTCTTTATCATTCTACTTTGTTATTGTTGAGAGCAGACTGGGGCTTGTTGCCTTCAGAGACCAAGACTACTGTTAGCAACAGGATGTTCGCCTCTAGCTGAGAATGCAAAAAGCCTGAGCAATTTGTTTTTCCATCATTGATAACAGCAGTGGATGCTATGACTGAGGTTGTGCTGCCCCACTGTGGACCTTAAACTAACCCCACCCACCACAACTCCTTTCATATAAAGAATCAATGCTACTTTGAGACAGTCATTTAAGAAAGTATTTTTACTCTGAGACAATAAAGACTGCATTGATTTGACAGATCTCTTTGTTTGACTTCCACAATCCAACCACCCGATCTTAGACCAAAGAGCAAGCAGATCATCATTACCGGAATGTAGTACTCCATGATGGGATAGTGGAGCTTTTTTCCCTTGGAGGTCCGTCCCGTCAAGAAGCAGGTCTGGCATATATCCACATTGAACTGCTTAAGGCTACGATACCTAGGCCAGGCACAGGAGACACAACACTTCCAGTCTAAAACAGGGTTTTTATAAACCAGTCTCATTCATAACCTGTCGTTGATTCAAAACAACAAGCTCATTCTAAAGCTCATTCTCAAGGACCAGTTTAAAGACCTATCGAATGGAAATACTAGCACTTTTTACTGTACAATCTGCTGTGCAGTCCAGAATAAAATCCTGCAGTGTTGGGGTCTACTGTGGCCAGATACTCAAAAGTGAGGCATACAACAGGTCATAGCATTGCTAGACTCCTTGCAAAATGCCTCGCCGATTTTGATAGTCGTACAGCTACCACTGAGGATTCCATATTTGTAGAAAGTTTTCATGGAATGAATATTAATCATTACAATAAAAAACTTGGTCAAAATCAGATGCTAATTCAAATGCATATGCTAATTAAAAACCTCATTAAACACAGCCCACCATAACCTTCACCATAACCACCCAGGGAGCACAGAAGTTACTGTTCTCCACAGGATTCACAGCCTCACCTGAAGCCTTTGATGGGGCACTGTTTGCAGACAGAGCACTTTGCCTGGTGTTTGGCAGACTCTGCTGCAGCCACTCGGTGCAGGACAGGCAGCCACACCAGTGACTGCGGCTCCAGACTCATCCACTCTAGGAAGTGGGACACCTCAATGGCCGGCTTCTCTGGGGCCTACAGACAGGGAAGTAGGGAGGGAGGGAGGGAGCGAGAGATTCCATATGAAACCAGCCTAAGCTGATTTAAGCTGTTTTTGACACTTTTAGCTGGTCAACCAGCTGTTCACCAGCTAACCAACCTATATAGTCAGCTAGTCCACCAGTTGTCCAACTAAATACCAGCTAAGACCAGCCACAGACCAGCTATAACCAGCTAGAAGTGACAAAAACACAGCTAAAACCAGCTTAGAATCTCAGGAGGGGAGAAAGTCAGAGGGTGTGAGGCATGAGCTGACAAGATGGTACGGAGTAAAATAATGAAGGAAGGGGCTGGAGCAAAGACCTGGGTCCAGGCTGTATTTCAGCATGGAACATGGCAATGGCAGGAAATAAAGACATGCTAATGAAAGGGCTCAGGAGATAGGGACAGTCATTAAAGGGCTAAATTCTCATTAAATGTGTATGGAAATTACATTTAAAGTTTGATTTCCCCAAGGGCCCTGCTTTACGAATGAGCAAAGCAGGATAATTGACATGTCACTTCCCCATGGCGTGGTGACAGCGGTCTGTGTAAAAGGTGGTTTACCTCACAGCAACTTGGGCTGCGCTGCTCCCAGCCTGACTGAGACCATAAACAACAGTACCTCTTTGCTAAGGCTTTAGGTTTATAGAACTACAGTGACACATTACTGTAACTACCCAAGTGAATGGTTAAATCTGGGCCTTCTCCAACAGCAAAGCTTGACAATTATGCATTATCTCATGTATGGAGGATTCCTGATAAGCAGACAATTGATATTTCTTCAATGATTACAGCATTGTTAATCAGTTGAATTAGCAATGGCTGTAACCAGACATAAATATTTGAATAGGAAATGGTTTAATCATGGATCAAGCCTTTCAGAAAAGCCCTGAAAAGCATAAAGCTGGTTTCAAGAGGCAAAAATAGGAATAATAAACCTCTACTTACTCCAAAACTTATGATTAGTACAGTCAGAACCAAGAAAATATATGACAGTGCTATGGAAAATCCCTGACGATCTTATTGCAATAGCCCTTGCATAACCCTAAATGGCCTTTTTCACTTTACACTTTTTACAGACTTAGACGTACTTTTCCCAATCATTTTGACTTCACTAAGGGTGAACTCCCTGGAATACATGACACATTATGAAAACATAATGAGAAATTCAATGGAATTTGACACATTCACAGGAAGATTGCCACACAAAGTGGCAGGGCAGAACAGGAAGCGACAGGCCGCAGCAGGATAGCTCACCATGCGGAAGCAGCTGCTTACACTGGGCTCCACGTTGCTGCCCCCAAAGGCTGCAACCTCACCCAGCTGCCGTGGGATCTGCACGGCTTCATGCAGCAGGAGGCTGAGGTGCCGCTGGTCCGTCAGCCCACCGGGCCCTGATACCTGACGGAACAGATCTGACATGCGCACGCACATACACCCAAACACACACACACACACACACACACACAGAACAGTGTTAGAGCCTGACCCCCCAGGTTTCATTAGCTGGTCTGCAAGAGGGCTGCACCACTAAAAGGCATGACATTGACAGAAAGCTGGAACAACTGGAGAATGAATGACAATTACTATCTTAACTCAGACCTTATAAGCAGGGTAGAGCATTCCTTGCTAAAACTGACTACCAATTCAACCCGTGCAAAAGCACCTTGGAAAGACCTCCATTGTGGTAGCTGCTCTCCACACAGTGAAGACACAGATTGACAGTGAAGGCAGGAACACCCTACATTACATTACATTATTGGCATTTGGCAGACACTCTTATCCAGAGCGACCTATAGTAGATTAGACTAAGCAGGAGATAATCCTCCCCTGGAGCAATGCAGGGTTAAGGGCCTTGATCAAGGGCCCACGGCTGTGCGGATCTTATTGCAGATACACCAGGGATCCCAGTCATTTACCTTAACCACTACACTACAGGCTGCCCTTGCACCCTCCCCCCAGATGAAAAATTGCATGCTGAAAATTACAGCACTAATTCAATCCTTCCCATTGGCATATGCATGTATTCTCTACTGTTGAAATGTGCTCAGTACAGGTTTACAGAACTTTGCTAACTGTGGATGAGTGGAGGTGATGCTGAGAGCTATCCTCTCATTCATTTTCTCTCCTGGTAGAACAGGCAAACAACTAAGCAGATTAATAAGGTTTAACCTGGTGTTCCCTCCGTCTCTGCCATTCAAGTTTGAATGAGTAAAAATAGACACAATTCTCAGAACTTATTTTTTGGTCTTTAGGCAGCAAAAACAGTGAAATTTGCATGAGAAGAAAAGCTGAATCCGAGCAGACATAGTTGACTCAGCTTTCTTCAGAGCAGATAATGGTACACTTATCAGCAATCCCCAAAGGAAAATGGGACTGTGTATCTGACCCTTCAGCCGTAGCACAAAGCCTTCATACTTTTTCACTGATAAGGACATAATTCGCAGAAGGGGCTATACAGACCCGTTGTCAAATTTTAACAACCAATCTTAGCTTGCCCCTGTGCAGTAAATGTCGGTCGCCAAACCTGTCGACCCAATGATCCCTCTTTCCCCATTGTGCATTCTGAAGCCAAGCTAAAGCACTTGGACATGGTTCTCCCCTCTGTAACACATTTTAAAGTGCCTGCTCATAAAATCAGTCATAAAGGTCCTCCCTTTATAGCAGTACTCCAATACAAATTTCGCAGCTAACTGAAAATAAAAAACAACTTCAACAAAAGCCCTCCAGAGAAAAAGAGTTAAACAGCATCCGGTTTCAGCTTAGATACATGTGTTCTGCAACATAAAGTTGTTGGTTTTTAAGTGAGTTGAAATTGTACTTCCCTCTAGGGTCTATCAGCGAACTTATCCCTGGTTATGGGTATGCACTTTGTTGTACGTCGCTCTGGATAAGAGCGTCTGCCAAATGCCAATAATGTAATGTAATGTAATGAGTGGATACCTTTACATGGCACTTCTATTATTTGTGTGTTTCATGGTGCTTGATGATGTTATGAATACAAGTGTACTATATTTCACAAACTCACATTTGTATTTTTCCAGAACATCCACATTGCACAGGCACACCAGCCCGGTCTTGAAGGACAGAACTCGCACCTTCCCGTTCCGGCCACTAGAGAGAGCAAAGATACAGTTAGGGGGACGCTGGATGCTATTGCCACAAATTAGGGGCACAAAGTCAGACATACTTAATTGTATGATTCCGACTCCTTGCCCCACACACAAAACAAATGTAAACATGTAAACATTTTTAAAAATAAATTTGCCCTAATTTCACAAGACAGCTTTAGATTGTTGACTCTCGGATTAGTCTTGTTATTTTATGAGCACACACATCTGTCCACAAGACCTTTTTCCAGAACTGTAGTTGCTCTTGTAGTACTTCTTGCCAAACTGTAAACATACATCCTTTATTCTGCGGCTAACCAGTGGTTTCAATCTTGCAGTATAGAATCTGTATTTATGTTCATGATGTCTTCTGTGGACATTGGTGGTTATTGTTCATTGACAAATCCTCCTGAAGAGTTTCTCATCTGTTCTGAACATTGATCCTCATGTTGATAAACAGCAGTAATAGTTTCCAAAGGTGATTGCAAGCTAGAGGAAAAGAGGTAATTAAACACACCTGAGCAATTACACCTGTGAAGCCATGTGTCCCAAACATTATAGTGCCCTGAAAAGGAGGGTGGGGGGGGGTCTGTCATTTCTACATGGTGAAACCAAAATGTATAAAAGTACTCTTTACTAAAATCTGAGAACTGTGTACTTTAACCACAGGTTAATTGTGGCAATTCAGAGGCAAATCAAGAGATAATGGGTATTTTCCCAAACATCATGGAGGGCATTGTATATTTGCAAAAGTTCAAAAACGTCCAGTTCTCACCCTCAGCATATCTTGCAGAGATGGCAGGATCAAGCAAACGTTTGTTTTCTGCAGCAGGGCAAATTCTTTGTCTCTATCGTAAAACAATATGTCTTACTTACAGCCTAAGATTGCAGTTGCTCAGGCCTAATTCTATTCAGAGAGAGTATTCATGGAAAAAACAGCCACAAAAAAGCAATTATTAGAATCAATGGGGAACGTGTACAGATATGGAACTCTCATTAGCGGCAGGTAGCTCACAGCCACCTGCTTAAATTAAGATGGACTTTGAAAAAGAACTGGGGTCTGTGTTCTGTTCTCCTGTCATAGCCTCAGATTTTCAATCAAGCACCAGGTGGTGGGTGGGGAGCGGAGGGTCATTTCTGTACTGTTAAATGGTGCTCACTTCCTGTAGTGAAGTGAGATGCCTGCATGAGACCTGATCCTGTGAGTGGTGGGGGGCAAGCTGATCAGGCACCCCCTGCAGAGCTACCGACATCAGGCCGAGGGGAGTTGTTTGGTGGGGAGATCAAGGTCGGAATCAAGGCAGGAATTTGGCTTGATGCCAAATGTACATTTAACCTCTTAAATATCACCTCTTTTCTTCCCCCAAAAAAATTATTGCTACTCTTGAATCCTTTTGACTACAGGCAGAATCCTGGTCTCTTCTGAAAGGTAACAAACCCTTGGGGGTTTGTTTTCCAGGAGCCAGAATTACTCTAAATATTACTAAAACAAAGTTACAGATGCTAAACTAGTGGAAGCTTTTTTTCTCACTGAAAATATTTTTTTGTATTTGAGTGGATACAAATGCTGTGCCCGGTGGGCTTATATTTAATGTGGAAATGCCCTCTAGTGTGGAGTCAAATGTGTTTTCACTGTCCTCCTCAGAACTATTCAATCAGATGATAAGGAATTTTTCCACATTCTTCCTGGCAGAACACCTCAAGCTCAGTATTCTTCGGCCTCCTTGCATGTACAGCACGTTTTGAGCTCTCGCCACAGATTTTCAATAATACTCAAGTCTGGGGACTGTGGTCGCCATGCCAAAACCTCCATCCGTCTTTCCTGGAGGTACTTCATTGTTGATTTTGGGGTATGCTTTGGATTGTTGTCTTGCTGGAATACCCAACCTCTCTTCAACTTCAATGTCTGGACTGAACCTTGAACATTAGCCTATATGATTTCTTGATATTTGGTGGAATCCATTCTTCCTTCCACTTGCACAATCCCCCCCCCAGCTGCCACACAACCCCAAAGCATATTGGATCCGCCTCCATGCTTCACAGTTAGCAAGATCTTCTTCTCTACAAAAGCTTCACCCTTTTTTCTCCAAACATACAGTACTGTGCAAAAGTTTTAGGCAGGTGTGAAAAAATGCTATAAAGTAAGAATGCTTTCAAAAATAGAAATGTTAATAGTTTATTTTGATCAATTAACAAAATGTAAAGTGAGTGAACAGAAGAAAAACCTAAATCAAATCAATTTGGTGTGACCACACTTTGCCTTCAAACCAGCATCAATTCTTCTAGGTACACTTGCACAAAGTCAGGGATTTTGTAGGAATATAGTCAGGTGTGTGATTAACCAATTATAACAAACAGG
This sequence comes from Conger conger, assembly GCF_963514075.1. Lineage (NCBI taxonomy): Eukaryota > Metazoa > Chordata > Actinopteri > Anguilliformes > Congridae > Conger > Conger conger. Next base: position 15,609,589 of record NC_083766.1, on the reverse strand, counting down.
AGCTAATAATCATCAATTTAATATGTAGGTTTAAACACAATCATTAACTGAAACAGAAACAGCTGTGTAAGAGGGTTAAAACTGGGTGAGGAACAGCCAAACTCTGCTTCCAAGGTGAGGTTGCTGAAGACAGTTTAATGTCAGAAGTCATACACCATGGCAAGACTGAGCACAGCAACAAGACAGGTAGTTATACTGCATCAGCAAGGTCTCTCGCAGGCTGAAATTTCAAGGCAGACAGGGGTTTCCAGGGGTTCTGTCCAAGCTCTGTTGAAGAAGCACAAAGAAACGGGCAACGTTGGGCACCGTAGACGCAGCGGTCGGCCAAGGAAACATCATGCTTACTTCCCTACGCAATTGGAAGATGTTCAGCAGTGCCATCAGCCCAGAATTGGCAGAGACCAGTTGGACCCAGGGACACCCATCTACTGTGTGGAGAAGTCTGGTCAGAAGTGGTCTTCATGGAAGAATTGCGGCCAAAAAGCCATACCTCCGAAGTGGAAACAAGTCCAAGCGACTGAAGTATGCATGAAAACACAGGAACTGAGGTGCATTTGGCTGAAATATTTGGCTGTAGCAGAAAGCAGTTTGATCGCCAAAGGGCTGGAGAGAGGTACAAGAATGCAGGCAACAGTTAAGCATGGTGGAGGTTCCTTGCAAGTTTTGGGCTGCATTTCTGCAAATGGAGTTGGTCAGAATTAATGGTCTCCTCAATGCTGAGAAGTACAAGCAGATACTTCATCATGCAATACCATCAGGGAGGAATCTGATTGGCCCCAAATGTATTCTGCAGCAGGACAACGACCCCAAATATACAGCCAGGGTCATTAAGAACTATCTTCAGCGTAAAGAAGAACAATGTGTCCTGGAAGTGATGGTATGGCCCCAACAGAGCCCTGATCTCAACATCATCGAGTCTGTCTGGGATTACATGAAGAGACATAAACATTTGAGGCTGCATAAATCCACAGGATAACTGTGGCTAGTTCTCCAACATGTTTGGAACAACCTACCTGCTGAGTTTCTTCAAAAACTGTCTGCAAGTATACCTCGAAGAATTGATGCTGTTTTGAAGGCAAAGGGTGGTCACACCAAATATTGATTTGATTTAGATTTTTCTTCTGTTCATTCACAGAATAATGTTCATGCATTTTGTTAATTGATAAAAATGAACTATTGACATTTCTATTTTTGAAAGCATTCTTATTTTACAGCATTCTTATTTTACAGTATTACAACCATGGTAGTTAGGTGAGGTACTGATTCCTGATTCTGCAGTTGGATACTTTAGAAGGCATGGAATAACTTCAGAAGGAAACGTTCAACCCTGGAATTATACTCACCTGACTCATTGAAGCCCTATTGGGTGAATCACCTGTGTCTGTGCCTTAGTAATCACCTTTTTAAAAAGATGCACAGGGCCATTTTCCTTTTATAATTAAAACATAAAAATAAAAGCAATCTTGCTTTAAAATTTGCAGAAATGTCTCATGTTAAACTCTGTACCATTTAGAGTTCAGGTTTGTTTTCGATCATATACAGATTCATTGCAGCAAACATTTAAATCAGGGGTGCCCACATTTTTGCACCCCACTGTTGATCTGCGTTTTCTGTGTTGGATTTTCAAAAGATTTTGAAAACTCAGCTGTTTAATTTTGCTTTCTTATAACTGCTGTTGTGGCTTTTATCTTTTATATTTTATTGCACTATACTCATTATTTTTGTTTTCATTTCTTATTTGCTTGTAAACATTTTTTATTATCATTCTATTTTATTTCAAATGTTTTCTCTATGAAGTACTTTTGTTTTGATAAGTGCTATATACATTAAAATTATTTATTATTACTATTTCAAATTACTAATTCAAATTGTTGTTGTATTTATATGTACATTCGTCACACTTGCAAAAGAGGGCACCTGCTATCAATGTGTCTCTGAGTTTAAATAAAAGAAAATGTATGAAAAATGAAGGCCGAGGGTGAGGACAAGAGGGCGGGGCAGAGGCTGGGTTAGGGGTGGGCCTACCTGTCATACACATTGAGCAGCCAGTTGAGACACATGTCCACACACAGCGGGATGTTGACTAGCACTCCACGCTCCTCCTCCAGCCGCTCATATAGGCCACTCAGCACGTGGATGACATCCGCCACATCCATGACGTGTTCGCCGTGCTGCAGCTCCTGCTCGCGGAACACGTCCGTCAAGCTACCCAGGGTCAGCATGTCCACTGCACTCAGTCAGACAGATGCAGGCTTAGACCAGGCAGAGCGAGAATCTCACATTCTCTTCTTTACATACATACAGTCACTGTGTTCTTAACATCATGATTTACTGAAATAGTGATGGATGAAGATAGAGGTGAAGCCTGCGTTTATGGTGTTGACATTGCTTTTATGAAAGCCAAGTTCAATCATAAGTGCAAGACTGAAGACAGTCTGCAGTCATGGCAGCCAGGTAATTAGTTGTCCTAAGGAGCTCAGCCTGGGGATGAATAGAGAGAGAGAGAAAGTGAGCTATGTTTTCCAGCGAACGCCGAGGCCTGTCTCCGGGGTACAGACAGAACAAAGACCAGGGTGAGTACTGAAGCAGGCAGCCAGTGATGAGGTACGACCAGTGGTTGGGGTGCTGACAGAAAGATTCAAAATGGGCCCCTATGGAGATCAGGAGGGAACGTTTTTCCTAAATTATTGAGACCAATTTTTGGACTTAATCTGTCCAAACAGCTGAGCCCTCAAGGACTGCTGCTGCCTTCAACATAGACTGAACTCTTGGATTCCAGCAGACTACCCAGAATGGCACAACTTCCCCCCTAGTAAGGACAAGCACACTTGTGGGGTGTGGTTATCTGGAAGATTGGCAGTGAGGGGTCCCACACGTACGTCGCAAGGTCTTCTGGACCCTCCTCAGCTTCATGGCTGTCCGGTAAGCCGAGAACTTGACGTTGTTCAGATCGACTGAGGAGGAGAGGAGGGGAGAGGAACAGAGGGAGGCATACAGTGGGGAGCAGGTGAGACAAATTAACATCTCTTCCCCTGGAGCCGAGACAACCACGGCCTCCCTCATTACGACACACCCATCTCCAGCAGATACATTGTCATGAGGCTTTATCATTGCATGCAAGCAGGAGGTTCAGGCACCCCCAGTAGATACATTTCTGAGGGCCATATTTTCCAGCCGACATCTGGCGTGTTGCGAGCTGGCATGCTGTTGATTTCAAATTTCTGGATGATCCAGATGCTTCTGGTAAGTTTGGGACTGACAGCACGCTGAATTGGGAGGAGAACCACTGCTCAGGGCAGTCAAGGCAGCTCATTGCCAATTTGGTGTAGCTTATTGAAATTCTGACAGAAGAAAATACGTACAAATTGATTTTCAAGCAGATTTATCTTATTTATGAGAATGTTTTAAAAAATCAACACAAGTCTGCACCTGCTGCAAAATAACTTTTTGGGAGAAACATCTGCTGTATCCTCGTCTTCCACTGTATTTTTACAGACTACGGAAATTGCCTATACAACTTGCACAATATCTTCATTAAAATAGTTAATTTGATTGAATATGAATGAATTAAGGTGCACCACACCCTATGATAATTTTATTAATATAATCCAGCCCATTTCAGCCTGCATTGGTTACATTCACATGAACTGCATCTGTAGCATAATAAGTCATGACACAGCCTATGGGGAGGCAGGGATTTCATGAACAGGATACAAAGTATAAAGTAGTAGAATCAGAAAGAATCAGGACCTCACCTGACAGCTACAGAGGAAAGGCAATTGTTATCTTACCCAATGCTTGGTACAGCTCTGTCATCTTTGGGTGATCCCAGCTGGTTGTCTGAGCATGATGACTAAACAAAGAAAGATTAATGGTTGTTTTTATGTTGTTGTAAAATGTTAACTCTCCAACTATGTATAGAAAAATGATTTAATGCCAAAAAAAGCAAGTGGAGAGATAGACAGAGATGGTTGGAGACAGAAAACAAAAGAAGAGACCCTCTCATTCTGCTACAGTGGCTGACATAATGTAAAGCTCCATTCCATTCTCAAGCATGAAGAGAATGTGTTATGGAACCCTGTGGAATCATCACCGCGTCACTGTCCTATTAGGTCAGGACAACTGGTTAAGCTGTGTCCTCCCCTCCTCTAATATCAGACCTTTAGCTCTTGGACTTACTTGATGTAGTACGGCACTTTGTTAGCGGACACAGCGCGTTCCCATGGAATCTGCACAGAACCTGTCAGGGGTGAGGGGTGGTTTCAGAAAAAACAATATCAGAGGTCAGTATCACTCACAAGACATCAGGGATCCTAGGATCAGTGATATGGTTGCAAATAAAACGGACCATCTAGTTAAATTAACTACCTTGCTAAACAATGAATGGTGGAGGTTATAGTTTTATACAATGGTGAAAGAACTCAAGAAGTAGAGGAATCTTACTGGAGAGGAAGTGTTGGGACCCTGGTCCAAAGTCTCTGTGGGCATCTTGCAGCTGCTTTAGTCTCTCCTCAATGGAACCCTGAAGCAGAAAAACATGTGACCAGGGGTGACAGAGACAGACAGACCTAACTGGCCAATCTCCGCAGGCTGGAAATGGTACACCCAGGTCCAGGCAATAAAGGAGATTGACAAAAAAACTATTTTCCCTCTTCAAACAGGGAAGGGGAAAGCAAATATTTAATTCCATTTACACAAAGCCTACCATTTGTGCTAGAATAAATGCATTTGCAGAGGGCAATGGTGCAGACTTCAGTAAAGGGGATTTCAGAGCACTAATACGTTCCTCTCTCTGTATCATTTGGTTTTTGCATATCTTTTTTTATGCGGCATAGGCCTAGAGGGATTTAGGCTGGCTCATTTGGGTTTATTTACAGGGTGCTGGCTTTACTGTGCAAATGAATGCCAGCAAATGTCAGAAGATCCCACTACACATCTAAAGCCTGCCTGTCCAGCACCAGAAATGCAGTTCTCTGAGGCAAATCTGAAAAAAGAGTTGTGAATACACGATGAAACAATCAGGATGGAAAACATATTTTTTTCCTCCCCTTTCACAGCATATCAACCCCCTCATCTGTTTACATATGTTGTTTATGCATCTGCAAGCACTGAGGGGGTTGGTGCCTCTGAAGAACTAGCAGGCAAAACATTAAGGAGTGGCAGCTACCCTGAAGACCACTGAACATCTACACTACAGCTCTACATTTTCCCATCTGAAGCCACATCTATAATTTAGTTAGGTCAAAGGTATCAGAGTAAAACAGTGGAAATCAGCCCCTGAAATGTGTTATATTTCTGTCACCGGAAGATAGTTTTAATTCAGATTACTTGTACTGTATAATCAATTTTTCATTCAACACATTATTCAGCAGAAGAACTGCTGGAAGAAAAGACACTGGTGTGTAAAACAATTCACAAGGAGAGAAGGAGTGAGGGGTATTCTCTTAGCCTCAAATGGTGCACTACACTCCTACTTCTCCATCGGAGTATTGAGCATGGCATGGATAATAAGCTGGTTGGATGGGAGATGCCTCTCGATCACTCCACCACTCAGCCATTGAATGTAAAACAATTTTATATAGCCTGTTCTGGGGAACAGAACCGCATGGCTTACCGTCAACCGTGTGAATGTTCAACCTCCAAACACAGAAGCGTCCAAGTCAGTACAATCCAGCTTCTATGTGATGCGCAGTTAGAAAGAGATGCCATCACAGTAGCAGCAGGTCTGTGCATGCGTATGTGACAAACCAGCATCAAATATGAAATTGTTTTAGAATCAAATACTTTTCAGCTCTCTATTGGTCTTGTCTGGTGCCATTAAGCCAACCAAGAGGACCAGAAGGCAGGGTGTGCACTTTGTGAGAGTATTTATTAGGTTATAATACACCAGAGAAGCTCAGTAAAGTGCAGAGAAGTATTTGAATCCATAACAATTAAATATTTGGCCCTGGTTTGGTGCGTGCACACATGCAGCTTACCTGTAGCAGCCTCCACCGGCTGTTGAGGTGCTCCAAGGCTTGTGCATTCTCCACGGACAGGTGGACGTTAGAGGTGGCCAACTGGTGTGCCTGGTCATTGGTCTGCTTCATGGCCTCTTTCACCTGAGTCAGCTCTTCCTTGAACAGCTGTGTGGCGGGGAGTCAATCATCAATCATGTGATCAGTGATCAATAATGTCCCAAATACCACAGGGCAGTAAGAGGGTAATGGTAAACTCCATGCCACCAATTCAAGCATGTGCAACCAAAACACCACTAACAAACATCCCCAAGATGTTCTCGGAAACTCAGTGCCTGGTTCACTGTGGCTACTTATACATGGCTGCTGGCTAATAGCATAGACATGAAGTCTCAGTTTAGCCAGGAGCTGACCAATCTGTTCTGAGAATGTGGAGCAGATAGGCACCAGCATAGCAAGCAATGTGTGGATAATGATGTATTCATTCCCACATAAGATATTTGGAAGGGAGGACAAGTTATGAGCTGATCGGCCGCAGTGATAAACACAAACTACCTCATTCTCATTTTAGACTCATGTCTCATGTCAAAATTTTAGATAATGGCTTTTTGTGACAAGAGAACAGTTATCTTTGTTTGTACATTTATCAGTTATAATATGGTGATGGGCTTCTGTGTACACATAGCATTCCCCTGCGGTAAAATAAAGCAGGGCTTCTTAATGCGTTAAGATTTGTTTTAAAGATAATGGTGGTATTAATAATTAATTGAGTTGAACCAACCCAAGCACTTTAATCTGAATTTGTAAATCATTGATGTTGTAATTAGAATAAATTGTTTTATGCTTTGTGATGGCCTGCTTTACCAATCGCTAATTGCTAATATTACCCTTCTTATACATATATTGCAGCAGCACACAGCTACTGCATGTATGCTATTATAAACTGGAACCTTTATGTACAGTGCAGTCTGTATGTGAACATGTGTACAATTTCTGTTATTTTGTCTCTGTAGTCCAGCACATTGGATTTGAAATTAAACAATAAATATAATGTGAGGCTAAAGTGCAGACTGTCCCCTTTAATTTGAGGGCATTTACATCCATATCGGGTGATCACATCGCTGTTTATACATAGTCCCCCCACATTTTAGGAGACTAAAAGTAATTGGATAGTTGGCTTCTCAGCCGCTTCTAGTCAGGTGTATTCACTCACTTCCTTAGTGCAGGTATAAGAAAGCTTTCAGTATCTAGACTTGATTCTAGGCTTTTGGGTTTCCTTTGGAGTCTGTTATTGGCATTTGTCAACATGAGGCCCAGAGTAGTGCGAATGAGTCAAGGAAGGCTGAGAAAAAATAAAGAAAAACAGTCCATAATGTTTGGAACATCATTATGAAGAAAGAGAGCACTGCTGTATGTTTGAGATCATTGCCTTGCTGTAGGATGAAGCAAAGTCTGATGAGTCATTTGATTGAACTTCAGCAGATGAGATGCTTCTGTCAGCAGCTATCAGCAGTTACATTATCAATGAAAGCAAATGTATCAGCACCCAAACTATAACAACCCAACCACCATGTTTCACAGATGAGGGGGAGGGTTGCTTTGGTTCATTTTAACCTCCACACTTTCTTCTTTCCATCACTCTGATACAAGTAAATCTTGGTCTTATCTGTCCACAAGGCCTTTTTCCAGAACTCTGCAGGCTCTTTTAGGTACATTACATTACATTACATAAATGGCATTTGGCAGACGCTCTTATCCAGAGCGACATACAGTTGATTAGACTAAGCAGGAGACAATCCTCCCCTGGAGCAATGTAGGGTGAAGGGCCTTGCTGAAGGGCCCAATGGCTGTGCGGATCTTATTGTGGCTACACCGGGATTAGAACCACCGACCTTGCGTGTCGCAGTCATTTACCTTAACCACTACACTACAGGCCGCCCACTGGTACTTCTTAGCAAGCTGTAACCTGGCCATTTTGTTTTGCAACTTGCTAGTGGTTTCCACACCTGTCACCTGAAGAATGTTTCTGATCAGTTGGACAGGTGTTTTGGGGGTTTTCTTTATTATGGTGAGGAAATTTATTGTAACGGGATAAACCCCTTGAGAGGCATCCGCTCATTTTCGAGGGGGTCCCAGCAACTGTTGAAGACTTCCTTGGCCTACCAGCCTCTTTGCAAATACTGAGTTCACTACTGCCATCGTTCTTCTTAATAATGCTCCAAACAGTTTATTTTGGGAAGCCTATTGTTTAGCTTATGTCTCGGATTGTTTTTTTCTTATTCCTCAGCCTCAAAATGGCTTCCTTAACTGTCATTGGCACATCTCTGGGCCTCATGTTGACAAACACCAATAACAGACTCCAAAGAAAATCAAAAGCCTAGAATCAACCCTGAAGCAGTTGTACCAACTGTCCAAATACATATGAACTGCACTGTATATGGGTTTCAGACTAGTGCTTTGAGGTGTGGGAAACCTTTGTGGCATCGATATGGTCCTGAAGCGAGTCGATGAAGAGGTCCCCAACAGGCTCCCAGGCGTCCCTCACTCCCTCAGCCTGGTCCAGCGCCACGCACAGTTCCCCCATGGCACCCTGCATCTCCAGGAGCCTCTCTAGAGTGAGCTCCATGTGCCGTTGGCGGTCCGCACAGCGTGCTGTCAGCTTCTCCCACAGGTCGCTCACCAAGTTGGCCTGCTTCCACACCAAACGGCTGACATTCTGGATTCGTCTCCGTGGTGAAACATCTGTGTGGGGGTGGGAGTAGGTCCTCTATCGGTCAGAGAAGTGATTGCGATGGGCACTATCCAACATCAGAAGTAGCAATAGGAGGGGGGCAGCAGTCAGCAAATGAAACACTATTATTTCCGCCTTTTAATGGCGGACAGAACCATAGTTTCTATTTTATGTCTTTTGCATTCCACAAAAATACATGCAGGTATTTTCAAAAAGTGGAAAATAGTTTGGTTCACACACTGATAGCGAATTTCCATATATTACGGGTTAGCATGCAAACCTTTGCCATCAGCAAGTGCCTCCTCTTCTTCTGTGAAGGGGTGCTGTGATAGAAAGGCCTGCGCTGACTCCAGCACAGAGTAAATGAAGGGACCCCTGGACCTGACATCCTCCACGAAGGCCTTCAGATGTGAAACACAGACAGCTGTAAATTCTGCACGGAGACAATGTAGGCATATACACAATGTATAGGCATACAGGCAATGTATAGGTATACTAGCAATTTACAGTTGAAAAAAACTTGAAAAGCACTAGTGTTCCAACAGTGAAGTAGTAGGAAGGTGATAGTTTGCGGAGCTTAAATGCACACACAGCCTTCGAAGGCAAAGCTGATGTCATTTGTTTCTTGGCACTTAAAAAAAATCATTACCCAATAGTGAAACATGTATTTCCTGCAGAGAGGTTGTCATAGCCTTTTCATTTACTCACATAAGCCCAACAAAAGTTATTTTTCAACCCACAGACTTAACTGTGCAACAAAGAACACTATGGGCCAGATCTACGTACATGAAAGCTTGCAGCGCAAAATGTGGGCTGTCTGAAATTGTTTTATTTTCAGTGAATGGGACTGCCTTCAAATTTCATTTGCAAATTTGCATGTTTCCTGGGCAGAATGAGTCACATGTGCACCTGAAAATCAGCACAAAAGGCTTACTAAATCTGGCCCTATGTAGTGTTACGTCCAGAGTTTTGTGATGTACGTTCGTGTGAATCACATTAAAAATGAAATTTACAAGACAGGCATTATTCTGTTACATTGAATATTGAAGCAATGTGTCGTCCAACACACCGAGTACATCAACACTGAGCATGTCCACCTGCACCCAAAAGACCAAGCACTTCCACCTACACACAACAGTCACACACTGAGCATATCCACCACAAAACACTGAACACTTCCACCTACACACAACATTCACATACTGAGCATATCCACCCCAAAACACTGAACACTTCCACCTACACACAATATTCACATACTGAGCATATCCACCCAAAAACACTGAACACTTCCACCTACACACAACATTCACATATTGAGCATATCCGTCCCAAACCACCAACCACTTCCACCTACACACAACATTCACACACTGAGCATGTCCACCTACAACCAAAACACCAAGCAATTCCACCTACATACAACATTCACACACTGAGCATGTCCATCTAAACCAAAAATACTAAACATTTCCACCTACACACAACATTAACATACTGTGCATGTCCACCTATACCCAAAACAGTGAACAGTACAGTGAATTCAGGTAATTTAAGACATTACTTTGGGACACCTGAAGTATTTAGATTTTTCTTCTTAACTAATAATAATAATAATAATAATTGTCATTCAGCATTTTCACCTCAAAGACCTTGCAATTGTCATGATCATGATCACATAACATTTATAATGTGATCTCATTGCAGTGGGTGTGGCGACGGGCCCAGGACGTAAGACAGGAGACAAGGTACAGGGTAAAAAAAGGACAGGAACAATGATGTCTTGTGATATACTATAGCACTCACACAGTACAGACTACTGCTCACAGGTGATTTAGGGTAAACTATTTACATGCTTACATCCCAATGAAACTGATTTCCTATGCAATGGGAAATTCTCTGACCATCACTGCTGTATTATCTTAGGTAGGGGTTGTGGTAATATACTGTGGAATTAAATTTGTATAAGCTTGTGGTCCAATCCTCTTACCACATGTAGGATGTAGATTACAAATTGTAAAAATCTCCCACAGAAGAAAGCAGCAGCCACACAGTATAACTGCCGGAGCCTCTTGATGCTGGTTTAACAACATGACCACAGCAAGTGATTGCTGGTGATTTCCCATGGCAAGACTACCGGGGAATCAGGGATGTTTACATTTTATTCATGCTTAAGCTTTCACCGACAGCAACTCATTTTCACACACAGGAAGTCTATTCCTTGGTATTTCTATTCAACCTATCCTTTATCCTAAATATATATATATACACACATATACACACACACATATATTTATACATATATTTATTTAATGCCTGTCCACCATCCATAATAAACATGCATACCTTTATTCACACAGTGTTTTCATAATCTTTACTATTACTGAATCTCCTTTTTCTTTTTTTTGTTCTTTCTCTCTGGTTGCTTGCTGGTTTGTTTTATTTTGTTTGTTTGGTTCTTTTCTGTTTTGAATGTCTGATTGTTTCTGTAATGCACTTTATTGCAGAATAAAAAAAAAATAAAAAAATAAAAAAAACAAGATGACAGAATATTTGATATTATACATGCGCAGAACAGGGAGACCAGTCCATTTCACCCACCATGCATGTACTGTATAATCCACAATTATTGGCTCGGGCAGTAAGAGCAGGCTTCTGGCACTCGGAGGGTTGCCACGTCACTCCCGCCCTTTATCGAAGTGTCCCTGAAGACACCTAACCCACAAATTCTCCTGTCAAGTTGGTTGGTGGCTTACATGGCAGCCAATTGCCATTGGTGTGTGAGTGTGTGTATATGAATAGGTGAATGAGAAGCATCAATTGTACAGCGCTTTGGATAAAGGCTCTATATAAATCCCAACCATTTACCATTTACCATATAACATACACTCATAGAGCACTTTATTAGGTATTTATTAGACTTATATTTTAGACTGCTTCTGCTGTAGCCAATCCACTTAGAGTTATGATGCATTGTGTGTTCAGAGATGCTCTTCTGCAGACCACTGTTGTAATGTGTGGTTATTTGTGCAACTGTCACCTTCCTGTCAGCTTTGACTGGATTTATTTTTGACTTTTTGCACCAGTCTTTGCAAACTCTAGAGACTAGTGTGCATGATAATCCTAGAACATCAGCAGTTTCTCAGACACTCAAATCACATTTTTTCCCCATTCTGATGGTTTATGTACGTGATTGCATGCATTGCTGCTACACAATTGGCTGATTAGATAATCGCATGAATAAGTAGGTGTAATAAAGTAAATGTGTTCCTAATAAAGTGCTCAGTGAGTGTATTTCTAAGATAATAAAAACTGTGATGCAATAAAACCGCCCGATTGTTAAACAGACTTTCCGCTTGCAGGAACAAAGAATGAGCAGATACGTAGAACACTTTAGATTTGTATCAACCTCTTATTTGCAAAGTAGGGCAGGTTCCCCCATGCCATATGAACGGCTTACAATGTGGAGTCAATAAGAACCATATTCTAACCATTGTATGGAAACCATCAACATGGAAATCATATGCAATATGCAATTCAGAAGTTGTGTGAATAGACGCATTGTTTTTTTTTGGTAGTAATACTAGTTTGTTTGGAAATTATTAGACACGGACATAGTTATGGAACCAAATACCCAAGGGCGGTTCTAAAAGGGTGGCCGGTGCCACCCCTAATAACTGATGGGCCACCCCAGTGCCATCCTGCACATAGCCAGTCTGCTTTTACCAAGATACCGTTTTTACCAAGACTGTCTTTGCCGTTTTGCTGCGTCAGAAGCGCTCATGTAAGAAGCACCAATCTGATTCGCACATTATTGGCTGTTTCATCAGTAAATCTGTTTTTACGAAGACACCGTCTTTTCCGCTTGCAAGACAAAAAAGCTAGAATCACCAGGACAGCTTGTAAGCTTGTATGGTGTAAGCCTCTAAACTTTATTTTGCTCTTGTCAGTGCGACAGTTTGAAATATTGAATATGTTGAATGGTATGCATGTTATGGTTGAAATATAATTTAAATGTCATCATGAAATCATATCAAACTAGTTAGCTAGCTGACTAAATTGAAGGCTATTAGCTAGCCAGCTAGCTAGCTAACGAACGTTAGTCTCAACAATAAATCAATGACTTGAATGCTGCGTTTCTTTAATATAATATGGCCCCCTTGTGTGGAGGCTCCTCCGTAGAGGTGGAGGAGGCCTGGCCTCCCCAATAATTTGAGAGAAGAGAGAGATTTAAAAAAAACAATAAATATATTTATTTTATTTATTTTAACAAAAAACATATTTTTTATTTTTTATATTCATATTATTTTAGTTTTGTTCATAAATCTAAATTTTCCCATGGCTAAAACCCAATATTGCAATTGTAAAGCAACAGGCCAGATTTCCCTATCAGTTTGTATTAAGGGAGGCCAGGCCTCCCCTAGGAAATTCGCTTTTCATAGAAGTCAATGTAATGCTTTTTTTTTCATGCCAATATGTGATTGCCCAGATCACTGAAAATGGGTGGGCAACGGAGGCCTGGCCTCACCATGCATTGTGTCCAGGGCTGAAAGATTGACATTTTGTTCGTCCAATCACATGCTACTGGTTCATTTGGAATCAACTGTCCTTTCCTTTCCTATTCAACACAGAAGCCATTTTGAGAATTCGCTAGTCACTTCAGTCAAACAAACACTCGCCATAGTGGCTACAAGTGTCCCATCAACTTGTGCTTTTCAGGAAATTTAGAGAACACCCCTGGCTATCATCCCTGGAGTTTATAGCTCATTTGGCCAAACACTTTTGCTTAAAACTACCTCGGAAGTCGGCGAGATTCTGGCGCTATTTGAGATCTTGGGCTGGAGATATGCAGATTCCAGATACTAGGGAGTGAGAATGACATTCAATAGGTCATGTTAGACACCATTTGGGATTTATTGAACAGTTTTATTTTTAATGTAGTCCATTTCGTTTTATTACAAGTCAATTTAATAATCTTCCATATCAAATTACTGAATTGTTGCTCTGTGAGGAAATTCACTCTAAATACGAATAGAGTGCTGCCCTCTAGTGGATAACGTTAACGTTAGATAAAGCCAACTGGAACCATATTTTTACATATTTTATATTAAATATATTGAATAAAACTACATATGATAAAGAAAGTGTTATCTTATCTTTTTTATATGCTAAACTTGATTAAATTGGTGATTACATGTTGAAGCTGTAGAAGAATGAAAAATGTAAGCTAAACAAAATTGTTTTTAACTACATAATTAAATCCTGCCTTTTACACATGTTCACTTGGCATTTATATTACATCCAAATGTAATTTCTCAGCTTAATTATCAGGCAGGCTCATAGACTTACAGCAATGTCATTTCTTCAGGAAGGCACAAGGCTAAGCTCTGCACAATGAATTTCATCAGCCAGAACTTTCTGACTGTAGCTTACACTCCAAATTGAAGTCTGTTTGGTGGTTTGCTTAGAGCATTTGTCTACTGAATAGCTTATTGTAACTTTTGTAAGTGAGCTCAGAGAAGGGTTGTGATGACAAAAGAGGCTCATAGCCTATAATTTGTCATTGTTAATGTTATCCTGTAAATGAGCTTATCAGTAGCCTATAGCCTATTCATTTATGTTCAGTCTTAGTAGACTAGTAATGCATAGTGTTTTTTGTAGTTTTTTTGTACGTGAAACAATAAAAAAAAAAATGTTTTGTGCACACAAAGCCAGGAGATATGGTGGCCACCCCCAGACAACCCTTGGACCCCCCTTGTAAAAACATCCTAGAACTGCCACTGCAAACATCCCACCCGGTTATGAAGCTACCTGCTTTTCTGATGAACCTTCTGAGTTTATTTCATAATCCGTTCAGCCATTTACATTTTTTCAGCCATTTTATGCCGGGACTATACCTAAGCTAATGCCGTCTTGAACTACTTTTTATTGTTGTGTAAATGCAGTTCTACATCATTTCAATACTGAACTAATGTAAAACATGGCTCGCTTCTTGTAGGGGGGGTTCCTACCCTTTCCAACAAGGTATAATGTGTCATATTCCGAGTGTTTAGGGATACCGCTGCGTTCGCATAGCAGAATGAATATACAGATGTGCGCAATTTCAGGATTTTGACTTGTACACCTGTAATTTTGGCTAACGGGGCTAAGGTTAACCTAATTTTGAAATACATGCATGTGATACATGTGATGCACATTTAAAGGAAAGGGTTAAAAGAAAACAATTTATAGAGACGAACGATTAAACAAAATAACGTGAATTTACTATCGTCACAAAACAAAATCCAGCAACCAAGCGCAGACTCGCAACTGGAAGAATCGGTACATTTATTTGCAAGGTTATACAGTCCAGGTAAAGAGCCAGCAAACAGGAACAAAGAATGAGCAAATATGTAGTCCAAGGGCAGGCGAAGGTCAAAACCAGGAAGTCAGTCCGATGGGGCAGGCATAAGCATGGAAGGAGCTTGGAGGAGAGGAGACTGGAGGGCTGGAGACTGGATGGAGCATGAAGACAGGAACAGGGGAGGTACACAGGGAACAGGAACAGGCAGGTTGCATGAAGGAACAGGCAAGCAGCAGGAAGGAACAGGCAGGTAGCAGGAAGGAACAGGCAGGTAGCAGGAACTTGGGGAACAGACACGAGAAAGCAGGACAGGACCACGAAGGCACAAGACCATACAGTTAGAACAGGTAGGGTTATATGCACGACTATCCAAGAGACAACGAGGAACAGGTGAGACAATCACACATGAGGACACACATATCAGGTGCGGGGGGTGTGGACATGTAACCGGGCAAAAAGGAAACCATGAAACAGAATATTAACACAGAGAATATATATAAATGGAGAAACAAGAAAACAAACTAAGACAGAGGCACAGGACATGACAGGAAAGCATGAAACAGAACATGGAACTAAGAAAAAAATACATAAAACACAGAAATCAGGAAATAACAAGAATGGGATGTGACAACTACATAGTGAAAGGAAACCATCAGTACATTTAATTTGCTTTATTTTTTGTACTTTGTCTAGGATCAGAGCATAGGACACATTTTCCAACATTTAACTGAATTAACATAGTTTAGAGAAAACCAATATAAAACACTTTGTGTCCTAGATAGTATTTTCCATACTTGTTTTGTTGTTTGCTCGAACTATACACGATAAAGCTTTATACTAAAACATACTGTTAATAGCGTGGCATAGTAACTGTCATAATTGGTCATAACAACACATTACAGCTTACAATACTGTCCATGTGACTACACTGACATAATGTAGTATACTGTGAGCGCTTTTGAGAAGATGTGTTGAAATGTACATTTGCTGCATATATATGATGACAGTGATGTGACGTGTAATATGCTGTCATGATTAGTCTTGTCATAATTATGGTAACATTATGCAGGGTTTATGCTGTATTGTTTAAGTAAACTGGTAATGAGATCGTTTTAAGTCCAGTGGGGCAGAACCTGGATCGGTGCTTGGGCAGAACTGTCTGAGCTGCGTCACTATGGGCCTACCTGGTGGAATTCGCTCTGTTGTTGGACGGTCACCACATCGCCCCCTATGGGCAGCTGCTCTGACAGCTCCTCATCCTTTAGTGTCAGCCAGTCGATGGTCTCCTGCAAGGAGAGCTGCAGCTTCCCGCTGTTGTCTGAGAAGGCCTCCAGCCTTGCCCTACAGACACACACCACAACCAGAGTTACTCTCTGCTGCCTGTCAGACCAACCCATGGGGCTGCTTGCAAGCTGTGATCCAATCATTCAAAATCTGTTCATAAGCATATTTTCTGATCCAAACAGACAGACAACATGCCAAAAGAATATTATGTCAACAAAGCTGAATATAATATAAAACTACCTAAATTATGTATTAGAAATGCATGGTGGCCATCTTTTATAGAAATACATGGTGGCCAGCTTCTATGTGCCCAGCACAGTGTGTCCAACTGTGTGTCAAGCCAGTGCCAGCAATGGCCAATGAAAATGAACTGAGGTAATGGATTCACAAAGATCCAGCAATCAAAAGAAGTGGGTGATTCATCTTAATCAGTGCACAGTTAAAGGTCCTGTTTTGATTCACGGGCAAATTGTATTTCAAGATTCAGCTTGACAGTTCCTCTTTTAAAAAGCAATGGGACTAGTATCTCAGAAATTATGCACTTACTTTTCTGACAGGGCATTGTATAGGTAATGATTGGTTGGTTGGTCGAAAACACAGAAAGAGGGAAACAAGCAAATACTCTTGCCTGCAGTTAAAAGTCCATGCCATACACTATTCTTATTGTAGTTATGAACAACATTGTTACCAGGCGTATGCAAGGCCAGGTCAATGATGCAACCCTGTCATACTGCTAAAACCCAGCGTTGTGTATGTCTTCAAGTGTGCAATCGTGCCTGTGTATGTGAGAGAGTGTGGTGTGTGAGAGAGTATAGTGGTGTATGTGAGAGAGTGTGGTGTGTGAGAGAGTATAGTGGTGTATGTGAGAGAGTGGTGTGTGAGAGAGAGTATAATGGCCTCTCATATGTGTGTGCTTGTGCATGTGCATACAGTGTCTATATGTACAGTAAGAGTGTGAGTGTATGTACGTGCATGTATGTGTGTGTGTGTGTGTGTGTGTGTATGTGTTGGACATTGACATTCGACATTGGTTTTATTTGATGCAATATCCATAAAAAATTCTCACTCATATCTATCTACAGATGAGAAAATACTGTATACAGAAAAGGCCAAATCGGCCAAGAATTTTCTTCTATATTTACAATCAACTGGAAGAATACATCAGTATTGCATTTGGTGACTGCAGGGACTGGAGGTGTAAAATGTTTTAAGTTTATTATTATTATTATATTTATGGATATTTTGTCCGCTATCTCTCTCACAGATCACAGTTTTCCCACAGATCTCGACACCAAACCAACCAAAACGTCTGGCCCTATCCCAAATGGTGTGGCTGTATACAGCTTTTTAAAATTCCCAATAGTTTCCGAGATATTTAAGTTAATCACAATGCCCTAGCACCCACTTGGTACACCTAAGCAACCACCTAGTAACACCTTAGCAAGTATCTACAGGATTGGAGGGGCAGTGCGGAGCAGCAGAGCAGGATGTACAGAAAGCAGGATCTCTGGAAGAACAGCTGTTTCACAAAAAAAAACCCAAAGCTCCATGCAGTAAGTGACATGAGAGCCAGGAAATTAATTGGCTTTTCTGAGCCTCTCATTTCCTGAAGAAATGTGATCGTACTCCCTTTTCTGCACCTACCTAACGGAGAGAAATTTGGAAAGTAACCAAACCATTCACATTATGAATTCTGGCGCCCTTGTCCACAGTACAGGATTCACGGCTCAGCTGCAGTTATCTGATTTTGGCAGGCGTATACAGTTGCACTCACTGGAACTAATGGCTTTTTGCACCTTCCATGTCAAAAACAAACCTCCGTGCTAGGGGATGAACTGTCGCCAGCAAAACTAAAGAGAAGACACAGTCTCTCTGAAAACCCTCTCTCAACCTCTCTGAAACCTTTCAGTGGGCTCCTCCATCACTCATTCAGTGTGCATTTTAACGGTGACACTGCAAAATTCACAAATCGCATTCGTTAGACAAATAAATTCAATTTTACAGCACAGGAGGTGCTAAAGGGAAATATACAGCTTGGGTAATGGAATCTTTAACAAACACAAAGTTGCCAGCTGGAGCCAGCTCTGGCAGCCAAAAACAGTTTCAAATGTCGTGCGCAGTGCAGGATTAATTCGAGGTCTTCATGGGCGCCTTCTACTGATCTCAGATGGCAGATGCCAACAGCAAAGTGAAACAAGGAGAGATTTGACATAAATGATCCCGTGAGGATTGTTCCTGCTTTTCAGGGTCCTATTGAGGGTGGCTGTAGGTATGTGTGTGTGTGTGTGTGCATGCGTGCTTGTGCATCCTCAAAAAGAGTTGGCCCTCCATACTGTGAGTCACAAAACCAGCTGTGTGGCAAGCAGATGAATGGAGCTGCTTTAACAGCCTTGTCCATACTCTGGAGTCAGGCTTCATAACAGAGGAAGAGGTCACAGAAAAGGATCAGTCACACCCACAGGGGCAAAGAAACCCAGCAGCCACCACTGGAGGACTCAACAACCGCACCTATCTCCAAGTCACCCACTGCTTTTCTCACTTCAATACAAATATCAGCAGTCAAAATTCAAATGTATTTCAAAGGCTGAAAGAGCCAGCAGAGGTTACTGCAATGATCAGTCTTTAATTAATGAGGGAAGACTTATACCATGCGTATTGCTAATTTTTTGTGACTTAAAAAAAAAGCATGCCTCCTGGCTCTCCCTAGCATTCTCTTGTGGTTCAATGCATTTTCTTCCTGTCATACAAATTACAGCATGGCACAGTGATGCAGGGAGAACCACATTCAAGAAGTAAAGCTCATTATGTCTTAATAATAAATTCTAATATTAATGTTAACATGAAAAATATATACATAGATAGCACTTTATTAGGAACACCTACTTCATTCACCTAATTCAAGCGATTATTTAATCAGCCAATCAGGGGGAATGTGATCTCAGTGGTTTTAGTGATATGTGGTATAGTAGCCTATAAGGCAGCATCCGATAGGTATATTTTGGCTTTGAAGGAGGCTAATGATTGTGAGTCGATTGTTACATTACATTACAGGCATTTAGCAGACACTCTCATCCAGAGCGACTGTGAATCTCAATGTGACTTTGTAAATCACATACTCAGAATCAGTAGTGTGTGTCGCTCTCTTGGAGCCACACCTATGTAACAGCCCAGGGCCTCCAAACCCCTTAATGCGGGCCTGGGCACAGGGTAGGTAAATTGACGTATTTTCGTTTTTTTGCCATGTTTATCAAGGGTGGCAATCATTCTGGACAAAAATCCAAACATGAAAGCAAAGAACAGGTTATATGTAGCCAGCCGGTCTGCATGGAGCGAGGAGGGGCAGGTCCATGCATGTGATGTAGTGCTTCTGCTTGAATGGTGCACCTCAAGCATTAACCCAGATTCATCCCTGTGTTCACACACGCACATTCACTTTTACACCCGTACACAGATACATAAATAGCACTACCACTATCTGTACTGTCTTCCGGTTATACAACAATTATTGCGTGTATCAGGTGAAGAAAATATTGAGTAGTGCGACCCAGCAGATAAGCTCCTTACTGTACAATTCTGTGATTTAGTGAAATATTTTTATCCTCATTTGCGTGGGTTTTTTATTCCCCCCACTGTGTTTATTCAAAGCAGCATCACACAGATATAATACGATTAAGACAATCTCTTTAAAAAAGAAATGGTTTTGTAATGATAAAGATTTATTTTATGTAATGCTGGTGCATTTCTGATGGATCTAACCTGCAATTCAAAAGACTTACAGTGCAGGTTATTCAATAATGCATGTTTTCATCATTCCCAACTTCATTAGTGCCTGAAATGTAAAGTTGTTTGAGAGCCTGAACAAAATTTCTAAATGTACTTTGAGTGAGTTCATATTCCCCAAGGCATGGGGATGTACTGAAGTCTCAGTTTAGTCTATCTCAATAGCCTGCATTGCTCTTGTAGGCAGACTCAACTGATTCACACAGCAGCGGTCCTCTTTGTTTTGCAAAATCCTCTTCGTGATTTCACGCACATTAGAAACAATAACCTTGGGAGCTGGCAGGGTACCGGCCCTGGACATTCAACCGGAATATCAGAGAGCAAGATTGTTGGTTGAACGGCTGAAAATAATGCATTATTGAAACAGGTGCATTTTTAAAAAAATGACTGAAAGCGGAATCCACAGAAATATCAACCAAATAAATAAAACGCTGGCAAAAAGCAGACAAAAAAGTGGTTCCGGCCCAGCCAATTACAAACATATGAATGAACTTATTGAGATTGCGGTAAAGCTGCTCCTGCGCCCTCTCTCATTTAATAATTGGAAGATAATTATATTCAGCTGACGTTGCTGCCTTAACAGTGACAGCAGAAATGCAAATATTGTACAGAATACACAAGGCATATTTGGTGAGCTGCAAGAAATGTGTAGCTGCGGGAGATCATTCAGCGCATGTCAAAACGTCGTATTCTCATTATATGCTTGGCATGTAAACACACACCTTTAAATCGCATCAATTTATTCAGCGTGCGTGTAAAAGGTTCATTTGGAGTCTTCTGTCGGGACAAATTATTCGGAATGAAGAAATATTCTGCATGTAAACACGACTATTGTGGGACGTAGTATGTGGGCGAACATGCAGGAATGACCCCATGGTGGCCTGCCCCACCCCCTGCTCCTGTGATACAGAGAGAATGGAGCTCTGTCAGACTACAGAGAAGGCTCTGAAGCCCGGGCCCCCACACAGCTGGACAGTGCAGGCGGGGCTCCGCAGGAATCCTGGCAATTACTCCTCCACTTGCACTGGCCCTGCAGAATTCCTAGAATTCTGCCCTTCCCAGGAGCCTACTGCAACATTCCCTGAAGGTAGTTCATTGCCGCAATAGAAAACACTGCCTTCTGAGGGAACACTGACACTGGCTTCATTCTAGCTGTTCTGAAGGGAAATCAGAACTTTTTGTGACAGGGACACAGAGAGGGACCCGATCAAGATCAAGGCCATCAATGAGGAGACAGAAATACACTCAGTGTGCACCTGTACACCAGCGTGTTAATGAAAATATTTAATCAGCCAATAATGTGGCAACAACTAAATGCATAAAAGCATGCAGACATGGTCAAGAGGTTCAGTTGTTTTTCAGACCAAATGCCAGAATGGGGAAGAAATATTATCAAAGTCACTTTGAGCGTGGAATGATTGTTGATGCCAGAAAGGGGGGTTTGAGTATCTCAGAAACTTCTCTACAGTATGCAGAAAATGGTGCGAAAAAATAAAAACATCCAATGAGCAGCAGTTCTGCAGGTAAAAACGCCTAGTTAATGAGAGAGGACAGTGGAGAAGGACCAGACTGGTCAAAGCTGACAGGAAGGTGACAGTAACACAAATAAGCACACATTAGAACAGTGGTATGCAGAAGAGCATCTCTGAACATTGCATCAAACATCTAAGTGAATAGGCTACAGCAGCAGAAGACCAATAAGTCTGAAAAATTACTACACACAGCTGGGAAAGTCATCTTATTGCTGGCACTCAGACTCCAGTAGGAAGTTATCCCCCTTCTGCCCCATCTGACCTAATACAATCTTCTGTGCTCTCTCTCAGATTCACTCTTCAGACAAATTACATCAACACAATTTCTGGCCTGAGCTGCCAAGAAAGGCATTCATGAGCAATCCCATTACACTTCACTCCCTGAGTACTGTCTGAACAAATCCCTAAATTTCACTGCAATCTCCCAACATGGGGCCATTTATGTAATTAAGGACAAGTTAGGTAAACAGAATGTGACGTAGTGCCAGCCAGGCTGCCTCGTTTAAAATAGGAATTACTGTCATAGTCAGTAGAAGACTTGTTCTTAGCTATGAATATTCAAGCTTAAACAGCATGAAGCTGTATTTTGCCATTGAGACAGAGTACCTTAATTAGGATAAACTGCATCACTGTATACATTCCCACCTTAATTAAATTGCATTTTCCATAGAGACATTGTCAAAAAAGACACTTTACCAGAAATTGAAAACGGTGGAAGGCCAAGCCCCCCCAAAAAATAGCAAGTGCAGTAGAGTAAAAAAACTAGAAGACTATGGCGACATGGCTCAGGCAGTAAGAGCAGTCGTCTGGCAGTTGGAGAGTTGCCGGTTCGATCCCCCGCCCGGGCTGTGTCGAAGTATCCCTGAGCAAGACACCTAACCCCCAAATGCTCCTGACGAGCTGGTCGGGGCCTTGCATGGCAGCCAATCGCCGTTAGTGTGTGAGTGTGTGTATGAATGGGTGAATGGAGAAGCATCAATCGTACAGCGCTTTGGATAAAGGCGCTATATAAATGCCTGCCATTTACCATTTACCATTAATGGGGAATCAATCAGAACACGTATCCACTGTGACTGGGCAGATTATAGCCCATGATTTGAAGTTAGCTGGTAAAACAGACAATACAATCACAGAAAGGTCAGTTGCATATATGGCGACTTGACCTTGGATAAAGGCGCTATATAAATGCCAAATTTACCATTTATATATGACTGGTTCAAAACATCACCTATATATCCTGGCACAACAGTTCAAAGGTGCACAAAAGGCTATATTCTTCTGAAAATGATTATTAAACTCCTTTGTTGATACACATTCACTCAATGAGCACTTTATTAGGTGTTTATTGGACTTATTTTTTAGAACTGGTGTCTGCTGCTGTAGCATATCCACTTAAAGCTATGATGCGTTGTGTGTTCAGAGATGCTCTTTAGCATACCACTGTTGTAATGTGTGGTTATTTGCATAACTGTCACCTTCCTGTCAGCTTTGCCCAGCTAGCCCTTCTCCTCTGATCATTCTCATTAACAACGCGTTTTTTGCCCACAGAACTGCTGCTCACTGGATGTTTTTTGTTTTTCGCACAATTCTCTGCAAACTCAGACTGTTCAGCAGTTTGAGATACATTGTGTTCGGTATCAACAATCATTCCATAGTCAAAGTCACTTAGATCACTTTTCTTCCCCATTCTGACATATGGTCTGAAGAACAGCTGAACCTCTTGACCTTTTTATGCCTTTAGTTACTGCCCCATGATTGGCTGATTAAATATTTGCATTAACAAGCTGGTGTACAGGTCTACCTAATAAAGTGCTCAGTGAGTGTATGTTTCCCCGATTGAGAGTATGAAGCACATTGAAGCAGTATTTAAGCACAAAGTGGTCCTTAAATACATACTTCAACCTGCAACTCACTGCTCTGACCTCAACTCCCCCGTCCCCCAAGGGCTCTTACCTGATGTTGTGGGACTTGCGCTTGATTTCACTCCACAGATTCATCTCTCCCTCCTCGTGGCCCCCGCCCCCTCTGCAGCCTTCTGTTCCAGATTCCTGCCCCTCAGGGTCCTTGGCCTGCTGCCTGGGCGTGCAGTGACACCTTGGCCATGAGGGCCGGCTGGGGGCTGCCAAAGACCAGTACAAATGAGCCAAAGATCACACGCTCCTCAGTCAGTCTGACACCTGGCCCTCAAGCCCTGTGTCACTGCTAGTTTACTGTTCTATCTGATAATATATGGATTGATTAAATTCACTGATTGACAAGAGATTCCAGGAGGATCAGATATCAGTGTTTCTTGTCTAACATAGATGACACAAGTGCATATCACGAAGACACATCTCATCTTTCTCCGCAAGGGAAAACCTCCTTGGAGAATAGCGGTCCTTGTTTGCAAACTGAACTCTGAAGCATTCGCCTGCAAGTACAGTAGACACAATGGATCCCATGCAAGGATCACTCGGAGCAATAGCGGTCCTTGTTTGCAATCTGAACTCTGAAGCATTCGTCTGCAAGTACAGTAGACACAATGGATCTCATGCAAGGACCACTCAGAGAAAAATTTTAGGTATGGTCTCGACCTTTCATAAGAATTTAGTCAAGTCATTGCCAATTAAATATGTATCAAGATTCAGCAACTGCATTGCTTATTTCTGGCCTCAAATTTTTTATAAATGTATTTTGGAGGAATAAGAGAGTTTATCAGTCGTCTGCCATATTGTTATATTTGGCAAAACAAATTCATTGCTGTCTACCCAATCAGGTGCTGAGTACATGGTTCATGGTAGACTAAATCCCTTGTTTTTGTTAATCCCATTAGCCATATATCCAATGGAACCCACCTACAGTACCGTATATACACTCACTGAGCACTTCATTAGTTATTTATTAGACTTATTTATTAGACTTCTGCTGCTGTAGCCTATCCAATTCGAGGTTTGACATGTTATGTGTTCAGAGATGCTCTTCTGCATACCACTGTTGTAATATGTGGTTAGTTGTGTTACTGTCACCTTCCTGTCAGCTTTGACCAGTCTGGTCCTTCTCCTCTGACCTCTCATTAACAACGCATTTTTGCCCTCATAACTACTGCTCACTGAATGTTTTTAGTTTTTCGCATCACTTTCTGTAAACTCTAGAGACTGTTGTGCGTGAAAATCCCAGGAGATCAGCAGTCTGAGATACTCAAACCATCCTGTCTGGCACCAACAATCATTCCACAGTCAAAGTCACTAATCACATTTTTACATTACATTACATTACTGGCATTTAGCAGACACTCTAATCCAGAGCGATGTACAATGAAGAGCAAATTGGATACAGGAACAAGTGTGATGACGACCCTAGAGGAAAGTACGGTGTGACCACATAGATTCAATATGAACCCTTTAAGAATACATCAGCTTATCAGCTAGCATATCATGGGTGGCAGCTAGAATATCCCGAGTACAACAATAACTATATATAAGTGCCATTATAATCTATGGCATGCACATGGCTAGTCATGGTGGTGAGGTAGGGAGGGAAAGGTGCAGCCTAAAGAGATGAGTCTTCAGTCTGAGCTTGAAAGTGGTCAAAGACTCTGCTGTTCTGATATCTGACATCCATATTTCTTCCCCATTTTGATATTTGGTCTGAAAAACAGCTGAACCACTTGATGATGTCTGCATGCTTTTATGCATTTAGTTCCTGCCACATGATTGCCTGATTAAATATTTGAATTAACAAGCTGGTGTACAGCCCTACCTAATATAGTGCTCACTGAGTGTATACTGGATTATAATGGACATATTTGGGGTTCAATGCAATTTCTATTAATTTTCCAGACACGAATAGCCTTATATCTGCAACTCTTAGGAGCAACAGCTATGCAACTGCAACTGGTTAACAGCGGACTTGCCGACCCCAGTTTGTTGTTCCCTTGTTTAGGTCAACAGCTTTTCATACTGTAGTAACAGCTGCAACAGGTTTACAGCAGAGACACTGACCCCAGTTCGTAGGCTCATTGTTTGGAACAGCAGCTTTTAGTAGCAATCCCTTTGAAAGCTGTGACCGGTTTACAGCGGACATGCTGACCCCAATTTGTAGGCTTGTTGTTTGGAACAGCAGGTTTTAGTAACAATGCCTTTGAAAGCTGGGACTGGTTGACTGGGACAGTGGACATGCTGACCCCAATTTGTAGTTCCTTTGTTTGGATCTGAGTTGCAAGCACACTAGTCTAGACTAGAATCCGGTGCCATGGGCTATGGCCAAAAAGCCGAAATAAACGTTGTTTGACCGGCCTGCTTTCCATTCTCTGCAATTTGTGAGAAGATTCTTAGGAACAGATGAGTGAATGATGTGGGTACTTCTAGGGGCTGCCTTACATCGTACACATCACAGGTGACTCTTGTTATAAGGTCTCAACCTGGGCATGAGCGAGATGGAGATAATTCAAATGTGGGAAAGCACCGTCTCTCTGATGGTCAGAGTGAATGAAATAGAACCATATGTACCTGTATCTGTTGGACCAACAAAACTATCCATAGCTGTATCTATTCAACCAGAAATCTGTACTTGCATCTATTCAACCAACAAAACTATGTGTACCTGTATCTGTTTAACCAACAAAACTATTTGTACCTGTATCTAGCCTACCCAAAAATAATTTGTGCTTGTATCATGTCTATCTATACCTGAAACTAGTTTTACATTCAGCTCGTAAAAATGAAAACTTTTCTGTTGTATACATGACTTCCAGTTTATGCTATACCCGACCTGGTTTCAGCTGTATCACAGACTTTATGGTATAGATTTTCCTTCACCTGACTGCTCTGTGTCCCTCTTAAGGAGAAGCATAGATAAAGCATAAATATTTCATCACCCCTCGCTATTACTGTATACAAGTAAACTCATAAACGTGAAAAATACCACCTCCCTTCATTCATGGACAGAGCAAGACACAGGCAGCTATGACCCCAAAGCCCAAAAGCTTTGCAGTGCTCTGTTCTGCTAAATCTAACAAAGGTTCCCCTACTCCTCAAAAAATCTCCTGTCAACACACACACACACCATCACCGTCAGACTCCACAACTTCACCTACCATGTCTGCACATTTCAGCTGCTGAGACAAGAGCAAAGAATGCCCAGTCCCAAATCTGCCGAAGATCATTTTGATGAAGGTCGTTTTGAGACACAGAGCATAAAAAAAACATTGTATTCTGCGTCATAGACAAACAGTGCCTAAACCTCAGACAGAATAGCTAACTTTTAGCCATTTCCATATTCCATTTTATCAAGCTGTCATTATCAAATGCAGTAACAACAATTAAGACCAGCTAACAGCTCTTTCAAAACCTAGCTTGTTTTGTGCAGCAGGGAGATGCTACATTAAATTAGGTTACCAATACAATAATGCCTTTGGTGCAAAAACACTTGTGAAAAAAAATCTATACAACCTGTGCAAATAACAGTAGGATATAAATAATCTTTGGTCAAAGAAGGGATAAGACTCACAACACCATTTCCTGTAAGATAGCCACCAGGTCCTGCACAAGGACAACTGAGCAAGCATTTATGTTGGGCCCAAGGAGATACATTAGTGTTTGCAATGGACATAACTTGTATTCAAACATCAGAGCTGCAACCTCAAGCATTCATGGCACCAACATAGTATGTGCACACCAAGTAGCAGTCAAACCCACAGCTTTACAAAACCACACAGCCAATATTTCCTGACAATGGAAACAAATCCAGCTCAAAAAATCTCACCAGGCTATTCCTTGTAGTTACATCAAAGAAGACTCTTGCACATGTTTCCTCCAGGACAGCTTCCCAGGTGGATGTAAAATAAATACTGTCAAAAGTAAAGTAAAACCTTTAACTTCGAATGGCTGTGTTGCCAGCAAGAACATCCACCTTATTGCCTGAATGACAGATGGGGGACAGGCACTTACCTTTGCCTCAAGGTCACCACTTTCTCCTGTCCAGAGACGCCAGGCTCTGTGTGATTATAACGTGGGTTATGCCCAGTGCAGACAGCTCTACCATCTGCTAAGCTTCTTGGCAGAGGCTGCGCTTGTTTACTTTCTTTGGTGTGGGGAGGGAATCCAGCAGGGAGGCACACGTGGAGATCCCCCTTCAATGGGGGCTTTGTTGTCAGCATTCCGCACCACACCAACCTGAGTGACAGGGAGGTCAGCCCGCAGCCCGCAGCCCACGGCCCCTGAGAAAGGTCAGCGCCCAGACGGCAGGCTTCCCTCATCTACGCGCCAGGAAAACGCACACCAATCAACTGGGAAACACAAGTGCAGCCACCAAGCCGCCAAAAAAAACAAAACACAAAAACATTCATCAGAGTGCAGAGTGAGAAAGTGAGAAAGGTCAGTGCCCGGAGGGCAGGCCTCCCTCGTCTATGCGGCTGGAGAATGCACACCAATCGACCGATGAACGCAAGTGCAGCCAACAAGCTGCCAAAAAAAGCCCCAAAAAACTTGATCTGAGTGCAGCTACCAACAGCGCCGCAGGCATCCCCAGGCCTGAGAGTGAAAGACGGTTGGCTATGCTGCAGCCTTCGGGACTGTTCCCCATTGCCTCGACAGAGAGCGCAGAGCTTGGGGGGGATGCATGCATGCAGAATCAGAAGGGCCCCAATGGCACAAGTAGCTACAGTCACGCACACTGTTTACAAAAATATTACACAATCAGGTCAGCCCAGTAAAAGGATGGTTCAGCTGGTTCAATTACCAGCTTATGAACTACAGCAAGGCACAAGGACCGTAAAAGCACTATGGCCAATACAACTAAACAGTCACACTGTCATTACTGTATATGTATTACATTGGGAATACAAGACAGATAGACTCCTCCATATTTCTACTTAATGCAATTAGAGCATATTTAACAACATATAGCTAAAAAATATGTAGTGCTACAGTCAAGTTAAGGGATTTCTAAGGTGAAGCAGTGGAAAGTGAAGACAACTTTGTCACCACAAGATTTACTCTTCACTGATAACATTATAATGCAATGGCCAAACAATGTGCACTCATGCATATGTAGGCCCTGCTCATATTGTCATCTTGAGGTGCTCTGTTATAAATTACAGTGCTATTAGCATAAATAAATGTCACCCACAGCAAGGACTGCCTAACAGCATTAAAGAGGTGTTATTTTAAAAGTTTTTTTTATTCTCTCCTTATCAGGTAAGCAATCCCACACATCACTGAAATCTGTGACCTGTAGCATTGGATTAATTTATCATATTTTAAAGAAAAATGACAATGTAAACATTAAAGGAAGCAGTTTGTTTACTCCTGTCTGACCCTAACAGTGTGTATATACATCTGCCTATGGGCAGGGGACAGGGTCACTGCGACAGGGAAACTGCCTTGAGCTTCATCAGGGCCTAAAGATATAAGTACTTCTCAACTGAAAAGAACATGTTTCCTGCGCTTCCCTACTGGAGGTGAGGAGATGTTAAACTTTCATGTGAACGGCAGTGTGCAATAGTTGTCAGTTTGATTGCCAGCTTGAGTACCATTGTACCCTTGAGCAAGGGACTTAACCTGAATTGCGATGTAAATGTAATCTGTGTAAGTTGCCCTGGGCAAGAGCATCTGCTGAATGTCAAGCTTTGATATCAGCCAAGACGCGATTAAAATAAGTTATGTTTCATACAACTTCATAGAATCTGATTTGGGATCACTGGTAATGAATTCAGAACCTTTGTGCTTATCGATAAGGAACAGTAGACTGTAAAAAAAATCATTAAAGGTCAGAGCTACAACACTTGTGTCCTTAGCAAAAAGGTAAAACATGTCAAATGTATTGTGGTCTTTATTATGGTCTATATAAATGTACAAGATTTCCATCCTGTTGGGTGCATGTTCCACATTGTTAGGTTTATACCTAACAAGGTGGAAAATTAGCCATAGTTCTGTGAGTGATAAAGATTTAGCTGGTATGACCTATAATAAATGAACAGGTTTGCATTTGAAACATGTTTTGAAATGTTTAAATTTGATTGATTTTCTTAGCCAATTTCATTAATTCATAACATACATCTCTGAAATAATTTTAACATCGATGTGTAAGTAACCTTATAATCTTTGGACATAATATAAGCATTTTAAAATCATGATTTTCACTGCACAGGGTCTTTTAAAATAGACTTTTACAGAGTACATATGGTCCCAACTGCACTCATATGTACTCAGTTAGAGTTAAGTGAATATTGAACATTTTACTGTGTATATACCACAGGTCTGTCTTAACTGTGACACAAGTGTGTTCCCCTGAACATTGATTACATGTTCTGGAAAATTATGAAAAATTTGGAAAAATAAAGAAACAAAACAAATTAATGACATATACTTTGGGTATTGCACTAGGATATAATTCACAGTAACAGATGTAAAGAAATCACATGTAAATACCCATAGGATGAGAGCAGAAATGGTAACCTATGTTATTTAATTCAAGTCATGTTTTGTTTTCAGATGTGAAGACTGCAGTTCACATTTGAAAAAGGCAGTCATATGTGAAAAATATGTGCACAAACTTCATGTGACCAATTTTCTTTTCACATGGAAGTTTTTAATGAAACATTTGAACAGGATATACTGTATACGTATATACACTCACTGAGCACTTACTTTATTAGGTATACCTGAACACCAGCTTGTTAATGCAAATATTTCATCAGCCAATCATGTGGCAGCAACTAAATATATAAAAGACAGAGTGGTTTGAATATCTCAGATACTGCTGATATCCTGGTATTTTCATCCCGAACAGTCTATAGAGATTGCAGAGAATGGTGTGAAAAATAAAAAAACATCCAGTGAGCAGCAATTCTGCGGGCAAAAGTGCCTTGTTAATGAGAAGGGTTAGAGGAGAAGGACCAGACTGGTCAAAGCTGACAGGAAGGTGACAGTAACACAAATAACAACAAATTGCAACAGTGGTATGCAGAAGAGCATCTCTGAACACAAAAGGGGCGGCCTGTAGCGTAGTGGTTAAGGTGAATGACTGGGACACGCAGGGTCGGTGGTTCTAATCCTGGTGTAGGCACAATAAGATCCGCACAGCCGTTGGGCCCTTGAGCAAGGCCCTTAACCCTGCATTGCTCCAGGAGAGGATTGTCTCCTGCTTAGTCTAATCGACTGTACGTCGCTCTGGATAAGAGCGTCTGCCAAATGCCAATAATGTAAAAAAATGTGTCAAACCTCTCAAGTAGATACGCAACAGGGCTACAGGTGAGATCGCAGAGCAGAGCTTCAGTAAAAAAAAATCTTTTAATTTTTTTTTTTTTTAAACGGCATCTGAGGTCTTAACAACTAATATGAAAGGGGTCTATCAATGGTTACAGCAAAATCATCTCACACTCAATGTGAAAAAGAACGGTCTCAATGTGCTTCTCAATTTGAAAACGATCACAAATAGAAACGCTTCAAGTGACAATACAGAAGGAGAAAATCGAGGAGGTTAATTAATTCAAATTTCTGGGTATGATCTCAGACTCAAATCTCAAATTTCATAAGCATATTAAAAATATTGCTAAAACCGTAAAAATCAGCACAATTATATATGCACGCCATCTCTTACTGTTTAACAGCATGGAGCCAAGCCTCTGATGTTGTTATTCAACAATGAATTCTTTGTATAATAAAACTTGAAAAAATAATGGATAAAAAGCCCCAGAGATGGCATCACTGTCTTTTACTGAAGTCCTGAAAGTTTTATACAGTTTTCTTACCTTAAATTGGTTTTTAAATGCTTGAATGGTCGAGCACCAGACATACTTAATAAATTCATCTGTAGATTGGGGGGAACAGGATTACCAGGGGTGTAACCAGTGGTAACTGTAAAATTAGACATTGCGAGACCACTTTTGGGCAGTCAGCAATGTGAATAAAGGGTTCTCACCACTGGAATTCCTTGCCAATAGAAATAAAAGCTATCACTAATATAAAGGACTTTAGTGTGTAGGTCAAATTTTGGCTGAAACAAAAACAGCGCTGCTCGCATTTAGTCATCATATCAAGTTAGCTTGTCATTAAATACTTTTCTACTACCTTTTATTTGTAATATATAACACGCATGTATTTTTTTTTGTAACAATGTGCTATGTGTGTATGTATTTAACATCTATTGAATGTTTGTATTCTAAGTGTGTACATTTCTTAACTTTGTCTTATTTTTATTTATTTTTTTCATAAAAAAGCCTAACTAGGGACAGGAGTTGGAAACTAGCAATAGCGATAATCTCTGTATGCAGAACATCAGCTACATTAACCTGGTGTAATCTGGCAGTAATGATGTCTCTTGGCATTGTCCTTGCTCAAATAAACATTAAATAAATAAAATGAAATATAGCAGTAGAAGACCAATAAGTCTAAAAAAGAAGTCTAAAATACCTAATAAAATGCTCACTGAGTGTATTTTCATTATTGGAATAGAAATGATTTACAGAGTCTCCGTTTAGCAAAAACAACAAGGTATTCTTTAGCCTTTTTTTTTTTAAAGCCTTTTATAACTCTTGAATCATGTACATATCATGTACTCTATTCCTCATCCCAAACTGCAAATTCATACATTTATACTGGCCACTTACATAAAGTAGAGCATTAATTCATGGATCCTTTTTGGGTTTTCAGGAAGAGGCCTCCAAACAATGGCCCACTTATTTCCTTTGCAACATAGGAGGGGACCGGGGCATTTGTGCATATCCTCTTCTGAACTGTACTCTTTCCCTGAAATATAATTTTTAATTTTGTGCAACAGAACCTGGTGCGATTGGAAGTGATGTTCCAGGACTCCATTTAGAGGGGGAAGCTATTTAAATTTAATCATTTGGGAATTTACAATTCTAGCTTTCTACAGGGATGTCACAGAAAACATTGATGTTTAATTTGATATTTATCTTCTAGTTTAAAGCCTTTGAGGATGATGCCAAAGCCTGTGTCATAGAATGACCGAGACATAGATCACCTGATACTGGTCATAGTAGGAAATGTTGCCTAGAGTGCATGATGTGACTTCCGGCCCTCAGAATCATCTGACTGTCTACTTGAAACAGGTGTCTAAACATGATAATACTGTATGTGTGTGTGTCTGTGTGTGTGTGCGTGTTTAGCAAATGTCTCCATTCAGGGTGACTAAATGGTTATAATATAATTACATCTAGAGCAGTAGCTATATTGGTGAAGATATAAGAATAGATATTTAACTATATAGCAGGGGTCGGCAACCCTGGTCCTGGAGAGCCGCAGGGTGTGCTGGCTTTCGTCTCCACCTTAAAATAAGCAACCGATTCAGACCCAAGAAACCAGGTGAGGTGAGTTAACTGTGTAATCAATGGCTTTCATTGATCAATTAATGCCAAGTAACAACGAAAGCCAGTACACCCTGCGGCTCTCCAGGACCAGGGTTGCTGACCCCTGCTATATAGTGTAGTTCATTTGACGTTACAGAAGACCAGATTGGTGCACCCACCGTTGGGCTATCGGGTTCCCCTGAATGCATTCGTCCCAGAAAGTGGCATGATTGTGTGATGCTATTATTCCCTATAATCCACACAACCTATTTCACAAATAGTCTATATTACCAGTAGCATAGACTATAACCTGGAATGGCCTTCCAGGATAAGCAGATTTATGGGACTGGGTTTTAACGGGCAGGGAACTCACTTTTAGAATGCTAATTAACCATTTTTAGCCAGAGGTAACATCTTGGTAGCTACCCATTAGGCTATTCCATTGCCGCTTTCAACAAACTATATCAACTGCAGATTTCCACAAGCGCATGGTAGCCGATCCATATTTTGCATTAGGATGGGATATCATCAAGATATTGCATTAACAAGTTAACTAAGCTAATACCAAGCCAGACAATTCCCTGCCAAACAACACAGCCCATGCTCTCAACCCTTATCGTTGGCGACCTGGAAGACAAATCCGGGTTGTAGGCAGAACTGTCAACAACTTTTTTGGCTTCTAAAGAAATTATATTTAATAACCCTGCTGAAAAAAATGCTCAAGCTATGTTTTGAAACAGCTGGTAGCTGGTAATTTCAAGATGGCCATAGCTGGATTTACAGCAGGAAATATGATGAATACAGAGACAGATTTGCATAGGTGATCTTCGGACCAAGCCTCACAATGGTGATCAGATGGATTCTTGGTTTTCGAAATTGTTTGCTTAGCACAGCTTATCGAAACTGGCGGCAAAGCCTCCAAACAGGAAGTGAGGGCATATCTCAGGAACGCTTTGATGTGTTAATACCAAACTTGGTTCACGTCCTCCCTTCCTGAGGATGTGCAAAAAAGTAGTCATTGTGGCACCCCCCAGTGGTAAGATTAGTATAAATGCATTTTACCCAATAACTGTTGATGTGTTTGCTTTAAAAAAGTAATTATTGTGTGTGGTTGTATCTTGGGAGATCCCAAGGCAGAGACAAAAGCATTCATCCATTACAGTCAATGGAAAATGGCAGCAAAGTCACCAAACAGGAAGTGAGGTCATAATTCAGCAACGCTTTGATGTATCAAAACCAAACTTGGCACGTAGACCTGGGGAGGAACCAAAATAATTCCGTCATTTGATCACTTGGGGGCACTGCATTACATTACATTACATTAATGGCATTTGGCAGACGCTCTTATCCAGAGCGACGTACAACAAAGTGCATACCCATAACCAGGGATAAGTGCGCTGAAATACCCTAGAGGGAAGTACAATTTCAACTGCTACCAGTACAACAAAGATAAGGACCAGGGCCAATTTTTTTTTTTTTTACAGAAAAACAAACAAACAAAATGCAAAAGTATGACCAAACCCCTTACCTAGCCAAACTAAAAATACTGATACACAAAAAAGTAAGTCACAGAAAGACAACAATTAAGGTTTACAGGGAGGTGGGGAGGGACGGGGAGAGGTGACGAGAGGAAGGCAGCAGAGAGATCTAGAAGAATGAGGACAGAGAAGAGGGAGGCTGCTCGTGCGGCATGGAGTGATTCACTGATGGAGAGGAGCGTGGTCTCTGTCGAGTGGCCAGATCTGAAGCCAGACTGGTGGGGGTCTAGCAGGTTGTTGTTACAAAAGAAAGAAGAAGGTTGACTAGAAGTGGCTCGTTCTATGGTTTTAGATAGATGCGATAAGCAAAAATGCATTTTGGCTAACAATAGGTGATGTGTTTGCTTAAAAAAAAATTGTGTATCTGGTGATACCGTGAGAGGCCAAGAGATGGAAACGTTTCAAGTCAACCTAATTGATGCGGCAGCCGTATTGGACTTACAAAATCGTTTGTAAGTTTTTGGACGTGCAATAAAATGAGCTATTGGCCACTGGGGGGCGGCACAATAAGTAAAAATGTGTTTTGCCCAATAACTGTTGATGTGTTTGCCTTAAAGAAATTATTGTGTGTTGTTGTATCTTGGGAGATCCCAAGGCAGAGACAAAACCGATACATTCCAGTCAATCGAAAATGGCAGCAAAGTCGGCAAACGGAAAGTGAGGGCATATCTCAGCAACGCTTTAATGTGTTCATACCAACCTTGGTATTTGGACTCAAGACTCCTTCCTGAGGATATGGAAAATGTTTGGTGTTATTTGACCACTAGGAGGCACTACAATAAGCTAAAATATGCTCTGCTATTAATGGTTGATGTTTTTCATTCTTATGTATGCTGATACCTTGTTAAATCCCAAAGCTGAGACATGACAACCTATTCTCAACTGAATTGATGTAGCTGCCATATTGGACTTCATAAAAATGTTTAAAAACATTTCAGCACCAACATATTGTCCAATCTTCACCAAATTTGGCACAGATCTAACCTAACACATTTCTAACAGATCTAAGCCAGTCAGAAAGAAGCAGATAATGAGGAATTAAGTGAGTCGTGAGAACAGAATACTGGTTCATCCCTTTGCAGACACTTTCTAGTAG
The DNA here is from genome assembly GCF_963514075.1 of Conger conger. Lineage (NCBI taxonomy): Eukaryota > Metazoa > Chordata > Actinopteri > Anguilliformes > Congridae > Conger > Conger conger. Next base: position 15,574,038 of record NC_083766.1, on the reverse strand, counting down.
AAACAGTGGAAGCATTGTGAATTGAAAGTAATACCTGGCCTGGAAAAATTGTGTGATCCAAGTTGTCCCCACAAAGAGAAAAGTTATGAGTTGAGCAGCAGCATGAGGGCTGTTCACAGTAATAGCACTAACAGCAACAGCCTAGCCTACCCTACAAGATTTTTTTGTCAAGATCTTGCCATTTTCAAGATCTTTAGAAAATCCATCGGTCTATGCATGACAGTGTGCGTGTACCCGCCTCTTTCAATATGAGATGGTCAGGGGCTCAATCACAGTTCACCCAGACCAGTCTTAAGGTAATCCGAAAGCCATTTGATTTGACTTTTGACTTAAGAAAGTCATATAGTGTACACAAGACATAGGTCTAAATGACACCAATACAGGTTAACCGGCAACTGTAGATTGCAAAAAATACTTAATAAAAAATAAAAATGCCTTCCTCTGACTCATGTCTGTGTGAGCCTGATCTGCAAACTCATGTGATAAGCTGAGAAGCAGCAGCTAACATGACATGGTTTGGAGGAATCTGTGTTCAATATATAGAGCATGATTAAGATATAAATGAAATAATGTGACTTGAAAGGGGGATAAACATTTCTGTGAAAAGATATAGAATTAAGGATTTGCACCTCTGCAAGCAAAATGAAACGGACATAAAAATTGTGAGACAAAAAAACATTCGGAATAAAAATTAGTCAAGGAAAAGGAATGAGTCATTCTGATGCTAAGGAGAGGCTATTATTTTGTAAAGAAAAAACACAAAAAAACAACAACAATGAAGGCATAGGATTAGGGTGGTCAGGTGTCCCGCGTTACATTACACTGCACAACATTTGTCCCCCATCCCACATAGTGAGACGATGTGTCATTATTATCCATTAATCTCTGGCATTCTCTTGTCTCTGCCGTCTCGCTCTCGCTCCTCCTGTTGTCCTCACGATACCTCGTATCACAGTTTGATTGGTAGTAAATTCTCTTCAGCCAAAAACATCAACAAGGCACATAGTCGAAGCTAGCCAGCACTATCTCAAGATGAGTACTAACAAAAAGAAAAGAACATACAGCTACAACCAAGAATGACTGGGTCAGGCAATGGTCAGAGAGCTTTTAAAATTCTGATACCATTTTTGTTTTCAGTTGCACATGGAAGAGAATACCAAGTACCGCAGTGCATGTGAGCCTCAGCAGAAGGTTTTGCTGCAAAAACAATCGTCCAGGGGCCTGTATGCCAGTGATTCCCAACCTCGGTTATGGGGATGCAGGTTTTCGTTCCAACCAGAGTTGCAATCCCAGAATTTGAATTTAATTTGTTTTCTTAATTAAGGGTTTTCATCTTGAGAGGAATTATTTACCCTCTGAAGCCATATAAGGCAAGAAATCGCTATGAATGCCATGAAGGGTAAAAATTCTGTGTTCACATTGTGGTTATTGTGCTAATTTGTAAACAAAAAAAGATACCAAAATGTTTAAATTCTAATCATCTGAATCAGTAGGCTCATAATTAGGTTGTTCAACACATGCGTTTCAGTTCATTCATATTTCTTTGTATTTTGTTTGCTTGTTTGCTTTTTTTTTTTTTTTTTTTTTTTTTTTACACATCAGTCCCTGTTCCATATCTAGGAGGGTCCCGGTAACTGGGTGCAGTTATCAAGCTAATTCAGTAATCCTGCTTTGTGTTACAGGCTCCTGATTTACGGAAGCATTTCTAATTGAACCCCAAGGTGACAGTCAAGTCACTGTAGCTGAGAAAAAAATCATGTATCACACTGCACCATTTATACAGGTCAGCCGACTATGGTAGCAGTCACTCTGAGAGTGCAAAGAAAATATTAAGTGGTCGTACAAAGGCTGATTTATTTTAGCATTCTTTTTTTGAAATCCTGCTAACCATCCAAATTCATGTCCAGGCAATTAGACATTTGATTTTGACATGCATTTTGTGCTTAATCTGTTTTATTTTATACCTATAATCTGTTATTCAAGCAGATTATACTGTATGCGCTGACTAGTGGGTAAGAGTGTAGGCGGGATATGTTAGGCCCAATATGTGTGTATAAATGTGTATAAAGATTGGACATTATCAATCAGTCCTGCATTGTCCTGCAAAATCTTACTGTTTGTCCCATATTTGGATAGTCTGCATCACTCTACATAGGATGCACAGGAAGTATGTATGAACCTTGTCTGTTTTAACAAGAGCAGGCTTTCACTATGAATTTACTGTATGTTGAATTTCTCCCAGTAAAATTCAACTGTTCTGCACTCACTGCTGAGACTAACTAAATGAGACTGTGTCTTCCAGTTCCTCAGGTTAAGTGACTGTTCGAGTAGAATTTGGTGGAGGATTGTATAGATCCAAACCACAATATTTTTACTAAAAATGGGAGAAGAAGGAAGGCAAAAAGAATTGGAACTGAGGACTCTCAGTAAACGCAGTGAATCTTCCAGGTATTAAGGAAGCAGAGAGTATATGTGTAGAATTACAAACAAGTGATAACTGGTGATGTTTGTGGCAACTGGGCAGGCACTTAAGTAGATAAGTAGCTGAAATAGATGTTTCTTTGAGGTAGTGAAATTGTGAAATTGGAATGCCTGATGAGCAATGCAGCATGGAGAATTCAAAGTATTTGAAAACAACATTCTGGCCAGTGGCATGTGCTGCATTGATGCCCCTCCAGCAGTGGATATTGCCAGAAGCTGGTCACAAAGGAAACTTTTAACTATTTTCTCAATTGAATTTCTCAAATCTCAGTCAATTCTAATACGTTTCATATTATTATTTTCAGCCAATATTTATACAAATTATGAAAAGGGAAATCTGACTTCTGTTAAAATATTTATTATATTATCATACCTATTCTGTTTTTTACGACAGGAATGTGTGGGGGGGGGGATTTACATTTTTTACTTAAGTGAAAAGGAATATACCATGAATGACATGACCTTTGACTGCACGGGCTACAGAATTATTGGCACCATTGATAAAAAAATGGGAAATTATTTAATTTAATTTCTTTGACTAAATTCATTATTCATTATTCATTATTTCTAAAAAACATAGATGTCAAAATTATTGCCACCCCTAACAATTATTGTAAACAAAATCAAACAAACTTAAATTGGCAATAACATTTCACATAATTTAGTTAATCTCAGGCAAAAGTGACTTTGGCTATTTATTCGGGATGTGAAACATTTTGAGAGCAGTAGGAAAAGTGGTACCATTTTAACGGTGCACTTAATTAGCCTAGGCTATTTAATTCACATGCAAGTAATATTTTAGTATAGAAGGTGACACTAGAAATAGTGAGCGAATGAATTAATGTTAAAACAATGTGTTTATTGTAGGTAGTGCTATGTGTTGAGTGTTATGTGTTTACAGTACATAATGTATTGCATTACGATGCTCCTACGATACTGAGAAATCCAAGACGGCCGATTATGGCTCACAACGAAAGACTTCTTCTATGATTTGGAAATTTTGTCAGCAACTGCAGAATTATGGCAAAATCCGCACAGTGTATACTCAGCTTTATGTCTTGGTAATGGCCTCACAATAGCCTCAACTGGTCTTTGCGAATCCCCAATCAGCCCTCTCTTCCAATATTGCTGCCTGTGCTACTATTTCTCATTTATAATAGAATCACGCTTATTACCTCCAAATATCTTTCATTACAGCTCAATACCATAGTGTACACCTGTCAGAGAATTTCTGAGTCAGCACTTTTCAAACAGAACAAAGATGGATTTTTCATTTTCACTGCATCTGTGTTTGGGAGGGCACCATATCAGCACTTAATCAATTTCTATTGTGGTTGTATGCAAACAGTATCCTTGCCCTAATGCTTCTTCAGTTAAAAAAAAATGCTTTTATTGGATCTGGGGAACTACTAATATTATCTGCAGTTCAGGGGCATAATTTCAGTTTCAAATGTGTGTGTGTGTGTGTGTGTGAGGGGGTTATCATGAGTGCGGGTAGGGGCTTTATCTTGTTTATGTTACAGCCATCTGTAAATGCAGGGAACATGCACCACAGCTTGCAGTGCATCAGAAATTGCATCACAGTCTGAGCTCCAAAGAGACCAAGAGATCTGTTGGAAGAGAAGGCTGGCATTTTTATGGAAAACGTGTTGGAAAAACACATACGGTTTGGTTCCCATGGTACAAATGACTTGAAATGGTTCATTTAGAAATGCCTCTTTCAAACAATACCTCTTTCTAGAGGGAACCACAGGGAGAGTTGGATAATTAAAAAATAAGGGTGATGATAAAGTCTTCAGTGTCATGCCGTTTTAATTTACCCCATAGATGTGTCAGATGTGTCACCACCAAGTTTCTATTCCCAACATGAAGTCATTCTTCTCTGGTTGAAATAAACAAAAAAGATGAAGTTACATACTTCAGAGAGGATTTTGGGTGGGGGAAAAACTCACAACATTTCTGCCTAAAGGGAGCTGATTCAATGCTCACAACCAGGAATTGGGTTTGAATGGCTTTGAAGATCGAAGGGGCCACATTCTGTTCCCCATCACTGTTGCAGATTAATCTCTTTCCCTTGCCGGCTGCCTCTCCTGCCTCCTTAGGGACAGGCAGTAAACAGTCCTGCTGTCTCACAGAATTACACAGTGGCAGACACTGGAGCACAAAGCCAGCCGCACACTGGAACGCAGAACAATACAGAGCGTAGTGGCCAATAATGCGTGCACTCATCCGTGGCATTAACCAGGTTCACAGGATATATATATATAGTGTGAAAAAATGCTGTAAAGTAAGAATGCTTTCAAAAATAGAAATGTTAATAGTTTATTTTTATCAATTAACAAAATAGTTACACAGATACCCTAATCTAGGCCTGTAATCTATGGGTCTGAGATTGTCACTGAATAGTCACCAGAATATGCTATTTATGGGGTGTCATGGCAATTGAGGCTATTTATGGGTTTCCATTTTCCCCACTTGTTTGAATGCAATCTGTAACATTCAATTTAAATCATTGAGTGTCGTAATACCTAATAAAGTGCTCAGTGAGTGTATTTATTAGACTTATGTTTCTGACTTATTGGTCTTCTGCTGGTATAGGCTATCCACTTAGAGGTTTCACATGTTCAGAGATGCTCTTTTGCATACCACTGTTGTAATGTGTGGTTATTTGTGTTACTGTCACCTTCATGTCAGCTTTGACCAGTCTGGCCCTTCCCTGACCTCTCTCATTAACGACGTGTTTTTGCCCGCAGAACTGCTGCTCATTGGATGTTTTTTGTTTTTCGCACCAGTCTCTGCAAACTCTGGAGACTGTTGTGCGTGAAAATCCCAGGAGATCAGCAGTTTCTGAGATACTCAAACCATCCAGTCTGGCACAAATAATCATTCCATGGTCAAAGTAACTTCAATCACATTTTTTCCCCATTCTGACATTTTGTCTGAAAAACCGCTCTTGACCATGTCTGCATGCTTTTATGCATTTAGTTGCCACCACATTATTGGTTGATTAAATATTTGCATTAACAAACTGGTGTACAGGTGTACTAATAAAGTGCATATATAAGTGTGTATATATAATGATTGTTGAAGCTAGACAGTTGAAATCTACATTATCGGAAGCAGTTTGATTTTATTACATGGAATATGTACTGTAAGTATCTACAAATAGCACCTCTGTTGTTGGAAGCAGAAAGAAAAAAAAAATTCAATATCTGAGCAGGATTACCTCCTAACATATTCATGTTCAGGCTAAAACCATGAATCTTTTCATCATAATAGAATGGTGCTTAGCCTTTCTCGCAACAATATGCAGTCACTTTAATTACTAAGTACATTGACCTCTTAGATGGGCTAGTTCTTGCCATATAGGAGGATGACACTCCCGCCCCCCGCCCTTTTACACCTTAACTCAGCATCACCCAATCAGGGCCAGCTTGTGTTGCAAGTTCTAGCTTGTTTACTTTGTTCCTGTGACGCTTAAAGCAGAATAGGGCAATACTCTAGCATGGTCTGGCTTATCAGTATTTCTCTTTTCTCTGGTATTTCCAATTTAATGTCTTGTCTAATGTCTACTATCTTGTAAATTAAAAGTAGTGAGCCTATGTTCAATAGAAAATGTAGTATTTCATTATTCTAACTGATTGCTTCTTAATTAATTTGCTTAGATTCTGATATAGAGTTTGTTTTGACTTGTTGGTTGATTCCACCTGGTTACTGTAGACAGTATTATTACTACAAATTATTATTAGACATTGATAATTGTCATTCTTAATACAAAATGATTCATTTAAATCACGTAAAATATATATTTTATGTAGGTTAAGGTCTAGCATGCAATATCACTTGTGTTCAGTATTCAGAGTGCTGAACATTTTATCTTTGTTGTAACTGCTGGATTCAGAGAATTAACGTAGTTTACTTGATCCTCACTTCCCCGGCAATTAGTAAATACCAATTCACATAACATTATTGGAAAGTAATTTTAAAAATGATTTTGATTTATTTATTTTTGCTGAGGGAGGTGAATTCAGGTAAATGCTTTGTTTTATTTTGTTACTGCTAAAGTAGCTAGTCAGCTATGCCTATTGCTGTGTTTATATGCAGCTCATTACATACAGCCAGAATTCTGCACTCATGCTATATTTGAGCTATCAGTTTCCAAGCTGTTTGCAGGCTAAGTGGTAAATGTTGCCATAAAGAGGCATTTTCATGTCTGTGTGTAAAAATGGCAACTCAGGCAATATTTACATCGCTGCAAGAACAGAGGTCATGAGCTTGTCCCTGAGGGTGCGGTGCTGTGCAGCACAGTAAATCAGCCTGATGCAGATGGCACTCCCAAAGCTCCAAGTTTTATCATCATTAACACATAACCCTGGCTGTACAACTGAATCCTAGGCATAGAAAACTACATTCTAAAAAGGTATGAATGTATATGGATGAACTTATTAATCATGATATACTTGGTTTCTGCATCACCACAGAGAAAATAAGTCATGCCCAACATTTAACCCTCTGTAAAAGATTATCTCTGGGGATTGCATTAATGTATTAATTGTTTCCTGAATGCCAGTGAACTAGATAAATCACTCCTACCCTATCACTCTTGCCATTCTATTACTCTGCTTTTGCAACCAGAAACAAATGGACGCATGAATGTGTGTGTGCACCAGCTTAATTTGTTCATTCATTCATTCATTAGTCACAGTAGTTAATGCACCAGAAAGCAAATTCTACTGCCATACCTCTTTTAATAATGTAAAGGAAAATGTCCCCATTTCCCTTTCTAATGCAGGGGCACCAGCCACGTTTAGTATTAATCATGTGATCTATTGTTGTTCTTCTGTGGTTAGTGTGCAATTACATTTGACTTGAATAAAGTATAGAAAACCCACCTGCATTACAGATTTTGATCAACAGTCCCATTTTCCCATTTAATGGTGAGGAATCTGTTGCTCCCGATAGAAACTACTACTATGGAAGAGCAGTCAGTATTTTCAGACTCAATGAACATCTCACGTCTTCAGCACAGTAAAATACTGAATACCTCTGGTATTGATGAACTGTGTCTCAGCCTTGTTTAATTAGACTGAATGTCAAGATCAGTTCACCACAGTGCATATCTTGGGTACTATCCTTGAAGCCAAGTGTATATGCTAATCAACTATGAAACAGGCAATAGTAGAAATGAAAAAAAATTAAATAATACAATATAATGAATAAAATAGTATGGCCAATCGAGCAGAGGACCTCAAAATAATGCAGTAGCACTATTCAAATTGACAACAATACTAATATAAACCACAGGCGCATGACAAGAAGATATGCAAAAACTAAAGTGGTGGAACTGACATTAGCAAAGGGATAAGAATCCAGTAAGACTAATTACATAACTGAGGATGGAAACAGGGGCACAGTTGCCAGGCTAATACTTAACCTCTGGATTGTAAGCTTTAGTACCTCAATACTTCAGGCGTTACACAGCCTTAGGCCGTGTTACTTTCACAGATTTTTCAAGCCTCTTACAGCTTTATTCATAGGTTTTCATAAGGGAGGCAGACAGACTGGACCTTCACAGAAAATTGCAAGCCATTTCTGGTCAGAGACAACAAGTAATAATATATTTAGAAATAATAAATATATTTCCATTTCATGAACAGTTACATTACATTACCTTAACTGCACCTTTTCAAATGGGCAGAAGATTCTGCAATCAGGTTCTTGTTTAAACAGGTGGTGTAAATGCATCTTTGCTCATCTCATGAAACTGTCAGCCAGATTAAACATGGGCCTGACCCCCAGCTCATCCAAAGCCCTGTTTTACTTACTGTCAATGGCACAAGAAAGGTTAGCAGATTTCCTGTCACATAGCAGTGACTCCATTCCAAAGGAGCAGCAAAAGGCTTGACACGCAGGCACTTCCTTTAAATGAGTCTCCTCATGTGGACATCTGAGATACTTGAAATAAAAAGAAGCATATCAATCCAAGGTCAAGGATTAATTATGACTGTTTTCTGGGCTTGTCATCTGTATCCTGAATAAAAGGCTAATCATAGTTGTCCTAGTTGGTAAAAATAATCAGAATCCATAATAAATGGTAAAAATATTTGGATAGAACTGGTTCAAGCATCTGTCTCCAGCCTAGAAAATGTCAGGTCCTGTTAATCTTATCTGAATGCTTGCTTGTCGACTTGGATTTAATTTACCAAAGGCATATACACAAAATTGTGCATGCACAAGCGTGCACACACACACACGCACGCACGCACGCACACACACACACACACACACACACACACACACACACACACACACACAAATAAACAAATATGAAAAACCAACACATGCATTGAAACATATACATACGCACACAAACATGCACTTGCACAAACACACAGGTACAAGTGCATACACACAGCAAAGTCTTACCATTGCACTGACAGACACTGTGACCAATGCATACATCCACAAATCCAGCAAAATGTATGGGAAAACTAAGCAGCCACCCAGCTCCTGCAAAAGATAACATCCACAATCTGCTTCCTGCCACTTTAGTCCTACCGCATCACCAAGAGAGGCAGAGCAGGGCAGCGACTTAGATGCAAATGATAGAAGAGCCAGGAACACCAGAGAACTGGGGAGGAGACTGTCATATTAGCTCATCCTCAGCTGTGCTGTGCTGTGCTCTGCTAGACCTCCAGAGGACAACACATGCACAAGGACCTCCAGAACCCCCAGGGGGAGCTTCAGATGAGGAGGGACAGGAGGGCAGTGGAGGGGGGGGGCGGGGTGTGTGCCCCCCACACATACCTTTTTGAAAGGCAAGTTCAGTTGCTTGTGCACATAGTTTCAGGGACAGATGAACAGTGTGGGTCAGGTGGGACGGAGGGGTCATTCCACTCCCCTTGATAGGTTATCTGGGGCTCACTTCACCTAACTGGTGACCAACACACAGTCCCTACATCCTTGTGTAAGAAATCCAAATGTCTTCCCCAGTGTTAAGAACTTCCTGATCATTTTTGCCTGGACACATAATTTCTTACTCTTTATTTCCCTGGAAGTTGGAATATGAGAAATAGGAACTAGAGCTGTTTTCGTGACCATGTGTATCTAGTATAAGTCATGAATTAGGAGGACGCACAGCCCTTCACAAGCAGGATATGGACAAATCATTGCTTATACATATTTGAGCTTGAAACTGTAGGCTATAGCTATGTAGGACCATAGCCTAGTTCTGGGGTATATTGGGTTTATTCTTGCATTCATCATGGTTTTACGAACTTGCAAGCAGTAACATTAGCTAAGGTTTTTCACTAAAACACATCATTTCATGTAAAACGTGGATTTGGTCACTTGTCCTCTTTCTCTTCGTCTGATGGAGGCTCCGATCCTGACTCATACATTTGAGGGTGAATTTACCTATTGACCTGCAGCTGTAAAGCTCTCTGCCATTCTGGATAGATGTACCCACGTGTGTAGCCACGTGTGCTTGTTTATGTCTACTTGTGGGTGGTATGTTTTGGGTGGAGTTGGGTTTTTTTCAATACAGATTTTAAAACCGATTTGAAATTAGTCTTATTATTGTAATTCATGTTACTTTTAATCTATATTTGGAGAATGTATAGCTGTATAGTGGATATATCCCTGTATGATAATGTATGGTTATTTTAAAATTTCCCTGCCACTTTAGAGTCATTTAAGAGAAAACCTTTTAACATTTACCACACTACCCAGCATTCATTCAACACAAAATATGTTGTTGAAACTTCACAAAACGAAAAATATTGGTCACAATCGCTAATCACTGCTCTTGAGTCTTTCTAAATAACTGTATTAACTGTGGCGAAAAAGACAGCAAATCAGTACATGATGATCTATTGACCATTTGTTATTTGTTTTTTTAACAGTAAAGCACTGATAGATTCGATATAAATGGATTTTAGAGGAATTACCAAGTACAAGTTGGTTGGGAGAGATCGTTAAAGGCAATGCAATAAGGGCATTGTTGATGGTACCATGATCCGGCCAAAGGGACAAATCAATGACACAAAAAATCACAAATAATGCGCAGATGCAGAATACATTTCCCATCCCTCAAACCAACACACTTTCCAGCCTCAGGCAATGTGCTGAAGATAACAAGTGAGGCAACCCTCAATGTAGAGATCAAAGGTTTGGGGATTTTGACAAAACTAAGAGGAGAAAGGTATTGAGAAATATTATCTGTGGCACTGCACTGACGTTACCAGCTCAGCTACACTCTTCTAGCCACCTAGCTTTGGTCAGTAATGAGCACAAAGCTGTGAGCATGTGAAGGACACAACTAATGAAGCTTGGCTTTGGAGGAATTGTGGAGAAGCAGAACAGTGCTAACAAGGGTGAATAGAAGGGTCAGTCCCAGCTACCATGGACTTGTCTGCCACACAGAAGAGCCATGCCACCAAAGCAACTCAAAGATGTAGAGGGAGACAAATGAATTAATTTTCAGTCACACCCTATTACGACCCGGTCTAGGGTCAGGCCGTGGCAGGGTAAATGATCATTTAAATAACCCTCAGTGAGGCTTCAAAGGTTTACCGGGCTCGAAGTGGCGTGTAGCCAAACCCCAACAGAGATCAAGTCTCCTCTCAGGATCACCTTCAAAAAGAATAAAAGGAAAAATAACAAAGGAAAATAACAAACAGTGTCCCGTTGGAAGGATGCAATCCAGCTGTAACTTTACCGGAGTCACTAACGGCGAGCAGAAGGGCAAATCAAAGTCACATTCAGGGTGGGCGAACAGGGTCGAGCACGAGTGAGGCACTGGGTCGAGCACAAGTGACGCACTGGGGGGAACAGATCAAAAAGGGCTGGGCAGGAATCAGAGTCATAAGTGATGCAAGGGTCAAAATCCAATCAGCTAACAGAACCAAAATTGGCTAGGCAAGAATCTAAGTCAAAGACAAATGAGGCAATGGTCACACACGGTATCCAAACAGCAAACAAAGCAAAAAGGGCTAAGCGAGAGTCTTAAGACAAACACAAAGAAGGTCATACACAAGTCAAATCACAAATCCAAAGTTACAAAGGCAAAGGGTTGCAGAGCTAGTAAAGAAATTGCCAATCTGTGGCAAACAGGAAGTAAAACAAAGATGTCTGTGCATCCAGCCAAGATGCAAGCACAAAAGCTAACAACAGAGGTCGTAACACACCCACACACCTGAATCATGCCTCCACATGAACCTGAATGAAATTAAGATTCATAAAGCCCATGATATTATTATATATTTATTTAACAACAGTTAAGTTAATTAATCCAAAACATTTTTTAACCCTTACTCTCTCAGACCTTTTTAAGAGAAAATCACATTATAGGGCCTTTGATAATACATAAATTATAATAATTGACTGTTTAATCAATGTAAAGCTTAGACAAAAAGCTAACATAATTAATGCACATAAAGTATGAATACATTACACGAATTAGAATACACCATATTAGGAAAATATGTTTTCTTACAGGAATCACAAACAAAATCTTGAATTTATTACAAGAAACTGATTTGAGGATACGTAGTGACCCTTGCTTGCAAGATTGCATATTCTCTCATGTGTAATGAGAAATAGTCCATATCAGACAGTCAGCTAGCTAGCTGACTGTCACTGCCACTGCCATTTTTCCGTGTAGCTAGAGCTACTCACTTTGTTGGTGTTTATGACTAGCCTAATAAACTAGCTAAAATAGCTGCCGATTTAGCTGTAAGTTTTCTGTTTATGTATGCTGACCAAACTGGTCTCTTTTTGGCTGCCTTTGATTTGCGACACGTTTTGAAAAATTTCACAATTTGCTATTTCGAATGGAAGTGCCGACCAATGCAAACATAGACACTATAATTAACTTTTATATTTGTATACTCATATTACACACTTTGGACTTATGTTCCATCTGCAAATTACGTGACCTGGGGGGATGCCTCTGCACTTTTGGGTTCTTCAATTCGCTACATTTCATCAATTTGCTACAGGATAATGCAAATTTCAAAACTTCTGTATGTGGTGCAGCTTGCTGATTTTCAGGAGATTTCTGACCACTCCCAGGTATCAGATCAGGTGACAAATTCCTGGAGAGGTGTTTAGGGATTCATAATTTTGCTAAAATTTTGCAAACCTTAGATGACAAAATTAAGCACAGTAATGTAAAATATATTTTTCTTCTATTCCCTAAATTATTCTCCCATTGTTAAATATACTTATTTTCTCAGCAGATATTTTTCTTGATATGTCAACTTCAAACTAAGTGTAATTACTTGTGTCTTTATTCTCTTTCAAGCTCAATCCTGCTGTCAATCACAAGGAAACACATTGCCTAAACTGATTCAAAATTAAAGGGACAATAGGTAGGATTTCTGTTAAAACACTGTTACAAGACCATTGAAAATCCCTTCCTATTGTTGAAAAAGTGTTTATTGTCCTTAAATTCTGGTTTCAGACTATACAGTTGACGGGCCGTCACTCTATACCAAAACATTGTACAGCTGTACAATAATTCAAGCTCAGTGGTTGAAAAATGGTTCTAATTGCCACAGCCAATGGCGTGGGGGCTTATTCAGATTGTTGGCATGTAGCTGCCAAAAATGCAATCCAGACAAGCTATCACTGAAACTCTGTATACTATTGCTTATTATCCATGCGAAGACTACATCTAGTCCTAAAACAATACCACTTTGCTATTGGTAGCAACAAGCAAATTAGCCATAGTTAGCTCGACAAATTTCGAAATATCCTCCTGAGGCAATACGAACATAGTAGCGAGCGTAGCGAGAATTGTTGCACAAGCGCTGTGTCTCAGGTGGATATTTGTAAATTCGGCAAGCTAACTAATAGCTAATTTGCTTGTTGCTTGTGGCATAATTTGTGGTACACTATCATATCTTAGTTTTATAGCCAGCTAGTTCCATAGCCAAATAAGTTGCTTCCTCATAATATAGTTGGTTCGTTAAAGTGAAAACTTCAAAAAGACAAAACATATAAATAGTGTTGTGCAGCACACTAAAGTCAACATTTCATAAAGTCACCTGTTCGGTGTTGCGTTTGTCACTGTCATCTTGCCAAAACATGTAGTGGTTTGAGGGTGTTTGTTGCTGCAATTCCTCTCTTGACTGTTAGGAGTCCGAAATTACCTATTGTACCTTTAACTACAGAACATATTACCAGTATTGGAGGCTATAAGCATCACATGTAACATTTGCAGTTAAGTCCTTGATAAATCCAATATAATTCCCATACCGGGTTATTTATAATTCTGATACAGTTCATTTGAATATTGTTCATAATTGGTTCATCATTGACAGGACACTGTTTTGATTGCTAATAAAGAGTGACAGGCCAAGGGGTTCTTGGCATGAAGCAAGTTAAGCCATTTTATTTGCAGCCAAGGTACACCAAGGTTACCAATTTAATAGCCGTTTTCAATGATTTGAACAGTTCCCATACTCACGCCTCCTTTGGTGTTTCTGTTTCAGACAAACAGAGGTGTCCTTGAAATGTCACTGTTCATTGTTCAGTTTGTGTAGCAGAGGACTGGAGGGCTTTGCTGACAAATTGCATTACGTTACACGGGTAAAATGTGCATAATTGCTGCATGAAAAAATTGCTTTTATCTTCCCATTACTTTATGCACACAGTCTGTTATCATTGACAATAATGTTTTGGTGGCATTTTATATTCTAATGGAGTTTGACTTCATCAAATTTTTAATATGCAAGGTGGATGGAGATTCTGTATTGGAAAAAGTATGTGGAATGATGAATGCTGCCTGTTAATGTATCCTGACATGTACCTTTTCCCTCAGAGGCAGCAAACCTCTGCATAACACCCACTTTTTAAACTGATGAAATGAGCAGTTAAGGTAAAGAGGTGTGGAATGTAACTTGAGCACTGCAATTGCCCAAGGTTAACACAGATGAATTTAGTCTAGTCATTGATTTTCACAGAAAAAAAAAAAAACAGTTTCACAGAGCAAATGATCTGTAGGAAGTTAATATAAGGCACCTTATGCATCCTACAACAGATTAAAACCCATCAAAAGTGTAGAAAACAGTTCTGGGGTTTCTCTAGCCCGTACACCTCCAGAAGAGGTGAACAAAGTACCATGAAATTGAACTATTGGCAGTATTGACAAGTTAAAGTTAAAATAGGTAAGTCAAGAGAGGAATTGCAGCAACAAACATGCTCAAACCACAACACTGTTTATGCCACCACTTCTCTGTGAAAGCACTGACATTGAAACGCCATTGGCTGTGGCAATTAGAACCAATTTTCAACCAATGAGCTTGAGTTATTGTCCAGCTATACTATGTTTTGGTACAGAGTGCCGGCCCGTCAACTGCATATTTTGAAACCCAAATTTAAAGACTATAAACACAGGCAGAGGGCGAGTCAACATGTCAGTGAGAATTTTTAAATAATAGGAAGGGATTTACAATGGTCTTGTTTTAACACAAAAATCTTACCTATTGTACCTTTAAAAAGTCGTTTGGCAATTAATCGTCAAGTAATCAGCATAGCATTCATGTGTCCCAGAGGGATGAATTGGACCTGCAGGACTGCAAAAGTTCCAATGCATTATTAGGAAGCAAATATGGGACTCAGATACACTGAAATACATGATCAGCTATCATTTAAGCTGGAAGTTTCATGCCTGGAGTCAGACATCTTGAATAGAAAGGAGTTTTGCAGAGAAAGCTTTGCACTCAGCTGAAAGCACATTTTGCAAGCTCAGTGACACAAACCATGCATTAAATTTGGAAAAGTACAGGAAGGCTTTTTTTGCAGCCAAGTCTGTGGATTAGCAAACTTCAATGAAAATAGCAATGGCAGCATCAATATAGACAAGCCAATAGGCAGAAACCCCTCACAAATGTGTGAGATGTGTTTGAAATCTTGACAATGAATACCCCAATTGCAAATAATACGTCTGTTCAAACGTTGCAGATGTATAATCATTCCTTTTTACAGCAATTCAGCAATTGCTATTTATAGGTAAATCAAAGGAGACATCTTTGAAAGTTTAATGTGAGAGAAAATGAGACAGGTCATGGAGTGAGATTTCTCTACATCACATCATCTTTACATTGATTTAACTAGATCTTACTGACAAAGATTTAAAATGTATTGATTAGCTTCATGTGTCACATTGTATCTGCTGGATGAAGTAACCTCCAAGCAACGCTGTCTGTATTCAAAAGCTAATGGCAATGCTATGGGAGAGCAGTTTACCCTTTAAATGATGACAGACTGAACCAGTTAAGATCTGCTTGCATTTCCTCTCCAGTGGGAGGACTAGACTGACACATCTTGAAGGGGTTGAAAACAGAGAGGTCAGGGGTGAGCATTCAGTCTTTATGTTCTCTGTTAATCTCATCACCACAACAGGAATGGAAGTGAGTCACCAAAACAAACAACACACAAGCCGGAGTTAGAATATCATCATTTACCTCCCGCACAACCACCCACACATAAACCATGAATCTATATGCACAAACACTTGTTTTACAGACAGCGGGTTCCACAATGAGTGTTCCTGTTCCACAATGAGTGTTCCTGTTCCACAAACAGACACAATGGGCGATTCAGCCTCACAAGACAAAACTTTACATAAATCGAAATAAATACACAAAGATAATACCCACTTTGAATAGCAATCTGTGCTGTGTGCCAGCATGTTGTCCCCTTAACATACATAATGAACCATAAATGGGAGAACATTTCAATGTGCAATTTCTGTACTTTAATCATGAAATGGCTTCATTTACATAAAGTACAATCTGGTGTTTAGCAATACATCTCAATTAATCCCAATTTAAGATTCCTTCAAATGGAAGACCATGGGTAATAGCTCTGTCACATGTGATGTGTAACTTGCTGGAATCTGAACCCAGTGCAGTGCTCACATAGAGAAACAAAGCAAGAAAATCCATCTCCTTGGCCTCCTCCTTCTGTATTGGTTCATAGAGCTTGAGTTCATTGTATTGGACACATGCTTTTCAGATATATTATATAAATAAAAAAGGCCCACGCTGTCAGGTACTATATTTCTCTGCATTTCCTTGTTTTCCATCCATTTCTTTCTGTATTCCTGTCATCTTGTAATTAGTTTCACAAGTCTCGTTACCTGTTCCCCACTTTCACACCTGTTTCAGTCATTACGTCTGTGTATTTATACCTCCTTTTCCTTTTCTTCCTCGCCAGATAGTTATGTGTCTTGTACCATTAATTCCAGCGTTTTTGCTCGGTTCGACCTGTTTCATGTACCCCTACCTCCGTCTCGGATTGGATTACGTCTTATACCTCTGATTGCCTTTCTGTGTAGAAACATTTGCCTGTGACCCTGGATTATCCCTACTGTGTCTAGTAGCCTTGTGTAAAAAACCTTTGACCAGGAAATTGCTTATCTCTGATATTCTCATCTGCCTGTGTATGACCTTTGCCTGCTTGACCTGCCTCCCACTGAATAAAAACCCTCATTCAGTCTACTTCCTGGTTGCTCTTGGTTCCTTGGTTTGACACACACACAGAAGTGGCCTGAGGAGTTTTTAGAATGACAAATACAAGTAGACAAGCAAGATATTGAGCAGAAGTGAACACAGACACAGATTGCCAGCGTATCATAGTAATGACTGAGCATGTTTATTTAATTATATTTTCAAAGTGGAAATCCTACATAGTGTGCCTTTAACTTCAGGAAAAGCATGACAGCAAGCCTTTCCATAGCTCTTGGCTTTCTCTCTGAGAAACTGTTGTGATTTGATTTGTGATTTGTGGACAAATTTATGAGAAACAAATTTATGTTCCCTGCCAATAAAAGAGGATTATAGCCGCCCACAACTGCACCCGGTTCAACTGCAGTCAAATTATGCAAAACCGTTGTTTATACAAACAAGTTCATTATTTTTCCCGCTTGTGTAAAATTGTACATAAAAGCAGACATGATAATAAAGCTGAAATTGCTAACATCACTTCTATGCACATACAGTGGTTTCGTGTTTCATTTGGCAGTTTGCTTGTGCAGTAAGAATTTGGCCAGCCGGGAAGAAATGCTCGCAAGGTTCCGACAGTAGGTGCAGTAGCAATGCATTTCAGCCTGCAACCTGCAACCACTTGAACTGCCAGATACTGGTCTAGTACATGCCCCCTGGGTGTCCCATAACATGTCCGCTTAGTCCACCGGGTGCTGTCCCATGACTTTGCCAGCATAGAAAAAAAAGCATTTATTTACTTCAATTAGTGTGTAACCAATATTTAGCCTATTTTTATATACAGCTGAAAATACGCTTACGTTTCGTTTTTGTTGAAGGAACTGTCCGATAATAGGTGCTTGAACGCTAGCAAGCAACATGCTGGTTAGCCAAGGGATGTGTCAAAAACCCAACTTGCTATCTGTTTACACCAATCCTAGGTATTGTTTTACTATATTAATTAAATTCAGCCTTACTCTATTTCATAAACATGACGACAATTTTATTAGTGAATCTAGCATTGAATAATTTCTGATAACTATGAGATTCTTTTTTACTTTGGGGGATCGATCCGAAGCAATGTATTTCGAACTCTGGTAATGTAAGCTATGTTATTTTTCACTCTCAAATCAAACATAGAGTGGCCAAAATGAGAGAAATTAGCAGGTATTTGCAGATGAATGAAATTAATAATACTTGGGTTTACTTGTTTTCTAATAATGCCAGCACAATAAAACATTAAATTATATCATTTTTCATGACTTTGCATGCACCGAAAAGATTTAAAAAGTTATATAATTCAATGTTTCAAAGCGGTGGCATTATCAAAAAAGCGAGTCAAAGTATACTTGAATTGATACTGAATAAAATAATACATTTGTAACCAATTACTTGTACACCATAATGGGCATTTGTGAATGCTATGGAAATATTTATTTGTTAGTGATTATGCACAGTAGCCTACGTTGCATTTATGTATGAAATGAGAGAACAAATAAAGCTTATTATATTTTCAGCGTCGCCAAGAGCACTTCAAAATTGCATGTGCAAGAGCACAATACAGTATTTGCAGGGCTTGCTCCACTTTGCAAGGTGCACTTCTATTAATCGCTGGAGGTAAAATGATTCCCTCATGACTAAATCGGAGGCACTCAAAGATAACATTAAAGATAACATCGTTCTGAAAAAACACGTTCCCTTCTAAATGCTCTTCTTAAAAAGATGGCTCCTTCATCGACAAGAAGCTTGTTTACAACAGCTTAACCTGAAACCTAGGTTTTTGTTTTCTTTGCAGCTGCTGGATACGGGGCTACCACAAAAGCGGAGCTATGATGTCTGGACTTGGGGCAGGGACTTTGAGGCTGACGAGCTGGTCTCGGTCTACAGCCCCCGGAGGCAGAAAGTGAGTGGATGGGACCCTGCAGAGTTCTGGAGAGAAGGGGGAGGTTGTGTACCGGCTTCAGCTGCCACCCGGGGGAAGAAGAGTGGCTCTACACATAGACAGGTTGGCCCTGTACTATGGGGATTCCACCATTCCCCCCCCCCCCCTCACAGGCCCCTTGCAGCCCTGACACTCCCCACAGCCCCAGCCCTGACAGTCCCCATGGCCCCTTTCCCACTCACGTGGCTCCCCACAGACAGTGACTGTGCCCCCAGATCATCCAACCACTTCTCCCTGTTACTCTCCGGCCCCCCAGGGGCCTTCTCCCGCATGGAATCCATGCCCCAGACTCCTGTGGCCTCCACATGGCCATGGAGACAGAGGAGACCCCGCTGGTCATTTCAGACGAACCCTTGAATATTACAGTGAAGCACCAAGCCTGTTTTCCCTATTATGGGGCACTTGCTTATCCTGACAGAAATGCAATATCCTTGGGATATCCCACAGTTTTGTCATAGGATTTAAGACTGAGACTGAGATTTACCATTGGAGACTGAGATGGTCATTGCAGAACATGGTTCTTGTTTTTACTGTGTGTATTTTGATGTATGCTTGGAGTCATTGTCCTACTGGACAATCTACCTATGACCAAGACTCAGCTTCTGAGCAGAGGCAACCAGATTTTCTACCAAGATTTCCTGGTACTTTGTTGAATTCATTGTGCCACTGATCTTAAATAGTGCTCCTGGACCACTGGCAGCAAAACATCTCAAAAACATCAATGACACACCACAATATTGGAGGTGATGTATGCATTCCATTTTGCCGCCAAACATGTTGATAGTGTGTATGGCAAAAACATTCAATTTTGGTCTCTTCTTACCATTGCACTCAATGAGGTTTGGCAAGCTAAAGATGCTTGGTTTTGTTTATTGTGCTCAATATGGGCCGCCTGTAGTGTAAGGGATCGGTACACCACTGGGGTGGAACGGCCCGTGCGCCAGGGCCAAGAGCTGGGGAAGCTGATTAACTCTGAATATTTTCCCATGTCCTATTTAAGAGAGCGGCACCTTGGAGAGACACCGGGAGGAGAATCAGCACCAAGGCCAGCAACCCCCGGGGCGAGACGGTTGCGGCCACATTCCGCACGTGAATAACAATTTTAATTGAACAGGCACAGCTGAACCAAGTTCGGGAAAGAGCGCGGCGCCCTTCAAAAGGAGAACACAAACGCAGCAAGAGGCTCATGACGGAGGAGGAGATACCTGGAGCCAGCGTACACGAACGCCTTTACCAAACCAACGAACTGAATCCACCCCCGGAAGACGGGGTGCGATTTTGGAGAGGACTGCGAGAGAGCCCATGCTCACGGAGGAAACCCCCGCGGACGAACCCTCAAAGTCCCGGATTCACGTGAGCCGAGCATTCCCGCAATAAGCCCGCTAACATCTCCCTCTCTAAACCTAGACGGGATCACCCCAGACGGATGACTAGGCGAGGAAGGACGACTTCAGAGGCCGGGGCAGCGCCGGGACTGAACGACCCAACGCCCGATTAAAGACGGACGAACGTAACTCCATTAGCGGAGTTCCTCATTTTTTGGCCACTTATTTTTTTTGGACAGCAGTCTATTGGCTCAATTAGGAAATTGAGGCAACAGAGCGATCGGCCTCACATCAGTAAGTGCAGGTTCCTGTTAATGCAGATTAGGAACAGAAAGTGGCCACACTATAAATGTCCTTGGGGGCTGAGGTCTGGTCAGGATTGATTAGCTGACAGGCTGGGAATGGAGGCCCACACAGGGAGTGATTACAACAACAGCCATCTCTGATATTAATTCCCAGAGACCGCCTTGGTACACTGAGAATACATAGGCAACAGGCCACCCCTCTTTTCCTCCCCCTCACGGAAATCTATGGGAAATGGAAGAGAGACTTGTGTTACTAAAATGTGCCGTAACTTCATATTGGGGTCATGTGTGAATGAGAGCTGGTTTAAGCCTTCTGGATTACATTACATTACATTATTGGCATTTGGCAGATGTTCTTATCCAGAGCGACGTACAGTTGATTAGACTAAGCAGGAGACAATCCTCCCCTGGAGCAATGCAGGGTTAAGGGCCTTGCTCAAGGGCCCAACGGTTGTGAGGATCTTACTGTGGCTACACCGGGATTAGAACCACCGACCTTGCCTGTCCCAGTCATATACCTTAACCACTACGCTACAGGCCGCCCTAGGCCCTGGATAAGTTGCTCTGGCAATTTCCCAGCTCAGACCTAGTAGTGAGAACAAAACCATAACATTAATGGATCAAGCATGCAAAATGCGACTTGTTTTGCTAAGACATCCATCCAGCTACACTGTTTCTTACTACTGCTAAGAATAAAAAAATTAATTGAGCATCAAGTAAGGGATAATCACGATGAGATGTGTGGTCATCTCCTTGATTTTTGCATGACGTGGAGGCAAAAGAAGTGCATTAATATAACTGCACACCTCATTGTGGATTATCCCATTTATACCCTGGCCACTTGACAAAACATTAAACAAGAGCATTTACTGATTTCTGTTGGACGTTTTGCATTTAAAAATAAAAACTGATTAAGCCGAAAATATTATTTTCCAGTGAATAATGTAGGGGTCCTCGCACGGGACTCCAAATTATGTAGGGTCCTTGCACGGGCCGCCAAATAACGCAGGGATTTTACTCTCTACGAAACCGGGGCGCCAGTTAAACGTTGTGTTGCAGTATAACTGCGAAAAGTAATCAGTCTCATAAAATTACTGTTATCAGAAATATCCAACCACAAATATAGTATTTTAATTAATTAAAATAACCAATATTAATGATTGAACATACCGATAACCTGAAGGTTGGAAGTTCTTCGAAAGACTGCTTTAACTCGGCTCTCATGTCTATGCGATTCCAAAACGGACACCGGGGTTTAATAAAATATATCTATTAAACAAGCATACAAACACATAACAGATAAACTAACGGGAAGTTAGTAAGGAAATTTAGTAAGGAAATTTAGTAGGTTAAGTTAGGGCGTGTATGTGTGTGTGGGCGCGCGCGAGCGCGCGTGTCGCTTGAAGGAAAGGTAAGATAAAAGTGGGAGTAGCTAGCTTGAGTAAGCTAGAGTTCTGGGTGTGGTAATGAGTTAGAGTTAGCTGTGAGAAGGGACTACTTGCGTAGTTTTACTCTATGTATGCGCAAAAGACGGCGAATCAATTCACGTACATATATATGTAGCTAACCAAACACATTACAATGGTTGGATGGTAAATATTGAAACACAGATTCACAAAAACAGTTAAGACTAAACTAAACACTGGCTATGCCTGAATGTTTGTTTTCTTACTGAGTCCATACGCATTGCTGGATCCAAAAGACATGCTGTCCTTGTAGAAGCGGCGATGGTGCTGTGAATGGTGTCCGGGAGAGATGCGCAGGCTGGGGTGTTCCCGTCTTAGCAGCGCGTTGTCGTCTGATCCGCTGGTCCTTTTCCAGGTGTAAAAGTTTGTTGCTGTTGTTCGATGGTGAGTTTTGCAGGAGTAAACTGATGTAGCGTTCCGCGTACACCAGTTTCCACTCGCTATAGGCCACGAAGTTACCGCGAGGTAACTGGGTGTGTCCGTAGGCCTGGTAGTGCGCTGTGCAGCATTCAGCCTCTGTCCGAGTCTCGGAGCAGATGAGCTGAAGCGAATGGCCAAAAAGGGTGCGTCCAAGAGAAGAAGCAGAAGAGGCAGAAGAAGCAGAAGAGAGATCCCAAGAACGTGTCTTGCTCTTATACGGGACCGTTTATTGCTCCCGCCATTACGGGATTGGCTGAACCAAGTTAGACGTCATTCGTGGTGGACGTCGCAGAATTTTCCTGTGGGAATGTGGAAGTTGTAGTCCCTACAATAATCACTGCCATCCTATCATAAAAATGAGTTTACACTGCAATGGAAACATTACATCAAGATTTCAGCAAATAGGCCAAAAACTGGCATAGATTTTACCTAGTAACTAGACACTTATTCTACTCTCTCTTATTCTAGTGAAGTATCAAGCCAGTGTTATTCTTGGTTCACTCGTTTTTTCATCATAAACCACCATAAGGGGAATATTTATATTTTTATAATGGTCAAAAACATTTATTTTTTCAGGGTAGTTTTGGATATGTTTTTGTATCTCTATATATTTTAAAACCCTATGCTAATGAAAAGATAGGGAATGATGCAGTGAGTTCCAGGAGTCAAAACAGTAGTAGAAAAATATATGAATATTTTGATTACACTTGTAGTCAAGGAGTTTATGATTCAGGAATTGTACACATTTATCTCCTACCTGTTTGTCACTCTCAGTATTGTATTTGTGGCTAAAGTAGCATTTATACCTAAAATACGACAATAAACTAAACTTACTACTATTGTAAATGTGTCTTTCTTCAGGTAAAGGTACAATAGGTAATTTCGGACTCCTCAAGAGAGGAATTGCAGCAACAAACACCCTCAAACCACAATATGCACTGTTTTGGGAAGTTGACAGTGACAAACGTGACAGAGCCTGCCATCTTTTTGTAGTGTTCTAGTAAAAAATGTTCGCTGAACATGACTTTATGAAATGTTGACTTCAGTGTGCTGCACAACACTATGTTTTGTCTTTTTGAAGTTTTTATGAGCACGCAACTTATTTGGCAATGGAACTAGCTGGCTATATAACTAAGATATGATAGTGTACCACAAATGATGCAACTGCAACTTATAGTTTGAGACAAATAAAGGTTTAGCTAAACACCCATGATTCAACACATAAAGAGACAAAAGGAATGTATAGCTGCCCAAATTTCACTCCAGACAAGCGATCACTGAAACTCTGTATACTATTGCTTATTATCCAAGTGATGAATACATATCTAGTTATAAAACGATACCAGTTCATTGTCGGTAGCAACAAGCAAATGAGCCATTAACTTGTTGAATTTAGAAATATCCACCTGAGACACAACGCTTGTGCAAATATGCTCACAACGCTCGCTACTATGTTCGTATTGCCTCAGGTGGATATTTGCAAATTCTTTGCGCTAACTATGGCTAATTTGCTTGTTGCTACCGATATCGAACTGGTATTGTTTAATAACTAGATATGTTTTGCTTTGATAATAAGCAATAGTATACAGAGGTTCAGTGATAGCTTGTCGAGAATACAATTTGGGCAGCTACATGCGAACAATCAGAAAAGCCCCCACGCCACTGGCTGTGGCAATTAGAACCAATGAGATTGAATTATTGTACAGCTGTGCAGTGTTTTGGTACAGAGTGAGGCCCCGTCAACTGTATATTTTGAAACCAGAATTTAAGCCTTTTTCAACAATGGCCTTGTAATAATGTTTTAACATACAAATCTTACATTTTGTCCCTGAAAGCAATTTTTCTAATCTCTGTGATGCTCACCACTGGAGCTATACAGCCAGAGCAAGGAAGGGTTAAGGGCCTTGCTCAAGGGTCCAATAGCTATGTGGATCTTATTGTGGCTCCCCTGGGGCTTGAATCACCAACCTTCTGGGTCCCACTTATTAGCCACTACACCACAGGCCGCTTAAGCACCACTGAGCTGTGCATCCTTACTTTTTGTCAATAATGTTACATACAATTACAAAACTTCTAAAACACTTGGGGATACTTGGGAAATGTACAGAAACTTCAACCTAATAAGCATCCTGAAGTGAATGCAGCATGTCATTGTCAAAATAAATTTGCCCTGAACTCAAATGTTTTGTCATAGACAATAATGTACTTGAAACAGAATTGCTCATCGCAAGAGAGCTGGACTGCCTGTATAACAGCATGCCACAAAGAATTTGGCCTTTACTGAGCAGAACATTTTGTTTAAACATTATGAACATTATGAACTATGCATCCCATTTTTGATAATTGCGCACAATTAGTTTTGAAAACACTAAAAAAAAAAAAAATGAAGGAAATTATTTTTATTGGCTCATATGTGGAACTGTACACACACAAGTCCATTTACTGGACATCATAAGTAGGTTTGGGAGGAGAACGTATCCTTCACTTGTAGTGCTCCTTGAGCAGGGAGATTCTCCAAAATTAGGGAGATAAACACTTACATCCTTGAAAGTCCCTATAATCAGCATTTCTCTACTCTGCAGATCATTATTAAGCCTGAGCAGATAAGCCCCCCCTAATTTAGAGTGTATTGTGTCTCTTTTTAATTCTATTTAATGATAAGTACCAACTTAGTGGTCGGACTAAAATAATTTATCACCTGCAATCAGATGGGAAGTGGGCCTAGTGGATATCTGGAATTGGACAGAGTGTACGTCTGCCATGACACAGTTTACCACTTTACATGCTGGGCCCCTGGCTGTAGCTAATTTATTCATTTCTGCAAATCACATCTGCAGGAGCAAACCAGCCGGAATGAGGATATAACCTTAGGAGGGGTTCAGATTGAGCCTGTCGGCACAGTACGAATATGTGTGCCTGGTTTTCCAAATGAGTTTAATAGTGCAGAAACATGCCACAGAGATGTTTCAGAGTTATAGCCCCAGTGTATTTTGTTCAGTGAAATATGGTGAAATATAAAGTTCATTGAAAAGCCTGTGACAGGGTATTCTGAAAAACTGGCAGCATTTCTTTATTCTTCAGAACCACCGTGGAAAAGTATAGAGCCAGCTAAAAATTGTCAGATTCTATGTGGTACTGTCATCTGTAAGGCTCATCTGTAAGGCTTAGTCATTCTACTGCCTTGCAAGATTGCAGTGTTCTAAATATAGATGTATATAGATGTGACTTCTTATATTACATATCCAATTATTGATACAGCCATCAGACCAGAGACAATTATATCTGGGGTTTCATACTAGCTCCTTGAGAAAATGGAAAATAACCGCAGTATCTAAAAATATCTTACCTGCTGCCTTCCACGAGCCAATTCTCAATATTACAGTCATATATTAAATATAATACCTGTCAGAAAATAGAAAGGTCAGGCCTTGATTGTTTTGGCAAACTGAAATACTAGGCGTTTGACAAAGCCATGAGGAGAACCTTTTCATGCCTAAATTTGGAGGTCCTTGTCAACATCAAAATGAACCATTAACAGGGTTTTTAGAAAACCCCTTCAGCCATGTATGATACTAACACTAATAATAGGTCCCAAATCACATAAATTCCTGCAGTTATCTTACATCATTCTTGGTGTAATGATTGTTTCAGAACTGTCTTTCCAGGCCCATAGTAGCAATATCACAAGAGTGGCCTTCCACCTGAAGAACATTTCCAAATTAAGAAAGATGTTGTCCCTCCAGGACGCTGAACAGATGGTGCATGCATTTGTTACCTCACGGTTGGATTATTGTCATGTTTTACTGTCTGATTGCACTAATTCAGCTCTGAAATGCCTACTACTTGTACAGAATGCAGCCGCTAGGGTTTTTACTAGAATTAAGGAATGTGAGCATATCAGTCCAGTGCTCAAAACTTTTCATTGGCTGCCTATTAAATGTAAAACATTTTAGGCTCAAAACTCATCTCTTTAGTGAATCCTATAGCTAAATGGTGTATAGTTCTGGAGATGGTTGGGAGGTGCATAAAAATCCATGACCAGTGGCACTGAGCATGCATCAATGGTGCCAGTCTCACTAGAGGGGTTCATGTGGTACTGGAATTTTGGGCATGGTTGACAGGTCAGGCTACTAGTTCTGTGCATGAGAATATTTTACATTTTATACATTTTCTAGTGCCTAACATCCTTATTTTATTTCTTCTTCCTGGGTCATCTGCCATCTGCTTTTTCTCGGCACTGTTTGTGGGTTTTTCTCCTACTAGTCCTACTAGGGAGTTGGTTACCTCATATGCTATTTCAGGGCTGATATTCAATGCACTTAACAGGACATTCCAAAAAAAACTTGTCATGAAAAGCACCGCATCTCCAGCCCCAGTTCGGTTACGGTGAATGATATCACTCAGGTAGGCACTGTTTTAATTATGAAACCACACTTAATTTTTATGTCATATATCCATTAAAAAACGATGAAGTAGGTCAGTAGCACTTGCCAGTTGCCACCTTCCCGCTGTAATTTCATCTTGCCTCGGTATTCGCGAGCAAGCAAGCTAGTATAATTACTGTATCATTAAAGCTACGTTATCTCCGTCATGCACAACTTACAAATATGTAAGTTTGTTTTTGAAGCAGGTAGTTACGTTTTGCATAGTTTTGTTAGTTTAGTAATTACCCAGTTTTCTATAAACGTGATGTTTAAAAGCCAAAATTATTGTTTGGGCATGTCACAGTGTGTTTTCCCTGTTAAATAAAAGTTTCAACCAATCAATTTTGATTGGGAAATAAGAAGCAGCATAGGTAAACACTGCTAGTAGAGGCAATTGCACTTGCCTCCAGTCAACTGCAAAATACTTCTCACCTCCCTGACGCTGAATCAGTTTTTCAGCCACATGCATAGATGTAATAAATATATGAGTGTGTGTGTGTGTGTGTGTGTGTGTGTGTGTGTGTGTGTGCATGTTTTTCAAAATAATATAATACCGTGGTTTCTTTTTCTCTGTGTGATGCTCAAAAACATGTTACTAAAATCAAACTGTAGTTTGGTTGTTGTACCGTATGTCTCATTTAAAAAATATATTTAGTGTAAGAAAATGATACAGAACATGAAAACCCCAAATTATGGGGGCTTATGTTCAAAGCATGTCCGAGTAGGACTGCTGATATCAAATCTTTTCATTACATATAATGAAAGGTAAAACAGGTCCCAGGTCAGCACAAATCCTTGCTGACATTTTGGTCCAGGTCTAGGCTTTTAATTTGTGTCTGGGATAAACATTCATTTTTATTTATTATTTTATTTATTATTCATTAAAAATATTTATTACATGTGTTTTACATTTTCATTCCTTTTCTTTTCATGGAATAAAGATTGAAGACCAAGGTCAATGTGATGTCTATGTGAATTGCTATAGTGAAAGTGTACATACTGGAAAGGTATAATCTGTTTTAATGCCATTAAATCGCATCCTTCCTCATCCTCTTTCTCAAAGAAACCACTGATCTAATGTGACTGAATTAGATTGTTAGTTAGGTGTCATGGGTAAGTAAGTTACAACTGTTATTATTGTTATTATAAAATTAGTAGGATAGTATAGTACAGTATAATGTAGTATTATTACTATATTCGACCATGCAAAGACCAGTGTGATGTGACAGTGAGAACAGGCAATGTAGGTTGAAAAAAATCTCAAGCTGTGTAGGCACTGGAAATAGTTTAGAACTTACGCACCAAAGTGTTAACACCTGGTATACTTGGATAGTTTCCCATCTGATTATGGAATTCTATGAAGGTAAAATGTAAAAGAAAGAGCACAAATCTGTAAAAAAAAAAAAAAAAAAAAGTTTAAGACGACGATTGCATTATTTGTGATTGATTTTATAGATATCAATAAAGTATGCGTCAATTAAGCTCTAATTGTCACATTGTCATACTGTATGTGTGTGTGTGTGTGTGGGGGGGGGGGGGCATGTGTGAGTCTGTGAGAGTAAGGTTGTGTGTGTCCTTGTCCCCGCTGCTGGGGATGCCTTAGGCTTCAATAACAGGACATTTGCTTTGAAATGAAGGCTGCTCTCCCTCCACTCTGGGATACAATACATAACAATGTGCCCACAATGGGTAAATCCATGGATCTTAAAGTACCAACACAGACGGAATTTATTACTGCAAGGCAGACCTAGTGCCATTTGATAAATCATGATGGCAGGAGACTGGTAGAGAGCGCTGGATGCAAAGATTTGACTGATGATCTTTTCCAGAGGGTAATTGTCACAGTGGCCTGACCTGGGCATGCCATCAACACTTTACTGCTAACTGAAGTCTAGACTGCCCTTCTACCTCTACTTTCAGATAGTCAAACACATCACCCACCACTTTTGAACTTTCCATTTACACTTAATTATGTTCCCACATCAGCAGCCAATGTCTCTCACGGCAGTAAAACTTAAACCTTTCTATTCCTCTTGAGCCTTTTAAGAGGATACAAGGATAATTGCAAACAATCAACCACTCTGCTGGAGTTGAAAAGCTCTCGTGAAAGCCCAGAAGCTTTTAGCCTGTGAGGTTAAATGAGGTTAAATGATCCATGATGAACATGGTCCGTTGGATAGTGCACAGGTGCAAAAAGAAGCTGTCCATGCCATGCAGTGGCAATGTTTTATTTTGCACAACGCCGCTAGCACACCCAGCAGCTATTTTTTCATCATTAAAATGTACAATTACGTATATTTTAATTACCTTTCCAAGTAGCCTAGACTCAACCATCAAAATGATTAAATTGCATTTTGACAAGGAATTCATAGGTATTTTCTGCTACTTCATCTGACTGTTTCATTCGAAGCAACTATGATTTGGTTTGTGTGAAGCCTTGAAACACTTCAGTGATGAAATTGCATGAGGGTTTAAAAACATGATCTTTGGACATTTGCAACACTGGCTCACCAAAACATAGCCATGTGAAAGCAAAAACAGATGCAAGTCCAAAACACAACTACTGATTAAGGGTACCAAACTGTGCTTTGGGGAATTACCCATTTACTTTTGCTTTGGTCACCTGCTTCTGTCTGTCTCCAAAAAAGCTCTAACAAATTGTTTCCAAAAGGTCTTCCACAAATGCAATATATAACAGCGCTAGTCTATGTCTACTACAGATCATTGGCAAAAACACAGTCACACAATGTATAAGCAGGGGCACAGCACATAGTGTTTCTATTTTCCAGTTTACCTGTACATAATGTCCAGTATACACTCACCACTTTATTAGGAACATTTTTACTTTATTACACCTACCTATTCATGTGATTATCTAATCAGCCAATTGTGTGGCAGCAGTGCAATGCACTGTAGATACGGGTCAGGAGCTTCTGTTCACATCATATCAAGCATCATATCAAGCAGTCAATCTAAGTGACTTGAAGGATTGTTGGTGGCAGATAGGGTAGGTATCTCAGAAACTGCTGATCTCCGGGGATTTTCACACACACACACTAGTCTCTAGAGTTTACAAAGAATGGTGCAAAATTAATAAATAAATAAACAAATAAATAAATCCAGTGAGCAGCAGTTCTGCAGACAGAAACGTCTTGTTAATGAGAGACTTTCAGAGGAGAATGGCCAGACTGGTCAAAGCTGACAGGAAGGTGACAGTAATGCACATAACCACATATTACAACAGTGGTATGCAGAAGAGCATCTCTGAACACACAACACATCATTACTGTAAGTGGATAGGCTACAGCAGTAGAAGTAAAAAAAATAAGTCAAATAAATACTTAAAGTGCTCACTGTGTATATGAATCAAGCAAACAGAACATTACCTACATCAAATATCACTGTACCAATTGTAGCAATGACTGATCTTTGTTTTTTAATAAAAATTTTGCAGTTGAAGCAAGTAGTTATGTGTAGATGCAAGCCAATTGAGTTATTTTGTCAGAAGATTCAGGAGGATCTGTTGGTAAGGAAAACGGATCCAAATTAAAAGCGAGCAATGCATAGGGTCAAGCTCATAATTTTACTTTCTAGCACTTCACAAGGGAATCAAGGGAATTTACAAAAACATATTCTTAAAATGTCCTGTTAACAAAAGTGAACCATTTTTTAATATGCCGCTTTGAAAGTGCACCATCATGCAAATCCTTTCAAATTGCTATAGTCTCATAAGCATATGGACAGTAGATGTAACCCATGACCCCCCCCCCCCCCCCCAACCCCACGACTCCCTGTGTGCTCAGAGAAGATGCATTTTAACACTCTTTTCTGGCAGGGAATTGGAAACACATTTTGCTGACACTTGCACTTTACAAAATAAAGAGAGGAACAGTGGCCATCTGGTCCTTATGCAACTGAGAACTGAAAAGATTAAACTTGGCTCCTGGTCATTGCTTTTTCAGTCTTAAAGTAGATCTTACATGCAGATATGACCCATTTTGCAGACTAATGGACCATGGTGAATAAATGCAGGGATCGTATTTGACGGGAAAAGGTCACTTAAAGAATGGGCCACCCTTGAAGATGGACTAAGAGGAGATGACCTGTCATCCACTCTCATGTTATCAACTGTGGTTAGTGTGATTATGGATCCTGTGACATAATAGAATAATTCTCTCTGCATTCACATGGAAGGGAAACACTGTTAAGGGAGATCTATGCTTTCGATTAAATTGCGCAGTATAAAAAATGTATGTTACTTGATGAAAACCTATGCTTTTTCACATCATTTTGGACCACTGTCATTACCATATTTGTGAATTTGATTAACAATATGATTTATTTTAATTGTATGTAGCCTATAATATGAACAAAACGTATTGACAGATTCTTTTGAGCATTTGATCCTCCTGTTTCTCTTAGTGTGAAACCTGATCAGCTTTGTGTTAAATGAGCACTGTCACACTTGTTTCAGTTGAGATTATTTGGATTAAATGCTTAAATTATGTGTAGGCATTTTCAAAATCACTGTCAGTGTAGCCGTTTCCTAAATATGGTGCACAACATCTCAGGTTTGGCTTTAAACTCTTGAACGCAGAGACTAGTTTATGGGTGGCCACCCATCCAGGCAATCACATGACACACAGTAATGTTAGCATACAAAGATCCCGTAACCCAACTTGGCTAGCCTGAGTGATATGGCGGACAACTCGAGTTAAGAGGATGAGCTATACAATTTTGACAAAGAAATACAACAGTTTTGAACCCGGATTTACTGAGCAAGAATTGCGTGAAACTAATACAATTAGTAAAATCAATCAAAAGTAAAAACAATCAAATCAAAAATTCTACTAAATATGTACAAATGTTCTCTTCTGTGATCTGATTGTACACAAGTTTTGTGGTTAGGTAGAACGGCTGGAGCAGGGTTGGACAGAGACAGGAAAGGCATGCTGGAGAATTGGAGCAGGACGGGATGACACAGGAAGATGAAGACGATGTGGCACGGAACAGTGAAACAGGTCGGCTTTTATACAAGCGTAGTGGTTAAGGTAAAATGACTGGGACACACATGGTAGGTGGTTCTAATCCCAGTATAGCCACAATAAGATCCGCACAGCCGTTGGGCCCTTGAGCAAGGCCCTTAACCCTGCATTGCTCCAGGGGAGGATTGTCTCCTGCTTAGTCTAATCAACTGTACGTTGCTCTGGATAAGAGCGTCTGCCAAATGCCAATAATGTAATGTAATGTACAAAATCTCAATGTTTCAAACTACCTATTTCCACTGTCAGAAACATTATTAGAAAATGGAAGATAAGCGGAACAGTTGAAGTCAAGGCAATGTCCCGAGGAGGATAGTGCCAGAGGAGGAGTTACAAAGTACTAATGGGGAGGGTTCCCAAACTTTTTTTCTATTATTATTTTGAAACTGTAAAAAATTCTAATAAAAAGTAATCTTGAAGAAATGCATCATGGACAGGTAGTCGGGAGATAGAAAAACATGAAGTGGAGCATACCTAGAAAAATACAAAATACCAAGGAAAGAGGAAACTGGGAAATTAACTAAGATAGGGGGCACGGAATGCGAAATGAAACATTAAACAACACGGATACATAGAACACGGTGAGTACACGGAAACAAACTATGCGACAAGATGTGACAGAGCTTGCTGGTTAACTGTAGGGCAGATTAATTACATTAATCGGGCAAGTTTCGGACCACCTTCATTGTTTAACACTATAGTTACAATTATCCATATTGTGTATGAATGAAGATTACTTTCCTGTTTAAAAGTACGGTTTCAAAAGTTTCAAAGTCCCCGTTCCTGCACACATAAGAGTGTAGAGATGCAAGGGGGGCATCACGTATCACTATAATAATGGGGGGGGGAAGGAAGGAAGGAAAATACACCATAGTGACAGGCTTTAAATGTAGACATGCTATTCTTTACCCATAACGTTTTCATGTGTATTTCAGTCAAATTTACGTTTACAAACAGCTATTCATAAAACTTAATGGTCAGACTTTGAAAATAGGAAAATGGTGTTATTTTATTTTAGCATATACATGTATGTCTTGGCTACAGTTAAATTAAATACATGCATGTACAGTGCCCTCCATAATGTTTGGGACAAAGACCCGTCATTTATTTATTTGCCTCTGTTCTCCACAATTTGAGATTTGTAATTAAAAAAATTATGTGGTTAAAAGAATATTGTCAGATTTTAATAAAAGCCATTTTTATACATTTTGGTTTCACCATGGAGAAATTAAGGTAGTGTTTATACATATTCCCCCCATTTCAGGGCACCATAATGTTTGGGACACAGCAATGTATTTAGCTTTTAAAAACTCATTTGTGGCTTTATAGTATGGGATCATTGTCTGGCTGTAGAATAAACCGGCGGCCAACGAGTTCAGGCGTTCGCTTGAACTTCAGCAGCAGATTCTGATCTGTCGGACAGGTGTTCGGGGATTTTTCTTTATATGGAAATAATTATTCTGTCATCAGCTGTGGAGGTCTTCCTTGGCCTCCCTTTGCAATTACTAAGCTCACTATTGCCCTCTTTCTTCTTAATTATGTTCCAAACAGTTGATTTTGGTAACCCTAAGGTTTGGCCGATGTCTCTAACAGTTATTCTTGTTTCTCAGTCTCATAATTGGCACAACTTTCTTCCTCATGTTAATAAACAGCAGTAATAGTTTCCAAAGGTGTTTGAAAGACTAGGTGCTGAGAGCTCTCTTATACCTGCATTAACAAACACCTGTGAAGAATGGAAACCAAACATTGTGTCCCAAACATTATGGTGCCCTGAAATGGGGGGACTATTATAATGTATAAACACCACTGTAATTTATACATAGTGAAACCAAAATGTATAAAAAACCCTTTAATATCTAATATCTTTAAATCTGAGAATGTGCATTTTAACCTCAAATGTGTGATTCCAAATCTAAAATTGTGGCAAATCAAGACATAATGAGCCTTTGTCCAAAACATTATTCAGAGAGTACTGTATTCTTGCTAGTGATCATTGTCTCTCACATTATTTCTCACTCTAGGAATACAATCACATAGGCAAATTGTTTAATTTATGTAAAAAAACAATGTTTATCAAAATGGTGGAGCAGATAAAAACTGGTTAGATCTAGTGGTCGTGTGTCTCCTAGTTCATCAATGGAATGCAGCTCTGTTGTGTAGTTTTGTGTAACAATTTCTTAAAAAAAAAAAAAAACAGGGTTCACACTCTAGTCACACTGTAAATTAGCTACTGTGCTACCATGTATAGATTGATGATAATTTCACTGAAAACAAGATTTCAAGAAAAGGGTAGAAATGGTAGGCCTAGGCAAATTTCAAGAGCCCATACTGTAGCCTACAAAGCAGTCGGCCTACCAGAGCGGAATCATAACATTCACTACAAAAGTCTCTAGTTCATATCTGTTACGGTGAGGAAAATTGAGTCCATCACACCAGCAAGGGTGGGCTCATGACAGCTGTGGAATGGAGTGCTCACATTTGCCACCTGGTGGTGCTTGTGCGAAAAACAAACCCTAAACCACGATAGATTATGGGTCTCTTGCTAGGAAGGACCTAACACTTAATCTGCCTATAAACTAGATAGTATCTAGCACGACATCAAGCCTGATCTTGAAAAGCCCTGCCTCCACTATATGGCCTGCGAAGCTATTCCACACAGTGTGAATAAATACTTCCTAATATCTGTGCAGAATTTATCTTTTACTAATTTTTTTGTGTTGAGAGATTTCAGTTTTTGATTTTTAATACATTTGCAAAACTTTCTAAAATCATGCTTTCAGTTTGTCATTATGGGTAATTGAGTGTAGATTGATGTGCAAAAATGTCTATTTTATCAACACAAAAAGTGAAGGGGCCTGACTATTCTCTGAAGCCACTGTATGCCCCCTCATTTTGCTAAAAATTTAACAAACAATAAATATATTTAATACACGTCTTAATTTAATTAATGTAATTTAATAAAACCTAGTTCCTTTGTTTACCAACTGAATCGACATGGAATGCTCTGCCAATGGAAAGATCAGAGGTATCCCACCTAACTATGTGCCCATGGCACAGCTCAGACTATTACCTGCAACGTGTAGGCCATAGGACCCAGTAAGTAGTGGTGGGCACCTTGTTACAGCATTCTCCCACTCTTAATTAAGCATCTTGTGGATAATGACAGAGAGTGGGTAAAATAAGGCTTCTTTTCCACACAAGGGAGGCATCAGTTTCACAGTCAAAATGTTCAAACTTTAGCCTATGTTTCCATTGCTTAATCCAACACTGTTCTAGCATTCTTGAATATCAACCAAATAATTAAACTTTTGATGACATTTAAATATTTCTCAAATACCTAAACAAATATTGTATGCACTATTCTATAATACTATTTATTCTATATACTATAATACTGATCTACGCCATACAGGTCCACTGAGAAAGAAAGCAACAAAGAAGTATCAATGAGTGAATTTCCTCTCACTCATTGGGGGCATTCGGTTCGTCCCGAAGCGTCTACACTTCGAGACAGAATCATGAAAGCGCTCTGCACAAGCTCAGCAAAACTCCCCTCACAACTTAAAACGTAGTCATGGTTTTGAGGATACGAAAAAGCTTCGAGAATCTTCAGATATTTTCCGTAGAAGGATAGTGGAATTTAATCACATAAAACGATTTCTTAATTGTGAAAGGGTAAACTATCTTGCTTGTAGCGTATAAATAGCGTTTTATGAGGTCCCATAGTGAAATGGCAAGCTCCAATAATATGCGATATTGCATAATAATATCCAATAGGCTAGGTATTCAGTGTCAAAGATTTGAATGATTGCCTGTCTCGTACCAGACTCAAAAAGGGGAAGTCGCATTTAAATAGGCTACATAATTTTTTGAAAACAAATAACATTTCTCTCTTGCCACACCTGCACAATATACAGGCTACCATACCACCATACCAATAACTTGATCCTGGATTTCAGAGCGCATCTAGTAAAATCTATCCTATAGCTGGGACAACCAAAACACCCAACGGTGGGATGTTGTGTGTGTGAAAATGAAACGCGCCAGGTAGCCTAATGTTATACGGATGCCGCCTTTTTTAATTAGCCTATAATTTCAAGGATCTGCAGAACACAGAAGCGGTTATCTTACTTCTTTGAAATAACTCAGGTGATGCTTTCAACATGTCCGTCAAGTAGGTCGTTCGATTTAAACTAAATAGTATCATACGCTGCTGTAGCTACAGTAGTTATTTGTTAGCTAAGTAGCTACAGTACAAGAGTCTTACCTTCTTGTCCGTCTGGCATAGGGTAGACAGCAGTTTCTCACTGTGCCATCAAAATAACATGCCCAACCTCAGCAAAATCCCTTCGTAGCCTATATGAACATTTACAAATGCAGTGTTCAATGTTCAGTGAAAAATACTGCGGTCACGCCGTCCCCACTTCGAAAAACGTTGGTCAAACTATCCGCAAATGTTGTGCCCATTTACATTGCGCTTTACGGTAAATCGTGTTTAGACGACAAAATACAGGTGAAAACTACACTACTCGCCGGTTCAATACTCCAAATGATACCGTTTGGTTATTTTAAACATTCAACAGGAGGATTATAGGATTGCAAAATCCTTAAAAATGGTAAATGTATTCACTACATGGCACTGTTTTCAAGAAGTACCATTTCCATCTTGAAAAGCACTATGCCGGTATTCGTGCCATTGATTGCGTGAATTTTTACTGTAGGATTTTCAAATTATGGGATTGCAAAATCCTCCAAAGTGGTAACTGAAAAATATAAAATTGTAATCTATTTTCAGGAAACACTATAAGTTTCTTGAAGATCATAATCAAAGGTATACAGGCCATCGATTCTCTGCATTTTTCAATAGTATAAAACCATTTCTAAAGCTTTGTTCCTGGGAAGTTTTAGAAATGGTTGAAAACCCTTCCCCTGATCTATGCCTTGCCAGAGGTGTACAGATTCCCTCGGACTTCATGGCTTGGTTTTTGTCCTGCCATGTAGTGTGAATTATGGGACCTTATATACGCAGGTGTGTGCCTTTCTAAACTATGTCCAATAAATT
This sequence comes from Conger conger, assembly GCF_963514075.1. Lineage (NCBI taxonomy): Eukaryota > Metazoa > Chordata > Actinopteri > Anguilliformes > Congridae > Conger > Conger conger. The sequence goes on along the minus strand of NC_083766.1, from coordinate 15,537,079 downwards.
AAACTTGCCACAGGTGGACTCCAGTGAAGTTCTAGACACATCCCAAGGATAATTAAAGCAAATCAGATGCACCTGGCCACAATTTGAGTGCCATCACAAAAGGGTTTGAATACTTATGTCAATGAGAGATTTAAGTTTTTGATTTTAAATACATGTTGCAAAAATGTCTAAAAACATGTTTTCAATTTGTCATTATGGATTACTGAGAGCAGGTGAGAAAAATGTAATTTCAAATTAGAGCTACAACACAATCTGAAGCCACTGTATACCTGCCATGGTGCTCTTCAAGTGCCTTGTATTGAATTAAATGGCAATTATGGCACAGTTTGCCATCCCATAATTCCCTACAGCAAAAATGCACAGAATCGATGGCATATATAGTTGTCTTTCCTGAAAACAGTCAAAAAAAATATTTAAAAAAGGAAATAAAAGTACTTTATGGCTTTTTAAATAGTGCCATGTTTTTAAATGTATATAAAGTATGGCAGAGGTTGCCAACCCATAATTCTTTTTGAATAGGGACATATAGTGAATATTTTGGAGGAATTTGCAATCCCATAATTCTGAATTCCTACAGCAATCCCATAAATCACGCAAGCAAAGCCATGTATACCTGCCATGGTTTTCAAGGTGTAACTGGTATTTCCTGAAAACAGTTGTATTCCATTTATTTATGGATTTTTAAATTGTGCCATATATTGAATACAATTGACATTTTTGAGTTTGTTATCCCAGAATACATGCGCAGGTGGTTTTCATGAATTTAATTGAATGTTGAACAGTTCGAGTCTACTTGGACATGTTGAATAAATAAAAAAAATGGGCATGCAGAATGGGCATTTTGGAGTATTCAAGGTTAATGTTTGTATCATTGAAGGTTTAAGGACGAACAAAATAACCAAACGGTGTCATTTGGAGTATTGAACGAGCGAGTTGTGTAGTTTTCAGCTGCTTATTGATTTACTGCAAAGCCTTATGTAGATGCGCACCAACATTTTAAGTGTGGCCAGCGTGACCAACGGTTTAATTTATCTCCACAACAACCTCTTACAGGCATTCACGTGGACTGAGCTGACGCCTCATTCAATTATATACACCGTGCCGCTTCCTTCAGATTCTGTGCTCTTATAAAGTTGCGCGGGCAGGGTAGACCGCACGAACTTTTCCAATCCCTCAACCTTTTACCTTTTCAACCAATCAAAATGACTGCTATACTGTGCTATTGCTTTGAGTCCAAATCATATTCTAACCAATAGACAAAGCATTAAGGTTTGCATTGACATTAAATTCAAACCATGCTGCCATACAAGTTTCTTTCATACTTTGTGAAGGAAGTGAAGCAAGTTACGTAACTCCTGAGTACTCCGTACTCCTTTTTCATTTTACTCAAGTTCTTTTGTCTAATCTTACATTTTGTCTAAAGATCTTAAACCATTCATTCAAATATGCAATAATAGAGGAAGTCAAGAAGGGGGCAAATACTTTTTCATGGCACTGTATGTATGGTTGGAGGTCCTCTAACAGTCTAGTGGGGGGACTTAAGGGACCCTGGGACTTAAGGAACATCACATAGCAGTCAGAGACAGGTTAACACAGCTGCCCCACTCTTACATGTACCTCTATGCCAGAAAAAAATACTCATGTCTTAATAGCACAAATTACAAACATAATACTAGACTATAAACATAATCCCCTCCAAAAGTATTGGAACAGCAAGGTAAATTCCTTTGTTTTTGCACTGAAAACAATTGAGTTTGAGTTATTTCCTGGTATTTTTTATCTATATTTGTTAAACAACTTAAAACATATCACCTTTTGTATCAGACCACCCAATACAAAAGGTGAGCAAAAGTATTGGAACATGTGACAGGTGTTTCTTGTTGTCTAGATGTGTCCTGGTAGATTGATTAAACAATAAATAATTCTGAATGTCCACTCTTGGCTTTAGCCTTGGGTTCTGAAGACTGAATTTGTGTTAGAAAAGATAAACCAACATGAAGACCAGGGAACTGTCTTTGGGAGAAAAGCAAGCCATTTTGAATCTTAGAAAATATGGGAAATCGATCAGAGTCATTGCACAAGCATTGGGGATAACTTGTACAACTTGGAATATCCTGAAAAAGAAAGAAACCACTGGCATACAGGTCGACCAAGGAAAACAACAGCAGTTGATGACAGAAATATTGTGAGAGCTGTGAAGAAAAACCCCAAAACATCAGTTAATAACATCACAAACAATCTCCATAGGGCAGAGGTGAAGGTATCTCAATCAACCGTTTGTTCAAGACTTAGAGAGCAGCAAGGTAGAGGCTATACAACAAGATTACTTTCATTTACTTAAATACTCTCTGTTGGAATACTTTTGGTCACCTAAAATAATTCACAATAGAATAACACCAGATTTTGTGGACTTACTGTACATTATTTCTGTGAAACACTGAAGCCTCATGTAACTGAATTATGAAATGTAATTGTGTATTAATCTGGCATTGGATGACTGGATACAATAACACCATATTTACAGATTGGAAATCTGATTTCTTCAGTACCTGAAATAACAAGCATGACATCAGTTACTTTTGTTGTTATATAAATCTCAGAATCAGATACACCACAGACTATATATGGAAAGAAACTAATGTGAGGGTTCATTTTAGTTAACACATTTTAAAGTTTAAGAGTTAAAATTAAATGAAGGTGTCTCATCCAGATATGGTACCATCATATTAAATTAAATTGGCTTCAATACATAAAAAATATTAGTCATTGGGTTCGCCTATTGTACTGTGATTACTACCCAGTACAAAAGGAAAAAAACCCAACCGATTGCTTATGCTTTACTGTCATCATACACCATTCACTGCAATAAAAACAGGTGCAAGAACTATACATTTCTGCCATGAATATTCTATTATAGAGATGTTTTTGCTTTGAAAGCATAAGACTTGAATTATTAACTTTTACAAGTGCCTTGTGTAGTATGGTTGTCATTGAATTATATCTTATTTAAACAGGCAGTTGTGAGTTTTAACATTTTGCAAGTATGCTGTGTGCACTGGGCTTCTTGGAAAAGACAAGCACGACTCTACCCATGGCTGTCACTCTTTTCACTGTCTTTCATTTACTGGTATATAAACAGCATGTCTTTGTTGTAGTGTGAGGTGTGCCATAATTAAAACATGTTTACTTAAAAAGGCAAAGCATACTATTACATATGGTGTTCAACATTGTGATGAGTCTTGTTACGTCTTGGAAGTCCAGAGTGAAGCTTAGGCCAAGGTTCTTATGCCAGGGAAAAGCTATTAAGATACAAATCAAACAGCCCTTCAAGCTATGAATATTAACTCTGTGGACTGTGGAGATTTAAACGTAGTCACCGAATGGGTTTTCTAGTGGAAACAGGATGAGCTTTGTGGTGAAACAACTATCCTGTTTACTTCTTTGGTCCTATCATTTTCTTTATTTAGAGCATGAAAACTATTCAAGTTAATTAAAAGTGTATCATCCTTGTGCACTAGATGCAACCTGAACACCTCCATGTCTAAAATCACACTGTGCTTCCTATGAAACCAGATCACTGATTGTGAGGGAATGGTTCAGAGGACTAGGCGCGACCGTGAAGGGTTAGCTACGGACTGTGAAGAAATAATGTGAAACCAAACAGGAAGATACTCCCCGGCAAACTGCCAAACACAAAACAACCCTGAAAAAAGGACACACGACCAAGATCACCCACTCAACCTCTCGCTCCTCTAGTAATCTCAGGAGCGCACAACCGAGGGGAGGGACAGCAGGTAGGTGACAAGACTGCCTAAATCAAGGGCAGCCCCTCATGGAGGACAGAAACCAGGCATCCGTCTACCTAGCTTGGTGACGTGGCAGGTCAGGATGAAAGATCCCATCAAAATCAGCCTCTAGCGCTACTAGCGGTGAAAGCTATCAAGACGAGGCAAGAAGGGAATAGGTACAACCCTTAATCCTAGTCCAAATCTGTGGGGCGTTCCTGCCTAGCTTTCAGTATGGCATGTAGCACTATACCCAGCAGTGTTCGGTAGGATGTTCAGAGACATATAAAGTCCTGTACACAACGCAGAGGTCAGCACTGTGTACAGTGTAAATCTGTGAAACACGGTGGTGGGGGTGTTATGGTCTGGGCATGTATGGTTTGTGGAGTACAGAGGCAAATGAGTAAATAATGGGTAATTTTCCCGAACATTATGGAGGGCATATCGGCTTTCTATTACTTTTCGATGACATTGCAAGTATTTTCTGGGACTGTTGGACCCCAGGTGCAAAGAACAGATGCTGGGTTGACCCTTCAAAAGTAAGAACTGAGAGTCAGATAAGGCATATCACCAGCATGCTGTTCTTGCTCTCAGTAACACTGTTCTGAGAGGACATCATAATGAGACCATCAGAGAGAGATGGAGACAATGAAAACAAGAAAGAGAGGGTCAGTGACCTAGGATTCAAACAAAGGCACAGAGACACAAAAATACACTAGAAATTCCAGTCAGGAAAAAAGCCTCCCCCTGCCTGCCCTTCCACTGCCTTGGTTTGTTTTTCTTCCCAATGCCCTGCAATTCCAATTTCAATATCATTCCCTTTTATATTGCAGACCATGACTCACCACAGGAAAACTATGCCTTATAAATATGTACATATGTTGGGACACTGAGATTGGTAAATTATGCTAGTATGTTCATGTCCAGATTGAATAACCAAGCTATATGCATTTTACCTACATATGCCATTTATTCTATGGCATAGATTTAGTGCAAACCATGTGTATATATAGACAATTTTATTTTTAGCCCAAAAAAGTGTTAATTTTTGTTGGACCTCTTTTTCACCTTGACCTTTGAACTATATAGTTGTCATTTGAGAAATATGTGCCAAGTGTCAAGCTTCAAGTTGATACTTTGTACCAATTGGATATACTGTACACTCACCAAGCACTTTACTCTCTACTGTATCCTATTCACGTAGGGTTGTGTGTCCAGAGATGCTCTTCTGCATACCACTATTGTAATGTGTGGTTATTTGTGTTACTGTCACCTTCCTGTCAGCATTGACAAGTCTGGCCATTCAAGTCATTTCTGTCTACAGAACTACTGCTTTTTGTTTTGTGCACCATTCTTTGCAAACTCTTGCAAACTCTAGAGACTAGTGTGCATGAAAATTCCAGGAGATCAGCAGTTTCTGAGATACTCAAACCACCTTGTCTGCCACCATGGTCAAAATTTTTTCCCCATTCTGATGGTTGATGTGAACAGCTCCTGACCCATATCTACATGATTGTATGCACTGCACTGCTGCCACACAATTGGCTGATTAGATAATTGCATGAATGTGTAATAAAGTAAAAATATTCCTAATAAAGTGCTTGGTGAGTGCATATAAACACATCTGTGGTACTCACAGCAAGCCAGAACCTTCCTGCCATTGGCCAACAGGAGTGCTGAAGAGCCACTGAACCCCAGCGGTAGCGCTGACAGATGGAACTCACGCACGCTGAGGTGGGCTGGGAGGAAGGGAACATCACTCGATCAGCCAAGGAACTGCGGTGGAGAAGCACGCCATCCAACAAGGTCAGGAACTTGTACAGAAAGACCTCTGTGCTGGTGAACTCCTCCCAGATGTGCTATACATGAATATAATATGAATCTTGACACCGCTGCATCATTTATTAATTGTAGGAAAGGGTATAGTCCTTCATCCAGGGTCTTAATTGCAGTAACGATTGACAGCATGTGAGCACAGGAGGGCTCTGATATAATATGGTGCATTAAACACTCACATTGAGAACTAGTTTGCTCAGGCTATGTCAAGAGTGTTCAGGAGATGTGTGGCTTGGACCATACTCAGACAGCGGCTGTCCTTGCAAGCAGGGATGGATCAAGAAATTATCTGTGAAGGGACAAAAATATGAGAATTGCCAAAAAGAGTGATAATAACAATCTATTGTGTTGAGGGTGCAATGTGGACAGATATCGGTGTCGCCCATGAGATGCATTCTGCAATTGGTTCTGTGCATAGTCTTATACTGAATTAGCAGTAATCAGTATATTATTTCTATTTGTTTCTAGAAATTGAGATCAGTCTTGATGTTAAATCTTTTTCCCAGCCTGTAATTGGGATGGGTAGTGTTTCTTCTTGTCTTCTTTATACAGTGGCTGGTGTTGTGATTGAAGAGTGAGAATAAAATAATAAAGATTCTTCAGCAATGAACTTTTGTTGCATTGTTCAATTTCCTTGCTTGTTTAACTTAGCTGACCGGTAAGAACCAGAGTCATCCAAATCACCATGCAGTCATAAAACAATCTACTCTCAGAAACAAATCTTGTTCTACCTGGCTTCACAGCTAGCACACATATTATATGTGGCATGAATTATATTTCCCAGAACCAACTTAAAACCAATTGTGTAAAGTCAATAAACATGAAGGGGAATTGTTGTTTTAACTTATGCGCAAGCATTAGTTATTCAGCTCAGTAAAAATAATATATTAGTTTTGACTGAATGAGGCCAAAACATTGGCATCAGACAGACATATTCAAGTTAAACCCTAAAGGTATTCACAATATCCTAATACTTTTAAGAATATAATAACATGAAGACCAGTTTAGTTTATAATGATGAAGTCTCATAATGATGAAAAGTCTCCATCTAGTGGACATAGTAAAACAATTCTGCTGTAGAACAACACCACTATCAGGAGGAAATTACACGTAAGTATCCTTGCTACCAGATCTGCACCTTGCTACCAGATCTGCAACTCTCTGTTCAGATTCCTTTGCCCTTGCAAATGCGAGTCTTTATATATCACCATCAATCATCATTTCAAGATAAATAAACATAATAATTGCTTGTCTTTCCAATTATGTTGCTATCACATACTAAATCTTAAACAAGCAAAACAAAAATCAGCTGTGAAAATTATCATAAATTGAAATTAAATTAAATAAATAGAAGAATTGAAAACTATACTGAAATTGAAATAAAAGTAGATATTGATCAGTAATGACCTTAATCCCCCTTCCTCATGAAAGCAAAAAGGCAGACCAACAATCAAGTAAAGATTCCAGAGTTGTAAATTGCAAAAAGATTTAAAAAAAAACGAACACTCATTTCAATGAAAGCAAAAGTGTTTAGAATTTTTACAATTGCTTCAGAAAGAGCTTTTATTGTTTCCCTCAATGTACCATTTGATCTTGCAATTGATACCTCTAGAAAACAACTATGCAATTGGCGCACATGTAAAACCTTTTGGGGTTTCCACCTCCTAATCAATATTTTTTGCAGCTGCTAATCTATAAAATAAAAGTTTTTTTCTGATGACAATTCAATGTCATCGTTTAACAATATGATGTTTGGAAGACAGTGTAAAGCATGGAACCAACCCCCTGAATATTTGTCCCACTGGAGTGTGCTATCTTTAGCAGAAATTTGACCTTGGATCTTTTCCCAAAACCCTGTTTTGGGGTAAATTGAGCATAGTTGCATAAAACGTATCTTCTCTAGGAAGTATGTTCATCTTTGATAAAAAAAAAATCAGGCAGCCATTTGTATCATTAAGTCTGATCTTCTTTTAATGCCTTCGGTAACTTTTTATATCCGTTTTTGTTACTATTGCATCCAGTGTGTGATAAATGTCATGTCCTAAATACTTGAAATATGGTATTTCAGAGTCAGTTGAATTGGTCATAGCTAAATTTAATGGTAGTAAAGCTGATTTACTAAGATTGGTTTTGTAGCCAAGAATTAACCAAAAGGTCTTAATAATGTTCAGATATATTGGGAGGGAATGTGGTACTTTTTTGTGTGCCAAAGGTTCAAGTGATAAAGCAAACAGTAAGGCTAGCCTGGCTTAAACTTTAGTTACTGTAATACCTTTTCTTTTTCTTCATGAAAGTTTCTCTGTTGCTCTGCAACTAATCGACCTGAATGACTTCTAATTGTGTAATTATTCTGGGCTGGGCCTTGTTGATACCTGAGAAAAATGCTATTGCATTATTTCTGATAAAACCTTTCATAGCATCCCATAAATACCTCTCATCTTCAACTGAATTTTGATTAATTCTTGCAACCTGAATCTAAAATGTTCACTGTGCTGTGCATTTTGTAATGAAGTCAGATTAAATCTCCATCTAGAAGCCTGTTTGGAGCAATTTTGGAATGACGGTTTACATCCTTTGATTGATGATAAGACACTGATATATAACAAATATTGGTTTTCTGATCTAAGTAACCGACGGTCGAACCTCGGATTCAGGAGGAGCAATGTGGCTTCCGTCCTGGCCGTGGAACAGTGGACCAGCTCTTTACCTTGGCAGGGTTTCTGGCGGGGTCATGGGAGTTTGCCCATCCAGTCCACATGTGCTTTGTGGACTTGGAGAAGGCTTTCGACCGTGTCCCCCGGGGAACCCTGTGGGGTGTACTGCGGGAGTATGGGGTACCGGGGCCGTTGTTACGAGCCATCAGGTCCCTGTATAACCAAAGTGAGAGCTGTGTCCGCATTCTCGGCACAAAGTCAAGCACGTTTCCGGTGGGTGTTGGACTCCGCCAAGGTTGCCCCTTGTCACCGGTCCTGCTTGTGGTATTCATGGACAGGATCTCAAGGCGCAGCCGAGGTGAGGAGAGTGTCCGGTTTGGTGACCTCAGAATCGCATCTCTGCTTTTTGCGGATGATGTGGTTCTGCTGGCTTCATCGGACCGTGACCTTCAGCACGCACTGGAGCGGTTTGCAGCCGAGTGTGAAGCGGCCGGGATGAGAGTCAGCACCTCCAAGTCCGAGGCCATGGTTCTCTGCCGGAAAACGGTGGATTGAGTCTTTGCCCCAAGTGAAGGAGTTCAAGTATCTTGGGGTCTTGTTCACGAGTGAGGGTAGAAGGCAGCTTGAGATCGACAGGCAGATTGGTGCAGCATCAGCAGTAATGTGGGCGTTGCACCGGACCGTTGTGGTGAAGAAGGAGCTGAGCCGGAAGGCGAAGCTCTCGATTTACTGGTCGATCTACGTCCCAACCCTCACCTATGGTCACGAGCTTTGGGTAGTGACCGAAAGAACGAGATCGCGTATACAAGCGGCCGAAATGAGCTTCCTCCGTAGGGTGGCCGGGCTCAGCCTTAGAGATAGGGTGAGGAGCTCGGACATCCGGAGGGAGCTCGGAGTAGAGCCGCTGCTCCTTCGCGTCGAAAGGAGCCAATTGAGGTGGTTCGGGCATCTGATCAGGATGCCTCCCGGGCGCCTCCCTTTGGAGGTTTTCCGGGCTCGTCCAACTGAGCGGAGACCCCGAGGGAGACCCAGAGCCCACTGGAGAGATTATATATCTCTCCTGGCCAGGGAACGCCTCGGGATCCCCCAGGAGGAGCTAGAATGCGTTGCTGGGGAGAGGGACGCCTGGAATACCCGGCTTTGCCTACTGCCCCCGCGACCCGACTCCGGATAAGCGGGTGATGATGGATGGATGGATGATCTAAGTAAGTTATTCGGGCAAAATATGATCAATCCTTGAATATTTGGTGCCTTGCTGTGAAGAAAGGCACCAAATATTCAAGGATTGATCATATTTTATTCGGGCAAAATATGATCAATCCTTGAATATTTGGTGCCTTGCTGTGAAGAAAGTAAATTGTTTAGTTGATTTATGGATTATGAATTCTCCAGATGTCCACTAGAGAATTATTAGGTGGCAAATTTCAGAAGGCTAAAGATGCTTGTGGGACATTGGTAATACTGTTTGATCAATCTAATGTTGGGTCAAATACTGCATTCATGTCACCTCCAGGAACCACTTGGTAATCTGTAATTTCAGCAAGGATACTAGATAGATAGGCAAAAAATGTTGTTGTATAAATTGGGGGAATACTTTTGTTTTTGTTTTGTTTTACTCCACTCGATATAATACATATTTTTTCCTCATTGTTAAACCATCATCATGCCGTGTGAAAAAATACAATACAGACGTTTTGTATTAACATGCTTAACATGCTTATCAGCTCAATTCATTATGACAGGCATTAGTCATGGTATGACAATTGATGTGCCCACATACAGATAGGAAAGTAAACAATACAAAAAAAAAAGCAAACAAAAAACATAGGCCTAGCCTATGGTGATAATTGATTGTCCATTAAATGCAGTCAGAACCAGAGAGAGTCCTTCATCATAATAAACCATAATTTGGTTTAACAGAAAAGAGAAGATAATTGTCTAGCCACATATGGCTTTAGTACCTTATCCATAAAACCTTCCTACAATCCATAAAGCAAAGATGACAGAGAACTTGAATACCCCCAATATACAAGATATTTAGTCAAATTTGTGTGTCATTCAAAATGGTGTTATTATTGTATGCAACCTACCCAAAGACTTGATTGCTTACAATGGATAAGTTTGTTTTTGTGGCTCATTAGGCAATTTGAGACAGGGAAGCACGTTTATTTGTTTGTACATTAATGTAACATTAGTATTAAAAATAAATAAGCATGGCAGCTACCACAATTTCAATACGTGAACATGCATGCATGCATGCATCCATCCATCCATCCATTATCTTAACCCGCTTATCCTGAACAGGGTCGCAGGGGGGCTGGAGCCTATCCCAGCATACATTGGGCGAAAGGCAGGAATACACCCTGGACAGGTCGCCAGTCCATCACAGGGCACACACACCATTCACTCACACACTCATACCTATGGGCAATTTAGACTCTCCAATCAGCCTAACGTGCATGTCTTTGGACTGTGGGAGGAAACCGGAGTACCCGGAGGAAACCCACGCAGACACGGGGAGAACATGCAAACTCCGCACAGAGAGGCCCCGGCCGACGGGGATTCGAACCCAGGACCTCCTTGCTGTGAGGCGGCAGTGCTACCCACTGCACCATCCGTGCATGCATGCATGCATGCATTAATCTATTTAACTGTTTCCAAATTGCATAGGCCTGTTTTTGATTTGATTTCAGATGTTACAGTGGGAAATTGTATTTCCATGTGAACACTGAACATTTGAACAATCACTCAGATAATATGAAGCGACATATCCTTTATACTAATCTACAGAAATGTTTTTAGATTAGATTATGATGCACTTGACCATTGAATGTAGGCTGGGACAGTAGCCTACAGTATACAAGTGTTCCGGTATCAGACGGGATGCATAGGTGTATTTTGATCCAATGTTACTAGTTACATATTTATTAGTGTCTCAATGCCAACCGCAACGTCAGGCTTCTGTTTTTACAGGCTACTGTATCCTGCGATGCAACTTGTTCTTGAAATTTACAAGCTATTTTATAGCTTTATATGGGCTGACCACATTTAACATCTGTAATTGGCCATGGGAATATTTGTGAGCTCAGCAAAAAATAAAGCTCATCCAGACACACCCACTGACCCATGCACCAAAGCTTGCTTTAATGATATATCAAGTTGAATTATGAGCCAAAATCTCAAATTCAATCATGGTATAAGTGCAAAAAAATGTATTTTGCTGAATTGCAGCAGTGTGCAGTATGGAATGCGTACAGACAAAACACTTGATTTTTCCCTTGTCTTTATTCTTCTCATTTTATCTTACAAGCATACATCAAGTTCAGCAATCAGCATTATTGGTGTTTTTTATTCAACTATGCTGACTAAGGACAGGGAGGGATGTGTAACAAATAACGTATACCTTACATACCATAAGACTATCAATACCACATTTTACCTGAGTTACCTCTATATTTTTTGACGACATGGTACAAAATGTACCCTTACATATCCCTTCCATGTAATGGTATAGTAGCACATATCTATTCAAACATATGAACTTTGAATGTGAATTAGTTTTCCTTTATGGCATAACATTTCTGCTCTATATATGAACCCACAAGTTGTTTGTTTAAAAAATAACCCCAAACCATTGGCACACCTGTTACCTTCTGAAACTTGTAGATGCAATTTTCTGGAGCAGACCAATTCCTTATTATTCTGCTCACCATTTGATTTAGATTTAGGCCTTTGTTTTCCTTTTTCCTCAGTTTTATTGGCAACATTTTTTATATTCATACAAGTGAAATGGAATTGAGAAAAACACATTAGATGATTCATTACAAAGGAAGGTAAAGACTACATTGCCTGTATTTGCAAATACACAAATCCATTTCATTACTAAAAATGGCTCCATTTTCACAATGAGTTGGGAATTTCATGTGGACAATTTTCCATGCAGATCTTGGTATAAAAAAAGACTACCTACCTAAACTAAAGGAATTTAAATATATAATAAATACAATTTCAAGGTTTTCTTGTATTCTACATGCTGTCCATGTGCACTGCTAAGAGAATATCATCAAAAATCTTACATTATGAAGCTATTTCAATATTAACTTTTACAGTATGGATATACAGTGCCATTCTGGATTTTATGTATGAAATATTATATGTCCTGTTCAATACAGACTGCAAACCCCTCAGTATTGAAATTACTTAATGAATACCACATCCTCACTCATAAGATGATATTATGATAGACCATCTTAAAATACTAGTATAAGATGGTATAATAAAATGCTTGCATTAAGAACAAAAACAAGAAACAAGAGTCTCTTTGCATAAAATTAGGTTTCCACAAGGTGCTGTCTCACAGCAGTTGGCAGAAGCAGGAGATTTTGATGGCAAAGGTGTAGGTGGCGTGTGTCGCAGGGGGTAGGGTGGAGCAGCGGACTGCCTGTCAGGAAGGGAGCAGGTGAAAACAATCACACTTCCAGGGCTGCAACTATCTTTTTTGCGTGACAATGTTTTCTTTCATCGGTAATTCTATAATCCAGTGGGACGTCCATACATCCTCTCAGCGCGGTTCCGCACAGCATGGAGAGCGGGGCTGGGGCAGAGGAGGATATACTAGGACACTTTGACTTTGTTCTTTTCCTGAGCATTGACGTGCTGCTGTCTGCTCTCGTCCCTCTCGGGCCTCTCCTCGTTCTGCCGGGCGATGAGGAGTCGGCAGGTCAGCAGGATCCCGAAGACCAGGGCGTGGGCGTACCGCTTCAGAGGGTCACCCACCAGTTGGTGGAAGAAGAGGACCGCCAGCATGACCAGCAGCAGAAGGAAGTTAGCCATGTCCTTGGGCCGCCCAGGCACCAGAGTCAGCACAACGCCGCAGCCCAGCTCCAGAGTGCCGATGATCTTGCGCAGAAGTACCGAAGTGATGCCCATCTTCTTCAGGCCTGGCAGAGCCTTGGCATAGCTCTTATATGCTCGTTTCTGCAAGGCAGTGGAAAATGTATTTACAAGGGAAATACAGATTGAAAATGACATCAGGAACTGCAAATATGCCAAGAATACATACAAAGGATATTCTCTGCATTGCATATTTAACCAGTAAAGAAAAACCCACGGGGATCATATATTTTTCAGATCCTTGCGTAATCATGTTTTCTGCCTAGAATCTATGGTCACGTCCTGTAATAAGTAACAAAACGTTTCATTCTTTAGAAGCACCAAACACAAGCCCTTCTCCCAACTGGTTGAAATGCATTTTAATATCTGAGACCACACTATAAGTTGACTTGAATGTGATAATTCAGTTTAAACAATGCAGCAGGTATTCATCCATCATTGCATCAATCTTATTACCTTTCAGTATTCATTGAAAAGCTTTAACATTTTGAAATACCATAGTATGCTGCATTGCAGCGCACAATATGAAAGAAATGTGTGCTTTGTTGTATGTCTATTTATGTCTGTATGTCTCTGCATATTATTTTTAATCAATTTACAGTCACAACCCTTCATAGTAATGTTAAGCACCATACTACCATTTTGTATGCATATTTCCATTTCAATGCAGTGACATTTACTTATGTCCTGCTTAACAGCAGAAATCATCTTGGAGTTTTCCCAGATGAGCTTTGTTCACATATATGTAACTTATTGGTTCACCTGAAAAGTGTATCGAACTATAAACTGCAATCAAAACCCATAATCAAGCAAATTAATTACATGATGTAGCACTGATTTACAGCATCACTATGTCTATGCCCTGGAACGCTGCGCCGTCGCGCTCTCATTAAGGCAGTGAGCGTCAGCACTGGCAGGTGCAAATGGAATTTTCTGGAAACAGGCGCCATTGCTAAAGCAGGATACAACTCTTTTTAAGACTTATGCTATTAGGCAAACCCAACCTTCATTCGCAATTTTGTCTGTTCAATCCATTTACATTGTAATCTATTCAAACAAAAAGCCGATGTGCTAAATCGCGGATTGCTTCTCAGCATACTACAAACTTCATTCGTACATTTACTATAGTAGATCTAACGTTAACATCTAAATCTAAGGTTATGCTAATCCAGTGTATGTTGTTGTTGAGGGACCAATGTAATTGTGGTCAAAAGCATTTACAGAAAATAAAATATATCCTTATACTTTACAGAAGTAACGCCTTGTTGAAACACATCATTTGACATATTTCCATATGTGGATACGTTTCCTAGGCTAATCTGTAGCAAAAGCCATGCGCATCCTTGAAACGATGGTTCTTTTTTCACGCAATGCAATGTATACACACATGCATCGGCTACATCCTCGCTTACCATCTCGCTGTATGCATCTTTGCTTAATCTTGGTGTGAGCTTAATAGTACCCATGAAGACAAAAAACAGACCAAGAGCGAAGGAGAGAGCGACAATTGTTATTGTCCTTGGTGAAGCCATCTTCTGCGGTCCCGAGTAGCAACTACTGCCCGGCCGAATATACACACGGGACTGAGAAACGGAGCCGGATTGGTAGAGAATCAAGAACGCCAATTTAGTGTCCGTCACTGGGACAACATGCAAGCCTTCTTGAATCTCCTTCCTACCATTCGATTTTTGGCTAACTATAGGCCCCTACACTTCGCCATTAAGACGACTATATTTAACTTAAAAAAATAAATATACAATGGGCTCCAGAATTATTGGTACCCTATAATGAAGAAAAATGCCACATATAATAAAAAGTGGGCAATATTAATCATATGGAATGATTGCAAACTTGCCAAGAAGAGGACGCAAATGCATTGTGTCCCCACGGATGGTAAGGAAGATGGTGAGTGAGTCTCAAAAAGAACCATAAAATGGCACCTCCATACCAAAACTTTTTTTGGAAGGGTGGTATGAAGACAGCCCTTATTGATCACAATTACAAAAACCAATCATCTGGAGTTTGCCAAACCGCATTAGAATTTTGATTGGTCAGATGAGACCAAAATTAAAAGTGTTTGCCATACACACCATCAACATGTCTGGCGGCAAAAGAAGAATGCATACAAGGAGAAGCACCTCATATCTACTGCCAACTATAGAGGTGGGTCATTGTTATTTAAAATATTTTGCTGCCAGTGGTCCAGGGGCACTATTTCAGATGAATGGCACAATGAATTCAACAAATTACCAAGACATTTTGGTACACCCAACCCTCTCCCTGTCCCTAAAGGAAGCAGAATATGTGAATGTTGCAGTATAATTCAGCCACATTTTAGGAAAAATATTCTAGCATACACAATGACCTTAAGGGCTGTTTTTTCCACTTTTGATTATTATTATTATTATTTTGCTTTTGTGAATAAAAAAATTATACTATTTTTTTTTTTTACTGGACGTGGGACTACTGCATATTTTATCATTTATCATTTTTAACCATGGTGTCGATATAAAACATTATTGCATATTACCTTTGACTCTACTATAACTAGATTTGACTATTCTTAGCAATTGGAATTTTGATGATGGGCTTACCAGAGGTTTTTAAGAAAGGTCAACTGGCTGGGAATATTCAGCTGCTACCTCTGCAGAATTGATCTTGTTTTTCTTAATAACTGTTGTCATATTTTTCTTCTCCTTTTCTTTCTTCCCTACAAAAAGGTGTTAGGTTTCATTAAAGTACATACAATTTAAGCACATACTCTTCCAGAAACTTACATAAGTTCATGCAATCTATGTATACAGCTGGATATTCAATTGAGGTTAAAGGTACAATAGGTAATTTCGGACTTCTAACAGTCAAGAGAGGAATTGCAGCAACAAACAAACTCAAACCACAACACTGTTTGTCCCACCCCTTCTCTGTGAATGTGCTGATGTTGAAATGCCATTGGCTGTGGCAATTTGAACCAATTTTCAACCAATGAGCTTGAAGTATTTGATACAGAGTGCCGCTGCATATTTTGAAACAAAAATTTAAGGACTATAAACACAGGCAGAGTCAACATGTCAGTGAGCCTTTTTCAATGATAGGACGGGATTTTGTTTTGTTTGGTTAATGTTTTTTTTGTTGGTAAATCTTACCTATTGTACCTTTAAGTACATTGCTTAAGGGTACAGCAGCAGCACCCACCTAGAAATTGAGCCTTGAATTTGCAACTCATATTCCCTAACCATTATTTGACACTGACACCCCATATAAGGAGGATAAGGAGAAGGTCACCAAGTGAGAAATTAGCTAAATGAATGGCTGTGTATATCTTCTGAATGCTTGCATCTAATGTCCTTATGTTGACTTTTGGTGCTCCTTTTGATGGACATCTTCAGCACAGCATCAGATAGGTGGGTTGAAAACTTGCTGTGCTGTATCCAGAACCAATGTATAGAATTAGTTACCAAAATAACAATAGTGCCTTTTGCTATAATATAGCACCATTTAGAAGCTCAACACATGTAATTGTCTCTGATTTTCTATTGTATTGCCATTGTCAATGGTCTCATATTGTATTTTCTCTGTAAGCTGCACCTTTCTTCCTTTTAGAATTTTCAGTTGATTCCAGAAAGGTCTCGTTCACTCTTTTGGGTTTACGCTTTGACCTCATGCTGTCACCAGGCAGTAGGGCATAGCTATGTCCTTCCTCTTTCTGCTCTGGTCCTGTCTCCATACCCCTCTCCTCCGCCTCCTCTTCTTCCTTACAGCCTGGCCTTCTTTTCACATTTTTCCTCATTTTCACTCGCTGCTTTTTCCTCTTTATCATGTTGATTGTGTTTTCCTGCAGCCAAAAAACAAATTAACAAAATAACAGCTACTAAAAATGAGTATACAAATATTCATGTATTGTTGGGTTTTTCAGTAGAGAATTGTAACAGTTTTCTCTGTTTGCTGGTTTCAGATGGACATTCACACATATGAATAATAATGTATGGCGTGACCTTATCCAGGATATTTCCAGTGGGCCGCAGTTTGTCCCCTGTGTTTTTTTCCGTAGTCCTCTTCTCCTTCGCTTGTGCTTTCTGTTTGCAGTAACGTCTGGTTTTACATGTGTTGACTCTACACAAAAGGTGAAATCGTTAGATGAGAACCTGCTCATATCTTCTTCTCACTAACAAGGTTTTAGCTTTAAGAGACTAATCCCAAACTGTTGTACAGATGTCTTTTTTCAAAGAAAGAGACTGAATTGGAATTGAAGCTGTTTGGCAGGCTTGAGAAGTGCAAGGGGGTACGTACTTCTTTGCTTCTTTACATTTACTCAGCCCTCTCTCAGCCTTCTTGTGCTTCTTTCTCTCCCCCTCCTCACTATTCACAGTCTGCCTGCAGTCCTGGGCCACACGGGCACAGAACTTGTGGTAGTCAAGGAGCACAGCCCTCAGCAACCACCGCAAGCCCAGCATTGTCTTCCTGTCTGAGCACCTGCGCATGTCCAGCAAAGCAGAGCATGGCTCCTAGCAGAGTGGGGAAAACCACAACCACATTACAGCACTGTGACTCATCAGCCTCTTACTTGTACTTAACATGACAGTGAAGTGGCTGGAAATCTTTTAATGAACTTATCACATCACAAAGTGATTTATCCCCTGCTGTATAATACAGCTATGCCAGCTTGAACAGCTTGAAAATTGAACTGGTCCAAGCTGGTCATAAGCTGGTCTAGCTGGGTATGAGCTGGTCGACCAGCATGGCTAAACTGGTCATAAAGCTGGTCTAGCTGGGTATGAGCTAGTCAACCAGCTAGTGCTGGTAGTTTGTTTGTTTCAAAACATAGCTTGAGCTGTTCCAGCATCCACCAAATATCTATTATTGTTAGATGAGAACCTGCTCATATATCTATAGTAGCAAGAAGAAGATGTGGGCAGCCTGTAGCGTAGTGGTTAAGGTACGTGACTGGGACACATCTCCTGCTTAGTCTAAATGTACAGTACGTCGCTCTGGATAAGAGCGTCTGCCAAATGCCATTAATGTAAATGTAATGTAAAATCTATTAAAGTAGTGATAACACACATTTCAAGTCAGTCATAAATTCTGTATTGAATCAGGGTTGTATGGGCGTGGTCTGGACTGCCTCACCACCTCCCTCCTTTTGCTCCCAAAATGTACCATCCACAAGTAAATTGAATTGGAGAAGGAGGGAAACTGGGAGACGGATAAGGTCATTAGACATATTCAGAAAAATAGCGAAATGCAGACTCGACAGAAAGGTGAGGCGACAGTGATATCCAATGTGCAACAATGCAACCACATTTCTCATGCCACAAAATGTATATACAAATCTCATGAAACTATGGAAGGAGATACGCAATGAGACTGGGAATTCTTGATGTCATCAAGGAGTTTGGTAATAAATTGAACTCCACCCATTCAATTCCCACATTGGAATAGATGGAAATGTTCAGACTGATATAATTTGATATTGCAATGCATTTGCTTTCTCTCATTTTGCTGATGCTTAATACATACCTACGTAATGCCCTTCAATGTAGTTGGTAACTATTCACAGATTTACCTTTACAGTCACTGAGAAAGCCCATTTTTTAAAGTAATACATTCACTTTCTCACAGTTTTTATAATTCAACTCAAGCTACTGACATGTAACACATAAACATAACCAGTTATTCTGGTTTATTCTATGCCTCACCGCTCTCTTGTGCAAGGAAGTTGCCAACACCCCCACCCCTTCTTTCCTACAATTTGCATTGACACTCCCAGTAGTCAATGCAAATGCAGTAGTCAGTAGTCCCTGACTGCTTTTCTGGGTTGTTTGACAGAAACTGTTTGTGCACTTACAACATGACAGAGAGATTGGCTCTGGCTGATCAGTTTCTCCAGTGACAGGATCTCAATTAGCTCATTGCCCAGCATAGCATTCCTCTTGTCCTGCTTGTTGGCCAACCTGGAATTTTTTAAATAAAAAAACAGGACCACAAACATACTTCCAAAGAAGCAACTGTGATATCATAGTCACTGAAAACTCTCCTATGGTATATTTTAATCCCCTTTAGCAATCAAGTCACATTACTTTAATATCTGAAATAATATTAACCAATTTTGTTCAATGTAGTTTATCCAAATAGCAAGGATTTATTTGAAAATATATTTTCCATAATTACAGAAACAAGATTTGAATATATGTATTCTAAACCGGGGTCAACTATTCCATTACAGGGATGGTGTATGGAGGTTTTTGTATCCACCAGTTACCCTAGCTCTGTTAGCTAGTTAGCTGTATACAACAACACTGGCTCTTTCATAGACCATTTAGCTGAAAACGTAACACATAGGGACACAAGATCAATCTTCAGCTGTCATTTTTGAGATTATCAAGAAAGGTAGCTAAAATATAATAAAGTACATTATCAGACTAATTAAATAATAATGCTAATTTGCACTTTATTGCATGCAATGTAAAATGAATGAAAGCAGAATTTGGCGATAAATCCAGAAACACTGTTGGTCACAATCCAACAATAGCAATGCCTCACCTAAATATCTGTACAGAAGGATAGGGTTTCAACTAATGCATGTTGCAACATCTCTTCCAACATGCCAGCCATTGTCATTTATCACCAAAATGTCTGTCAAGCAAACTAGGAAGGGGGTCTTACACTAAGATGGGCTTGCCAGCCACCGTGGGCTGCTTTAGCAGGTCTGTCAGCAGGTTCTTGGCCTCCTCTGCCCGTGTCCTGTCGCTGGAATCTACCACAAAAATGATACCATGGGCCTCGCAACAGTGGTGCCTCCAGGCCTCAGGAGCTGCTGAAGCACCACCTCCTTCCAGCACAGTGACCAGGAAGTTGTCCACTCTCAATTCTGTGTGCACACATTCCTCAGGCTCTTCTTTTTCTTCCAGTGGGACTGAGGAGAAAGAAAGAAAAAATAAGCAATAAGGCGACAAAGATGCAATTAAGCACCTCCTAGAAAATGAGCAAGACACAAACTTAGAGAGTTCTGCATGTTAATATGTCTTACCTCTCAAGATTGCCCTCACTGTGGATGTTTTTCCGGCCTTGCTGAGGCCAGTTATCAGCACAGTCACTTGCCTGTGAATACATGATGGAATGTCAGTCAGTACACTAACACACTAGCAAAAGCTGCTGCATTGTTAGTGTAATGCACAGGAGAGCGGAAACCATACAAAAAGTATGTAAAAGAAAAAGCATAGCATAAAATAGAATTGCTGATATAGCAGAATGTGAATGGCATAGATAAGTAAGTCTGAAATGCCAGAGACAAAACTGTCACAGGCCCCATTTTAATGTTTCAGCTGGACCCCTCTGCCAAGAGGCTTCTTTAAAGTCACTGGTGCTGATCTTAATGAGACATTGGCTTATCGCCAGCACAACTGAAATAAACACTAAGGTCCATCGACAGCCGTAGAGGATTGAGAGGTCTGTACTGAGTAACACTGGGCAAAGCCACAGTCAAAGTGCTGGTGGAGGCTGTAATTCACAGACAGTACAAATGACATCATCCAGTAACAAGAAAGATTAGACTAAATACATAATTAGTAATAATTAGTGCTCCCGCATAGACAGCCAGTCACCGGAAATAAAAATATCACCTGAACACGCTTCTCAAAATATTATTATTATACATTTTTTAAAAGCACAACACAATTGTACACAATTTTGCATATTTGCACTGTAGGTCCTGTTGCTTGCTTACCGTATTGGTTGGCATTTGGAGATCCAGTTAGATATGCGACTCGTCAGGTTGAACATGTTGAGCTGAGGGCTGCATAGGGGCCACCACCATCTCCTAAGTTCAGACCTAAAGGTGGCCAAACCCAATTGTTACACAGCAAACCAGTACCCCACTGACTGCACAGTAAATGTTAAGTTGGATCTCAGCTTTCATTCCACTAACTTCTAACATGAGTAGCATACAATAACTATCTGAGTAAAGGAATGGTTCACTTTCTGGGGCATTCATGGGGGATTTTCTTCCTTTGGACCACAAACCAAGAATTCAACTATGCTAGCCATTTTACAGCCAGCGATAATCAGATACGTCAGTAAATAATAAAAGTTATTAGCTAACAGTTAATACTCATTGAACTTCAATATCAGCTTCAATATCAGATTTTCTATTAGTTTTTGTTTCACATATTACATTTTCTTTCACCGTGAGATGACAACACTGTCCCATTAAGCAAAACTTTATTTATTCAATATTCTATAAAGAAGACAAAATTAACATCTTATATGGCCCATGACAGCTGTTCAATAGATAAATACATTTTATTTTGGCCCGTGCATCTGCTGTTTGTCTATAAGCAACTGAGTCCATTCAACTGCTCTCAACACACCAAGCCTCTGTATGTCTCTGGAGCTATTTTTTATTCTGAAGGGACCCCCCTCCCCTCATCTCAAGTGAAGTCACAGGAATTTTGTGCTTTTCATTATAAAATAGCTTTTAAAAAGTTAAAAACTAATAAAAATATTATCGTTAGCCCTAAAGGTACTTGTACGTTTGTGTGTCACTGTCTCAACTCACTTGTTACTGTACTTGTTTGTATACCTTTGTTAGTTAGCATCCATATAATGGAATAATATGTGTCGATTACATTTAATTTATTCAAAAGCAGGTAATACATAAACCCCACTATAAAATCAAGAGATAGAGATATAGCATAGTATATAATTATTTACTTACAGTAGAGAGTCAGTGTCCATGCTGTTGTGTTTTCTTCTTCTGAGGCATTTAACTCAAAGAAGGGCTAATCAGGTGCTAATAATACCTCTAATCCTGAAGTCACCAGATGGAAAAAGCCTCATGGGAAAAACTTTTTTCTGAAAGCCAGTCACTAAATGTCAAGTAGACGCCGTGGTGTAGAAAGAAAATGTTTGGCACTGATTACAGATAATGACATTATAGCAAGTAAACTTGCGACATCTGCAAGAACTATAATATGTTTTCTTAGAACCATCCACAATCAACCATATCTTCCAAATCTACTTTGAGCACTCACTGATAACCATCATTTGGTAATGTTTATTGTGTTCCTTAAATTAGCTACCAACTCTGTGTGTGAGCTGTTGAAGAGCACTTTCTTATTCTTCTTAAGAAGCATACATTTATTGCTTCCTTTTGACTCACCACATGTGATTACTGATGAAGACATATTCTACCCATTTCAGTATTGTGATGTGATTTTGAAGATATATTTTTTAAACGGCCCTACATATTTAAAAAAAACGTTAATATTTCAAAACCAATTTCTTTAGAATTTTGAGAAACAGTACGTCTAACCTCAGAAACTAGTGCCTAACAAACATCTAACAACTGACAAAAGTTTTAATGATCCTATGGGTGAGTAGAAGAAGTTTATTTGATATAATCCTTTGCCATCATCTGAGTTTGTTTTCTCGGCATACGACATACTGTATGTCTGTAAATCTGCATTCACAAAGAAAATAATCCCAGCTGCAACAAATACTTTACATACTTTGTTGTACGTCGCTCTGGATAAGAGCGTCTGCCAAATGCCAATAATGTAATGTAACAAGCTAATCTAATTTGGCCTGTCAGATTATTCTAACTTTAGGTATTAGGTTTTAAATAAAGCAGACAACAGTTTTACATAAATATGAATACACTGCCATCATTGTCGAATTTGTACTTTTATCTATGCTATCAAATTGAAATCAATGCAAATTTGAAGGAAAACAATATCAAGGACACCCTCAGTCTAAAATAGCTGCATAAATGCATAGAAATAAATCTACTCTTTCTTTTTCATAACTGTTGAGAAACAGAGTTCATTCTAGATGCAGAAAGGTGTATTACAATTTAAACAAATCCCACCACAAGATGGCACCTTGTTATCATTTCTACTAAGATTCAAAAGGGGTGTCAACTAAGGTTTTCAAACAAGGAAATGCTATATTGTATTCACTTGTTTGCCACAAATATTAATGTGTCCTCTCACATACTAATCCTGTACACCCCTTTACCACACAATGAATCAATATCCCCAAAGTATGTAATTAATTTCACTGATTACATGTGTTACACAGGAAATATTTTGAAAGCCTCTAAATTGCATTTACAGTGCAGTTAGTAGGTATTTGGACAGTGGGACAGTGTTTGTTCTTTTCACTCTGTACTACAGCACACTGGATTTGAAATTAAGTAACAAATAATGAGGTTAAAGCACAGAATGTCAAGTAATCTTTAAGGAATTACATCCCTTTTTATACATAGTCGCCCCATTTTAGGGGACCAAAATAAATTGTCTCCATAGATAGTCAGTAATCTGTTTGTTTTCAGCCTAAATGAAGGGTCATGGTGGAAGCTGCTCTTTGTCTCTAGCTCACATCTCATTACGTAATTAGAGAGCTGTCCAATCAGGACAAAGAATCATCTGTTGACCAACATCAGCTGAGCTTGTGACCAGTGGTGGCTGGTGGCCATTTACCTAGGTGGGGCGCCATACACACGCACGCGCACATGCAGGCACACAGACACACACCAATACTCACCTCCAACCTCTACAATTACAAAGGAAAGATAAAGCAATGCCAATATTGAAATAAATGTTTTTGTATATAGTTAACAGAAATCTGAACCGTGGAGGCTTAATATACTATATAGGGTAAATAGAACAATGAAAAATAAGAAAATAGTAAACATGTTGTCCCATTTATACACAATATATAGAGCTCATAGAGCTAGCTAGCAATCTAATTATAATTTGCAAACAGATACTGCTCATTTACATATAAGTTAACTGGTTAAATCTTGGCAGCGCACAGTAGCCGGCATCTTGCTTTTATGAATCATTTCTCCAATTAAGTTGCTATAGCTACAAACATTATGCTCTAAGCTAACCATGAAGACAGACAGAGTCCAGTAATTTCTGAATGGCTAAACTAAATAAATATTTAATCTGTGCTTCTGCACAACATTTCAGTGTCTCCTGCCCGGCAGGAAGTATGTGGATGGTGGGACAGGAAAGGAGGTCAGGAGCTGCTCTAGCAAAGGCACTGGGTGAGAATAGAATGTCTATTGGCCAGGGGCACTAAAATGTGCACCCTGCCTGGTTTCTGGCAGCAGCCAATCAGTGTGGCAGAAATATATCACCCAAAAGAGAAAACACGCCCCTCCAATTGAACACCCATATGGGTGCAGTGCAAGTGCGCACCAGGGCCGGAAGCAAGAGGCGTAAAACCAGCCAAAACTGACATAAATTAGAGAAAAAAGGAAGAAAACTGACTTTAAATATTATATATTTATGTATGTACACAATTTTATGTCTGGTAAATTGCGCAGCTGTGACATCAATACCCCAAGCCAGGAAGCTGGCATATGAAAATACAAATGTCTTTTGTCATACTTTTGTGAAAAGTCACACATTTTTGTTACAGCCGTCCATCTAAAATATAGTCATTTTCAAAATAATACATTTATTTTTGCATGCCCATAATTTGCAAATGTGATGTTGGCTATGTTAAAAAGCAGTTCAACTGGCTCTCAGGTTTTGGCATGGGGACATAGGGTAAACCACCTTTGCCTCCAGCAGTGGGAAAATGTCAGAAATTACTCATCCATGTATGCTGATGTTCAGAAACTCCTAAATTTCTCACCTGTATAGGACATGGATAACATCCCTCTAATGTATACAGTCAGTACACAGTAAAAAGGTTTTCAACATGTCAAATACAATGCAATGAAAAACAGATTTTCTGCAAATACCTAGAGCATATAACAACCATGAATTATTACATTATTATAAACTAATAATATTATTATAAACTACTACAGTTCATTCCAGTGTGGAATGATGGCAAAACAAAAATATAAATCATTGCATGGTGAGAACACAGGGAAACTTGACTATGTCCAGACTCACATTCTTTAGTCTGGCATTTGTTTCTCCAAATGAAAACTTCTGAGTCAGACCCTCAGAATGCAGGCAGGTATGGTAATCCAAAAAGATAATCACACTAAAGCCATACCCTATTCACAGAGGGCCCATAGAACAATACTTTTCTCACTGGGGTTTGCATTTGTTCTTTTGGTTGTTTCTTTGGTACAGTCCCCTCCAAAAGTATTGGAACAGCAAGGCCAATTCCTGTTTTTGCAATACACTGAAATAATTTGGGGTTGAGATAAAAAAAGATGAACATGAGAAAAGTCTGAATTTAAACTTTTATTTCCTGGTATTTACCCCTAGATATGTTAAACTACTTAGAACATATCACCTTTGGTATCAGACAACCCAATTTTTATGTGAGCAAAAGTATTGGAACTGACAGTATTTAAGAAAATGAAAGTAAATAACATTAATGTAACCCTTGCTTGCAATAACTGCATCAAGCCTGCAACCCATTGACATCACCAAATTATTACATTCTTCTTTTGTGATGCTTTTCAAGGCTTTTACTGCAGCCTCTTTCCGTTTGTTTGTTTCAGGGTCCTCTTCAGGAAGTGAAATGCATGCTCAATTGGGTTAAGGTCTGGTGATTGACTTGGCCAGTGTAAAACCTTCCACTTTTTCTCCCAAATGATGAAGTCCTGTGTTTGTTGGCAATGTGTTTTGGGTAGTTGTCATGCTACAAGATGAAGTTCCTCCCAATGCATTTCTCCGTGAATTGGCCGACAGAATATTTTTGTAGACTTATGAATTCATCCTGCTGCTACCATCATGAGTTACATCATCAATAAAGATTAGTGAGCCCACTCCAGAAGCATGTTTTAGATCATGAGCAGATCCTTTCTTTCTCCACACTTTGGCCTTTCCATCACTTTGGTACGGGTTAATCTTGGTCTCATCAGTCCATAAAACTTGTTATGATCGGTTGCAGAACTTTTGTGTCACATCTCTGTACTTCCTTGCAAATCGTAATCTCGCCTTCTGATTCTTAATATTGATGAGTGCATCTTGTGGTATAGCCTCTATATTGCTGCTCTCTAAGTCGTCTTTGAATGACTGATTGAGATACCTTCGTCCCTGCCCTGTGGATATTGTTAGTGAGGTCACTGACTGATGATTTGGGGTTTTTCTTCACAGCTCTCACAGAAACAATGATTCTGTCATCAACTGCTGTTGTGTTCCTTGGTCGACCTGTTTGATCATTACGCCAGCAGTCTTTTTCAGGACATTCCAAGTTGTTGTACAAGCTATCCCCAATGCTTGGGCAATGGCTCTGATCGATTTCTCCTCTTTTCTAAGCTTCAAAATGGCTTGCTTTTCTCCCAAAGACAGCTCTCTGGGTAACAAGAAACACCTGCCAGTCACATGTTCCAATACTTTTGCTCACCTAAGAAATGGTTGGTCTGATACAAAAGGTGATATGTTGGCCTAAATTGTTTAACAAATACATATAAAAATACCAGGAAGTAAAAGCTAAAATTCTGATCTGTCATCTCATGTACAACTTTTGACCTCAAACTCAATTGTTTTAGTAAAGTGTATAGCAAAAACAAGGGAATTGACCATGCTGTTCCAACACTTTTGGAGGGGACTGTATATCATGGAAATAATTCATTCCAAAGATGTCCCCTTGTGTAGATGGTAATGAAATTGAAAACAGAAGGGTAGGCCTCCAACTGAGATGGGACTATGCTGTGGCTGTTCTCATTTACATCAACATCAATCAACACTTTCTCACCATTCGCCTCTGTTACCACTGTATCTAGATACTTCTTTGGGATTTTCAATGCATTTCGGCATGGTATTTGTGACATAGAAAATGTACAGTACTGTGCAAAAGTCTTAGGCACCTGTATAACATTCTGTACGGATAAGATTATTTCTAAAATAATTCAATGAAAGGTCCTAAATAAACATACTATACATTTTACATTACATTTTTGTAATTTGGCGGAATATTTAAAAACTGAATCAAATCGATATTTTTTGTGACCACCCTTCGGTGTTAAAACTGCATCACTTCTCTGAGATAGCCGACACTGTCCTGCAGTTCTATAAGACAATCAGCAGGGAGGTTGTTCCAAGCATGTTGGAGAACTTGCCACAGTTCTTTGGTTGGCTCCTTGCTTCTGATCTCAGACAGCCTTGATCAAGTTAAATATAAAAATGTTTCTGTAAAATTAAATCTTTTGGAAAATTAATATTTGGAAATCTCAAATGTGTTCTTTTATACTAACACACACACAAATAAACATATATATATATATATATAATAAAGTGTGGGGTGCCTGAGACTTCTGCACAGTACTGTATGTCCATTTTAAATTTGCATGTAAGTTTTGACAAGAGTATTTATACAGTACTAAATGGACTGTAGATGAATACAGTTTTGTTGATGGTTCAATTTCAGTGAGATTAATTAACAAATGTAGCATTTTGTGTCAAAGTGATGGGAAATCATTCAGTTTGGTCCACATTGACTGCTGTTGTTCTAACTGTGGGAAGAGTTTTTTGAAGTGAACTCACTATTGAGAAATAAAAAGAAGAAAAAATTCAAGGTCTGAGTTTAATACATAATATTTTTTTACTGTAGCTGTGGCATCCTTGACTGTACCTTGGAGGTCTTCTTGTTCATAGCAGTCCTATACTCAGGTTGTTATTGTACAGTCATTGATTCAGGAGAGTTTGCTGTATCCATCTTAAAGAGACTTTTCTAAATAACAAAGTAACATAAATGTCACGGTGCATTCTCGAGGATGACTAGAAGAGACTTAGATGCGCTTGCATCTTCCCTCGTGATGTGACATTTTTAAGATGGAGTGCAGAAGCACACAAAAACCATTCGATTTTTGATCACAACAAACCAAATTAAAATGCCCAGAGAGATACAGCGATACTCTCAATTCACCTAAAAACAGCTGAAGCTAAGGCCAGCAGTGTGTGCACTCAATGCCAAACAGCTCTGGTGCCTGATGCACTTGCCAGTGTATCCTAATAAAGATTCCACTCTCTAAGAGCTCAGTTTGTCTGTTGGAGCAAAGCCAGTGAAGGGAAGATGGGTACTTATGTTGTAAACAAACGGTGTAAGTATACTGTGACTTCCTCCACCAGACACCTTCTTGTCCACATTATTCCCACCCCACAACTAGAGTCTATCTGTCTATGTAGCCTACCATTTACTGTGATTTTCAACAGCTGTCCTGTTTTATATGAAGCCATAGTTTAGTTCGGAAAACACCTTTTTTGAGTGCATGGTTCAGACATGTAGTGGTAATTATGTCTTAAAATAACAGAGATAAAAAAAACAGACCTTACAGGGATATTATCCAATCATAACACATTTTCTTAATGCTTGAATGTGCTTCACCTGATATTTTTGAGTCTGGTCTTACATTATTTCATTAAAAACAACACAAATTGAAACTGGTAAAACTAAGGTTGTGATTGTGCAAGTGGATTAGGCCTACACGAAAGAATAGGCCTAAGCGAAATTGAGAGACCAGTTTTGCTCGTTTTTCAGATAATGGACAATGTCATAAATAAAAAAAGGATACTTTGGGCCTCACAACAAAAACAGGCGAATTAAAACCTTTCCACCGCGCAAACAAAGATTCAAAGACTTAGCTAGCTTCCCTGAAGTGAGAGATGGTGTAAGCAATCGGTCTTGAAACAAGGAGCACTAGGACCCTAAAGGAGCTGTGGGAGGTTACGAGGAATCAGATGGTAGTCAGCGTGTTGGGGCACACCTTTGACAGATAATCCTGCGAACCGTCTGTACGTCAGTGCTTTTTGAATGGTACATAGCTGTAGGACGTCTACAAAGAACAGTTTGAAAGGAATTCTATCTCGTTTTTCGCAGGACTTAATGGGGGCACTCTGCCCATATTGCGACGCAGCTGACAGCTAGTTTCGGTCTCCCACAGAAATTCAGCTTGCTATCTTTGCAGTTATTGGCTTATTTCTATACCAATATAAACAGCGAGGAGGCTTGCATTTTCGTTATAACCAACGAAATACAAAGGAAGCCAAACTTATTTGGGTTCTGGAATTTGTTCGCATGCATTGTCGTTTAGAAACCTACGCCTCAAATAACATCTACCTCTAGCTAGGCTAGTTGATACTCTATTCACATGTCTAAAATTAAATAGCCAAGATTAAATATTACGTTTGCTATCACACAGCGGCACATACCAACCGATGACGACGTTTGGAGTTCAGCTCTGTGCTCGAGACTACTTTTTGTAGCCACGTATATGGACTCGTCTGTCATTTCTCTGCCGCTGACAGGTGCCAGCGAAACTACGGAGCACAACAAAGAGAACGACAAGAACATGGGCTCTTAAGTGTGTTGTCAAGTTATCAAGGGATGATCAGCGACACGCGGTATAAAACGTAATTAAGTGTAATTAATTGTGAAGATTCCTGTCACATAAAGGCTACAGGCTTAGTTGCATGCAAGGGAGTTTTAGCAGGCTAGGCTACATATGTAAGTAGGCTATGCTAAGCTCAGTTCGATAAATCATGTTTTACTTACATTCTAAAACAACATCCTTTCACAAATAAGAAACTAGTCTTAGTAAATGCAAAAATAACTATTTAGGCTAAGTGGCGATATTCACATGCTCGATAAATGCTTGGATCCAACTGTCATGCTAGAGCTTTTATTCTTCTAGCGTATAGCTAGGTGTAAGCAATCAATATAGCTTGCACATAAGGAGAAAATGTGCGCGGCAACCGAAAACGAAATTTTAGACAGCCACCAATGTCAGCCGTCCCCGCAACCTCAAAACGGCGTTGACTTTGTTTGTGACAGAAGTAAAATTCTGCCGCCGTTCAGCGTTGTGATATCCACCGTTCTATACGTTGCCGAGTTCGTCAGCGCGGCGATAATTTGTAGCATCTACGACGAGACAGATGACCCTGTGTGGTTGGGATTTACCATCACTTTCATGTTAGTGCCTGCTGTGCTGACACAGTTGGCCCTGACTTTCATCCACCGAGATTTGGGAAGAGACCGACCTCTTGTTCTTTTTTTACATCTCCTACTTTTGGGACCCATCATCAGGTATGTAGCGAATTGTGGAGTTGTGTAATTCATTTTCGAATGCTTTGGAGTAGCTTATAGTTAGTCTAGCCCTCATTTCAAGAGTTATCTTTGATTCAACTAGTAGGGCCTATAACGACTGTTATCAGTTGGTTTGTTTCTGAACTGCTTTGTTAGGTATGTTTTCAGCAAGCCTAGTTAGGCATAATGCCAGGATCGTATTTCTGTTGGTAGTGGGACTAAAGCATGTAGCTATCCAATGTAGAGCAGAGCAGCAGGATTGTGCACAAATCATTCTGCAAACGACAATTGGTTTGTGATTATATTCCCTTTTAGGGCCATTATGCTGTTGTGTGACAATCCAATGAGATCAGCACACTCAGTGTTTTATGTGCTTGTCTCTCCTGTCTTTTGTTTTCCCCATCTCACACCCCTACTTCCAGCTGAATATATATTGTCAGCAAACGTTTCCCAATGCTTTGAAAATAGTCTGAATGCCTGCATAGTGTCATAACAGCTGTGCACCTGGACCTCAGCCAAGGGAATCAAAGGGCATTGTGTGGTCTTGCAGCACACATAAATCAAAGTTAAAATGCAGACGGATATTCATGTTTATCCTGTACTCTGACAGCAATAATAGTTTCTCAAAGTCCATTGCTGGTAGCCTACATTTTCTATCATTAGCTATCCAGCGAGACGGTCTACCTCATGCATTATGTCACGGCATTTATTTTTTCTAGTCATGTTGATGACTGTATTGTGTTTCGGATGGAATCAAGGGGTGGCAACACAAAATTGGGAGGGCTTGGATCTCAACCTGAAGTCTTGGAGGTCTTCTGGATTTCAGTGTGTTCTGCACTCTTCAGTGCTTCATTTAAGCCATTGTTTGGCTTAAAGTACGCCTTGTTTCCGTTACTTCAATTTACTTAAGCGGAGGAACTAGGCTGCTTAAAATGATCATTTGTCAAGATAAGAGCATCTGCTAAGTGATTAAATATAAATGATGACAAGGCCTTTGGTATATGAGTCTGCTGGCCTGGGTCCATAAAATTAACTGTGAATCAGAAGTGGTTACAAATATCTGAAAGTCAAAGTCTCTTTTGCCAGTAAGTGCTTTGAGCCATTTATTGCCAATTGGAAAGAGTTTCTCTTTCCTTTAAAGGGAGATCTTGGAATGGAATGCTGCTGCTGCAAAAAAAGAGAAAAAGTAAAAAAATGCAGAGAATTGTGCATTTGATTGAAAATCAAGACATTTATTTGTCTTAAACTCCACATTTAATTTTTATTAATGTTAGTATTATTAGATCCTGGGGCGCATGATTGATTACAGAGATCTGGTCATCAGTCCTGTTTATCTAGTTTTTCAGCAACCGATCAGCAATGACAACAATCTAAGGCTTTCTAACTGCCAAATTAACGTTGGGTTTCATGAGCATGGCGGTTTTGTTCAAAACAACACTAAAGGCATGCTGTGACAGGGTCCTCCTTTTGGTAAAGAAGGGATTCTATTATCAGCTGGTCATTCGTTCTTGCAAATATGCTGTCCTGAATTAAAACAGGCTGATAGTACAAGTCATTATGACCATTCAGCCAAGGAAATTCACCCATTATGGTGAAGTGTGTACACTTTGGTTGACTGTTTGGAAAAAAACATTTTAACTAAACCAATCAGAGAAAAGGAGGGTGTGACTTCTGGACTATTTGAACTTCTGTGTAAACAGTTGCAGATTAACAATAGTCCCAATTGCTATTTGTGGCTGCAGGACAATTACTCAGCTGAAACAGTGTACTGACTGAAGATAAAGACTCATGGGACTTAGTAGCATTCATTTAATGATTTCTTCAGGAAAATAATGCCCTGCCATCTTGTTTCCTTTGATCCATTTTCTCACTTCTCTATCCTATACACTCAGTGAGCACTTTATTAGGTATACCTGTACACCATCAGCAGAATACCAATAAGTGTAATATAAATACTTAATAAAGTGCTTAGTGAGTGTATGTTATGCAATATAATGTACAGGCCGATGTAATGGTGTTGGCTGTTAACTCAGAAGGGCGGCCTCATTTTTATCTACAGAGCTAGGCTCAAGGGTTTCCTCTTATCAAGAAGCACATGCTACTGAAAGCTGTGGTGTTGCCAGCTGCTTCTTCTCACCACAGACTACAGCTAAGCTTGCAGAGAGTGGAGTCGGGAGGATTGCGCGATCTTTGGGCGTGCCCGGTTTAAAAATAGGGCTCGTAATTCAGCAAACAAATTGCAATTCAGCTAAAATCCCCACAGAATATTATTTTAATTTTCTAGTTTGTGAATTGAATTCCAGTTCTTTTTTGAAATGTTTTTATTTTAAATGGAATTTGGGTCTAACCATAGATCCAATGAGAAAGACAGCTTGGCAATGATTTGGCCAGCTTACTTAGTCTGACTAAGCATTACAGGAATTGGGTCTCCATTCACTCTTCTTGTCAGAGACAAAATCGAGGTCTGGTTACCTCCTCACCCCTTGCAAAGCTGAAAGAGGGAGTAGCGTAACTATCAGTGGACATATCAATGGCGTCTGTGAGCAGAGTATTCTGCCTGAGTAGTGGGAAAGGGTTCAGGCTTCAGCCTTCCAGCTATAAATAGCTGTCCAAAGCTAGGCCGGCAGTGTCAGAATGTCAATGGGGGACATCGGGATACTTTTATCCCAGGTGGGAAAAGTCATTCCATTTATTGCTGGCTACTTACGGTGCTAAAGATTTCACTCAACTCTCAATATTGCAATCATCCCCAGGTTTAATTATGCCCATTTAGGTACACTTTCTGAATACATTTTTATCCATTCTTAAATTTGCATTTCTCACAGTCAGTTATCTTCATTCCTGATCCTGGCAGGCTGCCGGGTCTGCTGGTTGTTGCTGTTACTTGGCACTTAACTGTGTAATCGACTGCTTTGATTGTCAATTAACGGACCTAACCTGGTTTGTTGGGCCTGAATTGGTTGTGGAGTGAAAAACAAAAACTAGCAGACCCTGCCCACTAGAGCCCAACATGAATATCACTGCTCTAGGTTGAGACTATGTACCTCTCCTGTGGTTCAATTACATTCTGCTTAGCTCTGAATGGTAAAATTAGTGGCTCATTAATTACATTATTATCTGCTTTTATTGTGCTGTCGTGATGACTCAGACTCGGCAATTCACACAAAAGATAAAGGTTTCACGATTGAAAAGCTAACTAATACCTAATAAGCAAGGTGTAACTTAGTGGCTGATCAAAATACTTCTACAAAGCAATAACTGGAAGTGGGTGGATTTAAAGTCTGTTTTCATCCTGGTCAAGTTGAATAGCATTGCTTAATGTATCTTGTGCAGGCAGAGGGTGTGATATGATGTTTACTGGGAAATATAATCAATTATCATTTCTGATGCCTTATGTGCTGCATATTTGACCTTTTGCATATTTAGTTGCCACTGCTTAGGCCAGTGCGACTTTGCAGGCTTAACTTGTTTGTGGGGACTGTATATTCAACAGAAACCACCTCCAAAACATATTGGAGCAGTGCTGTTCCCAAAATTGTTCAAGTGGGATTAATAATTAAATTTCAGTATGAAGACATTTCCAAGCCAAGACTTTATTGAATTTATTGGCAAATTAGCCTGTGATACACAAATTGCAACTACAAACTCACTCTGCATTGGAAAAGAGAATTTTTTTTAGTTGCCCGCTGTGTGTACAGTCAACCAAAACTGCTGACAGGAAATAGGCGAGAATCTGTGATAGGACCATAGCCCAGAATCACAGACATGTAATGAACCTCTTCCAGGCTTATCAAGCGAATTATATAACTCTGCATTCCATGAACTGACTATACAATTCTTTCCTTATTCTCTGGCTATCTGTGTGTTTTCTGCCCCTACTCTACACTGTTTGACCGTTTTTACATAAGGTACATTAGGATTGCTTGACTCAATACATATAATTAGGCCTACTTTAGGCCCTTTTTATGTGGTTTCTCTCAACTAGGACTTCCAAGGAAAGCCTAGGTTAGCATTTGTCTGAGAAAACAAGCAGGAGTGATTCAGCTGGTTGGGGGTTCAGAGCTAGCATTGCTGAAATACTTTGCATAACAGGGCATCTGTTCCAGCATGAGGTTTTCCCAGACCCACCTCAAAAGCAGTTGGCTGCATTACCTAATGCTGGTATGGATACAGTAACAGTTAAGGTAATTAAAGCAAAACAACTGTCATGTCGGGATCTCTTTTCCTTGGTGACTGGAGTTAATATGGTTTCAAATCCAAAGGGAAGGATATGGTATATACAGGTGCAGGGGTGTAATCATGCTATGTAAAAAAGTAACTGATATGTCTATTGTGAGGTTTTAAAACTAACATACATCATTTTTTTTCAAGTTTTTTTCTCTGGTTAGGGTGTGACCTCACACAGACAAGTGTAGCCTTGTTCTTACAGACTATTTCCAGTCACGCCAGGTTACCACAGCAACAGGCAGCCGGTTGCCCACATTGCTCTGAAGCATGGGTGGGGGCTCTTGGGTCAGATCAACTGAGGAGCGCTATTACCTTTACTGCTGTTTATTTAAACAGTTATTGGCATGGAAAGGGTTTCATGATAATGGACACAACGGGGCATGGTTGTTTGCCTGCAGCCTTGTGTTACTTGGAAACACAGTTATTAGCCTATATATGTGCATGTAATGCAGGTTTCTCTCTACGTAGGCTAATATTTCTCCACAGTCTTATTTCCTTTGTGCTATTTTGACAGGGAAAAAACAGTTTGAACTCAATTTTAACGTAAATAAGAGAGGAGAACACTTGACCAAGAGCTCGTGTGTCAAGTTGTGATTGCTCCACACATCAGTTGCATGGTCAACAGTTGCATGGTCCCTCCCCCTCACTCAAATTAACATATGTCCCTTCAGGAAAATGTGAATCACTGGTCCACCGAACACATTCTGCCTGCATACAGAGCATGCTCTGTAGGGGGTGGAATTACACTCATGGACTTTGCCATTTCCTATCTGTGTCACACACCGGGCAGTCAGACAAGGCTATTCTAGCCAGACAGCCAGGAGAGGCAGCCGCAACCAAGTTACGGACCAGGGTAATCAAGGCAACTCATTTAAATATGGTTAAACACACTTTTTACAATTGCATGCAAGTAATTAAGTAATAGATCAATAGTCACTTGCTCGTTTAGGCTAGTATACGCAGGCAACATGATGCAGAATATTACATTTGAACATTACAACACATGAGTGCACATATGTATCCTGAAGCAGCAGCAAATTTTCTTTTCATTAAAAAACAAAAAACACACCTATGTATATATTTGAACAGATACTTCCTCTTTTATATTGTTGGGATACAGAAGAGAGTGCCTATTTGGGGACTGTTGTCGTGCCTGGCAATAATATGTGTGTGTCTTCTTAAAGAGGACACTATGCTTTCTATGCTCTGTAAGGTGTGACTGAAACAGTATGTTTACTGTTTATGACACTCGGGTATAGCTGACTGTGGAGGACTTTAATCCATTATGGACCAAGGCACCCTATAGAAAACCCATAGGAAAGCCTCAGTATTCAAGAATCAGTATTCCTTTTAAATGGTTAGCTGTGTGTTTTGAAAAACGGTCATGATCAAATGCAATGCATTTGCATGCATTCCATGCACTTGTATGGCTCTGGGACCGTGGTGACAAAACACAGCGTGAGGCACAAAGAGTGTTTACATATTTTCAGTTCCTCTTCATAAAATCATCTCGGGAAGATGATAGTGTAGATCAAAGGCTGAAGAGTTCGCTTCGTAGTTTTTTGAGAACCAATAGATTTCTGCGCGGTTTGCTACAGTGGGGGTTTTTTTTCTTCACAGTGAACTTGTTTTTCCTGTCTTTTTACTTGAGAGTGAGATTAATCGGCACTGTTTACAAAACAGGAAGTGAGCTGCTCACTGGAACTGTGGTAAGACAGTTAATATAGCTGTGATTTTTCTGAATATAAAAAATAAGATAACATACCAACAGCAGTGCATACATAATGTTAGAAAAATACCCTTTTCTAAGACCACACCCAGCCTTTTGATTTCACTGTCCTTTGAATGTGATTATCCACAGATGCTGATTTCTTGCTTGTTTGAGAGCACCATCTGCTGGAGATTACATATTATACCACCACAGCTGTAGATGGCTTTGTTAAGTAGTAGCCAGAAGAATGTAAGAACTTGGACACTGACTGATGACATTTGTAATAACATATCTGTCCAGTTTAATCAGTTTCAGATTTTCATGCCAGCTCCTAGTAGTAATGACTTAATTTGCCCTAACATTTACGCCATCATGACAGCCAAAGACTGAGTGCTCTTGTATTTGAATCGTTTTAATGTCATAATCGAGTTAACCGGTTTTGGTGTTTACAGCCAATTAGCCAATGTACTTGGTGGAAACAAAAACCTGCATACATGTCCCTCCAATGGCCAAAATTACCCACCCCTAAGTTAGACTATGGTTCTATTTTATTTGTAATGCTGTGCAGACATTTGAGAGCTGGATTGACAGATTTGCTCTTTTTCTAGGTCCTTTGTGTCAATCTTCCCACTCAATCCCTCTTTAAGTCTGTCTCCCACGCTCTCTCTGGCAGATGTATCGAAGCCTTGATGATATACTTCCAGGCAGGTCGGCAGGAGGAGCCCTACGTCACCATCTCCAGGAAGTTCAAGCTGAAGAAGGGCCAGCGAACGCACATGGAGTGGGAGATCGGCCACTCCGAGCGCAAGCTGGCCGCCCACCGCAACGCCTTCAAACGCACCGCTGTCATACAGGCCTTCCTGGGCTCCACCCCTCAGCTCACCCTGCAGCTCTACGCCACCATCCAGGAGAAACACCTGCCAGAAGCCAGAGGTGAGCCCTCACTGCCTGTAATGGCTGGCGTTTATACAGCGCCTCTATCCAAAGTGCTGTACAATTGATGCTTCTCATTCACCCATTCACACACACCAACGGTGATCAGCTGCCATGCAAGGCACCAACCAGCCCATCAGGAGCATTTAGGGGTTAGGTGTCTTGCACAGGGACACTCCGACACAGTCCGGGCGGGGGATCGAACCAGCAACCCTCCGATTGCCAGACAACCGCTCTTACCGCCTGAGCCAATGTCGCCTGTGAGCCATCGCGTAACCGGTGTCTTTTCCCTCTGTGTTGCAGCGGTCCTTATCGCCATCACGCTCCTCTCCGTAACCTACGGAGCAGTGGTGTGCAGCGTGCTCGCCATCCAGATCAAGTATGACGACTACAAGGTGCGGCTGCGTCTGGTGGCCTACCTGTGCATGGTGGTGTGGCGCGGGCTGGAGATCGCCACCCGAACCATAGCCCTGGTGCTCTTCAGCACGGCGCTCACCTACTGGGTGGTGCTGGTGGGGCTGGCCAACCTGCTGTTCTTCTTCTTTCTGCCCTGGGTAGAGTTTTGGATGAGTAAGGCCTCGCTGCCGGACAACGTGGAGAAGCACATGAGCAAGCTGGGTACCACGGTGGTGCTGTGCCTGGTCACCTTCCTCTACGCCGCCATCAACATCTTCTGCTGGTCGGCGGTGCAGCTGAACCTGGCCCACCGCGACCTCATCGAGAAGCAGCTGAGCTGGGGCCGCCTGGCTCTGTACTACTCCATGCGCTTCGTGGAGAACGTCTTCCTGGTGGTCATGTGGTACTTCTTCAAGACGGACTTCTACGAGTACGTGTGCAGCCCTCTGCTGGGGGTGCAGCTGCTGATAGGATACGGCCTGGCCGTGCTCTTCATGATGCTGTTCTACCAGTACTGCCACCCCTGCCGCCGCCTCTTCCGGCACAACGTGGCCGACTGCCTGCGCTGCATCTGCTGCAGGAGGCACGCCGGCCACCCTCCCGCCTCCCCCGAACACACGCTCCCGCTGCCCCCCGACCTCACCAGCCAGCTGGGCGACTGCGAGGCGCCGCTTGTCGATGAGGTGCTGGCCGTGGACTGAGTGGGCCGTTCTTCGGCGTAGCGTGTCACTGGCCTGCTCCCCTGCCAGACGTCCATACTGTGGATTGTCGCACAATGAGAGGCAGGGAGAGCGCAACAAGCTCCTGTGGATGAGCTTTTCTTGCTGTAGGGACGGACAGTCAGGGAAATTGTCTGAACGAGGTCAGACATCTGCACTTTGGACACTCGGGGTGATTCTAAAAAGCTGTCATATTAGATCCAGTGGTGGCTTAAGCTGATTCTTAGAAGTGGCATCCAAAGAATACTGTCATCTTATTATTGACATAGGCTTCACAGTACATTAATGTGCAGATAATAACAACCAATGAAGTTTGAACACGTGAGTGCTATTTAGGAAAGAATTGCAGGCAGTTTCTATGTTAGTACATGTATGCAATATACAGTGCAGTCTGTAGGTACTTGCACAGTGACACAATTTTTGTTGTTTTGGCTCTGTACTGCAGCACATTGGATTTGAAATGAAACAACGATTGGTTAAAGTGCAGACTGTCAGCTTGTCAATTTTTGGGTATTTGCATCCATATTGGGTGATCGGTCTAGGAATTACAGCCCTTATTATACGTAGTCCCCCCCATTTTAAAGGACCAAAGTAATTGGGCAAATTTATATAATCAGTCATCATATTTAGTATTTGGTTGCAAATCCTTTGCATTCAGTTGCTTCCTGAAGTGTGTGACCCAGGGACACAAGACACAGGGTGTGCTTGGTGATGCTCTGCCAGGCCTGTACTGCAGCCCTCTTCAATTACTCTTTGTTTTGGGGGCTTTTTGCCTTCAGTGTTGTGTTCAGCAATTTGAATGCTTGTTCAACTGAATTCAGGTCAGGTGATTGATTTGATTAGTGAAGAACATTGCACTTTTTGGTCCTGAAAAACATCAGGTTCAAGCTGCAATATGATTGGGTCATTGTCACACTGCAGGGTAAAGCTCTGAGTTTTGAGACATTTGTTGGATCTGAGCAGATAAGATATTTGTGTTCAGAATTCATCCTGCTTCTACCCGCAGAAGTCATCATCAATGAAGTTCCACTGCCAGCCATACATTTCCAAACCATAACTACCTTGAGCAAGGAAGACTACTACTGCTTTACTAGCATTGAAACTTATTTGGCCTAGAATCAGCTCTGGAACTTTTAGCAAAATTTCCTGTGCATGAACTAATGCACAGCTGGCCAAGAAATAGCTGAGGAGCCAATTGGCC
Source organism: Conger conger (assembly GCF_963514075.1). NCBI lineage: Eukaryota > Metazoa > Chordata > Actinopteri > Anguilliformes > Congridae > Conger > Conger conger. The sequence goes on along the minus strand of NC_083766.1, from coordinate 15,497,726 downwards.
AATTACCTTTGGTCCCCTAAAATGGGGAAACTATGTATAATTCTGAAATAGTTCACCAGATATGGATGAGTATACATCGGATTAAAGAGGAACATGACCCATTAGCCTAGTATTCAATGTTTCATTCACATCCAGAGTTCGGGAGTACGGAGCCAAACCAATAAATGCCACTGTCCAAATACTTATGGATTGTACGGTTTATGATGTGCAGGCATTAGTAAAGCTGGTACTATAGATTGTGGCAAAGCTGGTACCATTGATTCTGGTAATAAAATCATGAAGGAACATTAAAGAAGCCAGTGATCTCAACAGAATTGCACATTTCAATGTAAGCAAATTATATGATAAATCTATACAACAGAGATTCTCTTCCTGAACATGTCCTTTAGCAACAAAATTACAGTTCTAGCGTGTGATGTTACCGTAATGGCTTCCCATCTTCTCCACAGATTTTTTGCATTGCGATTCAAAACTAGTTAGCACAATTCAGAGTGTGAATCCTGATTCAGCTGAGCACATTCATATTTATTAATGTAATCAATATCCCTTCTGCCTGACTACACAGAAATGGGTTGTATTGTTACTGTGATTGTTTCATTGTATGAGTCACCTTAATATTGTAAATATTTTACAGCTACTGAAACAAAAAATAGCCCCTGTAGCTGATGTTTATGGAATGAAAAGATAGGTAGTGGTTAGTATATATGTTTTTCACCATTAGTCTTTAACTTGCATCTTGCTTGTACTGTATATGTGTCTGTACATTTTGTTTTAAAAGGGGATGCACCAATTCTATACCTTTCAGCTTCTGCAATATGCTGAATCCAACATAAAATATTTGTTTGCACAGCAGACATATGATACTACTGCTTGCATTCATCTGCATTTGGGAAATGGACACTCCATACACTATCAACTGGATTGTGTGTGAATCCTACATTTTTATTCATGTCCTGGCTTCATTGTCTCTTGCAGCAATGTGACACTTACAAGAAAGTTATCTTTATTACAGTAAAGAATCTTCAATTTGTGTTGAGCTTCTGTCTGCCATGAAATAACTCACGCTGTCTATGCTTATCATCATCAATCAAGTGTGGTCAATGCATGCCATTTGGATTGGGTGTCCACTTGCATGTTTGTTTGGCACATGCTACTGAATTAGCAGTGGCTGTGCATGTCATTATGGCTTGTACATACTAGGTGTCATTATCATGTTTCTGGGACTGTAGCAGACAACCATTTGTGTGTGAGGTTGCATGTACAGTATGTTGCCATCCTGTTTGTACTGTAATAATGGGTTGACTTGAGTTTTCTTTCTGTCAAAAAATCTGTGGCATTTCCGCTGTGTGGCATGATCAGCTGAATCATAGCTGCTTCTTAATACATTGCATTTATGTAGTGCCTTTCAACTTTCTTTTGCAACTGTAATGGCCCTGTCACTACCAAAACACATCTTCCAAATGTTTCATAATTATACTGTGCTCTCTCCACCTTGATTATAATTCTGCATTGCATATGACTAATGCTTATTGTTTTTCTGGAATGACCTTCTTGCAATGTGAAATGTTGTCATGCAGGGCCTTTACATTTTTATATTTTGTATTTACACTGTTCCGCCAAAACATAATTCACTGTGGAATACAGTAAACAAGATGTAACTGCCAATGTTACATGCCACATTACAAGCAACATTAGCCAGCATTGCTGTCGAGCATATGGAATTCAGGCATTGCGACTAGAATCTCTGAGTTAAAAAAAAACTGGTATTCAAATTTGTGCATCCTTAACCTTAATTTTGAGATGTTTTACATTTGAAAGAAACAATGTGCTACTTTGTAAAGCAGTGCCTTGATTGAAAAAAACAGCCTATGAATAGCATTCCCTTGTGTTGCAATAGCAGGTTCAGGAACAAATTAAGGATGGTGGTGTAAGTGGGGCTTAGATAGGAATAGACTCAGGGATATAGAGCAGGCCACAGGCAAAACTCACAAAATCAAGAACCAGTTCAGAACCAAGAACCAAATCAGGTCTACTAAAAACGGCAAATTCTACATCAAAACAGCAAAAAGGTAGATTAAACTGCACACTTATAACAGTACAAACCAAATATTCCAACAAATAAGTTAATGTGCATCAACAGAACTACATCCTCCTCCTTGCTTTCTGATATCACCTGACTAGATGACTCAGTTCCCAGAACGTACTTCCTTTCCTCACATGATTTCTTGTACAAAGTGGCAGGAGCAGCCATGTTGGCACAGCAACAGAGACACACAAAGGCAGGTTTCACAATCGAGCATTGCAACAGGTTGATTCGTCTTATCTGTGGCCCAAGCAATGTTTTTTTAATGACCACAATCACAGTTCTGCACCATGAACATGTAAATAACTAGACTAATACAATTGAATTCTGAAAGGAATTTCTTTGATAGTTTCTTTTTTATAAGAACTGAGTTGAATAATGATATCCGTGACATTTTAGATATGAAATTGGTTTCAAACTATATACCATACAGAACCCTTCAGATTTAAGTGTTTGTTTGCATTGAACCAGAAATATCTGATATCTGAACAGATTATGGTCGGCATAAAGCAGGTCTGTCAGTGGGGAAAGGAAAACCATTAATCGGTGACTGCTAAATCTTTTTTCTTTCTTTTTTGGGAATATTTAAATATAATGCACTCTTTACTGTGGTTTAATTCAAGGCAAGATGTAATGTTGGCCACAACTGCAACTGCATTAGTCATTTGCCTACATGTATGACAATCGTATAAATGTGCTGCTAGAATTCATACTTGGAGCCTCACCAGTAACTAAAGTTTATAATTGAGCAGTTTTTGTACTTAACGATAACACTGAAGTGCCTGTGTGCTGCTGTACCTTTCACTTCATTTTAAAAACATAAATGATGAACTTCTGTGTGACTTCAGTATGTTTATTCTCTGGTAGCGCCTTTATCCAAAGCGCTGTACAATTCATGCTTCTCATTCACCCATTCATACACACACTCACACACCGATGGCGATTGGCAGCTGTGCAAGGCACCGACCAGCTCGTCAGGAGCATTTGGGGGTTAAGTGTCTTGCTCAGGGACACTTCGACACAGCCCAGGCGGGGGGGATCGAACCGGCAACCCTCCAACTGCCAGACGACTGCTCTTACTGCCTGAGACATGTCGCCCCTACATTGTGAAAAAGCCTTTTACAATGAATATCTAAGTGGCGAACCTGACCACTAAATAATACAATGTTAAACATGATGCATTTCTTCAAGATTACTTTTTATTAGAATTTTTTACAGTTTCAAAATAATAATAGAAAAAAAGTTTGGGAACCCTCCCCATTAGTACTTTGTAACTCCTCCTCTGGCACTATCCTCCTCGGGACATTGCCTTGACTTCAACTGTTCCGCTTATCTTCCATTTTCTAATAATGTTTCTGACAGTGGAAATAGGTAGTTTGAAACATTGAGATTTTGTACATTACATTACATTATTGGCATTTGGCAGACGCTCTTATTCAGAGCGACGTACAGTTGATTAGTCTAAGCAGGAGATAATCCTCCCCTGGAGCAATGCAGGGTTAAGGGCCTTGCTCAAGGGCCCAACGGCTGTGCGGATCTTATTGTGGCTACACCGGGATTAGAACCACCAACCTTGCGTGTCCCAGTCATTTACCTTAACCACTACACTACAGGCCGCCCCTTGTAGATCCGTGGACAACTATTTAAAGGAACCCATGGTTGTTAACACCAGACAGAACAGCCACTGCAGTTGGATACTTTAGAAGGCATGGAGTTACTTCAGAATAAAAAGTTTGCCCTGTAATAATACTCACCTGACTCATTGAAGCCCTATCGAGTAAATCCCTGGGTCTGGGCTGTAGTAATCATCTTTTTAGTAAAAATAGTAAAAAAATTAAAATAAAAAGCAATTAGAATTTCTCATATTTAGCTCTGTACCATTTAGAGTTCAGATTTGCTATCAATCACATACAGATTCATTGTAACAGACATTTAAATCAGGGGTGTCCAAAATTTTTGCACCCCACTGTATACATTACATTACATTACATTACATTATTGGCATTTGGCAGACGCTCTTATCCAGAGCGACGTACAACAAAGTGCATACCCATAACCAGGGATAAGTTCGCTGAAAGACCCTAGAGGGAAGTACAATTTCAACTGCTACGTGTATAACAAAGATGAGGGCGAGGGCCAATTTTTTTTTTTTTTTTTTTTGAACAAAGAAACAAAGAAACAACAGAGCAAAAGTGCCCAAAGTTAACTATCCAAACACTGCTTACCTAGCCAACTAAAAATACCGATACACAAAGCAAGTCACAGAGACAACAATTAAGGTTCACAAGGAGGTGGGGAGGGATGGGGAGAGGTGCCGCTTGAAGAGGTGTGTCGTCACCTTGCGCTTGAAGTTGGGGAGAGATTCTACAGTTCTGACCTCAACGGGGAGTTCGTTCCACCACCGTGGAGCCAGAACAGACCGTAGTCGTGAGCGTGAGGTGGAGGTTCGGAGAGGGGGAGGTGCCAAGCGGCCTGTGGAGGCTGAACGAAAAGGTCTGGCAGGGGTGTAGGGTCTGATGATTTTTTGTAGATAAGCTGGGGAAGACCCCTTAACTGCTTGGAAGGCTAGCACCAATGTTTTGAATTTGATGCGAGCCATAACAGGCAGCCAGTGGAGGGAAGTAAGCAGGGGGGTGACGTGTGAGTATTTGGGAAGGTTGAAGACCAGACGAGCTGCTGCATTCTGGATAAGTTGGAGGGGAACAGTGGCATATACCTGGATCATTAAAGAGGAGTGCTGATTTATTTTGCATTTCAAAGATTCCTGGTCATTCCTGGTATTTCTTGTCAAATAGTGATTACAGTTCCATTATTGCTGCCAGTAAGTATTTCTTCACTTGAATCTAAAGGTCAGAGGAGCTTAAACTAGGAATATTTCGAAATGATTTGTGTGGTTATGTAGGTGATTTTCTGAGCATGCCAAGAGCAAGTTAATCTTTTCTCTCCGATACTATTTATTTAAAAAGTAGGTGTCTTTCAGGGCCTTTTAAATATTACATATGGATCTAAGTATCTTACTTTGTGGCACTATGATAACTTGACACATTGACACTTAAATCACCAAAGTATCCAAAGTATGTATCAACAAAAGGAAGTGTTTTATTACTTTCAGGTAATTTCCTGAATATGGCATTTCCTGCTGCAACTGGCTGGATCTCTCCTGCCATTCCCAGGTTTATTACACCTTTTTACGTGCCTGTGGGTAAAGGCGTGGCTTGACCTGTTATCATATATAAGTAAGCTTTGGAAGACGATCTCCTATAGTTCAGCTGCAAGATACAAGTTGAAAGTGTGTGACACTCTCCTCAAAAATGGGTAAATGGATTATCAACCATGGACTGTCTGCTGCCATACTGGTAGGGAAATTACATTTCATTACAAATCTATAAGTGCATTTTTCAATACAGAACACCATTGGTCAAAATTACACTTATATATCCTCAAATGGGTTTCATCATTCTATTGTATTCCCTCATTTTCATGTAGCTACATCTGATGCAGTATTTTTTATCTATATTTTTAAAGAGCTACATTTATTAAGATGTTGCATTTTATAATGTAAAAAAACAGTTGGGAATTTGTATGAATGTAATGCCATTTGCGGCTTTACTATCAAATGTACAAAGGTAGCAAAAAAATATTATCATGTGACTACTGAATGTGCAGATTACTAATCCTACACAATTTTACTGTACATTGTTAACAATCATGAGTGTCTATTCTCACAGGTTGTGTGGATGGCCATCAATATATTTCTTTTTGTCTACTACTATTTTATTTATGATTTGGGGGAACGCTTCTTCTACACACGGCACATTCTAGGGGTGAGTGTTTGCAACAATCCGGGAAAAATGGAACCCACTGTAACAGTCATTCCTCTGGCTGCAGTGATATTTAGGAAATTTAGGAATACTACATATTTGCATTTTCTTTATTGCCATTACAGTCAGCACTGGCTTGGGCCCGAGCCCCGGCGGCAGTTCTCAACTTCAACTGCATGCTGATCCTACTGCCAGTGTGTCGCAACCTGCTGTCGCTCGTAAGGGGGTCATTAATGGTGAGCCTTCAGTTTCACAATGATATTCAAGTACCAATGAAAGGCAGCAACCACACAGAATGAGTCTTTATCAGTCATTCTATTAATAGCAATGACATAGTGTATATGCTAGGGTGTACAATGAGCGCCATAATGTTTTTCTTGACTTCTCAGTACTTAATTTTAGATTTGCAATCAAATTATTTGCATGTAATGGAGGCCATAGGAACTGCCAAAGCACCCCCCTCTTTGAAACATAGTGGTGTGGATGTTATAGCTTGGGCATGTATAGCTGACAGTTACTGGTTTACTTCTCCTCACGTATTCAGGTATTCAGCACCTGGTGATGTCTACGGGTCACATACTTCAAGCAGTCATTCCATGCACCAGCTAAGCTATTAAACATGACTACTTTAATTTACATAACATTAATATGTCCCAAACATCATGGTGCCCTGAAATTGGGGGCTATGTATAAAAAGTGCTGTAGTTTCTCCACGGTGAAACCAAAATGTATAAAAAATACCTTTTAATAAAAGCTTTAACCTTTTCAGTGTTGTGGCCGCTCAGCAAGGAAACAGTTGGACCAAAACCTCACATTCCACAAACTGGTGGCATACATGATTGGCTTAATGACAGGTATTGTACATATGTCATTTACTTACCTCATGAACTATTAATAAATTATTCTAAATTTTAACATTAAAGTTTAACATTGTTAAGAGAGGGAATTGACAGAGACAAGTTTCTTGTATGAATGGATGGTGCAGAAGCAGAAACAAAGGGGTAAGAATTGGTAATAAATTCTATTCACTGGCTGGCTCGGTTCAAGGTGACAACTATCAAGTCTGTGGGGACACACATACCAAACATTTATCTTGGGTTGTAGATTACTGCAGACAACACACAAAAAAAATCTGATTGCAATGTTTGACAAATGTCAAATTGAGCTCTAAGAAAACTGCCTTTTAGTTTGTCTAGAGGGAGGAACATTCTCAAAGTATGTGGAGAAAAGTTGACCAGATGGCTTTGTTATTCTTGTTTTCAAATGACCAGAATTCACATGCTATGCTGAAAGTTATTTCTGGATGTAGTGCATTGGCAGAGTAAAAGGAATATACACCCAATAAGCACTTTATTACTTTTTTAACTTATTAAGGCTTCTGCTGCTGTAGCCTATCCACTGAGTGGTTTGACGTGTTGTGTGTTCAGAGATGCTGTTCTGCATGCCACTGTTGCAATGTGTGGTTATTTGCATGATTGTCACCTTCCTGTCAGCTTTGACCAGTCTGGCCATTCTCCTCCTCATGACTTGTCTCATTAACAAGGCGTTTCTGCCCGCAGTTTTTTGTTTTTTGCACCATTCTCTACAAACTCTACAGACTGTTGTGCATGAAAATCCCAGGAGATCAGCAGTTTCTGAGATACTCAAACCACCCTGTCTGACTAATGTTAGGTCCATGAAATTAGAGTGCCTTTTAAGGACTATCAGACTATTTCTGGCATTAGCTAGCCAGCTAGTTTGCTTTCATAAGGTGATGTTATCGATAACATTAGGTTTGTTTCCATAAGGATGTTATATTTGTGTTTTTATCTTAACTTGGCTAGCTAGCTAGCAAAAATTATCATTGGATAAGTCAGCGTCATTAACTGAGCTATCGATAGTTGATGTTCTAGATGTCTCCCAAGATGAACGTGTATCATGGAGCTAGCTATGGTAACAAACAACAATGTATGGAAAGTGAGAGCATGATTTGTCAATCATAGCTAGTTTCTCATTACCGTGCCCAGACAGTTTGGGTGAACTTTTATAGTCGGAAATTTTGGCTTTGAAAAATTAGTTTTAAAATACATTTAAATTCATAAATAGTAAAAAAAATAATAATAAAAAATAAAAAAATGTAAATAACAGATTAATCTTTTTTCCTTCCACAATCCCAAATATGTATGAGCGTATTACAGTAGGAAATGTTCCACTCATTATGCAGGTGTAAATAATGGAATGACTCGCTTATTTATTTTTCATTTATTTTTTTGCCAACTTTAGCGGTGCACACGATTGCCCATTTATTTAACATGGAGTGGTACAACAACAGCCGACAAGGACTGTATGATGACTTAAGCACTATCCTCTCCAATGAAACCAACCTGAATCCTGTTCCCTCTGCCTCTACCGTGAGTGCCCCCAAAAAGCACATTCCCCGGATGTGTGCAATCTAGTTTGAACTGAGATCATTAGCATTGAATGTAAGGCAGTGAAAGCCAGATCAGAGTTGCACAGCTGTAATGCTCTGTGCTTGGTTCCCTGTGCCCCAGACACCGACTATTGTGGCATTCACCACCATCGCAGGGCTCACTGGTGTCATCATCACTCTGGCACTCATCCTCATCATCACTTCGTCAATGGAGGTCATCCGCCGGAATTATTATGAGTTATTCTGGTATACCCACCACCTCTTCATCATCTTCTTCATCGGGCTGGTCATTCACGGAGTTGGGTATGACCCTTGTCCGCAAAAAGGCTTGTTCTGTAAAGCTGTGCTTACATTTGATTGGTCAAGTCAACACATGCTGTCATATCTCTCCTTTCTAGGCGGATTGTCCGTGGCCAGGTGCCTGACGACCCTCACAACGTTTCCCACTGTAAGGACCAGCCGCTGGCCTGGGGCAAGATAGCTGAGTGTCCCATTCCACATTTTAAAGGGGGGTTCCCGAAGGTAATGAGTTCAGTACTTATTTTATCCAGTCCAGCAGGAATAGGAAGGGAAAAAAAAGGTCCGGAGAGAGATCCAAGGTGGCCTGTATTTGCTAGGTCATTGATCTGTATGAATCTAGTCAATGATCACAGATCTCTTGCACTGTTTTCTTCTTCAGACCTGGATGTGGGTAATCGCCCCCATGATCCTGTACCTCTTTGAACGTATTCTGCGCTTTATTCGTTACCTGCAGCCTGTCAGGTACAGGAAGGTGAGTGAGCAGTGGGAACTGGGACTTTGGGTGGCAGCTACATAACCTCAACTACCCAAAAAGTGATAATATTTTTTTGCTTTTCTGTAGGAAACATAGAAACTGACTGATCGCATTGCTATTTTCTGTCAGATTGTCATGCGTCCCTCGAAGGTGCTCGAGCTCCAGCTGGTGAAGGATGGTTTTAGGATGGAGGTGGGCCAGTATGTCTTCCTGAACTGCCCCACCATCTCCCAGCTGGAGTGGCACCCCTTCACCATGACGTCTGCCCCAGAGGAAGACTTCTTCAGTGTGCACATCCGCTCTGTGGGGGACTGGACGCAAGGCCTCATCGATGTTCTAGAGCAACTGCCGGAAGGGGCTGAGGGACCCAAGTAAGGCAGATGTTTCTGACACTCATATACAGTAGTCTAAGATGTCATGCTTCTCACGTTTTATACTGATCCATAGAAAATCTACTAGATCAGTGGGTTCTCCTCCTTTGGCAATATGAACTGCATACACACACCCAGCTTATCCATACATGCTAGAAAATGTCTGCTCCTGTCCAAAAAATGTCTAACTGTAGGTCACATTACTAGCTGGAGGCTGATCTCTGAATTCCATTTTAGAATAGCAGTGGATGGCCCTTTTGGAACCGCCAGTGAGGATGTGTTTGACTATGACGTCAGCATGCTGATTGGCTGCGGAATTGGAGTAACGCCCTTTGCGTCCATTCTGAAATCCGTCTGGTACAAGTTCAAGGAGTCAACCCCAAAACTGCGAACAAGAAAGGTACTAGCAGTTTCAGTAGATTCATGCTTCCCACTGCATTGATGATGATGATTCTGCTTTCTTTAGTTTGCTTTTGAAAAAATATTTGATTGTCCTGAAATAAAAATCAACTGACATACAATCAAAGAGAATTGAAAGACATTCATTTTGTCTTTTATTTCTGGGTTTTAGATCTATTTCTATTGGCTATGCAGGGAGACACATGCCTTTGAGTGGTTTATAGATATCCTGCAGGCGCTTGAGACAGAGATGGAGGAGAGAGGAATGGCCAACTTCCTCACCTATAAACTGTACCTCACTGGATTCGACCAGAGTCATGTGTGTACAGCCTCATTGCACACTGTTTGAACCCAGAATATTCATAGTCATTTGGAGTTGAACAGACAGCTTCATTTATAGGCCAGGTCTTTCTTCCTGTCTCTGCAGATTGACTATGAGAACCCTCGCTTTGACCAGGACACTGACATTATCACAGGTCTCAAACAGAAGACACACTATTGCCGGCCCATGTGGGACAGAGAGTTTCAGCAGATTCGGAAAGAGAATCCCACGTGAGTTTTGATATGGCCTTTCCTTTTTCATTTTTGCTTCCCGTTTGCTTGTTATCCAATATAAATTTGTATTACTTGAAGCAATGTATATATATACATGTGTTTAATTCCATCAGGCACTTTTTCAAGTAAAGCTAAGCTTTAGGCAGTGTAGGCTGAACCTTGACAGTTGTTTTTTGGATATGCACAGGTCGGTGGTTGGCACGTTCTTGTGTGGCCCCGAGGGAATTGCCAAGACCTTGGAGAAAAAATGCATGAAGTTCTCAGATGTGGATCCACAAAAAACACAGTTCTACTTCAACAAGGAAAACTTCTGATTGGAACCCCAGCAACTAAGCCCACAAGAAATCAAAATGTTACATTGTGTGGTGAAGTATTTTAGCATCATCTATTGTGGAAAGCGTTCAAAATGTTTTCTTGCAGTGGAATGGCATCCCTCTGAAGGCTGCTGACTAATTTTTAGAAGGGAACAATGTGTTTCCACTGCAAACCTTGGAGGTCCACATCAAAACACTGAATATTGCAGTTGTGGACACAATACAATGCTAATATTCTTGTGACTTGCCACTCTGCCGAAGACACAACCACATAAAAGCAGGTGTATCTTTAATTGCTGCATGGCAATCAACTATGAAATCACAGCCTTTGCCCTGGTTAGAGTCGATATGGGTAAACCATTTATCAGATTGTCAATTCAAAGTGCAGATCTGAAGTATTTCAGATTCATAAGATAACTATTGCATACTGGCAAGGAGAGTCTGTTCCTGTATTTGTCAACTGAGGACACAAATATGAAATAGATAGACTAGAAGCCTTTGGGGCTAACACAACAATGTCAACAATGTCTTTATCAGAGTGCAATGTTCACCTGAAGGCAGGTAAATAGAGGGACTGAGACAAGCTTATTCACTAGTTCTTGCATTTAATATGAATTTAATCAGATATAAACAATCGTATTTTCAGAATCATTCCAAGAATGAATACTATTTTTGGTCACTGTCATTTCAATGTCTACTCAACACAGAGTTTCTGTATATATTGTAAATACATTATCTGGAAGTTATTTAAAGACATGTAAATACATTTGCAAAATACATCTCAGTGAAAGAGTGTTGCTTTTGTCCATTGGCTGTTGTCTCAGTTATTAAAGGAAGCACTCTAAAGGAGTGAGATCTTGACTATACATATTCCCCTCCTCTGCTTTTCTCACTGACTTAAACACCGTTTCTTCACATGCTAAACAAAACAAAATGAGTAGTAAGTGCAGTCGATTAGTATTTGTACAGAGGTACAGTTTGTTCTTTTGGGTCTGTACTCCAGCACATTGGATTTGAAATTAAGCAATGACTGAGGCTAAACTTCAGACTGTCAAGATTTGTAAGATTTAAGTAAGATTTGGCTTTGCAGCTGTTTCTGATCAATCAGGTGTATTCAACTGTCCAAGAATCAAAGCAACTGCCTAAGGAACTGGCCAAGAACCATAATGTGAATATCCATATTGAAATAAAACCATAAAAGAAAGAAAAAGAGGAGTGGAAGGAAGTCAAAGTCAAAAAGAAAATATCACAATTGCAAAACACATCAAACCTTACACTCCTGCCAGACCACTCCACTTCGCACTTCCTGGTCACCTTACTGTCCCATCCCTAAGAGGCCCCTCCTCCCCAGTGATGGAATGAGCTGCTCCCCACTACAGCACAGCAGGGTCAGGCCCACCCAGACGGAAAACATGCCTGACTCACCCAATGCTGAACCTTTATTATGGCCCCACCTATGATCCATCAAAAATGATATCCTCAAAGCCATTTCCTCCTTTCATTCTCAGTCTCCCCCTTGCACGTACTATGGTACTTTACTTAATGAGTAACCTATGTATTTATGACTGCTTTTTGTGTCAGTGTTACACACCACGCAATTATAGGTGCTGCCCAAGAAAGATATTTCCCAAACTCAGATGGATAACAAATGAAACAAAAAGGCACTGTAGCACAACTTAAGCTTGCTGAGCAAATAAAGTAGCAGCAATGGTTATGCATACTTTTTCTTTTATTTACATACTTGTGATTGTGAGTGACACAGTAAAACAACAGGTTTTGTTGTCCGTTACTTGGCTGCATTTAGAAGGACGTTGTTCTGGTGGCCGCATGTAGGACCTACTGTACACCATACATCAGGGCAGTCTGGCAGGAAGCAGTGGTGCCTATTAAAGGCTGTTAACATTCCCAAGAGATCACGCTGAGCTTTTCCAGTACTTTGCTCTCTGTACCAGGAACAAAATCTTATTTTTTGCTGTTATTTCTGAGAATCAAATTATGCCCTACTTCACTTGAAGTGTTCTTTTGGAGCACTGCTTGACCACAACCATTCTTTATCAAGGAAACCTAAGAGAAAACAAGTTAAATAAACACCTGGGTGATATTACTTACAGCAGGCTCCAGAATTATCGGCACCCTATTATTTTATTATTTATGGTTATTAAAGGGTTGCATATAATAAACAACATAACAATAATTTTATGTTCAAACATGTAGGAAAACCATGTACTTTTATTGCAATAAATGTACTCTCATGTTTCAATATTTTTTATTTAGTAATCTCTTTTTTTGTGAAAACCACTGTTGCCAAAATTATTGGCACTCCTAATAATAATTGTAGATAAAATCAATGTTCAGTCAGTGTCATTCCATTGCTCCCTGTTTCACTACAGTATGAAAATGCCTATAAGTGCCTGTTTTGTGAGGAACTTTTTTTCATTGCATTGAATCATTAATTAAGCACACTACTTTACATATGTTGGAAGATAAAACGTATATCAATAACTAACTATTTGTGTGCATATTTATTAAGGGTGCCAATAATTCTGGAGCCCAATGTTGTTTAATGTATTTGTTCATTTGTTTAATGTAATTTCCTGTTTAGCTAATGACTTGTTTAAGTTGCACAAATATTTCAGAATTCTAAAGCTCTCCACACCGGTTAAAACCGGTTGGCTAGCTCAACTGGTTGGCTAGCTCAGCTGGCTGTGTGCATGATACATGTTTTTCAGTGATTCAGAAAACTTGTCATCAAAGGCAATCGATCACATTGACAATAGGGCTTGAGGTGACAAGAACTTTTATGAGTTATATTTCATGAGAATAAGTGGTGTTGAATTGTGTGATGATACACAATTTTAAACAGTGGAGCAAGTCAATGTTTATAGGTCTACAAAGTCTCATCCCAGTTCATCACAATAAATCTGGGTAAGGTATCAACAACTTCAGTATTTTCTGGAGGCCTCTCTTACCCCTGGTGGTCCTCGGGCATTATAGATCCTCTGAGCTCTCCCATCCTTTTTAGGCCCTGAAAGGAGGATGCACTCATTCATATGGGGACAGCGGACATGCCAACACACTGCTACCCAAAGCACATTCACATTGAAGCCACTGCCAAAGGCAAAAGCAACAGTGTGGAATCCAAACATATGAGCCTGAGACCAAACATATTTTTATTTGCCCTTATTTACAGTTATACTGTGCCTTCCAGAGAATTGAGTACAAGATTTAATAGATTGCCAAGTCAATAACACTTTTACTGTAAAAAAGAAACTGATAACTGACTGTTCAAAACTACTACTCCTAACTTTCTTCTGCTATGTGTCCAATGAAATAATCAAAGCAACTGAACTGTAGTTCAACAGAAACAGTTGTGGAAATGTGTATCCTATAAGCACTGCCTGAACTGTACAATCACAAAGAGACTTCCATTAATTGTGGAGGTTTCAAGGAAACACTGAATAGGTTAGTACATGGGAAATGAGACACTGGATCAGACTTTGGCCTGAATTAAATTAATATCTGTTCTTTGTTCTTTGACAACAAATTAAATTCTATTGTTTGTGTCTAAGTTTGCCACAATCAGCTATCGCTAACTCCCCAAACAGTACAATACAATGCTTTATATTCTCGCACAAAATATGCCAAATAAAGCATGCCATATATGGATGGTCTCTTTAGACATCTGCAATGTCGAAAACATATTCATAATATTCAGGACATAATATGAAAGCTCTTGTGGCCCTTCACATGTGCTGTTGAAATTGTGCATATTTGATTTTAAAATGAGGGATATACAAGGGAACACTTCACACTTGTATTCTCAAAAAAAATAAAAAAAATAAAATAAAACTCACTGACAATTATAACATAACTGATTTGTCTCATTTGTGCAATAATCAGCAGTATATCCAATGCATACGGTCCGGCGGGACAGACAGACACAGACTCATTCTATGGCCGCCATCTGGCGGCGAGCAGCAGACATGACAGTGCGCAAGGAAAGAGGAAGCCGACTGCCATAAATAGATATTTCAGTTTATAATTGTGAATAAATGCTATAAAATTAAATGTGCTATATGTACAGCCTGTGGAAACATGTACCTCATTTTATCCTGGCTGGAAAATGTGTGTTGGCGAAACACACATTTTAGACATTTTAGATATTTCAACTTTACCGTTTCCAAATTCAAATGCATTGCGACAGTTCTGCTGGGAAGGGTATCTAGGTAGCGTCGACATACGGCACATTGACTATACACGTGGGTATCAAGCAGAGTGAGCCAACATGGCTAAGAAAAGGAAAGCAGAAAAAGGCAGTGACAAGCTGAAAATATCAAGGTTTGTAGCAAGCGCGCCAACTATGAGCACATTGACTCATAACGTACGTATTTGCTCTGGTGCCGAGAAAGATATGTTTGTGCTCAATAGTATTTTGATATCGTACAGAATTACCTTCTATAGCCAGGTAGCTAGCTACGACTAGCAAGACATGTTAGCTAGTTAGCAAAGTAGTATGACAAATGTTTTCGTAGCCCTCATTAGAATAACCTCTACGGTATATTTCCATGTCATAATATACTTAACATAAGATTATAGTTATCTATAATATTTATCATTGGTACCTATTTGAAGATCTGATCTATTGACTAACTGTAAAGCTAGTTAGTTAACGTTGTGAATCTTTTCTTACCACGAATAATCCCCCGACCTGTTTACATAACATTACATGGACAAATGTGTCTAATTAGCAGTCTGTATTAATTGCATGCATTTCCTGTTTAAAGGCTGTTTCGTTTTATAAGCTTCGTGTTTTTGTATGTGGGTCAAATTTAGTAAGAGTTTGACGGTTGCTGAAACGGTAGAAGATGAAGATGAAAAGGAATCGTTTAAGGCGGACGACACTGTCATCAGTGCCAGCGAGGATGAGGTAGGAGTTGTAGATCACATTCCTAGCTAATAGACCGTTTTGATTAGACGTCACCACATTTGACCTCAGTAAGAACCCCTTTCTTGCACTTGTTCCATATTCAAGGGGTTCATTGGTTAGGTGTCTTCTTTGATTGTGTCTTGCCTTCCAAATTTAAGGGTGGTAGTGATGATGAGAGGAAACACCGCAAGCTATTGGATGCCATCAGCTCCCTGGGTGGGAAGAAAAGGTATGTTTTCAGAAGGGGGCATCCTATTGCGGGATTTCTTTTGCCTAACTAGCCTAAACCAGGCTTGCAACCTTATGGTATGCTGTGAGGGAAGTGCTTCACTAATAGGAATGGTCAGTTGTTTCTTCTTACAGATCTCTTCTTACCTGACTCAAGTAAACTCAGCAACTGACCATAACTTAATGCTTAATGCTAAAGTTTAAGAATCCAGTTGCAGGAAAACGGTCTCACAAGCTGTACTTTACCTTTTCTGATTCTCTAGAGTTTATGTCTGGAGTCGAGACAATTATATAAATATAAAGTCTGCATAATGCAAAATGTGGTTTGTTCATTCTCACAGAAGGAAGCTGGCTGAGCGGTCTGAGGCCAGTGCACAGATCTCCGAGTTCTCTGTCAGTGCTGAAGGTAGGAACATTTACCGCTGGCCTAGCTTAGCAGTTCCACTAACCTGGCAGTGAATTTGTCATTATGACCCTCTCCTTTTAACCGCCTCAAAGCTTGAGGTTTTGTTCACAAATGTCAAGTACAACTTCGGGACCTTCTCTGTGGTCAGCACCATCCTCTTTGAGGTTGTTGGGTGTAATAGCTAGTTGTTTCTCTGTCAGTGGTGGTCTAAATTAGCAGGATTGATTATGGAGCAGACTTTGTAATGCCTGAATGGTGTTTCTCATAAGATGTGATTCTTTTTTTTTTCAGGTGCAGGGGAAAAGATAACACTGAGTGACCTCATCGGCACCATTGAGAAGACTTCTGTTATCTCCAAGACCAAGAAACAGCTGAAGAATCTGAAAAACCGCCATGACACCCTTGAACTACCCCTGAGCAGGCAACAAACTGAAAAGGTGTGATTTAGACACACGCATACAGTGAGCACCGTGACACATTTTTTGTTATTTTGGGTGTATACTCTGGCACTTTGAGTTTGAAAGGATACAATGACAAGGTTGAAGTGCGGACTGTCAGCTGTAATTTCAGGGTATTTTCGTCCATATCGGAATTATGGTGCTCACTGTATGTTGACCGGCATTGTATTTGTATACGGATCCAGGATTATTGTTCCTTCCGCTTTCTAGATCCAAAGGGAAGTAGCCTATGGGAAGACCTCCAAAGAGGTGTCCTCCTGGCAAGGTGTTGTAGTGCGAAACCAGAAGGCGGAGCAGCTGGTTTTCCCTCTGAACCAAGAGCCATCTGGGCCAAAACCAGTGGAGCAGATGGTGACAGGATGGAAGGTATGTGCTCCCACAATTCCAGCTTCCAGATTCTATCTACTTTTAAAGTGATTGTAAAGGATCTGTCAATGGATTCAGACTACATTGTATGGTGTTATTATGGCATGTATTATACATCAGCAAAATTGGAGATGTCAAATGCATTTTTGCATTTTAATTTCAACTTATGTCAGTCTAAACATTTCCATTTATTCTTATGTTGGGATGTAATAGGTGGCGTTACATTTTTTACCGGACTTGATGACATCAAGAGTCCCCTGACCTAATGGCCAATAAATGTTTTAGTCTCATTGCATAGTTGAATGAGATTTCTATAGAGAGATTTGTAGCACAAGCTATGTGGTGACAGTGGATAACAGAGTTGTCTCACAGCAACAATGTCCTGGCTTCGAAACCCGACTGTGGCCTTTCTGTATGGAGTTTGTATTGAGCTATTTTTCAGCTTAATCCCTGTACCAACCTTCACCCAGTCTCTTAACTTCAATACAATTTACTTGTGGGTGGCACATTTTGGGAGAAGCTGAGGATGGAGGTGGGGTGGTGTGGTGGTCCAGACCATGCCCATACAATCCTGACATCGTTTCCAATACAGATGTCTGACTTGTGTGTTATTCTAGTTATTTACATTACGTCAAATAGATATTTGGTCGATGTGTAGTGGATACATCCCTCTGTGATTATTTATTGTTAATTCAACTATTTCCAGTCGCTTTATAGTCACTAAAAACATATTGTTATAATTTAGAAGAAAAAAAAAACCCTTTGTACAATTTTAAAGCGGATGAAGTCTCTTCGAATTAAGTGTGGTTCTCACAAATTATGTAATTTTGAGAAGGGAGTGAGGGTAAATACACAAAAAGTTAGTTCATTGCAAAGCATAGTCTTATGACGTGTTGTGTGCACATGGTTGTCTTTGTCCTGGAACATTACATCAGTATATCGTTGTGTGGGTATGTGTGATACAGGCGCAGACACCATTGGAGCAGGAGATCTTCAACCTCCTGCACATGAACAAGCAGCCTCTTCATGACCCTGTGCTGACCCCTACTGAGGAGGCCTCCCTAAAGGCCATGAGCCTGGAGGAGGTGAGACTGCTGGCAGACAGTGGGCTTCAGGCTTTAGCAGCCCAGTTGATGTCTCTCGTATTGGCTTAAATCTAATCTAAATCTAACGGAGATGGTGCTTTGCAGGCAAAGATCCGGCGTGCTGAGCTGCAGAAGGTCAGAGCACTCCAATCCTACTATGAGGCCAAAGCCAAGAGGGAGAAGAAAATCAAGAGCAAGAAGTGAGGCTGACCTCTGACCTCCTTTTTTGCACTGCCTAACAGTATTTTGTGAGGGTAATGAGATGCACACAAGTAACATTTGATTTAATTCGTTCTGAATGTGCTTGGTCACAATATACATCTCTGTTCAACCTTGTGCAGTCTTTATTTCCTCATTTGGGGCTACTCTGTAGAGGCAGCATGTGTGTTGCAGTGCAGTTGAGGGGGGTGGAAGTAAAAAAGGTGATGGATGATGCTGGTGATGTCCTGAAACAAAGGAAAATACAATAGCAATTGGGTAATGGAGAAATGTAACCCATGTAATTAAAAGGAGACTATGCTGAACATCTGAAATGTCTTTTTTGTAGGTACCATAAGGTGCTGAACAAAGCGAAGCGCAAGGAGTTCCTGAAGCAGTTTGAGGAAATGCGGAAAACGGACCCCGCCGCCGCCCTGGAGCAGCTGCAGAAGATGGAGCTGGGCAGGATGCAGGTGAGGCCGAAAATGATCCCACTCTCACTGTTGTTCACATTTTCAGATTGGCAGGGGTGCCCGTAACACAGTTTTCCTTCTATCCTGTAGGAGAGGATGTCTCTGAAACACCAGAACAGTGGCAAGTGGGCCAAGTCAAGAGCAATCATGGCAAAATATGACAATGAGGTAAACCCTTCCTCTTTCGACTCGTCTTCCATGTACCCGGGGGGTGAACGTTCATCTTTGTCATCTGTCTTTAGATGTTATACTGTTTAGGGGCGGCCTGTAGCATAATGGTTAAGGTAATTGACTGGGACACGCATGATCGGTGGTTGTAATCCCGGTGTAGCCACAATTAGATCCGCACAGCCGTTGGGCCCTTGAGCAAGGCCCTTAACCCTGCATTGCTCCAGGGGAGGATTGTCTCCTGCTTAGTCTAATCAACTGTACGTCGCTCTGGATAAGAGCGTCTGCCAAATGCCAATAATGTAATGTAATGAATCCCAAGTTAAAGGCTAGGCCGGTGTCTGCTTGGTAATTGTTTGGCTTGTTGTACGCGACGTTGTGCCGATATTGTCCTCAGGCTCGCAAGGCCATGCAGCAGCAGCTGGAGGTGAACAAGGAGCTCACTCAGAAGCTGGCTGTTCCTTCAGACAGCGAAGACGAGGAGGGGCCTGAGGAAGAGGCGCCGGCCCTGCCGGATTTCGTTAACGAGGCTGAGCCGGCAGACGCCACCAACCCCTGGATGATGGGCAAGCTGACGGTGGAGGCCCCGGAGCCCGGTGAAGGCAGCGACACCGAACCGCCAGCAGGGGGCTTCCAGGAACAGGAAAATCCAGAGGATGGAGCCGAGGAGGAGGAGGTAACGGAAGAGGAGGCACTTCTAAGGCAGTTTGAGGAGCGGCGGAAATTGCGGCAAACGCAAAACGGCGGCCAGGATGTTGTGCCAGGGGAAAAAGAAGGGGAGGTAGCAGGTGGGTTCTGAAGTCTGCAGAGGCAGTGCTGCTTCTCTTGCCTGGTATTTCTTTTTGCTTTTCGGCGCCACAACTGTTGTTTTTAAAAAGCATGGAGTTATTTGTAAAGTATATGCATTTCATCTGGATTCTTGGTAAGACTATTTTCTTTTTTCCTTTGTTTCTCATAAGTTTTCTGTTTAAAATATTAAAGATACACGTTTATCCACAATATGTAGCACACTTCTTTACACACAAATAGACGATCCATGAAATTAATAAATGGATAAAAAGATAAAAGCAGGTACTTTGCATTCAAATCGCAATGATGGAAACAATGAAATGTTTATTATAGATATAGTTCTGGAAGCTGCTATGAGCAATCGCATTTGGGTTTCCTGACCAGTCTTATGCTCATTATGTTTCTTGTTTTTTTCTCCTTCAAATAACAGAAATTGTGAATGAAGGAGATGCAGTTGGGGTGGTGGAGATTTCTGATAATGATGATGACGATGAAGAAGTGGAGGACGAGGTCTCTGAGTTCAACAGCCTCTTTCAGAAGCTGGCTGAAAAGGAGCAGGTAGCTGTAATAGAAGAGGCGACAACAAACAATGCTGGAGCAGAGAGCTGTGAAGAGCCTGCCCTGCTGGAGGAAGGGCTCACGCGCCTCAGGTCCTTGGAGGACATGGACCTCCTCAGCCAGGACGTCTCCATAGAGACGGGTGAACCAGCAGTGCAGAGCTCTGTGACCGCTGCCTCGGAGGAAACGGCCATTCCACAGCTCAAGAAGAAGAAGAAAAATATGATCGACTGCAATGAGGTTTTGACAAAGGAGGCTAAAGTCATAAAGATACACATTGCACCCACAGCCATTGAGGAGGAAGAAGAGGTGAGGAAAACACCACTGTTCTCATTTCTGTTTACTGCCCAGCCCGTGACAAACCTAGCATAGAAATAAGGTATTTTATAATTTTTAAAAAAATGTCCCTTTCTTCTAGAATGAAGAGGAGCAGAAAATGATCATTAAGGAAGCCTTTGCTGGGGATGATGTGATCTCTGACTTCCTTAAAGACAAGAAGAAACTGGAAGCGGCAGGAAAGCCGAAGGTGGTAGACCTGACGCTACCTGGCTGGGGGGAGTGGGGTGGCCTTGGTCTCAAGCCCTCCCGCAAAAAACGCAGAAGGTAAGGGCAAAATTGAAGTGTGCAGGGCTTGGCATATCCCCCCCCCCCCCTATTTATTTCGTTGTTTCTTTTGGTCCAACACAAGTGACAGTACAGTGACAAGAAAGTAAGGGTAAACTTCTCCTCTATGTCTGGAAGATTTTGGTAAATGGTGGCCATTACATTGTGAGGCATTGAATACATGTACCGTCTGCACATTTCCGGCTTACAGAGGGTTTAACTCACTGAAGGTCGGTCGGTCTTCATAAACAATATAAAGCAGCCAGCTCCAGTGGAAACTAAAAGAGGCTGTTGCTCTTTAGCTTAGCTTCCTTTAGCGTTTCGAACAAATTTCAAATTTAACCCTGCATTGTTTAAACTGGCCACATGGTATCGTAAACCAACTGCTCTGTCCTCAGAACCTGTAGTTTAATGCGCACCCTACATTGTAGCCTAAACCCAGTTACTGTGTTTTATTGAAATCACCCAACTGCCAGTAGAGGTCTCTTTAACTGAGGTTTAAGTTACACCTGTTGCACACATGGTGTAAAGGGAGATTTCTACTGCTCAGGTAATTTCACTGTCTTTCACTATGTATGGCATTATTTAGACTACTCCACACAAGGGTGAACCAAATGCAATATTTTGTAATTAAATACAGTTTGCCTTAATGTTTTTTAAAGGATTAGGCTTTATACGTTTCTTATTGTCCACATATCTTATGAAAAGACCAAAACCTACAATGCTTCTGTCCAGGTAGTAGGCTATCTGATACCCTCCTTTTTCATTTTTCATTTTCACAAAAGGTAACCTAAAATCACTAATAACATTGCCAGTGTAGTTTTTACAAATGTACTTCAAAACGGAACAAATTGTTTGTTTCAATGGAAATATTTTCAGTAGGTATGTCGGTGCCGAAACTGAACAATCAATGTCACTTCATGTTTCAGTAAAATATACGAAACCCATTGCATGAATTATGCTGGCCAAAGAAAGTATATGTCCAACTTGCTTTAATTGTTTTTCGGACAACGATGGAGTTCTATGACTGGTATATTGGCAGGATGGGCAATATTGGTTGGTAGGGTACATTCATTGTAGGTTTTGTTCTTTTCTTACTGTAGGATATGTTGATAAGAATCTTTTAATGTTACGCCGATTTTATCCTTTAAGATCTATTTGGCATTTTGAAGTAAAAAATAACTTCATATTTGTAAAAATCTAAAGTGCAAATTAGCAGCACTAATTTGTAGATATGTGTTAGCCTAATGGTCTGTGTGACACACATTAGTTCATTTTTATGACTTGGCGAATAGTGAGAGCAGCCTGTATAGGAAGAATTACTCAGTAAGTGGAAATACATGAAGGTCCTATGCGTTTTCCTTTTCCTTCATTGAACTATTTTCTTTTCTTTTGTCTGAACTGCAGGTTTTGTGTAAAAGCTGATCCTCCCCCTCCAAGACGAGACCAAAACCTCCCCAGTGTTATCATCTCTGAGAAGAGGAATTCCTCCATTGCTATGCACCAGGTGAACGCATGCACACAGACACACACACATTGACACTTTTTAACCTTTGACTCCTATTTCCATTGGCACAGTACATGAACATAGGTTTCACACTTGCTGTTTTCTCATTTGCTAAATCCTTTAGGTCAGTCAGTTGCCATTCCCCTTCGAGAGCCCTGAGCAATTTGAGAGCTGCATACGAACACCCATCGGCAATACCTGGAACACCCAGCGCACTGTCCAGAAGCTGACTGCCCCAAAGGTCATCACACAGATGGGTGCCATCATTGAACCCATCACCAAGGAGGACTTTATGAAGGGCAAGACACTGGCAACCACGCGGAAACAGCCAGATATTAGTCTATCAGCACGCAAAGAGGCACCAAAGAGAGGCAACAAAGGCCCTCAGAAAAAAAGACTAAAGGCTCAAAAATGCTCCCAGCTGAAGAAGACAAAAAACAAACCAAAATAGTACCAGCAGGTTAACGCATCTCTTGGTTATTCATCACAAAGACATACCCCCTCTTCTGTCTGTCAGTAGACTTCCTTCCTCGATGGTTCAAGCCTGAAATGGAGATGAACAAGTAACCAGCTTTTTAAACCTCTGAGATGATAAATCCTAAATTGTGTTTTATGTTTACTGGGAGAATGCTTTCTTTGGAGACCTCAGTGCTGATTTATTCTAAAATAAACACGCTACTTAGTGGTTTAACATCAAATAAAGTTTTTGACAATTGGACAATTTGGCCAGAAAATGTTTTCTGTATCTTTGGTTATTGATGAATATTACGTAATGAATTGTTAATATTACAACCCCAGTTCCAAAAAAGTTGGGACAGTAAATGAAATGCAAAAGAAAACGGAGAGCTGTAATTTGTAATTGTACTTTGACTTGTCTTTATACTGTTCTTGTAGATTGCAAGGAACTTCATTGTTTTCTTTAAGATATTTGTTTATTCTGAAATGCCTGGAACACGTTCCAAAAAAGTTGGGACGGGCAATTTGCGACTAAAAATGTTGTGACAAGTTGAAATGGCAAGATGTTGTGAAACAGGTGATTTTAGGTCAACACCATTTGCCCCTGCATCTACAGATGCAAATTAAGGCTTTACTATGCAAAGCAGAAGCCATATATCAACACTGTCCAGGTGCACCACTAACTTCTCTGGACTTGGTCTCATCTGAGATGGACAGTAGTGTTTTGTGGTCCGACGAGTCAACACAAAATGTTTTTTCGGCTAAACAGCTGTAATGTTCTCTGGGCCAAAGGAAAAGGACCATCCAAGCTGTTATCAGTGGCAGGTCCAAAAGTAGCATTTGTCGTGGTATGGGGGTGTGTCAGTGCCAATGGCATGGGTAACTTGCACATATGTGAGGGCACAATTAGTACAGAAAGATTTGCTGTCATCCAGATGCCGTCTTCACCAGTGACATCCCTGCATTTTGAAATGAAGTTAGACAATGGTAGACACTCAACTGCCCCAAATCTTTCTTGGACAGTGTTGGTGTCATCAGATTTTAAATTAGTGTATATTGAAGAAAAAAAAATATATATTCACAAGTAAAACATCTGTGTTGTAGTGTTTTCAATATATTACAGGGTGAATAGAATGTACAAATCTCTCCTTTTTGTTTTTATTAGCATTTTCCATTTACATTTACATTTTAGTCATTTGGCAGATGCTTTTAATCCAAAGCGACTTACAAGTGCATAGGTTCTTCCACAAGTCAAAGCATCACATCCATAACTAGGAAAATACACATGAAGTGCTGTTCTAAACATATAGTCATCATAAGTGTTTTTTTTGTTTTTTTGGGTGGTTAGACAAGAGGGATAGGGATATCAGAAAGGGGGTGGGGGAAATCAGGAGGGAGGACTAAGGTAGAGTTTGAAAAGGTGTGTTTTTAGACTGCGTCGAAAACAGGCGTGAACATGCAGCTCGACCGCCAGGTGCTCGTAGAGAGGGAACCATAGGGCGACCAGAGCTGGCAGACCGGAGTGGTCTAGCTGGGGAGTAGGGAGTGATCAAGGATTGTATGTAAGGTGGGGCAGTCCCCTTAGCAGCCTGAAATGCCAACACTAGGGCACTCGGATGCGTGCGGCAATAGGAAGCCAGTGGAGGCCAATGAGAAGCGGGGTGACATGAGCCGACCTGGGCTGACTGGTGATCAGGCGGGCTGCAGCATTCTGGACCAGCTGGAGGGGCTTGATGGCACACGCTGGGAGACCGGCTAGGAGGGAGTTGCAGTAATCCAGGCGGGAAATGACGAGCGCCTGGACTAGGAACTGGGTGGCTTTCTCCGTCAGGAGATGACGGATACGGCGTATATTGTACAGAAAGAACCTGCAGGTTCTGGCAGTGGAGGATACTTGTGGAGCCAGGGTGCGGCAGTTATCAAGAGTCACCCCAAGATTCTTTGCCGTACGGGAGGAGGAAACAAAGTCCTCAACAGTCAGTGAGAGGTCGATTGACGGAGAGGACTTAGCAGGGATGTAGAGATGCTCAGTTTTGGCAAGGTTAAGCTTCAGGTGGTGGGAAGACATCCACACAGAGATATCAGCCAAGCAGGCAGAGATCTGTGTGGTGACCTGGGTATTGGGGGGGGGGGGGAAAGGAAATAAAGAGTTGGGTGTCATCGGCATGAGAGTGATAAGAAAAGCCATGGGAAGAGATAACAGAACCATGGAAGAGACATGGTGTATAGCGAGAAGAGGAGAGGACCAAGAACTGAGCCCTGCGGGACTCCAGTTTGTAGGGGGTGAGGGTCAGAGACTGAGCCCCTCCAAGTCACCTGGTAGGAACGACCAGAGAGGTAGGAGAAGAACCAAGCGAGTGCAGATCCTGTGACACCCATCCCAGACAGCGATGAGAGCAGAATCTCATGGTTGACCGTATCGAAGGCGGCCGACAGGTCGAGGAAGATGAGGACAGAGTAGAGGGATTTGGCTTTAGTAGAGTGGAGTGCCTCAGTGACCGCGAGCAGGTCGGTCTCAGTTGAGTGGCCACTCTTAAAGCCAGACTGGTTGGGGTCATGGAGATTGTTGTGAAGAAGATAAGTGGACAGTTGGGAGCAGACCGCCCGTTCCAGAGTCTTGGCGAGAAAGGGAAGAAGAGAGACAGGCCGGTAGTTGCTCAGAGCAGAGGGGTCAAGAGTAGGTTTTTTGAGCAGGGGAGTGACTCTGGCCCTCTTCAGAGAAGAGGGCATGGTACCGGAAGAGAGGGAGGTGTTGATTAGAGAGGAGAGAAAAGGGAGAATGTCATTAGATATAGATTGTAGAAGGGGAGAGGGGATGGGGTCCAGAGGACAGGTGGTCGGGCCGTGGGATGTAAGGAGTTTCAATGTGTCGGAGTCAGAGAGGGGAGAAAAGGAGGCTAGGGAGTTGGGGAAGGTAGGAGGGTCAGCAGGGGGAGAGGGTTGGGAGAAGGAATTGCGAATGGCGTCAACCTTCTTTTCAAAGAAGGAGACAAAGTCATCAGGTGTGAGTGATGAGGGAGGTGGGGGGGCAGAAGAGAGGAGAAGGTTGAAAACAGTTTGCGGGGATTAGAGGCGGCTGCGTTAATTTTTGAGTGAAAGAAGGAAGATTTAGCTAGAGAGACAGAGGAATGGAAAGATGATAAGAGGGCATGGAAGGAAGCCATATCACTGGGGAGACGGGACCTTTTCCAACCTTTGTTGGGCATACTTGCCCAACCTTTTCTTTTTAATTGAGCAAGGCCCTTAACCCTGCTCCAAGGGAGGATTGTCTCCTTAGTCTTATCAACTGTACGTCACTCTGGCTAAGAGTGTCTGCCAAATGCCATTAATGTAATGTAATGTAATTGGCTGTTGTAGAGCCTGTACAAAAAATTAACTATGGTGTGAGTGTAAGTTCTTACATGTTTATTCCTTATTTGCCATGGTGATTGGATGACTGATTAGGTGTCTCTGCTTTGGGGGCATTCTGTCAAAAATCACTTTCTGACCTCACCCTTTTAAAATTTCAAAAATATTTTTTTTACCTATATGAGAGTGTGAGAATGTGGTTTGATTCCTATATATACATATATATATATACACACACACACACACACACACACACACACACACACACACAAATTATTCTTTCTTCTCTTTAAACTATTCAGCCCCGACAAAACGTTTATGTAAACACAAGCGGTGGTGCCTTGAACATCCTGTTGCAAACCGTGGACGGACTGATTGACGTAGTAGCCTATGGTTTGCTCCTATGGCGTCTGAGAAGTTTTTGTTTGTTTGTTTGTTTCTGATGTCTGATTATGCAAACATACATCAAAGCCTGCTCTGGGCAACACTGTTGCAAGATGATTAACATACATCATTCATTCGAATGGCTGCTTCGCCGTGGAGTGATACTTGAAATACAACTGTAAACAAGCGTTAGAACTCACAGCAGTAGTATATAGAAATGTTATCACTGCTATGGACCGATCAGATCTAGATATTTGCCCTGCCCGTTTCACAAATTACATTTACACTGGCAGTTATATTAGTAGCTATCATAAATGCGATAATACATGAAGTTCATGCTGATGTGTTTGCACACTGAAGAAAGCGAAACCTTTCCGAAATTAAAACCGAAATTGCGAGAAAATGTAAATTAATGGTTCCACTGGGGCTCGAACCCAGGACCTTCTGCGTGTAAAGCAGACGTGATAACCACTACACTATGGAACCACTTCCTGTTGATGCGCCGTAAACGTAGGTCTATGTGTGTGTCCCGCTGTTAAAATGCGTTTTGTCGGTAATCTATCTTGGATATGAAATAGCATAGCCAAAATAAGATTACAATATAACAATAAGCCTACTGCCTAGTGCTATCAAATAAATACATTGTGCATCATGTATTCTTCTTTTCTGGCGCGTTATAGCCAACAATGACCTACAAACACATGTAAGGTGAATGGGCAGAGGCGGTGGCTTACTGCAAAAAAAATAATAATAATGGCCTGCACAAACAAAAAAAGTAGAACACTATATCGTTGTAAAACATTGTTTAATTATTTTAATGAATATTTAACACAATTTTTATAGAGTCTATGGTTGACACTGTGCCTCAGAATATTGGTGGGCTTTGGGTGAATATAGGCTACACTTGGGTAGAACGTACCTTTGCTGAAACGGCATACAAAAAGGTCCGTGGATGTTCGTGAATAGGCCAATGTCATTATACTTGGAAAGAGATGTACTGTTGAGGTTTTCAAATTATTATTTTTTTGCATCAGGATGAGCTACAGCCAATATCTAAAAAATCTCCGCTGAACTATGTAGAGATAGCACTCCAAGTAACTGAAAATATATCATATTTATTGGCTACACATGCCTTTTCAGTTGAATTATCAGTCGGAGGGTACAGCTTTAGAATTATGCATTTCACATCCTTAGTTTTAACAAACATTACACACACATTCCACATGGAATTGGCAATGAGATCCAGGAGTTAAATGCTAACACCAAAAAACCCCAAAGATGTTCTTTCAGAAAAGGAAAGCAAGTTGTAATTAATTTCATTGGCCATTTTCTTGGGCCATTGACTTTCATCTTTCATGCCTTCCTCAAAATGGGCTACCTGAAGTTTTCCTGTATTACCTTCTGCACTCAAGTTTGAATCAGCCCTGGTTCTAGACTGCTCTTATTTGGGGGACACTTTTTATTCAGGACAGTGTGCTTTGGCTCTGTACTCCAGCACATTGGATTTGAAATGAAACAATTAATTTGAGGCAACAGTGCAAACCAACGCGCTTTATTTTATACATAATGGCCCCATGCCTTTGTCCAGAAATAATAGGCCTACTGGTCTAACTTCACTAATTTCATTTTATGCCAATACAGGTGCAATTCTACTTGACCTCTACTAAATAGTTAGGGCTGGGGGCTGGGAGCTCTGCCCAACCCTAGGTAATTAATATGTTATAGAACACTACAACACACAAAAACAATATTTGAATAGTGGTTGCATGCAATATTATGAAGTAGACTTGAATTGACTTTAGCTACATTTGCTTAAAAAGTATCTCAGAAACTGCTGATCTCCTGAGATTTTCATACACACTAGTCTCTAGAGTTTGCAAAGAATCATGCAAAAAAATGTTTTTTTTTAAATCCAGTGAGCAGCAGTTCTGCTGACAGAAACACCTTGTTAATGAGAGAATTACATTATATTATATTATTGGCATTTGGCAGACGCTCTTATCCAGAGCGACGTACAACAAAGTGCATACCCATAACCAGGGATAAGTGCGCTGAAGGACCCTAGAGGGAAGTACAATTTCAATTGCTACCCGTACAACAAGGATAAGGCCTATCAATTTTAAACAATTTTAAACAAACAAATAAACAAAGAACAAAGCAAAAGTGACCAAACTTAACTATCCAAATACTGCTTACCTAGCCAACTAAAAATACCGAAACACAAAGTAAATCACAAAGACAAAAATTAAGGTTCACAGATGGTGGGAATGAGATGAAGAGTTGGGTATCGTCCGCATAGCAGTGGTAGAATAGCCCATGTGCAGTGATCACAGGGCCAAGGGAACGAGTGTAAAGAGAAAAAAGAAGCGGGCCTAGGACTGAGCCCTGGGGAACTCCTGTGGCAAGGGGCCGAGGTGTCGATACCGTACCAGCCCAGGCAACCTGGAAGGAGCAACCAGAGAGGTAGGACTCAATCCAGTCCAGGGCTGTGCCTCAGATGCCCGTTGCTGACAGGGCGGACAGGAGGATGGAGTGATCCACAGTGTCAAATGCAGCAGGGAGATCTAGAAGAATGAGGACAGAGGAGAGGGAGGCTGCTCGTGCGGCATGGAGCGACTCACTGACGGAGAGGAGCGCGGTCTCTGTCGAGTGGCCCGATCTGAAGCCAGACTGATGGGGGTCTAGCAGGTTGTTGTTAGAAAAGAAAGAAGAAAGTTGAGTAGAAGCGGCTCGTTCTATTCAGAATTCAGAGGAGAATGGCCGGACTGGTCAAAGTTGACGCAAATACGCAAATAACCACATATTACAACAGTGGTATGCAGAAGAGCATCTCTGAACACACAATGAATCATAACTCTAAGTGGATAGGCTACAGCAGTAGAAGTCTAAAAAATAAGTCTGATAAATTCATAATAAATTGCTTGTTAAGTGTATGTTTCTACATGCAATTGCACCGTATTTATTTCTTAGAAATAACTTTAAAGAACTTAATCTTATTTACATTTTTATTAGGTTTATGTAGCCTACAGTGCATATAATTTCACGTACAAGTTCCCAACTCGATCACTGGGCTGCAAGTTCACTAGCCAGCTATGGACCTAGCAAGTAGCCTATTGCTGCAGCCAAAAACGGATTAAGCTCACCAAAACAAGTAACTTAGCTAGCTAATATAATAATAACAATAATTATAACAACAACAACAACAACAACAACAACAACAATAATATTAATACTACTACTACTACTACTACTACTACTACTAATAATAATAATAATAATAATAATAATAATAATAATAATTCCAACATCTTTCCAACATAATAATAATAATAATAATAATAATAATATATTATTATTATTATTATTATTATTATTATAATTATTATTAGTAGTAGTAGTAATAGTAGTAGAGGCACAGCCCTTGACATCACTCAAAAACGACAGAGGGCAATGCATGTTAGTTAGTGGTCACAGTCAGTTTTGTCATGGTTGGGTCGGGTTCAACATAAAAAATATATCACCTGCTGGTCAATTTTCTGCGAGTTCCATTTTTGTGTTTCAAACTCGCTTTGCAGTAGCTCACTCCTCTACTGTAGACAGCTTCCTTCCTAAGAAGCTGACATTCAAATTCGACTGCCAAAGGTAATTGCATCATTCTGCATCATCACTTTATTAAAAATAGACAGTTAACATTGGACAAAAACATTCAATCACAGGCATATTTCCCAGCAATCTTTGCATATCAGAAAAGCTGACAATACTGGGCCAAGTTCAGCCCTGACGAAACTCAGCAAAACGTGTATTCTAACAGAAACGGTGGCTCGCAGAACATCGTGTTGTAAACTGTGGGCGGACTGACTTATATATTATGGTTTGCTCCAATGGCGTCTGAGAAGGCGTTCTCTGGGCTTTAAAGCATAAGCCTACATCATTATTGATTTGGGCTGCATCCCCGACACACCCACCAAACGGGAGCAAACTTAGAGCGTGTTCTAAAATGTTGCACAGTTGGGAGAAAACACTGAACACAGAAAACATAGCAAAACGTTTTCAGATGGAAAAGGCCCCTATTTTCAAAGAAAGTAGTTTACCACAAATAATTTAATGAACAGTGTTAGCAATAGGCTATATTCTCTACACATGTTTGACATGTTCTGAGGCTAGACTACAGTTAGTAGTAGACTAAAGTAACAATGAAGCTGAAAGGTCTGTCATATAGATGATATATAATGGCTTCCATTTGTTAATCAAGGCTTCCACTTTGGAAATGTAAATTTTTTACAATTTTTAACATTTCAAAAATGTTAAAGGATTTTTGGTTTTGTTGACATTTGGACCATAATTTCCACTAAAGATGGTAGAAATACAAAGAATAATATGTCATAATCCCCCAGGTGTTTCATAAAACAGGATAGGTTTTTGTACTGTAAAGCCACGATCAACATTTGAAAAACAAACACCACATCTATGATTCCCCTGTTATATGGAAATATTTATATTCACAGGAAGAGTCTTATTCACACTGTCCTCTAACCTCAAAGTCACACAGATACAACTAATCTAGGCCTGCAATCTATGGGTCCGACCTCCTGCAGAGTTTTTCACCGAAGAGACACCAGAATATGCTATTTATGGGGTGTCAGGGCCCTGCCAGGATTTCATCAGGATTTTTGTAACTTTCAATTGAAATCATTAATTGAGTGTCTATATACACTCAGTGAGCACGTTATTAGGTATTATTAGGTATTTATTATACTTATTTCTTAGGCTTGCTAAGTCTTCTGCTGCTGTAGCCTATCCACTTAGAGGT
This sequence comes from Conger conger, assembly GCF_963514075.1. Classification (NCBI taxonomy): domain Eukaryota; kingdom Metazoa; phylum Chordata; class Actinopteri; order Anguilliformes; family Congridae; genus Conger; species Conger conger. The sequence continues at coordinate 15,466,234 of NC_083766.1, read as the reverse complement.
TTGATGTGTTGTGTGTTGAGAGGTGTTCTTCTGCATACCACTGTTGTAATGCGTGGTCATTTGCATTACTCTCACCTTCCTGTCAGCTTCGACAAGTCTGGCCCTTACCCTCTGACCTCTCTAATTAACAAAGTGCTTCTGCCTGCAGAACTGCTGCTCACTGGATGTTTTTTGTTTTTCATACCATTCTCTCCAAACTGTAGAGACTGTTTGCATGAAAATCCCAGGAGATCAGCAGTTTCTGAGATACTCAAACCACCCTGTCTGGCACCAACAATCATTCCACAGTCAAAGTCACCCCCATTCTGACATTTGGGAGTTTCAGGTGGAAATCAATGACGTGCGATTTGGTTTTATTACATGACATATATACAGTAGGTGGAGATTGCGACTTCCCAGATTGAACAATTATTTGTCTACAAATACCTCTGTTGCAGAAATAAAATAAACATTTTTTAAATCATGTTTAGTTTAAAAGAGGCTAACACCATGAATCTTTTGATAATAATATAATGGTGCTAAGTCCTGCTTTCAAAAATATATGGTCACTTGAATTAATAAGTACATTATCCTCTTACATAGGCTAGTTCATGCCATAAAGGAGTATGACACCCCCCTTTCCCTCTACACCTTAACTTGGCATCACTCAATCAGGGCAAGCATCTGCCTGCCCTTACTGGGTAAGGTATTTAAGATGGCCCCAAGAGAAAGAGTGTTCTGTTAGAAGTTGGTTGTGGTTGTGCATTTAGAACATCTTTTCGAGCTAGTTTTCTTTGTTCCTGTAGCACTGAAAGAGGAAGGGGGTAATACTCCCCCTATACTGGCAAGGTCTGGCTTATCAGTCTTTCTGGTAATCTCAATTTACTTCAGCTAATGTCTTGTCTAATGTTTTCTATCTTGTAAATTAGATGTAGTGAGCCTACATTCAATAAATAATGTACAATCTCTATTCATTATTCTAATTGTTTGTCTCTTAATGAATTCATTTAATTATATAACCTGATATATAGTTTAATTTAACTTGTTGGTCGACCAGGTTACTGTACTGACCTATCAAAGAATTCAGTGATTTAATTGATAATTGTCATTCTAAATAATACTTATTCAATTAAATCATGTAAAATATATTTTATATGTAGGATAAGTGAGGGGTTCTTGCATTCAGTATTCAGAGTGCTCAAAATTTTAACAAGGGCATTGATTGTTGGAACTGTTGGATTCAGAAAATAAACATTATTTACTTAAACATCACTTCCCTGACATCCTCTGAAGGACTTGAACCAGCAAATTAGAGTTTCAGTCCAGTTTCAGTTCTTTAATCAACTTTACAGACAACAATGACCCTAAAATGTGCTTCACCCTTCTTTGCAGAAAATGCTAAAATCAGGCACCTGCAATCTGCCTATTCCATCTGCCCCAGTTGTGCAGTGACTACACCAAGGGACTACACACTTGGTGGACTGGACAGTGAAAAAAGCTGCTGGATTGTGAGTCTTAGAGGACAAACTTTTTAATGAGTGCTCTACTGAATGACAAAAGGCATTTCAGTAATGAAATGGGCCTACAATTATAACCAGCCATTAGGAAAGCAGGAAGTAAAAACATAAGAAATCTGAAAAATGAGAACAGGCCAATCTGGCCTAAAATGGCTTGTCTTCTATAAAAGAAGAAAGATGGTGATCTCAACTATCATCGATCTCCTATTCCACTTTAACTCTCTAAATGTACGAGAAGCAGGGAAGTGTCATGGGCATATGCAGACATCCCACCTTTGAATAAAAAATATCCAGAAGACAGACAAGGGTTATGGGGGCTTTCCCCTGAAAATTGCTTAGGGGGGGGGGGGGGGGGGGTCCCTGTTATTACTGGGGGGATTCCCTTACTCTTTGCAGTTCCACAATTTGCCAATGTTCCTTAATTTGTGATGGGATAATGTGAATTTCTAATTTCTACACTGGAAGTTAAGAAATGAAGTACTTTCCTCTAGGGTCTTCAACACACTTGTCCCTGGTTTTGGCTTGTGCTTCATTGTATGTCACTCTGAATAAGAGTGTCTGCTAAATGACTGTAATGTAATGTAATGTATGTTTTACCTGTTGTATAATGATTGGCTATAAAATATTAAAAATATTATATTGTGAAAGTTATATCGATATCCTTGGGCATTCAGTCATCAATTCAAATTAAGTTGGTCAATCCTTGCTTTCCCTGTAATTTGACATGTGCACAAGTTTCCAACAGGGACAACAAAAGAAAGAAAGGTTGAAAATTTCTTGTTTTTATGTCGCATCCTTGGTCATAAAACTGTCATTGATAACAGAGAGAAACACTGGAATCTGAAAGAAAGGTTTTGTATTGAACATTCAACAACAGACTTAAAGTGACCCAAACCACTTGGTTAATTATTTATAAGTGGGCCAGGGCTCATGAAAACTACATGTGTAGGTACAAAATGGGATTATATAACAGGAGAATTCAACTTCATCAGCTCAAGAGTAATACATGTACAGTGGTGTGAAAAAGTGTTGGCCCCCTTCCGGATTTCTTATTTTTTTGAATGTCACACTTAAATGTTTCAGATCATCAAACAAATTTAAATATTAGTCAAAGACAACACAAGTAAACACAAAAGGCAGTTTTTAAATGAAGGTTTTTATTATTAAGGGAGAAAAAAATCCAAACCTACATGGCCCTGTGTGAAAAAGTTATTGCCCCCTAAACCTAATAACTGGTTGGGCCACCCTTAGCAGCAACAACTGCAATCAAGCATTTGTGATAACTTGCAATGAGTCTCTTACAGCACTGTGGAGGAATTTCGGCCCACTCATCTTTGCAGAATTGTTGTAATTCAGCCACATTGGAGGGTTTTCGAGCATGAACCGCCTTTTTAAGGTCATGCCACAGCATCTCAATAGGATTCAGGTCAGGACTTTGACTAGGCCACTCCAAAGTCTTCATTTTGTTTTTCTTCAGCCATTCAGAGGTGGACTTGCTGGTGTGTTTTGGATCATTGTCCTGCTGCAGAACCCAAGTTCGTTTCAGCTTGAGGTCACGAACAGATGGCCGGATATTCACCTTCAGGATTTTTTGGTAGACAGCAGAATTCATGGTTCCATTTATCACAACAAGTCTTCCAGGTCCTGAAGCAGCAAAACAGCCCCAGACCATCACACTACCACCACCATATTTTACTGTTGGTATGATGTTCTTTTTCTGAAATGCGGTGTTACTTTTACGCCAGATGTAATGGGACACACACCTTCCAAAAAGTTCAACTTTTGTCTCGTCAGACCACAGAGTATTTTTCCAAAAGTCTTGGGGATCATCAAGATGTTTTCTGGCAAAATTGAGATGAGCCTTAATGTTCTTTTTGCTCAGCAGTGGTTTTTGTCTTGGAACTCTGCCATGCAGGCCATTTTTGCCCAGTCTCTTTCTTATGGTAGAGTCATGAACACTGACCTTAACTGAGGCAAGTGAGGCCTGCAGTTCTTTGGATGTTGTTGTGGGGTCTTTTGTGACCTCTTGGATGAGTCGTCGCTGCGCTCTTGGGGTAATTTTGGTCGGCTGGCCACTCCTGGGAAGGTTCACCACTGTTCCATGTTTTCGCCATTTGTGGATAATGGCTCTCACTGTGGTTCACTGGAGTCCCAAAGCTTTAGAAATGGCTTTATAACCTTTTCCAGACTGATAGAAAGTAATTGAGCTCTTTCTCATTTGTTCCTGAGCTTTTGAGGATCATTTGGTCTACTTCACTTTGTCAGGCAGGTCCTATTTAAGTGATTTCTTGATTGAGAACAGGTGTGGCAGTAATCAGGCCTGGGTGTGGCTAGAGAAATTGAACTCAGGTTTGATAAACCACAGTTAAGTTATGTTTTAACAGGGGGGGCAATCACTTTTTCACACAGGGCCGTGTAGGTTTGGATTTTTTTTCTCCCTTAATAATAAAAACCTTCATTTAAAAACTGCATTTTGTGTTTACTTCTGTTGTCTTTGACTAATATTTTAATTTGTTTGATGATCTGACACATTTATGTGTGACAAACATGCAAAAAAATAAGAAATCAGGAAGGGGGCAAACACTTTTTCACACCACTGTATTTGTGCAGTAAAAATAACATTAATTATCCTAATTACCCTGATCATTTTTATCATCTAGGATGTCTGCCCCTCATATAATCAGCTGCAGAAAATGAAAATGTGTATTAATATAAATAAATTATCAACCTGGGAAAATAGTCGAAATCATTTCTAAACACTATTTTCAATCAGAAGTAGTTCAGCTAATAGGGTCATTCCATGAAAAATCATCCGGATGTGTCGGGGGTGACCACTTCAATTTTGCTCAGACTTTGTGCAAACGTTCTTTAAATATTCAATAACGAACATGCAAAACATTAGCTTCATTGGATTTGGATATGCATTTCATTAATTTTCCTTGTGGCTGTTCTAAACCAAAATATCAACTTGTCCTAGAACTTTGGAAGTCATACACCAAGTGGCGCTCGTGTAGTAATATTGGGTCCTAGGGTCCTCATCCCACTTGTCCCTGTGTTTGATTTGCACTTTGTTGTACGTCGCTCTGGATAAGACAGTCTGCAAAATGCCTGCAATGTAATGTAATGTAAAGTAATGAAATAAAATTGCCAAGCAGCACGATTTAGCATTACCATAACTTTATTTCTGGGAATGAAATGAAAATTAGAGTTCATAAAGTAGTAAAATCATCTGAAAGTCCACAGAAAATGTATGTTTTTTTCCTGCTTCAAAGCCAAAGATATGACACTCAAATATGGCATTCGACGCAAATTCCAATTTGACCTGGCCACTGACTTTTTGGGTGCCACACAAGTCCAATGAGGCTAAGGTTTTGCATGTTTTCTATGGAATATATAAAGAACATTTACACAAAGTATGAGCAAAATTATAGTGGTCACCCAAGAAATTGTTCTAGCTGTATATATCATTTATTTATATATTATTTCATTTTAACTTGTGAATAATTATTCGATGCTGACATGTTGCCTCACTTTGCAAAATGGTGATAGGCGCAAAGATTATGCAAAAGAAACGAGAAAACGGAATTCAAACGTAGTGTCTATCACGTTAAGATCATTAATAAAAAGGCAATCAAGGTCATGTTTTATTATGACAAGCGTGATCAGCATAACGATATTGTATTCCGTGTGCACGGACCTCTCGTGCAAGCTTGCCGCGACAACCTGTATTATTCACCTGTAGGAAAGAAATTGCAGGCATTAGGACCCAGAGGGCGCGAGTTTTCTTTCCAACTCCTGCGATCTGAAACTGGCAATAAGAGAAGATCGCGGGGAGAAGCCCAGATTTCACCCCACGTTTTCTTGCCCCTCGTTATAATCAACAGTGAGCTCCAGGACGGAAGTCACTATCGTGATCTACTGTGTCTGGGGCGGAACCTCACCTCTGAAGCCGCTCAATCAGTTTGGTTCCAAAGGTAAGGCGGTGAGAGACCATTCCACTAATAACAAAGGCACTGCTGCCGAGTGAGAGTGCATGACGGGGGTATTGTACAACGTTTAGGGGGCTACAGTAAAACTCTTTAAACTTTTTGCATATATTTTAGTAAAATAGCTTACATAGGCCTATTGACGGTCAATATGCATGTTTGCGCTTTGCCACATGAACGGAGCATAATCGTCCATTGTGAGCTTGTTGGTTATGTTTAAAATTCCAATGTCCAACCTATAGTTACTATTTCAGATAAACGTCACTCACTTCAGAATGTTGTCCAATTTCCAGCAAAAAATAAATCGTGCTAGCCAAGCTAACAAATAAAAAAGCTAACAAACCACTGTGTCACATAGCAATATCGACTGTCCCATACTGTAGCCTCAGTTGCCTGTTTTCTTTGAAGATGCATCAAAAGCAGAATACCAATCAATCTGCTTTCCTTGCGTTGTAGTAGGCTACATTCTTTGAATGTGTATTTCTTAACACACTACCCATTGTCTAAGTTATTTTTACAATCGCATGTTGTCATCTGCTTACACAACAAGTTTACCTCGCATCTGTAAACAATACAGCCACTGGTTCTCCTGTTAGTCTATTTTGACAATATAGTTTTCTTTACCTCATCGATAGTGATGGAACTTACAGGAGAGCAGATGTTACAGCACTGTGCTGTAAAATGTAAATGTGCTGTAAAATAGCAGAGGCACAGCTTTTTGTTTTGAATATAGCCTTATAACCCGGAATTTTTTACATTTTAGGTAGGCTAATAAATGGTGTATATATATAATTCTAGATTTCAAGAACACTAGATGCACTGAATGTACAAGGTCATGAAAACACACATAACCCCAGCTAATTTCCGGATGGACTTTTCTGGGGATGCAGTGACAATGAACAACTGCGCTGCCGTTTAAAAAAATTATTTGTCACTGTGCTCAGGTTAGCGTAACGTTTAGTCTGAATAAAGGATGGGTTTCATCATTGTTGATCAGACTGGTACTGCCTGGATAGGGTAGCAAGCTGTGTTTCGAGCTATCTGTTGTCCAGCGATCTCTGGGATAAGCCTTTGCCTTCCTGTCTTTATTTAGACCGCACAATCAGCGCCTTGCTACGTGGAGATCGCACCCTGTCGACAGCTGTCCACATGTTCTTAAGTTACATTCATTTTATTGTAAAGATGCTCACATTTGTAAATATGCTTTGCGTTCGACATCTTTAAAACGTATGAGTGTTATGTAGGTTATATTTATAGAATGATAATATTTAGACCATGCATGCATATTTACTATGCAATCGCAACCACTGCAGTTCAAATTATTTTCAATGATTTTAAAGCCTTTCCATGATCGCTAATGTGCGAAATTATGTCTGCAAAACTTGTTTGTCATAATCTACCATTGCTGCATCCGAGGTCCTTAATATACCTTAAATGGGTAATCTTTTGACAGTTTTATTTAGGCTATTACTTACCTGGTGTAGGCTATTTCTCTTAAATGCTGTGATATGCATTTTAAGTGCAATTATATTGTCTAGCAATGCTAAGTTTATATTTAAACCTGCTTTAATTAGCCTAGACTAAACAGATTAATTTAAATCAGAACAGATAAATAGGTTGGATATAGGCTTCTGACACATTTCAGGCAAGTGTAACATCTGAAACGGCGACATAAATTAATGTATGGGCTACATTCCAGGCAAGCTATGCCTAGGCTACAGTCTACCTGACTGTCTAGTGTGTCTGCAGACCGATGTAGCTACCTGGCGTGACCGTGCGGAATTCTGAACACCTCGCTGTCTGCATTGCCTCCTTCCAGCGTCCGGGACTTACATTTCAGCATCGTGTATCACCATTGTTTGTTTATTTACTTTATGCGTAAAATCGCAGTGGAGTGCCTGGTAATTATAATTTTAATGAATAGCCTACCAGCAAAGGAAACATAGTGGTAGCCTACAGCATATTTCCTTTGATGCCCTAACTTTCACAGTGAAAGGTGGAAATATTATGGCGTCAGGTTACCGTCATGATTTTGTGTAGAAATATTCTGGTTTACTATTTTGCTTAATTGTGTCAATTAACTTCTTGGCAGTAAAATGTTTGTTGATGGGTTACTCTCCTGGAAGAATAACGCATCGTATCCAGCCTGTAAAGACAAAGGCCAGACACTGTTAAAATAAATCATTCCTATTAAAAATGGTATTTTGTTGCGCTGTCGCCATAACTAGGGAGGGGTAACTGAAGAAAAGAAACGAGGAGGCGTTACATTTCGTCAAAGAAAATTACGAAACTTTCAAAACTAGCGATATGAAACTGCAAAAAGATGCGACATGTTTGATTGCCTTATAGTCAAAAGTTCGAGTTCACCCAGAAATACAGATCTACGTGGCCTGGTTTAGAACCCCGATAACTGGTAGCTTGCTTTTTTAAAGATTTACATATAATTTAGGTAAAGTACATCATGACTTGTAACATTTCTAGGTTGGTGAAAACATTACAATGACATTAGAATGACAGTTGGCTAAATCACCACAAAGGGCCAACTGAACCAGTTGTGCAAATTCTCATCTTATAATGACCTTCCGTGTGATTATTTTTTCCTTCTTTTAAAATGGCTCCCTAAACAGGATAGGTATACTAGACAGATAATACAATATTACCTGAGGGTTTACCATTCATACAACATTGATAGGACAGAAACATTATTGGCAAGATTTCCTTTAGAAATGTTGTATGGTACATAAAAGCAGCCAATTATGAAAAGCCTCAGAAATGAAGGCAGCCACTGCCTAATACAACACTGATAACACATGTAATAGGTGACACAGTATAATGTTGGCTAATGACTTCTATGAGTTTGTTCATCAATATACATTTATCTGTTGGAGGAATTAGCCATATACTGACGGCAAAAAAGATGGCTAGGCCACACGCAATCCATTGACAACTTTGCAGATGTCATGCATTGCAATTCAGAAATGTACACATACAGCCAGTGCAAAGTTAATACTATGTAAGCACTGTAAATAAATAGCAGTTATCAGTAGTGCCCTCTCTCTTGCTTGCCCTGTATGCTTTGTGCATGTATAGGCCTACAGGAAATACAACCCAGAAACAACCCTGGATTCAGCTATAGCAACCTACAGCTTCTCAATGACACAGTGTTGGTTACACAGCAATCAATGTACACTCAGTGAGCACTTTATTAGACTTATGCTGCTGTAGCCCATCCATGTTGTGTGTTCAGAGATGCAGTTCTGTACAGCTTCGACCAGTCTAACCTTTCTCATTAGCAACGTGTTTTTGCCTGCAGAACTGCTGCTCATTAGATGGTTTTTTTCCGCAGCATTCTCTGCAAACTCTAGACTGCTGTGCATGACTATCCCAGGTTATCAGCAGTTTATAATATACTCAAACCACCCTGTCTGGCACCAACAATCATTCCACGGTCAAAGTCACTTAGACCATTCTTGACCTGAAAAACAGCTGAATCTCTTGGCTATGTCTATATGCTTTTATGCATTTAGTTGTTACCACATGATTGGCTGATTGAATATTTGCATTAACAAGCTGGTGTACAGGTCTACCTAATAAAGTGCTCACTGAGTGTATAACTTTCTGACTTTGAAGTTAATTTGAGATATTGTATTAGATTTTTACATTACATTAATGGCATTTGGCAGACACTCTCACCCAGAGCGACGTACAGTTGATTAGACTAAGCGGGAGACAATCCTCCCCTGGAGCAATGCAGGGTTAAGGGCCTTGCTCAAGGACCGAATGGCTGTGCTGTATCTTATTGTGGCTATACCAACCTTGCGGGTCCCAGTCATGTACCTTAACCACTACACCACCCACAGATTTGGTTCGACATTGGTTTAGTGCACAATTTCCCATTTGACACTTCTTAAGTCAGGTAACTTTTTTAACAGAATCTTTTAACATTGACTACCATATCTATCGCTTTCAGGTAGATGAGTAAACAAACTCTCAATTTCAATGTGACAAGCCACTAAAAATTAAAGCAAAAACTGACAGATTTTAAGTACCTCAAATTACACATATTTAAGTCCTCATTATATTGCATAGTCTAGCAGACGACAGAATAATTAACTCAGAGACAAGTGTATTCGAAAAGATGTGGACTTCTGTACACGTCAAAATATTGTAAAAAGTTACATTTTGACTGAAGTGTAGTCATACGGAGCTACCTGTTTGACTTAAATAACTTAAGCACCGCGGGCCAAATCTCCTTGTTGGCCTACCCGAGACCGCCGATTAGTTTACCTGTAACCAATGTAATAGGCCTACGTCAGTCATTATTTTTAACTAATTTTACTTATTAGGCTATTTGTAGCCTACGTAGCAATTCAGGTAATTATATCGGACTTCCCTATTTATTTGTTCTGCAGGTTAAATATGTATTTTAAAGAATCACACGTAGATTCTGAACTTAAGCAACTTGCTGATGGTCTTTCCGTCTAAGCAGCCACGTTTTTGTAACACCCCTTTTGCGTTCGCGGCGCAGTTACAGTTATTTTCGTCTTACTTTTTATTCTTGTGGATACGCCCACATTATGTTTGCTTGTCATTCCTCAACACTTTGAATCACCAACAATAGTTATTAATTCTTTCCACACCCGCCAGGGTCTCTGCTCCTCGTGTGAATTCCGCTGCAATTGGAGAGCTAGCTACCTTTCGTGCTCCTCCTTTGACCACTTCAGTGTGACTTTTTTCTGCATCAGCATCACTCACATTGTACGGTATTATAATAAGTCTATACATTGCGGCTTCTTGGGTCCAAACAATATGACAGAAGATGTCTATTTTCCTAATCTTTATTTTCACTTTGCCAGTAAAGCTTTTTTCAGTTTAGCGCACCGTTGCGATCCCCTTTCCCCTTGAGCGGCTTGCGCCAGCGTTGTATGCTGGGTCCTGTAGTCCCTACTCCTCTCTTGTTTCGAATGATACCGAAAGGGCGTTGGTACCGAAACACTACAAGTCCCACCCTGGCAGCTCTCCATCTGCCCCTCTCTCCCATCGGAGACTGGGAGATACGGTACGGGTTGTCTTGACGAAACCCCCCTGGACTTTCAGAACCGAAAACGGGCGAAATTAGTGAACTGCAACGGACCATAACGAAAGACACGGAATATACTCATGATTTGATGTCATTGTTTCATTTATTCACTAAACAAACGGACTGGTAATTATTAACACAATTTGTCTTTGCTAGCGAGCTAGCTAATTTTACGAATTATTCAGCGCCAGAGTCGAATGTAGTCTAGCCTAATCGGTTCGGGTCCGATGTGATCACATTTTAACCCAGACGTTGCTTAGAAAGGGCCGAGGGAGGATTGTCTAATGATTATTTGAGGTCCATGCTCTCGCATACAGATATCTAAAAATTGTCCAGCAATGTGTAATGCTGACTTATATTGTCAACCTAGGATTGACTTTGCTGCGAAGGGATCTTACATCGCCTGTTATTTCGGACACATTGAGAGTAACGTAGTTCAGATGTACTAGTACAGCACCTACGTTAGCTAGCCTAACTGTTAGAACAATAAGTTGAGTTTGTGGTTGTTGTTCTTATTATTTTTTGTTTCAAAGATATCCGATGTTGTCACAATGTAAATTAGAGTGGCAAAAAGTGTTAGCCTAGTTGTCCTCTCACAGCGAGTGTCTCTGGCCACCACAAATATTTTTCTAAAACATGATTGTCGTAGGCTACGGTTGCTATTTTAAGCCTCCTTCCGTGCATTGGCGAAATATTGTGACTAGAGTAGCCTACACTTATTTGGTTAATGGTAGCATGTGTTAACGTCGGTTGATGTTACGATATAGGGATGCGATTCCAGTAATCTGGTTACATTGTGGCCGTGTGTGTACGTCGGTGTTGATTTAGGGAAATACAGTTTTGACAGTTATCCAGCAGAAAATATTATTTGCTCCTGTGGATTTTTTTGTATTCAAGATATAATATCTCCAATGCTTTTAAAATGGAAGGAGTATTTAGTCGTGTCAAATAATACAAGCGAGAATTTCGTTTGTATTGTCTTACAGAGCCTCAACATTCCGGATCACCTGAGACGGAGTCGGGAAGCAAGCGTCCCTTCGTGTTGTACTAAAAGCGAGCGGATTGTGGACACTTCTAAACAAAAACAGTGAACAGTGTTATCAAACATTTAGGCAAATGATAACAGATATGGTTCGTAGAAATATAAATAACCGAAAATTGGTGACGATATAACTGTGTTTGGCTACAGCATACGCTTTAAAAGACTCGTGATATCATTCGCACGCGTCTCGTGAGTGAATGTAGGCTGTACAGGCGATTGACCGGCGGGAGTGAGTAAAGGATCAGCGCTTCGTGAGCGAGAATGTTTTATTTTTGCTGTATTGCATCATGATGAAAGTATAACATCATCGACTTGGGCCGGGGGTAAAACGTGACGCCAACTCCAACGGTCCGCGGCCGAAGTTTACCTAATCGCTGTTGTTACACACACACTGATATTTCAAGAAGAGGAACTGGTGTTAGTAGAGCACCAGGCTAAGTAAAACGAGAGAGACATATCAGATATGAAGCGATGTTGCCGTAGTCCTTTACAGGAACAGAGCAAATCTTTCCGGCTTTTAGACTATGGTGCGCGAGTGTTTGGAAGTGACAAGCGCTGGGTAAACGCTCCTTGAAGACAAACTAATTGTGTTATTTTCAGTGAAAATGTAGTAATACGTAGGCTACTGAAACTACACCGTAATTTGAGATAACTGTCAACGGATTGGTTTTACGTTTAGTAGCTTATCGGCGAGAAAATATCTACGCTTTCGCCCTTGGTCATTAATTAGACAATTCTCTACTTAGGCAAGTTACTATGGGTTGGGAGGTCTGCACCTAATTAGGCTACGTTATTTTAGTGCATTATATTGGATATAGTAACTCATCTCCATTAGTTAAATAGCACTTAGTCTGTTGTATATAGTCTATATCATTGAGTGCAGTTGCATGCGGTTTACGATAGTGCTGGCTATTCATGTAATTACTATGATTTTTTATCTCGGGAGTGTCTGAACGAAGAATGCTCCTCTATGGTTTATTATAGTATTGTAGGCTACTATCCATCACATCCCTGCTAAAATAGCGAATTGGCACTGTTATCACACGCACATGTAGGAATATGGGAAAAATAAAAGGGTTCAGTAATTTAACAAACCTAGTCATTCGTCTGCTCTCATATTTCTTTTGCAGCATTTAGGCTAACTTGAAATTGAAGAAGAAATGTAATACAAGGTCAAATAAAAAAAGTGGAAGATTGAACACTGTATTAAAGAGGTGTATGGCAATAGGGAGTATTGATCTTATTTCTCACTGAATCTAATTGATTCACTGTTCTTCCTGTTACAGTCTGTGGGGCACTGTAGAAAAGAAGAAGGCACGGCTCCCTAACCACCACACCCCAAATCCCCCCCTTCCCCTCCCCAAAACCCCACCCTCTACCCCCACCACTTCTCCCGCCTGCCATGGTCTCGGCTTCCCCGCTCTGCAGTAGTGTGCGTGCCTGGGTCAGCACTGACCACATCCCTTTGTGCAGCATCAACGTAGACCGGTGAGTGGGGTCACAGAGGGGTGATGGACATTGAGGTCCTGATTGGATAAAGTGGACATCTGTGTGTACCAGAGTGGCAGGCTAAAGGTCATCTGCTGTCTGTTTGCATAACTAGTGATAAGAGTATCAAATCGTATCAATAATGATAATAATAATGTGTTATTTAGCTGACACTTTTATCCAGAGCAACTTACAGTTGATTAGACTTAGCAGGGACCAATCCCCCTGGAGCAATGTGGTTTGTTCAGTTATATATTCATAAGGCTGTGTGAGGCATATTGTGTAATATGCAAGCTGAGTGCAGTATGAAAAGATGAATGGATTGCTCTTATCAAACAGGCCCTGGTATACAGTAAATTGTATGGCTGTGACATTTACAGATCATGTAAGCGCACTATAATTTTGAAGGACGGTGACATCAGTCAGCTCAATTGCACTCAATTCCAATTTTTTGCCCCAAGTAATACTGTTACTTCTGTTAAAGGCCCAACTCTTTAAATATTGGTATCTCTCTAGGACCCCTTGTGTGCACACAAGAAGCACTTTGGGGGAAAAACCATAAATGCCCTTGTTGTTTAGTATAGGGCAGTGTTTCCCTCTCCTCTCCTCGGGTACTCCCTGACAGTTCAAGGTATTTGATGTCTTCCACCTTGATTAACTGCATTAAGGGTCCTTCTCATTATTTTTCACACCCCACTCCTTTACTACACGCCCCCGTTACCACGCCTCTACTACCCCGGACGTATCTGGAACAAAAGAGGGGGGTTAACGAGTGGAGAAAAGGAGAGAACAAGGGGTAGAGATGAAAATCGTGCCACCTATCTGCTTCGCCATCATCAAATTTGACTTTGACTGTTGATCCCAAGTGAAATTCAGCCTTCTGCACTCTTTTTTTTATCGAGCATGCCAATAATTCTGGAGCTGACTGTATTATCACCGAAATGTAAAAAAAAAAAAAAAAAAAAAAATTCTTTGCAGTAACCTAGTTCGTACAGTGCAGTCAGTAACTAGTTGCACAACAGTACTATTTTGTACAGTTTTGGCTCTATACTGTAAAATGAAAATATTAGGTTAAAGTACTGACCTATAATCTGAGGGTATTTACATTAATATCATTTTACATTACATTAATGGCATTTGGCAGGCGCTCTTATCCAGATATCAGGTGATCCTTGTTGGAATTTCATCCATTTATACATAGGATTTTGATTGTTATTGGTGTTTGTCAACATGAGGACCAGAGTTGTGCCAAAAAAAAAAACAGTCAGAGACATAGGCCAAACAATAGGCCTACCAAAATAAACTGTTTGGAACATCATTACGAGGAAAGAGACCACTGGTGAGCTCAGTAATTGCAAAGGGGCTGGTAGGCCAAGGAAGACCTCTACAGTTGATGACCAAATAATTCTTACCACGATGAGGACCTGTCCGATAAATCAGAAACGCTCTTCAGGAGTGAGATGTGGATGTGTCAGTGACTACTGTCTGCAGAAAGCTTCACAAACAGTTATTACTATGGTCCCCTAAGATCTGGGGACTGCACATAAAAAAGCCATAATTCCAACACAGATTACCCAATATGGATGTAAAGATCCTGAAATGTACAGTGTGCAGTCTAACCTCGTATTCATTGTTTTAAAATTCCAATATGTGAGTACAGAGCCAAAACAACAAAATAATGTGTCACTGTCCCAATTACCTACAGACTGCACTGTATGCCCCTCGAATGTTAAAGGCACAATAGGTTATATTTTTGTGTTAAAACATTGTTACAAGACCATTGTAAATCCCTTCCTGTATCATTGAAAAAGGCTGTCTGACATGTTGACTCACCCTCTGCCTGTATTTATAGTCCTTAAATTTGGGTTTCAAAATATACAGTTGGCGGCCTGACACTCTGTACCAAAACATTGCATAACTGTGCAATAATTCAAGCTCATTGGT
The DNA here is from genome assembly GCF_963514075.1 of Conger conger. Lineage (NCBI taxonomy): Eukaryota > Metazoa > Chordata > Actinopteri > Anguilliformes > Congridae > Conger > Conger conger. Next base: position 15,451,198 of record NC_083766.1, on the reverse strand, counting down.
TGAAAATTGGTTCTAATTGTCACAGCCAATGGCGTTTCAACGTCAGCACGTTTACAGAGTAGGTGGAGGGATAAATAGTGTTGTGGTTTGAAGATGTTTATTGCTGCTATTCCTCTCTTGACTGTTAGAAGTGCAAAATTACCTATTGTACCTTTAATATTGCTAATGGAACCAGCTAATGAGATAATAAATTATTTATATTTTTAGGTCAGGATAGGATGTTGGAGGATAAATGGTAAACATAGAAACAACATAGAAAAGAATGTGCATACACTCTCATAAACAAGGAGTTTTTGCCCACATAACTGCTGCTCACTGGATGTCTTTTAGTTTTTCACACCATTCTCTGTAAACTTTAGAGGCTGTTGTGTGTATAAATCCCAGGAGATCAGCAGACCTCCCTGTCTAGCACTGACAGTCATTCCACGGTCAAAGTCACTTAGATTACATTTCTTCCCCATTCTGATATTTGGTGTGAACAACAATTCAACCTCTTGACAATGCCTGCAGTTGCTGCCACATGATTGTCTGATTAGATATTTGAATTAATGAGCTAGTGTACAGGTGTACTTAATATATAATACTGGGTATATACTCAGTGAGCACTTTATTAGGTAAATTATTAGACTTATTTAGACTTCTACTGCTGTAGCCTATCCACTTATAGTTATGATGTATTGTGTCTTCTGCATACCACTGTTGTAATGTTTGGTTATTTGTGTTACTGTCACCTTCCTGTCAGCTTTGACCAGTCTGGCCATTCTCCTCTGACATCTCTCATTAACGAGGCATTTCTGTCTGCAAAATGCTGCTCCCTTGTTTTTTTTGCACCCTTCTTTGCAAACTCCAGATACTAGTATGTGTGAAAATCCCAGGAGATCAGCAGTTTCTGAGATAATCAACCCACCTTGTCTGCCACAAACAATCATTCCAGGGTCAAAGTCTTAGATCAATTTTTTCCCCATTCTGGTGGTTGATGTGAACATTAACTGAAGCTCTTCACCTGTATCTACATGAATATATGCATGGCACTGCTGCCACACAATTGGCTGATTAGATAATTGCATGAATAAGTAGGTGTAATAAAGTAAAAATGTTCCTAATAAAGTGCTCGGTGAGTGTATATGCTGACAGATGCACATACTTGGTATCTACATATATACTTATGATCTTTTTTCATTAGAGTATCCTATACTGAAGATTCTTCCTGTGTAAAACTGCAATCACCACTGTGTAAGGAATGTGGTGTTAACAGCGAACACATGCAGGTAACGTTTGCACCATAACTTTTGTAATTAACTTACATATTAATTAACTTACATTGCAATTAATTGCCTTTTTCACTGATTTACAGTGAGAGTGGAATATTTTAGTTTAGACAGGCCTACCTGCAAACAGTGAGATTTGTGGAGTGAAAGACCTCCACGAATTGTATCCTTGGAAACTTGTACTGTTCAGGCCAGGGCAAAATCTCCTCAAACACTTTCAAGTCTCTTCACTGTAGAGGTGAATCAGAATTTATATTTCACAGGCCAGTTTTGTAAGCTGCAAATAGATGTTACATTTTTTTTTGTACAGGTGGATCCCACACAGATGAAAGTAAGAGATGGAGGTGCTGTGAGCACAGGGGGCAGGACTCCAAACAAGGTGCTAGAGAGCATGGTGGGAAACCCTCCGCCTTTACCTCCAGAGCTGGCTACAGATGTGAATCAGCAGTCTAAGCCAGCTCCAGACTACAAACCATCCCATGTCTCCTCAAAAAGCAGTCAACTGCAGCACTGCCTGGAAGCCTCTCCCTCTCTACACTATGAAGACACCCCCTTATTGTGCACTGTACCAGTGAACACAGTACTGCATGAGAAAGCAGAGGTTCCCAAGCACAGCATAGATGGCTCTGCAACCCAACCCAGGCAGCAGCGGCCAAGTGGGAAAAGGGACAACATCCCCCCCAACCCCAGTCCCAGTACTGCAAACCCTGAAAAGATGGCACCAGCTCAGATTCAGTCTGTGATTAGTCTGTCACCAGGTTTCCAGTGCTCTACACACTTTAAACCAGGCCAGCCAGTGGCCTTTTTTCCTACTGCTAACCTCAGCCCTCCAATGTGCAAGATCACTCTTCCCCCTGCTTTGGGTCAGATTGCAGCTTTAAGAGAAGCTACAGCCAACCAGTTCAGCAAGGTGTGTCAGCTGCAAAGCTCAAACTCTGGTGGTACCCCTCAGCTCCGGCCACACCCTTATCACTTCTCCATTGGTAGAGTTATAGCACCCGAAAATAAACCCTCTTCCACTGCGGCAAAACACGTGGCTTGCAGCAAGAGCTCCAAAGCGGGCAAAGACCATGATTCACCCATAGACTCTGGAGCCTCACCTACCATTGCAGTCCCATCAAAGCAGCCAACAGGGTCTCCTATACCCCCTCTATCCCTGCCTCCTTCTTCTCAAGGTGGGTGCAGCCCAGCTGTAGCCAGCTTCACTGAAAGCAGAGGACTGCTGAACCACATGGAGAAGCATCCGTCCCGTCACAGCCTTGAAAATGTGTCAGTGATGCATGCAAGACTCAAGTCTACAGGTGTCACAGAGGAGAATGCACTAACATGCTCAGCTGATTTAAGGGACATGCCACTGGACTTGTCCGCAAAGTCGAAACGACAGAAGTCTCCTGCAGCCCCTCCAAAAACATCCCAAATACAGCTCTGCTGTACAGAAGCTGGGAAGAATGACACCACCTCTCTAAAGAGGGTTTCTTGTTCGCAGACCTCCAGCCTTGGGCCTTCTGCACCTTATACCATCTTTCCAGAGACCCTGAGAAATGGTGCACTTGCAAAGAGTTCCACCAACTTTTTGAATCACAAGGGCTCTGATGCATCTGCATCCTGGGCCAACATATCCTCACAGGCCTCCATAAACCTCCCAGGGACCTACGTGGGGGTGGCTAGTCCCGTACTTGCCTCCACCCTGTGCAGCAAGGATGGAAAGGGGTCTGCTTTTGTGGAGGACCTGCAAAGCATAGCTAAACAGGAGACTATCTCCATCATTGATCAGGGTGAGCACCTGGTCTGTAGGGGAAGGAAAGGACCTGCTGTGATTAAGGATGCACAGAAGTGCCCCACCTCCAAACAGTCAAGTGATATTCGTCTAGCTGGTCAACCCAAGGATGTTTTTCCCTTAGTTTTATCTGGCCCTGCTAAGTCGCATCATTGTATGCCCAGCAGTGGGAAAGCAGTCATCCCACAGTCTCCTAATGGCAGCAAGCCAGCATGGCGCCAGCTCAGTCTTCTCCCCCACCAGGGAGCTTCTACACTGCAGCGGAAAAAGTCTCACAGGGCCCCCCAATTACAGTTATGCAGTGGCAGTGAGGGCATCCCTTTTCAGGATCCCATCTCAAACGCATCCCATGCAAAGGAAGAAAAGTGGGACAAATCCAGGTCTCCTCTCTGCAACCTGGAGTCCACAGTGAAACAGAAACCTCTGGAGGCACCTGAACTCCCCAGTGATGGATGCCATAATCTGGCAAATTTAGACACAAAGAGTTCTGAAGCTGTGGCTGCACATGTCAGGTATCAAGACACCAAATCACGACAGATCACGTGCAGAGAGTTCCAACCGTTCAAGACTTCTAAGAAGCGAGAAGGGAAACTTAAGAAAGATCTCCAAGGAGGGGATCACACCCGGGTTTCCTGCAAGCAGGAGAAAAGGATTGCTACTGAACTCAGTGAAAAGACCACAGTGAAACAACTGAAGCAGGAAGAAAATTCAGGTAGCGATGACTGCTCAAACACTTCAAGACCTCATGATAAGAATAAAAGAAGAACCGAGTTGATCCATGACTCCAATGACAATAATATTGAGGAGACATCTGTCACTGAGAGCCTCTCCCCTTGTGTGAAGTTGGAAGGCATTGCTTTCTCCATCCTCAAGGGTCAATGCACGGATGTCACTGAGCTGAAGGAGAAAACAAGTGGAAGCAAAAATATGAAAGATTCTCCTTCTAAAGCTAGAGCATCAGTCCACAAATGCAAAAAGCTCAGTTCCAGCAAGAATGACAAACTGTCAACAGAAACCTTGAGAAAGACAGTAGAATGTCCCAAGAAGTCACAGAAGGACAGTCCTGTGACAAAGAAAGTAAGAATTTACTTTTATTTTATAAAATAATTATACCACATTGCTTCTAGAGATTTGTTGTATATTTTAGCTAGTGTAGAAAATACCTCAGTTCTTCAAAACATAACACTAGTTTTCTTTTTATGAAGCCTCAATATACATTAAATTTGTTTGATCGATTTAATGTATAGTAATATTTTCAAGTTAAAGTTAAATGTAAACCTACCCACAACAGTTGTTTCATGTTTATTTAAATGTTTATTTAAATGTATTCCTTTGTTTAAGTTATAATTTAAGCAATTCAAACTCTCCAAAAAATTAAACTGATGGACCACCCTAAGTATAACAAAGTAGCTGTCATAAGATGGCATCAGATTGGTTACTCTGCTTCGTGTCGTACCTAACTACCATAATAGCTGTGCCAATATCCACGTAGGTTTGAGTTCCATAAAGCTTTTATACAATGCTTACCACATTTATCGTTCCAAAAATTCTCAAAAGAAAGCCACAACAAAGACGAACTTAAAATGAATGGATTTTAGCTAGCAATAATGTATCCCCGCTAACGTTAGCTAGCAGTAATGTATCCACACTCCACTAGCTAAGCAATGGCAATTAACATTGCTGTAATATAATATATAATATAGACTGTAATGGCATTTATGTATAGATTGTATAGATATTGTTACTTGTATAGATATTGTATTGTTGTACTCAGCTGCCAACTGTGGTATGCTAGTTTGGAAGTTGATTGTATTCTTCAAGGGTTCTGATTATCTGGATGTTTACACTAGGACTCTTCTCACTTGTACTTGTGTTTGATCTGCACTTCGTTGTACGTCGCTCTGGATAAGAGCGTCTGCTAAATGCCATGTAATGTAATGTAACATTAGCTACTAGCAGTAATGTATCCCCTCTGCACTGACATTAGCTAGCTATCTTGCTGGTTTACGTTACACCTGACGACATTGACACGCAAGTAATTTGTTGTAGACATTTATCCAGTCTATTTGTTGCAGACTGGACACTGTCAGATAACTTGCAGTTATAGAAATGACTCATAGCGTCATTATCGCTACTAGCTTTGGAGAGTTTGAATTACTTTGGCAGGCTACTAGTGGTGAGATGATGATAACGTTAAGTCATGTTCAAAAAGTAGAACGGTGATCTACAAACGCAAACTAATATTTAAAGATGTGTGAACATTCCATTTAGCCGTGTGTATATTGTGGATATTGGCGTGGCTGGAACGCAAACTGACCAATCGAAACAATTGACCTATCCGTTGTATAATTGAGGTTACCACTCATCTCCAGCCAGCCATAGCTACAAATAAGAATTTAGTTGTTGTTTCTTTTACAAGAAGTTCCCCTACAGCTCTCACCCAAAATCTGAATACACCATTTCAATATGCGTGTTGAGTTTGCTTAAGCTTGCTTCACTGGGTGATGGCATCACCAAGTGCTGGTGGTTGCGTATATGTTGACTATACATGAGCCTTACTTGATTTTCATGGCACAGCAGATTCCCTTATTAGTGCTTCAGTCATAGTGAGGTATTCTTGCTATTAGCAGCAAAAAAGCTGATTCTAAAAGTGCCCCATATGTTGCAGCAGAAGAAGCAGCCGGTACATGGACTGGCGCTAAGCCAGCCAGAGGTAGAGGAGGGCAAGAGGAAACATGGTGGGAGGTGCAACATCGTTTCTACAGAGCCGCTTTCTCATAGCCAAGCAGGTATCACACATTCATGTACTAAACACATGTACAGGACACACATGCTCATTCTGGACAATATTCTTCATTACTAATTTTCAGTTATTTTAATGCACCAGTTATTTCTGTACACATGTTAACAAAAAAAGGAATGTACCCTCAGTCTTATCTATTATGAAACTTGTATGCCTGTTAGGTTGATACAGAGGTCTGGGCTTTGCTTCTGTTTTTTGAAACCTGAACTGTGTCCCGCAGCTGATATGAGTAGTGAGTTCACGGCCCTTCGAAGTACAGCAGCCCAAGGTTCGCAGCAGGGCACTCCTGGCAGGCCAAGAAAGGAGGGGGAGTGTGCCACCCCCAGGCTGAGGAGAGGTCGCCAGTCGATGGAGGAGGCGCTTCAAGGCAACCGGAGCCCCCCTCCCTCTCTCCCTCCAGCATCTCCACCTCCACCACCACCACCACCCCCTGCCCCGTTCCGCCGACCCAGAGGCCGGCCTCGCTCAAACCCGCTGCCAAACCAGACCCAGGGGGCCACGGCCACAGCCGTGCACAGTGGGACCACGGACTTGTCCGCGGGAAAGAAAAGGCGGCGTTGCAGGAATAGGAAGTATCAGAATGGGGAGTACATCGTGGAGCGTGAGCAAGCCAGAACAGAAATGGAGGACAAGTGTGTGACCACACGGCAAGCTGCTCGAGCTGAAGCAGGTACAGATCAGCTGGCTCAGCTGGTTTCAAAGCTAGAGCTCACCTGGAGGAGAGCGGCAGGGCTTGCCTGTATGGCAAGCCGAATGAGGATTTATTGCATATCCTTGATATCCAGTTTGTGTTACTAGTTACCTGTTCTTCATAATGTGTTCAGCATTTTGTCTTACTAGTTGAACGAAGCCTTATCGATATCAAAGATTTGCACCTTACTAGTCATTCATTTTGAGCCGCTAGTTGCACTTTGATTCTACTAGTTAGGTCACAAAGCTTACTAGTTGCACACGATACCAACTACTGGCACCACAGTCAGAACTAATGAGCCTTTCAACCCACTAGTGGCCTTTTAAACCGAACATGTTGCATTAAAAGCAGCACTCATTAACTAGTGAAGCAGCAAAAGTGTGACATGTTAACTAGCTATGTTGCGTAGAATCACTAGCACTGGCTCTACGGCTTGCCTGACGTAAGTAGCCTATGTGCGGTCGTTCATTTGCGGTTGTTCACCTTCACACAAATGCTGTCCTGATAAGTAGCCATTGAACACAGTATAAGTCTTTTGCTTAGGAGATAAAGGGGGATCAGGCAGACCGCATTTGAGGAAAGAGGCAAATGAACAGATCTTTAACGGAGAAGACTCGGGTCAGTGCATTCATTTGAAAGATTTGTTCAAAAAGATTTTTCGTTCGAGAACTGTCCGTCATTAAGATCAGTGAGAGTATGCTATTGTATGGGTCTGATGATCTAATACAGGCAAAATTGGATTGTGCCTCTCTAGACTATTAAAGCTTTAACTAGCCTAATCAATATTGAACCTAGGCAGAAATCACATTGTTGTCACTACTTCGTATTATGAAGTCCACGTCATGCCATGATCTCTAGAAAACCGTGTTTAATATCCTGTGATAAAGCAATAATAGGGAGTGCAACTCAAGAGAATTGTTATTTTTGACAGGAATAGGCTGTCATGCAATGTAACAATTCACTTGATCGTTTTATTGGAATCATTGAATAATTTATTCTGTATTTAGCTCGGCTATGTAATATTGGTTATGATGAAAGATCAGAGATTTGCAATGTTTGCACCCACAAACCCGCTATTGTTTGTGGCAGTCCAATCGTGTGCTGTTTTTCTGTAATAAGACTTTTCTCAAGTTGAGAATGTTATGCAAGTGTACTCGTGGAATTGTCTTCGCAACTAGTTATTTGTTCACTTATGAGCATTTTTGTCCAACTACTAAGCAATAAATGGCAACTAGTGGACATTAAATCTTTGATACTAATGCTAAATGCTAAATAATGGAACTAGTTTCATAATTGTCCCCCGCCCCCCTTTCTGATATCCCTATCCCTCTTGACTAACCCCCCCCCCCCCCCCCCCAAGTACAATTTGCACTTATGATGACTATATGTTTAGAACAGCACTTCATATGTTTTTTCCTAGTTATGGATGTGATGCTTTGACTTGTGGAAGAACCTATGCACTTGTAAATCGCTTTGGATTAAAAGCCTCTGCCAAATGACAAAAATGTAAATGTGACTAGTTACGCGAAGTGTACAACTGAAGAAGGCACAACACGTTTTGGGAAAGTGGAACTAGTGGCAAAAAATAAGTAACTTGCGGCTTAAATTTGTCAACATGTTCAGAATGGAATGGAACTAGTTGGACAAACTACCTTGAACTTGTGAACTTGTAAAAACATATCTTATTTTGGTTGTTATACTACTTCAACTTGTGAACTAGGGGGCTTAATAACTAGTTAACAAGTGGGGTGCAGCGTGCAGCCCACTAGTAAACTTGTTGCCAATGCATAGCACAACGTGTTAACTAGTGGACTTCATGCAAATGCAGCATGCAGGACAAGAATTTGTCTCAAATTCTGATAGGTTGACATTTAAAACTGGGCTAGACAGCCAATATTACATACAATTCTCCCAAGTTCCACAAAAACAAAATCCACGCAAATTTACCTTTTTCTGTTTACTGCTACAAATCATCCATCAACTATTCAACTTTCAGGATAATACCACCTTTTGAATGATTACGCCATGTGTATAGTGAAATTAGTATAATTCTTTACCATTTCTATCTTTGGAGTCGATTTTCTCGAAACCTGAGTTTGGATGATATTACAGGTCTCTGAACCACTATGAGTGCATAGTCATCCTATCATCATGAAACTTTGCAAACCTTTAGTCCATATCCAGGAGAGTATTTTGAGTATTTTCTTGTTATAGGATTTAGGGGCAGGTACAGCATCAGAAATCTCATTGTTAGATCTGGAAATTTCATAATTTTTCTTCATGAAAATCCCAAGTTTTTAGAAAAATTATTATTATTACTACTGGTGATTTAAAAAAAGGCTCAAAACAATCTTCATACATGTCTTCTTTAGAATCTGAAAGAATTATAACGATATTGTACGTTCAGTTTTTAGACTGCTACAAAAATGTTTGTATTTGTAATTTCCACCATCTTTAATAAAGTATGCAAATAAGCTAATTTACATATTTTGACAAAATGTATCTTTTCAAGTCCATACCTTGTGATAATTCAAGTATGTACCTCTGAAATTATCTGGAAGACCAAAGGTGTGTTTTCAGTGGAACAACTAGTGGGTTGAAAGGCTCACTAGTTCTGACTGTAGTGCCACTAGTAAGCTTTCTGACGTAACTAGTTCAACAAGTGGCACAAAATGAATGGCTAGTATGGTACAAATCTTTGATATCATTGTTCAACTAGTAAGACAAAATGTCGAACACGTTCTGAAAAACGGGCAACTAGTGGGGAAACACAAACTGGATATGCAGGATATGGAATAAATCCTCTTTCGGCTTGCCATATGCCTGTCCACATTTCTCATGCCTTATCCATGTATCTGCATACATCCCACATCCCTTTTATTAACCACAACATTTACAAAGCAAAAAAATATAACTGGTGCTGGTTTGCCATTCGCTTGCCATTTGTGTCTGAATAGACCTGAGGACCACAGGGGTGTACCCACGCCACAGCGCCACCCTTCCGTGCCCAGGCACCGGCCCAGAGAGTGGCACCAGGAGAGCTCTCCTCACCCGCTCGGGGTCAGCGCGGAGGCCTGAGTGTCATGCCACTCCGGAGTCCAGTGACAAGCCCTCAGGCAAACGGAAGTTCAAAAGCAAACACTTGTATGACACAGATGAGGAGAAGGTAGGGAGATTTCTGTCTACGGAACATGCTGAAAGCTTCAGGAGAGCGACCGTGCAGTTTTGCCATGCCAACAATGGTTGCAGTAGGGTTACAGTGCCCTCCTATGGCTTTAGAAGTTACTGCAGGTTGTGTGAGGGCTGTGCAGATTGATATTGTTGTTGATGACAGTTGTGCGAAGCCTCCTTACACTGCGAGACCTGCATTTCAGCTGAAGAACAAGCGCAGCCACCTTGGAAAACGCTCTACTCCCGTGGCCAACGCGGACAGCCCTCCAGCAAAGAGGCAGCAGTCCCCTGGCTCTGTTTCCTCCCCAAAGGGTCTGTCCTCACCCCTTACTAATAGGAAAGGGGGCGCTAGCAGGGGGTGCGTTCCCGAATCCTCCCCAATCCGGCCCATCCCTCCAGAGGTGCGCAGACTAATCGTGAACAAGAATGCTGGGGAGACCCTGCTTCAGCGAGCTGCTCGCTTAGGCTACCAGGTATACCCTCACTCATTGACTCGCACTACAACATAGCATCGATGGAGACCGCCTACTTCATTTATTAATCGCACCCCTGATAAATATGCCCTGAAATACAGAAAACAAAAAAATGATGTGGCTAAGGTACATTACTGCGACCCGGAAGGTTGGTAATTCAACCCCCGGTGTAGTCACGATAAGATCGGCGAAACACAAGTTTTTTATTTCATTATTGGCACTCGTGGTCTATACTTATTACTACTCCTGGCAAAGATGCCAGCCATTTTATCTTGGTGGGTGGTGAAAAATCCCTCCAAATTAGTTCTCTAACCTTATCATAAATCATAGTAAAAGACCCGTGGCTGTTATCTTTGCCAGTGTTTGAACAAACTATTTAATCAGGGGTACCAATAATTGTGAAACATTTGGGAAATATTTTTTAGATTTAAAAAAATGTGGTTGATTCCATTGAATTATTAATTAAGCGCACTACTTCACACAAATAATGCTTTTGTCAATACCTTTGGCAAGATTATGCTTCTCTTTCAATTCTGGAGTCCACTGTAAGTTAGAGCTTGCGATTTAGTCATTCTATAGATCCTTTTAGCCAAGGCAACTTAAAGTAAACATCAAATGAGCCTGAAATGAAGTTAGAAATCGTGTAAGTGCCACTGCATGTCTAAAGACCTGGGGAGAATAGGGGAAACAAGTTTGTTTCTTTCTTTTCTTTTTTAAAAATGGAAACATTTAAGTATTTTCTGAAAATGTGGGTTGCACAATGTACAGTTTTTGTATTGTGTTTAGAATAAATGTTGCACATGATTAATGACTAAGAACTGTCACCGAAAACTGAAAACGGTGATGGTTGACACGCCATCACGGAAATCCTTCTGTGACCTTTCCCTCCTTCTCTCTCTTTCCTGCTGCACGCCACTCTTTCCCGAAGGAGGTTGTCCTGTACTGCTTGGAGAAAGACATGCGGGAGGTGAATCGGCGTGACAATGCTGGCTACACTGCACTTCACGAGGCATGCTCCCGGGGCTGGGCCCGTATTGTCCGGGTGCTGCTGGACCATGGAGCCGATGTCAACTGCAGCGCCCAGGATGGCACACGGTGGGCAGGGGGCCTGTGGGTTCACTGGTACTGGGCAGCCCCCAAAAAACTGAATAGACAGGCCGAGGGGTTGGGCAGTATGATGATTTTTATGGTCATCAGTTTAGTGTGCTTTGGGACATGGCGTGTTATCCTGCTGGAAGTAGCAGAAGATGCGTAGACTGTGGCCATGAAGGGTATTTTGGTAGGATGTGGTATTTAAAGAATGCTCAGTTTATATTAAGGGGGCTAATGTGTGCCAAAAAACCATTCCCCACACCATTACACAACCGCCTTAACTGTTTGCACAGGACAGGATGGATTCATGGACACATGTTGTTTATGCCAAATTCTGTCCCTACCATCTGCATGTTGCAGCAGAAATCAAGATTTGTCAGAGCAGGCAACGTTTTTACTCATTAGAGCTTCAATGAGTGAAGTAAGTATACTTCCAGGGCTAAAGTTCTTATTCTGAAGTAACTCCATGCCTTCTAAGGTATCCAACCTCAGTGGCTGTTCTGTCTGGTGTTAACGACCATGGGTTCTTCTTAACAGTTGTCCAATGATTTCAGAATGAAGATGGTTTGTTTCGACCAAGAATGAGAAGGCTACAAAAAAACTCAACTTAAGGGGACTAACCCCCAAAACAAGCATTAGCTAAAGATAGCTGCAATACAGGCCTGGCAGAGCAGGGAAGACACCTAGCAACTGGTGATGTCCATGAATCACAGACTTCAAGCAGTCATTGCATGCAAAGGATATCCAAAAAAATATGCAAATCAGAGGCAACTCACGATATAATAGGTCTTTGTCCCAAATATTATGGAGGGCTGTGTATAATTGACTTGGATTTATCTACTTCCTTTGACTTGAAAGCGTCTGTAGTGCATGAAAGAAAGATTTAATTACTATGAACTTTTTTTATTCAAATCAGAACTTGATTTGTGCTTTGAGATGTGCTTTATATTATTGCCTATATATACAATGTGTAGAAATAATGAGCTTACCACCATGCATTCTTGGCTCATTTTCATTATTTGTTTCATTATTTGTTTAATGATTAATAGTGTAATCATCATTACTTTAAACATATTTACTACAAATACACAATGACTTCCCATTATTATATGTGTTCTTTATTTTTATTATTACTTGCATCTTGTATAAAGATATGTAATGTTATTGTTTTCTTTTTCCCAGGCCAATTCATGATGCAGTGGTTAATGACAATTTGTATGTGGTGTGGATGCTGCTGAACCATGGAGCAGACCCCACCCTGGCTACCTACTCTGGGCAGACGGCACTCAAACTGGCCCAGAGTGGCAGCATGAAGAAGTTCCTCATGGGTAACTGACCTTTACACTGCAGGGAGGCACTCACTGATACTCACGCTGATGAAGTAGCCAGTAAACCAGTGTGCTTTGCATACATTAAGGCCTCTACGTGTACCATGGCAATCATTGTTCCACTAGAATACGAAAAAACATTTTGGCCTATAATTATGCTGTTTTTAAATAAACCTCAAAACCGCTAACAGGTAAATACGTTGCAACAGCTTCCATTATACCCTTCAGCAGAACTGCTTCTGTAGTTACCCAGTTGTATAAGTGGGTTGTATCTCAAGAAGATGTGTAAGTCACTTTGGATACGCGTCTGTTAAATGCCTTTAGTGTAAATGTAAGGTCTGAAACCTTTTTAGAATTACTCTGCTGGGGTGCAGTAGCTCTGTTTGATTATTTCCGCTCCATTTCAGAATACTTTGCTGATCTGGATGGACGAGATGAGCGGGATCCCGGACTGAGCTGGGATTTCTACAGCAGCAATGTGTTCGGTAAGATTACAATGCTTGTATTTCGATAATGAGAGAAATCGCACAGGACATTCTTCTGTGATTCTTATGTAGACCATGCTTATGGAATTACTACAAGCCTGGGAGTTTCTGCTGTACTTCAGTCTGGCAAGGATTTCTGGCACCTTTACATGAATTGTACTGATAGCTTGACCCTGGCCAGGACTAGTCCCTTTCAGCTCATTTTTCTAATTGATGAAAAGAAACAGAAACATTAGTTTGGGTAACTGCGGTTTTTATTGTCATTTCTATCTTTTTTCCTCATGAATGATATGCATTAGACTGCATGAGAGTGCGGTGCTATCTGTGTTAGTATAGGGAAAGGTACAGATGAAGTCCAGAGCTTAAGGCACCCTGTGCAGTCGAATCTGCATTGTCACGTACTTCGGGATGATGGTTTTGCGTTTGTATTGCACCTTTAGTCTCACAACTGAGTGATCTATTAAAACTTTTTATTAAAACTAAAGTTGCAAATTGTAATTTAGCCTATAGCGTGTGTATTGGGTTCAGGGGGAGCCCCATGTCTTTTGAACCATCTGGAAATAGAAAATATATATTTTAGTATAAGGGCTGTTGACATAGTCCATATAGAATTGTGTGGTAAGTAATTACATACAACATGTGTGCCTAGAACTAGACTTTTGTTGGTTTCTTCCACTTTCGCACCATGGCCTTTCCCTCACGTGAAAACTCTATTGCATGCTGATTGGCATGAAGGGTCAACCGGCAACCTGCTTATCCTGAACAGGGTCGCAGAGGGCTGGAGTCTATCCCAGCATACATTGAGTGAAAGGCAGGAATACACCCTAGACACACTCATACGCACAGGCAATTTAGACTCTCCAATCAGCCTTACCTGAATGTCTTTGGACTGTGGGAGGAAACCGGAGTACCCGGAGGAAACCCACACAAACACAGGGAGAACATGCAAACTCCACACAGAGAGGCCCGGCCGACCGGGATTCGAACCCAGGACCTCCTTGCTGTGAGACGCCAGTGCTACCCACTGCACCATCCGTGCCGCCTACTTGACCGACAAGCTCCAGATAATTATTTTTAATCAGGACATGATGCTTTCTGCAAGGGCCGACCACAGCTGGCGACATACCGGGCAGACTTTATTCCGACACTCGGCCGATGCTGACCATTGGCTTGGCGTATTCCCTGCTTAACCCGCACTTCCAGGCACGTTGCACTGAAAAATGTTCCACTAGAGGGAGCACTAAACCCACAGCAAAGATAGTGAAGATAACAATGGAGCTCAGAGCAGAGCAGATGCTTAATTCTCCCCTTTCATTTTCAGAGACTGAAGAGAAGGCATGCTGGGATTTCTTGCTCTCACTGCCCAATGAGGAGGAGGCAAAGGATGAGGGGAGGAAGGAGAGGGAAGAGAGAACAGAAGGGGACTGCTTCCTGTTTGAATTCTCAGCTGAGCCCCTTTTACCCTGCTACCATATTCAAGTGTCACTAACCCAGGGGTAAATGTTGTCATGGCAGCTTTTACAAGTTTTTGATGATCTTTGTTAGCTCTAGTCATTTCTGTCTATGGAAGTCATCCAATAGATCCTGGTATATACAGTCCAGCGTTTTTTCTTGCACTTTCTCTGAAAAGTTTATTTCTGTTGTTGAGTCAGGACCTGAGCACTTAGTGCTGTCCATGTAGCTACAGCGCATTACCTTGGAGAAAGAAACCAAAGCTTAGTGGCCTACCAGTCTTCTGCTGTGTGTGCAAATGAAATGGTGAATTAATGGATTGCAGGACGTTTTTCTTAATCCATGCCGTTTCCTTTCGCAGCTTCTGCAATTGGTTCCTCCTTTCAGACGTCTTGAGGCGCCTGAAGATGTCTGCGCGGATATTCCGAGCGCGGTACCCGCACTTCGAGGTGGTGGGGATCTCACAGACGGAGCTGTGCCAGCAAGTGTCCGTCAGCCAGGTTACGCCAGTCCCAAGAGAGCTTTGGCTGGCTGACGGGGAAGGGGAGGGTCCAGTAGAGCTGGTGCGCTGCGTCCCAGACTTGCAGGGGCTGCTGGGCTCTACCGTGCACATCCTTGAGGAGGCGCATAGCCGGTAGTTGCCAGCACCCCGCACCCCTCCTCAAAACTCAAACACTTTCCCAACCTCCCAACACCCCTCTCCAGTCTCAACTTCAGTCTCCCTCAGTGGCCAATCAAATCAGGACAAAGAGAAGTACCCATGAGTCCCACGCAACACAACCAACAGAACCAGCCATTTGAATCCAGATGCTGAGGATGGACTTGGTGATCTTTTCTGATTTCTATATCTCCACTTCTAGTGTTATCAATTTTTATAAGGCACACGCCACTTAAACGGGCTATGGCATCCACAGCGTAAGCGTATTCAACTGCCATGAACCCCAGGACGAACGAGCGTTGAACACAGTGGGGCGAAGTTTTCAGAACTCAATGTCAGTTAATAATTTTCAGCATTCAAGGAACGCACATACTGTATGCATCATAGCAACAGGGTTAACACAATAGGGTTATTTATACACGAGGTGATGGAATTTAATTTGGGTTCAGCCTATTCTGTTGTGCACCTGCTTATTTGTGAGAAACAAAGTTTATCAGGCAGAGAAAATTCCTGACTTTTGTCGCTTAACTGGGCCACATGTTCAGATGGTTCTGCAAACGAGCAGACCTCTTCTACAGATCATAGAAATTCCACCCCACCCCCCAGTGGCCTCATAGAGAATAGTGGCTTTGCACTACACTCCCACACCACCCCACCCAAGCCCACACCCCTTCAAAGACTCAGTGTTTGTCTACAAAAACCTCCACTGTATGAAGTGAACAGTGGTCAGTATTGTTTCACCCCTTCATGTGGGTTTAGGGTTTCTTTCTGCTGTGGGTTTCAGAATACAGCAGTGATTTTCACTAAAATGTCACATTTGCTAGTTTTTCACTGGTCTCACCAATTCTAGGTTGACCCTAGCCAAGTTATGTTTTTTTTTGTTTTTTTTGTTTTTTGGTTTGCTGTTTCTGTCACCTGGTGACCTGATTGGCCCTGATTGCCCTTCTAAATGATTACCTTTCAGTTAACTGGCAATGAAAGGTTGCTTGAGATCAAGATCGTGTGGACCCATGGGCTCATGAGAATTAATTCAGGTCACACTGTCCTTCATCAATTAATTCACCTTTCCCACTCTCCTCATGAACTAATTAATTGCCCCATTCTGTGTTTTATTTACAGTGTTTGATTTGTGTCCTTGCTTAATTTAATAGATGTTATGATTAATATATTTGTATTTGGCAAATGATTTAATATTTCTTTGTATGGTTGGTGCTTTGTTTGAAGTATTGCATATTCCTTTATTCTCTATTCTTTATTCCTTTTTTTTGTATTTCCTTCCTTGCATATTTTAATACGCCAAAGTACAGTTTTATTGTACTGGTGCTACACTAGATTTTGTGTTTGACAATCACTGAAGTTTCATTTGAAGTTTAAACCAATAAATTATATTTAAATAGAAGAGAAAGAAATGTAAAGAATGCAAAGTCAAGTTTTTCTGGCCAGCGCGTAATTATGTTGATGAGTACAAGGTATGTAGAGGACGTATAGGGAAGGACACCTTTTATTTATTTATTTTATAAGAAAAGCAAACCGAATAAAGCATGATTGTCCTCCATGTGTTCATCACAATGTCTTGCTAATACAGATTCTTTATTTAAGGTCTCACTGATTACTTTTAAGGGTATTAATATTCACTTGTGTTGATTGAACCAATGATAAGAGTACGTTCCATCAAAAACAAATATTTGTGTTGCCGTGATATTTTCGCAGCATATCATATGACAAAAAGAGTTTGGACTTATTCTCACCTAGCTACAAGTGGCACAACTAAAAGTGGACACAGATCGCTGCCCCTAATCATAACGGGCATCCCACCAAAGGATGCAGAATTCATTTTACTTAGATGTTTGAAATTATGTAGTGGCAGACAACCTAGGCTACAAATCATTTGATATTAATTTATTTAAATCACGACCATTGAAGCCCAAATTTTGCATTTTGTTAACATTACAAATGCTTCTAAATCGTGTAAAATTCTATCATTTTCAATGTCTTTTCACTAAATATATTTCTAAGCAAAAAAAAAATATATAGGCCAAATATTTACTTACAATTTAGCCAAATTGATGCAAAAGAGAAAGCATGGGGGGTGATATCAGGGGGTATACTACGAAGCGAGATTATTTAAGATCTAACCCTGGGTTTCCCGCACTACTAAACTGAGTTAGGCTACTTTAAATTTGGTCATATCGCCGGGGCAACGTATGCTGCACAGCTAACGTGGTCCAGGGCAGGTTATGCTCAGGCTATCGGCTTGAAACATACAAGGCACCTAACTTTATTTATTTAACTAATTTAGCCTACACTACGGGCAATTTTTGCCAACCCTTGTCCCTGGCATTGGCGGTATTTTGCTATTCACCTTTGACTGTTTAATGTTCTAACTTCGTCCAATATCGTCCATGATATTCATTCGTATCAGTTTTTTCCTCAAGTGAGAATATGCCGCTCCAGTATCCTATGGCCCAAGCACTGCTATAGGCTCATACACACTTACGGAACGTGCACAGTTCTTGGTTAACAAAGCCAGTCTTCACTTAAAAAGTTGGTAACCACCTTTAGAATAGGCCTACCGGTTAAGCCCGATAGCGGTTGCTATCTCGGAGCAGGAGGTATTACCGGTACTTCAGTTTATGTCGGTATATCCGTGCACGTGTCTGACAGATTATATCACAGTGGTAGAGTAGCTGTCATTTCTATGTATGTTAAGTCAAACAATGGCTAATTCAGTCAGGGTAGAAAGAAAAACCTGCATATAGGCACTGACCCTTCGGAAAACGAATTTCCCATCACTGTCCAAGAAACTGATCCGCGGTGCACTCAAATGCACTTGCCGAAAAGGCCTAACTGGGTCACAGACACAATGCGCGCGCACTCTCGGGATTGCCTGTAATACCGAATTCCTACGCTAGGGGTCAGTTTTACCATGGCGAAAAAGCAACCGTATCGCTTTGTTTATGTCGTTATAGTTTATAAATTGACTATTATTATCTGATACGCGGATTCCGTAATTCCAACATGGAACAAACTGAATGTGTAATCTACTTCGCCTGATAACCTTTGCTATCTTATGGTCTTGCTGTATGATTTAAATTATTGAATGATTAGCCTATAGATTTGGGTTTATTAACAATAGCCTATGCATAAACTGATTTTATTCTAGACAATGATAATTATAACAATGATGTCCTTCACTGACTGAGTCAATGTGCGCAATTCCCAAATTCACCGAAAATGTGCTCCGTGATTGGTGCAAGACACAAGACAAGGTGACCCTCATTGGTTTTCAGTGAAGTCCATGTGGGCGCGCAACTCCTGTGATTGGATGTCATACTCTGTACGACCGGTTCCTGGCAGCCCCGAAGGGTTACTGCAGTTCACCAGGGCCTGTCGAATCTCGCAAAGTCTGTGCTTCCCTTTGACTGTACTGAGCGTTTCCAGAATTACGGGTCTGTGAATACCTGGGCCGAGCCTGACTTTGTTTCAGGAGTGCCGCTTAGTCACTACAGCCGCTGCTGTCGTGTTAAAGGTAAATTGACCTAATAATTACTTAAAATCATCCGCAATCACACTATGTCGACTAGAAGTTACACGGCAATGAATATGATTCGATTAAATTCAATTCTATTTGTATAGCGCTTGTCAGAAATACGCTTTACAAAGTAAAAGAAGGGAAGAAAAAATACCAGCCGCCGTCAAATAGCATACGAGGTAAACAACAAAAAAACCCATGTGCGATGCATCTGAAACATAGCAAATCAACGTACCCGTTTGTCACACACACACAATGTAATTTCGTCTACTCTGTAAAAAGCTACTGTCGTAACGAGGCGGTTGGGGGGCGGGGGGTTCTTGAATACGTAGCTACATTGTGGCTATAACTTTGATGTTTTTTTTTCAGTATTATCGCAAGTACAGTGTCAATATAGTGTGCATAGTCCCCGACTTGTACATGTCCTTTTAAGGACAATATTTCTGCATTCAACAATTCAGAATACGTTTTTCCATTGTATTTGCCACTATGCCCGTCCACTGACATCATTCCCGGCCGGCTTCAGGTTTCAGAACAGCCCTAGCACCAAGCCCCCAGCGTTCTACCGTCCTCATTGGCTCCTGGCTCCAAGTCAGTCCACTTTTATTGGATTAAAACGAGGGCAGGGCGCATTCGTGGTGTCTGATTCTTGCGGGAAGGTTCGTGGTTTCAGTTTAGTACTGACTGAAATCGTCTACATTTAAACATTTTTCTGTGATAATGTAGGCCTATTGGTAACACTCACTGAGCCCATTATTAGGATCACTATATTACTAGGATCACATGCTACTTAGGGCCTCCCTTTGCTCTCAAAACAGCCTCCGTTTTCGTGGCATGGACTCAACAAGATGTTGAAAACATTCCTTTGAGATTCTGTTCCATGTCGACATGATTGCATTAAGCAATTTCTGAAGATTTGTCAGCTGCACATTCATGCTGCAACTCTCCCATTCTACCACATCCCAAAGGTGTTCAGATATGGTGACTGGGAAGGCCACTGAAGAACATTGAACTCATTGCCATGTTCATGAAACTAGTTTGAGATGACTTTTCCTTTGTGACATGGTGCATTTTCATGCTGGAAGTAGCCATTAGAATGGGTACATTGTGGCCATGAAGGGGTGCACATGGTCAGCAATACTCAAATAGACTGTTGCATTCAAGCAATGATTGAATGGTATTAGCGGGCCCAAAGTGTGCCAAGAGAACATTCCCCGCACCATTACACCACTGCCACCAGCCTGGACTATTGACACAAGCCAGGTTGGGTCCATGGATTCATGCTGTTTGCATGCCATATTCTGACCTTACCATTTGTATGTCTCAGCAGAAATCAAGATTCATCATACCAGGCTATGTACAGTCTTCAACTGTCCAGTTTTGGTGAGCCTGTGCCCAATGCAGCCTCAGCTTTCTGTTTTGACTGACAGAAGTGGAACCCAACGTGGTCTTCTGCTATTGTAGCCCATCTGCCTCAAGGTTCGATGTGCATTCTGAGATGCTTTTCTGTTCACAACAATTATACACAGTGATTATCTGGCCAGTCTGGCCATTCTCCGTTGACCTCATCAAGGCTTTTCTGTCCGCAGAACTGCCACTCACTGCATGTTTTTTGTTATTCATAACATTCTGAGTAAACTCTAGAGACTGTTGTGTGTGAACATCCCAGGAGATCAGCTGTTACAGAAATACTCAAACCAACCTGTCTGGCACCAACAACCATGCCATGGTCAAAATCTCTGAGATCATATTTTTCCCCATTCTGATGGTTGATGTGAATATTAACTGAAGCTCCTGACCATATCTGCGTGATTTTATGCATTGCACTGCTGCCACATATTGGCTGATTAGATAATAAGGTTCCTAATAAATTGCTCACTGAGTGTATGTTTGTGATTAATTTCTAAAGTAATAATGGGAAGGTCCAACAGGTAAACCTGGCAGGTGCTAAAGTGCCAACAGAAGGCTTTATCTGTGGAATTGCACCATCAGCTATAAACTGTCTGTTCAAGATAGGAGATTGTTCAATGTACTGGCTACAAGGGTAAATTCTCAACCTGAGGTATTGAATGACAGTTCAATATTAAATTGTATCATTGTGATCATACTCTTTTATTTGGTGGCATTTATGTATATCTCTGCTATTAACCCAGTCTTAAAACCTATTTTTATAAAACTGCTTTCTGTGATGTGCCTTTTCCCTTTTTCATGCTGTGTTTTTAACTCTACCTTTCTATAATTTCCTTTTATTTATTTATTTATTTATTTTGTATTCCTTCTTCCCCTTGTATTATTGCCATTGTATATTGTTATTGTATTTCCTGTTTGTACTTCTTTTGTGCTGCTTTTACTGTATCCCCTGTGTTGTCATCTTTATCCTTTTCTTTTATTTCTTCCTGTGCTTGAAAGGTGCTATATAAATACAATTATGGGGCAGCCTGTAGCGTAGTGGTTAAGGTAAATGACTGGGACACGCAAGGTCAGTGGTTCTAATCCCGGTGTAGCCACAATAAGATCCGCACAGCCGTTGGGCCCTTGAGCAAGGCCCTTAACCCTGCATTGCTCCAGGGGAGGATTGTCTCCTGCTTAGTCTAATCAACTGTATGTCGCTCTGGATAAGAGCGTCTGCCAAATGCCAATAATGTAATGTAATTATATTATTATTGATGTATTTATTTATTTAGTTTGCAGACTGTCTTACAGTTATTGACAAGCTTTATTTTCCAACATGCGTAAAAGTCTTACATTTTTAAAATAAAAAAGTATTCCCCAAAAAACAGGTTCCAGAATTATTGGCACCCCTGGTTTAATACTTTGTTCAAATACATTGGAATGGCCGATTCAGGATGTTGTGCCAACTTCTGGTCTTAATCATTTAATTGACTCAATCATATCTTATCTGACATGTGTATGAGTACTGGCTACAGCTGCAGACTGCAAGTTTAATCCTAATGATTCCACTGTGCTCAACCAGGCTAATTTATAGAGCTGTCAGCAATTTAAAAACAAGGCAATTGGTTTGAATAAAAACCAGTAAGCAGACCGGCCCTCAAAGCCCAGAGTTGTGCACCCCTTGTCTTCAGTCTGCACGTTGCTAAACAAGGTGTTCCATATGCTTTATGCCTTTTTATTAATTATTATAGTGCTGAATGGTATGTTTAACCATTCATGTATTGTTTTGTACCCATTATCCAACTTGTGATGGTTAATTACCATCTGTGTCTTCAGAATTGACAGTTATTTTTCTCATGGTCATGGTTGACAAGGGGATTTTGCATGCTTGTTACCTCATTTTTATACTCTAGTGAAACAGGAAATGGTGGAATGACACAATATAATTGCTTCATACTGAGATTACTAAATAAAAAACATTGAAACATGAGAGTAAATGTATTGAAATAAAAGTATATAGTTTTCCTGTATGGTTGAACATAAAATATATACCATTATCTATGTTTTTTATTATATGCAGCCTTTTCTCTTTGTATTAAGGGTGCCAATAATTCTGGAGCCCAATGTACAGTAAATGGTTGGCATTTACACAGCGCCTTTATCCAATTGGCTGCAAGGCGCCAACCAGCTCGTCAGGAGCATTTGGGGGTTAGGTGTCTTGCTCAGGGACACCTCGACACTGCCCGGGCGGGGGATCAAACCGGCAACGCTCCGACTGCCAGATGACTGCTCTTACTGCCTGAGCCATGTCACCCCAGTACATTCGAGAAACATCTTTCTCCTTCACTCATGGTTCACTTGAAACACTCCCTCACTGTCTGAGCATCATAATCCCTGCTGTTTCTTGTCAGACATTGTATTTTAATCCTAATGCTACAAATACCTTCTTAATACTTGGACAAATCCTTGTTGGAGATTTGTTCACCTCATTTCATAATTAGTAACTTTCAGCAAGGCTTCGAAGCCAGACCAAAGACGTGAGAGATTCAGAAAAAAAGAGTTGAAAAGTGAAAAGAAAAGTTTGTCCAGCCCCCTTTTCACATTAACAGCTTTTGTTTGCCTGCAGCCAATTGCTCCTGGCGATCTGTTCTTGAATCACAGTTACACAACACCCTTGCTTCAAATGCAAGGAAAGGGAAGCTCTATTGGTTTTTTGGCCCCATACTGTTCTGTCCAGAAACGTGTCATTGCATAACAACTACTCATCCTGCAGACTCACACAGGCCTAAAATGAACACTTTCTCTCAGTAACACCTTAGATCACAAATATGAAAATATTCAAGGAAGCAACACTGAAATTTGAGTTATTTGTTCACAGAAGGTGCTTTGAAACTTTTTGAAATGCTTGCTTTTTACTTTTTTAAATTGTTTTGGTTCATCAGTAAAAATTCAGTGGGAAAGCAGTTGGCATACTACAGATGGTTGTTTTTGATTTGTTTGGAAACTTGCAATAACAATGATTGACAGATTTGTTTAAGTGATGAGGGTTTGATCTGGTTATTGGATTACAGACTGTGACTGGGGCATTTAACATGAACACACAGAGAAGTATATTTCGGAAGTATATATATATATAGGAGTGATATTCCGTTATTAGCTGTAAACAGCGATTCATCTCAATGTTGGCTACATAACTACTTAATTGTGTAAATACAGAAACAATAATATGAACATGTTATTCTCTTCCTAGACTCTTCAGATAGATTGATATATTCCTTGCATCTATGCTAAAAACATCAGTCAATATAAATTATATTTTTTAGGTGTCTGAGATTTCAGATGGTGCATTGGGTATCAAGCCATCTCAGGAATCACATTGAACTGACTTGCACAGCATGGAGAATGGAATTATCACCTTGCCATTCTTACTAAATGAAGTACTTCTCCAGTATTTATAGGTGGGGTACATTCAGTTGCTTTTTGTGCCATACAGTATGATCTACCTAATTGCTAGCAAACCTACTGTTCGTTTACCCCAGGCATCTGAAGGTGAAATTGAACAAATGTGAGAGTCACTAGTAGTTGCGCATATGCCAGATCTGAAATCCAGTTGACTTGGCCAGCTGAATGTACAATCATGTGCAAAAATGTGAGCACAAGTCAACAAGCCTTTTACAATTAATATCTTGGTGAACAGAAGCAAACCTGAAATGTAAATGTTAAACATTAAACATAAACAGTTAAACATTATTTTCATTTTGGAATGGAAAAAAAGGAAAAGGGCTCTGTGCAAAAGTTTTGGATTATTCTTTGTTACTTTTTAAAAAGATGATTAATAAGGCCCAGACCCAGTTGATTTACTCGTTAGGGCTTCAATGAGTCAGGTGAATATAATTCCAAGGCTGAACTTTTTATTCTGAAGTAACTCCTTCTAAAGTATCAAACTGCAGTGGCTGTTCTGTCTGGTGTTAACAATCATGGGTTCCTCTAAACAGTTGTCCAAGGATGTCACAATGCCACAAAAAACTCAATGTTTTAAACTGCCTATTTCCATTATTAGGTAATGGAAGATAAATGGAACAGTTGAAGTCAAGTTAAGGTCTGGAAGACTAAGAAAATGTTCAGATAGAATGGCCCTAGGCCTGGTGAGTAATGTTCAGAAAAACCCACACATCACTGCAAAAGAGCTGCAAAAAAGAGTAGCAGGCACAGGTCTAGCTGTTCACATGACAACAATACAACTTACTTTAAACAACATGGCAGAGTTGCCAGAAATAAGTCTTTCCTACGACCTCAACACAAAATTATGCATCTGAAGTATGCAAAAGAAAACATTGAGAAGCCTGAAGCCTTTTGGAACAATGTGCTTTGGTCTGACAAAACCAAAATTCACCACAGTTCCCAGACTTGAATATTATTGAAAATCTGTGGCGAGATCTCAAAGAATATTTCTGGGCTAGAGGTGTTGTGCTAGGAAAAATGGGAGAAAATGACAAAAGCGAGAAATGAAGACTCTTAGCTGGCTCCAGGAAGCGTTTACAAGCTGTTATAGTTGCCCGAGGAGGAGAGCTGACAGGGTTCCCAAACCTTTGCACAGGGCCTTTTTCCTTTTAAAAATTATTTATTTAATTGAAATAAAAAGTTATCTTGCTTTAAAATTAGAAGACATTTGTTTGACTTTGTACCATCTAGAGGTCAGGTTCGCTTCTGTTCACCAAGATATAAAAAGGCTTTTTGACCAGGGGTGACCAAATCTTTCCATACGACTGTATTCTGTCATGCTTTCCACTTTTGCAGTTGGACTCAAGAAGCATCTGAAACAAAAGACCAAACCAAGGGCTTGATATGAGACTGATAATAAGATGGTGGAGTCTCTAGTTCTACAATGAGAAAGCTGTGATATGGTTTGCCAAGGCAAACAATATAACATGTAATAAGTGTTAACCTGGCTTTCACGTTCATGTCCAGATAAAGCCAGATATAATGTGTCAAGATATCTGACCTGGGTCAAATACGGAATTGTTTTGGATTCATATACATTTCTTTGCTATTGATATTTTCTGGTGCAATTGAGCTAACCAAGGGAAACAGAAGACAGGGTTTGCACTTCTAGAGAGTATTTAATAGCTTCCAATACAACAGCAAAGTGTAGAATATTATTTTAATCCAAAACATTTGAGGTATTTGACCCATTTTACAGCATATGTAATCTTGATGAAAATGGGGAAGTAAGTACTCACTGTTGATTCAGCCATGCCCCTGAAATATTACTGTCTGCTGCAGAATTATTGGCAGCCAATAAAAAGAAAACTGGCTGCATATAAACAACCCAGATAATCATTTGTATGTTATGTTCAAACATGAAATACATTTACTCTCACGTTGCATTCTTTTTTATTATTATTAAGTAATCTATTTTTTTCTGAAAAGTATAACTGTCAAAATTATTGGCACCCCTAACAATTACTGTAAATAAAATCAAGTAAAAAAAAAAAAAGTTACATTGGCAATAAAATTGTACTTAATATTTGTTAATATCAGTGTAAAATAGTTATATTGTGTCATTCTTTCACAAGCATAGTAAAACATATGGAATGGTTGCAAACATAAACAAAATTCTACCAAAAACCTGTGGTCTGAACTGAAGGGGGCAGTCCATAAGTGCAAACACAAGGATGTCTATGATCTTAAGTTCTGCATAGAGGAATGTTCAAAAATCCCTCCAAATGTGTTCTCTGACCTTATCACAAATAGGAAGATTAGGCTTAGAAAAAAGAAAAAGGATTCACGGCTGTCGTCTTTGCCAGGAGTTGTTGCACAAAGTATTAAACTGTGAAGCCTGTTTTTTGGAGAAATACATGTTTTATTTGAAAAATGTAATACTTTAGTTGATTCCATTGAATCATTAATAAAGCACACTACATATGTTGGAAAATTAAGTTTATGTTAATGCATTACAGTGGTGTTTGTAGATATGTATCAAGGGTGCCAATAATTCTGGACCTGACTGCATATGAAAGTATTGCATTTGTATAGCACATTATGGTTGTTCAATTAACTTTCTAAAGAGTATTTTAAAGTCTTCTCTGGTCATTGTGGTGAGGCAAAGTATACCCCCATTGTTTCCCCCCCATTATATGAATATATAATATAATTGTTATTATTATATTTGGAAATTTGTGCCACCTCTCATCTCAATTCATTGGGGCTAATTCATAGGGTTCATCTCCCTTACATAGTTTCAATCTCTTGTGTGTTCATTTCTTTTCTTAGCGTAGTCATAGATCTGATGAAACTGTGTGTTGTTCTGCATGCCCCAGGTGGCTGCCATTCTCCTGCCTTCTCAAACTACGTGCATGCAACCTAATTCTCATAGAGCATCATTGTTCAGTTGCATACTGATGCACATGAATGCTACTGGATTGAGGCACCTTTGTCAGAAAGATAAGATAAAAGAGAATTGTCCCAAAGGGAATGATTATAGGACACATGGAGACCTCGCCTTTATCTGCTGCATTACGCAGAGATCTGTGCTGCCCTTGTATTTTGGTTGGAAAGTGCAACAATGTAGGGGGCTATTCTCTACTCGACTCAAATTGCTGTTTGTTGATTTCTTTAGAAAATAAAAACCAAGAGAATGGCCTGGAACAAGCACTTTCTATCATTCAAAAACCCTTAGCTGGTGCAGGCAGTGCTCGGTAAAATGTAAATGTTAGGCTTTGGAGAGAATAAACAAACAACAATGATCCCAGAATATAAATTGCACACTGACCTAAATCATTGAGCGGGGAGAGCGGAGGGATGGGAAGGGGAGGGGCCGGGGGCGTGGGGTGCAGATGACCGTGCTCGTGAAAGGCAGGGCTTTGAGAGGGGGATGGGTGAATGCTGTGTGGGTTGAGCTGGGAAATGGAAACCCGGTGAACTGCGCTCTCTGTCTGGTAGGACGGTCAGCAGCTCTAGCGGGGATCTCCACCCACTTGGCTGTTATGTAACCACTGCTGGAGAGAACATTCCTTGTCCATACGATCAGCATGTCGGAGCCCCTCTGATCGTGTATGCACTGCAGACATAGTAAGAGTAGAGAGAGAGGCCAGGCTGCGGGCATGAGGGGCCATGTTGTAGAAAATGTGCGCTGTTGCCAAAAGGATGGCAAAGGGGTTTTGCATAGCTGGTGACCATCCGTGTGCATCTGTGTGTTTGTAAAAAAAAGAAAAAGGAACACATATGGATTATACAGAAAATAATTAATACAGATGTGTTATACTGGCATTTTTTTTTTACAGGAATTCACAAATTTTATCAGTTTTTTTACAAACCTTCTGCATATGGGGTACAGGGATTTGCATGACAGTACTTTAAACTTTTTGATAAACATTCAGTTCCTTCTCAGAAGTCCATTTATCTATATGAGACGCCTTTTAACAGTAATCCTAAGAACCATGCTTTTCTCCTCAGCAGCACAAGAGCAGAATGAACTCAGAGGCCCTGTTCCTTTGCATACATTTCTGTACATGACAGACAAGACTGGGGGGCATGAAAGGGGGCCCCTTTAAGCATGAACATTCCAGTGGGACGGGCTGGGAAGAACATAGTGTTCCAGCTCCAGGAACTTTCAGCAGAGTCAGGAAATTGATAGTGGCAAATGTATAGAGCTAGCTCTTTTCAGCTTATAGAGGAAAAATATAAAGAGAAAACAAAATATAACACGACATTCACTACATGCACACTCTCTTCATTTTATATAATAATAATAATAATAATAATAATAATAATAATAATAATAATTATTATTATTATTATTATTATTATTATTATTATTATTATTATTAGTAGTAGTAGTATTATTATTAGTATTATTATTATTAATGCACCTGTCTTGTCATCCATTTCACATTACATTACATTACATTATTGGCATTTGGCAGACGCTCTTATCCAGAGCCAATAGCCATATGGTGGTATTTTAGTGCAGATAGAATGGCCCGAGACCTGGTGAGAAATGCTCAGAAGAACAGCACAGCACTGCAAAAGAGTAGCAAACAACAATATAATGTACCTTAAACAACAAAGACCCTCATGGCAAAGTTTCCAGAAAGAGCAACCTCAACACAAATTAAGCTTCTGAAGTATGCAGAAGAAAACATTGAGAAGCCTGAAGCCTTTTGGAACAATGTGCTTTAGACTGACGAAGTTCAACTTTTTGACGAGTTACAAAGTAACTGACAGGGTTCCCAAACTTTTGTACAGGGAATTTTTCCTTTTTTATTATTTTGAAATTGTAAAAGGATTATTGACCAGAGGTGTCCAAATTTTTGCACACTACTATATTTGCATAAACAAGCTGGTGTACAAGTCTACCTAATAAAATGGTCACTGAGTGTATATGCTCCAGTGCAGATTTTAGGATGTATAGAAATGGCAACCATGCATATGTAATTTGCAGATTTTCACTTTGGTAAAACTGTGGAACTTTTACAATATGCACAATTATTTTGTACCTCATAAAATAAGATAACATTTCTGCATTTTGATTGTGTGTTTACAAAATAGATATTCCTAGATCAGCGATACTCAACTCCAGGGGCCTATTCCACAAAGCAGGATTAGTGAGTCAACTGCACTGAGCAAAACTCAGACCCCGCCCAAGTCTGGAGCATGAGCTGCAGTAAAAAGCTATTCCAGGTTTTACCTTGTGCAGTTATTCAGCAAATTCAGTGACCCTGTCTGCAGGTATTTTCTCCATTCAGGAACAACACAACCTGATTTCACTAATGATTTTACGTCCAAGGAGGTAAAATTATGAATTAAATCATAATGGTGGTGTAGTGCATGATAGGAGGAAATACCTACAGACACTGCAGCCTGAAGAAGCTGGAGTTCAGTAGCACTCTTCTCGGACAGAATACAATAGTGCGGAATAACGTCTGTTCCCCAAGAGTAGCAAGAACCAAAGAGTACAGTAACACCTTTTATCTTTACCAATACACTCAGTGATCACTTTATTAGGTAGACCTGTACACCAGCTTGTTAATGCAAATATTTAATCAGCCAATCATCTGGCAGCAAATAAATGCATAAAAGCATGTAGACATGGTCAAGAGGTTCAGCTGTTTTTCGGACCAAATGTCAGAATGGGGAAGAAATGTGATCTAACTGTGAACTAACTAACTTTGACTGTGGAATGATTGTTGGTGCCAGACAGAGTGGTTTGAGTATCTCAGAAACTGCGGATCTACTGAGATTTTCATGCAGAACAGTCTCTAGAGTTTGCAGAGAATGTTGTGAAAAACAAAAAACATCCCAGGGAGCAGCAGTTCTGTGGGCAGAAACGCATTGTTAAAGTGAGAGGCCAGATTGGTTGAAGCTGACAGGAAGGTGACAGTAACGCAAATAAACATACATTACAACAGTGGTATGCAAAAGAGCATCTCTGAACATACAATATATTTTAAAATATTGTACTCTATTGTCCCTTTAACCCACAGTGTCTGCTATGTGTGTACTAAATGTTTTATTTGTATACAGCGGAGATCAAGGTCCCATCTCTGTCATATAACTATCCCTTGCTTGGTGTGCAGCTCAGGCGAAAATAAATACAACTCTGTAACACACATCAGAGCCAGACTGTTACTGGAGCACAAGATATGAGGCTACCAGGGCTAATCCCAATTCATTTGCAAAAAAAACAACTGTATGAACATGAATAAGCTCCAAAGCCAATTTGTGTTGACCTGTGCATGAGTCATGATGACCTTAGACTAATCATCATCGTTCTACACTATTTACAAATTCACCTCTGAAGAAAGACTGCTTCTTATTGTTTATGGAAATGTTTAGATTCTAGTAAGCATATTCATCACTTGTATGAATAAAATGTTTGTGCAGAAGTAAATGCCAATATATTATTCTTATTAAACAGGGATGTGGGTACTCACTGTGGATTTGACAAGGTCACGATTGCCTGAAAGATAAAATCAGAGTAACCGACCATTGTTACAATTCTACTTTTGCAGAAATGCATTTGATATTACATTAATGACATTTGGCAGATGCTCTTATCTAGAGCAACGTACAGTTGATTAGACTAAGCAGGAGACAGTCCTCCCCTGGAGCATTGCAGGGTTAAGGGCCTTTGCCAAGTGCCCAACGGCTGTGCAGATCTTATTGTGGCTACACCGGGGATCGACCACTCACCTTGCGTGTCCCAGTCATGTACCGTAACCACTACGCTACGATATGACTGAGTCACAGACAACAAACACACTTGGGTATCACAGTTTGATATATTGTAAGTGTCCAAGTAACTTTCACAGCATTTTCTGACCTTTCCTATATTGTTTAATCTTCAGATAAACGTGACCTGCTATGTAACAATAAATCATTGGGCAGGTAGCTCTGCACTTTATGGCATTTTCGTGCATTGCAAGGGCGGTTTATCTTTACAGCAAGGGCCTGCATCCAAATAGAAAATACGTCAAACAAGAACATCATCAAAAAGACCAAGCACAGCACAGCACAGCACATAGTCTTCAGGCCTGGTCTTTCCTAATTTTCATAACCTTTATTTTCCTGTTAAGCATCTATAGTATATGACAGTGTCTTCAAGAAGCACTATAAAAAAATCAGTATTACGTAGGTAACATGTTTTTTGTCTAGAAGCTGGAATAAACCATGTGTGTAGAATGCATGAATATATGCTTAGCTCCCTGTTTTGTTGTTCACGAGGTCCTGTCGCAGTGAAGGCCGGCAATAACTTAATGAGCACGTGGGGCTTGATTAGGTTATGTAGCGTGAGGTGTTGTTTCAAGACTCTAGGCGCCCCCCCGCCCAGTGGTCAGGCAGTCTACATTACGTAAATCTACAATTGATCTGTAATTTTGCGAGCTTCTCTAAGCACAAAGTTACGCCCTTGTCTATCTTGCTGAAAGATCACATTAAGCTCACTGTGTATACTGTATGTCTGAAGGGCTCTTTTTCCTTTAAAACTTATAAAGTGGGTCCCAGTTACATTTTCTTTCACATTTGTTTGTCCGTACACAGAAACCTGAAGTTGAGATGAAGATCTTGTTTTGCGAGATCAGTTACCAGGGCACTGCTTGGCAAAGAGCAGATAGCCGTTTTATTTTTTTTTCCGTCAGGCGTGTCTGAGCAGATCTGACTTCTGTACGGATGCCAGCAGACCAATCAGCAGCCGTTATGCAATGCCCTGCAGTGTGTCCCAGAGAACCAGGGGGTTGGGGGGTTTGGGTTGGGCCAGGAAAACCGAGGCCAGCTGGCTTAGGGCAAGATAATGGTAAATGATGCCTGCCAAGTCTCAAATTGGTAATCACGCAGTTTGCTTGCTCCTTTCTTGTGAGCTTACACCCACATATCCAAATTTGGAATCTTTGTTCACACTCTTTCCCATGAGTGTGCCTACCACTATCCCGCTCCTTTTGCCCCACCTGTCGCAACCAATCGCCCTGTTCTCCAAGTGCCCTGCAATTATCATCATCATCTTCATTTTTGCCCTCTGAGCCTCGAACCGGAAGAAATATAACCTACTTAACTGCAGTAAATCAAGTGTTTTGACATATCAGGTGAGACGTGACCCTCAGCTTGTCCACACACTTTATAGCACTGGGTACATTGTGTGTTTGCCACACCATCAGATGTTTGGACACTTCTCCAGATGATAAAGCAGGGCAGCCTGTATTTCCAGACATTTTCACAGCAGTATTTCTCAAGAAGTCTGAAGTGCTTGGTTACCAGTGATTTACAGAGAAACTGAAGGGCTCCATAAGCCAATGGGAAATGGAGATTGAAGAGGGGGTGGGTTTTGAGATATCAAGCAAAATTCCCAATTACTCATTGGCCAAAAATGTCAGGGGACCCTACAATTCCAAACTCTCATAATCTGGTCGGATCTCTTTGCTCACTCCCCTTTGATTTTCTGGTCTGGCTGTTATTAGTGCAATATTCTGCAGATTGAAGAACTGATGAGCCTTGCACTGTGGTTCTGCTTGGCCTGGCTCTCTGTTCAATGGTGTGATGGGAGGAACATTTCTGGTGTTGCATGCTCGTGCACACCCAAGGGTTGGGTAGCGTGTTGGGTCATTGGTGACTGCAGCACGGAGGGAACTTGCCGCTTTGGTTCCAGCTGGCTGTACTCCAGTTACCCTCCCTCTGAGCTCCATAACTGCGGGAGGCGCTCTGCCACTCTTCAACCTTCCGATATCTTTGCCTTTGTGTTGTCATCCTATTAGCTGCTGACTGGGAGCTGTTGCTATGGGGAGGGGTGGAGAGTTTGCTCAAAGCAAGGAAGTTTGCACAACGCAATTGGCTGTGGCAGATGGCCCTTTCTACTGCTCATATTTCAGTGCAACATAATTGCTCCATGTAATTATGCAACTGTGCGTTTAGAGCTTTGTGTGTAATTTATATTGAAGGTCGCACTGTGTGGCGTTTTTGGAAGTTATATGATTTGGAATGACTCTTGGGCAGATTAACCAGAGTCAGTGCACTACTACAGCCATTTTCTCACAAGAACAGCTAACTGGATCTCTGTATTTTTTATTTTAAAAAATTTTGTGGCAAGACATGTTCAATGTTGTCAGCTGTTTAATGTGGCAGTAATAACCATTGGAAGAACATTTCTATGATAAAGTTGCTTGTTGTCAGAATATGCAGGACAGTATGCAGTCATGTTATAAAATATAAAGCACACTTAATTTGAGGAAGTCGTCGTGTTATTCATGGTTATCTCTTTATTCACTGACACTGAGCAGTTCCCACCATTTCCTTTATGAACAATGCACTGCTAGTGCACATTTCTGCGCTCAATTTCTGGGATCTTTGCACAGAGTGAATCAATCATTAAGCTCATAAGGATAAGAACAAGGAAGAAAGGAGGTATAAGAATTTTTTGTACTGTAATTATCAAGCAAGTGCTATCCATTTCTTTCAGTGCAAAATCAGCATTGTTAAACATACTGAGTTCTCCGATTTGAATGTCCCTTAAATGATATGAACCTGGAGTTTGCACAGAACCACAATCAGTGGTTTCACCATTTCAGCTCAAGCATACTTGTTTCTACAGTGCATCTGTTGTCTGATAGATTTCTAATGTCAATGCAATGTGACAATGTGGGCTGTTGTATCCAAATCCTTCCTTCCACGGGGTCACTACAAGTTCTACATTTGTAAGGTGCAAAGTCTGATAAAAAAGCCAATTTCATTACATTTTTCTGTGTTTTTCTAAGTGCCAATACAGAATAATGCCAAGAATTGTCTAACCATGTGTATAGATCAGGTATGTCAAACTAATCTCCAGGGGAGCATTTCACAAAGCAGGATTACTCATTTAGCTGGATAATGGCATTGAGTAAAACCCAGAAGAGCTCTTTTTACTTTAACAGTCCATGTACCAAATTTGTGAGGGTTCTGGGTTTTGAAACAGGGAGCTGGAGAGTTGCAGTGTCTGTTGGTTTTTGGTATATTTCAGTGCTTAATTGAAGTCATTGGTTGACTAAAATCTATATACCTTGTCTCCAAGGCACAAGCTGTCTGCCGAAACCACAAAAACCAGCAGACACTGCGGCCCTTCAATACTGGACTTTGAGATCTCTGACATAAATGATAGGGATTGAGAAGGGTGGTCCTCCTGAAACACAATCAGCATTATGACAGGTAATTCAAGCAGTTACCATGTTCATTCATAAGCCAATGTTACATCTGCACAAAGTGTGCTGGCAGGCTCTCGACTCCTTTTTATGGTGGATATTGATTTGAGAAGACATAAAATCATGTGGTAGGTTCAACTTTCCCTTGCTAAAAGCTGTTCATTGTTGATGATGAATTGTTCATTCCAAGTCACCGTTTAAATTATATAAATGAAAAGATAGGAAAACAAAGGAAATGTACTTACTGTAATGACTGCGGATACCTGTGTACCACATCTTAATGAAACTGAGAAATGAAGACATTGTGTTGCCACAGATTAAGGTGCGAGCCAAAATCACTGCTACTTATGGGCTATTATGTGGATTAAAAATAAAAAGTGAGTGCAGATAACATTAACCTTACTAGAAGTGTACAAGGAGCAATTTTTTTACAGGTACAGTTGGAGTACTCCAATTTAAGGACTCATATTATATTCACATATAATGTTGTTCTAACTAGCACACTAAACAATGCAAAGGCAGCAGGACAGCACGCTCATATAGATTAGTGGTCATTTCCAGGAGTTTTAATCCAAGAGAAAAGGAGGGATACAATTTATTTTTAGCTTTTTGAAATGACAGGTGCAAGTGACTCGCTCGCTGGGCAAGAAACCGTATGGCTGAGACACAGTGCTGGACAGGACTGGCAGCTGTATAGAATCCAGCCTAGACAGTCACAAAACTGCCTGTGAGGGGTTTACCTTGTATGTTAGATTGCATAACAAAAATTAGGTCCTGTAACAGTTAGCCCCACCCACTGCAGCTGTTCTCAGCTCTTGCAGACATATCCAATCTCGCAAGCGTGCTGGGCAGGGAACAGCACGGATTTACATACATCCTGAAAGAAAACACCAATAAACAGAAAATTTTTGTTGTGTTTATTTTGGTCTTTGACAGCATTAACCAGGAGTGAGAAGATACAGTTTACAGCTGCCTCAGAGAGAATAAACTCCCATTCCCCAGAAAAACCCCAAGGACAAAGTAATTGTCAGCATATGCACAGACAGAGCACAGTACTGAACTGATTGTAACTCCCCAAATCTATTTGAAAATGAAAAATCTGGGCTCTGATGCAGCCGGGATTGCAGCACGTCAGATCATCTGTGGGGTCCATCTGTGGGGTCCAACCCTTGCTTTTTTTTTTTTACTGAAATACTTGTCTTGAGTGAAATCTATCCCAATGAATTTAGTACACAATCTTTTTGTGCCAACAGTATGTGCCATTCAGTGTTCAATTTTAGTTCTGGTTCTGGGTTTGGGGGAGGAGAAAAAAAAAAAAAAAAAAGTTTAAATTTTAAACCTATGTTAAGGCCTCCCATACATCTCAGTTGGGAAATTGTGGAAGATTCCGCCAGATCTATATTTTACTTCCATGGTCTTCCAAGTCGAAGTTTGCAGGCCTGATTTGTTGGATGTGACAGTTTGAGGCAACAAGTGGGGCAGGGCTAACCCAAACAGGATTGGTGGGATGCATTAACATGTTAGTTATTCTATTCAGTTCATGGCCCATTGCATGTTGTGAAGAGAGGCGAGAGACCATTTTGCATCTGCCCACTTCAGTGCACTGCACACCTCCTCAGTGCTGAACAGCAGAAATGTAAAGAGTGTTCATCCCAAATAGGACAGACCTCCCCTATCTCATGAAGTTGGCACCCCCGATCTCCCTCTTGTAGCGATTGGTGAGATGGTCTGCTTGTAGGGTGAGTTTGGAAAGGACCCCAAACAGCCCTCGCAGGTGATAGTGGAACTGGCTCTCCAGGTCCAAGGTCTCATTGCATGGCACCACCCCGACCGCCTTCGATTGTTCCTCCTCCTGCTTGACAGCCATCTCCAGAAAGCTGGGTCCCCCGCTCATCTCACGCTTCAAGAGACCCCACTCCATGTCATTCTTAATGGATTTAAGTAGAAGGTAGTGTTCATACATATCTTTCTGCTTGCCGGGGTCAGACGGCTCAATGCTGTTGTTGTTGTCAACCACCAGGACAGGGCTGTCTTGCTCCTCTAGTGGGACATCCCGCAGTAGGTTAGGCACCATTATCGTCTCATCCATGTTATTGGCTGCAGCGATGAAGCGATTCATCACATTGAGGAGGGAGTGCTTGTGGTTGGAGAAATCGTTGTTAATCTGCATCATGGTGGATCTTCAGGTAGACTTTGGGCAGGCTGGGAACTTTATGGAACCACAGGTGTTTCCAACTAAAGACTTGAGAGCTGGAGACCTGCATATTTGAAGTAAATGGTGCATATTTAGTGCGTAAGCAGCAGATGAACACTTTTTTTAGGCTTTAAAAATTTTACTTTGGTCCTGTGCATGAAGAAAAATCTGAGGCTTTCACCGACATCACTGATCAATGCAAAAAGAGTAGGCTACTACTGGAATACAGCAGATACATTTGTCAAAGTCGTGCAATTCATTTAAATCGATAATCATATGAAATTACTAAATGTAACGTTACACCTTTTAGATAGCCAGTGCTAGAATAGGCTTGAATAAAGCGGCATAACGAGTCATTTGTAATTAAATAAAAAGTAATGACACCTAATACTGAACCCAATGAGACCTTTTTTCGACGGCTTAAATCGTTTGCAAAGCCATGCGTCATTCAGCTTATCCGTTTTGCGCGCTGTAATTAGCAAGTCAAACAGTCAAGCTAAAGATACGATGAAACAACCGCACATTTCACTTCATACCGTGACGTTGCATTCAGCAATAATAAATGTTTCAGGTCAGACTAACATGGCAATTTGAACCGGCGTAAGATTGGAGAATTTACTCAGATCTGAAAGCAGACGTATTGCCAATTAGCCTATAAGCTGTTAATGATATTCTGTTAGCTAGCTATAGCTGTACAAAAATACCTTGGTGCAGCAGTGTGGACGACTGCAGGATTGTTCAGTTGTTACAAAAAAGCAAATGTTGCTTACCTGAATAAGTCTAGGACTAAAGAAAATCAGTTTCAATGCGATCTTAAAAGAAACCGGTAGATCTTAATGCCCAGTCTCAGTTCCTGCACCCCTAGCGTGGCAACCGTTCCCAGCGAAAGTCTGCAGGCGACACTGCTATTTATACTGGACGACGGGCGGAAAAAAGGACTCTCCCACTCTGTCTCCGTTTCGCAGACATTGACAACGCCCACATTGATTAGACTGAGTGCAAGGATAACCAATTACAAAACAGTAGCGTCTGCTTCTGGCGAATGATATACGAATAATTCAGGGGTTTGGCTCTGTGGACACCACCCGACCATGCCCTTCACGAGCCATTAATCTCACGCTATTAGTTTCACAAATATATATGGCGAAAATCAAATTAGTTCCATAATGTACGTTTAATCCAGGTTTCTGTAGCTATTAGGAAACTGGATCTAAAAGCTACCTCGTTTTCAAAACATTACCGTTAAGTGAGTCAAGGTGTCACATTTCCTGAACATAACAAAGGTAGGCTATTTTAAAGCGGAGACAAAGTTGTTTAACCACAGAAAAAAGACAAAGAAAAAAGGTTGTGGGTGGCTGTCACTGCGCTCCACGCATCATTAGTGGCTGCAGACAATGCTTCAACTAAAATCGAATGCATCAAAGGTTGCACTTTATTGGGTAAGTTATAGTCCGCGTCCACGTTATTGACCACAATTACCAGTTTTGGTGACAATTACCAGTATACATTACGACAGGCCGACCAATTGTTCACAAAAAATGGCAGTTTATGTCCATTCATCAGTGCGGCCATACACAATTCCCAAGCGGTGTGAACATACAGTAAATGATTGCCTTGCGCCATCTAGCGATGAGTTAAGACTTCTCGAGCAGATCAGAACAGGCATGAGGATCCAGCGGATGAGCAGGTGCAGCCTTCTACCATTCAGCCTGGATCATCCACAAGAATCAGAATTGTTTCATCAGGACTACTATTGGGTACACCTATCTAGTACCAGGCATGACCCACTTTTGCCTCCAAAACATCCTGAATTCCTTGCGGCACGGATACGCAAAATAACCATCCAAAACTTGATTTAATCTAAATGACAAGAGGTCAAATGTGGTTTATTATACAACTATAACAGTACCTATGCATATTTTGGACACACGTTGTTTTGTGCTATGATGACCCATCATACAATCTTGCTTAAAGAATTATGTTTCAGGAAATAGAGGGCTTCAGAAGCATGTAAAAGTAAAATCTTTTATTAATTTCTACTTTCTGGTGCAACATTTTCAATAGCCTCATCAGCTGCCTCTTTTGACATCATATGAAGGCTCCTGTTACAGTTAGGGTGACCATGTTAACCAATTACAAATACAGGGACAGGAATGGACACAGAGGTAGCTCAGAAGCAAGTAAAACCAATCAGAGTGGGTAAAGCAGTGAGAGAGAGCTGAGGCAAGGTGCTGGAAACAGTTCTGACAGATTTTGGTGCTTACTGACTCAATAGCATCACACAGTTCTGCAGATTTATTTGCCACACATATTTTGTAAGCCTCCCATACCACCTCATCCCAAAAGTGCTCTACTGGATCTGGGGACTGTGCAGACCATTGGAGTAAATACTGTCACAGTCATATTCCTGGAACCAGCTTGAAATTATGTGTGCTTTGTGCATTATCCTTTTGGCAGTATACATTTGAAAAAGGGTAGACTGTGGCCATATAGGGATGCATGTGGTCAGTAATGGTGCTTGGGTATGCTGTTACATTCAAATGATGCTCAGTATTAGGGGCCTAATGCAGGCAAAGAAAACATTCCCCACACCATTACACTACTAGCAGCAGTCTGGACTGTTCACACAAGGCAACATGGGTCCATGGATTCATATGTTTATGTCAAATTCTGACCCAACCATCTGCATGTTGCAGCAGAAATCAAAATCTGTCAAAACAATGTTTTTTCCAATCTTCAATCATCCAATCTTGGTGACCACATGCTAACTGTAGCCTCATCTTCCTGTTCTTGGCTGACAGGAGCAGAACCCTACGTGGTCATCCACTTCAAGGTTCAACACACTGTGCATTCAGAGATGCCCTTCTGCACTACTGTTGTAACCAGCTGTTATTTGAGCATGTGTGGCCTTTCTTTTAGCTTGAACAAGTCTGCCTGTTCTCACTTGACCTCTCTTATAAACAAGGGGCATGCTTTATATATCGAGTTGTACACAATTCGCTGTTTTGAGGAGCAGACTATTAGCATTACCGAGCACTAAAAGTGGTCAGTGAGTGTAATTATGCATAATAACCATCCAAAACTTGATTTAATCTAAATGACAAGAGGTCAAATGTGGTTTATTATACAACTATAACAGTACCTATGCATATTTTGGACACACGTTGTTTTGTGCTATGATGACCCATCATACAATCTTGCTTAAAGAATTATGTTTCAGGAAATAGAGGGCTTCAGAGGCATGTAAAAGTAAAATCTTTTATTAATTTCTACTTTCTGGTGCAACATTTTCAATAGCCTCATCAGCTGCCTCTTTTGACATCATATGAAGGCTCCTGTTACAGTTAGGGTGACCATGTTAACCAATTACAAATACAGGGACAGGAATGGACACAGAGGTAGCTCAGAAGCAGGTAAAACCAATCAGAGTGGGTAAAGCAGTGAGAGAGAGCTGAGGCAAGGTGCTGGAAACAGTTCTGACAGATTTTGGTGCGTACTGACTCAATAGCATCACACAGTTCTGCAGATTTATTTGCCACACATATTTTGTAAGCCTCCCATACCACCTCATCCCAAAAGTGCTCTACTGGATCTGGGGACTGTGCAGACCATTGGAGTAAATACTGTCACAGTCATATTCCTGGAACCAGCTTGAAATTATGTGTGCTTTGTGCATTATCCTTTTGGCAGTATACATTTGAAAAAGGGTAGACTGTGGCCATATAGGGATGCATGTGGTCAGTAATGGTGCTTGGGTATGCTGTGACATTCAAATGATGCTCAGTATTAGGGGCCTAATGCAGGCAAAGAAAACATTCCCCACACCATTACACTACTAGCAGCAGTCTGGACTGTTCACACAAAGCAACATGGGTCCATGGATTCATATGTTTATGTCAAATTCTGACCCAACCATCTGCATGTTGCAGCAGAAATCAAAATCTGTCAAAACAATGTTTTTTCCAATCTTCAATCATCCAATCTTGGTGACCACATGCTAACTGTAGCCTCATCTTCCTGTTCTTGGCTGACAGGAGCAGAACCCTACGTGGTCATCCACTTCAAGGTTCAACACACTGTGCATTCAGAGATGCCCTTCTGCACCACTGTTGTAACCAGCTGTTATTTGCGCATGTGTGGCCTTTCTTTTAGCTTGAACAAGTCTGCCTGTTCTCACTTGACCTCTCTTATAAACAAGGGGCATGCGTTATATATCGAGTTGTACACAATTCACTGTTTTGAGGAGCAGACTATTAGCATTACCGAGCACTAAAAGTGGTCAGTGAGTGTAATTATGCATAATAACCATCCAAAACTTGATTTAATCTAAATGACAAGAGGTCAAATGTGGTGAATTATACAACTAGAACAATACCTATGTATATTCTGGACACACGTTGTATTGTGCTATTATGACCCATCACACAGTCTTGATTAAATAATTATGTTTCAGAAAATAGAGGGCTTCAGAGGCATGTAAAAGTAAAATGTTTTATTGATCTGTACTGGTGTACAGAGTTCTACTTTCTGGTGCAACAACATTTTCAACAGGCTCATGAACTGCCTCTTTTGACATCATATGAAGGCTCCTGTTACAGTTAGGGTGACCATGTAAACCAATTACAAATACAGGGACAGGAATGGACACAGAGGTAGCTCAGAAGCAGGTAAAACCAATCAGAGTGAGTCAGGGAGAGCTGAGGCAAGCAGCCAGCCTGGGAGCTAGCTAGGAACACCAAGAGTACCAACCAGAAAAAAACAGGGCCCTGCCAGGTCTACAAAACATCCAAGATGAAAAATACTAATTCCACAGAAAACAGCATCAAATTCTAAGATTTCCTAAGGTGTGAAGTTTAATTACTTTTTGTGGAGAATTCAGCATACAATTTCTTCGAAACATTTAGAGAAATGCAAAATATACAAAAACGAAAATAGAACATACTGAATTAGGAATGCCCTGTTCTGCATTTTCACATATTAATCAAAGGCCCATTATTCATATAAAGATAGATGAATAAAAAAAAGTCACATATTGCATGGGCATAATTCCCTTTTTAGCCTACTACTTACGTTTTAAAATCTGAAGAGTATACTTAATACTGAATCCTAAAAAAAACCTAAAAGCAATAAAGCTTTCCATTCAATTTTTCTTTCTAAGCTTAAAATCATGGGGAAAAAATCGTTTTTGAATCGACCCACACTGAAAACGCATATATGGATCGTTCTTAATACACAAATCATGTGACACTGACTCATCTACTATGCTGGAGAACGTGTTGCTATGGCCGCATGTCCTCCAACAAGGCCTAGAATCTCGTCGTCAAGGAAATTGGCAAATGATTAATAACGATCTATACTGCTGTCTGTAGAGGACGGAGCTGGATATATCCAAGTTTACTGCTGGGTTGTTTGGAAGGGTAGAGAGAAAGCAGGAGCTGGCTGCACAGCAATTTAATTCATATCAGAAAAGGTAAGATGTGTAATGAGAATTGATAGTTTGTAGAAAATAACAAAATAACAGCAACACTGAAATTAAATGCACTGAAAGTCCCTTGATCCGAATGCTCACTTTCAAAACTATTAGCGTCTCTTACAATCAGCTGCTTTTGTTCGACACATTTAAAAATATCTACATGGAGGCCTTCTGTAAAAAAACTACTATCCTAACTACTGTAAAAAGTCCCTTATTGTGTTTGTCACTTCTAAATACCCCCCCCCCCCCCAAAAGAAAAAGAGAAAGAAATTCAGTCTTACAAAGAGCAGCAAAATTATCTACATAAAATGCCTAAAAACATATACGTGTACATAAGAAATTAAGGTAGAAAAAGGAGTTCCCTTTAATCCGTGGAACAGCCAGCAACATCCATGTGTAGTCTGCAGAAATAGAAAGTGATATTGCGTTACAAAGCTGGTTTGTAAATGAACACATTAT
The DNA here is from genome assembly GCF_963514075.1 of Conger conger. Classification (NCBI taxonomy): domain Eukaryota; kingdom Metazoa; phylum Chordata; class Actinopteri; order Anguilliformes; family Congridae; genus Conger; species Conger conger. Next base: position 15,409,289 of record NC_083766.1, on the reverse strand, counting down.
AATGTGCATTTTATTCAAATTCATGGCATTCTACTAGTTGTCCTAACAGTATATGCAATTATATTTAAGCACTGTAATGAAACCATTTTTAAAACCATTATAACCAGGAGCACTTTGTGAGCTTGAATATATTTATTTACTGACATGTATACAAATTATTTGAATTAGGGATGTGACAAATCATCAGTTCTTGTAAGTGTTTAACATTCTATTTTGGAAACGGTAAACCATGCACTATACTGTTTATGACCGCTAGGGGGCATTATCTTATTCATGGAAGAAAAAAGAAAAACTGGAGTAGGCCTACTGACAAATATTCTAACTTTATTTTCGGCCATCTTAATAGTTCCATTTAAATTTCAACATTGGAAGTCAGATAATAGCCTAATGGCCAAATTAAACATTTACATTTACAGTGCCATCAGGCAGTGTAACCTTTGTCCCTCTTCCCTATGGCTTCTGCCTGACAGACTTGATTGGCATGAAATGTGTAAAACTGCTGATGTTACAAACAGGGTTGTGCATTCAAACTTCTGTGGCCATGCAATATTTCATCATCGGATCTATTTAACTATATTCGACTGGTCTAATGATTTTACTTTTTTTGCCAACAATTCTTAAACTACATGGTCCAGGAAAATGTAGGTAAGCTCTGACCAACATTAGACAGAACACACGTTGTATAATGATTGCACTATTAACTCAATTTAATTTGGAAAATTGTTGGATTTAATAAAATGATGGAACAGTGCTTACACGCAATTATAGTCTGACTTTTTCAACTTGCCTAGCGTATTCGTATTTGAACCAACACTTTCTTACATACAACTAACTTTTGCTTCATTCATTAATATCTGTACTGAATGAGGTCTCAATCAGTTTGAGAGATAATTACTTGTAAGATTAAAAAAAGCTATTTCCTGAAGTAACTTTAAAACGATAACATAAGCAGCTACACCTGTATAAATACACCTGTATTTATTGCTAACAAGCTAAATAAGAGAAAAACTAACTGGATATTAGCAGACCATTTTATTTCTGACAATAGTTTTATCCTGTTAAAGTGCAAGTGTCTGGCTGTGAAATTACAAATGCCCAGGAAAAGAAGTTGTCAGATTTGACATCTGTGATTGTCGAACCCACTCAGAATGATTAAACGCATCTTTAATAAAGGACAACATTTTTCTTGAAACCAGCACTGTAAATTGGTGTTTTGACACTTGTAGTTTCCAATGTTTGTATGTATGACTATGAGGTGAAACTTTAGTTGACGTGTGTCACTTATTTAACTTATTTATTTCTTGTACATACAATAAAGGTGTTTTTCCCACATTAAAGATCCAAACAAAGTTGTTCAATAAATGTAGTTAATCTAACCAAAATATTTTACTGACATTGTCTAAAAAACACATAATTCTTAAATTAAGAATTAAAAACTGTGCAGCTTGTTCTTTTTCTTATTTAACTGCACATGCTTTCTTAGAGACAGGAATCAATATCTCACCATTTACTTCACAGTAAATAATACACCTTAGCAATGGTGCACATTTTTAACAGATAGAATAGACCACACTTTTTTCAGTTTAGATTATTTGAATTATATGCTTAAATTATGTGTGTAGCCCTTTTTAAAATGACTGTCAGTGTAACCATTTCCTCAATATGGGACAAAACGTATGAGGGCAAACACATTTGGCTTGCATCTCCAGCCTGCGTTTCCCCTGCTGTACTGAGCGCCCGTTACCATCTGGGAAACGCAGGCTGGGGATTCAAGCCAAACACGTCCAGTGACGTCACTGCATGTGTTTGCTCTTAGAAGTTTTGCCCCATATCTAGGAAAGGGCTACACTGACGGTGATTTAAAAAATGCCTAAACACATAATTTAAGGCATTTAATCCAAATAAGCTCAACTGAAAAAAGAGTGACAGTGCTCCTGAAAGCTTCTCCTGTTGAATTTAGGAGAGGAAAAAAAGCATATTGTCATATATCGTTACCGTCCAAAATTTTTTATATATTGTGATATAAATTGTAATTTTATTTTAAATTTGCACGTTTCCTGTGGGTGTTGGACTCCGCCAAGGTTGCCCCTTGTCACCGGTCCTGTTTGTGGTATTCATGGACAGGATCTCAAGGCGCAGCCGAGGTGAGGAGAGTGTCCGGTTTGGTGACCTCAGAATCGCATCTCTGCTTTTTGCGGATGATGTGGTTCTGCTGGCTTCATCGGACCGTGACCTTCAGCACGCACTGGAGCGGTTTGCAGCCGAGTGTGAAGCGGCCGGGATGAGAGTCAGCACCTCCAAGTCTGAGGCCATGGTTCTCTGCCGGAAAACGGTGGATTGCTCCCTCCGGGTTGGGAACGAGTCTTTGCCCCAAGTGAAGGAGTTCAAGTATCTCGGGGTCTTGTTCACGAGTGAGGGTAGAAGGGAGCGTGAGATCGACAGGCGGATCGGTGCAGCGTCAGCAGTAATGCGGGCGTTGCACCGGACCGTTGTGGTGAAGAGGGAGCTGAGCCGGAAGGCGAAGCTCTCGATTTACCGGTCGATCTACGTCCCAACCCTCACCTATGGTCACGAAAGAACCGAAAGAACGAGATCGCGTATACAAGCGGCCGAAATGAGCTTCCTCCGTAGGGTGGCCGGGCTCAGCCTTAGAGATAGGGTGAGGAGCTCGGACATCCGGAGGGAGCTCGGAGTAGAGCCGTTGCTCCTTCCCGTCGAAAGGAGCCAATTGAGGTGGTTCGGGCATCTGATCAGGATGCCTCCCGGGCGCCTCCCTTTGGAGGTTTTCCGGGCTCGTCCAACTGGGCGGAGACCCCGAGGGAGACCCAGAGCCCGCTGGAGAGATTATATATCACTCCTGGCCAGGGAACGCCTTGGGATCCCCCAGGAGGAGCTAGAATGCGTTGCTGGGGAGAGGGACGCCTGGAATACCCGGCTTTGCCTACTGCCCCTGCAACCCGACTCCGGATAAGCGGGTGATGATGGATGGATGGATGGATGGATAAATTTTAGGCCATGTCACCCAGACCTAATTTCAACCAAAGCAATCACTCCAGATTAATAAGGACCAGACACTTTTATGAACAAACTCTCACCAAATCATGTCTCAACCTACCACCAAGCAAATATGAAGCAATACCTGAGTCGAGGTGCTGCTATACCATCTCATACTGGTTGTTGGTGATATACCGGGATAAGCAGCAAGCCAGGAAGACACCAATGACCTGGGGCAGAAGATTCAATTCAGAATTTTGACATGATGAAAAATGTGTGCATTACAGATTCCCTACTTTCCCGAGTTTGCCAATTACCAGTTTGCCAATCACCCATTTATTCTCCATTATTCACCCATTTATTCTCCCCAGCTTTTTTAGACCGGTAGCTGTATGAGTAAATTCCTTACTTATGAACAGATTTATTGTTTCTGGTCAATTACTGCCTTGCTCAGGTGTACTGTACCTGGAAGAAAGCTATGCCAAAGGAAATCCCAGCAATGATTCCGAGGTTGGACTCCATCCGAGAAGTCATGAATGTGAAGCAACCCTGGAGGAAGACAAAACAGTGATTTAACCAAACTGACTTTTCACATGCACATTACACTTACGATTTATCTGAATTTCTACCAGACAATAATTACACTGCTATTGTCAAGTAAACAGTCAAGTATAAACACTATGCAGAGTGTCGTTGTTTTCTGGAATGTCCTGAGCTTTAAAATGTGATAATTAAAAGGTCATTATAAAAGGAGAATCAGAGGAGCTGCTAAGGGATACACCTGTGAAACGCTACATTTTTCTTATTTTGCAAAAAAAATTAGTCTGGAATCACAGTGAGGGAGTGTATTTGTGTATCAACAATTTATACATTGTAACCAACTTTTCAAAACATTTCAAACCTTCTTTGCAATGAAATATCAGCCTGCAATAATGCATGTAATTTTATTACATGCATTACAAACCTCAATTTGTGCTGATCAACCTTAATTAACCCAAGGAAATACATCAGTCCTCTATGAGGAAAAAACATGAATTTAATTAACTGTACCCAAGGTCGTTCTACCAACTGAGGATGCAAAAAAAATAAGAATGTTTTGATGTTAAATTGAATAAGTACATTTAAAGTCAAATACAATCTGTGTAGCTGTATGCTTATACATCGTACACATCAGTTCTCAGAGCATCTAGAACATTGGGAAGAGCTGTAAAAGAATGTACAATTAAAATAAACGAGCTTCACCAAATATGCACACCTGTTTCACAAGACAAAACAACCCTACATCCTTTCGCCAAAGCAATGCCCATGAATGGACACACCGCAATGTACATTTTGGAGGTTGTGGTGAGTGAGATGTCACATAAACTGTCACATAAACTGCACCCTCACCAGATTGTAAACCTCCATAGCAGCCTGGTTCAGATCTTTCAAGATTTCCACAGTGCAGTTTGCGCTCTCCTTGCAGCAGCTGGCGGGGATGCCGTTGTCTTTGAAGTAATCTGTGTTTGCCCAGTCAGTGTAGTTCTTCATTCCACAGCACATCAGCTGGACGAAGGAAAACACAACATTAATACGCCTTACCAGCACATAAAAAAAAAAACGAAACATTTTCTATGGTCACTGGATCATTCCGTTTTTGAGGGGCTGGGTCTGTTTATTGAAATTGATGAAAAATATGCTTGTGCAAAGCAAATAAATAAACAAACATGTACAATTTTTCTAAACCTGCTGAAGGTAACAGTACATGGTCTGTTCCTGTACAAAGCTGATCCATAAAGCTGTGGTGCACATCCTACATTAAAAAATAAAATTAAAAAAATCTACATTTCTCTGGATAGTGTCCACCGCGTTGCTCCTGGAGCTGGTACCATTGTAGGTTTTAATAGCATCTTCATAGGTGTCAGCTAATATGGCCTTAATCTGAAAGACAAAAACATAACCATGAGTTTCCTATTATATGTGCTAGAAGTAGAGAACTCAAAACTCAATGCTCACAAGGAGTGCTTTACAGTGATTTGCAATGCCCTACCTCGTGCCTGAAGAGGAAGCCGGAGATGCCAGCGACGAGCTCAGCTAGAAACACCAGCATCAGGAAAACTGCATACTGAAGAGAGAACATTCACACAATATTAAAAGGAGTAACATTTGGTTGGTCACACTTTCTAAGTTTTTATATGCGATTTGCATAAGAGGGCATTGGGAAAAACATGATGAAAGTATGAAATATGGCCATTCTTTTGTTTTGGAGAAGTAAGCGTTTTAAACGCATCTATTAAATTACCTATTTTCAACCGGTTGAGAATGTTCTGCTCGTAGTGCTTCACATGACGATAACCACTCTCCTTATCCCTCCGATATAACTTCTGACCCATAGTTTGTGCCGCTGGCCTCCAGGCAAGACAATGCAAATGCCTGACTAACGTTAGGTTCACTTAAATTAGAGTGCCTTTTAAGGACCATTAAACTATTTGTGGTTATATTCTTTCAGCTAGCTAGTTCGCCTTCATATGGTGATGTTATCGAAACGTTAGCCACCTAGTTTGTTTTCATAAGGACGTTATAATTGTGCTTATATCTTAACTTGGCTAGCTAGCAATCAAAAATGATCAAATCAGCATCCTTACCTTAGCTATCGATAGTTGATATACTAAGTCATGAAAATTCAGTCACCCAAGATGAGCGCGTACCATGGAGGTAGCTATGGTAACAAACAATGTGCGGAAAGTGGGAGCACAGTTGGTCAATCATAGCTAATTGACAGTTCTCATTACCACGCCCAGACAGTTTGGGTGAAATGGGAAACGTAAGCTGCAAATACATTCAAATGACAGAATAATAAAACAATTATGCGCATTTGTTTTGTTGGTGTCTAAAGACAACTGGCAAATGTCACATTCAACTACCTTTAATAATTGGCTTAATTTACAAATTAGTTTGAATTTGGCTCCAAGTAACAAAAAGGCTTGTTCATTCATGAAAATCGCTTTACCCAGTTCATGAAACAAAACAACTCATAACTGCACAGCAAAGTGAAGGAAATGCATGTTTATGGCAATGGGAAAGCAGCACAGAACACGTCTATGGCAACTAACCATTTTCAGCATCCAGGGGCTTCCTCGGCAAGTGGCAAAGCAGCCGAACAGGCCAAAGATGACAATGGTGGCGCCAGTTCCAATGAGTACGTAGGGTGCATTGGTGCTCTTCTCTGTGGCTAGGGAAAAGTAGGCCTCCAGATTTACCTTCCCCCACACACCTACCGCCAGCAGAATGACCCCTGTGAACTGGGAAGAAACATCACTGTACTCACAGGTCTTAGTCCTACAGGATGCTCTCTGTAATTTGCCAAAATGTGTCAGCTTCCAGAACTTTAACAGATGGCTAAATACAGTCTGGGCAAAAAGCCAACAGTTTAGCTAACCATGCGGCAACACACAATCATTTGTGCAACATCAAGGTGAGGTTTGAGGTTGACTACTAGGAGATTTCAACAAGTGTAGGATGCAGGATATCCTGATTTTCATTATTACACAGTGCCATGCAATTTGTCTATGTAAAATAGCATAACAAGCCATGAATGGGCTGTTCTCATAATTATGCATTGCTATTAGGTACACAGATGGAGAATATGACCAGATGAAAATGTTAGCTTGCAAGTCAGGACAAGAGGACAGTGTTTGCAACTTGCTGGACATACAATACAGTTACAGTTATTATTACAATAATAGTCAAGATGCATGTGGGCATTACAATAAACAAATATAATTTACAGCTAGCTGGAGAGCATTATAAATTTTGTAAGAAAGGAAAGTACATTTAACAGAGACTCTTTTAGTGAGACCATGGCTACAAAAGATATCCAAGTTAGTTTGCTAATCACAACTGTAACAAGCTATATTGTAACATTACTACTGACTAGTTAAGTTGGATGTTGGGGAGCTTTTCGAGAAAAGAAGTCAACGTAGACCGTTTTCCGAACACCAAGTTAGCTCACGATGTTCCGAACAGAACTTTAATATCGAATACATAATGAATTACTCTCAGATCGAGTTCAGACTGATAGTGATCCTTCAGTTTTGATCTGGGTACGAGCTATATACGCGATCTATTTCAGCAGTGACATGGTAATGATGCTCCCCTCAATCGAAAGTGTTCCTTATAAAATTGTCCACGCACGTACACATACCGTTTTATATAGACGGTATCACTTTTTTAAATTAAGTTAATACTAAGCAGATAAATATTTAATATCGTGTCTGCACAACAGAGTGCAAAACTATAGTATTTGTACTTCAGGTGCTGTTCGGAACTGCGTGAATAGGTGTTCGGAACATCGAACGGGGTCTTGTCTTCCGAACACAGGGAAACTGTGTAGTTATTTGCCGTTGTCTTCATAATTATTTGTCCAAGTGACATGAATTCAAGTCTTTTAGTGTCTGGGACAGCCAATACGCAACCATAACCATAAACCACATTCCTCGGGAGAAAAACTACCACTGAACGGACGTTAACTTCTGGGGGAAGCGGCCGCTTTCCCGTGTTCTGTCCGGAACACAGTCAAATATACGTGTAAACGAGCAGTATCTGTACATTTTAAATTGACTTTGCAATTCGATTTCATATTGTAGCGTTACCTAAATGGCAGACGATAAATTAACTATCAGAACACGCAGGTTAACGCTATTCTGTTGGATCTTTCTGATATTTTTGCCAACGAAGAGATAAAAGTAATAATAAATAAGTTATATCATATCAAATTAGTCTATCCACAGAAATAGCAACGTTCACACACTAGACCGTTTACGACATAACGTGCAGGCTGATCTTATTTCTTTGTATTTTGGTCAGCAGGGCTGTGAATATGATAATTTATCTAGTTAGAAGTAGGTAGTCTAGGCAGTTATCACAGTCACTTGGACAAAACACTAAGTTATAGGAAATTTCATCAAGTTAATGTAACCTATTCGCTATATCAATTTAATAAACGCATGCTTAATATGAAAGCTATTCGACTGTGTAGTATAATGCTAGCTACCAGGCAACTTTGCTGCCTATATTTTTTTCCGCGTGTCCATTGTTTCCACGTAGCCAGATTTGCTGCTAGTGAGTTAGAGTTGCTAGCCAATATGTTATTACGATTTTGCAAGACTTACCCAAAATATCAGACTATACGAAATAAGGAACGTCTTGAGACATGTTATTACAGGCTTGGTTTGAAGCCTTCTGGAAGGCGAAGTCATTCTGGCGTTTTTTTTTTTTGCGGAGTGTTTATCCTGATTCCCTTTTCGGAGGTTATTCCTCAACTTTTGTCACGATTGCTTTAAAAAACTTTCGGATTCGGGAGAAAGGAAATGTCGTCACAGACTTCCAATTCGACTTCCTGTGATAAAAAAAAAAAAAAAAAAAAAGGGCCAGGACTTTTGATAAATGCTTTTTTTGATCTGTTTTTTTATCTGTCCCTGCGCGCCCCAATGCGAAGTGTGAACGGTTTAGATCTAGTTATCATCGGATAATCGGTAATTCATTTGTAATTAAAAAACGATAAAAGGCTAAATCTGTTATTTGTTTCAAAACCAAATCCGAAAAAATCAAAAATCAAAAAAACGAAAAACTAGAAAACCACATCCAACGGTCCAATTTTGTTTTTTGGAAATTCCAAATTTTTCCTTTTTGAATTGAAGATTGAAGAACAGTGGTGCTGTTAGAGAGAACGTAAATACATAGGCTATTGGTGACCTGTAACAATAGGTAATTTCGGACTCCTAACGGTCAAGAGAAGAATTGCAACAACAAACAACCTCAAAACACAACACTGTTTATGATTACCACGAATAATATAAAGCGTTATTATACAGTTCAGTGTTGTCATGCACTGTTTTGGAAAGCTGACAGTGACAAACGCCACAGAGCCTGCCGTCTTTTCGTCGTGGTCTAGTAAGAAAATGTTCGCCGAACAGCTGACTTTATGAAATCTTGACTTTTGTGTACTACACAACACTAAATATTTTTTTGTCTTTTTGAAGTTTTCACTTTAGCAAACCAACTATATTGTGAGCAAGCAAGCTTTTTGGCTACGTAACTAGCTGGCTATATAACTAAGATATGATAGTCTACCACAAACGACGCAACTGTAACTTACAGTTTGAGAGAGAAAAAAAGGTTTAGTTTAACATGAATGAACACTTGTCTCTGTGTGCGTCTGCTAAATGCCTGTAATGCAATGAGATAAAAGGATCGCGTAGCTGCCCAAATTGCACTCCAAAAAAGCGATCACTGAAACTCTGTATACTATTGAATATCTAGTTAGAAAACAATACCAGTTCGATATCAGTAACAACAAATTAGCGATTACTTAGTTCCCGAATTTACAAATATCCACCTGGAAGCACAACGCTTCTGCAATCAACGCTTCAGCTTCTGCTGTGCTATGTTCGTATTGCCTATATTTTATGGTAAGTGGATATTTGTAAATTCGTCAAGCTAACTATTGCTAATTTGCTTGTTGCTACCGATAACAAACTGGCTTTGTTTTATAACTAAATATGTAGTCTTCGCTTACAATGTTTTGATACAGAGTGACGGCCCGACAAATGTACACTTTGAAACCGGAATTTAAGGAGTATAAACACAGGCAGAGGGTGAGTCATGTCCTTTTTCAATGATAGGAGGGGGATTGGCAATGGTCTTGTAACAATGTTTTAACACAAAAATCTTACCTATTGTACCGGTACAGTGGCACAAGGAGAGAACTGCAGACAGACGGTAGACTGCTCGACTCTGTACATACATCTACCTCTCCACCGGCTGGCGCTAACAAAATGTCAGGTGGCTGAGCATAAGATCAAGGAGATGGCTGACGCAGGTGTCATCAAGTAGCCTGTGTGCAGCCCTGGAAATCCGAAAAAAAGATTGGACATCTTGGTTCTGCGTTGACTATTGGTGCCTGAATTCTGTCACAAGGAAGGGCTCCTATCCACTTCCCTACATTGACGATGCACTCAACCACATCTAAGTCTGGTCTGTGGTAGTTCCGAGTCATGCCATTTGGACTCCGCAATGCCCCTGCCACCTTTGAGTGCCTCATGGAGAAGGTGCTGGCTGCTGTCTCTGGGAGCTGCTGCATGGTGTGTGGCTGAGCTGCATAGCTTCCTGCTACTGGCAGTTTGTGAAGGACTTTGCCACTAATGCTAGCCTGCTGCACCAAGTGACGGCCACGCGACAGTGCTACCAGTGGGACCTGGACTGCGCCGCTGCCTTCACCCAAATCTCCACTGCACTTGCCGAGGCCCCTGTGTTGGCATACCCTGATCCTGTATGATTATTAATCGTAGACACTGATGCCAGCAATGTTGGAATAGGTGTGGTGCTGTCCCAGGAGGGAGAGAACAGGGAGCGTGTGGTAGCCTACTTCAACCCATGCGCTGAGCCACCCCGAGCACAATTACTGCATCATACACCAAGGAACTCCTGGTCGTGGTTCAAAGCATCAATTCTGTAACTACCTGTACAGAAGGCGTTTCCTACCGTGGATCAACCATGCGTCCCTCACATGGTTCCTCAACTTTGAGGAGCCAGAAGGGCACATGGTTGCAGCACTTCAGGCGGCTCCCCGTCGGTGTTTGGGGCCCCACCTGAACCGGAGGTGCACAGAGAGGCGGGCATGGAAGACTTACAACAGCTGGGGAGCTGTCTGTGTAGTACAAGAGTTCACCTGCCAGGCCCAATAGTCCTTGGGCCAAACCATTTTTCGGTACCATCTGGGTGGGCAAATTCTAGATGTGATTTTTTTAGTCCTATACATCCCTAGATTATGTTTTGATATGATAGACCTTTTGGTTTGGCAGCTTATTAGTGGTTATCACCTCCTAAAGGTATGGACTGCTTTCGTTCAAAACCGGAGTTTTGCCAAAAAAAGTCCCCTGCCATATTTTGCCCCCCTTCGCATGATTCGCTTGTAGGTCGGGCTGTGGGGGTGCTAGAGACATGAGCCTGCAGTTTTTATTATGCGCCTGAGTCTCCTGAACACGGAGAAACCAACCCTGAGTCGATCAGACCTCCCTAGGCCGAGCTATGGTCACTTTTCCCGCACCTACCCCCTACCGGTGAATGCCTAATTTTTGCGGTTTTCCGGAGGTATTGTGCGGTAGGTGCGGGAAAGTTACCATAGCTCAGCGTAGGAAGCTCTGATCGACTCGGGGTTGGTCTCTACGTGTTCAGGAGACCCAGGCGCATAAAGAACATGTCTCTATCAACCACAGCCCAACCACAGCCCGAGCTATGAGCAAATAACCCGAAGGGGAGCAAAATATGGCAGGGGACTTTTTTGGCTCCACCAGAAAAGTTAAAAAGGGTAAAACATTTTACCTAATAGATATCACCATGACACTTCCTCAGTTGGTTACTTACATAAAGACTATTATTTTTTGTATTAAAAGTTTTCTGAATTTTTATGTTTAAATATGCAAATGATGCATTATCTACTTAAAATATGTGTTAATTTACACATACAATACATAAACCCTTCTTGAAGGTTTTGTATATGTCCAGGTTTCAGTTCAGTTCAGTGAGTGAGTCTAGTGGCTGGTGACCGCTAGGACCATAGGCAGATGCCTTGTTGGTAAGTAATTTGTTCAAAGTACTTAAAACAAATAAAGTGTGTGTTTACCCCCTCAAATGAATTAATTAATTAATTTATTTATTATTTATTTAATTTATCTCCAGCCAGATCTATATTTAGAGGTAAGTTACCTTAGGTAAGTTAGCGGTAATGTATATTACATAGATACGCTCCCGTTAATAACTAGCTAGTTAATAACGAGTTAATCACCTTTTAGTTAGCTAGTTTGGCTAGCTAGTAGCTTGCTGTGCACCCAGGCATGAGACACGTGTTTATATTGTAGTAATATTAATGTAACTTAATTTACATTACATTTACAGAAGATTCCTTGTTTGTAGCCCCCCTAAGTTGTAATGAGATCTGCACCCTTGATTGGCAGCACTGAGCCAGCAGGCAGGGCCCCAGTTACTGCACCCTGACAATATTTTAGTTTAGAATAAGGTTGATAATTTTATGTCAAACTATATTTATTCCTCTATGTCAGAGACCCACATCGTCAGCAGTAGTGTAATGATGGATCCAACTTCAGGCGAATGCAGCAGCAACCTGCCAAGAAAGCGGGCCCGCATGGACTGCATCATCCACTGCTCTGATGATGATTCCAACTCAAACCTGGTGTCACCCCAAAACCTGGACTCATGGAGAACTTTGTTGAGGGCGGCAGAAATGAGACAACATCTCCCAATTTTGGACTTAGCCAAATACTTGTGTGAGGGAGATATTCCACCAGTGCAGTATCATTACCGCTGCCGTAGTATTTTCACATTGAAAAAATCCCTGGATTCTATCACAAAAAAAAAAAAACTGCCTCTGACTCTGGAACCGAAGAAGTAAGTTCAAGAAGACTGTCTAGAGATGTGCCAAGCAAATCCATGGTGTATGATGAAGTGTGTATCTTCTGTGAGAAATCAACAAAGTATCTGAAGGGCAAAAATACGAGGGAACCTCTCGTACAGTGTTCAGAGTTGCGCGCAGATGACAGGATCCGAGAAGCAGCAGTCACCAAACTGGACCAAAGGATGCTTGCTGTCACTAGTAGAGAGCTTGTTGCTGCTGAGGGCCATTATCATAGGTCCTGCTACCGAGCATATACACGCGGAGAGCCTGCTGCCAACTCTAAGTCAAGGGAACAAAGTGGAGATGCAGATGCTCCATATGAGGTAGCAGAAAAACATGCCTACGAGGAACTGTTCTCATACATTAGGAATTAACTCTTTCCCAACCCAGAAGTACTACCCATGACATACCTCTCATCAAGACTACAATCATCCATGACGTCTCTTGGTATCAGCCAGATCAAGGACTCAACCAAGAAACACCTCCGCCGTAGGATGGAAACAGAGTTCGGTGGAACCATCCATATATTTTCTGATGACAGTGGGAGGCTTCTTCTGTACCCAGACAACCAAAGACTGAGCTGGCCAAAACTGTGTACTCCTTGAATATGGAACTACAGCATACCAGATCTGTCAGAGGTGATATAACAGAAGCAGCTTTGCTGATAAGAAATGAGATAAAAAAACAATACACCCAAGTGTGGCCACCTGATGTAGAACAAAATGAATTCATCCTTCCCAAATCTATCACTCAGTTCCTGCAAACACTACTGACTGGAAACGGCGAGTGCACAAGTCCATCTGAAAGAGTCAAGCGACTTACCACCTCCTTTGGCAGTGACTTGGTCTTTGCAGTCACCAGTGGCAGAATCAAGCCACCAAAACACCTACTTCTGCCGTTTGCTGTGAAGTCCTTGACAGGAAACACAGAACTGGTACACACCTTGAATCGGCTCGGACACGGTGTGTCCTATTCACAGGCTGAAGAGATTGACACAGCACTGTGTCTGCAGAAGATGGAACTGTCAAGGGGCGGCATACCACTACCAACAGACATATACCAAAATGTCTTCACCACCCTGGCTTATGACAACATAGACCGACTAGAGGAGACGGTTAGTGGAGCAGGAACCTCTCACCGAGTCAATGGCATAGCTGTCCAGGCAAAAGTAATTGGACCTGTACCTCAAAGGATCATGCCTACAGTCACTAAGTCAAAGAAGCGGAGCATCAGCCCCAAAGCACTGATGCTACCCACCTACAATTCTGGACAGAGAGTGGGGCCAACAAACGCCCCAAGTGTAGATGCCAACACTACCACACAGGTACATGATGCAAAGGCAAAGAACGTTGTCTGGCTGCTTGCTCGAATGTTTGCCCCAGAAGCTCAGACCGTGAGCAGCTGGACTGGATTCAACATCCAGACCCGCAACGATGTCACAGTGGTCCAGGATACTGTGAGCTACATGCCAACAATCAATGCCCCTGCTACAGAACTGTCTACTGTGTACGAGATGCTAAACCAGACAGTATGCATCATGGAGTCCCTGCAGTTAAAGACAATTGTCTGCGTGTTTGACCAAGCACTCTACGCCAAGGCAGCAGAAATAGTGTGGAAGCATGACAAGTTCAAAAACATTGTCATCAGGATGGGGGTGTTCCACACCATTTGCAACCTACTTTCCATTCTGGGGAAACGATTCCAAGATGCAGGGTTGAGAGACATCTGTGTGGAGTCTGGTGTTATTGCTGAAGGGTCGGTAGCTGGTGTGATGGAAGGAAGAAAGTACAACAGAGCTGTCAGGCTGCACAAGCTGGTCTACGAAGCATTAATGAGGCTTGCCTGGAAAGGCTTCCTTCTGTGGATAAAGGACAAACATCCCACACAGGTTCGCAACCTGGAAGAAGCCCTGAGGGGCATTGGCAGCTTCCATGGTGATGTCTGTCAGGTGTCACTCACAGAGCTTCTTGAGAATGCCTCATTCACCCTCACCATGGAGCTGTTCCAGGTCTACCTGGACTCTCTCCAAAGCCAACATGGTCTTTCAGCTTTCTGGATGTCCTACCTTGATATGACAGAGATCCTGTTGGGCCTGATTCGTGCTTCTAGAGAAGGCAACTGGATGTTGCACCTTGCATGCATCAGAGAGATGATCCCTTGGTGTTTTGCTTACGACAAGCTCAATTACGCCCGCTACCTTTCCTACTACTATGCAACCATGTCACAACTGCCTGCTGATCACCCTGAAGTACATGCCCACTTCCTGCAGGGAGGCTTCTCTGTCCAAATTGGCAGCAGAAATCCTTTTGGGCGAATTCCTGTCGACCAGACCATTGAGGAGACTGTCAACAAGGACACACAAACACCTGGAGGAACCAAAGGCTTCAGTCTCAGGCCTGGGGCTATAAAATGTCCACTCCAATAATAGAATAACCAAATAAAAAGTGATCAATGTCAATGTGCAATTAGAAAACAAAAATATCACAATTAGTGTAAACAATGTACTCTTGAAAACAACTATTGCACATTCAAATAACGTAAACAGGAACAGTCTTTGCGTTTGCCCACTGGACTCCACTGTAGCCTGCACTTTCGATCGTGTTTTGTGACGAACATTTGAACATTAGGGTCTAAACTTTGAGCAACAGTTGAAAATAAACACCATTGCCCTGTTTTATTATGTTTTCTAGTGATGGATCAAGCCGGTATTTTTTTCGGCCTGCTGGCGGGCCGATCGGGCTTAACAGGTTTAATATTACTACAATATAAACACGTGTCTCATGCCTGGGTGCACAGCAAGCTACTAGCTAGCCAAACTAGCTAACTAAAAGGTGATTAACTCGTTATTAACTAGCTAGTTATTAACGGGAGCGTATCTATGTAATATACATTACCGCTAACTTACCTAAGGTAACTTACCTCTAAATATAGATCTGGCTGGAGATAAATTAAATAAATAATAAATTAATTAATTAATTAATTCATTTGAGGGGGTAAACACACACTTTATTTGTTTTAAGTACTTTGAACAAATTACTTACCAACAAGGCATCTGCCTATGGTCCTAGCGGTCACCAGCCACTAGACTCACTCACTGAACTGAACTGAAACCTGGACATATACAAAACCTTCAAGAAGGGTTTATGTATTGTATGTGTAAATTAACACATATTTTAAGTAGATAATGCATCATTTGCATATTTAAACATAAAAATTCAGAAAACTTTTAATACAAAAAATAATAGTCTTTATGTAAGTAACCAACTGAGGAAGTGTCATGGTGATATCTATTAGGTAAAATGTTTTACCCTTTTTAACTTTTCTGGTGGAGCCAAAAAAGTCCCCTGCCATATTTTGCTCCCCTTCGGGTTATTTGCTCATAGCTCGGGCTGTGGTTGGGCTGTGGTTGATAGAGACATGTTCTTTATGCGCCTGGGTCTCCTGAACACGTAGAGACCAACCCCGAGTCGATCAGAGCTTCCTACGCTGAGCTATGGTAACTTTCCCGCACCTACCGCACAATACCTCCGGAAAACCGCAAAAATTAGGCATTCACCGGTAGGGGGTAGGTGCGGGGAAAGTGACCATAGCTCGGCCTAGGGAGGTCTGATCGACTCAGGGTTGGTTTCTACGTGTTCAGGAGACTCAGGCGCATAACAAAAACTGCAGGCTCATGTCTCTAGCACCCCCACAGCCCGACCTACAAGCGAATCATGCGAAGGGGGGCAAAATATGGCAGGGGACTTTTTTTGGCAAAACTCCGGTTTTGAACGAAAGCAGTCCATACCTTTAGGAGGTGATAACCACTAATAAGCTGCCAAACCAAAAGGTCTATCATATCAAAACATAATCTAGGGATGTATAGGACTAAAAAAATCACATCTAGAATTTGCCCACCCAGATGGTACCAAATCGTCCAATTTTGGGGTTTGGCCCAAGGACTACAAGGGAACTCTGGCGCCTGCCAGAAAGGAGCCTACGACACCCACTGCCGCAGCCATGATCTTGGGGACAAGGTGTGGGTCTACTGCCCCACCCACAAGAAAGGTGTGACTCCCAATGTTCAAGTTCTGGAGAAGCTGTCGGATGTGGTATACCGGACATGGCTGACCGCCGCTTTGTGGTACTGCACCCTATCATCCCCTCGTCAAGTTGTACACCTAACCAGTGGGGACTTTGGAACAGACATGAGCCACGGCACCTGAGGTACCTTGTGGTGGGTTGCTGATGGGGGCGCCGGGATGGGATGGCTGACCCCTCAGGTGGAGTCAATATGGCAATTGTGGTTGGTGATTAGCATTATTGGTTCCCATTGGACATTTCTCTGTTATCACTTCCCATAATTCTTTGCCAGTGGACATTTCCCTTTCTGTTTGTTGATTTTGCAAATATTCCAGTTGTATGCTTACTGTTCCATCAATTATATTATTTGATACAGATATAACATATTTAATGATGTAATTTACTTGAATTCATGTTGCACAACCACATTGGAAACGTGTTGAACGTGCTGTGCTATAATAATCTGCTAGTCAAGGTAGTTGATGGAGGATTGAGAATTATTCTTGAACTTGTCTTATTGTCTTTTGTCACTGACACAGACGACGCCGACCGGATCCAGCTTTGCCATCCCTGCTTGGATCCAACGCTTGGCGTCTTCTTCAAGAAGGGAGGTGCCACTGCACCAGGGGAGCTGATCTTTGATCAGCGAGAGGGAGGATGGCGACAGGAGTCCAGCCAGGTGTCAGAAGACATCACGCCGTCCGCATGACTCTCCTGCCCAGTGGAGAAGGGGGCAGCAGCAGTAGTGTGGGTCCTCCGGTGGAGCAAGGGGCAGGTGGTGCAGCCGCTGAGGGCACCACTGGGCCAGCTGCCACCAGTGGAGGAAATGGAGCTGCTGCCCCAAAAGTGAGCGGACAGGACAGGAGAGTGACAGGTATGACCCGCCTGGAATTTAGTCGGGCAGTTCTTCAGCGAGCCATGGGCTTTGTGCCTGGCGACCTGAACTGCCTGGTGAAGGTTCCAGGAAATGCAGATATTTTTGAAATTAGCTTTAAAAACGCTAATGTCCTGGAGAGGTTCTGGAACCTCTTTAGAGAGGGGAAGGACAAGGCCCCCCTCAGCAACTTTGAGGTAGAGCCCCTGTCCGACACGGAAAACAAAGTGGTCACTGTACAGTTTTATAATGAAGCTGTACAGGACCACGATGTGAGTACGTGTTTGGGCAGGTATGGCCAAGTTAAATCAGGATCTCGGAGGGTCCTGGATGAGGACGGAGTCTGGACTGGGGCCAGAAAATGGCTGGTCCAGCTAAAACCTGACCCCTCTGCAGTTGGGGGGGTATGTCATATCCCCAGCACCATTACGCTGGGGAGACACCGGGGCGTGGTGTTTTATCACGGCATGCCCAAGCTGTGCAGGAACTGCGGCGAGTTAGGTCACTTGGCCGCAGCCTGCACAGTGGTCAAGTGCAAGTCGTGTGGCGGCGAGCACGAGACCAGGGCGTGCCGTGACCCGAGGCCCTGTAATCTTTGCGGGGTGAGGGGGCATCTCTTCCGGGATTGCCCCCTCTCGTACGCGAACAGGGCCCGGAGCACCGCGCCCCTACCATCGTCATTGACTGCCCCCCCGCTCCCTACCCCTCTTATACCCACAATAATTGAAAATACATACACGTCCCCCCCCATTCAGCCTGACAACATACCAACACAAGCACCGAGCACGGCACAAGACCTCCCCTGTAGCACTATTTCGGAAATCCCAAACAGCACAGTTCCCCTGATTACCCTATCCCCAATCACCACAGTAAAGGAGGAGCCTGACTCCGACATCCTCATCACGGTGGAGGAGTCAGACTCTGATGACACCATTACACCCTGGCAGAAGGCAAAATCCAAAAAGGGCAAAAGAATGAGATCACCAAAAACTACAGCTCAGCACAATTTTCCCACCCAGCCTGCAAATCCAGCAATAACACGCCAAACAAAATTAGCCAAAAGAGCCGTTATGACAAACCCAAAAGAAACCCCACAAACCTCCGTTAGGCCAAATCCCCTACCACGCCCAAACAAACCAACCCCACCACCATCAAAGCCGAGACAAACCGGTCACCACACCCTTAGCACCTTTCATCCTAGAACCACTAAGGACCAGCCAGCCCCTGGTCCAGACTCTGTAAACGGGACCCAAACAACATCCGCCTCTCAGGGCCCTCCAGGGGCTGGGGGGAAGCCTGGGGTAAGAACATCTGCCCCCACCTCTCCAGGACGGAACCTCCCAGGCAGTCGGGAGGGGAGACCCATGGGAGCACATGGTCAGGGGGTGAGTAGGCGCCAAAATAACCCAGACACAATTTTTACTACAATAGACCAAATGTGCCAAAAAATTTCCAGTAATAACCCCGGTACACCAGATACACATCAAAAATAAACTTTTATGGAAAATACAATCACATTAACAACACTCAACACTCGCAGCATTAAACATCCAGACAAACGTTCAACAGTTTTCTCCATTCTTTCACAAATCCCCTCGGACGTCGTCCTGCTCCAGGAATGTGGAATCCCGTTCCGGGAGTTGGATGGCGTTCTGGGGGGGGAATGGAGAATGGGAGACTCTCTCTGGTCTGGCTCCAACATCGCCAGAGCTGATGGGGTCGGCACGTTGACCAAGAATCCCTTTGTTAAAACAACAGCACACAATATTGTGGAGAGTGGGCGAATCCTCGTAACTGATTTCGATGTCGGGGGTTCCCCACTCAGGGTCGTCAACGTGTACGGCCCCACCAGTGTGGCCAAGAGAGTCTCCCTTTTCACAAAATTACGCTCCATATTACACACTACAATGCCCGTCGTCGTAGGGGGAGACTTCAACTGTGCTTTAAGAGATGAGGACCGCAGCAAACCAAGGCCGGATCGCTCCGGCACCCTGCTGTGGTCCCTCATCGAGGATTTCTCCCTCTGCGACGCCGGGGGCGCCTCTCCTCCCCAGCATACGTTCGTGAGTTCCTCTGGCTCCTCCTCATCCAGAATTGACATGTTTCTGCTCTCCCCAGGCCTGAGGGTGCACAGCTATTCCACCAAGGCGGTGCACTTCTCGGACCACCACATGGTAACCGTGTCCCTGGTCTGGGACAAATCGATAACCGTGGGTAAGGGGCTCTGGCGAATGAACATCAGCCATCTCCAAGACCCCCAGGTGCGTCTCTCCTTCTCGAGAAGATACCTGGAGTGGGTGAGTCTGAAACATCTCTTTGACTCCCCGGTGGAGTGGTGGGAGATGGTGAAGGAGCGAGTGCGGGGTTACTTCCGGGCAGTCGGGCGGAGGAAGGCGAGGGAAGGGAGGGCAGTTTTTGAACGCCACAATGCTGCCCTTCAAAGACTAAGCCTCCTCCAGTCCCGAGGCCTGGATGTTAGCAGCGAGATCGCGCAAGCTCGGCAGAACCTCACCACCCTCTACCGGGAAGAGCGGAAGAAACAGACCTTCCGCTCCAAACTCCAGGGCCTCGAGGAGGATGAGAAATGCACACGGTTCTTCTTCCGCAGGGCACGGACCAAGACGAATAACATCTTGTCTCTCTATAACAGCAGAGGTGTGGTGGTGTCTGAAGAGGCGGAGGTCCGGGAGGTGGCCAGGGAGTTCTATGAGGGCCTTTACAGCGAGAGGCCCTCAGACGGGGCTCTCATGGACACCTTCCTGGGCTGCCTGGACAGACGCCTGGGAGATGAGCAGATGGAGGCGGAGTTGAGCACTGAGGAGCTCACCAGGGCGGTGCACTCCTTGAACACGCAAAAAGCTCCGGGCCCTGACGGAATCCCAGCAGAGTTTTACCAGGCTCACTGGGATCTCCTGAAGGGGGACGTGGCGGAAGTGTTCAGGGCTGCGTACAGGGAGGGGCGGTTAGGCGCCTCACTGAGACAGAGCTCAGTAGCTCTTGTCCCAAAGAAGGGGGACCTGAAGGACCTCCGTAACTGGCGGCCGATCAACCTCCTCTCAGTCGATTACAAGATCATGGCGAAGGCGCTGATGGGGAGGTTCCAAGGCCTGATAACATCGGTGATCGGACCGGACCAGACCTGCAGTGTGCAGGGGAGGTCCATAAATGACAACCTGCTCCTCGTGAGGGATCTAATCATCCACTCCGGGGAGCGGAGGTCCCCCTTGTGCCTTCTCAGTCTCGATCAAGAGAAGGCATTTGACCGGGTGAGTCATGTGTGCTTGGAGAGAGTGCTAGAGAAAATGAACATTCCTGGCCCCCTCCTGCGCTGGACAAAGATCTGTCTGACAGATATAACGGGCAGAGTGGTTGTCAATCGGCAGCCCTCTGCCCCGTTCGATGTCAGGTCTGGCGTCAGGCAGGGGTGCCCTCTAGCATCTCTCCTGTACGTCATCTACCTGGAACCGTTCCTCCAGGCCCTCAGGGCCAATCCAGGGGTGGTGGGCTACCCACTACCTGGAGCCGGGGGGGAACGGCTAAAGGTGATGGCGTACATGGACGACATTGCCATCGTCGCCACAGACAGTCGTTCTATCGCTTGTGCCACCAAGGTGTTGGACGACTTCTGTGTGGCCACTGGCGCCCTGGTCAACAGGGACAAGAGTGAACTGTTTCTGTCTCCACATTGGAGTGAGGAGCTGACCGTTTCCTTCCCTGTGCGTAGGAATACCATCAAGCTCCTGGGGGTGACCTTCCAGGCTGATGGAGGAGGGAGAACCAGCTGGGAGGGAGCCCTCCGCCACGTCCAAAATAAAATCAGGAGCTGGAGTGCACGGCCCTTGACCATGGCGGGTAAGATCCTTGTCCTGAAGGCAATTGTCCTACCCATTCTGCTCTATTTGGGGAGGGTGTTTCCCCCAGACAAAGCCACCGGGAAGTTAATCACCCGGATGGCTTTCCGCTTTGTCTGGGGGAGCACGATGGAAAAACTGAAACGTGTCACCCTCCTCAAGGAGGAGCGGAATGGGGGGCGGGGGGTCCCAGATATCGTAAACATCATTATGGTGCAGGGTCTGGCCACCCTTGTCCAGAACGTAGGGAAGGTGGGTAAGGCCTCTGGTACCTTTGCCAGGTACTATGCCACCCCCTTCCTCAGAGCAATGGGCTTGGGTGTGCTGGACCTCACCATACCCTACAGCTGGGACCCCCCCTATGTCTATCGAGCCCTGAAGGACTTTGCCTACAGGACGGGTCTGCCCAGGGCTGGCCTAACCTCGTGGAGCTACAAAATGATCATGGCTCATTTACGATCTGGCCAAATTGTAACGCTCCCGAGGGGGGGGCCAGACCTGGACCCGCAAGTCATCTGGGCAAATGTGACACACAAGTGTCTTACCAACAAACAAAAAGACATTGCCTGGATGACAGCCCATAGGTGTCTCCCCACACGAACTTTTATGTATCGCCGGCACTTAGCCCTGACTGAACGCTGCCCCCACGGATGCACTGACTCTGAACACATTCACCACCTGTTCTGGGAGTGCTCCGTGGCCAGGCGGGTCTGGGGCCTTGTTTGTTCCTCTGTCTCCCTAAGCAGGTTCCTGCCGAGGTCCTCCCTGATGGCTGAGGGCATCCTCTACGGTCCGCCGGGGGGATGCAAGACCACCGTGCTCCAGCGTCAGTGGAGGATCATCAACACCGTGAAGCAGGTCCTGTGGGAGACGAGGAACATCAAGGTCTACCAGAAAACATCTGTAGACCTGGTCACTCTCCGGAGGAGGATCCAAAACCTGCTCCAAGACGGCGTGATGTTGGACATTCACACCAACAAGACCCTGGCGAGAGAGAAATGGGGGGTGGACCACTGGAAAGAACTGGTTATATAGTCCACCCCCCCAAGAGGGGCAAGACATTCTCAACACCTGCCAAACCCGAGCAAGATGGACCCTTTTTAAGCATTTTTGCCCGCTTTGGGCTTTCTTAAAAAGACTCACTTTGTTGTTTTCCGTTTGTTTTGATATGATTTTCCAAAGACTTGTTTCTCATTTGTTTAGTCATCTGTTTGCACGTTTTTGTTTGGAGTTATGTTTCATGTGATTTACAGTTGTTGTCTAGTTTTGTCGAGTGTTTGTTTTTGTTGAAATCATTATTTTGAATTATTGAGTGTGTTTTAAAAAGGAAAAGAATTTTAAAATGTAAAAGAAATTTAAACCAATAAAACAACCTTTTGTCACTGACTCAAATTTCTAAACAATTTTCTTTATTTGATGAACATGTCAGTCCCATTATTTTCCCGAGTGTGCGGTTTTTTAGTGTCGGATTCGACATTTCGAAAGAAACACTGTTTCTTTAACAAGGAATGGGCTGTGAATTTCCTTTGGGAGCGCGTGGATGCCTTGTTAAGTGGTGCGAACTTTTTTTCCAGGTCGTCTGTGTTTCAGCGTCGTTCCAAAAGGAGAGGTGGACTGCACTCAGCATTAGGTAAGATTTGTTTCACGTACAGTGTGGCCAAATCCAATAATTTGTCAGAATAATAGAACCAGTTACGACTCAAACTTCTACAATAGTAATTTCGTTTAGCCTTTCAGTGTCGCGCGTAGTTTTCCATCACTACGGATATCCAAATATAAAACGAACTTAACCGCAGTCTTTCAGTATAGTAAATTGCTTCCACTGACCGTATTATAATATTGATTATTGCAATGCAAGTTATCTTATGTAGAATGTATTTTCGCATTAATTTTTTTTGTATCGCATTTTTAAATTTATAATATAGTTAAATGTGCTTTTCTCTCTGCAGCGAAGAAGCTAAAGAGACAAAGATGTCAAAACTTTTTCAATTACTGCTTTACATTTGTATTGCGGACAAGCTTCACGGACAGTATGAAGGTAAGGCTAAAACTAAAACTGAAACACATGAACTATGTTTTACGGGGTCGCTTGATATGCCACTTTGCCTGTAAAATCCAATTTTATTATGTGCCATGTACATCTCGATATTTTCCGATTTTCTGATTAATGGTTATGCCTGCATACCATGAGGTTGATTCAGTCTTACTAATGTGGAAATACCCTCAGAATAGCTAGTTAAACGTTTTGTACTTAAAACAGCTGTTGTGGGGGGCTATCTGCTTCAGAAGCAGTGAGAGGAGCTTACTGTTCCAGCATCACAATAAAACATTTCAAAGTAGCTCTTTGTACATTAAGATAAAATAGTAGGTTTTTAAAAGACACAACTATTACTACCATACACGGGTCATTTGAAATAGTCCCCTTAGCAGTCCAGGTAGAACAGTTTGCTCAAGTGTACAGTAGCAGCGCTCCATCAAGAGGTTTATTTCCACTGCACCATGCTTGTGGTCACACTTCCTGGTCATCATGTCTATGATTTCTGTAATTCTTACGTTTGTAAGAGTCATCCTACACACAAATACACAAAGGGACATTGTCAAAGAAATACTTTTCTTCCCACAACCTGCCATAAAACTACTGAATTTGAAGGGATAACTCAAGTTACACAAATAAATTACTAAAAGATTATGCCAAGAAGTATCACGTTCTGAATCTTCCTTAGAAGATTAGAAGTTCCTTTGAAGTCCTGAATTGTTCCTTAAGCCATAAGCTGACAACTACTGATACAAATTAGCACAGTTTAGATTCTGAATGCAAACATTTTGTTGTCCATTGTTCAATGCTTTAACAATATAATTTTTTTTTAAAGTTTACATTCAGTTCCACAACTATTATGTATATAAACAAAATGATTTGTTTGAAGTGATGCTGTGAAACATTATTGAATTGTTCTTTCGATCAAATTCTCATTCTCACACTGCCCTGGCCCATCATGCCATACTTTATGCATTAGTTCATTCATCAGTTCCAAACAATAAAATCTTATAAATCCATTAAAAAATACTCCTCTCCTGGCCAAGACACTTAATGTGTATCCTTGTCCACCAAAACCTGGTTTTAGGCAAGATAATTCCATGAAGAGGTTTTTTTCCAAAGGTCCTACAACTGAAATCATTGACCATCTGGATGATTCTGAAGAAATGTGATGTGACATGCTGAGTTGAAATTCAACACAGCTGTGATGACTACTCATCAGTGGTCATGGAAGTTATGAGTCTCATAGTCTGAGATATTGGCTGTAAATCTCTGCTGCATGTCATATAGTTTTATATTTATTTATCAGTATTTATCAGTGTGCCAAAATCTTGATGTTTAGAATGCGAAAAACCATAGTGCAACATGTCATGTTCGATTGAACAAGATGCCATTTCATTTACTCTTACATCTTAGTTCACTTCAGCGTAGTTTATCTTTATGAGCCCACAACCCACTTAATGAGTGACCCACTTCAGTTCTCTAAAACCCTAAAATGTTTTTGCATGCCAAAAAACCTTAATGTACGACTAGTAACAGTGTTGCACTGATGCAAATGTTAATGGAATGTATGTTATATACAGCTCTTCTTTTTTTCTTTGTGTGACCTACTTTCCTGACCCACATCAGGCCCACTAACAACCAGACCCACAGTTTTGGAACCACTTACCCGGATCAAATGACTATGTGTATATTTTGGCTATTGCATGTAGCTACTGAACTTGGTGAAAGCGGGGCTAAGATGAGGGCAGCTATTCACACCAGTGATTCAAACATAAGCCACACAATACAGGCAAATGGTTGAATAATGAGAGGAGATGTGTGTGAAATGCATCCCATGCATGGCTGGGTTTGGAGATTTTCTGAAATAACATCGATATCCGAACCGTTTGACAAATCAGATTTCTCTATATTCAAGATTATACCAAAAAATAGATCAGCATTTTCGGGAGTCTGGATGGAATCTTTGGAACATAAGTGCATATCTCATCAGAGTAGGTATTCAGAAACATTCCTTAAAAGGCATGACCTCCAATTCCTATCATAATTCGGCTGGCAGGCTCTTTTGGATTTGCTTTCTCAAGGTAGCAGATACAAATACTTAATCACTGTATTTCTGGATGGAAATAGTTCCCTATCTTTATTTCTAATGTCTTGCTTAAGGGTTTACACTTTAAGGTGTGTAGTATTGAGGAGGCTGGGTGTATAAGTAACTTAACATTTGTATATGTCTCCATATACCCAAGGTTACACAGTACACAGTAGATGTAATACCAGGTTAATTGCAGGTTATCCATTAGCAGCTGGAGCAAGGCCTTCATTTTACCCAGTTCTTCCCAAACATTTTTTGGTCAGGCCCCCCTTTGGTAATAGGACATTTTTAAAGCCTGCAGCCCATACACAAGTCCTTTGCTGTGCCTTTTTTGTTCAATCCTCTCCACACCACCTGTTGTCTCCATGTGCCCTCACTTTGGGAAAAGCTGATTTAACCAAATGACTCAAATGTTCTCATATACAGCTAATGTTGTTCTTCAAGTAAGTTAAAAAAAAAATCATCCTGCTTTAGCTGTGTATGATTTCCCTCATCATTATTTAAAGAATATTACGGATGACTACAATTTTCACCATGGCAAGTAATATACATTTTTGCAATATTTACATTTCAGTATTTCCTAGTGAAAAAATGAGCAGATGTAAGAATAATTAAATGTGCTGCATAGGCACCCTTCCAGAACCTTCCAACCCATGATGATTCCAATCTTGATGATTTACAAGATTTTACATGTTTTAACAACTGATGTAGCACAACAAATAATGACCAAATAGCATTTTTAACTTGTTTATCTGTACTGGCACCAACAATCATGTCTTCTTTTAATTTAACCATAACATAACTCAAACATGTCAGCTAGCAGGACTTGGAAGTCCTTGCTCTGACTTGGAAAGTGATACAAGCCCCAGATTGTACTCATCCTTGTCTATGGTCGAGGTATTTTTTATCTTCCTCAGATGGCCATAGCTGTAATTTAAGATGTATAAATTACCTTATGCCAGTGTAGGTAAAACAAATGTGGCTAAAAGCATTCTTTGAATATGAGTTGGCATGTATAATGCTCCTGTTGAAAAACATTTCAGTCCAAAGATCAAGTGAATTACCCCGTTTAACAGGAAGTCAGTAATGAAGCAGTAATTTTGACATTTTTTGCCATGTTCTTAACTTGCTTGTTTGGACTTGAGTGTCTTTGTGGTCATGGTGTACAGTGGTCATTTGTTTGTACGTGTGTGTTCCTGTCTGTGTTGTTTGAATCTTCCTGCTGTTTCAGTGTGTAAAAATACACCAGTGGTTAAGTCTGCTTGTACTTTGTGATGGTAAAGACAGCTGTGAAAACAAACAAGGAACAAGAAACAAGGAAAAACATTCATATTTAGAGGTTAAAAGAATACCAAATCATGGGATTTTACATTCATACTTGTGCTGTGTTTTTTTTACAGGTGGAAATGGCTATGGTAGAATGTGAATTTAGGCACTATGAATCAACATTACCGGGACTAATGAGTGTGCTAAGCTAGCTAGCTAGAGTATACAAACAATTCATGCAACTGACCACATGTTGATTGAAATTGGTACACTCAGCATAAGCTTTTCTTACATCAGAATCCATCTTAAAAAGGTAATATATTATCTTTATGAAGACAGAGGACCATGCAATTTCAATGAATTATAATCACTATCAAGCCATGTAATTATAGCTACATTCAACAACAACTGAATAAGTACTTGAGATTAAATAAACCACAACTGCTGATGGTGAATCCTCCCCAGGTTGCTTTGGCATGAAGGAAATCAAACTAAAGCTTAGGGTGAAGTGAAGACAAAACATAAATATTGAATATGTAGATGTGTGGATCCTGAGTCATGCTGCTCCTGGGGAAACAGCTAGTGTCAGTTCTGCCATGAAATCTGCAGCCAGTGAATCATCAGGCTGAAGGTCTGCGGTGAATTAAAGTGCAGCAATTTACATGGATGCACATTTTCCCAAAGTATCAATTCTCAGATATTCAGATATTCCAGTGGTCTCTTGGAGCAGTGAAATTGATAAAACAGACATGATATTGCTTGATGTGTTTCACTGGATCACATCAAAAAGTATTTTCTTTTCTTTTGAGACCTAGAGACCGAATACTGGGGCCAGGAAATAAAACCCATCAGGAAAAACACACGCGCACGCACACACCCACGCACACTCGCTCACTCACTGATCTAAATTCCTTTAAAATACCACAGATGGGGATAACCATGGACTGGAAAGTCTAAGTTTATCGCTGTTGTGGTTTGCAGCCTCTTCCATGCAAATGCTAGTAAATAAATCATGTATGATGCAGCGTTAACAGCAATCTGTTTCTTTCAGGCTCAGGGAATACAGAGAGCAGCTACAATGAGGTCATGCCCGAGCAGACCCGGTACACGCCACAACTGGACCACAGGAGTAAGTGAGGAACCCTGTCTCAGCCTGAAGTGCAGAATGCTCACCCTTTCCTACTCTGCAGAAAACAAATATCTGGAGCAAGTGATTAAACCCGCCCTGGTGCCATATGTCAGGAAATGGCTGTTTAAATCTTCTCTAGGAACCTCTAGACGGTACTATATATCTCCAGGATTAGGACTACATGCAACATGTCTAGTATGTACAGATGTTATTTTTCACATGAAAGGATGGGTCACCTGATGGGATTGCAAACGCAGACTACTGTGTTATGTGCTGCTAGGGCCAATGTTAAAGTTAGCTGGCCTGTCGACCCTGCTGTGTTAATGAGATGTGTCACATGTGCCCGGGTGGCAGATCCGCACTGGTGTCACACCTTGAGCCTGTCCAACGGGGAGGCCACCTGCTTCTCCCCACGCGGGGGGCACTACCGCAGCACCCTGGGGACCCGCTGTCACCTGGCCTGCGACCACGGGTACCGGCTGCTGGGGCGAGCGTCCGTGCACTGCATGGCCAACCGCCGATGGTCAGGCACCGCCCACTGTCGCCGTGAGTAACACTCTGGTACACCGCACTGTCTACTCGCGTTTTAGGGAAAGACTCGGCCTAATTGAATCTGGTCAAAAATATGTAGGTGGGCAGTATAAAAGTAAATACTTGCAGTTCAGATTCTGGCATTGTGTACGTGTCACTCTATTTTGCTGGTTAAGGAAAAATTTGTGTAAAAATGGATTTACCTCATTCTGAATGCTAAGGTAAATCACTGTCAAAGTCCTGCAGTTGCAATATTTTATCACCAGAGGGCAAGGTCACATCAAATTGGTAAAGATCTTGGCTGGGTTCGATTCCACTTTGACACATTCCCTTCCCCTGCTGTCTTACCTCGAGGGAGGTATTTCCCAGCTAAATTTGTGACGTACAACAAGCAAACGTAACAGGTGCTCTGCAAGGGAGGATAGGCGATGAACAAACCAAAACGGAAGTCTATTGTAACCTCGGCTCGGTGTGCAAGGACGACATTGGAAAGTTCATGAAAAATTCATAACAACCACTTCAATCTTATTGAGTGTTTATGAAAGGAAATGTGTTTTGTCTTCTCTGTACAGTTAGCGTTTACTGTTATTCCCTTTCAGTCAACACTTCAGAAATAAAAATGTTTTTCTTATTTTTGGCAGAAATCCGTTGCCATGTCTTGCCTCTGATTGAACATGGGAGTCACACCTGCACGGAAGGTGTGGCAGTGGACTCCAGGTGCGACTACACCTGCGACAAGGGTTATGAGTTGGAGGGGGACCGCACCCGCACCTGCCTGGAGGGGGGCTTTTGGAGTGGGGCAGAGCCCACCTGTACAGGTACGGAAGTGGCTTGGATCAACAGTCAACTACAAAACAATCACAAGTTCTTCAGAACAGTGTGTAATAAGTAGAAGACATTAACTTCTTGCTATTTCCCTGAAGCTTTGTTGTGTTTAACCTTTGAAATGCTGCAGTCCTCTGTGGGCCCACGCACATCCCTTCTTTGACTTCACAACTCCATCCCTCCCAGCCTCATACTGCGTTCACCCAATCCACCTTCCCGTGTAACTACAGTGGGGCACAAAATTCTGAGACCACATAGAAAATCTGGGTTTTTTTCCTCAATGTATTTCTGGAAATAAACAAAGTTTTAGGATTTTTAAAAATTAAAACAAATGAAAGTTGCTTCAAAGCTTTGCAAGAACTACCAAAGAAGAGCAAGGAATGCTGGACAATCCAGAAACACCTGACCACAACCCGTTGAACATTTATGGGGGCACTTGAAGATTGACAAAAGCAAAGTTATACTTTTGTGTAAGTTACTGTGTAGTAACCACGTTCTGGTCACCGCCTGGCGTGGGTTGACTGTCGACAGACAGGAAGAGATGAAGCAAGTTATCGATTAAATATTTCCTCAAGTTGTTGGTCATGCTCAAGGGAATGTCTCTGAATGGTAAACAAAACCACCAACATAATGATGGCTAGCTAACTAGCCACAAAAAACCAACATATACTATTGAACACACAAACGATAGCCACCACAATAGTGGCTAACATTAGCTAGCTAGCTTGACAACGCAGCTACCGTTGTAGTCACTGGTTGGTTAAATTCAGTGATTTTCGTTATTTTCAACAATTGGCATGCTCCAGCTAACCGAGCACATCTGAAGGACATTTTCCATAGACAGAGAGAATGTTGCCATAGACATAGAGACTTTTCCCATAGACAGGGGGACTTTTTACATAAGCAAAGGGAAAAAGTTTTCCATGGATGAAGGATGTTACCCATAAACTGACAGACAAATTCCATGAACTGACGGAATGGGTCTAAATACCTTCTGGAGTCACTGTATTAAGGTTCATTTTTCACTTTACTTTGCTCATATCTTCACTACACAAAACTAATGTTAGCTGAAATGTGTGTTGTTGCAGATAATGACCCACCCATGATCAAGTGCCCCACCTCCAAGGTAAGGCTTGCGGGTCCAGGCAGGCAAACTGCCAGGGTGTCGTGGGAGCCCCCATTGGTCAAGGACACCGCTGACATGACGCTGACAGAGTACGAAAGATCCTTTACTCCCCCCCCCCCCCCCCCCATTCCATCATACCCCCCTGACCATCCCTCTTTTTCAGGGAAGAAGTAATTTATTTGCCTCTCTACAGCGTGACACTGATGGGCCAAGAGCCAGGTTCAGACTTTAAAGAGGGGATACACGTCATCCGTTACAAGGTTTACGACCAGGCAAGAAACAAGGCCGCCTGCAAATTCATCGTCCGTGTGGAAGGTATGCAGCCTGAGCTGATGACAGTGTGTGGGAGGGAGGAGATTGCCTTTGGGTCCAGATAAACTATTTTTGATGATACAATGCCTTCAAAGTGGGAAGCTAAGGGAAATAGCAGAGGGTGTCACAGGAGTCTGTACAAAACAAAAATACAGCCATTCCCTGCTAAAAAAAAATAACTCAAGCTAGGTGAAACAGCTGGTAGCTGGATGACCAGTTCAGACCAGCTCCCAGCTCAACATGGTTTAGCTGGTTGACCAGTACCTACCAGCTCAACATGGTTTAGCTGGTTGACCAGTTCATCCAGCTCCCTGCTTCACATGGTTTGACCTGCATGTTTTGAAACAGCACAGACAAGCTACCAGCACTAGCTGGTTGACCAGCTCATACCCAACTAGACCAGCATTATGACCAGCTAGGCCATGCTTTTTGACCAGATCATACCCAGCAAGACCAGGTTATGACCAGCTCAATTTTGATAGCTGGATTTTACAGCAGGGTTTTGTTACCTATAGCTGTTCATTCATAATTTGTTTCATTGTGATTCCTGACAATGTCCTATGATTGTAAAGTAACCAAAGATAGACTACAGTACCCATGAGCACACTGAAATGCCTGCTCGCATCTGCTCTCTGTTTGTCTGCAGTCAGGAGGTGTCCCGCGCTCAAGGCCCCACTGCACGGCTACCTCACCTGCTCCTCGGACAGGAACAACTACGGGGCCGTGTGCCAGTACCATTGCGACGGAGGCTACGAGCGGAGTGGAACCCAAACCCGGGTGTGCCAGTTCAACCGTAGCTGGTCTATGTCAACTCCAGTCTGTGTCAGTGAGTATCAGCAATGAACCTCGGACTTGGCAATCTTATTGTATTCAGTTATCTATGAATTAGCCACAAGATTCATATTGAGAATTGTTAGATATGAGTTTGGTCAGTTAGGGACAGGATTTTTTGACTGATTTAAAAAAAAAAAGTTTTATCCATCATTTGAGACTTGAGAATTACAAGATCTAAGTGACAGGGTTGAAAGTGATATTATGAAAAATTTGTCATAGACAAATATATTCTGTATTCATCATTGTTTACATTTGTGTGGTGTTATTTCTTTTAAGAAGTTTAAAATCTAGGTGTAATTCCAGTTTTGGATGTTCTCAGCACAGTTCATTCAAGTCATTGATCGGCTAAAGAAAGCACACATCTTAATTAGCAGCTCAGAAGAAATCACAAAAGCCTGCAGACATTGTGGCCCCCTGCAAATTTTAGTTTGAAAACCTCCAAACCTTCCCTCTCTGGGTGGTGCTACGATCAACTGGGCATCACCCCACCCAGCTGTCAGCCTGTTTTCACCAGGGTGGCCAGGATTTAATTCTGGACTGTGGGACACTGTACTAGTACTAGTACTTTCATCCAGCTCTAGTACTAGTCCCTGGTACAGCGTCCCACCCAGGAGGCCCTGTTAAAGTAGTATTGTAAACTGTGTAATCCAGCATACATATAGTTTACATGCAGATTGGAGCTGTGTAGCGGATGCTTCCTGTCAGCGATGCCAGTGCTGTTCTAGAAGGTTCTGTGGGTCTCCAGTTCAGAAAGTGATTTGCTGAAGTAACACTAAAGGGTTCAAGGTCTCTTGCCTGATGTTGGCTGAGCATTATCCCTGTGTCCACAGGGTTTGAGATAAACACAAAAGTGAGGACGGCCGCTGCCCTGCTGGACCAATTCTACGAGAAGAGGAGACTACTCATCTTGTCCGCGCCTGACAATTCCGACCACTACTACAGACTGCAGAACATGATGTTACAGGTGTGTAATTCCACTGGTGAAGTTTTGGGGGGTTGGGCAGGTAGATGAAAGACCAGTGGATTTGTTTGATGACCATTTTCATTGTGCAGAGAGCTGGGTGCGGTCTCGACCTGAGACAGGTGACGGTAATCGAGCTTATCGGGCTACCTCCTCGAGAAGTGGGCCGCATAAAAGACCGGCAGCTGAACTCTGAGGTCATTGAGGGACTCAGGTAATGGCAGCCAAAATGGCGCACAACTGCACTTCAGACAGACTGGAAGTTTAATCATTTTCGGTTTTCTTGAAAGAAGAAATGCATGGCATGTGTGCAACTGTGTGTTGGCAATATGAAATGCCAAAACATTAAGCCTTTAGACAGTTTTTCCAAATACGGTCCAGGGGGCCTACAAATTTTTTCATTTCAGGAACTATAAAAAAAAAGAAAATAAAAAGTTTTGAGGACAGAATGAATCATGAATCATAACCTCCAAAACAGAACCAGCATTCACAGTGGTCCCCAGGACTGGGTTAGCTGGGGGAATCCATGCATGCATTGCCAAGAGCTCGGTGAGCACACATCTTGTAATGTGTACTTAAGTGACCAAAAGAACCCATTACATCACCCTTTCTGTACTGCAGGCAGGCTCTGAGGATCTCCAGAGCCTATTTCTCCATGGTGCTGCTCGATAAGCACGGCGTCGATCACGAGCGCTTCATCAACCCCACCACCTCGGAGGAGCTCTACTCAATCATTGACAATTATATGATGGAGGAGGAGGAACGTGAACGCCTGGAGGAAAAGAGGGACTACTGCGACTGAGTCTCCATGCACCGCTGCCCCCTAGTGGTGCAACAACCAGCCATGGCTCTTAGCAATATGAAGTCATGTATTCCACAGAGCACTGGATGGATGCCAAGACAACTTATGTTTCCTGTTTTATTTTTATTTTTTATTTTTTTTGTTTTTTACAAATGTGCTACTTTGCAGCAATCTGAAAAGGTAACCTGGAATTACCTTGTGGCAGACCGGAGGGACACTTGTGGAACATTGTTCAAGGGTGAAACCACAGGGATTTCAGTACAGTTAAGTACAGCTGGTAGCTGAAGTTTGACAGCCGTGATAATTATAACACTGTAGAGATGTGTGAACAGGCTGTGAAGATGCTGCTGTCTCACAATGTGTCATCAGCATGTATATAGCACTGAAAAAATTATATCATTATATTTGTTACAAGATAATTTATTATACTTCATAAAACCAAGCTACACTACCAACCATTACTTTAATGTTTAAAACACTGTATAGGAATATTGTATTCATTCATTTTGTTTGGAGAAGCTGCATTACCCCTTTAAAATGGAGAATGGTATAAGCTGTAAACTTGTTTATAAATCTATGTACATCTCAGTTACATACAGTAAAAACAAACTTAAGTGGAGAGACAAAAAACGTGGGGTTGCATGTGAAAGTTTAAGGGCCAGTTGACCTATTAATACAAAAACCAAAAAACCCTGTATCTGATCCACTTATTGTTCTAAAGTTGACCAGTCTGTGCTGTAGTAAATTTAAAATGTAATAAACAGAACCGAGGTCATTTCTCTTGATTACACTAAACACCAGATATCCACCTCTCCACATTCATGGTCAAGAGCAGACTTTAGTATCATAGCCATACACCATTAAATGTTTGTAGAAAACTGAAACTTGTAGAAAAGTATTATTAATTTATGAATGGACCCCTCATTTTGGAACCCTTTCAGGGTGATGCAGTTATCCTCAATTGCTGTGGTCCATGGAGGAGCACAGAGAGAGAGTGCCCTCTGCCCACGAGTCAGGATACTGCATCATCTTCTGCCACAGACACACTTCCTCATTGGAGCCTGACTGCTCTTCTGTAAGAATCGGTCATGTAAAACAGTCACACATTGCACAGGAATCAGACTCCCACACAAGTGACTTTTTGATCATTATCAATGACAGATGTTTGCGGTGGTTGCGTATGAACATAGGTTTAGTGTTGCTTTCGATAGCGTTTGGAAAAGTGTTTGAGCTCTCACTGGCTCTAGGTTGCTATACCAACAGCCGGAAGCCACAAATATGGCAGTTGAGTAGAAGTGTATATGTCGGTATAATGGCCGTCCATTAGCTCAGGTACCACCCTGTGTCTGCAGTCAGGCACCTGGATTGCTGCTCACCTGTCCCCGAGCGGAGCCGGATGCCCCCAAGGAAGTCGTTGCTGGTCTCACGGTCCCATACGGTCAGCTCCAGGCTCATGCTCTTCAGCTGCTCCAGCCTCAGGTCCTTGTAGATGAAGGTGTGGTCATAACGGGGGTTCTGCGTCATCCTCACCACTGGGGTTTTCTTCTTGGCAGCCCTGGTTTTAACCGGAAGCAGGTACCTGGAGCAGCAGACCAGTCGTGAATGGGACCGCCGGACAGTTCTGGAAGCCTTGTCAAAGGTTGCATTACTAAAACTTAATGAGGGCAGAGCGCTCTCACCCTTTGACGAAGGAATCCAACGCGCCTCCTGCTTTTACTGGAGTCAGGTCTCTGGCCTCTTTGATGTGAATGTGCAGCTCCCCCTCGCTACTCTTCTTCTTCTTCAGGAAAGAAAGGGCTGCACAGAGCACAATCACAGTGAGGACGTTCAGAGACAGGTGAAGTGTCCGCAAGCCCCGATTCCCCCCGTTTCTCCCACTCACCTTTTGCACCGTCTGTAGATGACATGTCAGCAGTGACGTACTTCAGAGAAACCACCAGCTGTCCCTTGTATTGAGGTAAGGCTGAGAGCTGTGCATGTGGTATGACCTTCAAAAGGAAAAAAAAAAAAAGTGACTGTTGGTTCACAACTGCGGCACGGGAGTCAAGAAAGTTAGCATTAGCTCATGCAGCTTTACCTTTCCCCTCAGTGCGATGCACTCCTCATGGGGAGAGTCCAAGTCCTTGCAGTCCAATGGAAGCTCTACCTCCCCTAGAAACATGTTATGGCCGAAGAGGTCATAGTGCCAGACAGACAGTAGCAATGTGCGCATGAGCACCTGTGAACGGCAGATTGAAAACTGGAACACAAAACCGGAACAAACCATTAAAACACTACAGCATTACCTTTTTAGCATTTCATTTTCCATAGATGTAGAACCAGAAAAATAATCCAAACCACAGGCCACTGCTCCTGTTATACAATTTTTAGATCATTCATATGGCAGGATCTATTTTATTGCTTAGTGAATGTGGAAAAAATGATCAGAATGTGAAGACGACCCCCCCACCCCGATACTGCTTTATTGCAGTGATAAAAGTCCTTGCCTTGAGATTCTCATTGTAGGCTGGGTTTACAGTGTTGCGCTTGACTGACG
Organism: Conger conger; assembly: GCF_963514075.1. Taxonomy (NCBI): domain Eukaryota; kingdom Metazoa; phylum Chordata; class Actinopteri; order Anguilliformes; family Congridae; genus Conger; species Conger conger. The sequence continues at coordinate 15,373,608 of NC_083766.1, read as the reverse complement.
TTTTTTTCTTGTTATGTTGAGACTTTCCTGGTAGCAGGTAACATTTGACATACCTGAATAAGATTACAGCATTCTTTTAAAATCCATCTCTGAGATACAAATCCATGGGTCGACCCCAGATGCAATCCCCTCCAAAAGTATTGGAACAGCAAGGCCAATTCCCTTGTTTTTGCAATACACTGAATACATTTGGTTTGAGATGAACACGAGACGAGAGTTCAGAATTTCAGCTTTTATTTCCTGGTATTAACATCTCATACTACTTCGAACATAACACCTTTGGTAACAGACCACCCCATTTTTGGTGAGCAAAAGTATTGGAACAGAGAGTAGAAGTAAATTAAAGTAAGTAACCCTTAATATTTGGTAGCATATACCTTGCTTCCAAATAATTGCATCAAGCCTGCGACCCATTGAGATCACCAAACTGTTGCATTGTGTTTGTGATGGGGGGTTAATCTTGGTCTCATCAGTCCATGAAACTTTGTTCCAGTACTTTCATGGCGTATCTGTACCTTTTGCAAATTGTAATCTTGCCTTCCCATTCTTACTACTGATGATTGGTTTGCATCTTGTGGTATAGCCTCTATATTGCTGAATGGTCGATTGAGAACTTCACTCTTGCCCTGTGGAAATTGTTTGTGGTGTCACTGACTAATGTTTTGGGGTTTTTCTTCACAGCTCTCACATTCTTTTTTTTCAGGACATTCCAAGTTGTTGTACAAGCTATCCCCAATGATTGATTGATTGATTTCTCCCATTTTCAAAGCTTCAAAATTGCTTGCTTTTCTACCAAAGAACTATTTATTGTTCAACCAATCAATATAACAGACACATCTGACCTTGCTGTTCCAACACTATTTGAGGGGACTGTATTACCCATTTGCTGTAATCCTACCCATTAAGATAAACAATCTCAAATTCAATATATTCATCATCTGTCAATTTTGACAATTTGATACACAAAGACAAGGTGCCATTTGATTTAATTGTGCCATTGAATGTTGCCTTGGGCAGAACACTAGAACAAAATTGATGATGCAGTATCCAAACAATTAGAAGCACCTCATGTAATAATGTCATTGACCACATGGTAAAGTAAAAATAGATCTTCGCATTACACTTTTTATAATGAGGGATTTTGCTAAGGATGAATTGATTAAATAATGAATCATGAATGGCATGGGATACAGGCTAGCCTGTCCCCTTCTCAACAGCAGACTCACGGGCTGGTGCACTGCTTCATGGCGTCTCCATAGGCCAGGTTGCGGCACTCCTTGATGAGGACTGATAAGGTCTGGGTGCGTTCGTCATAGGCCAGGGAGAAAACAATGTCCCCACTGACTTCAATGCAATCCCCTGCCCCACTGTACATGCCTGTCATACTACCCAATGAACTCTGTGGATTAAACATATACACAGCCAGGATAACACAGGCAAGTTACACAACTCGAAACAACCACTGAGAATGTCTTGAAGTCTCACAGCATTTCTAACCAGATTTTAATTGATGACACAAACAGAATGTGTAAATACTGTAGGGAGAGGTGAGACCACGCAATGTGTCACCTTGGAAATGGAGTTTCTGTGGAACTTCACCAGATTATCAATGTCCTCTTCCTCCTCTTCTTCCTGCAAACAGTAATTTCTCAGACATGATATAGTTAAGAAATAACTCACGACAGGCAGTCGTATATAGACATTTTATCACAGCTAAGGGGCGTTGTTTATGCTACATGCAGTGATAAATTTTCTATATACCACACAGTGAGTTATTGCTTTTATAAAACTGTTACCAAACATAATAATATAGATCTTATAGACACAATCCAATTAAAACAGTTAAAACAATTTCATTACAAGAATAATTTACAAGAAAATAGTTCCTGCTACTGGTAGATAGTTTACTAACGTTGCATAGCAACCACTTGGCACTAACGTTCTGCTAAATGCGTTCTTACAAGCTATCTACCATGAGTGAGCAAACAAGTTTATGCCTTTTTGAGGTTCATTTGTACATTCCCATTGTGCAAGCGGAGGCAGTGTGTCGCTCTTCATCCCTGCATGCAAGGTGATTGACATGCATCGGCTAGCATCTAACGGTTTTTCATTTTAACTCAAATGGCTGCCTCACCGCGGAGTGATACATGAAATAGAACTGCAAACAAGCATTAGAACTTAATTGGTCCATAGCAGTGATATATGGAAATTTGATCACTGCTATGGACCAATTAGATAGCGAGATTTGTCCTTCCTGTTTTATAATCAATTATATTTGGCACAATCGGTGAGAACTTGACTGGTGCTGATCGGGTTCACCTTGCCATTAAGATTCTTAATGTCCTCTCAGATTTCACAATCTCTTGGATCACTGGAACGTTAACCTTAAAATTGTGGAAATTACTGACCAAGCATGAACTAAGCTTTAGATGGACAGTTCAAGAAAGCAATCATGGCATGGGGGCGGGGGCCAAAAGATTACGACCATAATTTTATATGAAAATATACGATGCTGATGAATGCAGTTCAGACTCAATGACTTCTGTAGGCAGGCCCGGCCCTCTCAGGCACACCCACAGCAACGGGACATGACCTTTCCTTGGGACATGCGTATCAATATTAATAGGCAATGCATATTTGTTGATCGTCTGCCCTTGACAAAACATAATTTGGTTGGGGTGAATTATTGAGAAGATAATGGAATGGTAAGTGGTTCATTTCCAACTGAATCTGAACACATCTGTTGCCATACTGCAATTTTCTGACTATTTTCTGAGAGATTTAAGCACAAGTTAATTTCCAAATGGTTTGTGATCACCCGATACCTGTGGTCATCATCGATTTCCTGCTGAAATGCATCACGTTTCATGAAAATGGACAGAGAAGTTTCTGAAGGTCACATTTTTAAATGGGAGAACTGAATAGGACTCCAAGCCTTTCAGCACCTGGGTAAATGGCAACTATGCATTTTGGGGAAATTTCACAAATAACACAAAACTTTCTCAAATACAGGAATGTAAAGCTTTCTTCAGAGGTTAATGAAATACAAATGCAATCACATTTTTGTCAGGTTACCCATAACATAAAAACATTGAACGGCATAAAACTGCAGTTGCCTTTTCTTTTACTTGGCTCCTGATCAGAAGTTAATTGAATATACTCTCACATCTGGCTAGTCCTTTAGTGACAGATTGAGTGAATGTTTTGTAATAAGGGATTACCTGCCCATTGAGGCCAGATGCAGACTTACTGTGGTCCCCCATGGACCCTCCTAGGACCTCAGTGCTATCCTCACACAGGCCCAACATTGAGGGGGTCTTACTGTATTCTTGACATAGGGAAAAATACATGAAGAGCATCATATTCATGTCTTTTCTGGATTGACTACATGCAAGAACACAAATCTGTTCAGCTACAGGTGTAGGTCTTACCTACAGGCTTCTGTGCTCTTTTGGTGCTACGTTTAAAGAGGCATTTGTCCTCAAAGAAGTCCCCTGGGCAAGAATTCACTCTGTCCAATATGGAGGCCTGAAGTGCAATGATAACAGAATGTGGGTGAAAGGCCACTGGCATCCAATCAGAAAACAAGATAAAACCTGAACCAGAGGTAGTGGTACTGCAATCGCACCTGATCAGAGGCGGATTGACCAGTATGCCCTGCGTCCAAATCCTTCATCCTAAAAGACAGGATACAAGGTCCGGTGGGCATGTAAAATAAGTGACGGTCATTGGATTGATGCTACAATGGTCTAACCGCAATGCAACCGAGGACACTGACCGAACATCGCTGTGCTGCTCAATCTTCCCATCCGAAGGATCAGAGGCCTTTGATGGCTCCGAAGCACAGGTTCTGAAATGAAACCAAATTTCAGTCAGTACACAGCTTTTTGCAACATCTCATCACAGGTGACAAACCGTTACAGTCATGGGCCTCATGTAATAATCCCCCAGCATTACTATGGAGGATATGTACCCCTCATTGAAGTTGAGCTGATCCTTCAATCTGTCCTGAGGGACAGGTTCAGCTTTGCTGGGCATCATCTCTGAGCTCTGGAGGAGCACCTTTCTAGTTCCTTGCATCTTCACTGTAAGCAGAACAGAAGCTCACCGTCAGTGCTGATACAACACCTGGCCGAAAGGCCCAATGTTTTAGGAAATGCTTCCAATTCTGACCAATAGCCACAGAATGCACACATGCGTTTCCTTCTATAGAAATGACACTGGTTATTAATGTCCTGTACTCACACAGAGGTTTCTTCCTCAGGGATGCTCGCACTATGCCATGTCCTGGAGAACTCGAGAAACGGTTTACCCTCTGGTCATAGAACCAGTCTCCGGTGCTCTTCTTAAAATCCCTGAAGACAAATGTCATGTAGCCTGATGTAAGTTTAGTGATATGCCCTTACTTAATTGCCAGACAAGGTGACCATTCACAAACAGCATTAGTCCACCGGAGCACTGAACTGAACACACACCACAGAGTCCAAGGGTACTAAAAGGTAGGGTCACAGTTTCCCTGGGGAATTTGAAAGTGACACTCACGCTTCCATGGCACAGACGTTGCACACCCAGAATCCATTGGTGTTGACAGCCCTGCACTTGGTGCAGACTTGGTGGTTGCAGCCATGGCAGTAACCAGCGCCCAGCGGGCTCAACTGCTCCTGGCAACGTCCACAGCTGCGTTTGTCGTAGTACCTGTTGCCGCATTTGGCTCCTTTCTTCTTGGCTTCCAGCAGCTCCAACTTCAGTCTCCTGCAGTGGGAAGAGAGCACTGTGAGAGGCCAGGTAATATCGGCTATACTGCAGCAGGGTTTGATCTCTATTCACTAGGGATGCAGTGTCTATGCTTTCGGTCACAGTTATGTTCATTGTGCGTGACTGGTGTCTCGTGTCGTGGTGGAGTCTCACCGTACACGCTGCTCTTCTGCTTGCCTCAGTTCTTCATCCCGCCGGAGCACCTCCAGGATCAGCTCCCGTTCAGTGTCCGTCAGGAAAGCCACACTAATCAACTCGCTGTCTGGCAGCATCCTCTAGTCACGCCTGCTCCAACCTCAGAGAAACACCACCCTGACTGACCCAGAGGCTGTTGCAAAGTGGTTTAGATCTTCTGCAGCAATTCCACACTGCAATACAAGGAATAAATAAATAAATACAGATCCTATTGAAAATAAATTAAATCCGTGCCAGGTTTCTGAAAACAAAGTACATTTTATTGATTTTTTTAAGGTTGCTGAACCTTATTTTTCTATATTCTTTGTCTTGGAAATAAATAAATACTGTACACTGTACAAAGACATCACTGATGAAATATGTATGCTCTGTAACAGTGAGTCATGTAAGAGGGAGTAGAAGTTCTTGCTTTGAAGGGGGGACAGAAAAGTTCAAATACCAGAAGCTACCAGAGCCTTGATGCATGTGTTGACCTTTCACTCTGTGTCCGTTTGAAACCATGTCAGTTACAGATGTGGCAGATGGGGAGAGGTGGATCCACAGGTTGATCATTTATACATCAGGCTTTCCAAAAAAATACTTCTGCAAAGGATGCACTGATGTTTTATTACTCAAAGTAAAGATTAGGAGTACCTACCTTCTACTACTTGCTCATAGAAGGAACATTTAAGGGGTTGGAATGTCCTAAAGATGGCAGACCACGATCAAATTCCAACATCCATCCAACATCCATCCTTCATTTTCCATCTAGACTCTACCCATATTAGGTCAACTAATTGTTTTTATAAATGTCTCAATTAGAAACTCAATTGGACAAACAAGTGTCAGTGGGGACCCCTGGGGGATAACCATCAAAATACAAGTTAATCCCTACAGGTCACAGGGTGGAGACTGGTGACCCTAATCATGGTTAGTCACCAATGTTTTGACATTTAAATCATTGTTAGACCTCTCCTGCAAACCAACGCTTGGTGCAGACACTGGTCTGTGATCAGATGTCTGGGAACTTGTGGGCAGCAGTGAGGCATGATGGTTAGGGAACGGGGCTGGAAGTGATGAGGTTGTCGGTTCAATTCTCAGTATGACATTACTGCTATATGCTTGAACAAGATACTGAACCAGAATTGCTCCAGTAAATATCAAACAATATCAATGGATTGTATGTCATGACTGCAAGTCGGACTGATTACAAGTGTCAGCTGAATGCCTTCCAAGTAAATCAGTGGTCCTCACTCCTGGTCCAGGAGAGCCGCAGGCTGTGCTGGTTATTGTCTTTGACTTTATATCAGCAGCCAATTCAGACCCAAGAAGACCACTTATGTAAATATAAACCAAGTAAATATAGCCCTAAGTCTGCAGACTTTGATTATGTCTGCTTATTTTAAGGACTGGACTGCATTTATACTAACTATAAAGAACTAGAAACCTTTGTGTTCCCCCTCATGCACAGGTCTGCGAGTGCACACAATTTATAAAAAGACATTTGGGCATTATACATGCAGCCTGCTTTTGATGTACCAATTTGTCCATAATTACAAGGCAAGCAAAACACACCAGCTTTTACTAGCTGACAACATTGCACTAACTTCACAGCATAGTGCATTGCTGGATCCAGACAAATTATTTCTGCCTTTAAAAAAAAGAGACTTGTCCCCACTGAACCTTAATGACACAGAACATGATAGCATCACCATTTCAAACTGCATACATTATGGCTTAAGGCAAACATTTCCTCATTGTTAGAAAGTTTCTATAGACATTTAAGGAGATTAAAGACCAGTATTGCAGCATACTTTAATGCAGTCTGAGCAGCTTCCTTGTGCAAAAATAATGGTAAGTTCACAGATGGCCATCAGCAGCTGAAAAAACACGATGCCATGATGTGAGGTTCATTCGCCCTTACATTCAGTTAGATATGCTCTTTTCCAGAGTGACTTACAACGTAGGAGAAACAAGAGTTCAATGGGCTATAGTGCCAGATCTGGCAAACAAAAACACTAGTGCAAGTTAATGCTACACTACAAAATAAAATAAAAATTCTGGAAACAGAGTACATCCATAAGCCATAAGAGAAACATAAAACCAAAACCATAAGAAATACCATAACATGAATTAAGACAAATGTGCTGGTAGTAACCAGAGTTGTTTAGAACATTGTTATATAACTTTCCAAACCGGGATACAAGCTCTAATGTCTCCACTAAGCCAAACTGCAAGCTCATCATTACTGGAAAGTGGAGAAAATAAACCAATAATCACACACATCACTACAAAAGGATACTACTATGACAATGTCGGAAACGAACTCACCACTAAACCGTCAAAATCACGCGGCAGTTTAAAATGACGATTTGCCCTTCACTATTGATGAACTGCATCCAGCCTTCCACTTGATTTCCCTTATAGCTTCTCTGAATCGACGGGTTTTAATATGTAGCCAGTGGCCCCATATACTCCTCCCATATGATAGTGGGACGTTTTAGCCTACGCACGTTCTTACAGGTCGATTGAGCAGGCGCAGACACATATTTACCGTCGTACTATTTCACCTGCATGGACGGATGCAGCACCGATTTTTAGACTGGCGGAAATACACACCGTTAGCATGATGCATAGTTAAGGCCGGCTGTAATAGATTCCCGTCACGATTTTTGTCTGATTGTCAAAACCAATAAGCCCCAATCTGCTCACGTTTTGTCTGATTATGTAGGCTGATGTATTCGATACAGGCTTTTTATTTATTTAGTTATTTATTTTCAAGCTCAGCAGTAAAACACCTGCTTCAATTAAGTAAGGGCGTCAATCACGGTATGTTAAATCAGGTGTTTTTAATGCTTGACAACAACAAAAACCCACATTCAGTGGCTGCGTCCAAATCTGAATAATGTTGTCTTCTAAACGTACTCGCACTCCATTAATTTTCTATGGAGCCTTGCGGTGCGTGATGTTCGCGGTCAGGCGAGTGCTGTGCACGTTTGACGGTTCTCCATTTGCATTAGTCATCTGCCCATGCAAATGAATTGCATCCAACCCAGTTCGCCTACCTCACAAAACCAGGATCAAACCTAGGCGCTGCAGAGAAACTATGAATCAAGATTTAGCAAGTGTAGCTATTGCTTATTTTACTGGATTGTTTAGGAGGAATAAGAAAAAGTTAATAAATGGTCTGCCAAATTGTTCTGTTTTGCAAAAACAAACATATGCAGTACTATCCAATCAGGTGCCGATAGTGTTATGTGGTAGATTACGCTCCTCTTAATATTGATCCTATGGAGCCATCTATCAGACAGAACCCAGTTACAGATTTAGTGATAACATATGGTTGTCTGGATGGGTCAATTGCAGAGTAACTGGAGTTTAAACCTCAAGACCAGCATTATTCAACTCCACATCCTGCAGGCCACAGTATCTGCAGGCATTTGCTCATACCTTTGGCTACACCACCTGATTTGACTTATCAGCTTATCTGAACCAAGCTGGTAAAATTATCAGTGAAATCAGGTGGTGTAGTGCATGGCAGGTGAAAATACCTGCAGACACTGTGGCTCGCAGGACATGGAGTTGAGTAGCGCTGCTCTAGACCACAGATTGGCATTTCAACTGGAGCAGATATCTAAAGCTGTGGCCTAAGATTTAGCTATTCCAGTTGAAATGCAGACCTGTGGTCTAGAGCAGCGCTACTGAACTCCACGTCCTGTGTCTGTATGCATTTGCTTCAACCGTGCACTGCACCACCTGTTTTCACTAATTAGCAGGTATTTGAACCAAGCAGGTTAAATAATTAGTGAAATCAGGTGGTGTAGCGCACAGTAGGAGCAAATACCTGCATACACTGCGGCCTGCAGGATGTGGAGTTCAGTAGCAGTGGTCTAGAAGTTTAAACTCCTGGAACATTGACAGTGTGGCCTTTTCTCTCTCATGCCAATACAGAGAGACTAATGCAGACTTTTATCACTTGCAGGCTAGACAATTTATTTTAAGATTGTTTTATTGGTTTATGCATCTCTTCATCAAATTATTTATTTATTTAATAATGTCTACTTATTTCTTGAAGTAAATTCAGGGGAATCACATCTAGCTGGTGCTAGATTCTAAATCTAGGTTTTGCGTATATACAGTAGGCTATATTTAGTGACCTTCTAAATAAATATTAATTTATTCAAGAATATGATATGATATACTTTGCTGAACCCTGTGGGGTAATTTGATCCATCCTAGTTGCTTAAGGATAGTGGGCAGCCACTGTGCAGTGCCCTAGGGGCAATGTGGGGCCTTGCTCACGGGCCCAACAGCTGTGCAGATTGTGGCTACAGATTGTGGCTATATATATATATATATATATATATATATATATATATATATATATATATATATACAATGATTTGCATCATGAACAATAAAGCAGCTGAAAGTTTACAACTCTGTTTTGCCTGTGGCACATTAAATGAGTCTGCTTCTGTATGCATGCAAAATAGATTTCATTTCGCTGTATATATCACACACGCACACTAATTCAAATCTATTCATATAAATAAATATATTAAATGACAGCGAAATGAAATCTATTTTGCATGCATACAGAAGCAGACTCATTTAATGTGCCACAGGCAAAACAGAGTTGTAAACTTTCAGCTGCTTTATTGTTCATGATGCAAATCATTGTAATGTGACTCAGAAGACTAAATTGCCTATATTAAATTATTTTGGAGAAAAAACCCTCCTCTGCATATTTCCATTACAGACACAGTAATAAAATAAAACACATTTTACAACTGTAATCAATATGTTCAATGATCTGCAAGGAATTGTGTTCCTTGCTAATCAGATCAAGTTCCATTAAACCATAATCAGTGTACATACATGGCAGCACATTGCATATTATTCAAATCTAATTGTGTCGCCAATAACAAATGTTGTATTAACACTGTATATAATACTTAATCATATTTTACTTGTTATTTCAGTTCACTGCTGCACATTGAGCACCGGGCAGAGAGGAAGGCATTTTTAAATTCATCATACTCAATCAAGATTGCATTCTTCCTTCTTTGGTGTCTATTTAGCCCCAGGTCAGAACAAATAAGGTTCAATTTCCGTAAGAAAACATTACTCTTCATTGAAGGAATATGGTTGTGATGTAGCCTCCTAGTGTATTGTGTATTGAGAAGAATTAGCAGCCCTTTGCCAGTTTTTCAGCAGTAGTACAAACATGTCATCTTGCTCTTTTTCTGAGATACAAAACTGACTCCAATTCAATGCATATGATACTAGTTTGCCGTATAATGCTGAATTATATGAAGTGCATCATATTTTATTATTTGTATTTTATTAATTGATGAATTTCAAAGGTCAAGGCCAAGGTAATATCCCCAATAAGATGCATTACAATTCTTTTTTAATTCAACTATAGGACACAAAAGCTGGCCTTAACCGTTTTGCTCACTTCATTTTAATTGATTGAACACTTGTTTTTTCTAATGTACATTCTAATGAAGAATTGTCACATGGAATGTGAATTAGTGTCTGGGTTATTATAACCCCTGGTACAACAATATAAGAAGAAATAGGTGGGATATATAGAAATCAGGGAGCCTTAAACCCTCTCCTCCAACAGAATTTGGAAGAATTTAGTACAATTTCTGCCCACTGGTACACATCATCTGATCATCTGCTGCCATACACATTGAAGTACCTCCTACATTAAATTGGGCATGTACACATTATGTAGCGCATTGATTTCATGTATCAGTGAAACTCATGTAAGTAGCCCATTGAGATGTATAAGTTATCATATATGTCCCTTCTACTTGCTTTAGTGCCAACAAAGGTTCAAACAAATCATTTTGAGAATATCCTGTCCCAAATCTCAAGGCATAATACAACACACCCAACATCTAATTATACCTACTTAGTCAGGAATGTTGAATTGGTAAACATTGGCTTTGAGCCACTGTCTGTTTTTAGATTGATGATCTGGCACTGTATCGCTCCATTGCAAGGGGAAAAGGATTCAAAAGCTTATAAATAACCACTACTGTTGCTGAACAACAGACAAACCAAGAAAAAAAAACTAGTTTCTAGTAAAGACAATTTAAAACCTACAGTCAACTGTTAGCTATTTTAATCTACATTATTAAATCCCAGCAACATCCAAATGTTCATTGTTATTTATGGATATAGTGTTTTTTAAACAATTATGTAATGAAGAATATTTTTTATTTTGTCCATGTAAGATTTGTATTATACTGAAGATAAAAGGTCTTATCATTCAGCTTAGCTCCTATAGAAAAAATAGTTACTAACCCTATTAGAAATACTCTTTTACTTTATCCACGTAGTGTATTTTAGTTATGTTGCCACTCTGGTGCCTTCATAGTATCCAATTATATCCAAGTATAAGCAATAGCATAATTATCACTGGTATCCAAGATGTGTAATTCTGAAATAAACTGTCATCATTTGCTGCAAAACAACTAAACGAGTTCATGCTTCAGATGTCCTTCAGATGTAACATTGATGCATGAGTGTTGTCTATCAGAGGTTTTACACAAACAGATGGGGGGATGGGGATGTTATTTCTTCAGATAGGCCTACTTGTTTAACATGATGGAAATATTGTTGCTAAAAGCCTCTCGGCTGGTCATGTCATGTCATAAAACTACTCTTGTCTGATTACTCTGTGCACATATTTGAAATAAATCCAAATGAATCCATTTGTACTCATATAGCACATTTTGCAAATAACTTGTCACAATATGCTGCACTGCATACCCTGGTCTAAACCCCCACAAAGCAAGGGAGAGGTGACAATGGCAAGGATATCCTCTTTGAATGCTGCAGAGGAAAAAAAACTTCCTCTAAAAGATAAATTGGGATGAACTGGAAAGATAAATCAGAAACCTGCAGAGAAAATAACAAAAATGAGGACAAAATTTGACCAGTTCATAATATCGAAATATGTACCAGCTGCGACACAGTGAAGGAACAGATTTACAACTTGTTTTCGATCATCACAGCATCGACCAGTGTGAACAAAGATTATGGCTCCATACAATTCCAATTTAAATTACAACAGTATTTTGCTGTCAATTGGTCTAACAACATAATTGGAAAAAGATAGAGATGCTTCTGGTAACATAGGCCAGCATAATGCATTCCAAAAGAAGCTTCTGTCCCATATCCCTGATATCTAAACACTGTAGTATTGTACACTGAGTACAAGTTTTTGAGGATGTGGAATCAAACCGAAGGCCTGCAGTTTTATAGCTCAGCCTTGGCAAGCTCTGACAGGTCATAAATAACCCATGGCCACCCAGTGCAGATTTAAATAGAATCCCTGGTGATGATGCAGAATGGCTCTGAGTCCATGTACACAGTTGAATGTTCAGTGTTAAATCACAGAGTCAGTGGGACTCACATGTAGGCTACTCTGTTTTAATTGAAGTAAAACTGGAGATTTTGACTGAGAGGGAAAAAGCTACTTGGCACCCTTTGTCTAAATGTATATATAAATATCTATAGTAAATATTAATTTATTTTGTTCTCTATTTCCTCCTCCTGCGGCTGCTGTAATTAATTAAAAGTCTTTGGAAGGAAACAACCACCAAAGATATTAGCACTTATACTTGCTGTATAAGTATGTACTAAACCTGGCCTTATGTTGTTACTGTTAGCAATTTTAGTAATCTGGCAGACTAATACATCCGCCACAATCATCCGTCTTCATACCTTTCATCCTGTTTCATGACAGAAAACATCATTCTTTTACTTAATTTGATTTCATCGAGTCTTGGTACTTTTTAAACTGGTATATTTCCTAATGAACAGAGAGTTAAATGATAAAATTTTGTAAGTATGTTCAAAAGCTATATTTACAACTTGCCTTGTTTTAATAAAAGCCAAAGGTTTGCATTTTTCATCCGATAATCGTCCTGTAGAAAAGGTCTATATTTTGTGTAGACTAACCGCATATAGCAACATTAATATGTAATGAATGCCTGTGAATAAATGGATCAGAGCGAGTGCTAAATAGGACCCAATAAGTGCATGGTACACATGGTTACATTAAATTATTGTGGCGCATGCATTTATAATAGTTGGAATAGTGTTCCAACATGCCCCGTCTGTACTAGTACTCCTGCATGGCTCACAGTCTCTGCTTGCTAGTGAAATGTGTCAAAACTATACTGCTTATAAAATGTTGGTTATAAACCCACAAGACAGTGATTTAAATGTCGTATATTTGGAGTATGTGGCGTTCACGCATCCTCAATTAATCGAAAAATAAAAAACAAAAAATAAAGCTTTCAGGGTGCAAAAACACAGATTTATTAATAACTCTTGAAGTTTTCAAATCGCCGTGCCACTCATACACGAGAAGCAGGTTGCTATAACACAAGTGAAAACAAACTCATCATTCTTGCGCAAATGCAACTATGAAATCGCCATGTTTAAACATGCCCTGTGTTGGTTTGTGCCCCGGTCTCCCCTACATATTTTTGCGTTGTCGCCTACATCAAGGTCATTTTATGACGTTTAACTGGGATAAATAATGCAAATATCGACGGATCGCAACATATTCAGGTTGTAATTAGAAAATATAAATATGGAACTAGATATAGGCCTAACATTAACCGTAATGTTGCTCGTCTAAACTGTAATAGTTTTCTCCCAGTGTCACGAATGGGATACGCGGAATTAAATAAGCACTTTCTTTGAATTATATTGTTCAACGAGTATAACGTTTTCACTATTACCTTTTGTATACTTCCATGTAGGCTATGACTAGCCTATGCCATTATTTGTCATCATTATTTGAATCGTGGTGGATATTGTCATAACAGTAGGTATACAGTGCTGTTCCTTTAACACAAGGGTTTTAATACTAGGCGTGTTTCCTGCTCCCATTGATCAGAAATGAAGGAGCCGGGCACCCTCATCGCACAGCGAACAAAATACTCCTCGCAGTTTGTCGCAAATTCTCAGCACTGGTCTGCTTCACCTCCGCAACTGCAGATCGAACGCCACGGTGTAAGAAATACGAACAAAGAATGGAAATTGTGTGAGCAAATAGGAAAAGGAACCATCAATCAATGACGATAGATTACAGATGGTTTCAATAACCCGAATGTATATCTTTCACGAGTCATACGTTGAAGCGCATATGAAGCTCTATGGATTTTTTTTAAGGGATCGTGAGGATTTCTTAACCATTTGGATAAAAAGCGAACATGATACTTTATTCAATGGTCGATTGAAAAGCAGTGCGTCAGTTTATCCTGGAGATAAAATGAAGACATGGACACAGGACAGGGATTCTGTGGAATCGCATTGAAACGAGGAAACTTGCCTTGTTAGAAATGTGGCTATAGCAAGTGTTGTGATACATTGTTTGCTGGGAAACCAACGCATGACATTAGAACGATATACTAATAATTACCACACACTAACGAGGTACAAAATATTGCGCCTGGATTGCTATTGGTAGGCTACATATTCATATTATATGGGAAGAGCATCGATGTGAAGACTACAATGCCATGGCACGTCAAATTGACTGAATAGTAATGCATATTTCTAGAATCTTACAGAAACCATGTGTACTGATTGTGGCAGCGCTGTCATTCAAATGTAATTTAAGACTTGGTTGGAAGAACCACGTTATTTGACTCGTAACATAAATATTGTGAACATCGGAATCGTAACAAAATACGCGTGTTTCTTCCCGTTCTGTTGAATGAATCTTTAAGTTTGATTGGACGACGACAAACGTTAAGAATGTCGACAGTAATGGTGGCAAAAAAGGCAAGACGAAAATGGGAAAATCTCCCGGGCAAGAACACTTTCTGCTGCGATGGACGTGTGATGATGGCAAGGCAGAAAGGCGTCTTCTATCTGACCTTATTTTTAATAGTCGGGACCTGCGCTCTGTTTTTTGTATTCGAGTAAGTACGCCCATCTTTCAAAATTGCATGACGGAAAGGTGATTGTTTATTTAACCAAATACCGAATATAACTAACATACGTAACTCAAAATAACCCTTTTTTAAAATACGTTTGCAACGCAGGAAGATACTCTTAAAAAAAAAATATATATATATATATATATATGGTGTTGGCCTAGGCCTGCTTGAATTAAAGCCAATATATTTCATGAGATGGTAGGAATTTACACAAATTCACTAACAAGAGCGTCCGCTTAATACATATTGACGCTAGGGTCTGCATGTCTTCTAAAGAAATTACAGCATTCTATTGGTCTATGGGTTCAAGTGCTAAGATGGTGTAGTAGGTCTTGGTACTAAAAACCAATAACAGAAAGATGCAGGCACCTGTATTGAGTTCCCTTAAATTGAGTTATTTTAAGCTTTCTCTGAACTGCTTGGTTTTTGAATGTCCACTGAGTACCAGTGCTTAATGGGTGATGTCTGATTTTCTGTGATCCTGTACTGGTAGTGGATTACAGCTGAATTGTGGTGTTTAGTCCTCTCATTGGCAGATAGTGTGAAGGGTGACCTGGGGAGGCCAAGGCTGCCAGGGCTAAAGACTACACAACCTACTCTCTGCAGAAAAAAGATTGATATAGTTAATAAATAATTACACAGCAAGTGTTAGTGTAAATTGAACAAACTGATGGGATCAAGAGTAACCCATCCTCTCTCAGAGTCGATCAAACAGAAAACATTTTGTTGTGTCTTTTAAAAACTGAAATTCTGATTAAGTATTCAGTCTCTTTGTAAGTGACATACTGCAATTTTCTGAACACAAATCAGGCCTGTACGACAATAGGAAGAAGCGAACCATTACTGAAAAAAAAACAAACATTTTTTTGATGGAATTTACAGCAAAAGAATGATGAATTTTGATCAGTTGGGATAAATTAAGCGTTACATTCAGTGCACTGGCAGGCCAATTCTGTGGAGTGAAATGTACTGTAACTCTTCTAAAGTTTCAATTGGCCACACACCAATCCCCTTGACCAGTGTTCTTTGAGCAGCTACTCATTTGTGAGGAGGAAACTGATATAGGCAGTGCCGAGGTGGTATGATACACCAAGCCCCCTTTCATGATCGACAGAGAGATATTCAGCGCCTTTGACTTTATTTAATCCGTCTTCTGAGCAGTTTGCTGTTTTGTTTCTTGGCTGTTTTGAAAGTGTCTTGCTCTTCATGGTTGAGTTTTTTTTTTTTTTTTTTTTTCTTAAATTGTGTGAACTACCATTCAGTAATTTGTGTGACCGGTAATACTTTTTAACCTAATTTATTTGAGGTTTTCCATAACACTATGGTTGACTATTTAACCAATCAGGGTAATTGTTTCATTGATAGTGGGCGGCCTGTAGCGTAGTGGTTAAGGTAAATGACTGGGACACGCAAGGTCCATGGTTCTAATCCCGATGTAGCCTGTAAGATCCCTACAGCCATTGGGCCCTTGAGCAAGGCCCTTAACCCTGGGAAGGGGAGGATCCAGGGGAGGATTGTCTAATGAACTGTACGTCGCTCTGGATAAGAGTGTCTGCCAAATGCCAATAATGTAATGTAGTGGTCTGTGCTTTACATAATTGTATTCTTTTTTGTGTGTCTGTTTTGTGAACGTGGCATAGAGCATGCATTTTAACACTGTTTATATGCAATACACACACAGGCATGCATGTGCACACTCACATACAGAAGAACATGGTTTTATACTTAGAATATCTTCATTTTCTTTTGTTGCATTGTTGCACATATTTTTGTTGAACTAGAGCTCAGCTTTCATTGTTGCTAGGAAGCAACGTGCATGAGAAATGGAATGTGCTTTTATTACCTCCCTGCACTGAACCATCTTGGCGGCAGCATCTTAATCATGACATCACAACTGGTCACTTCATACTAGTGACAATACAAATTCCTCCTCTGCTATCAGCCCCTTTCTCCCTGTGGAGATAATGGGAAGCCACTTGTTCAGACAGGAAACTGCTTGGAAGTGAACTTAAACAGGTTCCAATTACACCCATGAATAGGAATCCCTACTGTGCCAGAGATGTCTTTATTCCTTCTAACCATGAAAGATCCCAAGAATGATGACGGCAACCATGCTCTATATGTTTTATATCCATAAATAAAGCTGGTGTTTCTCATTTAAACAGAGGTTTTGTGTGTGGGATGCATTGCTATTTTCCTTGTTTAATTATTTTTGCTGTGATTGACTTAATTAGGCCTGAAACCACTGGGCGCTGTACCAGCAGTGGCCGTGGCTCTATCCCTGTGAGGTCCATTTTTAAGCTTTGATTTGGTACCCTGGGGGCTGTAATTGACTTGCCACTGCAGCAGGCTGGAGAGCAGTCCAGCAGTCCTGACTTCTCTGCATTAGATCCATTAGCTCTATTTCCTGTTAATTTTAACCAACATACTGTTCCAAGACAGATCTCTGCAGTAGAGAAGAGCCCAGCCCAGCAGAGGCTAATGGCTGAGAGTTGGAAGCACTATTTTAATGTTACAGTGATCCATTATTCCTCATGGAGGAGGTGTATTTACGTAGAAATTGAAAATGGGAATAATTTAGAAATTCCCGTCATAGTGCCATTAGGTATTTTTCTGATGTCAAGATGAAGGATCGGAAAAGCTGCAGATGTGCTGTAGGGAAGCACATCTGAGGAATCCTGTGTTGATGAATCAAAAGGCTGAGACAGGGCAAAAGCCATCTGATCTTAGAAATAAAATGCATGGTGCCTCTTCCGAAATGTATCATGGATGAAGTTCTTATTGGAGGTAAATGTCTTCAATCAGTGAAGGCCTGGTTTTGAATTCAGAGCGCATTGTCTGAATGTTGGGAGGATGCAACCAAGTATCACAGACATATGTATTGCCAGAAAAAAAGACAAAAAATAAAGCTGAGCTGAGGTGTAAACCTCTCATTTCACATCATGTGATAATATTGGAAATTCAGAAATTCAAACCAGGCCTCTGTAGTGCTTGTATGCTAAAATTATCTGTGGCTTGGATTATTTGGAGGGAAGGAATTGCATGTGGTTATTTAGATAAGGTTATTGACCATCCCCTCCCCCATTTTGACATCATTGATCCAGAAACCTAGGAAAGAGCTGGGGGACTACATGATATAACAGTGTTGAAGCTATGTAGAAAAACTGGTTTTGACAGGCTTAGTTAAGTACATAGGGATTGTTGGAGAACTCAGACATCTGTGTAGGGCTCCACTATTTCTACTTCCTTCTGATTGTTCATATTTTTATATAACAGTACTAACTGTTTTGCTATACTATACTATACTACAGTACTAACAGATGTAGCTTCCTGAGTGCTGAACGCTGTCTGCTAAGAAAATCATATAATGCAGTCTGCATGCTATAATGTAGCTCAATGGGTTTATATGTATCAGTGTGAAATCATATTCAAATGGCAATTAATTATGTCTCATTGAGGTGGTTTACGTTATGTGTGAAATTCCAACTGGTAAGTGGTCTTTGAGTCAGCAGAACAGAAGACAGGAGGAATGTGCGGATTTCTGCTGGTTTAGCCTGTTTAAAAAGAGAGCAGGAGGTGGGAAAGACACTGTGCCTCATTCCAACTGATCATGGTTCAGAAATAATGGGGGTTGGATTGTTCTTATTTATTTGTTTATTTGGAAAACTATCCTGTCCTGGTCAACTTTCTAAACGTAGAAGTTACAACTCTCCAAAGTGGCAGGGATAAGCAACATGTCTGTACACAGACACCTTTTGATGCC
This sequence comes from Conger conger, assembly GCF_963514075.1. NCBI lineage: Eukaryota > Metazoa > Chordata > Actinopteri > Anguilliformes > Congridae > Conger > Conger conger. The sequence goes on along the minus strand of NC_083766.1, from coordinate 15,354,933 downwards.
TTAACAGTGAAAAAATTGTGTACTGCACTGCTATAGGTCTTATTTATCTCAGAAGGTGATGGGATTGGTGTAAAACCATCCATAGTCTGAAAAATACCCGAAGCTACCTGACCGACATTGGGAGCTCATTCTAAACAGTGATTTGCATTTCAACCACAACCTCGTAGGCAGAAAACTGGAAGTAATTATTTCCAGTTAATTTCCATTTTATTCCATAAGGGGAAATAGTACTTCATAGTAGACCAATTCCAGTGCCCTGCCATTGTGACGTGAGGAACAAAAATGAGGTCATCATGTAATCTGATTGTAATGGAAGGCCTTTTCTTGGTACTGCCAAGAAATGAATAAACATGGGAAAACAAGTAAAGGTCCTTTTGGCAGTTTGTGGCTGAACATCTAGCTTGTGTTTAGCACTGTTTTGACACAGTGAGTCTGGTGATATGGCCTCCTGGCTATCCTTTAATATAATAAGTTTTGGCATTTCTTATCATTACAGCAACTATACTAGTTGGCATGTGCACAGGGTGCACCAGGGTGGTGGACTGCCAATGTGTTGGAACAATAGGAACTCACCTAACTTCATCAGTGCAGGAAAGAAAACAATCCATTTTATTTTAATGCTAAAGTAAACATATCTGAAGGATGAGCAGTTGCTAGCATTAGCATTGTCGGCACTCATCACTTTACACATTGCCTTTTAATTCATCCACAATCTACCATACTTGGCTGAATATGGACTAATAATTAGAGCATTACCACCACAGTGTATTGAGAAATCCAGCATGGGCTGCAAATATTCATTGAATACAGTGCCCCTTTTGTCTCAGAAAAAGTAATAACAGACTGAAGTGCTGATGCTTTAATACATTCATCTATTGCAGTTAATTTTCTTATGCTTGCTGGTTGGGGTAGCTAAATGTTATCAGTAATGATATTACACAATATTATATGTTACCATATTTGTCAATGCAAATGCTTCACTGGAAGATGTTGTACGTCGCTCTGGATAAGAGCGTCTGCCACATGCCAATAATGTAATGTAATGTAATGTAAAAGATGCTGAATGCTGTATGGAGTTAAGCTACATTATCTTGATGCTGCATCTGCCCATGAAAAACTGGTTATAAATTAAATGAACGGCAAAATAACTGGACTTTTTATTTCATAAAATAAGCAGTGTTGCCATTTCCCAGTGGAGGAAGAATGAACCCAAATGTGGCCAGTAGGGACATCGTCATGTCTCGATATTTATAGGCTCTTAGGATGATATTCATTGCAATGATTTTTAATTGATTGAATGATGCTTACTAACTGGCTTCATACAGACATGGGTTCAGAGGACTCAGGAAGGCAGTAGGTCAGAAACGTAGCTGGTTTGAATCTTTTCATTTTCCGGGAGTCTCTCAGAAGTGCATTTGGAAAGAGAGGTACCAGCTGCTTCCTGAATCAAAGAGAAATCAAAGAACTGCCAGGGATGGCGGTGGGGTTGGCTACAAGCACTAGTCGGATCCCCTGGTGACGTCTAGCGCAACGTTTCATCTCTCTTCCCTCTCACCTCGTCTTCTAGCTGATGGTGAAGATGGAAAGCGCCATTGATTTTCTTTCACACCTCTTTATTTGCATCTGAACGCATGTGGCAACATTCTTGTGCAACATCGCTTATAACGTGAAGTCCAAATAAAGTATTTATAATAGCAGGGCATGAAATGGGTCTTCAGTGGTGAAGGCCACATTACCTTTGGAGTGACGGTGTGTAGTGGAGGGGGGGTGCCTCACGGTTGAATGGCTTCATCATCATCATCCACACACCATCAGCAGCTTCTCCAGGCTCAGGCAGAGCAGCCTAAATGCAGATGTCACGCCTCCGCAGTGGGTATGATAGGCTGCTGATGGGGTCGTCAGTCCCAGGGAAAAGATCAGAGCTCTTAAAGCCCAATATTTCCTTCCCTTGCTGCTATCTTTCCTTCATACACTCTCGTTCAAGGGGCCACCACTGTGAAAAGAAAAAAACAGATGTGGGATGCCTGAGAGAAATGGTGCCTCTGCGATATCAGTGGTGACACCAGCAGTGTGGGTTCGCCCCATGGAGAGGTCTGCAGCATAGACGTGTGTGCTGCATTTACAGTTTCTTGTGTTTATTTGTTTATTGGTTGTAGTGTCCCATCTCCTGCTTTCCAGTGGATGCCATGTTTTCTTTAACCATGTGATAGAGGAATTCATTGCCTCATGATGGTAAATGGTTGGCATTTATATAGTGCCTATATGTGCCAAAGCACTGTACAATTGATGCTTCTCATTCACCCAATCATGCACACTTAGCTGCTATGCAAGGCACCAACCAGCATGTCAGGAGCATTTGGGGGTTAGGTGTCTTGTTCAGGGACACACCCAGGGTGGGATCGAACCGGCAACCCTCCGACTGCCAGATGACTGCCTGAGCCAATGTCACCCCATTTACCTGGGATTACCTGGGATGTTTAGGAATCAGGGAGGCTGCTACGGTTTTATTTAACAAATGTGACAGTTGCAAAGAAATACCATGTTGTAGAGCTCAATGATTCATTTTGAGGATGCGACACAGTCTGGAATTGTACCTACATCATGCACATTCATCATTGCTACAAAAGGACTGGTTTAACTGAGCTGCTTTGATAAAGGGATTAAATATTAGCCAGCCAGACCTGACCTTTGAGTATATTACACAAAGCAGAATCCAAAGCAATTTCCCTGACAGCACCATGCAGCAAGCCTGCAGCCTTTTATGTATATAGAGAACTTGTCCAGGTAAACAACAGCAAAAACAAAATAAACACTGAAAAGCCATTACATCTTCAACCTCTAAACCAGACATCCATTTCCATGTGTTGCAGACTGCAAAGAGGCCGTAGTGTATCCAGCCAGCATGGCCACACTGATTAAGAGAACACCCTGGAGAGAATCAAAGCTTTTCAGACCTGATTAGCACAGTTTTTATTAGCCTTTATCTCTGAGGAGGGTAGTGTGTTAATATCCCAGTGGAGGCTGGCTGTGCATAGTGAGAGGACTGTGAAAGTGAAAGGAGGGGAACCGTATGTCCCTGGGGTTGGTCGCTGCATCTATACACCAAACATGCATTTGCTTGCATTGGTTTCCTTAGACTTCCCCTCTCCTTGGTATGGATTGAAGCATTTTTTTTTTTAACCTTTTGCCACCGATCACAGGAGTAGTGGAAGTTATGTATTTCCCTTTTGTCTGTCTGTCTGAAGTGTCATGGATGGACTTTATATTTATTATTTTCTTTATAATTTATGCACAGTTTTCTGTTGAATGCACAGTGGCACGGGAATAGTGTGCTGTACATGATGCTGCCAGGCAGGTTTAATCCCACACTGTATGTGAGGAAGAGGCTTGTAAAACCGTCTGCTTGGTTACCAATTAATCATTAATCCAGGACTGATATCACTCCACCAAGTATGAAAATAAATCATTATGGAGCCAGTTTAATTATTCACACTCACAATTATAGGGCACTTGAAAGCTGAGGAGGAATATTAGAATTTTAAATCAAAGCCTTTGGGTTACTAAATTAATTGGGGGCAGGAAGCAGGTTTTCATGCAGTCTTGTGTCACAAAGGAAAACACAACATTTTTTGAACCCACACACACCTCACACGGTGCCATACATTTTTAACAAGATGTCAGTGACTGAAGTTAACAGGAAATAAAACCCAGAGGATTTGGCATGTGGGCTGGGAACCTGTGCTTGGAAACAGATAGGGGTGTGTTGCATGACCGTGATAGATTGCAGTTTTAATCAGGGCCTTCCTCGTGGAATGAAACAGAAATTGCACTTTAAATTTGGACCTGCTATCCTGTGCCCCCTAATAAGTGTGGCACCAGAGTCTCTCCCTGCTCAGGAAACCAAACTAATCATGGTCTGTCAGGAAGCATACCGTTTTGATGGGTGTGGATAATAAAGTGCACCTACTGGTCATCACAGGTTGTGGTATCATTACCAAAGGGGCAGCCTGTAGCGTAGTGGTTAATGGACATGACTGGGACCTGCAAGGTCGGTGGTTCGATCCCCGGTGTGACCACAACAAGATCCACACCGCCGTTGGGCCCTTGACCCAGGGGAGGATTGTCTCCTGCTTATAACTGTACATTGCTCTGGATAAGAGTGTCTGCCAAATGCCGTTAATGTAATGTAATTCAGAGGCCCAAAGAGCATCCACACTGACAGTAAAGAGGAGAACAAGCTTTCAGTATCGTTTACAATTGAGAATATTTTCTTCAGTTGGATTTTGTGCCAAAGCTGTGATCACGTCACCGGTCCCTCTGGCAGTGAAGCTGGAGCACATGGTGACTTACCTGTGCAGTCCTCACACTGTGCCTGGAGGGACACAGCTTTGTTTTCCTATCATGGACCCATGTGAAAAAATAGAAGGAAGTATACTTGAAGTATACTAACGCAAACTAGTTTTTTAAACCTATGGAAAAAAAATTATCGCTGAATCCTGAAGCGTCCTTGGATAAGATTCTACACTTTCTGAACTATGGCTTGTCTTTTTATTCCTGTTGCTTGTTAGTTAGAGGAGCGTGTCATCGTTACTGAGAAAGAGATGGAGAGGTTCTGTTAGTAAAAGAAAACAGGCCCTTTTTTGACACTTTGTTGTTTTTGTTTGCCTCCATTCAGCAAACTCGTGTTGCCAGTGTCAGGTTACGTTACTGCTTCTGTGGGTAAAGCTTGCGAAGAAAAGGTTCACACCCTGTATTATGCTCTGTAAATGGACTGTGTGTTTACTGTTTCTGCGTATAGTCTTCAGTTATATTATATTTCATTTTCCCATTCTTCTTCTTCTTTATGGTGACACTGTCAAAAAGATGCTTTACTGGAAGAGGAGAAAGTAAGAAGACTGGAAAAGGATAATCTTCCTTGCAGTCAAGCAGTAGTGAAAGTCTCTATTGATTTCAGAGTTCTCCACACTGTATCGGTGTGGCCTTTGGCAGGCTGCTGATGCGTGCAGCATTGCAGGATTTGCCGCCCTCGCAACAAAGTGCTCTCAGACTTCTGTGCTGCAGCAGCAGTCATTCGCTGTGTCTTTATGCCAATGCTAATAGGTTGCGGCATCTTTTCACTTCTTCTTGGCTCAGTAAATGTTGCCCCTGGCTGTAATTTATTCATTGGCACGGCCGACAGGTACCCAGGGCCAGAGGCAGAACGTGCCACTGCTCACTGCAGCTGTGCTGAAGGCCACTTTCAAGGGTACATAGACATTTTCATTCGGGTCTATTTTCAATCAAGCTGTGTAAGCTTTAATGGATCAATTTGCTGAAAAGACACATTATCCCACATTTATTTAGGGTTAAAATTAGGTTCTCAGTTGGATTGTAAAAAATGCTTATTTCAAGCAGCCATTCAATGTCAGGCATTCTATGGGGTTATTATTTTTGGAGAATAATCTCTACTTTGGCAGGTACTATTTTAAGGAAACCATTTATTATACTGAATGACAAATGCAACCCATACTTATTTTTACATTTTAGTTGTGCCTTTTTTCTTTTGTCCCTTGCAGGTGCCCATACCTGGCTGTCAACCTGTCCCCTGCCATCCCTGCAGTTGGAGCCGTGCTATTCCTGTTTGTGGTGGCCATGTTGTTCAGGACTAGCTTCAGCGATCCCGGTGTGCTTCCCCGAGCTCTGCCAGAAGAGGCCACCTTCATTGAGATGGAGATTGGTGAGTTCTTCCTCAGGCCAGGGGTCAGGGTGAAAGCTGGGTTTGATTCCACTTTAACACATTCCCTTCACTTGACGTCTTCCCTCAGGGGAGGTATTTTGTGACTACAATTTGTGACGTACAAGCAAACTTAACAGGTGCTCTGCAAGGGAGGATAGACGGTGAACAAACCAAAATGGAACTGAATGGTCCTCGCAACCTTTAGTGCTACCCTATATATACCCGGCTCTGTGTGCAAGTATTCCCTTTTTCCGTTGGATGACATTGGAATGTTTGTCAATAATTCATAACAACCATCCTGGCACATTTTCATTTCTTAATGTCATTCAAAAACACGAGCTACAGAATATAAATGCTCCCTCCCTTTTCATAATTCGGAACCCCACTTGCTGTGGCCTCAATATTTCATCCTGCCATTCTGGGGATTCCCCCCTTGAAGCAAGGGAAGGGAATGTCAGGAAGGAAGCATACAACTTGGAATCAGACCCAGTCCTGGGGTTTTCAGCAAGGGTGAGTCACCTTGCCCCGACTGCCACACATTTAAATACATTTGATGCTTCGTTTGCTGCTGCACAAATTTAGGCCAGGTGAAGTGTAGGCAGATATAAAGACACGACTACTGCGGCAGTTCTGTGTCCCCACCGGTGCAGTTATGATGCGGCTCTGTTTACTTATTAATGTTTCTTATGTTAATGTTCGTCGGGCTTGTCTAAAGCCCTCATCCATGCTCTCTTCAGCTCGTCTGCCCAAATTGCACTGCTTCCCCCTCCTTATTTAGTAAGCTGCTTAGGGTGTGGCTCTTTTGCAGCCTGTTTCTTGCCCACAAACTTAATTCTCCAATCCTGTTCTTCCCTGTATAGTAGAGTAGAAAGACGAGAGTCCCCGGTGAAGACTTATAATTGTGGCTAAATATCCCTCCCTGTTTTTCATTGCCTTGTTTTGTGAAAGAGAATTTTTCCTTGATAGAGTACCTCATCCTCAGCTGTACGTACAGTACCGGGATTGATGGTGTTTGACCTCAACAGTTTCACCCTCGGGTGAACTGGCCAGGCAGAGCTTTGCTGCTATTTCTGTGGAGAGAACGACCACAGTGACCCGGTCTCTGCTATGAGCGCTTCTCTGCAGACGGGTGCTCATTGACCGTGGGCCCTCCCTGTCCCCTTCCGTCTGCGGCTGAGATTTACGCTGCCCTTCAGACGTCCTCTCCTCTGCTCGCTGTGGATGAGGTGTGGGCGGATCGAAGCGGTCAACCCCTCGCGAGACGAAGAAGGAGGCTTGCCCTTACAAAGTCTGCTGCAGGAGGACTGCTGTGAATTCGCCATCAATCCTGACTCCTTCGTACAGTATATTTTAAAAATAAATATCAGGCGTAAAAATCAATGTTGATGAATATTGTGATGAAATTAGAAATTTGAAGAGGCATATCAAAGCGTTAGAGGCCCTAGGCCACAGGTGCAGCTGTTTTCTTTCCTTTGCATACTTGGGTGTGTGTTCTCTTGTTCCTTGCCTCCTCCTTCCCCAGAGAGCAGTGTTTTTGTCTTCTCGGTGGATGAGGGCACTAACCAGGCAGAGAGAAACTCTAGAGAACATTAATACCAAACATCACCTTCTTTTAAGAGTAGCATTATTGATTGAAAAAAGTGAATAGGAGGATCTTACTAAATTCTTGTTTTGAGACACATGCATTAACATTCATGAGATTATTACCCTTCTCCCTCACTCTGTAATGAATAAGGCTATTTATTTTCCATGTACTTCTAGTTACATATGCAATTCTACATGCATCATCATCTCAAACAAACATATTTTAATCATGGTTCATCTTGAACCATTTAATGTGAATACTGCCTTGAGCTACGTCCCTCGTCAGCTTCTGGCTCATTTTTGTACATACATAGGTGGAAACTAAACAATGCAGGAATCATCTATCTGTGAATTGCGTCTATAACCACTTCTATAATTTCACCTCACTGCCAGATGTGATGCCCATAAGCATATTTAAAGACTGAGCTGCACTGTGAGTGATCTGAAAAACAAAGCACTTAGAATTCGACACAGGCTTGGACTGATATATGGAGCTGCTGCCCCCGTGGTTGGTCTGACTGCACATTTTTCCCTGGGTCTGTCTTCCCCGAATGCAACAATATGTTTCACCATAAGGGAGGCCGGCTGGGGAGCCAGAGTGTTTGAACGTGCCACCTGACCCAGGGGCGTCTTGGTGATGAAGCCCCAGTTGTGTGATGAAATCATGTCAGCCTGTTAGCGCCGTGGTCTGGGAGGAATGCTAATGGGGTGGCAGTGGCACTTCTTCCTGGAATAAGTAATGAAGACAGGAGATAAACAGCAGGCCACCCGAGGGAGATCGCTGTTACCCGGCTGTAATTAAAACATACAACTTTTATATCATTAAGGGATGTGGACTGCCATCGAGATTCCCTACAGATTTCAGGGTAGCTTTGAATGAGTTGCTAAGAAATAGTTTCTAAACACCTTGGTTAAAAGGTGGCCATTAATATTTGAGAGGGGTGAGTTGGTGGGAAGGAGGCTTCTGCAGGAGATCGGCTTCATTTCTCTCTCGATCATGGTGACTGAGTTTGTGTTGAAAGTCCATCTTAATTCTTTGTAGACATGATCTACTCTCAAGTTAAACCTTCTGAGAGTCGCTTTACATGTCATGGTACTATGTTTTCGAGTTGAAATCGCACAGAAGAATGCTCATGAATACAAGACGTAGAACATTTTGAGGCTTGCGGGTTGTCTGGTGATTCCGAGTCCAAGTGAATTACACCTGCTTTCTAATCCCTTCTCTGAAACAGCATCCTATGACATTGTAGACCATTTTCTTCTGTCACGGTCTGTGTTCCATGTGTCTATAATCCTTGACCGTAGCTCATTTTGCATTGATTGGAACACTGCAGCCTCCTGCTGATGACACCCTTTAAGGAGGAGAAGTGTCTATCCCCTCCTCTACATGCTTAAGCCCCCCCCCCTTCTGTCTTTCACAGAAGCGGCTAACGGGAATGTCCCGCCAGGTCAGCGGCCTCCTCCCCGCATCAGGAACGTTCAGATCAACAACCAGATCGTGAAGCTCAAGTACTGCTACACCTGCAAGATCTTCCGTCCTCCTCGAGCCTCCCACTGCAGCATCTGCGACAACTGCGTGGGTGAGCGCGGCACACGGGGGGACACTGGCAGCCCCCTCACCCCTCCATCCCTGGGGATTACAGCTCTTTCATTTGCCCGATGAGGAATGCATCTTTTTACAATGTTTAATTAGATGTCCATCCAAAATGTTTGGTCCATCCAAAAATAGATGAATAAGTTTGAAAACAATTCAGCCAGCACATGAACAGGTGGGAGAAATGTGACTTGAAGTCAAGCCACGCTGTCAAGATTTAATTGAGGAGTCATTCCAATTCCAGTCTGAATGGGGTTGGCTAAGTCAATATTTAGCGAACACTGCAGTTTCTGTGTCTGCGTCTGGCCTGGTTTCAGTGCACACTCTGTCCCTTTGCGCACAGGACAGCTGTCCAGCCTGAAAGAAAGAAACAGAACAGAACATTGTTGCTTTTGGAAATTACTCTTCTTGTCCTCCTGTCATATATTATACAATTTCTGGCTGGTGACTTTATTTTCCATGTACTGATTTGCATTAATGAGCATTCCCATGGAAAATTCCTTGCAGCAAAGAGCAATCCATATTCATGCATTTTCTCATGCAAATTATGTTCTGAAAATCAGGCCGTGGATGACATCAGAGAGGTGTGTTTCGACTGCTCAAGAGTAGAACATGAAAGAGTATGTTTAAAAAGAGACTTGCCCCTCATAGAGACATAGACAGTAATAAAGACGATAATCTCTCTCTCTCACCACAGACCGCTTTGATCACCACTGTCCCTGGGTTGGGAACTGCGTGGGCAAGAGAAACTACCGCTACTTCTACCTGTTCACCTTGTCGCTTTCACTTCTGACCATCTTTATCTTCGCCTTCGACATTGTCCACATGGTGATGCGTGAGTGTTTCCTGAGGGAGAAGGGCAGGTTCTGTTAGGATGTTTGGGGAGGTGGGAGGAGCATGTCTGTTGGACATGGACCGTATAGATTCCAGAGGAGCAGAGTCACTGGCAGTCACGGTGGTGCAGCTTACAGAAATGGAATTCACGGAAATTGGCAGAAGCTCATCTAGGAATCCTGTGGCGTCTCTCGGTAATCGGCAAAGTGATGCGCTGTGCCTTTCATCTACCCCCACTCTGACAGCAGGAGAAGACAGAGTAGATGAAAAAGCATCTCATTTGCCATTTAGAACAGTGGATGAGTGTATTTTTAGTGTGCTTAATTAGCTCTGGGCCTGCCATCTTAATTTAGGGTGGGATGATCGCTGCATTCCATCACTGAGTCTGATCATCACGTAAATGCACGTGAAAAAATTTGATTAAATTGCTGATTCTCTGATTTTATTATTAAAGTGTGTTTTTATACATTTTGGTTTCACCATGTCATAATTACAGCACTTTTTGTACATAGTGCTCCCATTTCAGAGCAACATAATATTTGAGACAAATTACTTCACAGGTGTTTCTGATTAGTCAATTGCTTCGTTAGTGCAGTTATGAGCAAGGTTTCAGTATCTATTCTTGATTCTAGGCTTTTAATTTAAGTTTAAGTAATTGCAAGGAATAGGCCAAGGAATACAATTACAGTTGATGACTAAAGAATTCTCACCATAATAATGAAAATGAACACCTGTCTGATAGATTAGAAACACTCTTCAGGTATTAAAAAAAAGTCATTTCTGAATTTCCGTAAAATGTTGTAACTTCAACATGGTGAAACGAAAGTGTATAAACATACCCTTCAATAAAAGCTGAGAATGTGCACTAAAATTGCACAGACACACACTCCAGTCAAACCAATCTTTTGATGATTGGACTCAGTGATGGAATGCAGAGATTGTTTATCATATAAAATTATAGGAAGCATTACAATAATTTCTGCTGAAGGTGGTGGAACCAGTTATAAAATTTAAGGGGACAATTACTTTTTTGCAGGGGTGATATAGGTGTTTGATAACATCATTTTATTTATGAATAATTTTATGCTGTATATGTGTGTGTGTGTGTGTGTGTGTATACATACTATGTTGACAGTATGTCTTCTCTTGCCCTCCTCTCAGGTTCTGTGGACTCTGGTTTTGTGAGTGCACTTAAGCAAACTCCGGGAACATATCCTTTCAGATGCACATCTATGGAATATTCCCAGAAACTGTGTGTGTGTGTGTGTGTGTGTGTGTGTGTGTGCGCTTGTGCGTGTGTGTGCACGAGCACGCTATTGTAATTACTTGTCTGGAAAGCACTAAATACACAACATAAAACCATCTATATGTGCTTAATGCTTGCAAATGTATGTGGCTGCTATAATAGAAATTATTTTGAATATATCTGATGAAATATTAAACTAAGGATTAGATCTGTGGCTGCGGCAGGAGTTCAGGCTGTAGTAATTAATGATGTGAGGGCCTGAAGAGGATTTGAGGTTCTGCGTCTGTATGTTTGTCCTGCTATGCCCTTAACCCGATGCTACGGTGGTGGAGGTGGTGGTCTGTTTCTTCACTTTATGGTCGGTGGTGGGGCTGACCGGATTCCACACCTACCTGATCTCCCTCAACCAGACCACCAACGAAGATGTGAGTCCTGTTCCCATTTCATTCCTATAGCCTGTCATTTTAAACATTACACATTGCATACATAGGTTCATAACAATACCGGGATCTGAACCTTAAGGCCTTTGATTCAGTTTGGTACGTACAATACTATACTGCACTGCAGTACTGTGCCGTGGTTGTTTGTCACTATTTCAACACTCTGATTGGTGCTTGCATTGCATTGGAATGGGAATTGATTTAATGTGCTGTTGTATCTGAGGTGATGTATACACGTATTGTGACATCACATTATGTGACTTAAGCTTGCTGAGGACACAAAGACACATCCAGAATGTGTGTGAGTCAGTTTCCCAGCATGCTATTCTCCACAAGAAAATGGCCCAGAAACTGAACCTGTGTGTTTTGCTGCACATGAAAGGCGGTGAATTTCCAAAGCAGCGGGTAACGTGTCCTAGACAATGTCCTTTAGACTTGACCGCAGTGCGCTAGTGCTTCCTCCCTCTCCTCTCACCAATGCATCATTTATGCCTTATTTCATACGAAGCTCCCAGGTCCCTCTCTGTTGTAAAGAGCCATGAGTTTGACATGCAGTGGATATTTTTCTGGGACTAGCGTGTCACATCTGTCTCAGATTACTCCAAAAATAGGCATATCGATACCAGCCGGGTGCATGTGGCAGCCAAATGCATCCCGATATGGAGTGTAAGGGCACCTTCGCATACACAGCAAAATCGTGGTAAATGCGTGATGACCGTGGCTGTGTTCTGACTACGACTGCTCAGTGCTGTGCTGTGCCTGGCTTCCCAATTCACTGCTGTTTGGCAGCCAGCTACCTCAGGACACTGTAAATCTTTGATGTGCTATAAAAGCCACATTGTGGACTGAAGCAAGGGACACAGTGACGCCGAAGCCAATTGGTTGAGGCCAGTTGCTAGCCAACATTGCTTTGTCTGGTGCTGGATATGAATCAGTCACCTTGCTTTTCTTGCCTTCTTGAAACCAAGGTTGTTGCTCTGTGAGAAAATAAAACCTCAGGAAAGTTGGTCATAATAAGCATCTTGGTATTTTCTTTTTCTTCGGTATGTGGTTGGCACATCCCTCTAAACACTATTTCAGATACTTCTAGAAATAAAATATTCTCAGAACAGCTGCCAATCATTTCAGTGGGTATATTTGCAAGTCAACTCAAAGGTAAAATTATTGTATTTATAGAAAGCCTATTTTGTAGTTCAAAATCCTTTTGGCCCATTGGCACAGGACATAAGAACAAGGAAATATTCTCAATAAATGCAGCAATAAAAGCAAATGAAGCTGCACAGGCTGTCATTGTTGTCTATGTCTTTCTGGGGAAAAATCACAGGCCGTGTGCTTGAGTAGGTTGGATTTTCTGGCCTGAAGCTGACCTGCTTTCTCCCTTGGCACTGGGGCCGGGTTTGTCATGCAGATCAAAGGTTCGTGGTCAGGAAAGAACCGAGTCCAGAACCCCTACAGTCACAGGAACCTCATTAAGAACTGTTGCGAGGTGCTGTGTGGACCTGTGCACCCCAGGTAGGACCAGCGTGTTGTCCCTTTGATGGTGTTAGTTCTTTCCCTTTCCCTGTCAGCATCATTGCCCTTCTCTTTATTTCGGTCCTCATTGGCTGTATCTGCTCCCTAGTTCTTTTTTTCTTTCCTTCTCTACCTTCTGCCTTTCTTAGTCTCTCCCTGTCTCCATCCCTTCCTTCCCTCTAAATGGTAAATGGTGGCATTTATATAGTGCCTTTATCCAAAGCGCTGTACAATTGATGCTTCTCATTCACCCATTCATACACACACTTACACACCAACGGTGATTGGCTGCCATGCAAGGCACAACCCAGCTCGTCTGGAGCATTTAGGGGTTAGGTGTCTTGCTCAGGGACACTTCGACACAACCAGGGAGGGGAGGGGGGGGTGGGGGGATCGAACTGGCAACCCTCCGACTGCCAGACAACTGCTCTTACTGCCTGAGCCAATGTCGCCCCTCTTTCTCTGCTAATTCTCTCTCTACCCTTCCCCTGTTCCCTGACCATAATGGTTCTGTAGTGGTGCTTCTTAACCTCTCTGCTTTTCCCAGTGTTCTGGACAGAAGGGGGCTGACACTTGAGGGGTTGTCAGGCTCAGCCAATCCCACGGCTGCTATAAAGCACGTCAGCAAGAACAAAAACCCTGAGGTGCAGCCCATGGTAAGCCCGGTCATGCTCCCCGCTCACAGCTGGACCGCACAGACAAACATGTTGGAGACGGCCAAAGAATGCTCTAATTGGTAATGTGATGGTCCCAAACCGGTAGCCTAGCCAAAAGCCCATGATGTGAGTAGCACTGTGATGTGAGTTTCTGAAACGCCGATAGAAGCAGATAATGGGCATTTTTATACTCTATGTATAAATGCTGATGATTGGCCGATTATGCAATGCGTTGCTATCCTACGTCTCTGTGATTGAACTTTTGTCTCACTTCCATTATGTAAAATCACTGCTGAAGCTCTAAAAACCTTATTGCATTATAATATTCCTACCTCTTCCTTAGGAAAGCCAGAAAGTAGCACTGTCACAAAACTAACATTATATCATCAGGGCATTGTATTAAGTTTTAGTTAAGCTTGGTGTTGAATGGTATGAAATATTCACTTTAAATTCACTTCTGATTGTCAGGCCACTAAATGCTTTGACCACTGATTAGTTAAAATGTAAAATGCTTTGTTAGGAACATAATATTGCCAAATTGCGGGCAGTATAATAACAATGTTGCTGTCCCAATTAAATTTTAACTCAATTTAAAACAAATTATTTGATTTTTATTAATAATATACCTATTTAAAAAGATCATTTTGATTGCAATATACTGCATGTTTTTGCATAAAATACGTGCTTCCAACAGAATTTTGAGTCTGCATGCTGTTAATTCTTGCTTGGCAGAAAACCAAAGCAGAGCACTCTCCTGAGGAACATGCCCCTGGTTTCACCAAACATGACATCACTCCTTCGACGGCGGGCATCACCAGTCTTGAGAAAAGCCCTGCCTCCTCTGAGAAGGAGGTGGAGTCACCCACTCCCAAGGACCTGCCCCCTCAGTCACCAAGCGACAACACAAACTCTAACCAAGACAAAGAGAACACCTACTAGCTGGATCAGGAGGTCCTTCCCAGCATTGTATTGGATCCAAGCAAAAACACTGTATGAAACTACTGAGGATGCTCTAGTTTGCAGTATTAGGCATGTAGTGGTGGTGGTGGGGGGGGGGGGGCTTTCCCATCATCCACCAAAACTGACTGAGGATCATGACACTACAGAACACCAGCCTGTATTAGTGTGACATACCAATGACATTCTTCCTTGAGACATGGTTGGTTCTTTATACCCAAACTTTGCATGGGACATCTTTCTAGGAACATGGGACTGGGAAATCTTAAAATGCAATCCAGTTACCTAGGAGTCCATTGTTTACCACTACTTGGGGCTTGTATTGATCGCTAGGTTTTTTCTTTTTTTGTATTTCTATGACCTCTATATGTTAATGGCCAGTGTAAACCTACCCCATGGACTGCCTGTCTTTGACATGGACAATATATCCTGGTCATATGTATCTCTACTAAATAACAATATGAAAAACCTTTTAGCTTCTGCAATACCAAGCAGCACCTATGCAATTTATAGGAAGAATGGCACAATAGATTATGTGACTGTTTGGCTGGGTGGAGCTTTGGTGGTTTGGCTGTGGCCTGACATCAGTTTGCAAAAAAACTGAAACTCACCTCTGTTATTTTTCAGTAACTATGATGACTATTCAGTCCATGAAACAGACCTGCGATCTGTTGAATGGAATAGGAGGGAGTGTTTCACCATTGAATGATGTTGTTATTTCCCCTTCCCAATAATGTGACATCATAAAAAGAACCGGTACTGAAACCCTAAAACATGCTGCAATTTGCTCTCAGTCAGGCATTGGCTTAGTCCACGTTCTATTTAGAGTATGAACGTGGTCTCTTTCTGCTTCAAGTTCATGAGCCGGAAGAGAGCCAAAATGGTGTTCTGAGATCCAAAAGCCAGCCTCAAGTCCTGAAACACCAGTCCCTCTTCCACTGAGGACAGTTTCTGTCCCACGCCTGTCCGGGCCGCGTGCGAAGGGAACGGTCATATTTGCTGCAGGCAGTCAGAAACTGTGCCTTATCTCAGAACTACTCTTTCTAAGCAGTTGAGGTCATCTGCAAAGCAACCAATTGGCTTCAATTATGGATGGTTGTAAAACATTCCTGAGAGAGAATATAATGCTGTGTATGTGTGGAGTATTACAGTAAGTGAGAAATGTGACCTTTTATAAATGAAGAAATGACAAAGAAGAGCAAAAAAAGGAAAAGCCATTATTTGTAAAGGCCAACGTGTAGATAGGCGTGGGATGAATGTATAAAAGAATAAGAGTCTTTGGGGGGAAAATGCTTCGCTGCATGTCGTCTCTCTTTCAGCATTCTTCATTTACCTTTTGCCAAGTCTTTACAGCCTCCTCTTTCAGCAAAATGATACCATGGCTCATTCCAGAATTTCAGCATTCCCCTTCTGTCTTCTTGTCCCTGTCTCTTTTATATACTTTATTTATCTGCAATTCTTTTCTCTCTTTTCTTGAGGAAAAAGACATTGGTAGCTCAAGGCTACCAAGCACACATAAACTATTTTACAGGTGTATTACACTCGAAAAATAATATAATTGGGCCTCATTCACGAAACATGCCTACAACCAGATTTGATTGTTAGCTGTGCTTACAAATGTGGACATTCATAATTTTTTTCTTATCTGAATTTGTTCTTTGGTACAATCCAAATTTATGTGTGATTGAAAACTTAAAGTCATATGCATCAGAGATGTTTATATTTAGAATAATTTACTATTTATGCAAAGTCAGTTTAAGTAGTTACAGATGAACAAAAAGTTTCTTAAAACATGTAAATGATATAAATATTGTAATATATTAATGAAAAATATCATATTGATTTAACATTTACTATCCTGTCTGAATAGTGTTTCACTAGTTGTTATTTAGTGTTTAGTTTTGATTTCAACTTTAGTTTTCATTAGTTTTAAGTGAAGGTTTGATAGTTTTAGTTTAGTTTTTCAAAAACAATAGTTTCTATTTTTATTAATGTTTATCATGAATGTTTTTTCACACCTAGTTTTTGTCCTTGTGATCGTTTACTGTTGTTTGGTATAATAGTATGATACGTTTATTTGGAACACATAGTAATTCATTCATTTATCAATAAAAGAGATTGATAAGTACAATTATACAAAGACACACAAGCGCTCAGCCAAACCCAACACATGTTTCACGAATCTCACGTTAGTTTTTCGTAGGAACTTTTAAGAATAAATCGAAGAAACGTTTTGTGAATGAGGCCCATTGAGAAAAGGGGGGTGTTTTACTCATTCCTTTTTGCTTGTATCTGTTAATTTCACACTAAACTGAACACTGGATTGCTTATACTCTGACCGCTTGCCAGTTGCATTTGGCGCACATTCAAAGCAAATCTAAATTCATGAGACTTTCAGCAATGAGAAAGGCACTTTGGTGGAATAAGGATTTTTCTGGGTTCTGCAATTTGCAGAGCTTATGTCCCACACAAAGAAAACCTGACCTGAAGTCTGATATTCACTGGGAATTTACTCTTGTGTTGTATGTTAAAAAAAGAGGAACCATTTTGACAAATTTCTGTATGACTGACAAACACATCAGCAGAATCTACTACATCCCTTACAAAAATGACTGCAGCCACTGCAAGGTTATACTGTAGTTTCGCTTACAGTGCAGTTCAATGTTAAAATGCAGTATACAAGAGTTATACTTCATAAGTACTGCACAAGGTAGTGAAACTGCTATGCCAAGTTTACTCCAAGACTCTTGTAAATTTACATAATTGTCAAACCCAATTCCTGTTTACCAGTGTAAAAAGTGCTTAGAACATAGAAGATGTATTCCATAAGGGTGGATCCTGAACAGACTGGCCACCCAATTGTTACTTAGCATGCAGCTGGGAGTAGCACACACAGGCATCCATTCTTTCAGTTTGAGATCATTAACCCACTTCCACGCCTGTTCTCTTCTCACTCTTAAAACACTGCTAGCTTATAAAGTATATATGTCCGCAGTACAGCAATTCAATTAGATTACCTACCAAAGAGAGTCTACATTTTTTCAACCACATGAAAGTCAGGAGTTAGTAGTGCAGTGGCAATGCAGTGCACTACAGTCCTGTCAGTAATTTGGCAACCAGTAAAGGAGCTCAGTTTCATTAAAGACAGGAATAGGGAAATGAAAATATTTCTTGTGGACCTGAAAGCAATTGGAAGTATCACAAATAGCCTGTGAAAGTGAATGTGGCTGCTTACAGCTCCCTTTCATCATTACACAACATGCTGGGTCCACCAGCTGGTGGTCAAAATCAGATTTTCACATTTACGAGTCAATGCAAAACAGCAAAGGTATGTGTGGTTTATGGCATCAACGCCAAATGAGTGACCTGGAGATATGAAAGTGTGGTATATACATCCTAGTGTATTATAATGCAGGTATTATTGATTATTGATGGCATTTGATAGGTGTTCACTTTACTTTGTAATAACACTGTGATTATGTGATTACTTTTCATTTTCTTTACTTCTCACACTTTTTTAAAATTAAGATTCAGTGTGTGTTAATTAAAGTGACTTGTCTTAAAACATTGTACTGTGTGATGAATTTCCCTTGGAGCACGTTTGATAGTGCAATGAAGTTTGGTTTGGTTTAGATTGACAAAAGCTATTATTGTTATGAAAAGGACCTAAAAAAAGGTTAATGTATGAGCTCTTCTCTTATCTTGGTGAATGGCTTTACATTCAGAAGGAAAAAAAATTACATTATTAAACCTTAAAATTTGTCAAGCCTGTCTACGTTCATACAGAAAAACATTATTACTCATGAAAGCATTACTTTACAAAAAATGACACTTTTTGAATTTTTTTAATAGAATATATCACTAGGAAAATTGAAACATGAATAACATAAAAATATATACATTTATAATCTGTAAACATACGAAGATATTGAAGATAACTATTGGTCCAAAATTTTACTTGAGCCCTCTAAAAGAATTAGAAATATTTGAAAGCCTTGATTGTTTTCCAGGTACCTTTGGGCATACTTTTTATGTTACTCCTCTTATCTCTTCAACAATTAAAAAATTGCAATCCACAAAATGACAGCATAATTACAATTACAGACTATACTAGGTTGTGCAAGTAAAAATGCACAATGCCTCTTATGTAACTATTAGAGGAACAAAAAATATTCTTCAGAAAAACAAAGCAAAGGTTTTCCCACCTTATGATGCAGACGCATTCAAGAGACCAAAAGGGTATGCTGTTCCTCTACACATAAAGATAATTTCACAAGTAACACTTGAATAAACATAAAATTCACAATACCATTGGTTCAATATTGGAAGTATGCAGTCCCTTCTCAGGACACACTTGTCCTTCAGTCAATTGTATTTCCTCTTCAGCCAGGAAAAATAAAGCAAGGTTCCGTATGAGGTGTCAGGTAGGCTAGTCCTCTACGGACAGGGCCTCCAACTCTTCCTGAATCCCGCTGAGTGTGGACTCTGACTCCTTCTGTGTTTGTGGATCCGTGTGTGGATCCTCACGACCATTTTCCAAGTTTTCAGTGCCTTCAAAGCAGCCTGAGTCCCGGGGCACATCGGCTTCTTCCTCCGCCCCACCCTCCTCCGCCACCTCATCTTCATCCTCAGCTGTGAAGTAGAAGTTGGTCATTATCACCAGGAATGTGCCAGTACTGCCTTTGAGCTTCCCTCTATATATATGCTTCAGATCCCTACAGTTGCCCTCTCTTATCAGATAACATTATTGTAAAGGTGCATCCCAAGGACTTTTTCCCCACAATGTTGAATGAGGAGATAGGTGTAACCTGGGATTTATCATGGCAATAAATGTTCTCTGTCATTGCATTACTGGCAGTTAGCAGTTGCTCTGAGGTTACAAATATCAGAGATTGAATTGCAGTAGTTCTCTAGAAGGGGAAGTGTTGTCCCAAAAGAGACAATAAGTACAGGATATAGAAGCTTGATTGACAACATTTCAAATACCCTATTGAACACTAACTAAGTTATACAAACATGCCTGCCAAGGCCTCACATGGTTCCTGCCTTTGTATAGTTGGTTGGTGTGTGTTCATGCACCAGTAGTAATTGCAGCTTATTAGTGTCTTGTGGACTGTAGCAGATCTGGTGCCATTAGCAGGGCAGAACAGGCTGATGAAGCTGCCCTCAGGGTGTGGGGCCAAACTACACAGCTGAGCTGTACATGAGGTGCAAGGAGACACATGCATACAATGTATCTGTTCATGCAATAATGTGGCTCTGGGGGGACTGGACACATCGAAGCCCTTCTGTGGTGTTAACTGGTTTTTCGTTCAACAGGAAAATAAGTGCTACAACGTTTCCACAGGAGTACAGCCACAGCTCAGTGTGCAGAATAGTAATATTCCTTTCTTTGCAACTAAACAACATATCCCTAACAAATGTACTAACAAATTCACTAAAGTGTCCTTTTTTACATACTGTAGATGGGCTCACACCGAAAAACTCTTGGCTAGTCCAGCATTGTGTAACAGTGTAACAATGAGGGACCGTCTACTGACACTGAGAGGCAGCAATCTAGTAGTTTGTAACAGAGCAACAATGAGGGATAAACTAGCAGACTGTACAATGGCAGCACGTCCCCTTGAGTGGTGCAGCATGAAGTGCACGTACAGTCACCGTCGAGCAGGAGCTCAGCAGCATTCAGGAGTTTAACACGCTGCTCAGGATCTGTGATGTTGAGCTCGTTAAGATGCGAGTCCTTCAGTCCCCTGAAGTCCTCAACCCTCTGAAAGCCGTGGAAGGACAGAAGAGATCCAAGTTCCTATGGACAGACAGACAGAGATGCACCTTGAGGACTAGAGCTGAGGCTGACCAGACTAGACTGTACCTCACTGGCCCTCCTCAAAGTTCTCTCCAACATTCACATACTGAGTAATGAACTACTCAGCAAGCCATATCAAATTGATGTGTGGCTTCAAAGTGTCACTAGTAATCAAATTAAAAACAAAAAAAGCTTGAAGAATTGAGAGAGCTTGAGAACAAAGAGCCCTCAAGCTTTGTAGCTAGCACATTTGACATTTATTGAAGAGTACAAGACAAGGCTGACATTTCAACATCTATGATGTCTTCCTCTGTGTCAATTGTTTTGACATTGAGCAATGCATTGAAATGTCAATCCTGATTGTTGAGCACAAATATATTCCTCTTTACAACAGCTGGGGTGAAATGTTTCTGGTGCTACCTTTTTGGTAATTCTTCCCTGCTTTTTTAGATGTGGAAAATAAGTAGCGAGACACAAAGCTAATGTGTTGTGCCTACAGTTTACCCACATTCATTTTAGATGTTGTTACGATGTTGTGATTGTTTCCCAAATTTAAACTTGAAGAGCACTTTGTTGGACTAGTCATGAGTCATGGCTGACAGAAAAGACAGAAATTAGCATGCAAGCTTCAGCTTTCAGCAGGGTACTACTTACTGTCAGGCTGATCCTCTCCAGTACCTCCTCCACGGATTGGGGTTTGGGTTTAGAGCTCTTACTGTGGTTGTTTCGCGTCCTCCGCCTGGGAGGTGTTGCCTCATTGGGTAGAACAGTGACGTAGATGAACTTGAAGGAGCCCACTTTGTTGTTGAGCTTCCCTGTCCAGGTGCCCGCGGGGGGCTTTTCAATGATCTCAATGATGTCACCTTTCTACAGGAATGAGAAAGTTAATCGGAAGGTCATTCTTCAGAAGCTTTTCCAAGGTTTCACAGCCAGACAAGGCAAACAACAGGGACAGCAGCTAACCTTAAATTGAGTGCAAGAGTGGTTCAAAACTGTGAGAGGTGCAAACCTCACCTGGAGTTTGAGGGTCTCCAATTCATAGGGGCTGGGAGTGAAGTCCGTGTGGACAAGCGCACGGCCACAGAAGGGGCCATTGTAGGGGACGTCTTCCAGCCTCATGCTGTCTCTCTGACTGTAGCCACTGTCTAGACTGTGCCTGTCTCCACCTGTGTAACAGAGCAACAGGTGATAGGAAAGAGCCAACACAAGCAATGCTGGTACATGTATCCAGGCATTGGGATTAATAACTGAGGTTAGTTGCAAAAGGTGCTTGCTACAAGTGCATGTCTGGACCTATAGCCTTGCATCAGAAGAGTGCAGAGTATTTTCATTGATAGTGCTCCAGGACTGCCGGTAAGGGGGGCACAGTTGGAAACTCAAGAGGCATGATTGCCGATCCCTAACTCTGAAAGGGGTTAGGGATTGGCAGTTATAAATGGGAGAGACTTACACCCGGAGATTTGACGCTGCAGGGGACTGTACAGTCTGTCTTCTGACCCGGTGGAGCACACAGAGCTCCGCTGTCCTGCACGCAGGTCAGGAATCCCGTCGAAAGACAAGGGGGACATGGAACCTTCTTCAGCACTCTCCATCTGTCACATACACACCATTTCAACAGTCAGCTACAGCTGTGCATAGCACTAGGCACTTAAATTACGCATGTATTGCATCGTTCTGCTGTTTTTTTACATGGTTGATGGAAACCTGTTGCCTTGAACCGTTTGCATAGGGAAACTTAATATTAAGTATTCACTGAACTTTAAATGAAAACTTTGTATTTAAAAAAAAAATACTTTTAAAATAAACTATAATGATGCATTCCATTTTGTATTCCAAGTTAAGTCTGCTTCATTAATTAAGTGAGACAGACATTTTACAGTGCAGCATTTAGGTGAAGTTCTTTTTTCCCTTATTATGTGGTTTCATCCAGCAGAGGGAGCTACTTGCCTCATGCTAGACTTTGTAATAACAGATATTCTCTGAGAATGAGTCATCCACAACCACGTTAAAGTGAGATGTGAAAATATGAGGTTGGGTAGATTCAGTGCGTCAGCAGAATATGCCATTTGATTCGATGTGGCATGGTGAGAAGGTCATTATTTATGCTCAAGGTCATTTTAATCAAAGAGACAATATGTCAGTGCTACAGGGGGATAGGTGCTGGGGGCCAGGACTCACCCCTTCCTCTGCCAGGGCTTTCTGGACTATCTTGGAGGTCTTGCGGGTCATGGTGCGTGAGATGACGGCCCGCCACTTCTTCCCTAGTTTACCCGTGTGCTTCTCAGCGTCCTCTGAGACCTCCTGTATCATAAGGAGAAGAGCCACAGCAGTTCAGGTGATCTATCTCACCACCATCTTACTATCTTAAAATGTTAAATAAAAGTAGCTGGAAATGGAATCTGTTTGGATGGCTTCTCGAGCATGAACGGTGGGTGTCTGGATGCTGGTGCGACATCGTGTAGAAACAGTGCCCTGATTGCGTTCTAAAGGTCAGGTTCCTGTACACCAAACCCAGAATCCCGCACGGTTGGTGGCGGAAAGCACCGCTTAGGGTGCTGGAGGCATAAGGAGGTGTCTGTTGGCAGGCAGCTCTGGTAAGCTCTGTGGGCTTGTGGCGCTTGCTGTGTCACCAGCGGGCCTCAAGGGGGGGCGCACAGTGCGCTGTCACCATGGTGGCTTGCGGCCCCTCCTTCTGTGACTGCAGCCTGAATGTTGTCAGTGGCGCTGCACGTCTAACCACCACTGAGAGGAAAACATGCCGAGAGCTACAAAGGCCCTTTCAGCAGGTGTGAGTGCATGCTCTACACACAATCTTAATCTTTCAGACTGCACTTCAGAGGTTTCTTGCTTGGGTGACTAGCAGGAGGACATCCTGTCTATACCGTATATCTTTGTCCAACTCGATGCATTTCAGAGCCAAAGAGAAAGTTCAAGTTTTTCAGGTTTTATCTTTTTTGCTTAACTACGCTTCCTCCTCACTGTTGCGGTTTTATGGCAATATATTTACTTTAATCTGCGACTGTTGATTTGCATGACTTAGATTCAGAGGAAGTGCAAAAAAGATGAGTTCTCCTTTCCATGGCAATATTTGCACAATTCTTTTTTTGGCTGCTCAGAGACGGAAGTTAAACCCACAAGTACTTCTTCCTTGCTTAAAAATGAATGCAGATACATTCAATGATCACTTTATTAGGTATTTATTATTACTGCTGTAGCCTATCAACTTAGAAGTTTGATGTGTTGTATGTTCAGAGATGTTCTTCTGCATACCAATCAATCAGTCTGGCCCTTCTCCTCTGACCTCTCTCATTAACAACAAGTTTCTGCCTGCAGAACTGCTGCTCACTAGATGTTATTTGTTTTTCACACCACTCTGAGTAAACTCAAACCAGCCTGCCACCAACAAACATGCCACGGTCACTGAGATCCCATTTTTCCCCATTCCAATGGTTGATGTGAACATTAACTGAAGCTCCTGACCTGTATCTGCGTGAATTTATGCATTTCACTGCTGCCACACGATGGCTGATTTAGATAATCGCATGAATAAGTAGGTGTACAAGTGTTCCTAATAAAGTGCTAAGTGAGTATAGTTTCAACATTAATCTTATTTTCAATAAATGGTTGATGTGTTTCAATTATAGGGGAATGTAAATTAATGTTGTCTTGTTAATGGCTGAAAATGAGATGTTTTCATTCAGTTTCAATTCAATATAAAAGGTTGTTTTTGGCTGTGGTTGACAGTTAATCTACTCCTTTCAGAAGAATTTGTTTTAAAGTATGCCTTCAGAAATGTACACCCACTATGAGAGTGCTTTGCCAACCTATGCCAAACATTTGTTTGATTAACATGCTGTCCTAACACAATTAAAAATGATAAATTGTGGAATTACAGTGGAACTTGGATGCTCTATTTGTTTCACCTAGCTTTATTGTTAATGCAGGGAAAGTGATGTAGGTTCACAGTTATTTGGCCCCATATCGGAAATGATGTAATTGACTATAATGATCTGATGTAATTGTCTCATTCAGTTGTTCCCCAAACCTTCCCCAAGGACCTCCAGCCAGATCCAGGTATTTGATGTGTTCAATCTGAAGCACATTTGAACCAACTAATCAAGAACCTGGCTGGGGGTACCCATGGAGAAGTTTAGGAACCACTGGTCTAACTGACCTAATAGAGACATGACAGATTTGTCAGGCATGCAAACAGGCGTGGAAGCACTCACAGCCTCCTCCAGGGGAAACGGCTTCTCCGACACTGTGGGGGAGGAGGGCTTTGGCTTCATGAAGTCCTTAAAGCTGCTGGACCTCTGGAGAGAGAGCTATTGAGAGAAACAACATTTACAGAATGTGAGCAGCAGTCTCAGAGAAGACCATCACCAGAAGCCAGTGGTACAGAGCTCCTAATGCCGAAAACATTCATTTGGTTAAATCAATATCAATTGTTTACCCGGTTATGAACGTAAGAGTGTAGGCATTATCATGCATGAGGAATTACACCCCAGCACAAGCAGGTTAGAGCCTTTGAATAATGTTGGTGTAATGTTGACACAATATCCATTTGTGACGTTTTTGTGTTGTAAGTGTCCATCCTATCTACACAAGTTTAAGGAAGAGGATGATTTGGTTAATAACACACACGCACACTTGTTGCCCCAGTTCTAAGCATACATCACTGCCCAACATCTCAGGGCAGGATGTCGCAACTTGTCTGGCTTGGCCGGATGCAACAGTCACTCAGGTTCACACAGCGATCATGGAGGATTCTCCCACACTCGTTGGAGTGCTGATTCTAGTGCTCGAGGTGGGATGATGTTTTAATGGCGTCGATAACATAGCAGGGGTAACTCTATCTGGGTCTAATAGGATGCTTGTGTCTGCTGCTCAGGCAAATGAAGACATGGTTGGATGACTCTGAGAGTCATAGAGGAAGCTGCTGCCACACAGAGACTCCCCCCAATCCATGTACCCCATTGCAATGGAAAAGACTCTACCACTCCAGGGACTGCTGTGTGCCAAGGACAGGGGTCATTTTTTGATTTTTTTATCAAGCACTTCAATGCAAGAGCTCAATGCACTTTTATATGCATTGGTAGAGTATTATCAAGCAGATTCAAAGTGATGAAGAGTGGTTTTGGAGAAGTCACAGTAGTTCACAGTAAAAAGAAGAAGAAGAAATACATAGGGCCTCAAGCTGGCTGATTCAGTCATAACCCTGTCTATTCTGGCTATTCTCACAACACCCAAAACCGCATGTGACAGTGAGACATTAGTCTTTGTCACTACTGCATGTGTCAGTGAGGCATTAGGCTCTGCGATGCTGATTTGGCGCTCCGATCTCTGGTGAAGGTGAGAGGAAGGTGCTCAGCACTTCCAGACAGAGAAATCAATTGGCCGGGGCCCAGTGAAGAAAGTACACATCAGCGAAAAGCGCTGATTACAAGAAATCTGCATGCTGGCTTCCTTCCCAGAAGCGCCATTAGGTAGAGCACTTAAGACATCACCTCAGAGTAGCCGCAAAGGTCACGGCAGCCATATAGAAACCCTTCATTAAATCTGGTTCATTAAATGCCAAAGTGGAGCGTACAGGGAGAAAATGGCACCTTGCAAGCACAGTTCTTACAGGTCCTTTATTTGCTGACCCTTTCAATGGTTTGACTTTGCATGGTTACTGGAAATTCAAATCACGTTCTAAGTATGAACGTAAAAGGGCATCTTGCATCTTGGTTTCTGTGATGTCAACTGTAATGTCAACACAGACCACAAGAAGCAGGTCTACAAAGTATTATATAAACTATTACTGTAAGTACAGAGGGGGGCTATTACTGAAATATTATAAATCAATGATTTTGGAATGCATGGTCACTGTCATTCATTTTTAGAGCATGTGTATGTGCACTATGAACACAAAAACATGCACATCAAGAAACAAACCTTTGTAAACATTAGCTTTTCTGTGTTGCCATTAATGAATACAACTGTATGACCATACAGTGTAAATGTATAGCTTTGGGAATTTAATTAAGCCACTAGCATCTAAGGTTATTTAGGAGTCACCAGCTGCATACTTTTGCCTCAACTGTAAAAGTTGCTTTTGCTCAATCTGCAAAGCAGTTAGATGGAAAGTTGAGGTTTCTGTTTGAGACACTCGGTTATCATATTTTGAGTCACACTGTGGTGTGCACACCTTTATCTGGACCATTCTTCATGCTTCAGCGTAAACCACAAGCTGTGGGTGTGTTATAACTGCAGCTCTCAGCCAACTGTGTCTAGTATCTAGACAGGAAGCCCTTGACAAGCATCAGCTACGTTTTTGTTATTTTATTTACTCGCAAATTAGCCCTGACTTCTTAAAACACTATTAATCTGAAATGGTGTACAGACTGTTATCATCAACCACCGAAAAAAATCAAGTGGGGGTGGGGAAAGAATGAACTGTGAAACTGAAAAAACTGCACTCATAGCATTTAACTTTTTCAAACTGCTTGTTCAAGCATCTTTTCTAACTTCTTTTTTTACAGTACAGACTGACAAAAGAAAAATACTCCTGATAGTGATATGGATATTCAGCATTACAGTTGCATCCTGTTAGAAAAAGTCAATAAAGTGCCATTAAAAAGCTTAGTTTCTTCATTATGAAGTTCTCTCAAGTGGTACCATTATTAAGCATTTAAGTGTACTTCAGTGGACACAAATCAAATGCTGTTGTTATGGTAATTAGTATCTATTATCACATTTAAATGTATTAGATCTAAATGAAATGTATTCTAAATTTAGCTTTTAAGTCATTCCTGTTGGCACGCCAACAAGACTAATGGCTTGTCCCTAAATAACAGTGTTTAATTAGCAGCTCTGTTCAAGAGTGCAAAAGGTTCTGAGATGCAATATATAGTGAAGTCGTGCATATAACTCTAATGCCAAGCATTGTACAAAATTAGGCTTCTAGGTCAAGTCCCTTAACCCAAAGCTTGGCTGATGTAACATTGCAGCTTTTGACTTAATGTGTAGGTGTATAAATACTTTTTCTGTGAAGACACATGCATGTATTGAGCTTTTTTATTTAATTGAATATGCCAATAAACTTTCAGATGGCTGATTAACCAGTGAAACCATAAGTATCCATGTTTCCAAAATGATCACAATGTTATTGTAGGGATTTTTTTTTTTAAAATAGCACAGAACAATGTCACGTTTTATCTGAAGGGCATTTGACAGTGAGAAGACAGCAGAGAAATGTAAGTTTTAATTATTAAGAACATAATTACTCACCGAATACACACTGGTGCATTCCAACAATGACAATCCTGACCTGCCACTTCAAGATGAATATATTTATTTATAATATATTTATTTTAGCAGCATGTGAACACTACAGTGGGTTTTGCTCTTTGTCTCATCTTCCTCAAGAGCAGTATGCCCCATTTAGGCATTTCTAGGTGCCTGAAAGTTACATTCACCATGAACCCTTCTCTCCAGATCCCTAAACAGCAGCCCGCAACATCTCACCTTCTTTTTCTGCCCCTGCTCCTTCTCAGAGGCATTGGAGAGTTTCCGTCGAAGCATCCTACACAGAGGGGTGTCTTCTCCACAGCCGTGCTACTAGGGAATTTCAATTCAAGGGACACTGAATGTCCTGTCAATCTAGAGTTGTGATCAGTTACAGACAAAATGAGACTGACACGCAAAAAAATGGTTACGCTGAGTGAAACAAAAGTAGGTGAGGAAGTGACATGACTACACAGGAAGTCCTGTATTAAATATGGCATTCTGGTAAAAAGTATAAATCTGTTGCTGCGGGAAGTGTGCAGGGCTAGGGTTTAACTGCTGCTATTAACATATGAAATGCAAAGTGAAACGCAAATGTTGGTCAATGTTACAATTTTCAATTTCAGTTGAAACTCTTTACTATGGTACAGATTTAAATCTACATTCAAAAGTCAGACCCCATAACTTTTTTTAGATTTAATTTTAAATGTATAAATTTGCCATTTTTGTTCATGAACCTACACTCAATAGTTCATAATGGTAAAGTGAAAACATGTTTTGATAAAGTTAAAGATTCAAAATCTAAAATTGAAATCTCTCATTTATGTGAGTATTCAGACCGCTGTCAATTCAGTACAGCCCCTTTGACAGCAATTACAGCTTAATCACACAAGTGAAAACTCAAATGAGAAAGTTAATTGTTTCATTATGTTACAATAACATGAACTATTTTGTATCAATATGCTGTAGCCTACAGGCGAAGAAGTCCTCTACAGTTGGTGACTAAAAAATTCACACCATAATTAAGAAAAACCCCAAACACCTGTCCGACAGATCAGATTATTTCCCATTTTTTCATATGAATCATAATGGCCTTCTTGACTGTCATTGGCACAACTCATGCTGGCAGACACCAATAACAGACTCCAAAGGCAGTCAAACTCCTATACTCAAGACTAGATACTGAAAGCTTTCTTATACCAGCACTAAGGGAGCGATTGAATGCACCTAACAGCAGATAAGCCAACTGCGCAATTACTTTCAGTCCCTCAAAATGTAGGGAGTATGTGTAAAATGGGATTCCTGCATGGATCAGCCGATATGGATGTACATACTCTCAAATTAAAGGTGAGGGTCTGCACTTCTACCCTTGTTTATTGTTTCAATGATACACTCAATAGTCCATAATGGTAAAGTGAAAACATGTTTTGATAAAGTTAAAGATTCAAAATCTAAAACTGAAATCTCTCATTTATATGAGTATTCAGACCGCTGTCAATTCAGTACAGCCCCTTTGACAGCAATTACAGCTTTGATTTATATAGCTCCTTTATCCAAAGTGCTGTACAATTGATGTTTCTCATTCACCCATTCACACTCCAACGGCGATTGGCTCCCATGCAAGGCACCAACCAGCTTGTCAGGAGCATTTAGGGGTTAGGTATCTTGCTCAGGGACACTTGACACAGACTGCGGGGGGGATTGAACTGGCAACCCTCTGACTTCCAGACAACTGCTTTTACCGCCTGAGCCAATGTTGCCCCGATTCTTCTTGGGTAAGTCTCTACAAGCTTTGCACATCTGGATTTGGACAGTTTATCCCATTCTTCCCAGCAGATCCTCTCAAGCTCCGTCATATAGGACGGGAAGTGTCTGTGAATAGCATGATGCTGCCACCACCATGCTTCACTGTAGGGATGGTATTACCCAAGTGATGAACAGTGCCTGGATTTCACCAGACATAGTGCTTGGAGTTCTGTCCAAAGAGTAAAACTTTTGTCTCATCAAGATAATTGTTTTCCTCATGCTCATTTAAATGCTGTTTGGCATATATCTTTTACTCAAGAGTGGCTTCCGTCTAACAACTCTACCATAGAGGCCAGATTGATGGAATGCTGTTGAGATGGTCACCCTTCCAGCATGTTCTTCCGAAGCTCTTTTAGAGTGACCGTTGGGTTCTTGGTCACCTCCCTGACCAAGGCTCTTCTTGCCCGATTACTCAGTTTGGCCGGACCACAGTCCACAGTATATTTCCCAATTATTGAGGCTAATGTGCTCCAGGGAACACTCAAAGTTTTGGAAATTGTTTTTTACATTACATTACATGTCATTTGCCTGATGCTTTTATCCGAAGCGACTTACATTTGATTAGACTAAGCAGGAGACAATCCCCCCTGGAGCAATGCGGGTCCCAGTCATGTACCTTAACCACTACGCTACAGGCTGCCCCTTTATACCCTTGTCCCTATCCATGCCTCTCCACAAGTTTATCACAGAGGCCTACAGAGAGTTCCTTGGACTTCATGGCTTTGATTTTATCCCGGCATGCTGTGTGAATTCTGGACCATATATGCACAGGTGTGTGTCTTTCTTAACTATGTCCAATCAATTAAATTTGCCACATGTGGACTAATCAAGTTCTTGACACATCTCAATGATAATTAAAGCAAACAGAATGCACCTGACCACAATTTGGAGTGCCACAGCAAATGGTCTGAATAATAATGTAAATTTTAGATTTTGAATAAATTCATTAAATTCAAAAAATGCATTAAATTTGCAACCCAAGAAAGAGTGCAAAAAGTGAAGGGGTCTGAATACCTTCTGAAGCCGCTGTAACAATTCATAAATATCTGTTGCATTTGGTGTCAGCTGTCATAAATGGTCATTATGCCACTTTAGATGTCAAATTGACATTGTTCTTTATGTTTTGACATAGTCATCAGTTTGCATATCCTGTTATACTGGTTATGACCAGTGACGGCAGGTGGCCATTGTGGGGCGTCATACTGGGGTGCACATGCACAGCACACACAGGCAGGCACACAGAAACACACCAGTACTCACCCCCAACCTCCATAATTACAAAGGAAAGACAAAGCACTGCCAATATTAAAATAAATGTTTTTGTATATAGTTAACAACAATCGTAACCTTGGAGGCTGAATAAAATGGATATGGTTTGTATGAAAAACAAGAAAACAGTAAACATGTTGTCCCAATTAGCTTACTTGACGCCTGATGTTGGTAGTACATAATACAAATGCTTCCACGAACATAATTTACTTAAACTTCATATCACATCATCATCTCAACATTTCTTGAGAGCATTCCCTTCTTGAACGAAGTATAAATCAATCAATTCATTAAAATTACCCTAGATGGCGAGATGCTTTAGTGGGCAGATGGAGGATAATGTAATATACATTTCATTTCAGCTTCTCTTTATAGGCACACAATAGAGAGAAACCTGCAACTCAAAGAACGGACCCTCTCTTTAAACCAAAGGGATTCAATAAAAGGCATATATACAACTCTGAACAACAGATTGAATATATTAAACAGCACAACATAGATATATGTAAATAAATTAACAAACATGGAATCACAAACCACTGCAAATTGTTCTCATTCTGAACACAGTTTTTACAAGAACAGCTTAATCACACAAGTGAGGAAGTTCATTGTTTCATTATGTTACAATAACATGAACTATGCAACTATCAATAGGTTCCCTTACAACCATCCTATCGTTTTTACAATGCTTGGAGTTCTGTCCAAAGAGTAACATTTTTGTCTCATCAGGTGGGATCATTTTTTTCCTCGTGCTCAAAGAGTCCTTTAAATGCTGTTTGGCATATGTCTTTTACTTAAGAGTGGCTTCTGTCAAGCCACACTACCATAAAGGCTGGATTGATGGAATGCTGCTGAGATGGTCACCCTTCCAGCAGGTTCTTCCGAAGTTCTGTTAGAGTGACCATTCTTGGTCACCTCCCTGACCAGGGCTCTTCTTGCCCCATTACTCAGTTTGGCTGGACCAGAGTCCTGGTGGTTTCAAACTTCTTACATTCTTCTTACAAAAGGCATGTCTACAACTCTGAACAACAGATTGAATATATTAGACAGCAAAACATAGATGTATGTAAATAAATTGACAAACATAGAATCACAAACCATTGCAAATTGTTCTCATTCTGAACATTTTTTAACAGTTTTTACAAGAACAGCTTAATCACACAAGTGAAAACTCAAATGAGGAAGTTAATTGTTTCATTATGTTACAATAACATGAACTATTTTGTATCAACATGCTGTAGCCTACAGGCGAAGAAGTCCTCTACAGTTGGTGACTAAAGAATTCACACCATAATTAAGAAAAACCCCAAACACCTGTCCGACAGATCAGATTATTTCCCATTTTTTCATATGAATCATAATGGCCTTCTTGACTGTCATTGGCACAACTCATGCCGGCAGACACCAATAACAGACTCTAAAGGCAATCAAACTCCTATACTCAAGACTAGATACTGAAAGCTTTCTTATACCAGCACTAAGGGAGCGATTGAATGCACCTAACAGCAGATAAGCCAACTGCGCAATTACTTTCAGTCCCTCAAAATATAGGGAGTATGTGTAAAATGGGATTCCTGCATGGATCAGCCGATATGGATGTACATACCCTCAAATTAAAGGTGAGGGTCTGCACTTCTACCCTTGTTTATTGTTTCAATAATATCTCCATAATTCAGATAAATGTGTGTGTGCAGGTGTGTCTGTGGCCAGGTAAATAAGTCCCAGTGGTTAACCCACCAGTATTTGCTCACCACCTGTGTATGTGAGAGTGACCCACTTTCGCTTTACTGTCATTTGAAAAGAAGCTTCCTGTTTTTAACTGCCCAGTGTAACCAGTTACAGCAATTCAATGCATTACCAGTGCAGCATATAGACATGAAGCATCTCACGTAGTGAAAGAACAGTGTCAAAATATGGCTTTTTATTTGCTTTGGATTGGATTAATAAATGTGATGACTAAATTCCCAACATTGTATAGACATCACATACACAAAAACATTCACATGTTTATAATTAGTATTATTTAGGATACACAAGTGTCAGCAAGGGCAAGTAGTGTTTAGAGGGGTGCTTTAGAAGGGTGGAGGGTAGAAGGATAGCGATTGAGCAAGCTTCTTCCAGCCAGTCCTTTTTTCTTTTTGGAAGAATCATGGAGGATGATCTCATAGATTACAACATCCTATTTTCTCTTCCGTCTGCTTTGTAAGCTTTCTTTCTGGTTAAAGTTGTTTTCTTCCCATCTAACTCACATGCGAACAAAACATGCATTTACAGGTATTAAAATGTATATTTTTGGGGCTTTTTTAGACATGGAGCCCAAATACAGTGGGAGCAATAATTATTTGATCCCTTGCTGATTTTGTAGGTTTGCCCACTTACAAAGAATGGAACTGTGTAAAATTTTAATCATAGGTACATTTTAACATTGAGAGACAGAATATCACAAAATAATCCACAATAACAACATCATATAAATTTTATAAATGTATTATCATATTTTTGCATGAAATAAGTATTTGATCCCCTACCAATCAGCAATAATTCTGGCTCCCACAGACCAGTTCGTTTTCTATTAAGAAGCACTCCTAATCTCAACTCATTACCCAAAACACCTGTGTCAACTCGTTACATCGTTATGTAGCTGTATAAAAGACACCTGTCCACACAATCAATCAGATTCCAACGTTTCCACCATGGGCAAGACAAAGGAGCTGTCTAAGGACATCAGGGACAAAATTGTAGACCTGCACAAGGCTGGGATGGGCTACAAGGAAATAAGCAAGCAGCTTGGTGAGAAGTTAACAACTGTTGGAGTAATTATTAGAAAATGGAAGCACTTATTTTGGATTTGGTGTTTCGCCCTGTTTTTCAGAGGGTTGATTTATTTTCCTACAGTCGTTTTGGGCTTATTTTCTGTTCCATTCTAAATATCGCCTTCGGGTTAGTTTCTGTTCATTCCCCTCTGTATTTTTACATCCCCGTGTCTTTCCCTTCCGGGATCTGATAGCGTACACGCCGCGTGTTCGCATATAGGGTTTTTTTCTCACGGTCGCGTCTGGCTCTCCGCTCATCCTTGCCCTCATAGAACACAAAAGCCATCTTGGAGAGACCAGCGACTAGTCCGTCATGGAGGTGGGAAATTCCCCAATGGAAGCGATGATAGCCGCCCAGCAGGCTGCTCTAGAGAGGCAGGAACAGCAGCTGCAGGCGCTGCAGGCGCTGCAGGTGCAGCAGGCGGCCACCAATGAGCAGCAGACATTAGTGTACCAGCGTCAGGATGAGATCTTGGCCAGGTTAGGGAGGCAGCAGGATGTGCTGCTGGGGCTCGCTGATAGTTTTCGGCACTTGGCGAGTGAATTTCGTGCAGCGCAGGTACAAACACCATCCCCTGACAATCCACCGACAACACCTACTCCTTCTCACTCGGCCATGTCCACTTACGAGCCTATTACCCCAGGGGTCAGGGAGCCAAAACTACAGTTGCCGCTACGGTATGGGGGAGAGGTGGGCAAATGTAGGGGGTTCCTCTCCCAGTGCCTAATTTATTTTAAAGCTCAGCCTTCGCGGTTCTCTACCGAGGACTCCCGGGTGGCGTTTATCCTCTCATTATTGACCAGGAATGCGCTGGCCTGCGCAGACCCTCTGATTCGGTCACAGTCTCCACTAATCATTGACCAGAATGTCTCGGGCAAAGAGGCAGCGGTCCGATTAACTTGGATGAGGTAGGGAACCCAGAGTGTCGCGGAATTCTCTGTGGCATTCCAGGCTCTGGCAGGGGAGACGGGATGGTTTGACGAACCGCTAATGACCCTGTTTACGGGCATTGTCTGACCCGGTCAGAGACGCGCTGGCTACTTTAGAGCCGCTAGGGGATTTAGGGTCACTGATTTCCACGGCGATCCGAATCGACAATCGGGTTCGTGAGCGAGAGAGAGAGAGAACCGGCAAAATAGGCGGGTTTCAGTGGCCGGTTTCGGCCTCCTTTAGGTAGAACCATGGAGACAGAGGGGAGGCTGAGTGTACATAAAGGTGAAGAGCCTATGCAATTGGACAGTGCTACACTGGCGCACCCTAGGAGGCGGTCCGGGGGAGAGGGGTTGTGTTACTTTTGTAAGCGGCCAGGGCACCTGGTAAAGAACTGTCCTAACCTAAAAGTAAAAGCTCAGTCGCTAGTGGGACCGGTCAAGGGTATTAGCTTTCGCACAACTCTGTCCGTAGAGCTGTCATGGAAGGGGGTCGTAGTGAGAGCAGAGGCATTTATCGATTCAGGGGCGGTTGATAATTTTATTGACCGTCAGTGGGTTGAATAAAACAAACTGCCGGTTCGGGCCATGCCTCAGCCCCAATCTATTACGGCGCTCGACGGTCGCCCCTTGGGATCCGGGGTGGTCCGCCACAAGACAGAACGGGTT
The DNA here is from genome assembly GCF_963514075.1 of Conger conger. Classification (NCBI taxonomy): domain Eukaryota; kingdom Metazoa; phylum Chordata; class Actinopteri; order Anguilliformes; family Congridae; genus Conger; species Conger conger. The sequence goes on along the minus strand of NC_083766.1, from coordinate 15,319,835 downwards.
ATTATGCGCGTCCTGTTAGGGGGTCACCGGGAGTGTATATATTTTTATCTGGTGGAGTCCCCGGCTTATCCAGTGGTTTTAGGTCATGTCTGGCTTATGAAACATCAGCCACAAATAAACTGGGGTAACCGGATCCAACCAGTGTCTCGGTGGGGTCCGCAATGCGCTGCCCATTCACATCAGGGTTATCCTTCCTCAATCCCTCCCATTGACACTGACATAGGGTCCGAAATGGACGAGGAGGAGGCTAGGGAGCCCCTTGATCCTAATGTCAGGGTGTCGGAGGAGGAGGCGCACGAGGGGAGTTTGGAGTGGGACTCTGATTTTGATTGGAATCGTCCTATTGATGAGAGTGAGGGCAGTGAGGACGTTGACGAGGACGCCGGGACCCTGTTTCAAACTACAGGCAGTGGGTGTGAGGATCAGATGGTAGGGGCTATCGAGTTCCCGCTGCCAACGAACGTCCCAAAGGTATATGGCGAGTTGGCTGAGGTTTTCAGCAAACAGCAAGCGACCTCGTTGCCCCCGCACCAGTCGTACGATTGTGCGATCGACTTGCATCCGGGTACCGTTCTGCCTCGGGGGTCACTCTATTTGCTGTCTGTGCCGGAAAGCAAAGCCATGAGGGAATACATTCACGATGCCCTAGTTAGCGGGTTCATCAGGCCCTCTGCATCTCTGGCAGGAGCAGGATTCTTTTTTGTAAAAAAGAAAGACGGTAGCCATGTATCGATTACAGAGGGCTTAATGCTATTACTGTAAAAAATAGATACCCCCTGCCACTAATGAACTCCGCTTTTGAGCGTCTGCAAACGGCATCGGTTTTCACTAAATTGGACCTCCGGAATGCGTACAATCTGGTGGAAAACCGCTTTTAATACACACTCGGGCCATTATGAGTACTTAGTAATGCCTCTCGGTTCTGGCGGGCGTTCTGTTCTCTGTTGGGGGCCTCAGTAAGTCTCTCGTCTGGGTTTCACCCGGAGACTAATGGTCAAACAGAACGCACCAACCAGACTCTAAAAAATACGCTCCGTTGCCTGGCAGCGGTCAACCCCTCCTCTTGGAGTCGCCACATGGGCGGAGTACGCCCACAACACGCTGCAGAATGCGTCCACTGGTCTCTCGCCTTTCGAGGCACAGTTCGGGTATCCGCCGCCACCGTTTCCCGAACCGGAGAGAGGGGGCGAAGTGCCTTCTGCCGAGACTTTTGTTCGGCGCTGCCGGGCCGTGTGGAAGAAGGTGCGAGGTGCTCTCATAAAGGCCACGGCCAACCAAAAGAGGCTGGCTGACAGGCATCGCTGGTCGGTGTCATCCTATAAAGTGGGGCAACGGGTGTGGCTATCCACGCGTGACCTGCCATTATGGTGGCGCCTGCCCCGATACGTGGGACCGTTTAAGATAATCAGAAAGATCAACCCGGTCACGGTGCGCCTCCAGTTGCCCTGAGCTATGAGAATCCACCCTACTTTCCACGTCTCCCGCCTCAAACCGGTGCTGACAAGTGCGCTGGCCCCTGTGGAGGTTCCTCCACCACCTCCACGGCTAGTTGACGGGGGTCCAGTCTACACCGTGCGCCGCATCCTGGCAGAGCGCCGCGTGGGCAGGGGTAGACAGCATCTCATAGATTGGGAGGGTTTCGGCCCAGAGGAGCGCTGTTGGGTCCCCTCGAGGGACATTTTGGACCCGGAGCTGATTCGTGAGTTCCACAGGCGGGGGGCTGAAGGAGCGTCTGGGGCCGCTCCTTAGTAGGGGGGTCCTGTCATGGTGGGAGGTAATTCCCGCTGTGATTGCGAGAGGGCCAAGGATCATTGGTTACACCTGTTCCTCGTTAGCACCAGGGGAATTTCCTTCCCCTAAGAGTACTTAAGGCCAGTACTGACTACCTTTCAGTGCTTTTGTGTCTACTGTTCGCTCTAGCACAAAGCCGGTAATACACCAGGTAGACTCTGTGCTGGTAGAGACAGGTACGGTGTTGGTGTGTTTATCTGAACTCTCGGAATTTAAGAAAAATAGGTAAGGAAGGCGTTAGGTTGTGGTGTTTGTTCACCGACGCCTTCCTGAAGGGTTTTCTTTTCTTTCTTTTTATTTGGGGCTCGTGTGAGCCGGTGGTAGAGGAACGTTGTCCCCGGTACTGTATTTTTGTTTGTGTCTTTTTCCTGAGCTGGATCTCATGGGTTTTGTTTTGTGCCTAGAAGTTTTGCGCTAGGTTGTATTTTTATTTCTGATTTCTCTAATTGTAAGTCCCAGTGCTCGCCTCTAAGCACTTATTTTGGGTTTGGTGTTTCGCCCTGTTTTTCATAGGGTTGATTTATTTTCCTACAGCGGTTTTGGGCTTATTTTCTGTTCCATTCAAAATATCGCCTTCGGGTTAGTTTCTGTTCATTCCCCTCTGTATTTGTACATCCCCGTGTCTTTCCCTTCCGGGGTCTGATAGCGTACACACCCGCGTGTTCGCGTATAGGGTTTTTTTCACAAAATCATGTCTGGCTCTCCGCTCATCCTCGCCCTCATAGGAGGAGCTTGTTAATGACCTGAAGGCAGTTGGGACCACAGTCATGAAGAGAACCATCAGTAACACACTACACCGTGAAGGATTAAAATCCTGCTGCGTGCGTAAGGTTCCTCTGCTGAAGAAGGCACATGTACAGTCCTGTCTGAAGTTTGCCAAAGAACACCTGGATGATCCAGAGGAGGCTTGGGAGAAGGTGATGTGGTCAGATGAGACCAAAATGGAGCTATTTGGCATCAACTTGACTCGCCGTGTTTAGAGGAAGAGAAATGCTGAGTACAACCCCAAGAACACCATCCCCACTGTGAAGCATGGAGGTGGAAACCTTGCTTTGGGGGTGTTTCTCAGCTAAGGGGACAGGACGAATTCACCGTATCGAGGGGAGGATGAATAGGGCCATTTACCAGGAGATTTTCGGGCGACAACCTCCTTCCCTCAGTGAGAGCACTGAAAATGGGTCGTGGATGGGTCTTCCAACATGACAATGACCCAAAACATACGGCCAAGGCAACAAAGGAGTGGCTCAAAAAGAAGCATATTAAGGTCCTGGAGTGGCCTAGGCAGTCTCCAGACCTAAATCCCATCAAATCTGTGGAGGGAGCTGAAGCTTCGAGTTGCCAAGCGACAGCCTCGGAACCTTAAGGATTTGGAGAGGATCTGCAAAGAGGAGTGGACCAAAATCCCTCCCAAGATCTGTGCAAACCTGGTGGAAAAACTACAACAAACCAACAAAGGTTTCTCCACCAAGTATTAAGTCCTATTGTTCTATGGATCAAATACTTATTTCATGTGAAATATGATATTAAATTTATTAAATTTATATGATGTTGTTATTGTGGTTTATTTTGTGATATTCTGTCTCTCAATGTTAAAATGTACCTATGATTCAAATTCTACACAGTTCCATTCTTTGTAAGTGGGCAAACCTACAAAATCAGCAAGGGATCAAATAATTATTGCTCCCACTGTAGGTTCCATGTCTGCTTTTATCATAGAATTTGCTAATCTTTATAACATTTTAATGAGAACTTTAAGAAGGATATCTTTTAACAAAGCACAAGATTTTGTTTGTGATTCAGAAGTTTATGGGATTTGTGTTTTTTTCCTCTGTGTATTGCCTTTTGCTATGATGTAATATCTTGCCTTGGTTTCTATCTTGCAAAAGACAGAAATGAGAAAAGCGTGCGACGAGCAGGAAACTTGTGAAACCAAGCACTCTGCACTTCAGACAAAATGGTTGCCTAGCAACCACACTTCAGAAGGTATGGTTTCTTCAGTCTGAGCTTATCTTCTGCATGTTCAGGAAGGGTGAGCTGGACTAACACAAGTATCACTTGTTTTTCTTGAGGTCAATTCCATTTTCAATTCAGTTAATTTACACAATTCACAAACTGAAATTCAAGGAATGAACTGGAAAAACAACAGTGTGGTCATTATTTGTCAATTACTAATGAAGACTGACTTGAAAGTGGAACTGACCCCTACTCCTGGTGTCATCAAGGACTTTACCTGCTCTCTCCTTAAATCAGTGGCCTAAAACTCCAGCCCTGTAGTCATGTGCTATAGCATCTGCTGGCTTTTGGGAATCATAAACAGTGGGCTCCAGAATTACTGCAATTTTTTATTGGCATACATTTATTTAAATAATTTTTGATATAGTTTCAGATATAATCCATTGTCAGGTTAATCAAATAGGCCCTAGTCCTTATCTTTGTTGTGCTTGAAATTGTACTTTCAGTTTACTTGTTCCTGGTGATGGGTATGCACTTTGCACTTTGCTGTACATCGCTCTGGATAAAGGTAATTTAATGTAATGTAATGTAATGTAATGTAATCAATTTTTTTCTGAAAGAAACAGGTATCACAAGCAAATAATAAACATGTTGTCCCCCACGTCCAGACACTGCTGCCACATCCAATTTCATTGGGTGGGTGACCATTATTTGACGCCTGATATTGGTAATATGAAAATAGTTAAAGTAAGCTTTTAATGGAAAAGGGTAGACAACTTGATGCAATGAGGTATAATTGCTATAATTGCCTCGCCGTTTACTTCACCACTCACGCCATTACCTTCATTTAGCAGATGGTCCTACCCAGATAGGCTTACAATGTATGTTGCTCTACAAGTTTATACTGCATTCGCCAATTTTGCCTGATCAATATGAGAAATACATTCCCAGACTAGCGTGTAAGCAGGGAATAAAACACCAGGGGCCTCATGCATAAATAGGTTGCACGACCAGATTTGACCATGACCATAGCCAAAATTTCACAAAAACATTGAGATTCATAAACTTGAAATTATCATGATATTGGGCATAACTGGAAAAAGAAGGACCCCCAGCATACTTCAAAATCCACGCGGAAAGGGTTAAGTAAAAACAACATCCATGTTCTGCAATGGCCGAATTTAAATCCCTTCAAAAACCGGGGGTCTGAACAGGGCGGCCTGTAGCGTGGTGGTTAAAGTACATGAATGGGACCCGCAAGGTCGGTGGTTTGATCCCTGGTGTAGCCACAATAATAGATCCGCACAGCCGTTGGGCCATTGCTCCAGGGGAGGATTGTCTCCTGCCATTAATGCAATGTAATGTAATGCAATGAACTGAAGAGGGAAATTCATAAGCGCAAGCCCAATGATAACATCCATCCATCCATTATCTTCAGGAAAGGAACAACACTGCAAGATGCAAACCACTAGTTAGCTGCAAAAATAGGATGGTCAGTAGATCAATGGACAAGCTGGATTTAAAGAAATTACAAACAAAACCAGATAAAGAAGTCAGCAACTGAAAAAATAGCTTTAGTCTAAAGTGAGAACTACTGGCAGCCTTGTCACTTCCTGGAAGGGTTTTTTTTTCCACACATGAAAGAATCACAAGAGCACCAGAGTTATTGAAGAAAGATTGCACATATATATAAAAGACTTCATTACACCAATGAATTGGAAAGTCCCTACAGGTCACAGATATGCCTGTTCTGTGTAAGTGTGTAATGGTGGTTGTTGAGAGATTAAATATATAGTTTGCATCAACCAGGCAAAGGGATGTGGTCAACAAGAGGTCATTTAACTTTTTTTGACTTATTGGGCCATAAGCAACAACTATCCCTCGTGGGAGGGGATCATTAATCAGTCCAACAACAATCATTAGCACCTGCTGCCCAGCTAATCACATCAGCTGTCATTATGATTAATACAAATACAGGTGTCACTTGCAATTATTGTATCTATTGGAACATCTTTAACATGATATTACCATATTAGAATATTACAATATTACATGATATTAGATGTTAACAATAATCATAGGTGGCATATACAGTGCAGTCTGTAAGTATCTGGACATCGGGTCTGTATTCCAGCACATTTAAATGAAACAATGAATGTGAGGTTAAAGTGCAGCTTGTCACCTTTAATTTCAGGGCATTTACATCAATATTTGCTTCCTTACTACAGCTCTTATAGCTAAAATGAAAGCATTCAGTATCTTGATTCTAGGCTTTTGATTGCCCTTGGAGCCTGTTATTGGTGCTTGTCTATATGTGGGCCAGACTTATATGAAAGAAATATGAAAAAAAAAACACAACAACAACAACAACAACATAAAACAGTCAGAGACATAGGCCAAACATTAGGCTTACCGAAAAAAACAAACTGGAACATCGTTATGAAGAAACAGAGTATTGGGGATAAGAGGTAAAGACTGCCCTCTTATGGTTGGAATGGGGCTGCGTTTTAGCACATGGACTTTTCTGTCGCGCTGAGATTCTCAAAACTAGCACTTGAGGCCAGAAGTATTCCAGGAATTAAAACCAGCAGCACTCCTGGGGTGCGTCCCAATAGTTGAAAAATGTATCCTCCTTTCTGGAACGATGGGGGGAGGACACAACTGGAGAGCGCATAGACGCATTTTTTGACTACGCCACCTCATCTCCTCCATGCCTCAGAAACTGATTTTTGTGTCTTCCCTCTCTCCTCTGTTCCAGTATTAGAGGAGACGAGTGAAGTAGCTCCAAACTTGGAAGTCTTCAAATTCGACTGTGGAATGATGGCCCCAGGCTGGGTGGATTGCGTATCGCAGACACTGTTGATCTCTTGTAATTTTCATGCACAACAATCTCTAAAGCTTACAGAGAATGGTGTGAAAAACAATAAACATCCAGTGAGCAGCAGTTCTGTGGGCAAAAACTCCTTGTTAATGAGAGAGGTGAGAGGAGAATGTCCAGACTGGTTCAAGCTGACAGGAAGGTGAAAAAAAACTCAAATGACCAATACAACAGGACTACAATACGCAGAAGGGCATGTCTGAATACACAACATGTCAAACCTTGAAGTGGATGGGCTATAGCAGCAGAAGACCAATAAGTCAAAAGAAATAAGTATAATAAATACCTATTAAAGTAGTTGCTGAGCGTATGAGGGATGAGATGAGAGTTTGAAGCTGCTTTGCTCATCTCCTACAATATTTGGACAGTGCAGGAAGCCCTTAGATTGGTGAGGTCATGGTGTTTTGGCTTCTATGTAACTGTACTATAACAAACTATAACTGGAGGAATTGCTGTTTTAATTACAACTATTAGTCATCCTGTTATTTTTAATATTGTGCATTTTTATGTAGAATACGAAATATATATGCTTTTAGCTTTCTTTGCATCAAACAATGACAAAAATGTAAAATGTTAGAAACTGTAATGTGTACACCGAAACAAGAGAGGGAGCCACCACACAAGATATTATAACAGAGGCTGTAGCTGCCATAGTGACACCAATCTTCATTGTCTTTTAATGTCAAATCCTGCCAGATGCCATTAGCTGTAATACATACAATTGCATAAACATGTGCGTGTGCACACACACACACACACACGTACACACGCACAAACATAGTGTGCACACACGTGCACACAAAAATGCACTTCCAATTCCTCCCTTATTTATACATGGCACAAGCTATCACACAATATGTGTATATACGTACATACACATACGCAAATAATACTCATATACACATGCACTCTCTTTTCAACATAAACATAAACTCACACATGCGCATATGAATGTATGTGCATTGCACACATAGAAACACATACACAGTCTCTGCCCTACCCATGCACGCACACAAACACACAGGCACACACATGCACACAGCAAAAGGGACCTGGAGTACAGAGTGTGTTCCATCTAGTTGTGGTAGATTTTATGTCACAGTGAGCTTTTTCCACAGACACAATCAGAGCTGTATCCATCCAAATTAGGGATGGAAGTGAATAAATGGTAGCCCTGGCAACAGAGCTGCTGTGAGCTGTAGTGGCTCGAGTCAAGCAGAGGGGAGAAGTAAGAGGCCACACCCTGGTCAGCGAGGTGAGATGGCATCAGCCTTCCTCTGCCATTCAGTCAACTGAATTAAACAATCATTTGTTATCGACGCAACCAAAAGTGACCAACTAACAATGAGAGTCTTGAATACTGAATTAAGTGATAATACACAAATCACCCAGCAGTAAATACAGTGATGACCCTCCCTATGACTGTACTGGGGTTTCCCGACGCATGTCGTAGCGGTAAGAATATCTTGAAGTATCTCTGCAAGTCTTTCGCTCATTCCCGAAACATGATGTTACTCAAGAAGTACGTGTCATTTTTTCAACGACATCCTGGAACTAGTCATGAGATTCCAAGTATAAATTAATGAATGGTTTATTTTGGTCAAACTTTATAGGAACAAACTTAACAAACTGTGAATATACAACAGACAACAATATCATCATACATGTTTTCAGCATTCCATTACACACAATAAAGTTCACACAATCAGTGACCGAAAAAAGGAATAGGCTGAAGCCAAAGGCTTAACAATCCATAAAATAACCCAGAATATCAGTAGTACAAAAACAAATTACTCTAAATTGTAATCCTTAATTATTTTTCAGTGGTTAGCACTGCCGTGGTTAGCACTGCCGCCTCACAGCAAGGAGGTCCTGAGTTCAAATCCCTGTCTGCCGGGGCCTCTCTGTGCGGAGTTTGCATGTTCTCCCCGTGTCTGCGTGGGTTTCCTCCGGGTACTCCGGTTTCCTCCCACAGTCCAAATACATGCAGGTTAGGCTGATTGGAGAGTCTAAATTGCCCATAGGTATGAGTTTGTGAGTGAATGGTGTGTGCCCTGCGATGGACTGGCGACCTGTCCAGGGTGTATTCCTGCCTTTCGCCCAATGTATGCTGGGATAGGCTCCAGCCCCCCTGCGACCCTGTTCAGGATAAGCGGGTCAGGATAATGAATGAATGAATGAATGAATGAATGAAAGACCATTCTATAGTTTGACTCTCAAAACTGAAATGCATCTATATTTTACATTGGTTCTCACTTTACATGTTTCAAAGATACACAAAGTACTGTGTGTTCCATGTTAAATTCATTTGTATGCTATGATCGAGGACAAATCATTTAGCCTAGAAAACAAATATAAATCCGACAAATATGTTCTACCACTTCTGCAAGTTTCGTTTTTGTTGATTCAAAAGGATATTCTAACTGCCTCAGTAGCATAAATTGGTGTATTTTCCAGTTTCATTTATGTTGAAGGAAGTACAATTTGTTAGAACAAGAGCTTAATGATAATTCTGTATTGCACACACCATGCATGATTTGTCCATTCAATTACATTTTCTGAAATTGCAGACTGTATCAAATATAACTAAATATCAAATATAATTTTTTAAAAAATGATACAGAGCCACCTCCCTGACATTTTCTTTTCTTTTCTTTTGGACACAGTTCTTATATTAAATGAATTTAAAAAATCAATGGGATTTTTGAATGGGAAAATGTATTTGACCCAGGGGGTGTGGTTTTCACGTCAGACTATACTAGGTACTCTATTTAGCGAAGTCAGACAGGCAGGGATCAATCATTGACAGACAGATACAGAAAGGATAATCACAATTGCAGTCAGGGTCACTAGTCACAGCAGGGACAATCCAAAACCTGGTTGTGCTCACTGGCAAAGGTTCAAACACAGCTAGACAATCCGAATAGGTGAAGGTACAGAATATGATACAGTAAGCATTTCGCAAGAGTAACAGAAAATCCAATCAGAGACAAGGGTGGTCGAAATCCAAAAAGCGGAGGTCGAGGTAGACGAAACAGGTCAGGACACAGAACAGGCAATCAGAAAATGGTGGAATGGCTTACTCACCTTAAAATCTGGCAAACAAACACTCACCGAGCACTTCATCAGCCATATGCCATACAACCTCTATACTATGATGTTTGACCTTGAATTTGCCGTTATTGTTCGTTGTTTCTTCTGTAAGCATCACCAAAGAAATTGGCTCACTCTTTGAATATGCACTCTTTCCGAAGTAGGCTACGCCATGCCCCAAATCTTCTAATAGGCTAAAGCAATACATTTACATGTAATGTTAAGAGAGGCAAGACATGAACGGTCTAAGCAGGTTACGCCCTATTTATAGCAAACTTTTAGACTTGTAGGCTACGCCCTATTTATAGCAAACTTTTAACGTGTTTTATGTAATTTATATTACACACCACTTAAGCATTAATTAATCAGGATTACCCGAATGAAACGTCACCCATTCTGCTGTTGAATCCTGTTGCGTTTTTATATCATATGAACAATTCTAATATTTAATTGGCTTATTAAAATTATTTTGCCACTCAAAATCAAAATAAAATATAAATGAACGGCATAATAAACGCACAATGCACACTATACAACCGTACACATTCATTTCCTCGCACTATTCGTTTGATCCGATTCAGGTCTGGACGGCTTGGACTGTGGAGCATTGGCGGAAAAAATAAAGCAATTACTGCATTTGCTTTTCATCCACTATAACTCGTACACCTAATTCTGACATCTTGAAGGCATTACAGCGCACAGCACCGATTCCCGAACAGAAATGAATTCATATCCCTCTTTCCTCCTGCATACAATGGACAAGTTCAGATGATTCATTGGAAAAGGTAATGACCCTTTCAAAAGCCCTGAGAGAGGGCCTGTCACAAGACAGCTGGTGCAGTATTAAAACCAGATAGACTCCAAAGGCAAAAGAGCCTATACATTAGCATCAGCCGTTAGACTGTTGGAGCAGGTGGAACACCCACCAGTCAGATCTCCTGGGGGTCAGTAGGGCAGTGGTGTTGAGCCAACCCCACGCTCCAGACATGTACCCGGCAATCATATCTGACAGCTTATAGAAATCTCTCACACGCCCACATGTGATTTGACATGGCTGTTTATAGAGCATTAGCATGGGTAACTTTGCTCTATTGATCTCAAAGTCAGAATAGACTGGAGAAAAAATCTCTCAGTTACAGCACTTGAAAAGCCTTCCATGTAATTAAGGGACAAACACACACAAGCGTAAAGGTGTGTGAAAGCCAGCATTTAGTTGTATAAAAATGTCACTGTCCTATAACTCGCTCCAGTGTATTTGCTTGAGAGAGGACACAGAAAATGTAGCCATTCCTCCAATGCTGCCACAGCTGGAAGAATACCTTATCACTGGCTGGAGGGCTGAAGAAATGAAGCATGGCTCCCATGAACCATAGAGATACATGATTTAAAAGTATATTATAGTTAGAGGCATTCTTTTCAATTTCAACGATAATTCTGCAGTCTGAAATGCATTTCTTCAAATGGTAAGGAGAAGCCAAATGTCTGCTATCAACATGATATTTGCATATTAAGTTACCTTTCCTAGGGAGATTGTATATTCTCTCATGTGTAAAGTTAATGAGAAATGTCCCACATCAGCCAGTCAGCTAGTTAGCTAATTTGTACAGAAAGTGGTAGCATAGAGTGTCAGTCTGTAAACTGGCAGAGTCTGTATAGCTAATGTTGGAGCTAGGTAAAACATCATACATTTAGGTAACTTTACACTAGAGCTACAATCTGTGAGACTGTCTAAATTGGTCAGTACTAGCCTAATGTCGGTGTCATCTACTGCCGGCTCGCAATACTGATTCTCATGTCTGTTTAATAATAGAATGTTCACGTCGCTTAATTTGCGTTTGCGTCTTTCCTATGTTAAGTCGATGGGTCAAAATTTAGAATTCAATTTCATAAAATGTACAGTCATGAAATGAGAAAAAGCATGTATTTTTCTGAATTTCCCACAGAATGAGTGACCTTGTGTTGGGATCTGTTGGATTTAAATAGAGTTTTTCTTGAGCAAAGAATCGTAATGTTTTATGCTATTTTTCAAAGGGTATCAATAACACAGAAATGGGGGAACAATACCAAAATCGGTAGTTGGTGGGCCCGTTGCCATTGTAATAGCCCTGCGAAATGGCATAGAGATTGCTTTTGAAACAGGATATTGAGATATAGAGGTTCAAAATGTGCTGTTTTGAATTGAAGTGCGAACCAACACAAACATATAGTGAGTGCTCACTATAATTTCTGATCCAATCCTCATCCAATTGGATCTTTTAATGGCTTTCAGCCATATGATATAGGTGTCTTCGGTGTTCAGTGGTATTTGTAGAAGACAAATATGGAAAGTTTATGTCAATGTTTGAGTGCTATAGCATAAACACTTGAGTTATACTACATGTAGCAGTGGAGCAAAAAGTGTTACAATCATCCCGTCTTCCCCATTTTCAATAGGTCACATAATGCCATTGCCACTCATGGTCGCGAATATAACAGTTTCCAATACAATGTTAAAGGCTCTGAGAAACAACAAACAAAAGGGCACAGATAAAAGTTCAGAGTACTAAACTTCTAAAACACAGTGTTTCCCTCCTTTGTGACAGTACTGTATGTGTCAGTAACATGCATGGGTTTTGACAGGTACACCCACTCTGAAGATCCTATAGGCACAAACATCACTACACTATCTGCTGGGTGAGAGTGACAAGCACTCACAAGGCTTGGCTGCTTCCTCTACATTATACAGATCAAACCATTCTTTCTGCAGCCATTAGGGCAAGCCGATCAAGATCAATGCACAGCTGGTATACCCTTCAAGTCAACAGGGAGGTGGTGTGAGGACATGAGCTGGCTAGACTTGTTTTAGTTACCTGGGATCAAGGAGCACAAGCACCTCTCAACACTCTGTTTCAGTGCGATAGTGAGATAAGGCTGGTAGCAAGCCATGGGGCCTGATAGTAAGGTGAGTTTCACCCTGGTTGTGGAACAGACTGGACTGTGCTGAGTTCCTGCAATACTGAAGGCCAAGCTTTGACCAGGGCATTTCAGAGCCTTGTCTGGAGGCAGAGCGGATGTGAGAAGGTCCTGTTGCGCCTGGGTGGCTGCCTGCACAATACATTATTCAAAGTTAGATCAGAAACGTAAAGTAAAGCTCCCAGTTGCCCAACTTGAAGTTCTGCCATTTATTTTCTGTGAAAAACTGTATTGTTTAATATTTCCCACTCAAAATCCCACTTGAAAGCCTTTTATGCCTTGCCAATTATTATAGCATGTTCATTTCCCACATGGAAACCAAGGTCAATAATTCAAATTGGAATTCTAATTCAAGGTCGAATTCAAATCCAATGCTGTTATAACGTGCCAGACGGTGAGCGGCCATTAGGAAAAGGAAATTTAGGCTATTCACGGAGTGGTCATTGGAAGTGCCATTGTTTTGTTTTGAATCGCAGATGTGGGCGTAAAATAACCGCCTTACGCAGCTGAGCGGAGCCCCAGCAAGGGAGAATAACGAGGGCTCCCAAAATAGCAGGGCGCGAAGACGCAGTAGTGTCACAACAATGCAAAGCTGAGCTCAGCCCCGTCCCACTTCCCGGGAGTATGAGCGGACTGCTTTTTTAAATGGCATCCGGACCTCAAAAAAAAGAGGGTTTAAGGCAGGCAAACATCCGAAAGCAAGCCTGCCAGGAGGATATTGGGTAAGGGGAGCGAAGAAAAGCATCCAGACTGGAGAGAGAGGAAGTTGGGAAACAGGAAAATACCTGGAGTAAAGGGGGGTTTGAGTGCAGGGGCTTGCTGCATAGGGACAGGGCCACACTCCTGTGTGCAATCCCCTGTTTCCTATCTGCCTGCTCCGTTTCCCTGACTGGGGACTTGCTCTAATTGTTTTGTCATCACTGATCTACAGTGGCATCCTGTCTCCTGGTGAGCGCATGTGGCTCTTTGTTTGTCCACGGTTGGCTATTTTTGGGCTTCTTAATTTGGAATTTTCTGGAATTCCTTTTACGCATTAGTGGTATAGGATGTTACTTGTCGCTGAGGAATTCCACTGCCATCCCCCTGGCCTCTGTCAACGGTCAGCTGTTCAAACCCAAATCCACGCACTTTGTCGTGTGACTAATCATGTAGATCTCCTCTGATGGCTAAGGGGACTCCCTGAGATTCATTAGAGGTGAATGTTGTTGAGTTGGACATTAATTCCCCGTGCTTCCATAAATCCTAATCCAGGATAATTGATTAATTCACAGACAAGTAGAACCTGGATGGATATTGGTAATGTTAATGCATTGTTTAAATGGAAGTGATTATATGTGAAAATAAATAAATATCATATGCAAAAGAAAGTTAGCCGAAGAACAGTTTGATGCCATTTTAATGTTTGATGCCAGAGGGAATCTGCATACTGCATAAACCAGAGTATGTTAGGCATCAGACTAGTGGCATTGGACAGCTTCCATCTATGCATTCAAGGACCTGTAATAGGCTTGGCTGGGGATTTACATGCAACTTAATCTGACCTGATAGCCTTCGACAATACAGCTCTGGAGCTTTTGCTATAAGTGAGCTGCTGACTAAGCTGGGAAGTTATTCTTTTCTCCTCTGACATCCTTCAAGGGCAGCATTAGAGTCATGACCCAGTTTGCCCTTGCACAATAAGGGCAACCCTGTACCCAACCTGCTCTCATTCGGCTCTTGGTCAAATTCCCCGTTTCCCCCATTTTTATTTTTTGTCTCTAACAGGGTCCCCTAGAGCCAAGTAGAACCCACCCACTCAGTTTTAGAGGCTGAGAACACATAACATGTCATCATGCTGGATAATATTCTACCCTGAGCCCCAAAATGTTCCTTCCAAAGTATACAACCAAAATGTCCTGGGTGAAAGGTAGATCAAGTTGGTGTCAGACTGGCCCAATGAACTATGAAACTATGCAAGCTATAACACCTGCTTTCCTCAGGTACTGGGATTATACAGTATGTCAGCAGGCAAAAAAAGTGGAATTAGGTCAGGTAATATGTCAGAATAAACTGGATGTCAGCTGAATGAACATAACACCAAATGTAACATCAATATGAGTAAAAGATGAAAAAAAAAAAACCAGAATTAGAACACCCAAGGAGAATAACTGAAAAAATGTTTGCAGTTGGACAGTCCTGTCAAATATGTACAAATGTTAATGTTCACATGGAACTTACTCAGCTATAAAATGAGACCCTGGAAGGTGATGGTCACAGGAGAGGAAAGGACTGATTAAACACTGATTTGGGATGGAAACTACCATGTGAGCAATGACAACACACTCCTAATGTCCATGTGTGGTGTGTTGTGCTTTCATAGGCATGCTCCTGCTGCACAGTGGAAAAAAGAAAACGCGGCGAGCAGCACGCACGCCCTGCATATCAAACATGCTGCCCGCCCTGACCCGTGGAAATACCTTCCTACCCCTGCTCTTGCAGCGATGCTATTTTTAGATGACTAGATCCCTGGCACCCTTTAATGCTGCGCTATCCGCTTTCAGCACCCCCTTACCAAACATCTACGACGTTAGACCATGATGCCGTAGCTCTTGGCTGTCATTCAGTTGTCATCCGTAACCTCATGCAAAAATGCAACAAGTCATCGCAGACATGCCAGACTCTAGCTCCACATGGCTAAGGTATGACTAGTTTGGTGGCAGCAGCAAGACTAATTGCCCATTGTCTTGTGTCAAATGATAGAGACAGCATTTCTAAAGTGGTAACCGGAGGGTAAGCTTGACTTCCAAAGAAACATTAGCATTGTGACCAATCAGACACCCTGGAGAGGCTGCAGAGTTAATGTGAACGATGGTGCGAATGGCATATTACTGCATCAGCCCTGCTGTGATTCTCAGAGAGCATGATGCATGCTGATTGAGGATGATGGAAATTTTCACAAGGAACAGCTGCCTAGACCCCCTTAGCCATCCAGCCAATTTCAAGATAATTACCCATGGGTGAGGAGTGTTAATTAGAAAATATAGCTCCAAAGTATATTTAGCCAAGCTCACCATTTGGAGGTCTCTGTTAGTCTACGCAAAGCGTTTTACATCTCTAAACATCAACTGTCAGAATGCATTTGTGTGAGGATGTACCTTCTGCATTAACTATTTTGTTTCTGTTCATTACTCTAAATTATCCTTGGAAAATGTCCAAAATAATTATATTTAAAAAAGAGGAAACTGAGGCTTTTGTGGAGAACATCAACAAGAATTTCCTTATTATACATCTCACCGTTCAGTACCCTTCCTGTAAAGCTGTTAACACTCTCCTGTCTGCTGAGGACATAGTGAATCTGACTTTGGTCCTGTAAATACTGAATGTTAGGATAGATTAAGCCCTATCACACTGGATTTAACCTTGAGGTTTGAGAACTGCATCTATACAGGCATTGCTTCACACATTCACCACCAGTCACTCACTAACACATACAACAAAAAGACAGGACCTGCATGTTATTTCTTATGAAAAGATAAGGACGTCTTATAAATTATAATGATTCAGTACAGCAAGGAATTTCCTGCAGCAACATCAAAATGAGACAAAGGCATATTAAACTTGCAAACAAGATTCAACAGGTCCTGGAGAGCCTCACAGGTAAGTTGTGCTTAAAAAGGTACCATTTCCATAATTGCTGCCAGTGATGAAGCCAATATCCTTGTCTCACTCACATAATAATCCTGCAGGTAGATTTATGTGCAGTGGTGTACTTTATTTCTGCGTGCTAAGACTGGTCTTAGATATGAAAGTATTACAGGCCTCCATGTTATTAATTTAGGAATCAGCATGCTTGAGCCCATGGAGGATGTAGTTGCACTATACAAGAGGGCCAACTGAAGCCTATATGAGGGAAATGCCCCCACCTCGGATGTAGATAAGGCCAAGCATTTGACAGGTCAAAATAAAGGAGAAACTATGGTAAACAATCCCAGTGTGAACAAATTCTACAGGTAATTGATATCAGTGGCAGACTTGAAAGGATTCAAACAATGCCCAACATCTTATCCACCGGGAATGCTGAGGAAACGTAGACAAGGCTGACATTCCGAGTGACTTCCTAGACGCATGCTGCTTCTCCTTGACAGCCCCTCTGGACAACGGCAATTTTTTTCAACTGACACAGGTTCCAGGCAGCAGGTGCAAGGTCAAGGTGGACTTTCCAATGATGTAAAGTAAACAGAGGCCTCATTATCGTCTTCCGCGGTGCACAGAAAACAAAGGGAAAGGAATTCAGGAGGATGCAAGCCTGCATGTCTCAGGCATGGCTCATGTCGGGAGATACACCGGGCTCAGTTTGGGGTCAAGACCTTGGGGGAATTTTCCTGGCTTGTCACTTGTTGCAGGTGATGGTAAAATAGGAAACAGACTGTAAGATTATCAAAATATAATGCAGTTATTTATACATTACCACCATCGATGGTGATAAAAATAATGGTTGTTTACACAGTAAAGTTAAAGTCAAAACAGTGCAGTGCTATTCAAAATACTTCAGTCCAGTAATGTTTTTTCACTTATTCATGTATTTTCCAGAGTAACACAGCAATTCAATGAACAAAAATAACCTGGTTAAAAAAGGCAATTATGGATGAAAGGGCAAATATTCATTAAAATTCACACACATGCACATAAACCAAAAATACCTCTTATACCCTTATTGGGGTTATTAGAGAAATAATACCATTTCCACATCATTTGGTTCCTTTCTGACTTTAATCACTGTTCAGAAATTGCCATGGTGATTGCTACAGAAAGGTCTAAAAGCAGAAATTGCTCATAATTGTTCTTAGGCTACAGAGCTTCCAACACAAATCTGGCAAAACAGAAACAGCAACAACAAAAACAAAGATCAAACACAGACATCAAATGAACAAAATAAATATGGTGTGTGTGCACCTGTACATGTGTGTGTGTGTGCATTACATGTATTCCACCATTTTGTCCTATAAATAAGAAGTACAATAAGTACAAAACTAATTTCAATAAATGGAAGAGAAGAGAAGTCCACAAAATTTCTATTTGTCTTCATCATTCATGTGACCAAGTCAAAGGAATAGAAAACTTGTGTCTTTCTCTTCAATGAGCTGTTAAGTAGACAGAAGAAGGAGGTAAAAATAAGTGTATTACAGCAGTATCTGATGTTGTAACTGACTACCCTCCATTGAAATGTCAGAATGGAGTACTGGACAACAGTGTCATTTCTCAGTTTAACACTGAAGCAAAGCAATGAAAGTTAAATCTGCACAAAATCCTCAGTTGGAATGTCTAGTTTATTACTCTTAGGCTATGCATAATGTCAACCTTGAATTGGGTCACTGCCACCATGGACAGAACCCCAGCTGCTGGATCAAGGTGTTTTAAGAGGGGGATGCTGAATCAATTGATTGATGACTCAATTACTGTACCAGAATAACACAGTCTGGGTCCAGCTGCAACTGGTCTGGGTGGAGACTCCTGGTGCGGAACACACCTAATTATTTTCAGTGGAGGAAACAAACAGTACATAACTAACAAGGAGTGATATCTTCCATGCGACAACATCCTGCCGATAGCAAGCGACCTGATTAATCACAATGACTAGCAAACAGCCGGACAACCCATCACAAGAGCAAGAGCTGTGGAGTCAGACATTACTGCTGCTGGATTTCTGCTGTCTACAGAGTGTTGGAAATGGTAGTGACCCATACCTCTACCAAGATGGAGAGCAATCAAACAGCTCACTTTTGGATGTCATAATCTTTCATATGGTATATATTTTGGAAATATAACATTCTATTGACACTGCTATGATACATAAAAGTTGCCAAATTGTTATTTGCTTATTTAAGTGTGCTATTCTATCTCTAAAAGCATGTTTGCTAGTTGCATTCAAAAGCAAGGGCGGTGACATATAATCTGGCAAAGCACTGTCACTCACTCCATAGTGAGGAACTGTAGTTTGTTATCGTAAAACATGACATACATAAATGAATGTAATTTGTACAATTTCAAACCAAACTACCCGGGAATGCCATGAATGAGAGAAGAGGCATAGATGTAAAACATATTGAAGTCTCGTAATTGTACTAAAGACAGGCTCCTTATAATCACAGGTTGTTTAAATTCTAATTGGGGAATTCATTCAGGAAGGTTTCTTTCGGAAGTGAACTCCACTTCGGCTTTCCATTAAACTGGAATATAACTGGAATGGAAACGTGGTCACGTGGTTCCATTCAAGCCAATAAAAAAAAAGATAGTAGGGCATCTCTCAGAAAGTACCAGAATGCTTGAATACTTGAGAAATGTACACAACGAGGAAGAAGCATTTTTTTCCTGACTGCAAAAAATCACAGGAAACTTGTTTTCTGTAAACATTGTATTCCATGGAAAACTCTCCTCCTGCGCTGTGTCTGACGGGTACCAGCGGGCCAAAGCTTCGGACACAGATGGGAGAACAGCACTGCGATGGCTTCCATATGTCACACATATGTTTTTTGCTTTCGTTCCTCTTTTTTTCCATTCACCCCCCCGCCCCCCTCTCATTTTGCCTGTAATTGAATGGCCAGAGAGGTAAGCTGCGTGCGATCGCTCTCAGAAACATTGAAAAGACATCACGGTGCTCACATGAAAAGTCCGGGGGACCTCTCCCCTTTGAAACCATGATGAATTGGACTTTGCGTCTACCTTTAGCTCTTTCTTTGTAAGTTCATGGTCCTTCTGGGATGGGGTAACAAACAATCATAGAACTGACAGGGGGTTTAAACAGCCTCAATTTCAGCAATCTAAAACAGATTTTTCTTTTTCTGGATAGGTGTGAATTACCTCATCGGAGATGAGCAGGCACGGCTTAGTAGATCAGCAGTTTAGGCGATGACCAGGGTCACCTCTAGTCCTCATCCCATCATCTAACATGAGTGTCACACTGTATTAACAAGCTAGGACATGGATGTTGAAATTGGCTTAGCGGGGCAGTAGTGTAGCATACCGATTAAGGAACTAGGTATGCCACTCTGAGGTTGAAGGTTCAACTCCCAGGTGGGCCAGTGCTATTGTACCCTTGAGCAATGCACTAGTGAATGCAGCAGTATAAATGGGCTTGTATGTAAAATAACTCAAGCTGTGTAAGTCGCACTATGGAAGTATTGTCAGATAAATGCCCAAAAGGTGAATGCAATATTGCAGGCATGTACCAAGGGAAATAGGGAAAAACAAGGCCCCTTTGACAGTGCCGTCTTAGGAGGTCTATAGCCTCCCACCTCATGTGAGCAGCAATATCCCCTCTCCGATTTTAATCCCTGTGGTGGACCTCATTAGCCAGACAGACCCTGTCTGAACAGAGGCAAAGGCGCTGTGCTGTCAGTCAACACCAATTGCGTCAAACCCAAGGCACCATACAAAACAGCTCAGGGCTTTCCTTATTGAAACCTTGGGAAGGAAATGTCAGGGATTACTTTCACAGAAAGTGATATCGAGATATTGAAAAGAAAAAAAGAATTCAGCTTTTATATCTGAGATCCAGTTTTAACTGCAATACTTTTGAAAACTGTGCTAACCTGGCTAAGGTTTGCATTGCGGCTGACTGTAAACCAATCCCTTCATGGCACTACTTCAGAAATTACAGACACTGCATGGTGTCCAGAGAGGAGCAGGACAACCATCAAATGTCAAATAACAATGTAAGCCAATCCCAGCAACAAACCCTTCTTTACCAGCGCACAATCAACCAAATAGTTGCCTGCAACCAGGCACACTAATCTAAACGTCACTTCATGGAATTGCTAATAAAGCTTAATATTATTAATCACAAGAAATATATATTTTAAGTGAAATATTTGCATTTGAGGCGGCACGGATGATGCGGTGGGTAGCACTGCCGCCTCACAGCAAAGAGGTCCTGGGTTCGAATCCCCGTCGGCCGGGGCCTCTCTGTGTGGAGTTTGCATGTTCTCCCTGTGTTCACGTGGATTTCTTCCGGGTACTCAGGTTTCCTCCCACAGTCCAAAGACATGCAGGTTAGGCTGATCGGAGAGTCTAAATTGCCCATAGGTATGAGTGTGTGAGTGAATGGTGTGTGTGTGTGCCCTGCGATGGACTGGCTACCTGTCCAGGGTGTATTCCTGCCTTTCGCCCAATGTATGCTGGAATAGGCTCCAGCCCCCCTGCGACCCTGTTCAGGATTAGTGGGTTAGGATAATGAATGAATGAATGAATGAATGAATGTTTGCATTTGCTGAAAGCGTCAAAAGACAGGAAATTAAATTGACCAGCCCTAACTCTAACAACAGCCTGCTCTCCATCAAGGTGCATCAGCACAGATGTCTGACAGCTGCTACAGTCGTAAATTTGCTAGTGAATAGCTGGGTCAGACACATTCCCACTTACTATCAACACCTATTGTCAAAGGAATGTTTTCAACATCTTGTGGAATCCATGCCACGAAGAATGGAAGCTGTTTTGAGAGCAAAGATTATGCTCGGTCTATATCTGTTGTCATGGTCAATATACACTCAGTGAGCACACTCAGACTTATTTTTTAGACTTATTGCTGCTGTAGCCTATCCACTTAAGAGGTTTGATACATTGTTTGTTCAGAGATGCTCTTCTGCATACCACTGTTGTCCTTCTCCTCAAAATTCCACATTCTGACAATGAATTGTACATAGACTTAACATGGGGAGAAACAATACTAACATGAATGAGGCTAAATAAAATGTATGCACACACGCATGCGTATAAACATTTATTTTTCCATACATGCAAATAGTGCCCTCTCTACAGTGAGGCTACTCCTTCACAACTATTAAACTATAAATTTGGAGTCCAATTTTTATAAGCCAGGAGTTCTTTGCTTTAAAAGCTTACATTTTCGGGTGTCTTATCATAATGTCACCTAAATCATATCCAACATTTAATGAACCCCACTATAATATCCTGTATTTCAGTCTGCTGCTGCTGTGACAAGTCTGTAGGTGTGTTAAAGGTCAGGATTATATTAGATTGTTCTTGGCTACTGGAAGGGGGGGTGGGTGCAGGAAAAGCTGCTCTACATACACATACTGTGTATACCTGCTTATAAAGCCATGCCTTACATGTGGGCATGGACAGACCACTGAGTGTCTGGTCCTAACACTATTATCAAACCTGCTATTAACATGAAGTGCAATATCTGTGTGTCTATACATTGAGTTAAATCCCTCATCAACTTGGGGCATAGATTAAGAGATATGCAAAAGGAAAACTGACTGGACAGCTGAGACTCATTAGCAAACATACAGTTGGCTATTGCAATTGTTGCAATTGCTTTAGCTTTAACATGCGAGACAAAGGGAAAGCCATATGTACAACATTCTAATCTTTGAAACCCAGAATTAGCAGTCTGAAGAGGAATACACTGTGCCAACCCTGACCACATTTAAAATGTCAGCCATTTAGGTTGGATCAGTGACTAAGTGTATTCTGTGCCAATATACTGTAAGAACTGAAACAATTTGTTACAAGGGCATTTAAGTAAACTGCAAAAAATAAAATAAAACATAAAGATACCAATGTATGTAAATGAATGTTGAATAATAAGCTTTGTAGTTATGGATTCAAATAAAGTTAGAACTGAGAATACCCATGAACTGGGACAAAAACAGGGTTGGATTGCTGGGCTGATGAAAGCAGTACAAACACAGGCAGAACAGTGCACTACAGTACAGACCCAGTATGCTGTGTGTTCATATGAATCACGAAAGATGATAAATTGAACAAAGTGTGACAGAGTGCCCCTTTTCCTGTGTTTTTCTGTCAGGATCGGCTCAGCTTCTCTTGAGTATTCGCCACTGTTCAAAGGCTTACAGCGGCAGCAACATGAGGCCGTCTAAACACAAGCCGTGAGAAGCACACAGTGCAACCCACTGACCCTGCCACTTGTAATCAAGCGGGGTGGAAGTGACTTGATCTCTCAGATAAAAGAGAAAAAACATGGCATCTGAAAATCTAATAAAGAAAACTCTAATAAAGAATAACACTGTCAGGGTTCGACAATGACAGTGTGTGTGTAAGGGATTTGCCTTGAAGCCGACTGTCTGTTGCATTGGGGAAGATGGTTCCCGTAGGACCTTGACACCTGGTTTGGGTGATGTTCAGTGGAGATCGGCTCTTAAAAAAGCAGTCCCATTCTGCATATCATCTTACGCTGTGTGTGATGTTTATCAGGCCAAATTGACAGGACCTCAGGCCGACGTAGACGTGCTGTCTAATAGGATTCCAAATTAAACCTACACCAATAGAAGGGGTAAAGAGGTGCTTTGTCTGAGGAAAATTTTTAACCATGGGTGGCAGGCTCAGAAATGTAGATTGAAGCCATCACCTCTTAACTTTGTGTGAGTTCTCACTTTTTCCTCCTTCCACTATTCAGTGTACTGGCAATTGAGAATATTAAATATTTTGAGTAAGAAAGCATTAACTGATATCTGGATGGTGTTTGGATGACGTTAGTCAAGTGGAATTACTCAGACACTATTTCAAAACTCCACTTGGCATGGCTTTGTCTTTCTCTTTGTTGTACGTGCAGTGCGCCATGTTCCTTTTGTTGTACATGAAGGAATTACATTCATGAATCACAGCACAGTGCTCAGCGTTAGCAATTAATCCAGAACAAGGAGGAATGGGAACCAATCTTGCAAGAAACTGTTTTCACCCTGCTCGCTGATTTACAGACAGTCACAAATGACAGGAGGTGAGTGAGACTCTCTTGGCTGGTTCTTGTGTATAGTGTGCTGTGTCAAGGCCAAAAGTTCCAAGAGTTTTTACAAAGCTGCCAAGACCATCCCAATTTCATTTGAAGTTGTCATCCCAAAACATGTTCTTTTTGAAGTGACTCCCCAGTGGCACGCCCCCCCCCCCCCCCATCTTCTTTCAGAGGTGCTCCTGTACCACCGTTTCAGATTGCCATACCTGTGAAGATGTTACAGACACCAGGAAAAGAGCACTCACAGTATGTCTGGCAGCAAGCCAAGCCCATAAAGCCACTTTGACATCTGGAAGTCTAACTGCAGCTGGATAGGGCCAAGAGTGGGGGGGTCACATCACATTTACTGTTAATACTTTATCAATGCCCCATTCCCAAGAAACAAACTAAGAGAAATAAAGTAAATGCGAGATTTCCTGAGAAATGAGAGGTGAGAAGGATGCTGCCACTTGGTGCTGTGTGCATTGATCTGAGTTTACTATCTGCACCATCAGTAAATCTGTATGTGGCATGCAGTCAGCTGGAGAAGCTGATTGTCTCTGCCTCAGCTACTGGTGGAGAGGGCACACACATCCGTGTTGTGTTAACTAATCAGCCCTGGTGCTTAGTGTGCTTGTTTCCACAGTATTGTGCCGAGACCGTGAGATCACTCCAGAGCGGCAGGTTTATGTGGTGGTGTTTATTTAATTTTATTTATCCTTCAGTTGGCTGAGCATTTGGGAGGAAGATGCTGTGGAAAAGTTCCAGAGCTCTGAGCGGTGAGCTGGGAAGCTGTCCCTCGCTTCTACTTTCTTTTTCCTTGTTTCTTTTAGTTTGTGTTCATTTTATTATTAACCCGTGAGGGGGAAGGGAGCAGAATTTTTATGATTTATTTTGTGTTGGCATTTGGCGCTCTCTCTTTCTCTCCATGGGGCAAACAATAGCGAACATCCCGGAAGTGCCGCATCTCCCTCCCAGGGGAGTCACTGTACTACAAGCTTTATTATGTCCACCATCAATACTACTATAACTACTACTACTACTACTATGACTGTTATAATAATAATAGTAATAAGAATAATAATGATAATAATAATGATAATAATAATGATAATAATAATGAAAAAATATTAATATTGTACGGCTGTACAATAACTATGGACTTACACATACAGTAGAAAAGTTACAGGGGATTTATGGAATTTATTTGCATCATCTACTTAACTGAATTATTACAATAAATCTGCAAAAATGTTGTTGAGAGGGGAAAAGCGCTTGCCCTTACAGCAAGCTCAAAATTGTTCAGCTAATAGGTTTTTGAACTGCTTCCAGTTGATAATAACTGCTTATTATCCTGAACTCAGGATAATAAAGAAAGTCTAGGAAAACCTTGGGTGGGTCTTACAGGCTGGAAATCATGGAGCAGGTGGATCAAATGTAAAACAGTAGCAAAAACCCTGGGCCCATTATCGAAACTGTTGAAGACAAATGTTGATTGAATAAAGGCCAAATACTCTCTTACACAGATATGATGGAATTCAATGTCTATCCTTTAATTCTACAGGAGAGCTCCAGGACCACTTAGACTACAATCAACATGAAGCAGACAATTACTAGTCCAGCAGTTGGTCTTCATACAGTACACTGTGACATATCATTCACTCTCTGGCATTTGACTCTCTTGCTTGTTTAAGAGAGAAGACATCCCCGTGTATAATGCAGTATAACCCAGAACATCTTTGCTTCCCCCAAAGACCAAGGTAACATCTGCTTTGGGGGAACTTGATAGGCATCAAAGGGAGAAAAGGGAAATATGATGTAGCAGTGGAATACTGTCTGAAGCTCTTTCAAGAAAGCTCATAGGACTGCACAACTGATGTCTTTAGACATTACTCTAGCCTGGAGACTGAGATTACAGGATAGCCAGACCCATTTTGCAAAGGAAAATAATAATTCCTTTATTCATTTCTCATAATAGCTGGAATAAAATGGCTGGAAGACCTCTTGTGTGTCTCCACTAAATTACCCAGGTCAACATCCAAGGGACTGTATAGCATCTGAAAAGCTACTGCCATCAATCATGCACAGTAGAGAATTAGTACTGGAATAAATACAAAAGACAAGCTGATGCTATACTTCAAAAACAGAACAGCAGCTTGCTATAAAATGGTTGCACAGGTGTATCACAGGGTGTGCAACAATCATTTACACCAGAGCTCCTGACTTCATTGATCTGTTCTTCAATGCTTTGGAATGTCTCTTCTAAGCTTTTTGGAAAAATACTTTGCTTAGGAAGTTCAGTCATCATATTAACACTAGCTATAAAGCAAGCCCTTAGTGAATTACTGGAGATCCTGTTTAATGGACCTTTGAACTGATTTCAGCGGCTGGAAGGTGCCTCTCACAAAGGGATGTCTCTCATCCACCAGCCTGACAATACTGTTTCAACTGAGGCTTCACCTCTGTGGCTTCCTATGTTTGAGACAGGCCCTGGAATAGTGCTTGTCTGAGATCAGGTTTCCCCTATTCATATTCCAACCTTATCTATTATTAGCTGAAAGGCCAAGTATATTCTAGATCAGCACTCCTACTCAGAGACTACATGAATATGGGTCCAGGACTCATAAATTTATGTCCCCCCTTTCTGTTTCTAATTTGCTGGCAACAGTTGCAGCAGTAATTAGCACTCTGGGTCTTGTCAGTGTTGTAATTCTCTCTCTGCAGTACCTATCTAAGGATCTATGTGTTGTGGAGGGGAGACTTATCAGGGGAAATCACCATTCTCATCGGGCCCATTGTAGCCCATTCTCATCAGTGGAGTTTAGAAACTTGTTGAGAACCTGATTTAGTAAAGCCTAAAAATTCACTAACAGAAAAATGTGATGAAAGTGTAAGCAGGGATGGATGATTGTGGCATATGCCTTCACAACTCATCTCTCCTGTATGACAGCAAAATCCCTGTGACCAAAAACAATTTGGGGTACAGTATGTGATAGGTATATGTCTTCAGTGCTTTCACATCTAGGAGCTTGGCAGGTTTGGCTTGATGAAATAGAACTAAAGCAGATTTGTGAATTAATGTGAATGCCATCATGGCGGTGATCTAGATTTCAGATGTGCACACCCCTGCTCTAAAATCCAGGTAAGCCAGCTCGACCAGTTTGAAAAAAAAAAAAAAACTGGTCAAGCTGGTCTAAGTGGGTATGAGCTCATCAACCAGCATGGCCAAGCTGGTAATAACGCTGGTTGAGTATGAGCTGGTCGACCAACTAGTGCTGGTACTTTGTCTGAGCTGGTAGCTGGTCAACCATGTCAAGCTGAAAGTTTAAACAGGTCAACTAGCTAAACCACGTCAATCTGGGAGCTGGTCTGAACTGGTCAACCACCTACTAGTTGTTTCAAAAGACCCCACAGCCACCTCCCATGATACCATGTGGAATGATCCTAAAATGGTTTCTTTTTTCCCTTGATCTTTTGGTGCTGAGAAATATATGCAGGGTGTGTGAGCACTAACATTGAGCCCTGTGTAGGATGTCCAGGTAATAAAATAAAGTCTCTTGAACACAAAGCTGAGAAACACAAAGCCTGGAGTCTAATAGAGGGTGCAATGCTGTTGAGAACATCACTGATGAGACTGGTGGAAAGGCCGATGGCTAAATTGGGCCCAGTCAATCGGAAGCCAGATTGTATTCCATCAATGCCGAAGTCAGACTTCAAGCTAATTATAAAGGAACCTCATAAATAATACCACAACACAAGCCACCACCTGAAAACCCCTTTTAGGCTCTGCCTTTGAATATTTCTTAATTCTTGTTTATTTCTCATTGCCTGATTGGCGTGCCAGTACTCAGCTTTGGCTAGAACACTCCACTCCCTCTAATCATCGTGGGGAAGGAAACGGATGACATTATTGCCTGTTGATGGGCTGCTCTTCCTTATTAAGCCCAGGTCCTAATGAGAGCCCTTTCCTTTGTGTGGAGTTATCGCACTGGACAAAGGTCCCTGCCCCTCGCCCACAGTGAGTCAGCTCCTTGTGTTTTCTTCCAGATAACAGAGGGATGGCTCACTCCTCACCCAGTGAAGGAACTACATACCGCCATTCTGACAACAAGAGGCCCAGGTCTGGCTGGGATGCACCTGATTACAGCTCATCGGAAAGCAACAATGACGCAAAGCTCAAAAACGTGGCACTGTGGCAAAACAGCTAGAAGCACAATAATGGGATATAGGGAAACATCTTCCGTTGTAAATAGTTATTGCCACTATTGTTGCCTTCTATAACAAAAAGCTACATTTTGTTTTTGTGTGTGGCCTGAGAGTCCATAATTCACAGGCTGTTTAAGGCTTCCCCTTGGTCCGTATAATCTTTAATGAGTGGGGGGCGCATTTAAACAAGAGGGTCAACAGGGCCCTTCAAATGCAGGCCACGGCCGCCGCACTGAACTGAGAAACTTGACATTAATCCTGGGGGTAATGTGGGCCTTCCTGTGGCTAATGAAATCTGAGGCTTTAAAATGGCAGCAACTAATGACACTCCCTGACAGTTTTTGCATTAAGCAGTCCATAGCTGTTGGGAGCAATTTAAATAGCACACAGATGGCAGACTGTGAGCAATTGCATATACGGTTTTTACTTGTGAAACAAAGAGAGCTTTTTTTCAGCAATGGGATGTTTTGGTGGATTTTGTTTAATCGATTAGCACAAATAGCTGTTTTCATGTCAAGAGATTTTTTCCATTTGTTTCCAGGAAACCTAAAATTAGTTTGATACTATCAGAAAAGGCCACAAACATTTCACCAGCCATTTCCGACAGTTTATTTTGAAGGCTGTTGAAGATATTCAAGTATATTGTGACTCCATCACAGTGCCCAAGGACCATTTACACGAATGACAAGGACAAAAGAAACAGGTCAGAAGATGCCATTCAAATGTAAATTACAAAAACTTTCATCTTCAATGTTTTGGCAAGGCTTCTGAAGGGTAATTGATTTAATCCAATTGTCTCATTTAGGTTTAACAAATCATATCTGAAATTTCCTGGTTCTACCAATGCTGTCTGTCACTAAATAATCGCTAAAAATAATGACTGACTTCAAATCAGAGAGAAAAAGTGAAGCAGTTCTGCCTTTAACTTCATAATAATGAAACAAACTTAGACCCAAGTAACCATGGCAGCTGACAATGACAAAGGCACCCTTACTGAAGACCCTTTCTTCTTCCTAAGAGAATATTTCTTATCCTGGAATAACATTTCTAAATGGCATGGACTAAATTTGACAACTGATAAGAAAAGTACATCTTTCTCTCTGAGGAGAAAAGATAGATTAGAAAGAATAGAACATAGATCCCATGTAACTGTGATGATATTTTGGTGCGGACTGTGGAAAAAAAAAATCTTCCAGTAGCTTTTATTGAGTTACTGTTAAAGGCTTGGACCATGTACTGCTTCATTGCATCATTTTCATGATTCCCTTCGTTTTAGGGAACATAATGGCTGTCAAACTAATTTTGTGAATTACAGTATGGCGAGACAAAATTTTAGGCCAACGTTCCTTGCCTCAACATAATATCATTTGACAACATCAATTTCTATAACATTGCTAATAATAAGCAGAAGTCATAGTTTTAGTACAACAATAACATGTTAGGATACGTGTTATGATTCCAGCAATGCACTTTCTTGTTGCACTTGCTTGTTGGCGTGCATTTCAAGTTTGTGACAGTGAAGTCTGCGATTTATGGAAATTAATATGGAATTTGAAACAATGTATACCTTCCCCAAAACTGACCACAACTACACAAACTACAACCTGAATCTAGAGTTGTGAATTAACATCTGCAGTGAAAGTTTAGATCCTGTTCTTTCATGAGGACATTGTTTGAGAAAACTGCCACAGCACAATGCGGCAGCAGCCAGAGTAAAAACAGGCTGTGAAACTGCTGATGAATAGAAGGGAGGAATAGCAAAAAAAGCTCTTCAAAAACACCTTCCAAAAGTGCTTGTGAATGAATGTGCTATGCAGAATGAAACAGCTCTTGGTCTCATAAATTAACCAGAAAAAAGGCTGAAAATGTACAAAAAGGTGTATTATGCAAGGATTTTTCATTCTTATTTTTCTTATTTATTTTGCAGAACACTTCCCCTGCAGTCATTCACAAGGACAGGCCAGGACTTAATAAGAGACCTGAGGGCAAGTGCCTCTCAGCACGGTGAAAAAAGTCAGCGAGAATCACTCTGTGCCGGAATGGAACCACAAGCATTTTGGCAGCAGTTTAAGAGTGCGAATTTGCTTCCCAGTGATGGACGTGTGTCCTTTTGCCCAGCACCACGAACAGCTGTCTTTCTAGAGTAGTTGGCTGTGTTTGTCGGAGAAGTTATTACCTCATGTCCTTGCCTCTCTCGCTGACTCTACGATGGATGTCTGAGTAAGTACAGTCTGTCAGGATTCAGGCCGATTGGATGGGAACTTACAGCTGAGCATGACTACACTGTAAAACACAGTGTACACTTCACAGTGTTGATTTAACTCCAGCAGTGTTTATACGAGCCCAGATCTACTCACACGTACTCTGTCAGAATAAAGTGTTCAGGGTATGAGAGTTGATTCAGCAATGAACATTTTATTCTGTATTCTGCTTCTCTTATACACTGATACAAGAGCAAAAGAAACCTAAATCACCTACTGTATTGGTGAATTGGAGCATGCATAGCACATGCTCTGATATAAGCCTCCAAGTCAGATATTGCCCTGTTATAGTTGCTCTTTACCCCTGCATCCTCTTCACTAGCATTGTCTCCTGACTTGTGTGGTGTTGTATTCCCCACATCACATGTGTATTTTGGACAGAAGCCTCCAAAGTAATTTATTTGAGGACTATAAGCATGTGAAGCCTCAATACACAGATATCAGTAACTTTTGGTGCTGTTCATTGGGACGGTAAATGGTGCATTCAGCAGAGTGAGACTGACCCTTGGAGGGTCCTACATGAGCCTGGAGCATATTGCTGGCAGGGGCAGAAGGCTGATCAGGTGGCTGGAGGGGTCAATGGGATGTTTCCTTGGGGGTGTCTGCCGGGGCTGGGCATGTGACCCTGAGGGGCAGGGAGGGCTCGGCGCTGTCGGAATGCGGCGTGATCCTCGCACACAAAATCTGAGACGGGACCTCTGAGGTCAGCTCCGTACGGAGCCACGGCTTTCATCAGAGTCAGGATAAGGCACTCAGCTCCGCACCGCGCCGGGAACCAATCAGCATTCACATATGAGAGAGCTCAGTCAGCCTTTCATTCTGTCCCTCCGTACGACCCTTACATCAGAGTTTATGGTTGAGTAACAGAAACTTGAGCTTTTAAAGGAGATGTACAAGCTGTCCAAAAGGGCTCCAAGTGCTAAGCTTACACTAAGGGTTAAGCTGCTCTCTGCTTTACATGGGGTTTGCATTTTCTGCAGTGTTTTATCCACTATACTGTATACTGTAGTGAAACTATAGTTTCAAACTGTATCTGTAGTACTGAACTACTGAAACTGTAGTTTTTTGTTAATTTCATCTTAAGAAGGTTTTGCAAATCTAAAAATTTATGAAACCTATGAAATCAATTTTAGATCAGTTAAAAATCTAATCATATGATGGATTAACTTAACTTTTTTCTCTGTGTAAGGAACATAATACATATCTGTCTTGATATTTTGGAAATTACAAAGCAATATGAATTACAAAGTAAAATTCTATATTTTCTATATACAGGATAAACATTCTAAATGGTCATTCTACACAAACGACATTCTAAAGTAATAGCACACAAACATAAAATCTGTACAAAGATCTTGGCACTCAGGTGCTGGGAGTTTCCAAAAAAACCCACTTGATTTGGGGGCACATTACAGTAATCTACTTCTTTGGCAGGCGGCTTGTCACTTTTATCAAAGTCCATTTTGCACATAAATTCCTGTTACATCTGGTAGCATTCAAGAGTCTAGTACACAGTGAATAATGTGGGTTATTTCAGAAATTTTGTGATAAATAAAAGTGGTTTACTGTTTTGCATCTTCAGATCAGAATGGTCAGTACTTTAGCGTAATAATATTGATGGGAAAGGTCTGGCCATTAATGGACAAAGTGGGCAGCAGGCACATCAAAGAGCAAAACAGTGTGCTGCACTTAAAACTGCAGTTTTAAAATGAACTGAACCTTGAAGAGAAACTTTAAAACTATTATGTTCCTTCTTAGAAAAGTTACTTATTTATTTTACTTGAAAATTGAAAAGATTCATTAAACATTCACAGATCAAGACCAACTGACATCCCATTCTTATCACTGAAAAGCTTGTTTGGCAGGAGCTACTGTAGATTATTATATTATTATATACTGTAGTATTTCACATTAGGGTCGGCTTGTCTATACAAAGTCAATTTATCAAATGATGCCATACTCACAAAGTACACTTTCCATATTTTCAACTTTCATCTTTTTCTGGCTCTCTTACCTGTTACCCTCCTGATAGTTCTTTCAAGAGGGCAGAACACTTTTCTCCAATTACAACATTACTCGTTGCACTATTGTTATAAGTAGTCAGGGTAATTATTTTAAACAGAAAGCAGTGGGAATCTCAATACCTAAACTATGTGCATGGTGGATGGGTATGGTCTGGCAAGACAGAACAAGTTTCATTAGACTAAATATAGCATAAAACTTAAGTCCACAAGATATATATTTCAGGTGTCCCAGAAATTCCCCATGAAATGCCACCAGGAGCAGGTGGGGACCTGGAAGGGCAAATAACAAAAAAGACTGATTTATGATTTTAATATTTGTGGCTCCAAGTCGGTCATGAAACAGTACGGGTCATTAACTGAATTGGTTTCTCTTTCAATTGTTAATAGGCCGCAGCTGGGAGAAAAATGTAACAATTGTACGACCTACCGGCTTTAACTTTATAAGTGGCACAACATAAATTATGGTGCTTAATAAACAATGCACCGGGAAAACGCTAAATAACAGAGAGCAGACTGTTTTGTTATTTTCCAAGGGAACAACCAAAAGGTTCATGAAGAATAGGTGACAGCACATCAAAGCCGATTTTCACAGAGAGATAATGCTGGGTGTTGACAAAGAAGCGTGAGTTCAAACCACCACCCTGCAATTGCTCTTGAGTTGCGGAGGGCGTTTGTTTCCCATGAATTCTATGGTAGAGACGTGTGATGTTTTCACTCCTTTCTTTCGCATAATTACTCGTACATCTGTCACGCAATTTAGGGAAAGTCTTCAATTGTGTGTTATTTTGATTTTGTGATCCAGCATGCATTGTGTAATCAATTTTCTTGGCTTCCTATCTGATTGGCAAAGAAAAAAACCCAAGGAACTAATTTCCAAGGAACATTGTGGGCCACTAAACGAAACCATGAGAATCTAATAATGGATTTATTTCTAACCTAATTTGTATAGATCCATTCTAGAATGTGCCAGTATTCTTTAGTATAAGCATGGAACAATCACAACATTATCCCTAGAAATTTTTTTTATTAATCTTCATTGATATTTCCAAAACTGTTTGGTCCTGTGAGCCTGATAGCATTAATACAAGCACAAATATGTTGAGGCCCATGGCACACTGGTTTAAATCAGATAACAGAAAGGCACCGGCTTGTGCATGAGGTGAATTACGTAGCAAGCTAATTCCAAACAGACGCTGAACCCATTTGGCCGCACCGGGGAAAAAATGCTGCCCTCTGAGTTACTGATACATCAGGCAGATTCATGTCGTAGTGCAAATATGTCCATTACATGGAAATAGAAATATTAAAATTAAATTAAGAAACATAATCATTAATAGAATGAAATATGAGGTAAATATTGTTTGTGATAGGCATATTTGTGAAGAATTACACACCAGTGTGACTTATTCTCATTGCTCTTTCTGCATTTTCAGCTGGTAGGCTACTGTTGACCAAACTGCTGAATTCTAGCAAAATGTATGCACGGTTTTCAAATGCGGTTTCAAAATCCGGTTTTATTGTTGGTCATTTTGATATATTTGAGAGTGGCAAGTCTGCATAACGAAAACAGAAAACGATCCTGAAATAAGATTTGCTATGTATTTGCTAGATGCTTTCCAGGCATTTAAAGTAAACACACGGTGGACACTTTTGACTTATATATCGAATAATTACTTTTTGTAAGGTTTTGTACTGCACATCATCGATTCAAGATTATTTATTCCACCGCATTGAAGTTCCATGAACCTCCCCCTTCCCACGGACATGCTGGATCCATAATAGACGCTTGTGAACAGTGTCACATGGGTTACAACAGCCTATGATGCTGTCCCTGAGTGAGTGAGTGAGTGAGTGAGTACCTGCATGCACTGCATGGCTTTCTGCCCCTAGCTGCATTGGGGAAAAATACTACACTCTGAGTTACTGATACATCAATGGTTCTCCAATGCACCGTGTCCAGACAGAATACAAACTACCAGGGCAAGGAGGGCAGCAGATACACAGGTGATGGCAAATGAGCAATATAGAGAATCACTCACTGATGAAAACAGGGCACTTCAGTAATACACTAATACATCACGTTTCAATGCTCTTACACAGTAATTTTTCCCATTATGGCAGAATTTCAAACACCTGCTCTGCAATGGCTTTTGTCCTAAAACTTTTATAATCGCTTGTCGAAAAAGAAAGGAAAATTCAGTGAGTGGTTCAGTGACTATCATGCAGCACCAATGATCTATGCCATCATTTGCTGTCATTGGCCCAATCTTGGTGCATATTCAAAGATTCATTCAGTGACCATAAGGCTGTCAGCAAGACTTGTCTTCTCCCTCAGAAGATATCATCTACTGGGTGAAGTCAGTCTATTCTGTAATGGGCAAGGATGCCAAGCTTGAGCATGCTCAGTCCTGTCATCTCAAGCCCACAGTCTAGAATACATAGATCCATAAGAAAGCAGCAGTCCATTTCCAAACCTTGTGTGATTGTGTGAACTGATCGAAATTCTGATAAGCAGACACACTTATGCACACAAAAAGAAATTTTCTTTTAAAAGAAGAGGAACAAACCGCTCTAGCCATCACATTTTGGACTCCTTTGATCTCGTAGTACTATAAAGAGTCTAGAGAGGAGGGGGAGCCCAGAGTCTCCTTTGGTGCAGTACCAAACAGAAGAAAGAAAGAAATAGAGTGCACTGAGCTGCAGCAAGACCCCAACATTTTGAAGTTCAGCAGAGCATGTGGAAACATGGCCACAATCCACTTTCATATGCAATGCCACTGCTCAAAAATTATTATAAAATGAAAAATATATGAATGTATCTACAATATAAATTTTAGTATGATAGATTTAAATATATTGTAGCTGCTGCAGCACATCCAATACTGTACCAAAGTCTTCAGTTCCTTTGCAAGAGTTATGTGAGGGGCTATAACTTGTCATCTTATGTGTAAACATTTCCTCTTGACATTAAGACATACAGACCATGAAAGCAAATCAAGATGTAGCTACGAACCCAGCTGATGTGGTTGCTTGTGACTGGAGAACAGCAACAAGCTGGCTTGGCCCCAAACAATGCACAACTCCGATGTCACTTTCACTTAAAAAAACGTAAAAACTATATTAAGACATGCAGATTATGAAAGCCAAGACATTGTTGTAGAAAATGATGAAAGCCTAAAATATCCAAAAAATTAAATGTTTACATGAACATCGATTTATGTAAATTTAGCTGTCGCAACTTACGACTGATTATGACAGAACAGATCACATTTGCTGTGATGACACTTCACCTTTAAAACTGCATCATTTCTCTTCGGTAGACTGCCCGGCAGTTCCTAAGACATTTTCACTGTACTGTATGTGCAGATATCTCCAGATTTACTTCCAACCAGAAATATTTATTTATAATAATTACTCTACATATTGAGGACTACGTGGCTGAACTAAGTCTGTTATATACATATGTGCCAAGCCACACCCAATAAACAACTGTCCCAGCCCAATTCCATCCATCCAGTGTAACCACTAAAGGACAGGGATGAAAATACCAGCCCTGGTGATAATGTCTTCACACAGCTGTGCGCTGCTCTGAAATGCCAGTCTACCCTTAGGACAGCTGTGTTTACACTAGCGAGACACTTTTTACATCCTCAAAATGGAGTCAATGAGTTCATTAACCAAGTGGTTCTGAATGGGCATCCTTTAGCCCCAGCTGTAGGTTGTTTATCAGCTATCCCCATTCTTTTGGGATTTCTTTTGGGAGTAACGCTGCAGGTATCGGCATGTAAAAATAGGTCAGATGGACAGAGGTATTTGCTTGTGTTTACAATATTAATTGCTTGCCTAACTTTTACACATATTAATTATGAATGGATTTTCTGTGCATTCTTGGTGAAATCCAATTCTTGGTCAATCTTGATTCTTTTTTTTGTGACTAGCATGAACATTATGCACTTTTGAAAGACCCTCTGGATTAGAACATCTGCAAGAGATTGTAATGACATGTAAGTTGGAATATTTAAAAAAAGTCACATTTATAATATAAACCAGCAGCGGAACATGCACTATATGCTTAAATACAGCTACCTTCAACATGGGGTTAAATACCCCAGCTAGACTGAGCCCCTGGGTCTGGCCTCAGTCGAGCACCTGCCATTTAACGAAAAGAGAAACATCTTGATGGATTCATGGCCCATAAGGGGAAGGAAAAAGGTATGAAATTGTCAGGATATGACATGCGGGACACAGATGAGATCTGTCATTTCTCATGTCTCAGATTCTACTGCTTCTTGGTCTGGTACAGAAGAACATTGTAGTAATTGGCCAAAAGATGGCTGGAAAATGGCAGCAGGGGCACTTAAAGGAAATTCTAGTTGTAACTTACTCTATAAATTTCCACTTTGGAAGAAACAATGCTAGAAGTTTTGAAAACAATTTTGCCTGACAGAAATCAAATATAATACCTGTCAGTGGGAAGCCCAGCGTACAAGGCATGTGTCATGGCTAGGACTGTATTTCACATCTTTATTTGGATTAATGGTTTAACAATAGATATGATTTCTCCCCAACTAAGACATATGATTATTGCCAATGTTGGCACTCTTTTTGAAACTTTACTGGGTGACAGTTATTGGCACCCAGCTATTTGCTTCTATGAGGACAGTGAGGTTTTTCTCTGTAATATACATATATCAAGGAAGCAGTGATAGACCCTGTCCATGAATGTTGTAGAGTAACAATGTTAGTAGAATGTTATATTCTGCATTTATATTTACTGTCATCGTGTGATTTATTTGAAATATTACATTCATTTATTACATTTAATCGATGATTTGTGTTTTTAGAAATAATTTTTCTAAAGAATCAAATACATCTACTGTATTTAGTAACTTTTGTATTTTAGTTTGAAAAATGCACAATACGTATGTACAATAATAACAATAATCACATGTCTGATTGGATGATTCCATACACCACTGCAATATCTAGGCCAAAAGCTAGTGTGAGGGTCTATCATTGGGGTCTGTCATTTCTCTACAGATGAGAGGGTTTTTTAGGGGGTGACCCCTTGATTAATCAGATATGTCATGTTCCGGACACACAACCGGAAATGGGATAAGAGTTCCTGTGTTCATCTGTTACTCCTGAAACACCACAGACTAACCTACAAATCTCTGACCCCCTCCAGGGCAGCTCCTGTGCAAACTCAATGTAATTGAATGGAGTTGTTTACTCCACATAAGATTCACCAGCAGATAAAAACTTGTGCAATTCAAGAGGCCCACATGTTAGTTCTCCTTCTATTATTCCAGATGAAGGAAACTGGTCCAAGCCAGCATACCACAAGAGGAGTTCAGCGATCTGTGGCAGCTGACCTTCTGAAGAATATGTGATTGTAGAGGGCCTTTGATTGGTCCTGGAGATGTCCTGGGGGGGGGGGGGGGGGGATGAGTGCGGCTGTTCTGTCTCAAAGGGCTGTTGACAGTGCTCCGTTCTCAGTTCACTGGCAATGACAGTCAATGGCAGTATGATAATGTCATGATTCAAAGAAAGATAAGCCATGCTACAGGTTTTCAGATTCCTGACATCTGTGATTTGAAGCACAAGGTCTGGCGAAGCTTTGCTTTCAGCAGTCTGCCATGTTACCTTCTCACATGCAGCTCAGTTATTCCCAAAAGAGGACACTGTGTGCAGAATGGTGTTGATATCTGGACAAGTTGCCGCTTTACACACCTGATGTCCTAAAAATATTCCTCTCCACATTTGGATTCAATAGGAAACATTCTGAGGGTAAAAAAAAAAAAAGAAAACTTTGAGATCGAGTCTATTTAATCAGTTAGTAAAAAACAAAAACAAACAAAAAAGCACCGTAAACATCAAAAAAACAATACCATAACTATTAGCCAGGTGCTTACATGAAAATTTAGAACAGGATAAACAGGAAGAAAATAACTGACAAGGAAAACAATACAATGGCAAAAGATATACAGTATAATGGTAATGGAGGCTTTTGAAAGAATTGTGCCAATCTTTCACTTGTTGGTCAAATATAAATGGAAACACAGGAAACAACACGGCCCTGCTCCCCAGAAATCAAACTCACACTTTTCTGACTCACTGACTACTGCATGTTAGAATAGAGTCTATTAATATCACCTCAGTTCATGAAGAATTAATGACGTACAGACAATGACGCATTCTGTTTTCATTGATGGAATTTGTTGGAGTGAGTATTGTCACAGGCAAACTGAAGCCTTTTCCTGTAAACATCCAAGTACTTCCTGTGGAAGGGTAGATGTCAGGAAAATGAGGACTGTACTGTAACATTCTTCTTCTATGATTTACACAAATTCTCAGAAACTTAGTCATCCATGTCACGTTAAGCCCCACTTGATTGTCAATCATAAAACAAAATTAACAAAGTTGCTATGATGTAGTTTACAGTGCATTCAAATAACTAATATCAATAACCTATGTGTTTTTCTCTGTAATTCATGCAGTAGCTATACCAAAAGGCAATTTGGATAATACAGCATGTACAGTCCACATTCACTTATTTTAAATTGTTCACTCCTTTTGTGTGCTTTTTCGTGATGTAGCATATATTTCACAATTGTCAATGATTTTAATGACTAGTAATAATTTGGTTATGTTCACACATCACCCCTCATCGGAGTCCTTAATGTAGTTACTTTCACACACAGTTTGGTTGTGAAACAGGGTGACAAGTGCATTCTACTAGCAGAAACATTTTGAGTGCAGATGCATTTAGCCTGAGCAGTATGTACTGGAACCACACTGAACAAATAGTTGCATGTGATGCAAGGCACTGCTTGCCCACCTTAGCTCATTGTTTCTTCAAATGCAACAGTCACAAATTACGCTGGTTGAAATAACCAAATTCATGTCAGCGGCAGTTTGTCACATGTTTTTATATTTTAAAGGAATGAATAACACTTTCTAAACATGAGATGGACTTGGCCATATTGCACTTGCTGTACAGATAATTGTTATAGATAGACTATTTACAGCTGTTGTAAGATCTGTTGTAAGATAACTTCTCCCCATACATACAGTGAGCCCTTGTCATGCCACTCTGCCTGTAATGTGTACAATAAACGGTATTCACTCTCGATAATGAATATGGTTGTCACTCCCAAAAATTGACTGTGTGACTAGCCTTTGTAAATGTGCAGTGGTGGGACACAGGTAGCTTCATCATGCTGCAGTACAATAGGCTCATATTGGGCACTGTTTTTCAGGTTAGCTTCTCACCAGGTGTCTACAGGCTACTACCTGCCATCAGTGATCAATGTGCCCCTTCTACAGTTGGCAGCAAATCTCTAGCAGCATGCAGTGTGGCTAGTCGAGTGGGGAATAGTTCCTGGCTTGAGGGTGAGATTATCAGGGGAGTGCATATGCTTCCACTGCAGTGTTTTCTGCATGGGCGTGGCAGCATATTGGTGCTGCAAAGGCACAGTACAATTGGTGATTAGAAAAGGTGGAAAGAGTAAGCCAAAATTACTCATTAACAAAGACTTTCTTAATGACTAACAACCACGTAATTACATAGTAACTACAACATGGCGTACCTACTGTTTACATGAATGTAGGTCTGAGAGTTGTCTGCGACAACTCTTGTCTGCGTCACAGAGTATTTCTGCATTTTAACACCAACATTTTGAAAAAATATTGGGATTGTGAAAATACAATGAAAGTAAATTTGTTAGCGCTATTGATTGAGTTTACTATTTGGTCAGGTGTAGTGATAACAGTCAAACTGAATTCAAAACTGCATAGCAGTATAGCAGCAAATGGGTTGTGCAGCTGTTAGTACTGCTGTAAGCAATGAATAGTCTACATATTCAGTAGCTACTATACACAGTACCAGTCTTATAATGTAATTATACAGGAATTAAGGCCCAATAAAACAGTTAAATTAAACACAGTGATATATCTCACCTAGGCTTTATAGCAAAAATACATCCACAGCTCATGTCATCCAAACATCATAATTCATTAAATATGTAGCTGCATAAATGTAAATAAATTACATTGAAGTGGCATCTCCTTAAGATCAATAGCTTCAAAGGCACATAAAAAGAGACAGGTATACATTCTTTTGAGTGTACAGAGAATGGTGCTAAAAACAAAAAACATCCAGCAGTTCTATGGGTGAAAATGCCTTGTTAACAGGAATGGGTTAATGAGAGTCTTCTGGGCTCTTAGGGTAGTATTGATATGTGTTAGCATGCCATCATGTCAAGTGTCAACTGTCAGTTTAATTCTTCAATAAATATTAATTTTATACAAGTTTGCATCTATCCATGCAAGTAATTTTTTTTTTTTATTATCGATCAGAATCAGTGGCTGTTGGGCTGAAAACTGTACTGAATGCAGTCTAACGTGTATGGCATATATGAGCACATTATTACTGAGGCAAGGCTCCAAATGGCATTGGGAATACCCTGCTTGTTAACTCAAAAGCAAATACAAAAATGTATATTTCAGGTTCAGTAAAGTACGTCTTCTACTAATGTTGAAGTTGATGGAAGACATGGGAGAAAATGTATCTTCATAAATGGGAATTGTATTCCAAACAGATGCATCTGTTACATAATTCAACAATTTTATTACAATAACTTTAAGGGGTTACTACAAATTACAAGGACTACACAGTAAAAAGCAAAATAGGATGATTCTTGTCTCCATGGCACACTTTCAACAATAATATTGCACAGTGATGTAATGCTACTCCTCCCATATTCTAACTTTGCTTGTATGCTGCATATTTTAGTTTCCTTGAAGGAAAAAATGAGAGTGAGAACAAAGAATGAAAGCCACAAATCAGCAACCTTTTCCCATTGTACTGTAAGGATGTCAGACATTTTCTACTGAGAAGCAGAGAAATGGAAGTGGATGGAGTGGAGGAGAGCCTCACATCCAATGTTTTGCAACATAAATTCCCCGTAATAATGTTTTTACAATGTGACATAACTCACTATTTTATTAAGACAGACACGGTGACAAATAGCTTTTCATTGCCATGTTAGATAAAGGACACAAGGTTTATCTCCAAGTTGAGAATTATCACCATTTCCCATTTTATTATATTAAACTCTTTTAAAAACCCAATCAATTATATACTCCTGAACTGCAAAGACCTTTGCTCATGGAATGAATATGCTTTCTGTAATTAAATAAACAAATGGCCAAATCAGGAAAGCAAAAAACACAGATGATCAAATCAGATGCAGGGTGTAATATTTTTTCCTGAGCCCACCTAGTGTCACGGACAGATTGTTGAATTACTTACAAAAGACTTGCTCCATAGCTGCATGCAATTTGTCACAGGCGACAGGGTGAGAGAGGGGGCAGAGGGCAGGGGTCAGAGGGCAAGGACAGAAACGGAAAACACAATGACAGAAAGTAGAAAAACAACCTGTTTTCTTTTTCTTTCTGCTTTTCCCTTCTCATAAGCAATAACCTTAATTCCTGGTAAACTTCCTTCAGAACATTGACTGAGCGAGCGTTTTTTGTTTGTTTGTTTGTTTGTCACATGTCTGAATGAACCTGAACACAATTCACACCCTCAACATCCCCCCACCCCCCCCTGTTGCTGACCTCAGTGGGAGTGGGCGTGTGTGTAGGAAGGGGGCGGGAAGGTTGTAAGGGGAGGCTCCCTTCTTCCTGACCCGGAGAGTCAAAGATACATAAGCCACATGACTGCTGGCAGGGCTCCTTATCCAAGGCAAACATCACGCACACGAGAGGCTGTCGCAAGCCGACTCTCAGCACATTCACAGCTCCGCTCAACTTGGCACGCGCTGCTGTTCTCCAAGGAAATAAAAACACAGCTCCCTGGTAGAGCTCAGATAAAGACCTTCCTACAGTCTCCGAGTGGCGCTGTCACACTCGCACACTGATACATAAAAAAAAAAGCTACACAGACCAGATTCATACACCCACACGCAACGTGTGCATACACGCACACGCACTCACACGCGCACTCACAGGGAGACGAGTGCTCCCTCCCTCTCTTTTGCACGCTCTCTCCTTTACACACTCATACACATACACTCACGCACACACACACACTCTCACGCGCACGCACCACTATAACAGCTAGCGCCTGACGGGGAGTCGGAGGGGAGCGCAGAGATGAACGTGAAGATCCTGACGCTGGTGATCGTGCTCCTGGTGTCTCTGCTGTGCTCTGGCAGTGCCGGTAAGTCCGGGAGAAAGGACTGCCGCGTCCAGCCTCCCCACAATGCGTTTTCTCTTCCCTCCAGGCAAGGCTCAGTTGATCAGTTACTCAGCGTGGTGCTGACCCCAGGAGGGTCGGCACCTGCTCCAGCACTGCACTGCAGTGCTTTTCTTCTTATTGTTTCTGTCAGGTTTTTCCCCTGCTGCTGAACTTTAACTGGCAAATCATTGCTTAGTTTTATAACTTGTTTTGACATGCAGACACGCTGCATGAGCGGCTTAGTTTGAAATGGAAAGCTGAGGGCTTCGCGTTGTGTGGTTTCGTGTCCTTCTCTGTTTAGCAGCGTGGTCACTGAATGTACTGTATGCTACTAGACCAAAACTGTACATGTGTATATTTATATGTGTGCCTTGAGACATATGCGGTGATATTATTACAGCAGGCATGCTGGTTATTCTTTAGCTGAACACTTCACTTGGTATTGCTTCATGGAAAGATGTTTGTGAGAAGAGCAGCTGATATTGCAAGTGTAACGCCGTGTCAAAATTAATCTCGGTTCTGCGTTCCTGCAGAGACGCACGTTCCTGTGTATTATGAAATTGCGTTGAGTAGCACTTAAAAAATGCTGAGTATACCCTCAGGGGATGCATGTTAGCATGTGAAAGGAAATCAGTAGCTTGACTGAGAGAAAAACTGCATTTGAGGGCATGTAATGATTTAAAAACCAAAGGAAGGGGCGGACAGTAAATGCCTGGATTTCTGGTCAGACTGACACCCGTCCACTGTCGGTCCCTCTGGGTCTTACGGGGAGGCGTTACCCCCCCATGCGTTTCAGGTACACGGCGCCTTAGTATGCAGGGACAGTTGAATGTCTCTTTTCGCATTACGGGGTTGTGATGATGCACGTGTGTCAGGCTGGGAGCTGTGGCAGCACTGGAGATGAGTGGCAGAGGGTGAGCGGGTTCAGGTCTTGGGTCGGCGCTGTCCGTGTACCGTGCGCTCCCGGACCCGGTGGTGCGGACTCTGCGATGTGCCCGGCCGTCTGCTGGAGCTGCAGCGGGGGACATGTTGTTGTGGCGCGGTGGGGGGAGCGGCGTGCCGGCAGTGGGCGTGAAGGCTTCTCGTCTGGAGAAGCGCGGCTTCCCGGCGTGCCGGGGGTTTGCTGGGAAACGGCGAGCTATTTCGGTCATGTGCGTCCAGCCTCCGCGTGCGCTCCCGAGCGCTGGATCTGGCGGCCGAGGGGAGGGCGGGGAAACGCAACAGGAAACCACGGCAACCTCATTCAATACATCTTCAGGCCAGGGACTGCCGTTTATATAAATGGAGGGAAAAAAAGGCAGATAGATGTCTGGATTTTGTTACATTTTCATGCAAGGAATGATTATATTAACCAAGCGAACACCATAAG
This sequence comes from Conger conger, assembly GCF_963514075.1. NCBI lineage: Eukaryota > Metazoa > Chordata > Actinopteri > Anguilliformes > Congridae > Conger > Conger conger. The sequence continues at coordinate 15,276,333 of NC_083766.1, read as the reverse complement.
GTTAGAACATTAGAAAAATAGCTGTCAATCTAAACTTTTTAAACCTTTTTAGATGCACCTTTTTGAGCCAAATGTCTAGCTGAATGAATGAAGATAACCATAACTTTGCCTTTCACCCTAACTGCATGTAATATATTCCTCAATATGACTCACATACACACTCAGAGTTTGAGGATCGTGGGGCTCAGATCCTGGTCTACAACTGTTCATTGCTACAGTGAGCAAAAGGACAATTTAGTGCAAGCTGTCAACATCACTATTATTCGCCATGAAACTTTGATGTATTGTGGAATGGGGGTCTCGCGCCAGCTCGGTCGCCTCGGCCGAACAGGCACGCGTTCTGGGTCACCGGCGCCCACAGAGAGGCCAGGAAAATAAATACGCCACTCATTAAGCTGACTGCAGGCACACACTGTTTCTTTTCAAAGAAAGAGGCGATATTTTGCGAAACAACATGGATAGACCTACGCTAACAGCGAGCAGGAAGTATTAAATCATAACTCCCGCTCATTCAGCTCGGTCCGCTAATGTAAAGGTGTCTGGGCCCACGGCTGCGATTATACGGGTCGTAAAACGAACCAAAAATGGGTCCAAACGTTTCCAGATGTCCTGCAGTAACATAATGGCAGGCAAGTAACGATGATAGAGGGTGAGCTGTCAGAAGGTTATTGCAGAATTATATGGGATCGGTCAACAGATCTTTTGAGGCGTGGTGCGCATTTGGCAGGCAGCGGCCGAGCCAACCCCTTCTCTCTCTCTCTCTGTCTCTCTCGCTTTCTCTTCATCTTTCTCTCTCTCGCTCGCTCTCCCGGCATCTTTCACAAGGTCACGGGTTCAGATCTATTTTGTGAATAACCTGGATTTGCTCTATTTGCGGGGCAGGCAGCAAATTGCAGTCCGACTGCAATTACAGCTCAGCAAGAGGGAGGCTTGTCAGCGAGCACTCTGGCAAGATGGAGGGCGAAGGGCTCTGCTTTAGAGCGCCTCATCAAGCCTCAATTTACAGGAGAGCTGGAGTCCATCTGCCCGGCGCTCACTGCAAATTGATTGGCTCCGTTTTTGTGTACTAGTTGAAAATTGCAGGGGGGTGGGTGTATAGTCAATGTGCAGTGGGAAAATACGGAGCTGTGCAACGTCTGAGGCAAAATCATGGTAACTTCATAGATCACTCCTAATGTTCACATTGCTGGTGATGACCAGCTGAGTTGAGATGAAGCTTAGGTTTACTATACAAAAAAATTGACTTAGCTCACATTTAGCCCCAAAATGAAGTGGCTCATTTGGAAGTTAGCTTAATTGTAAACTAGCTCTATTGTCATATCACTTGGGAAGTTGTTCACTGTTCTTTATGTTAGTATCTCCCTGAATAATAATCTTAATAACAACAGATATTAATAACGATAATAACAATAATTAATAACAAGATTATAACTTTTAATTATTAGATATTTTACTCAAAAGATACATGCCTCTGTAACAGTGTAAACACAATAGCCTGATCCAAGTGAAATTTCAGCATCAAAGAGTTAAAAACATTTATTCTCCTTTTCAAAAATAACAAGCTTGGGTTTTGCTCCCTGACTTCAAATGCATGGAAATTCCTTTTCCACCTGTGAGCTTCTTCCATCTTCCCTTTACTAACTCTGCTGAAAAAAACAGCTCAAGCTAGGTTTTGAAACAGTAGCTGGTTGACCAGTTCAGACCAGCTCCCAGCTGGACATGGTTTAACTGGTTGACCAGTTCAGACCAGCTCCCAGTTTGACATGGTTTGACTAGCTCAACCTATGTTTTGAAACAGCTGGTAGCTGGTAGCAGCTCAGACAACTTACCAGCTAGTGCTGGTTGACCAGCTTTATGACCAGCTTGGCCATGCTAGTTGACCAGTTCATAACTTGCTACACCAGCTATATGATCATCTTTTTTTAAATCAACACCAGAAATGTAACACTGATACACTTTTCTCCACAACACCAATAATTTAATTCTGATTTATTGTGTACACAAATGCTCATTTGTATACTATGCTATCCACTCAACACATCAACCATTTGTGCTACTTGCTTCAACCGACAACTGCAAATTCTAGTCCAATGTGTTACTTTGTTCATTTCACCATAAGGCAGACTGCTACCATAAGGCAAAAAACAATTATATGAGTAGTGTGAACAAACTCTGAGAGAGAGTGAGAGGGAGAGAGCGAGAAAGAACAAGGGAGAGAAAGCGATGGAAAGGGACAGAAACAGCAGGAGGTCTGCGATACAGGGTCAGAGAGAGAGAGAGAGAGAGAGAGAGAGAGAGAGAGAGAGAGAGAGAGAGAGAGAGAAAAGAGACAAGGACAGAGACAGCAGGAGGGCCGAGTTATACAAGTTCTGCAGGCTGTAGGCAGGGAAGGAGCACACAGACTTTGAAATATTCAAAAGCCTTTAAAACTACACAGCTGGTGGTCCTGTTTGCCTTTCCCAATTTGCAGGTGGACAAAGGAATAAAGGCATATGGGGATAGTAAAAAGAAAAGTCTTCAAACAGTGTGACTGCATTAAATCTTCTCAAGGGCAGTACTTCTGAATTGTGGCCGTGGCTATAAGAGATTCAACCAGGGAGTTGTGCATGCCACTGCATTAGCAATCACTCCGTTCAACATCAAAACATATCCCCAGACCCAGAAAACTCAATTTTCATCTTCGACAGCTTAATTAAACCCAGAGATTTCAAATGACCTACCATTTCCAACCAGGCCCAGTATTAAAATGATTTATTGCTCCCGTCTCAAACATAAAGCCTTACATTTAGAGCTGTTGCCAATCTGATACGATCAGACTGGACACTTTTATTAACTGCAGGGCTAACTGCTGAATAAATATTTTAAGTCACCGAATGAGTGTGCTTTAATTACTTTTCACAGTCCATTTGAAAAACTTAAAACGGCAAAATATTGCACTCAGGCAGGGTTGACGATTCCCAACAGGCCAGTGGTGGCAAACAATTTCAAAACTTGCCCAATCTCCAAAGGACATGTTGAATTCAGCAAATGAGTGCAGGTGGCATTGATAACACAAATAAGGAACCTTGATGAGAATTTAATAGAATGTAAACAGGTATTGGTTTATGAACCATTGTCATAAAAACCTACAGTTACATCTGAGGCCTTCAAACAACACTGAAGTCCCCTAATGGGGTCCTACTGAACCCCAAACCCGCAGTCATATAGAGCATATTTCTATCTACCTCTGTCTACTTTTCTCATTTTCTCATCTTGGTGGAACCTTTTATAAACATTTTGAACCTTTTTAAAATAAAAAGTATTTCAAATACAATGTGTTTGCCCCTCCAATGATGACAGTCCTTCAAATACAACAAAGGAAAATGTGATTTTTGAGCCTGCAAAATAGTTTCTTTTTTTATTTTATTCAGTCGCTTCCTTCCAGGTGTTTATTTTCTGTTCTTCCCTGCCTATGCGGCCGCATCAATCTCAGAAACAATGCCGCGACTGCTGGAAAGTTAGCATCCTGCACGCACATGTGAACTCTTTACTATCTGTCACCATCGACAGCAATTACACCGAGTGTTCCTCCCACTCTGAACAGCAGGGTTCCAGGGAGAAAGTAATTATGTGTCAGACTCTTCGCTACTTCAGGAAAATACCGAAAGCTTCACAACTTTTTACAAAGTTATTATAAAATATCTATCTTTTCCCACTGTTTGCAGCTTGCCACCAGGTCCTACCACAGTGGTTTTTCCAAAGTCTAACATTAGGTCGAATTCATAATCGCATTTCAGATTGCAGCTTTCATTTCAGGCATTGTACTGCAGACAACTGTTTGGACAATTGCCAAAAGGAATATGTACACATATGAATTGTTTGTGGAACAACAGTGGAAACAAAACATTAATCAAAAACGCCAGAAAAAGACAAGGTGTGTACAAACTTTTGACTGGTACTGTATATATATACTCATTGAGCACTTTATTAGGTATTTATTATATTTCTAGATTTCTAGTGCTGTAGCCTATCCACTTAGAGTTATGATGCGTTGTGTGTTCAGAGATGCTCTTCTGCATACCACTGCCACACAATTGGCTGATTAGATAATCGCATGAAAAAGTAGGTGTAATAAAGTAAAAATGTTCCTAAAGTCCTTGGTGAGTGTATATACTCTCAGTGAGCACATTATTAGGTATTTATTACTTATTTTTTGCACTTATTGGCTTCTGTTGCTGTAGCCTATCCACTTAAGAGGTTTGACACATAGTGTGTTCAGAGATGCTCTTCTGCCTACCACGGTTCTAATGTGTGGTTATTTGTGTTACTGTCATCTTCCTGTCAGCTTTGACCAGTCTGGCCCTTATCCTTTGACCTTTTTCATTAACAAGGCATGCCCACATAACTGCTGCTCACTGGATGTTTTTTGCTTTTTGCACCATTCTCTGCAAACTCTAGAGACTGTTGAGTGATCAGCAAGTGATCAGCAGTTTCTGAGATATTCAAACTACCCTTTCTGTCACCAACAATCATTCCATAAATCATATTTCTTCCCCAGTCTGACATTTTGTCTGAAACACAGCTGAACTTCTTGACCATGTCTGCATATGTTTATGCCTTTACTTGCCACATGATTGGCTGATTAAATATTTGCATTAATAAGCTGGTTTACAGGCCTACCTAATAGTGCTCAGTGAGTGTTTATCTATTCGCGCTAAACAGTACATTTCATGTCCTACAGGGATGCACACTCATTATTTGGCTTATTCACTGATTAGCATAATACACATATCACACACCACATACCATGTACAACATACGTAAATAAATATATAAACATGTTCTTTAAATAAATTGTGTTATTGGCTAATTTTGATACATGATAAACCTTTTTTTTAATCACATTTGACATTAAGTGGAAAAGAACAAACCCCAGTGTGAGTCATCGTCATATGCTAATGTACTCTATTGCCCCCCCCCCCCCCTTCTCCCAACATTCATGGTGTCTTTCTTTAAAAGAAACACCACACAGGTTACAGTCTTATCAAAGAAGCACTTCTCTGAGCAGCAACAGGGTCAAATGAGTGCCAGTCAAAAGACCTGCACCATACTGCAGAGACTGTCTCTCATTTCCACTGTCTTGTATGTGGTTAGTTTCCCCCCAGGAAAGCCAGGAAAGGACAGTTGACAGCTGATTAGATCACCCATGGAAACAGGGGGCTGGCACACCGTTGGTGTGAGCCTCAGAGATTATAGATATAGATGTGGGCAAGCAGCTCCCCGGCGATCACCATCACGCAAAGCTTTAGTCTGCTAACTGCTGACTGGTGGATCCTGGGTTGCACTCTACGGCTGCTGTCCTCAGGATTAAATCCTCTTTAAGACAGCCTGCTGCCTGTTTGAGAAACCAACTCAAGGGAAACCTTACTTAAGATGCTTTGGATGACCGGCTCTCTGGTTTCTTTGTATTAAAGGGCCAGCCCGCAGTAACCTCTAACCACAGATTCACCCCTTTGCAGTACTGCAGGATGATAAGTAAGCATGCAGCAGACGACTTGTGCGCTTAATTAGGTGCCTCCACCATTCAGATCCCACTTAACAATCTGTCACCTTATTGGCAAAGGTATTCATTAGTCTAGGTGCTCACATACTTGTTGATCCTTTAAAGACAACCTTTTGTTGATTTGATTGACTCAATAATTATTCAGTGGAGTCGATTTGATTGACTTCAAATGAAGATATATATATTACATTACATTATTGGCATTTGGCAGACGCTCAGCGACGTACAGTTGATTAGACTTAGCAGGAGACAATCCTCCCCTGGAGCAATGCAGGGTTAAGGGCCTTGCTCAAGGGCCCAACGGCTGTGCAGATCTTATTGTGGCTACACTGGGGATTCAAACCCTCAACCTTGCGTGTCCTTTTCCTTAACCACTACGCTGCAGGCCGACCATATATATATATATATAAAAGGATATTGATTGGAGGGGGACGGAAAATTGAATGACATTTGATCGACTGGTACATGATGACGCCAAATCTCGTTTTCCAGGAAGTGGTCGGAAAAAACTTGAAAATACACAAGCAATATACTTTTTTTATGGCTGTTTTGGAATATATACTTTAAGAAATGTTCATATGGTTATGAAGAATTGGCTAAATTGAGGAACTGATTTCAACTTGTCTTTAAATATGGGTCCAGTACAGAAGGTCAAACAGCAGCAGCCAGTAGGAACACCAAATCAATTAAAGGAAGTACAATAAAAAGGTGGTTGTGATAGATGGTGGGTGAGGGGTTAAGTTTGAAACTAGGCTCCATATCATCTCAACAGTACAGTAAAAAGCCACAAGACATCACCATCAAACACATCCCTCCAGCTCTGGCAGTGCCAGGGAAACCTGCAGCAGGGTGGCTGGGGCCGAGGGCTCCAGTGCTCTGGGGAGGTTTAACGGCACCTGAGGAGCCAACAGTGTATTCCAGGCTGTTCTGGTTGTGCGAGATTCCAGAGCTGAAATCTGGAAAATGGGAGGCCTGACCGATGCCAATTCACAATGTCAGTCCATTTACTCCTGACTGGGCATCTCTCACTGCTGCTGCCATGGAAACACAGCCCAAAAGTGTCTGCTAGGGATTGGTACCAGTTCCTGCCAAGGCCTAGAGTCACTGGTAGCCTGCCGACAAGCAGTGCTGAGTCTGGCTTTGCTCAGCAGAATGCTTCACACTCTGGCGGCTGTTTGTTCCGGATGCTGGGTTGGGGCTGAGAGAGGCCAGAATACATGTTCTACAAATGCTCGTCTTGCATGGGTTTATTCTGCATTGGGCAGCCATGTGCCAGGTGCAAAAATTCAGACCATTACTATGTATTTCTGCAGGTTAAATATGATTGATCCTCAGTGCCTGAAAGTGGTGTATACTGTATGCATGAGGCTGGGAGTGCCTCACTGTGTTCTGCTGCTGGGCTGAGCCCAAAGCTGCAGACAGGAAATAAGTGCATATTCACAGTCCCCTTTTCAGCAAGATAGAGATCACGCACGCATGCACACGCACACCCGCAAGCACACACATGCACATGCTCACATACACACACACACACTCGCAGACACGCATGCACAGGCATGCACACACAGACACACACACACATATGCACGCACATACACAGATACACACACACACACACACAATCATGCATGTTGCTTTGCTTTGCATGCTGCAGAGGATGGAGATCATAAGGAAGATCTGTGGGAGGGGACCCTACAGCCCGTTACCTTGGAGCCTTCAGTCGCTTACCAATCAGCAGGCAAGTCCTCTGGCCTTAGAACCCACCCCCTTATGCCCCAGTGACCTACGATGTGCACAGGTAGTGAAGCACAGAAATGAGCCTGTATATAGTGTAACACATTAACAGGGAAGTGTGCGGTGCACAGCCCCCACACTGGCTGATCTTTGCCACTGAAATTGTCTCTCATCTCAGACGGGGGGATGGGCTGTGCTCTAGCCGTTCTCTGGTGATATCCAATGATATTGTCCATGCTATAACCTGGAGCAAGGCTAATTAGGTGGTAATGAGCTTACCCTTGAAAAGGAAGGCTACCATGGCTCCTGGCCGCTCACCATGGCTACTGGAGCCTAAAGTCCCAGGCACAGGTTCTCATATCCTACTCATAACTAGCTGCTTCTGGTTTACATGGTGAGGGGCTTTCAAGTTGCACATTTGCGGTAACATGTAAGAGTTCAATGAGACAGATAGCACAAGAGGGAAGTAGTGTAGACAGGTGAGACTGAACCAGAAGGATGCAGTGAAGGCAATGGGGTAGGCTAATGCAACAACAAAGATGTTGTAAACTAACGCTTGTGAAGCTAGCTTAAGTATACCTAAGGCTCATCATTGTCAGTTAAAATTACCATATTTTTTAAGTGTCGGTTCAGATTAAGCTGATTTTCACCCAGATTTTTAGTTTTTCATACTGATGTTTCTCCGCATTTTTAATGTTTTTGGAATGAAAATGTATTGTGGATTTGGTTGTCTACAATGCATAGAGTGTGAGGTCACCCCACGTTACAAAATAGGGAACCGTTGTTGCTAAAACAGTGGTATCGTAGTTATAGAAATACAAATAGAACCTTTATTTTTATCGCTTTTGGAAACCTGTATCCTGTGACCAGATTTATTGAACATTAGCATTACAATGACTTTATCATTAGATGTTAGACCAATTTTTTGTATATGTCACTGTGCGAATGTCATTACATGTACAGTTGCACTTGCAGGTGCAATTCATCCAATCTACTGGAATGTGCACCATCAATGTTCCATTAAGGAAGTCAATAGTTATAATAATTGTTATTATAATCTGATTTACACCTAATAAAATATAAACCCCGAAATTGATGAGCCTTAAATATACCAAATGGTATAGAGTATATACTCTTCACCTGTAGCTGGTTTAGACCTGGATCTGAATGGGCATTGTCCAATATGAGCCAGGGTCAGAGAGGAAAACTTTCAGACCATCACCTGTAAATCTCAAGATGCTCAAGATAACAGGCACCAAACCTCAATGCATTGCTTTCAGTCCCATTGCCTATGCTTCACCATTACAGTTATTATTTAGCTGACACTTTTATCCAAAGTGACTTACAGCTCTTTAGACTAAGCAGGTGACAATCCCCCCAGGAACAGTGTGGGGTTGAAAGCCCTGCTCAAGTGCCCAACAGCTGCACAGACCTCATTATGGCTACACTGGGGTTTGAACCACCAACCATCTGGGTCTCAGTCATATACCTTCGCCCCTAGGCTACATGTTGCTACATGTTCCTATGCCCATATGTCCATAGCTTCCTGCATTTCGTGGAGCTGTGTCCTCCCAGGACCTGCTCAATACAGTGCTTCTGACCCACTGAAGTGCCGCCTCTCAGCCTTTGTTACCGATAGGCAGCTCCAGCGTAACGGAAAAACCCACTTACTTTACTGACAGGCTGCGGTGGAATTTACAGGAGCTTCCAGGCCAGCGATCCCCAGGAGAACCAGCGAAATGGATGAATAAGGAAGCGTGATAGATGGCACCTGAGAAACATGAATGGGATACTATATGACGGCCTGTTCATCGTTAGCCCCGGGAGAGCTTCCTTTCCTGTGTTTGTTTTCCTCCTTTATCAGGGAGGAAAATGGTAGCAGCAAAATGGAGGCATTCCTGAAATTCTCCCTATATTAAACTTTAATCAGGGTATTACCAACAGGGCCAAACCTGCACTTTGCTTCTGCTCCAAGGTCAGATCTGTGCGATAAGCTTGAGAAGCGCCTTTTCCCAAAGAGATCCTTCTCTCGCTTATCACAAATCTACAAAAATACTGGGATGAAAGGTCATACAGGACACTGTGTGTCAAGTTGCTGGAAGTTGCCAGAATGTTTTTCTAGGCTACTTTTTGGAGCGCAGGTCTGTGGAATTGGAATTGTCATGACACCCTGATTTTGATTTACTTCTTTCCTCTGCAATAAAACGCCCCCTGTAAGACCCAGTTCCATACAGGTGAGAAAACTCTGCATGTAACAGCCAGGCTTATTGCTTTAACACAATAATCTTTCTTTTTTTTTGCAGCTTTCATTTCACTTCCTGTGGCCAGACAGGCTGAGATTTTTCACCACAATGAATCTGCCATTCCTCCCTTCAGCACTGACAGCTCAGTGCAGCCTGAGACATCTAAATTGTCTCATTATAGAGGAAGCTTTGACAGACGGCAGAGATATAAGCTCATGATACAGAGCCTTCCAGACAGTCCATTTGTTTGTAATTGCAGGTGTGGCTTGCGGCGATCTTAGCTCCCCAGCGGTATCGCACTTCTGTAAGACCCGGATGCCTTTTTGCAGGCTATGCGGTGGCCACAGTGGCTGTACATAGGTGTTTGAGCTAGTAGCAGGATGTCCACCAGTCCACCTACAGGAACTGCATCACAGATAGAAAGGGACATCTCAGCACTTGCCAAAGTGTTGGGCAGAGTCCATACTTGAGCCAACTCTCAAGCCATTTGCGAACCGCACTCTGCAGATGCAGGTTCGATCCCCACCGTGCCAGTTTCTCAGCTGTGGTCCATACTCTTATCTGTTAACCTTCCTACCTGTCAGAATAAAGCAAAAGTGGGTAAGGAGGACAGACTGTCCAGCTCTTCTTATTTAAACATGATAGCATATGGGTTACATATTAATCCTGACAGATCTTTTTAGAAATGAGCAGAATGTGTAAACATCCTTAATTTGCCTAGTATTTGGCATGATAATAATGTTGTAAAGCAATGATTAGTGAGAAGATTTGGAAGGTGGGTTTTATTTTTTCTGAAGATACTGAAATATGCGATAGGGCCTTTCTCCTGGATGAATGAATTAGCTCACTGTTCATTGCAAATATGCATAATATTTCCAACAGAATATTAAGGAAAAAGTGAACTTGGACCATCTGTCATTTGGGGAACAGCCCTGAGAAAACATGAATTTAGTATCAGAATTTCTTGCTTCTATGTTTGTACACAAAAAACGTGTATGCCCCACTTTCAACCCCACCTCTTTGTAGCAGATGACTGTGCTGTGATAGCAATGAGCTGAGAAACCACAGTCTGATATGATTCGTAAAACATCAGCTTTAGTAGTCACTTTCCACACAGGCCATTTAGCTAGCTTTTCAACTGATGTTACTTGCCTTTGTATTTAGTTAGCTAACTTTAGTTCAATGTTAGCTAGTGGTGATGCTATACATGGATGCTAATGCCAACACCAGTAGATTTCAGTCTGTCTCGAGCCTGCCAGCACAATTCCGGACTATAAACATGCATACTCACAAACACATAAATTCATTGTTGCTTTATTTTTTATCAGACATCTCAAGTCCTCAAAGTCTTTTGGATTTAGGCATGAGCTCCCTGCCAGCAGAATCTCCCAAAAGATTTAAACAGTAAGGATAGCACTCTGCAATGGGACCCAGATATCATGGCCAGCTGGCTGACATGAATTTACAAAATTGAATTTAGTTAGCTTATAACGTGGCAGCTATCTGATGTTACTGAAAGGCTAATCTCTCGCAAACCTAGCTCACCACTGTAGTAGCCAGTCCTCTCCTCTTACCACACCAAGAAGAGGCCCGAGGACTTTTTAGAATAACAAATACAATAGACAAGCAGGGAAGAGAACACAAAAAAACATCAAATAAATCTGTGTTTATAATTCTGAAAGTCTTGACATTGTTTACAGCAGTCTCAACATTACTGTTTCGGTAATGGAAATTGTGCCCAAATTTGTGATGGAACATACAGTTTAATTAAGCTTGTTGCTGTTAAGTGTTGGAATAGAAAACCCTGAATGTTTGGCATGAAAACATAGACATCAGAAATAATGAGCCCTTTACTGTTATGTGTTTTCTTCTGATCTATTTATCAAGAAGAAATGTGTATTTATTTCTGTGAATGCTAATTAATTCCCTTGGTTGATGGCCTGTATGGACTTTATCTTGGAAAAGTCACAAAACTTCCAAAGTTGCCACATGTTTTTGTGAGTTCCTTAATTGAACTATTCCAGTTCATCAGCAGGGGAGCCAGGAATGTCCTTACACAATTTGTGTGATGTCATTGAGACATTCAGACAGAGGGAAATGCCAATGGAATTACGTGTTATGTGTTTAAGGCATTTGCCTTTCCATAAAAGATTATTCATATAATTTTGGGTGCAGGATGCAGGCTAAAGACAAGACAAAGATAGACGTTACATTTCTGAGACGGGGAAAGAAATCACATTACATTTTCCAGCTGGGACACAGACAGGGCAGAATGTCCTGTTTTATCCAAGATGGGAAAACCCAAAGGAAAAGTGTACCATCCGCCTTAGGAAATTATCTATGCAGATTCTAAACACAGGTATGGCTTGGAATCCATACAATAAGGAAGACCTTGTTTAATTCAGCAGCCTCCATTCTGTTCCTTTGGGAAAAAGATGAGGCTGATGAATGATGATTTAGATGAATTAACATGAGCCAGGCTCTGCTGCTGGTTCAACAAATTGAAATTGTGAATATTTATAGAGCTCACCTCAATAATTATTCAGAGTCTGAGCTTTTATCTAGACTGACTGAGAATTGAAATGGTAACAATCCACTACTCTGTATTACACTGCCGCCCTGCACTGCTGAGTTTGCAAGGACAGTGGAAGTGGACCAGGCAGTTTGTATGTGCAGATCTAAAGGGATTGAGCTGCTCTTATTGAAAGATGACTGAAAACATCTGTATGCTCGTGGATGTGAGCATGCACTTCTCTTCCACTCTGTATGTGCTGGGAGGAGGGGGTGGGTGGTGGTTTGACACTGGTCCAAAGTCTGACAAAGATCTGCATTCACTGATATGGCGACAGACGAAGTGAGACACCACGTCTTCACATTACTTCAGTGCTTAAAGAAACAAAAAAAATCAGCATACCCATCTGCTTCACTGTGCTTGCACCTCATCCTCCGCACATTGACTAATGGACTAAGAGGCTTGGTGGGCTCACACAAGCCGCCTCCTTCGGTTAATGATTAAGGTTTACACGAACAGAAGGCTGCTATTTTAAACCTTGTGCTTTTGGACAAATTATTAGTTGGTGTGGAACAACAACATAGTAATGTTGGAATACTAATACTGTGACTTAGAATTTGCAATAACGTATGTCTTATGTAAGCACAATATGCCCCAATATGGACAATTATAAACATATGAATATCCATTCACAGATAGACAGATAGACAGGCAAATAGATAGATGTAGATTGCTAGGTAGGTGTACATTAATAGGTGGGTTTAGGTTTGATAAATGCTGATAGACAGACAAATAGATAGATGTGGATTGCTTGGTAGGTGTACATTGATAGGTTGCTTTAGGTTTGATAAATGCTAACAGCTGTGTTTCTCCCACAGGGCCCATGACCTCCATAGAGACTGGCAGGCAGTTAGGGGAGGGGGTTGTGAGGAAGGTGGCACAGCCAAGCCCAGTCAGGAGCGCCCAGAGCCACAGGCCGGCCAGCTGGAAGAGGAGACGTCCCCGGCCCCGCCTCTCTCACAAGGGGCCCATGCCATTCTAGAGCAGGTCAGTCACGTGTGCCTTCTACTGAGGGCAACATAGCCTTGAATTCAGTCATAATCACAGCATATTTCCATATGATACAGCAATGCATCACTTCCCTGTAGGCATATTTTCTTCACGTCCATACATTTTGAGGTTCTCATTTCTCTTCATTTTCCCACGTTAAACAACTCCATAATATGCAGGATACTTTCAACAGCATCTGATATTACTTACTGATCTGTTTATTCAAGCGTTAAGACCATGGAAAAATATCTCCCTATAATCGTATACAGTTTCTTTTGTTCAAGGAACCAATCTACAGCTCCATGGAAAACATATTATCTGCATAAATGTGGATACAGCGTGACCCCACCTAGAGAGATTTCTGCATTCATCTTCCAGAAGTACTTGATTGGTTTGCCTGGGAGTCATTGAAAAGCTTGTAAATCTGACTGTTCTCCAAGTATAATTGTATGCTGAGAGACTGAGGTATTCAAAAACATGGTAATATGTAGAAAGAAAACTAAAATATTCAGAATGTACAGTACCTACCTACACATATGAGTTATTGTTGGCATGAAGAAAGCCACATCTTTATGAGGTTATTGGACTTTCAATCTCCCCATTGACTCCTTAAGTTGTATTTACAGATTGTGAAACCCAATATATTGTGCTGGGTGGCAGGCTTCAAGGCTTATAACTGGGCTTATAGTACCTGTGTCAACTTTTGAGGGTGAAAAGTCCTATTTTACTCCAGCAAATTCAATCATAGCCATTCACCAAAAACAATATTCAGAGGAGCCGAGTTTCACAGAAAAAGCTTTCTCTCACAGAACCACCCTGGTTCTCAAGAGGATGTTTGACTTCATCTGACGTGCTATTACTTCATGATATCTTTAATCCGGAAAGCTGAAGAAAAACATATTTCCATTCTGTTTGCACAGCCTTAATGCCACAAGCATCTCTGAAACAGCCACAAAGTAATTTAATACAGCTCAGAGGAAGTCTGTTCACACCGCAAATGTTTATGAAGGGACCAGTCATATCCCAGAATTTCTATGAAGTGGTTATCCTATGTGTGTGGCTTTTTAAAAGAAAAAAAAACATATCAGTCTTCTAATTACATACTAAGACAATGCCAATATAATGAGGAACCATCAAATGTAACATCTAGAAACTGCATCAAAACCCTGGGGTTTTCAGTTTATTCCTCACCTCACTTGAGTGCACCCCTTTGTTAACTGTGCACTTTGAGATGGGAAAAACAGCTTGGGTTGGAGTGACTCAAGATGGTTCCATTTGTCCCACTGCTCATTCACATTTTTATCTCAGGCTTGAGATGAGACGGGCGATCTCTATGGAGGGCATGATCTTCCTGCTATGGACTTCTGCTATAAATTTGCCCACAAGGAGAAAACCCTTTTTGTTGTACCCTAGTGAAACAGTTAATCGATTTTCAGGGTTGTGAAAGAAAGGATTTTTTTCCCAACTTTCACAATGTTACTTAATATTCTTTGTGTTGCTTTTTTGTATTTATTTTTTAATGAATTTTACATACCCATTTGGTTATAAAAGGGAAACTGAACTTTAAGGGAGGTGGGAAAATTGTGGCCTGAGCCAGACCTTCCACGCTAGAAGGAAAAGTAATACTTCCCAAGTACAAATCATTGCTCGTCCATTAAATCCTTAGCATCCGTTCTCTATACATTGAGGGTTCAATGCTCGTTTGGGGGCTGGAATGCAGGCTGGACAATGATAGAGTCCATAGGATGTTGTGTGGCTCTATAAAAAGAGATGGCTCAGTGACTCACAATGCAGTCTCCTTGAATACCACTTAAGCATTACAACAAGACCAAGACATTTCTGAGATATTCCTCCTCTGGCAGATTTCTGGTCAGTTCATAGTTCATCGCTTTCAGGATTTGTCTGATCCCACAGACACAGTAATGAGGAGCAATATACTTGTCGTGCCTGCAAATCAAACCCCAATAGCTATTGGGTAATAGCAGCTCGTAAAATTGCAAATCCCCACACTTAGCATTCTGGTTGGTTTAATTTCCCTTTTACAATGCTCTTCGGTCAAAGTTTAGCACCAATAATTAAGAAGTAATTTCCATAGTTGTTTCCTTAGTTGTCGCCTAGGCTCAGAACCAAGATCCAAATGGCTTCTTAGCTAGCCATGAAACAGCTTGGATGAGCAATTCAGGGACCTGATCTCAGCCCTTTTTGCTATGCGACCTGTATGTGATGACGAAAGGATATGGCCCTTCTAAATAAGCGATTTGTTCGAGGAAATTATTTTTGCATAAAAGTCAGATGCAAGTTGCAATGTTTCCACAATTTTTTTTTTTTTTGTAATCTTACAAAACACAACTTTGGCTTTTGGAAGTTACACTACTTTACATGTAGCTGGCTATGTGTGATGTGTAAGAGCTGAGCATTAAATCATGGACATGGTCTACGCTAAAGCTATTGTTCCAGTCACTCTTCAGTCCGAACAGTAGGATGGCAAATATGGATGGGCTTTGGGAAGGATAAAGACAGAAGAGTGGGGAAATCTGCCACAGCTGCTCTCTGTGACAGAGGAACCCAGCAGTGGGCTCTGAGCGTGCGTTCGGGTGGGAGTCTGGCCCTACTTATTTACTCAATTTCACCCTCCATAAACTCCCAGGCTCAGCGAGGTGCTGCGGGATTATGGGAGAACTATCGCCTCCAGCAGATGGATACTTTTGCCATAGATAAGACAGCGGTGAGGATTAGTGTTAATCAGGAAAAAGGTTGTAGAGACATTTTCTGTAGGATCCCAAACACTTTTGGGAGGCGGGGTAGGGGGGATAAGAGAAGCAACAGCCGCCTATAAACCTTACTGGAGAGAGTAGCAGGTAGGAGAACCTGTTCACCTGTCTACTAGCCTCCACTGATCTAACAGAAACATTAACCTATGCAAAAAAACATAGGTTTCAGATACAAAATCCTTTAAAAGCATGAACCATTTTAAGCTCTATACAATGTAGTCTGTATTTGGTCAGTGGTACAATTTTTGTTCTTTTGCTCTGTACTCCAGCACATAGCATTTTTAATGAAACAATTAAATCAGGTTAAAGTGCAAACTGTTTAGATGACTGAAAATAATTGGATTCTGACTTACAGTTTCTGATTAATCAGGTGTATTCAATTGCTTTCTTAATGCAGGTATCAGAAAGCTTTCAGTATCTACTCTTGATTATAGGCTTTTGATTGTCTTATATTTGAAGTGTGTTATTGCTTTTTGTCAACATGAGGACCAGAGTTGTGCCAATGAAAATCAATATGAGGCTGAGAAATAAGAAAAAAAACTGCCAGAGACATACAGTGGCTTCAAGTAATCAGACACCTCCATTTTATGCACACAATATTGTGCTGTAGATTTAATTTTAAATGGATAAAATGAGCACTCAATAATTCATAATGACAAAGTGAAAACATGTTTTTAGAATTTATAAAAAATTGAAAACTGAAATATGTTTATATACAGTATTTAGACCCTTAATTCAGGACTTTGTAGAACCGCCTTTGGCAGCAATTACAGTTTTGAGTCTTCTTGGGTAAGTCTCTATAAGCTTTGCACCTGGATTTGGGCAGTTTATCCCATTCTTCCTGGGAGATCCTCTCAAGCTCCGTCAGATTGGATGGGAAGCGTCCGTGAACTGCCATCTTCAGGTCTCGCCACAGATGTTCTATGGGTCTAAGTCTGGGCTTTGGCTGGGCCACTCAAGGACAGTAAGAGACTTGGCCCGAAGCCTTGTCTTGGCTGTATGCATCGGGTCATTGTTGTGCTGAAAGATTTACTGTCGCTCTAGTCTGAGGTTTCCCCATCCCTGCCTCCGAGAAGCACTCCCATAGCATGATGCTGCCACCACCATGCTTCACCGTAGGGATGGTATTAGCCAGGTGATGTGCAGTGCCTGGTGTTCACCAGACATAGTGCTTGGAGTTATGCCCAAAGAGTTACATTTTTGTCTCATCAGTCCAGAGAATCTTCTTCCTCATGCTCTCAGAGTCCTACAAGCGGGCTGTCATATGCTTCTGTCTAGCCACTCTACCAAAAGGCCTAATTGATGGAGTGCTGCTGAGATGGTTGTCCTTCCAGCAGGTTCTCCCATCTCTGTAGAGGACTGAAGCTCTTTTAGAGTGACTGTGGGTTCTTGGTCATCTCCCTGACCAAGGCCCTTCTTGCCTGGTTACTTAGTTTGGCCGGATGGCCAACTCAAGGAATCCTGGTGGTTCCAAACTTCCTCCATTTCACAATTATTGAGGCCAATATGCTCCTGGGATCTGGGATCACTTAAAGCTTTACAAAGGTGTTATACCCTTGCCCTGATCAGTGCCTTAGCATAATTTTATCGCAGAGGTCTACAGTAACTTGGACTTCATAACTGCGTTTTTGTGCTGGCATGCAGTGTGAATTGTGGTACCATATATACACAGGTGTGTGCCTTTCTAAACGATGTCCAATCAATTCAATTTGCCACAAGTGGACTCCAATCAAGTTCTAGACACATCCCATGGGAAATTACAGCAAGTAGGATGCACCTGACCACAATCTGGACTACCAGAGCAAAGGGTCTGAATACTTATGTTAATGAGAGATTTCCATTTGAGATTTTTGATAAATGTGCAAACATGTATCCATTAAGTCATTATGGGTTATTGAGTGTAGATTGATGGGCAAAAATGTATACATTTCAAATTAAATCTACAACTAAGTGAAGGGGCCTGAGTACTTTCTGAAGCCACTGTAGATCTATGTCAAGGTAGATCAAGGTACACAGATAAATGATTGTACAATAAACTCCCATGCATAGTTCATTGAGGCACAATTAATCACCAGCTGTGGCATGGGGCATTGATTATCTTTCTAGATCTGGCTGGCTTCATTCAATACATTGTAAGCTAAACTGCTTTCTTCTGATCACGGCTGTAGTGTTTCATTTCAAAATCTAGTTTATAGTAAGCTTAGATTTTAAAGGTATTACTTTGGAAATGTCATTTTAGGTGGTGTTACTGGATTTTAGTGACAAAATAGCAGATAAACTTGCATGAGTTTTTCCATCAGGTTTAGTGCACAGTAACCCTTTACGTGCTTGTGTTGCGAGGACTTGCAATGGCCTCACGGGAGCTGTGCCTTGTCTTTGTTTCCTGCAGGCACATCCAAGAACAGCCTCCCCCCAGGTTCTGACCTCTGTGCTTCTCTTCCTCTACATTGGGGGCCTTGGAACAGCGGCCTAGGTCAGTGAAGAGGGATGTCCTACTCCATGCCTCCTCTGGTTCTTCTAGCAACTTCTTTGTCTGCCCAAGACATCGGACAAGCTTTTTGCCCTTGGCTCTGCAAAGGATGGGTGGGGGGTTTGGGGGGTTTGTGGAGGGAGTGGGTAGGGGGGGTAGTGCCTAAACTCTAAGATTCTATCTCTCTCTCTCTCTCTGTTTTCCCTCACTCTTTCCTATGGGTCTTTTGTTACCATATTCCTGGCATTGCAGACGTTGCATGCCTTCTGGCCTGTGGGGGTGTCGGTTCCAACTAGTGCTAGTCTTAAAGTGTCAGACGCTTCCTCGAGGTGTGGTGTTCCTATTCTGTCTGTTATAAGGTGATCATGCCCATTAATTCCATGCCCATATGACTGTTTATATTTAGGAGTGGCAGGGGTGATGGCAGTGGGGGGAAGGGGGCTGAGGGAGTGGACTGTCAATGGAGCCCAGACTTTTGGGTCTGGCTGAACTCTAAATCCAGATCAGACCAGGAGACTGTCACAAAGGCTCCGTCCTCTTCGCTCAACAACAGACTTTCCTCAAAAAATTTAAGCAAGGAGCTGAACCTGTAATTATGCTGTTTACCCTGTTATTTTATTTAGTTTTATAATTTAATAATTATTACTCCAAATATATAACCATAATCTGATAATCAGTTAAGTGAACTTGAGAGGAATTTAATTTATCCAGGTCATTCTAAAGCACCTTGTGAAAATGAAATGCAAACACAGACAGAAACCCTCCTTAAAGCAGAGATGTTAATTTGCTATATGGGGGATGCAGTCTAGAAATTCCTGAATGCTTGCATCCCACCTCTGGTTCTAATGCAAAGCCCTGTCATAATGTCACCTCCTTTGCACTCCCAGTTCTGCACAGCTGTTGTATATGACTGTTAACATAGCCAGGAGTGACTGACAGCACAGGTAGACTCCTCCATTCAATGAAGTGCCAAATAATAATCTATTGCACAACACTGTCTGGATGAGACAGGTCACCTCTCATTTTATCTCAGTAACCACATATGCATTAAGGGGCATTTAAAAAAAGAATAGGTTAATGCCCCAAATTTGACTGCATGCTCAAGGGAGAATGTATGAAGAAATTGCACCAAAAAAATAAACTGTTCAGCACTTACTTGACATTTTGATATATAAGCCACCTTATCTAGCCTTCCCACAATGCACCTATTCTAGACAGCTGGTGCAAGGGAGTTCACACCTGACTCCCCAGCCCTATTGTGGACTGAGACTTTTTGATTAGTGCGATCTGATGCCTTTACATTTTTAAAAAAACTGTTCCTGTTTTTCTGAGTTTGCTTTTTATTTTATCTAAGGGCACTTCCCAAAGTAGTGTTTTATTTCTGCAGTATGAAATTGACACATACAGTATAAGTACACACAGCATATATACTTACATTGCATCCCTGTCCATGTATGCACTGCTAGACTTGTGGCCTTGCTGAACACTGTTGCGTCTTTGGTGCGGCTACCATTTACTGTAGACTGTTCTGTTAGGTACAGGTGGTCATGCCTTTGAGCTTTAGGGTCATTAAACCCAGTGGCTAATCTGGCTCCTATGGACCATGCTAGATGAATGTCTATTGGCAGATGGAACCTGAGAACAAAAGAACCACATTCATTACCTCCTGGTTAATTTGCTTGTTCACAAAATTAAAATAATTAAGTAGAATATATAAATGCAAACTGAAGGAAGTGTATCTCAGTCGTTATTTAGTACACTGCTCAGGAAAATTTAAAAAAGCTTTGATTTTCACCAAACAAGTGGAGCCACAGGACCATACAAACAAAATTACAGATCTTAGATCTTCAAAGAAAGGCAGGTCATTCAGGATCCAATATTTTCCTCTCTGGAAACAAGAATAAGAAGGGTTTCTTTTTAGCCGCCTCCCGCGGCAGCTCCTCTTATGAAGACAGTCTATAAACTGGGTTACGCACCAAACCAAGCACACCTTGATTAAAAATGTATTAAAAGGGCACTCAGAATACAAATAATTTCACTCCGACTATCATTCACTCCGACCTGTCAAAATGGAGCTGGAGGTTTGATTCATGCACGTCCTTTAGGGTGCTGGCGTGTGGTCAGTGTAAATAGAGGCCATGTCACAGAGAGGTGAACGCACCAGTCAGGTTTGATCAGCTCGGATCCCTATCTTGCCTAGAGAGTGCATTTTGTGGCGCTTAGCTATCAATATAATCAATACCCTGCTTTCTACACTTTGCTGTATCAGCCCCATCTGCATTAGCAGAGCCACCAATCCACAGAACTGCAACCAGCTATCGTGTAACAGAAAAGCTATCGGCTTTCCCTTTTGCTCTGTCACTAAAACATAGCCGCTACGCTCTCTAAGGAAAACTTCCCAAAATCAATGGCACATCAGCAGCAACAATTTGTACTGACGCCAAATTGCCCATTCCACTAGCCAACGGCCGGCTTCCCCTCTCAACCTCTCGGCATGGGTACGCAGAGCTGTTCTTTTTCAATTGCCTTCAGCTGCTTAAAAAATAAAAACCTGAAAATGCATCCCTTGCTATTTCATGTTTTTTTTCCCGATGTAGTGACAGTTTTTTCTTGTCTAGCTGGTTGTCCAAAGCTAATTTGAATTTGGTCTGGAAAGCAGTATTTGCTGTGATAGGAAAGGCTGAGACGTGCAGCCCACAGTCTCCTGGAAGGCAGCAGGTTAATGGGGCTTGGGGCATAAAGAGATGAACACATCAAGGCTCAAGCCAAGATGATGAACCAATGCATTACGTGCAGAGAGCAGAGGTTCTCTCTTAATGGACTTCCAGCAAAGCTTACAACAGAGAAACGATTCCCGCATTTCTCTCTCTCGCTCTCTCTCTCCCTCTCATTCTCCCTCTCACTCATTCTCTATCATTTTTCTTCATTACAGCACAAGGCCTAAGTAATATTGTTCCTATGCACTTGCAAACATATATGTTTCATGACAGATGTTTTGAGGGGGGCTCTTGTTCACTCTTGTATTTGTATTTGTTTGGGGTCAGCTAATGAGAAATATGAAAAGCCCTAGGCAAGGAGGGTAGAAGGAAAGTGAACAACCAGCATTCAAAGTGTAGCAAAAAGCCTTGCTCACTGTTTCATCCAATAGCTTACCCCCACACCCCCCTCTACCCCATGAGAGATAATACAAACCTAATGGTGCCACACTTGCCGTAGGTTGTCACTGCATTAGCTTTCCTGACATTTTTTCTTTCAAACAGGATCAGCTCAACATGTTCTGCTCATGTAAAACAGAGGAAAGGCAGGTTTGCAGCATGTCTAATTTAATTGCTGTTAACGCATACAAAGTAATCTATGGAATCAGCCATTTGAAATCCTATCCTGATAATTCAGGAAAGTCCACTAGCTGAGCGATCAACAGGATAACTAGATTGGATCTCTCAGAGGAATGAAATAAGTCCAAGAATTATCTTTCATTAGCAGTTTCTGATAGGATCTAAGGCCCAGAATAGAACAGCCTACATGTGGCACTTGTTGTACGGTCAGTCTTTCTCACACCTTCCCTCCACAATGTGTAATAAACCCTTTTGCCCCCTGCCATCCAGCCAGTATCACACTATCACAAAGCCAATATTCCAATGTCACTGTAATATTACTCTCAGTCTTTACTGTTGAAGATATACTGTATGCTCATATTAGCCACCGGGCCAAATGTACAGTGAGTCTCTGTCTCTGTTTTGGTGTTGAACTGGGCAAAAATGTAAAAAAAAAAAAAAAAGGAAATTAAAGTGAAAAAACAAAACTAATGTATCAGAAATGGTTGAAATACTGTGTACATATTTGAACTTTTGGTTTCTAATTTATAAATGAAAAGCTTTAGCTCTTGGAATACTTTCATTTCCTTTTCATGTGTAGCTTTGTGTTTTTAATTTCTATTTCTGTAAAGTGTGTAAATATATCTTTATGATAATGAGTAATATTAAAAAATATCTTATTTTAAGAAAACATTGTGTCGTTTGTCCGTTTTTGTCTGCTGATGCGATAGTAATGATTTGAGAGGTTTTTAAGATACAGACTTGCTGTGAACTGTTGGTGTGCCAGGCTACAGTAATGAGCTGTGAAGCAAGGAACCTAAAATATAGAAGCCTTCCAAACCAGGCGTACAGTAAGAGCTGTGTGTGCTGGGAGATACCTGTCAGGAAATATAATGTAATGAGGAATCCGTACGTACCCCTGCTATCACCTGCGTCCTCCCTGGTGACAGATGCTCTGACTGCATGCATTGCATATTAATGCAGCATGAGCTATTATCTACCACAACGGTTACTTTTTATTATTTTTTTATAAACCGGAAGAAAAGACCCACCAATAGCACGCTTCATTAGCTGCATGAACCCTGCTCAACCCTTGCCTTTACCGTTCTTGCTTTGAAAAGCACGGCATATCATAGGCGTTTCTCCGCTGGAAGCATGAAAGAAGAAGAAGAAAGCCAAAGGAGAGCGATGTGCTTTTCTGTGGCTCCTTCACAATCATTCCCACAATTTCACACTGATTCCCGCAGGAACCTCTGCAACGGAAAAGAGGGGGTAGCTGAGAGTGGTTTATCGCACTGGACTCAGAAGGCAGTCTCTCATGGATGGGGTCAATGAGTACTGGGGCCAGACTTGCGGAAGTGCAACAAGTGTGTTACTGGTGCGTCTACCACAGCCCACACATCATCGCACCAGGGGAACGCACACCATAAAAAGACAGGAAAAGAAAATTGAGGAACTGAGAGTAGCTTGGGGAGTAGCAGGCTCACCCCTGAGTCTTCACGGGGCAGTCTAAAGACAGGGCAGACTCACCCCTGAGTCTTCACGGGGCAGTCTAAAGACAGGGCAGACTCACCCCTGAGTCTTCACAGGGCAGTCTAAAGACAGGGCAGACTCACCCCTGAGTCTCTGCAGGGAAGTCTAAAGACCGGGCAGACTCACCCCTGAGTCTCTGCAGGGCAGTCTAAAGACAGGGCAGACTCACCCTTGAGTTTCTGCAGGGCAGTCTAAAGACAGGGCAGACTCACCCCTGAGTCTTCACGGGGCAGTCTAAAGACAGGGCAGACTCACCCCTGAGTCTTCACAGGGCAGTCTAAAGACAGGGCAGACTCACCCCTGAGTCTCTGCAGGGAAGTCTAAAGACCGGGCAGACTCACCCCTGAGTCTCTGCAGGGCAGTCTAAAGACAGGGCAGACTCACCCTTGAGTTTCTGCAAGGCAGTCTAAAGACAGGGCAGACTCACCCTTGAGTTTCTGCAGGGCAGTCTAAAGACAGGGCAGACTCACCCTTGAGTCTCTGCAGGGCAGTCTAAAGACAGGGCAGACTCACCCTTGAGTTTCTGCAGGGCAGTCTAAAGACAGGACAGACTCACCCCTGGGTTCTGCAGGGAAATCTAAAGCACTGCCCCACTAAGGCCCCACTGTGTATAAAGATTGGCAGTATCAGATTGGGGTAAGTGTAATGGTACTGTAAATGCAATATTATCTTATTTTGCTAGTGTAATACACTTTCTTTGGCTTCAGTTTTCTTGTTGTATTTATGGTAGAATTAAAATGTTCCAATATGACAAAATAATTTGTTTTACATTCTAATTACAGCAATATCCGCAGGCATTTAATTATGCAAATTTGCTACTATTTCAAGATTATACAAATCATAATAAAACATGTAATAAGAATTCAACCAATCAATGTTTCCTAATGAGGTTGTTGTGACACACTCCATTGCTGGCAACAACGTCTCTTTATTTTTACAAGGAAAAATTTAGCGGTTGTCCAAAAATGCAGATTTGTTGGCGTCAAACTGAAAGATGTGATCAGCAAACGTGTTTGACATATCCGTTAATTTCCCAACTGGCAGAGCAGATGTACACAATCACCAGAAGCTGAGATGATTATTTTGTTATGTTGTAATTTGTTTAAAACACTCCATTTTGTCTTATTTCCATGCTAATGTAGGCTCCATAATTCTGCATCATTTGCATTTATACAAACCGAACTAAAATTATTACACTGATTGTGTCGCGTCTTAGCTTTTAAAAAATATATTTAACTATTTATCGATTCACAACCATTAATTTATGAAATTATGAATGCATCTAGTGTACAGCTTAATTTCCTGATACATATGAGATACACATCATAAGATTTCAAATATAATTTCTTCCTAGCTAAATAAATATAGCATCATAATTTCCTCAAGGCACATGTAGCACTACACCTCAGCATTTGTGCAGGATAATAGTAGAGAATAGGGTAGATTTGCGTAAAAGGAAAATCATGCATTTGTTGGCTGCCTATTAAGACTCTCTGTAAAATTATGTGCGCCAAAGAAGCCCAGATACTAAACAGCCATACTGCTGTGAATCCACTATGGCAGACCTCCGTGCAGCCATCTTAATTACTGATCACTTCCTGACAGCGAGACAGGAAGAAGAACAGAAAGAAGCCATGGCTGCCTATCCTACAACCTCCGGAATGTTCCAGCACCCAGCCGAGCTGCACCAGTAACATCTGCACAGCTCCCGACGCCAAGCCGAACCGAGCCAGCCAGGACGGGGATTTAATTGGCGCCTGAGAAACAGCAGGACGGCCAACCAGCTGAGGATAGAGAGGAACCATTTCTCCCAGTAAATGAGGCTTGGATTCAGGTGAGAGTCTGGATCAACAGCCACTCAGTCTGCCTCAGCTGTGCTAACACAAGCTACTCTGCAGCAAGGACGGATCACTGGAGTGGTCAAAAAAATAAGACCTGGAGACAGGGGTACAATTGGGGGGTTTGGGGTCCTGTTCATACCAGCCTATTCTTGGTTGTTGTTATTTGGGGGGTACACCTGTCCTTGAACTCAAATTCTCCATGTGGCGATCAGGAAAAAAGCTTCCTCTGGGTGTACGATAAAGAGCTCTGCCACCTCAATAACACACCTCCCTACAACAAAAGAACACATTTCAGGTCTCAGTACTGTACCATTCCCACACAATGCAGTTGATTCAAGGTAAAAAGACATTTTTTTACACAGCATGAAATTCATGATTGGGGTGAAAACAGAAGTCACATTTGTCTTAGTGATGAGAAAGTGGTGCTTTCATCTGACAGGCAGATAGGTGGGGTAGCTCTCTTTGATATTAGAGGAATTGCACAGTTTGAGGAAGGTAGACAGGCAGTGACAAATGTTGGGCAGTAACAGAACCATCACATTTCTTGTCGCATATAGGGCCATGAACAACATACTCCCATGGGTTCCAGTGCCACAGCCCTGCAATTCGCAAGGAAAAACACTTTTTATTAAAGTGAAAATTTTCAGGACCTGCTGTGTTTTTTTTTGTGTCTGACATTTACGGAAGATGTGTGTACATTCCTGGCTGAAAGAAGCATCGCTTAAGATAAGCCAGGTGTAATCCTGCACAATCTGTGGTCTGCATCTCACAAAGCGGTGATTCCTCCTTGTTTCCTCTAACAGGGGGCCCTGATGAGTCTGGCTTAGAAAGTGTGACAGGAGAGAAGATGGTACGAGCGCAGGGCAAAGGCGAGATCTCGGCCTGATAGTTTACACGGAAACATCCGGGGGCTTTTTGAGTGCTGATGGATTCCATTCAAGGTCACTTTGGTTAAAAGCAACAACATTTGAAGGAACAATTTGGAACTAATCAGGCTGGGCTTCAAGTGTTATTATCTTGTTTGGGATAAGAGGGTGCTTCTCAGAGGTTGAACAGGGCCTCTCAGGAAAGACTGCGGGCTGCCAAACGGTCAGATAGGCGTTAACGGACTGGGCAGCGTAGACGTACAGCGCCACGAGTCGCTACCCCCAAGGTATTCTACTAATCTCTCAAGTGGGAAATTAATCACCCTTCGTCTTTCACTCCAGGGAGCAGAATGAACACTTCTGTCAGAGTCCAATGGCGTTTACAACGTTTTGGAAGTGGTTACGAGAAGCAAAGAGTATGGTTGTTGGGAAATTACAGGAAGTCGGTTGACTCGGTTCTGAGTGCTTTGTGGGGCTTTTATATGCGTTAAATACAGCAGCTCTGTGATGTCTTGGTTTTTTACTGTGGAAATAAAATAAGACAACTGATAAAGGTTGCAGATACAAAACAATAATCACTGGCCGAAATCCAAAATAAAATACAATGTATTTATAGAGGACAAAGAAAGCATTCATTTGAAAGTATGCAAAAATGTCAGACTTAATAACATTGAAAACCCACAAACACAGGGGACCCTTCAACAACATGCGGTGGAGAAAAAACAACAGACATCCGGAAGAGTGATCATGAAGGTAATTACAATGAAGACAATGTTGCTGAGACACATGGTGACCTATAATTGCTGTCAGTTCAGGACTGGAGCCCTGCAATTGCCCCACAATCGGAGCCGAAGACCTCTGAGAATGGGAGCCATCATGAATTGCACACAATAAGAAGAAAATCACTATCAGATGGCTATGGGGGTCTGGGCGGGGGGGGGGGGGGGTGAGGCGGGGGATGGGGGGCTAGTATTTAAAAATTGACAAACACATCTTTGTTTGCTCTCTAGGATGTATCACAGGAGCATGGCTTCAAAATTAGTTGTAGTAACCCATAAAACCAATAATTCTATAATATTTATATCATAATTTTCTTCTTTCTTTGGTAAGTTCTGCAATTTCTGAACCGAGTTTGTGAAATTTTTTTTACTTGTGTTTACTTATAAAGTGAAGCTGCGCAAAGTCGTGCAGACACTTCTAATCTGCCAGCATGGATTAGGCCTTGATCAAATTCTCAAGCCGATTTCTTAAATCGGCGCCAAGGCAGCAAGCGCACTTTGGGCTTTAAAAATGTTTATGGACACCAGCAGTCTATCTGTCAGGCTCCTTCTGACATCTCAATACAGGTCAGTTTGTGAGAGAGAGAGCGAGAGAGCACGAGACAGCGAGAGAGACAGAGAAAGCGAGGAGATGAGAGTGAGAGAGAGCGCAAGAGAGATAGAGAGAGCTAGCCCCTGAACACTGGCTTTCTCTTCATGCAAAAGGCTCCCTCTCTCATCTATTAAAGCAGCCATCTGAGTGACACTTAGAGGTGCCTCTCTCAAAGCCAGCCCGGTTTCCTTGGCACAACTTCCCCCGTTTAAGGAAAATGAAAAAATCATCAGAACTGCACTTCTGCGTCCAGCACAGCAGAGATTACCCAGGGCCAACAGCAGCTGGCCAATCGTCTCAGCATCCAAGAAACACTGATTGCATTTGAGACGGTAGTCATCTGCATCTTTTTCCATACTGTTCCATAATGACAAATCCACATTCTTATTTCCCCTGGACATCCTTGATTAGCTAAAGAGGCAATTATCAGGTTTTTGCTGCACGCTAATGATTTTCCGCTGAATTGTTTATCAAACGAGCTCTGTTTCTTTCCATGACAACCTGCAAAGACTGCCTGAGTGGAGAAAGTGTTGATGATGTTTTCGGTGTGCGATGCGAGCGCGGTTTTGTAAACACAGAGGAGAGGGATGAGCGGGAAAGACAGGCTGTGGCTGTTTGAAGCGGAGCGTGTGGTGAGACGGCAGAGGAGGTGTACTTCCCACAGTTCCGACGGCACCTCTCTTCCTGCTCAACGTAAACTGAACCTGAGCCAAGGCCACAGGGCAGAAGTGCTGTGAGGTCCCCAGGTTGGCCACAACACAGCCAATCAGAACATAGGCAAACAGTGTCTTATCAGGCATACACAAGCACAGCGATAAGCGTGGCAGCAAAATGAGGTAAATTGGCAGATGCAACTGATTTCAAATGTCAAGTATGTGTACTGTATCAACACTATCAGTTTTGAGGAGGAAGGCAACAGCATAGAAATTGGACGTGCATGGTTATCCAATGCTGCATTTTGTTCCACTAAGAATCTTTATAGATCGTCAGACCATCATATGGCAATGAGTTCCAACGATTTTATCACAGAGGCGATCTGATCCATCATGAATTAAATGCAACCTTGAATGCATATTCATTTCAAGTTTCTGCATTAACAACAAGTTTGGCAACGGAATAAGTCAACAAACTGTTCTGTGAAATGTCAATTACAGTGAACCTATGACACATAAAGTTGAGAAGACAATACTGCTTTTTTGCTGGACCTTCTATTAGTACTTATATTAGTTGTCAGCAAAACTTTAGTCGTGGTTACTAAAGTTCAGGGCTGACTCATTGACCCCAGACACTTTGAACTCTCCCCAGGGGCCACACTGTGTGGTGCGCCAAGAGCAGGATTTAAACAGCACAGCAGAGAGAAGAAAAAACAAACAAGCTAATGGCCAAATGCATTAGACCGCTTCTTTAAAAACGAAGCCAAGCTCCGCGGGAAAAAAAAACAGCAGCTTGGGTGCCGCAGCTTCTGAGCATTAGTGCTGCGTTTCGCACACTTCATTTGCAGTCCGGTAAGCACGGCGAAGTTAAGGGCCACCACAAATGGAGCGGCGGGTTAAAATCTGCGGCTCATGTCAACGGCGGCCAGCAGCTGCTGGAGGCTTTCCTCAGCCAAGCACTGCATGGAAAGGGCTAGCACGTGTGCACCTGGTGTTCACCGCATCTGTCACCAGCAAGTCGACTGGTCTTCGGAGTTGAGAGAGTCCGGCCGAGAAGCGCAAGATCGAGTTGGATGAAGTGAGACGGGGGTCTCGAGGATGTCCGCTCCTCTGACCCTAAAATGGCAGGGGAACACATCAAAGACCCTCTCTATCAGCACCTGGGCTGGTGCTGAGCAGCCACCTGGCTTCAGGGATTACAGTGTGTCGTCATTGGCAAAGTTATTCATATTTATTCATTCGTAAGATGCTCTTTACTTTTAAGCAGTTGTTTATCCTTTATTTAATCAAGTGATATACAAATAAAAATATTTAAAGTGGCAGGCAGCCTATAATGTTTAAAGTACAACCCATTATGTAAGACAATATTGTATGTAATGCATATATTATCAATTAGTGTATCAATGTTTTTATCCAAATGACATACTGGCCAATCATGACATTATAATCATGACTAGTTCTGAAGCGCACTTCAGAAATAGTTCACACTACATTTGTGTAGTCCTACTAGTACCGACAAGTAAAATGGTAATGGCCAAAGGTAGGTCTTCTGTATGAATTTATTATAGCTATTCAGCATTATGATATACACTGTTGTAAAATATGTCGGTTCATCAAAAGAGTTAACCTGACTGTTTGCTCACAGTTAATATTTGAAAAAGAAGAATAGTTTTTATGATCTACTTATGGTTTTAAACTAATAAATGAGCTAGGATTACTCCTAAGGAGGGGGGTCTGGGGGTACTTGATTCTAAGTTTCAGTTTGAATAAAAGAAAGACAGTAGGGTTATTTTGTGTGCTTTTACAAATGTGTATCACAGACCATGTATTTTAATGGCCTTGTACTGTAGATCCAAATTCAACATTAACATTGGTGCTGCGACTCCACAGAGCATGGACAGAATCCAGTCATACATTTCATGGAATATTATTACAGAGGTGTTATGTGAAAAATTATATTATGTATTGTGTAAAAAAGAAAAGAGGAAATAGGAGTTAATGAAAAAAGAGAAATGGGTCGTCGGAGATTTTTTAACCAGGAGGTTTTCACCATAAGACACTGCAGACAAATTTAAAGGCTTCGTAGTTCCTGTGACAGAACACAACCATTGTTCCTCTGTCACATTTGTATTTAATTTAAAATTTTATAAAGGTTCCTGCATATGATATTGTAAAATAGGTAGGCTATAATTCAATGAATGCTGCCATATGACTAAAAGGGCCAAATGCTGTCATTGCTATAAAGATTAGTTTACAGCATCATATAGTAATGCAAAGTTTTTGCAAAAATTGCCCATTATAGGCCAAAACTGTACTATAGATGTTTTGTTCATTTCATTGATGGAAAGTCGAATGTCTCTACTAAATTAAGCCTTTAAAAAGTAAAGCCCTCAAATTCCATAAGACCTTTAAACACATGGAAGCTATTCAGTGCCATAATTTACAATTGTCAAAGGACCATGTATAATAATGACAACTCAACAAAATGTTAGCGTATCCTATGTTTCAATTCACAGACTGTTCTTCAGTTGTAATGCTACATTTCAATACATGTGAGTGACAATGGCAGCAATTTAAATAGCATTTACCATCTGTTTTTTTCTGTTAATTCTTTTAGAGGCATGCTTGGTAAACATTCCATCTAATATTAGAGCCATTCTAGGGGACAGGCTGGATGGAAACATTTCCTCTAATCAGAAAACATGCGTAATAGTACAAGGAATCACAGTTTTCCAGAATGAGAAATGTCCTGAGGTATAGAATGAGGTATAGAGAACTCGGCTACTGAATGCCATGGTCCATATTTGTGACAGCATTACCAATATGAAGAGCTATGCCAACTCTGTCAATTTGATTCGGATATAATATCGATAGTCAGTGGCTAAACTTCTGACTTGATCCAATAGCAAGGCCTATCACATGTCTCAGTATCATTTTGCTTGAGAGCTAGTCTAACACACCTGCTCGTGCAATAGCCTAAGTGCTTTCTTCCTGCTTAAAATTTGTGTGGCTCAACCTCTGACCTTAGCCAATGTGTGCCTACCGCAAATCTCGATATTGCATCACAAAACTACACGTAAACTGCCTGTATTTTCTTCTGGCTACAATGAAAGCATTGAGAGCTGAAACATGGATCTGTATCCATGGACACGGCTTTTGACTGACATGTGTATGCTGTCGTGATGAATGATCGATGGAACAATAAATAACAAATGTGGTGGTGATGACTGATACAAGGTGGATTGTTTTTAAATCAAATAAACACCGCTTAAATCAAATCGTGTGCAGTCTTTTTTTAAATCGTGTGCTGTCTTTTTTTATGCTTTCCTCACACAGGTGTGAGTGATGGCACCATTAGAGAAATCTACAGTCTATACTGTAGCTCGTCACACACTTGTGTATTACCACCCAAACTGTAATATTGTCGACATTCGAGTCAGTTGACATTTGTTCTCATTAAAATAACAAATATTTGTAACACTATTTTCTAAATCCTGGTTTGAACACAGAAAATAATATAATAATATACTTGAATAATATAATATACAGAACCGGTGAAATAACTGGAAAAATGTTTTGTCTCTTGGCACAAAAGGAAATTATTTCCTGCAGGAAAGTTTCTTTTCTTTTCTTTCTTTTTTTGAAAGCTCTAGATGCTACATAGATTTGGACTCATTTATTTTCAATGATTTAACTGAAGCTTGTTTGCTGATATTGCAACTGCTAATTGCCAAAACTATTATTGATTTAAATTATATTTTCTTCCCAGTGAAAGCTCTGTTTGTCAGCAACACTTCAACTATGAACAAACATGTGCTGGGTACTACAAACTGTTTCTCATAATTAGTAGTGTTTATGATAAATCGGCAACATGTATGAAATTAAAATTTAATTCATAATTGAAACCATGTCTGCATGCTTTTATGCATTGAGTTATTATCATCTGATTGGCCGATTAGAAATTTGCATTAACACGTGGGTGTACAGGTATACCTAATATATATACCTATGTATACCTATGTTTCTCAAAGCCACCAAACTCAGAATCCATAAGAACACACTTTAAACAGTGATCAAATTGACTGAAGCTTGCACTATAAATATTTTGTTTTGTATTTGGATTGATTAAACATTTTCAAATGCCCAGTATTGATAATTTGACCAGTTATTTACTCCAGGAATATATTATATAGCACAGTCGCAGTCCTACAGCTCGTGGATGCAATCTATCACAGCACATAGCATTTTATTACAGGTGACGTGTTAATCATCACTGCCTTCTTTACGACAT
Organism: Conger conger; assembly: GCF_963514075.1. Lineage (NCBI taxonomy): Eukaryota > Metazoa > Chordata > Actinopteri > Anguilliformes > Congridae > Conger > Conger conger. The sequence goes on along the minus strand of NC_083766.1, from coordinate 15,244,142 downwards.
CATGGCAATTGCTTGGTCTAAGGAAAAACACAGCACAGCATTTATACAAAGCCCTCCTCACCAATTTATGTATTTTAGAGGCTCCAATTATTGCATGAGATCTCAGAATTGCATTATACTAGAAACACCACAATTAACTGAATTAAGAAGATCTGCTTTTAAATTAGCTTATAGCTCATAGTTAGGGTTTTACAAGTAGTTTATGATCTACCTTGCTAGCTAGCTCACTGGCTCATATGGGATATTTCTCATTAGGAAGATCTGCTTTTAAATTATATGCATTTGGATTTCAATAAATAAAGCTAAATCGCCAGCTATGTTAGCTAGCTTGTCATAAACAGCAGCAAAGTGAGTTTACTAGGCTAGCCAGCTAGCTCTAGCATTAGCCACATGGCAGTGACAGCTAGCTAGCTTATAGTTAGGGTTTTACAAGTAATTTATGATCTACCTCGCTGGCTAACTAACTAAACATATGGGATATTTCTCATTACACATGACATGAGAGAACATGCAGTATCACTTGCAAGGTTATATGCAATACTGTGTTGATGTGAGACAACTTGTGTCTCCTTAAGATTTGTCTGAAGAAATATGCATTTCAGTAGGATTAAATCATGCATTGTTATGCATAATAGATATGAAAACAAACTCAATTCAATCAAGAATTTATCGTCAACGAACAGCAAAATAACACTTTTTTTCCAGTAGATGGCAATGGCGTATAAGAAATGGGGGTATGGGATTTTCTTTACTTTAGTTAGCTAGTGGGCCAACTAGATTCTTTAATGTAAGTTTTCAGCACAGGGTTTTTATCTTTAATGTATATTTACAATGACCTATCAAGTACTAATTGAATCTCCCGGTGTAAAAACTAAGGAAATAAATCACAAAAACTGTTTTAAGTTATATGTTTCCATTTGCTGAAAATCTCAAAAGAAATGAAATTGATCAGCCTTAATGCTAACATCAGACCTTTGGCAACATGCTAGAACTCTATAGTTCATATTCAGTTTGTACAGAACAATACCTTCTAATTTATATCACTCAGTGAGCACTTTATTAGGTATTTATTACTTATTTTTTAGACTTATTAAGTCTTCTGCTGCTATAGCCTATCCACTTAGAGGTTTGACGCATTGTTTGTTCAGATATGCTCTTCTGCATACCACTGTTGTAATGCGTGGTTATTTGCGTTACTGTCACCTTCCTGTCAGCTTCGACCAGTCTGGTTCTTCAAAGTCACTTCGATCACATTTCTTCCCCATTCTGACATTTAGTCTGAAAAACAACTGAACCTCTTGACCACTTCTGCGTGCATTTATGCATTTAGTTTCTGCCACATTATTGGCTGATTAAATATTTGCATTAGCAAGCTGGAGCTCGTGACGTGCAAGCTGAGATCTGCCAGATGCAACATTTCAATGTTTCTCCTGCACTTTTTGGAGCATTTCACATAGAAATCACTGCTTCAGTACAGCATCAGTGCTTCTCAGCAAAGTGGGCTGGCCCTGGGTATCAGACGCCAATATTTCAAAGGTTATCCAAAGGGTGGAAAAATTTATCTTGCAGTCAGATTTAAAAATTGTCTACGTTGTAAAATAAAAATGTCATTTTATATGGTTTGTTTTATTTTAACTATTAGCTAGGTCTACAGGACATCTGCTCACATAAATGTTAAAATCATTAGTGTATATCAATGGGGAAATACAGATTTGGTCGTGCATGTGTGTATGCATGTGTTTATGTATGCCGATCTGATGCTACACCTACTAAAAACCACCAAGATACAAGTCTTAACAAGCCTTTATGTCTTCTACAAACTCTTGATCAAAAACAACTGAAAGGAGCAGCTCCATGAAGCCATAGCTAAAATCAATATCATTAGCCATCACTGAAGACATATAACACAAAATATTTAAGATAAAACATTACAGTAAGGTACAACTTTATCAATGTACAATAGGCTTATCTATGAAGTTACGTATGAAGGACTGGTTTATAGAGTGACTGTCATAAAGGCTGAGATAGCTGCCAAGGATTTTTGCTTCTGGTGGGAGCCACTCCATTTTCAATCTTGTGTGCCTGGCTTTCATTCCAATATGCATGCAAGTGATTATATGATCTGTCACCGTTTATAAAAAAATTATTTTAAAAATTAAAATGACATTCTTGATACTATCAATATTACCTTAAAGGTTTTGATAAATTAGGGTCCAAGGGTTAAAATGTTGCTTTATAATTCAGTCACCATTTGCACCGATAAAAGTACTGGTAATTTTGACTATCAAGACAGAATCTAATTCTGCATTAGAAGAAAATCACAAATAAAAGTGAATAAACTATAATTGAATTAAAACAGAAGGTTGGGTCAGGTCTTTTGGAAATCACAATGCAGAACAAATTAAGAGACCAGTATTCCCCCTTAAATGTTCTTGCATTTGACTTCATCCATGGCAACTACTGAGTTAGACTTGGCTGGCATTTTTGTATGATTAAATACTTCTTGATTTGTTGGGCTATCATGTAAACTTCCTGTGTGGCAGTGTCAGGACTGCATTCTACACCATCTGTCCCAGGAGGGAGCATGCACGCATGCACGTGCCTACACACCTCTTGCAGATTCCCAGCCTTCTGAATATTAAACAGCAGTGAGTGCAGGAATGTCCCCTAAATTAGCAGCAGATGTTGTTAGGGTTTGGCTAAGCACTGTTTTGTCTGTAATCTGAGCTGTAAAATAACACAAGGCTGACAACTCGACTGGTGAACCTCCATAAGACAGAGGCCAGAGGCTCAAAGGCCTATGTGAAGCTTTGCTGTCAAGTAAACGTACACTTCATGCCCACTGACGAAGCATTTAGGGAAACAGAGCATGTTTAAGGACAGAAAGGATATGATAGGCTCTGAGGTGGTTTAATAAGAAAACTCAGTGACACCATTAAACTGAAAGTTTCAAGCATTTGCTCAGCCAGTCTTGTAAGGGGCAATGACTTGGTGTGTGTATATTTTAAGCTCCAATTACAAACATGCCAGTTGACTACTTAATGAACAGTACATAGATTTGATTATTAAAACCTGGCCATCAGAAAGATCAATCTAAAATGTACATTGCACATAACCTTTCCCTCGTTATAATGTAATCTCTCTTTGATCCAGAAATCCAACTTTTCTTTTGCATTCCTCCCAATATGTAACACAGATAGAGAGTCATCAGCTTTGTTTTTGTAGCTTGTCTGCTGGTCTCGTCTGAGAGATTAAGTCGAGACAGCCTGACCTTAACAGCACCCCAGCCAACTTTCACCTCTCATAGTTTCAGAGACCACAGTTTTTAGTTCACATGCAAACAAAGTCCTTAACCTGACTGATCCTGGTTACCAGCCAGCCATATCAATGCTGAGGAAAACCAGACCCACTGGGTAAACTGGGCCTGGATCAATGATAGGAATTATAGGCGAATCCTTTGTATGTCTGTTCTGATAAAAAGTGAGACACCTTTCATGTTAACACCATAAAAAACATACACAAGGTTACTCATATGACGTCTGCAACACACCGTGAAATAAACACTGTGAATGAGTCAGTCGGCGTGATTAACTCGAAGATTGTCACAGAAGAGGAGGATCTGCTGTTTATCCCAATCCGTTGGATTCGGGATAAGCAGCCCATGGACCAGAGAATGATACAGTACTTGAATGAACAGACTGTGCAAGATTTATGAATAAAAATGCAAATCATAGATTCCTAGCTAATAGAAAATGGTTGTTTAATGGAATCTAATCAGAATGTTCCAGAACAAGTTTCAAGACAAATCATCTCAAATATACTCCAGGTATATTGCATACAAATCTACTGGCAACATCGCCTGATGGTGATCATTATCTGTGAAAAATCATGTAGGATACATGTCTATTAATACAGTTCCCAATGCAAGTCCTGAAATTCCATGCTTAACTTTCCAAATAAAAATAACATGTCAATTCACAATTCAATTTAACATTCTGGTAATCAAAAAAAGCTAGCTGGGCTAATCAAAGCCACTCTTGACAGAATGTCAGGTTTCCCATACCTTTTTATTAGTATGATTTTATGTGCCAGTTTACAAACCTCATTTCCAGTCGAATCTGCACCAGTGAAAGGGTAGCATTCCTGTGGGACATTATTCTGGGAATTATTGGAAGGACACAAATCATTTAATCCACTTAAGTCACTGTGATGGTGTTGATGGTGATGGTGATCACATAGTAGAAAATGGCCTCTTGATGAATCCTCAGCCAGCCTGTAGGCATATTGCTGTTAATATACAGAAATGGTACACTGGCACACTGGTCACCCTTATAGTTTCACTTGTTAATGGTGTACCCTTCACCCTTCAAAGTGTACCTGCATCCCCTCCACCTTCATCCCGGCCCTCAAGGGAGAGCCCCCCTCATTTATTATGTGTTCTGCACTCAAGAAGGAAATACTTTCTTCACTTTGTATGTTTTGACTATTATTTTCTCCTTCATAGATTCCCTCTGTTTTTCTCTTCTGTTTATTTGCTGTATAAACTGGCAGCTCTGTCCCCAGTTTCCACCCGGAGCAGAGTGGACATGGTAAAAAAAATGACCCCTCCCCGACACACTTCCACTAATGTTATTCAACATAGCTCACTGTTTATTTACCCAGTGACTCTGGTTGACATAAGGGTCTCGGAGTACCTGTCAGAGGGTGAGTCATGCAAGCTGGCAGAAGACCATGACCTCGGTCATAAACTCAACTCCAGCAACTGCCATTTGGTCTTGAAAGGCACTTTTCCGGAGTGCTTAGGTACTGTCAGTCAGGAGAGTGCATCCTCCTTAAAAAAATAACGTGTTTGCTTCTTTTCCTTGCACTGTGTTCCTATTAGTGGATTTTACTGATTGACTACCAATTTACATTACCGAAGCTTTTAGCTTTGTCTGGGCATGAAATATGAAAACCATTAGCATTAACTGATATTACATTAAGACAATTAAAACAAGCATAAATGTACAGCCTCGTGTACTATTTAATTTATGTAATATTTCATAAAGGTGAGTTCTCACTATTAAATGAAAGACCGTTATGTGCTTCTTGTGGCGGCACGGATGGTGCAGTGGGTAGCACTGCCGCCTCACAGCAAGGAGGTCCTGGGTTCGAATCCCCGTCGGCCGGGGCCTCTCTGTGCGGAGTTTGCATGTTCTCCCCGTGTCTGCGTGGGTTTCCTCTGGGTACTCCGGTTTCCTCCCACAGTCCAAAGACATGCAGGTTAGGCCGATTGGAGAGTCTAAATTGCCTGTAGGCATGAGTGTGTGAGTGAATGGTGCGTGTGCCCTGCGATGGACTGGCGACCTGTCCAGGGTGTATTCCTGCCTTTCGCCCAATGTATGCTGGGATAGGCTCCAGCCCCCCTGCGACCCTGATTGGGATAAGCGGGTTCAGATAATGGATGGATGGATGGATGGATGGATGGATGTGCTTCTTGTTCTGCATCTAATTGGGTGCACATCTTCTCTTTTACATAAGTTATCAAGAAATAGGTGACAAGCTTGGGAGGTAAGAGCAGTTGACTGGCAATTGGAGAGTTTCTGCTTTAATTCCCCGCCCTGGATGTGTCAAAGTGTCCCTAAGCAAGACACCTAACACCCGATTGTACCCGATGAGCTTGTTGGTGCCTTGCATGGCAGCCGTTGGTGTATGAGTGTGTGAAAGAGAGGCATTAATTGTAAGGCACTTTTAAAATAAGCGGTCAGTTTAAATGTTTTCAAATTTAGAAAATCATCATTTCTTGGGTCCAAGGGCTTTGTTTCAGAAAATCCTAGAATCCTTGATATTGATATTTTGATCCCTTGATCCATTATATTTCAGCAAGAAAGTGTGCTATGGTTACATGTCAACCATAATTCAAGATCTTTAATAAATACATATAAATCTTGAATAAATAAACTTTAACTTTAAATTATTTTAACACAAATCTACCTGACCCCAACAATCATAGATATACATTACTGTGCTCTGTTCAGCTCTGTGATTGAGTGTTAATGGAAAACTCAGGGTTTATTATCTGATGTTTGCAATATATTTTACTTTATTGCTATTTCCAATTTTTCAGTCGCTATCCTGTCAGGCTTCTTCTGGACTGGCTCCTGTGCATTATTTTCCTACATTACACAACTCCTTTCAACACCACCCTTTGTGGTAAGGGGCACAGTGCACATAGCCAGCAAGATTCACATCAACATTTGCTAGCTAGCTAGTAGTATTTAGCTACAAGACAAAAAGCTAATTTGGAGATTGTGGCCAGATCCCCAATCCTCCATGAAGGCATGATGGTGCATTCTGGACTATTAAGGCTGCTAGCACAGCAGAAACATCCTTTTGATAAAACAAATAATCACATTTTCAAATAGTTTTTGCTGATGCCCATGATTTTGCTTCTTTCATACACCACCCATTCCCCCCTCCCACCCCAAATGCACACCAAGGGCAAAGATTAAAAGGCCACCCTAGTCACTGACTGATGACCTGTAACTCTTGTCACTGCTGGTCAAGTCAAGAAGGACAAGGCAACAGGCCACTCAGTGTTACAGGCCTACCATTGGGGTTAACAACAATCACCCTGAAGCTTTTACTTAATTTGCAGACATTTAGCAGTGGCTAGCACCACTCCATTGGAAACAACAACAATCTTAACATGCTTAAGCTCTTTATTCATTATTATTCCATCCATCATTTAGCCATTGTTTAGCACAACAATTAAACCATTTGAATCAGCAGTGAGAAAGCATTAACTGTTCACCACAAATATAAACCTCCAGTGTAAGTTTCTTTTTCCTCAACAGTAATATATACGTGCATGTTTAGTTGGGTTTCACAAAATGTTTAGTCTACCAAATTGATTCCTTTATTAATTCAGTTGGCTTCCATGCGGGGTACTTCATGTGGTCATAAATGCTAATTGTTTTGCTGGTTAGAATTTGCCCAGAAGCCAACCACTCAACCGGCCAACAAATAAACAAACAAAATGATTGGTGTTCTCAGTTTCCCAGCTGTCACTGTTCCCCCGTGAGGCTGAGACGGAAGAGTTTTTGCTTGACTCTTGAAACATAAATCCCGCCAAAGAGCTGCACCTGACCCCGGAGGTCACTGTCTACCCCCAATCCCCAAGTAAAATCCTTACTTTTCCCTTGGGTGGAACAGGAGTCGTGCCTGCATATCAGCCCCTGGGGGGTGTCTATGGGGAGGGACGGGGTGGTCTGGCCCACAGTGGGCGGCGGTTAAGCCAAGTGGATCAAACCATCTAGCGTGTTAGGGATGATTGAACACCACAGGCCCAAAGCAGAGTCCGCTTGTGGATTATTTTATCTGCTCCATTAATGCGGCATTTTTCAACAAGACTTCAACTACAAACATACTGAACTCAATTTATGAAGGTTGCAGTCTGTTATGCATGGGCAGAGGAGCAAAGCAAAATTATACCCATGTGCAATGAGCTGTTGAGTCTGGGCTAGGCTCCATATGGCAGGTCTATCTGAGCAGGCACTACTGTAAAACACATTCCATTGAGTTGCTTTGGTGTCATTTGGATACAGAAAAGCATATCCTTGTGAAACAAAGAAAAAACTACACAACAGAAAGACAAAGACAAAACCACAAGAAAATTAAAGCAAATATTTGACATACTTCATAGACAATGAAGTTGACCCTTGAAATGACCAGCTACCAGCTGTTTCAAAACATAGCTTGAGCTGGTGAAACCATGTTGAGTATGGAGCTGGTCTGAAGTGGTCAACCAGCTACTAGCTGTTTCAAAACCTAGCTAGAGCTGTTTATTTCAGCAGGGGAGCTACATTGTTGTCTGGCCCACAGTGAAGAGGTACATTATTAGGAGAAGCCTGCGTAGAGGGCAGAGATGACTTCTGAAACCACATAAAACAACTGCCACACATGAGCATCTCCATGTGACAGAAGTGACAATGAGGTAGGTATGGGCCTGAGGAGCAGGTCACTGGAGAGTAAATCAAGCTGATGAAAAAGAATGGGTTTAGATCCACAAGCTTGATGCACCATGGAAACTCAGCAGAAACTTAAGAGACAGAGGAGAGGTTAAGTGGCCGCAAAATTAGTGTCACTCTTCACTCTTGCGGCGGTTGAGCACACACCCCAGTCTCAGTGTTTGCTGAACACCAGGCAAGGGACGGACCGCAGGAAGTGCAGAGCATTCAGGGAGAGCCGCAATCGGCTCCAGGGCCTCCCACACAGCTCCCCGCTCTTAACTGCACCTCACACAGTGTCTCTTTTGTGTCAAGCATGGCTCAAGAGGCCCGTGACTATTCATCAAAGGCCTGGAAAAGACTGTGTGAGTATGTCAATGCGAACCACGTGCTAACACGCATGCCCAGGCTGCTACATGGCATGGCGATGAGCTTTTTACCAAGGTCTCCCTAAGGAGCGTATTAGTTGCTCTCATCCGTTCTCCCCCCACCTTCGTCGACCTCATCGCTCGTTACAGGTAGTGCAGCCTCTCTTCTTCCACTTCCACCAATCCCCTGTGTGGCAGCAGAAAAGGAAGACATCTTAGTGTTGTGATGCAATAACAGCAGGGTTCAATGAGTTGGCAACTCTGCTGAATCCCCCTTGTCATTCCAACAGGCTTCACACAGTGAAATCACTAGAGCATCACGCATGTATTAATTTCTTAATTTTGTAGTCTAGGTTGAGGAACAGTGACTAGGGCCCACAATCAATGAGCATCTATTTAAAAATACTCTGGTGGCCTCCTTAATGGATTCTCCTGGCGAATGACAATCATAATAGTGTCATTAGGGTATGATGTACAGACACTGTATTGTATTGCACTGTATTGTATTGTAAACATAACTGAACGAAAAAAAGAACCAAGACTTCATCTCTTATTCGTGGTTTTAATAAAAGAAGACAATGTGCCAGTAATTTGAAGATGATCCTGATTACTTCTAACCAGTTTTTTCATTGTGAGTGACCACCCATTTTAAACTGGGATTAAGATGTGAGAGCAGGTAGCTTGATATGCACTAGCTAGTCAAACTTGCACTAAGATAAAACGTGTTCACAGGAACTGATTCTGCTTGTCCTTTGTTGCAGGACTGTGAGGGTAAAGGTTGTACTGCTGCTCAGACAAGTACTTCCTGAGATGTGACACGACAGGAAGGAAGTTTGAGGAGGGTCAGAGGTGGAGGCTGAGAATGCTACAATGCGTCATTCAATATACAAGGAACTTTTTTATAAGGTTGACTTTCTAAACAAGAAATGGCACAGGTGTCTTCAAAGCAAAGGAAATTACATCACAATTGCAACCACCAAGTTGGAATCAACTCCCTGAAGACCAGGAAACCTAGGAAACCAATTTCCCTCCTTATGAATGCCTCTTGGCATGAAAACCCTTGCCCGCACGATAACCTCTCGCAGACAATGATGTGAGAATGGCGAGGTCCTGATTTTGCTTTAGGGAAGTTCCCAACTTAAAAGTGCATCATGTCGCCAAACTACTGGAAAGCTTCCCTCAATCAAATGTCCCAGGGCCACTCCTTCACCTGTAGTAGGCAATCTCCATATCCCGGGTCATCTTCTCAGTCAGCAAGTCCTGGTAGTCTCCACACTGATCCTTCATCTGTGCCCCCAGCTGGGCCTGGGCAGCCTCCAGCTCAGCCAAGCAGTCCTGCCAATCAGAGCCGGGCGGGTGAGGCACACCGAGGCCACCGGGTAGAGACTGACCTGAGTCTTTTAACTGATATCCTCAGTGGAGACATATTGACAAACACTGCTGCTACGAAACCCAAACAATCAATAGTCAACTGATTTCTGTGTTTGTGTGTGTGTGTGTGTGTGTGTGTGTGTGTGTGTCCATCTGTCTGACTGTGTCTGTACCTCCAGCTCCTCGACCTCCTCCAGGTAAGCAGCTCTCCTCTGTAAGATTGTGTCATCCAGCTCCTCTCCGTATCTCTCCAGCTCCGCTAGCTCTTTCTGCAGCTCAGCAATCTGTACAGAGGCCCGCAGATGGACACGATTACGCACATACGAACTGATAACGTCTACACTAATAGAAAAGTCTGCTACTGTACAATATGCATGCATACACTGTCAGCACACAATTACTCAACAAAGGAGAAAAGCAGATTGCATGCAGACCCTTGCCTGTGTTTCAACCTCAATCTAGTGGATGAAAATCATTACGGTGCCCCTTTGATGGAGACAGACAGGTAGACACACTCAGCCAAATGCTGTATCCCCAGGGCAAGGGTAATGAGGTAACTTCGAGATGACTTGATCAAACACACATGTAAAAGACATATTACCACTGTGTTTGAGCACATTTGGGATTTGCAAGGGGTTCAATTAATTTTCTTATGTCTAAAACTAATATACTTGTTATCAATCTCAAAGCATTTTGCAACCGCATACAAACCAAAACATTCAGAAGAAAGGTCAGATCATATTAATTGTCACCTTGTAAGAAACAACACATGAAACGTTCCTAAGCACAGCCATTGCTGTGAATAATTACTGTAATCAGGGAACTTAAACAATGTCCAGTCAGAGACGAATGATATTTCAGTGGCTGGTTTCCCTCTCTCCTGGATCAGAGAACATTATAGTGTAGAGGTTATTAACGGGGCGCTGAAACCCGGATCGTGGCTGCCCCTGTAAGCAGAAGCCTGACCCCCACCTCCTACCTCCGTCTACCCACACCCCTGAAAGAAACACAGCCTCTGGCCAGCCAATTCCCATCTCTGCTGAGCTGTGATTGGCAGACTCGAAAAATACCTGCTTTTCCACCACACGTTTCCGTGGGGAGTCATTCGTCACCAGAGACACAAGGGTTCGGGGGAGGGGGTGGTGGTAGGGGGGAAGACCACATGGATGAAAGCATCATCATGCATCCACGTGTGTGGTTGATGATAGAAGAGGATACGGGTGCATGAACATCCTTGCGATTTCAGGGGTGGTTTATTTACAGAGAGGAGGGCGCGACCCTGTCCAATCAGAGCTAGGGATGGCACATTTGTAACAACTCATGTACAGGCAATCGTATTCATTGCGTTTAATTTTTTTCAGCTGTGCTTAAAGGCCAGACAGATGACGGATTTACAACACAAGTCTGTCGCTGACTACCTGAGTCTCAGATACAGGATGTTGTGTCTATGGGGCCAGTGTCCTCTCCATTGGTACAATTATTTGGCTTTTGTTTTTTGTTCTCTAAAAGACTCAACTCTGGTCTTTGGTAGCGCTGTCATGTTACTATTACAATTTTTTGTCAAGCTACGCTAATACCCAACCATTGAATGCAGGTTTGCTGCCTGCCTCTTTGCAAAAAAAGGCCAATGGCGCAGTAAATAAGCTTCGCTGCTCCATTCAACACCTTCACAGCGGTGACCAGGCATTGTAAAGCAGGTACTAGTCAGTAGTTCTTCACACATATCAGTGGGAAGTTGGACATGCTTGTCTGAGATGCCACAGTGAGCAAGTATTTGTGGGCAGGAGGGTTATTCACCTTTGTTTTCAGCTCGTCCACCTTTGACATGTCCGCCATTCTTGCTCCAGAGAGTTTGGCCTTCGTGCCCTCATCCTGCTCGCCCACAGCGATGCCGGCCACCACCTTAGACTTAAACTGAGGATGCACAGTACACTCAGCTAAGAACACACATTTTCACTCATTAGGGGGAAAGACGACACTTGTGTTCCCCTTGTGCAATTACCCAGAGAAATTAAGGAAGTAAAGTGCAATCAACTTGCCCTTTCTCCATCCAGACCACTCAAATTAACCATAACCCACTGTTAATTTCACTCCAATTAAGCACTTCAGAGGAACAAGCCGGAAAACAAATGAATAGCTTTTGGGTATCCAGGTGTGCCAAAGGTTGGTCCGTAGTCACAATTATAGCTGAATCGCTATTTGCAATCAATTGTGACTGAAACAACTGCACCCTGAAGCTCACTAATTGAGTCCAGACCAAGTGATCAGCACTGGGCTCCAGCTTGCAGACAGAAAAGGATGGAAAGAATGAAAGATGGATGGATGGAGGGAGGGAGAATATAAGTCAGGCAGGATGTTGGTCCCTGTAGAATTGGGCCAGAGCCAAAGGTCCCTTCTCTCCACATTTCAAGTTGCCCTGCCCTGTTTGAACCACTGTGGCTAGAAAACAAATGCTGAAGTCATGCTCCATTCTGCCCTATAGCCTCTACTCATCCCCTCTGCCACAGCAAAACACTCAAATCAATTGCATCCACACTTTAACCCACTAACTCATAGCCCCCACACTCTACCCCACAGCATCGACACATCAAAGTCTCTTTACTCTAGCCCTGTACCCCACAGTGTCCCAGTGACAGATTGCTCCAAGATAATTTCATTGGTGCTCTGTACAGCACACCCAGGACTGCCAGATTGCGCTTCTGTGCTGTGCCAGCATACCTGACCACAGCCTATGGTACAAAAGCTCAGATCTGTGGCTCTCTGAGCTGATGGTAAAAGCAGTAGGAAGGTGTGGCTGTGATGCGAATACCTGCAAGCTTTTGGCCAGCTGACAGAAATATTCCTCAATATCCAAGATGGCAGGGGTGACATCAGGGCTGGAAAACTCCAAGGTTACCACGGGAACAGCCATGGCAGGTTCAGCCATGTTCTCAACCCTCTGAGTACATTAGAGAACATTAAGGGCCCTGCGTGCCTGTCTTCAAGTTGCAATACCATCAAATGATTTATGAAGCAAATATGCGGCACTTAAGAAAATCACATGCAGTCAAACATTTATCATGGGAATATGAAGTGTCTGGAAATACTATTTTCATTCCATATAGTCCGTCATATGGAGTTATTGTTCCGGGCCCAGAGGGAGTGTGCTAAACGCTGCGTAAGTTAGCTTTACAGAAAACCGGGCAGGATGAAGCAGGGAGGATGAGGAAGAGAGAGAGTGAAAGCGAGGAAAAGACAGAGAGATAAAGGGATGAAGAGAGAAGGCAAGGGCGACAGAGAACGGGAAAGAATGGTATGGGGATGAAATTGCTGTTTATCGGCATTGGGCCTGGTTGGTTGGTTGTATGCATGGCATCTACGTTCTCCAGGCTTTGCTGTGTTCTAGGGCCACGGGCAGCGGTGCATGGTGAGATTCCCACTCAGCACCAATGCTGAGGGCCATCTGTGCCACTCTGCTGATGTTCTCTTCATCAGCGCCACACGGCTGGTTCTTTAGTGCACTTTGAGACTAAGACACTTTCTAAGCTACAGAACAAAACATTTTGGAGCTTTTTCCTACCATCATCTGCCAATGGAAATGCCATTTCTGCTTGGACTAACAAATCTCACCGACTCATACTCCACCCGCATCATGGCAAGCTGGTCTTCGTAGATGCCCGCTTGCTCCTTCAGGGCCAGGCATTCTGCGGTCACTACATCAACATCCTTCATTGGACAGTAGAGTGCAAGGTAAGGTAAAGCACTTACAGCATTTTAAGAGCTCTTTTTAAGTTTATTTTGATGAGTTTCATCCCTTCTGACCAGCCTCAGTTTGACTTCAACACACTAGTGCAAGGATCTGTACCCCTGGTCCTGGACATCTGCAGGGTTTTGTTGTTACTCTGCACTTAAATTACAGCAGTTGATGACTGTTAAAGTTCACCTGTTTACTTGGGCCAGAATTTGGTGACGATGTTAAGGCACAATAGGTAATTTCGGACTTCTAACGGTCAATAGAGGAATTGTAGCAACAAATACCGGCAAACCACAACACTGTTTATCTCTCCACCTTCTCTGTGAAGATGCTGGCATTGACCCCCAATGCCAGTGGCAATTAGAACCAATTTTCAACCAACGGGCATGAATTATTGTGCAGCTATACAATGTTTTGGTACAGAGTGTCAGCCCATCAACTGTATAGTTTGAAACCCAAATTCAAGGACTATAAACACAGGCAGAGGTTGAGTCAACATGTCAGTGAGCTTTTTTCAATGATAGGAAGGGATTTACAATGGTCTTGTAACAATGTTTAAACACAAAAATCTTTAGCTTTAAGGTGAAAATACAGACCCCTGTACAATCTAGGTGTGGAAGCATCCTACAAGAGCCCCCCCACTTCATCGACCAAACCTGTCCTCATTCCTTCCCACCACCGCCTACTGCAGGGGGCAAATGGGAGGGGGGTTAATTAGGCACAAATACCTCTTTCTCCAATCCATTCTAGTGCAGAGCTTTTAGCTCATCCAGCTTTTTAAGCTGCTAATTAATTGATGATGATTTAAATTACTTTGGATTCTCTGCATTTGCATTTGAATGTACTGGAAGGATCAGGGAGCTCAGAAACCCTGTGCGGTTCCTGAACATATGTGTCCCTGATGTACGAGGCCTGGGCCGTCTGTTCCCTTATCTCTGCACAAACACAAGCCGGTAATTGGGGAGAGTCTGAGCTCTGTCAATGCACTCTAAAGAAATCCCCCCCCCACCCCCAAAGATCTCATCCTACTCTTTGGGAAGAGCTTATAGGTTTTGAACAAGCCTCCTCTATTGTGGATTTTTTAATGCAAACCAGCAGCGACGGTGGAGTCTCTGCTGGTTTGGAGAGTCTCGGTTGGACTGCTGTTCAACTATTCCACTGCCAGTTACTGAACACAGAGGTGGCCAAACACTGCACACATCAGACCTGCTGTTGTTCCAGTGTTTAGTCAGAGGCTTCCTCTGAATTAGTGAAAGACAAGCAGCCAAGAGCGGCGTGCGATCACCGACAGAGATGCAGGAGCACCTGCTGTCCCTCAGATGTGAGGAATTTAACAGGGCGGTATTTGAGATGGCAAGATGATTTTTATTGTGGTTAGTGGCCACAAGCCAAGAACTGGCCACAGAAATGAGAGATCAGCAGCTGTGCTGATGTGTTGCCGAAACATTTGATTACTCTAAGAATCAGTCCAAACCTGGAAATGGCGACGCAGTACAAAGGGCGCTGGACCAACAGTGCCACCTAGTGGGGCAAACACGCTGCACCAACTGCTTATTATTTAGAATGTTCTATGGAAGTACAAATTGGGCAGTGCAATACTTTATTTCAGGATTTTTTTTCTTACTTAAAGGAAAGTGTGCTAAGCTAAACAAAACCATGTTTGCTTACTAAAAACTGTCTTCCTTGGCCTGAGTGGAGAGGATAGTTATTGTTATGTCTAGCATATACAGAAACAAGAAAGGATAAACAAAAGGGTTACAAAAAGGACATAGTCAGGAGAGTTGGCCACCGAGACATTACCAGGGCGACATCCTCCCTCTCCAGGCAGATCAGTGACCTCTGCTCGACAGCCTCAGCATGCTGCACCTGCAGAAGGTCCAGCTCTCCCTTCAACATAGCGACATCACACAGGATCTGTTCCTACAGGACAATGAGACCACGGTCACCAGACCCCTCAAGGACATAGTCTGTAGTTTATTCTGAGCCTAGATTAAGCGCCGTCTGAATTTATACCAATCCTGTGGAGCATTTTTATAGGGGAGTGGCTGTGTGTGGAGTTTCATGAGGAAAGCAGCATGACCTCTTGTTCTTTAAGAGGACCCTGCAGCCATAGTGCAAGACTTCTCCCTGCGGGTGACCACTGATCGTTCAGCACATCCCAGAGAAGTGAGGCAGCAGGCTGACTAGACGGTGATCGGTGCTAAAACAATATTGCCAAAACAAGGAAAAGCAGCTGTGTGCTGCTTTTGGTTGCAGTGCCATCTAGTGACCAGACAGGGAACACTCGGGTGTTTGCGCAGAAGGACAGCGCTGCCTTTGCAGGTTTACAGGAAGCTAAGATAATTAATTCTAGGTAAACGCTGTATGGACCAGGGTGTGCTAGGAAGTCAGTATCTGTTTCTGGATTTAATACCTTAACTTCTGCTCTTCATGAATAAATTACATCAGGTGAATTGACATTGGCTCAAATTAACACTCTTCCTGTGTCACTGTACAAATGTTTTATTGTCTATCTAGAGCACAGATGAAACAACTGGTGTATACAGCTGCCTCAGTATACAGTTGAGTGTAGGATGGGAAGGAATGGACAGAAACCCAAAGGTGCATACATACCAGCAGAGGTTCAGAAAGTAAGTCCTCCGGTATTTTGATCTAATCACCTAGTTTTACCAATTAGCACAATTCTTCAGCAAGGAACTAGAACTAATTAGTGAAATTAGTTGGCTGAGTTCATGGGTGGAAGATACGACATGTAGGAGGTTTATTTATTGGAACGTTTTCTGAGGGCAACATTAGATGTGACTGGTTCTATCAATCACCCAATCAAGAAAGCGAAGAGTGACCCATTACAGAATGATAGAAATTCAGATTGCCTTTCCCCAAACCCCCTGGACTGAAAAATATTATGTTATTACAATATTTATTTTGAGTGAAAAAAAAGAAAAAGAAAGCCTTGAACCCAGGGGCACGTTCAATTGGAAAATGTTCTTCTACGGTTTGTGAGTTGAAGGATATGTTTCCTCCCAATGGTGTTAAATGTTTTGCAACAGGCTTTGAGATGTTTGCTTCTGTTTGATGGGTGCCAGGGGTGTAGCCCGAATCAATAATGGCATAGCCTATGCTTTAAAGCCTGGAGAAAAACTTCTCAGATGCTATAGGAACAGATCATACTATGTCAATGAGCCTGACCACAGTTTGCAACAGGATGTTCAAGACACAACCGTTTCTATTTAAATAAACGTGGCCCAGCTCTCCTGTGTCAGATAACATGAGGCAAAAAAAAAAAAAAAAGATTAGATCAGATGTTGTCCTCAGACCACATTCCAATAAATATAACTCCTACATGCAAAGAGACGCATGCAAGGACTTTTACTCCCCCCCCCCCCTCATTATTCAATGAGTCTGAGCCTTAATAATCTGAATGGTGAAATACTGAGGGCCTCCAGCATATGGCTGGCTGTGTTCACTATGTCTTTTAATTCAATCCAGTTCATCCAGTTATAGTCAGTTTGGATAGCACTCCCAGCATAAGACACTGTTCAAACAGCACTTGCAGTGTACGGTGAAGTTTTTGGCATAGCACCTTCTCTCTGCGTAGTCGCTCCACCACCAGCTCCAGACCGCATTCAGGCAGTCCAATGGAGATGGCAGTCTCCTGTTTGCTCAGTTTTTCCTCCAGCTCCAGGATCTGGGCCTCCAGAGACACATTGTCTTCCTCCAGACATCGGGCCTAAAGGAGCAATGACTCAAGTCACACCACCACAGAACATGGGCCCAGAGTGCAACTGAATGTCAGAGGCTCTGGATGCAGTGCTACACTGGTAACAGTCAAAACGTGTATTTCCACAACGGTGAGATACAGGCATTTGTAGCTGGGTTAGCTTGGCTCATTCGCTAGTAAAAGCACAGTGAAGTGCTGGAAAGTGAAGGCTCGTAGCAGGTTACTGAGACAACACCCAATTCAAAATAATGCCCTGTTGTAAAATCCAGCTACCAACTTTCAAAACCTAGCTTAAGCTCTTTTTTTCAGCAGGGTGTTATTTTGTATTGAGCTGACTGATAACACATTCTCAGGAATCCTTAAATAAGTGAGCAGCCTAGGGTTAAATTCTACCTTGGACTCAGGCAAATCTCTAACACGTTACACATACAACAAGTGTTCATAACACAAGGTAGCAACCTGGCGACACCTCATAGCATCAGCCTGCTTATTTTACTTCATTTACTCACATACGTACACAACACCTGGAAACTGTTTTGCACCCTTAAATTTATCCTAGCAGGGAGGGTGGGTCCATATGGTCTCACCATTTCAAACAACAGAGCCAGTCGGTCATTGAGTTCAGCAATCATGACACGTTCCTTCTTAAATTGAGACATGCCTTCTCTGTTCAGAGCACGGGCTGCTTTAAAGTCAGGCTCCTCCCATTGGAATTCTGTTGTCCTGCCTCTGCAAAACAGACAAATCCAAGTGTATTTGGTGGCAGGTTTCCTTCCTGGTATACAAACCATTGTGGTCTCACCCTTGGACATTAATTTCCTCTGGCCATACAACTGGCAGTTTACTATTGAACTACTGTCTCTAGTTTAAGACAAGCACATCTGCCGTGAAATGCACAAGCAGCCAGAGGGGGACTCTGACCTGGCGGAGGAGAGGTACCGCCCCCCAGACGGCTGGCTGGCCCACGGCTCCTCCTCGAACAGCCGGCGGTACAACGATACTCTCAGCATGGCGGCGGGGTGACGGTGCAGGAGGCTCTGGCACCAGGGCACGGCAAGGGCTTATGTACAGGAGAGACGGGAATCTAACACACGGGTGAGAGACCTCTCACAGAACGCGGACCGAGCCCAATATGCTTGACATCAGCAGGCAGGGATTTCACAAGGTGCAGACGTAAGGCAGAGGCCATTATCGACACACATACAGTACGCCCTGCAATTGACCATGGGCAATTTTGACATACTTTTGTGTGATAGCCAAACACTCAAAGAGACCACTGAAAAGCAATTGCTGTTGAAGATGATTTTACGTACTGTGCCTTTATATAATCTTCTGACAAATGCTAGTCAATACTGGACCATTTTATACAGGTAAAGCCATATATAATCCACATATAATCGGTATTTTTTCTCTGTGGAATGGCGTAATACACTGGTATCCCACACCCTGGTTCCTAATCCCACACTGGGCCCCCCTAAAGGAGCTCAGTTTGGGGAGTTGTATTTTTTTCCCTCATCTCCCCCCATTGTTTCTTTCTTATCTAATGATAGTTCTCCTGCTCCTGTCTCCCTCCCCATGTTGGCCACGAAATGGCCACTATGTTTCTTGGACGGGATGAAACTGTCAACTGTAATTTCGTTGCTCTGTACTGTGCAATGACAATAAAGCTATTATATTCTATTCTATTCTATATATGCTATGTTGAGTATATATGTACATACCTGCAAACACTTATAGTAATATCATGTCATATGAACACATCAAAACTTTCTTCCGCACCATTTTGTTCTCTTCTTCAAAGGCAAAGGCGAGAGCAAGCTCCCATTTTTAATCAAAGTATGTTTTCAATGCACTGGACAAGAAATGCATTGAAATAAAACCACTTCCTTAATGCCTGTCGAATGACTCATGGTTAGAACAAAGATGAAAATTGCCTGAAAAAAAAACTAAGGAAGGAAAGAAAGAAAAACAGCAAGGAGGACATCTTTTTATTTCCATTAAATAAATAAAAAGTACCAAAAATAATTGAGACATTCTGACCAAGGGGTGTGCAAGAGGGCTTGTTTTTTTGTTTTTTTTTGTATTTGCATATTGCACCACACATAACACAGAGCGTTCTACAACCAAAATCTGCAGAGGACCATGGGGAACAAAGAAACCCCACACCGAACCTGCAAACACACACACAGATGCAATGACATCTCCCAGTCTGGCTGCATGTAGTCTGGTCCAGGCAGTGCCCCGAGTATGCCAACACCATAGCCCCGATACACAGACCTGTTGTATGTGTACCCCCATGCTAAATGCCACTTCATACAAGATGTGATGGGTCGATCTCTTGCCACTCCTCATCTCCTGATGTCTGCTGCCATGGGGATTTGCATTAGAGAGTACTATGAAACATACATAGGTAATGTTTAATGAGGATACGGGTCCTTTAAGGCATTCAGCCACGGGGGTTTCCACAGAAAACAACAGTCAAGCAAAGCATTTAGTGTGCGAGTGATACAGCACTGTCCACCATCAGGTTGAAACAAGTATACTTGTAGTGGAAAAAAAGGCAAAACTGATGGTGAACTAAAAAAAAAAAAAAAAAGGTTCTCTCCTTTCTTCCTCCCCAATTTGGAATGGCCCAATCACACTCAGGCAGCAACACTCATTGCAACCGTGTTCGTCGATTCAAGCGTGGCACAAAATCCCTTCTGAAGCATGAGATGTCAGCCGCCACATCTTATGGCAGCAAAGTTCACAAGTCGGGGCTCACACAGACATGAGGAAGCTATTTGATGTGGTGCTCAACAGGCAAACGTGTAAGTGCGATCTCGGCTGGCTGAAACCCTCCCATGGCTGCAGGCCACCAATAGCAATGGCATGGCCCGTAATGGCGACCAGGCAGTGGGGCCCATACCCCCGCCAGAACAGTGCCTTAATATGAACCATAACCCACTCGGTGGCCACTCTGCAATACTACTTTTACGACTAGGGCAACAGACTCACAAACTGGATATGCAAGTGTGTTCAAAGCACATAACCTCAGACAGCACACTGAAAAGGAGCCTTACTTAGGAAGAGGCATATGATATGAAGAAAGAGGCTTTTCTGAAGGCAGCTGCTCATAGCTAAGTGGGCCTTTAACAGGAAGGAATTCTGGGAATGCTGCATCTCACAGCAGGGTCCCCACATGCGGTCGCTACGGACAGCATGCGTGTGTCCAGTGTCTAGCCGTCAGACCCCCCCCCCAAGCACTCGCATACCGCTGTAGAGCACCACTTTCTGTGAGTGGGATTTGCACAGTTCTACTGACATGGCACACATTCCTACACAAACAAACAGGGGACAGACAACACTTTCTTGCAAACGCACACAGAGGCGACGGCACATTCAAACATTACAGAGAAACAGTGTACAATGCCAGCATTTACACAAGTTGACGTCAACACCATGCGGCATGGCACGACGTGGATGAGCACATATTCTTTTGACACCATGAAAGAAAATGTTCATGTCAGATGGAGAATGCACACAGTGCTGGGTGAGTTCAAGAGGCAAAAATGTCTAGTTTCTATGAGGTACTGATGGAAAGTCCTGGGTATAAAAGCCCTACATTTCTCAGCCCATCAGCCTTGTTTCGGAAAAGAAAAAAGAAAAAAAGAGAGCAACATTTAGCCAACAGAAGACAACCTGCAAATGGGTTGGCTAGGGATTATGGGATAGTGTAGTTATAGAATATGGACGGTTGAAGAAGTCACTAAGAATTCCTGCACAATGTAGAAATTACTACCTGTGAGGAAGATCTGCAGGGCAGAGAAACTATTCAAGTAGGGTCTGCAAAGAGGAGAAAAAAAATCTTTGCTTGTTAAAAATTCCTCTGAATGTAAAGTGTTCATTGATAGGTTCAGAGATCAGGAAAAAGAAAAAAAACAACAACGGTGCAAAAGGCTGTCTAAAAAGAATGTGAGATATGCAAGAGCAGTTGGTTACCACACGTCACCAGATGAATGCCCTTAAGGCGGGACGGAGGTTCTCATTACTGGCCGATTGTCTCAAGCAAAAAACAGCCTTTGGGTTTGCTTTTACTAACCCCATCCACGCTGCCCCCTTTTGGTTTTGTCGTCGACATCCCATATTATTGTTGCGTTCATATTTCTAAAATGATCAAAATGGCAACGTAGTAAAACCCAAGATGGCAATATCCGATTGTTAAAAAGACTCTCCGCTAGCGATAACAGTACTTTTAGATTCTTATCTGCCTCTTATTTGTAAAGCAGGGCAATAAAACAGCATCCTCCCCCATGCCACGTTAACGGCTAAACAAGTCTGATCGAGTAATAGACTGAGACAATAAAAGGCATATTCTAACAATCCTTGATACCATTTATCTACGTCAGAAAATCATGTTCCAATATAAGAACAAAAATATACAATTCAGAACTAGCATGGATAAACAGTTTTTGCTCACTTTTATTGTGTCTGGCCAACATATTTGCTGTTTGGTAGAAATGTTTGTTGTGCAAATTATTCGATGCAGACACATTTATGTAACTAAATATCCCACCTGGTTATGAAGCTATGACTGTTTTCTAACTAACACTGACGTTTATTTCGTATTTTTATTTCATATTTTCAAGAAAGCTATGTTTTTGCATTGCTAGGCAATTTCAATACGGAACTAATTTCAAACATGGCGATCAGGTAAGTTATATTCAGGTGACGAACAAGTTTAGGAATATTGCTGCATTCGCATAGCAAAATTAATATTCAGACGTGCGTAAAACGTCAAGTGAGCGTTTAAATTGGACTTGCTATAGATTATCCCGTAATTTTACTGGCTAACGGGGCTCTGATTAACCACATTTTTAAATAAAGTCATATTTTAAATGTGATGCAGGTTCAGTGAGTAATCCTCTTTGGAGAGCATTTTCAACACCTTGGGCATGCTTTACAAAACATATATGTGAATAAAATACATGAGAAGGCTGCTTTTCTTTACATTTTGTATAACATAATCGGGTTTAATAGAAATGTAAACTTTACTGATCATTCATGTGTCTGGACAAAAACATATGTAAATGTCTTTTATTTGGAGAGATTTGGGGACACTTGAGGACATCTAGATGCAGTTTTGGGAAAACCCATGTGGAATTTGGATGCCTGTAAATATCTTTACCAAATCACACACTGAGAGCAAGTTTGTGCACAAATATAAATTAATTCTGGGTTGGTCCTTGACTTATTCAGAGATATTTAGTGTTAAACTATAAAAACATAAAACACTTTGTAATTTTCTGGTATTTTTATGTATCTTTTGTGCACGCTGTATACATGCCCCAACATAAATTTGTGTCGTTTCAACCATGTGTGCAGTAAATAGTTTTTGGGATATTGACACTTTTATAGGACTAGTACAAAATAGGCTGAAATTGCCTTCTAAGGGGCCAAAGTGGAAAGGGTTAAAAGCAAGCATTCATGGCTGCTTTCAAGTCTTGAGGAGTTCAGTTGAAATGTCCACACGTGGCTCCATAAAGAAAGAGAAAACTATTCTGACAAGCAGCATGAATCCAACTGTTCCCAATGACATTTCAGCATGAGCAGTCTTTAGTGTTGTACATGATCATTACATACGGAATCAAACTCGAATACATACATTCAGACACATCAGAATATCACAACAAGGGCTCCTTTGGCACAGAATGTCCAGGATTTGACAGAGGGAAAAAAATGACAGGGGACTAAAAAAAATGGACACCTTCTTCTACAAGGTAGGGGGTTATTCAGCAGTGCAGATGTGCCATTTTGGACAGTTGGTCAGAATGACAAGTTTCTGTAGTAAAGTGTGGTGGAGGTGAGGGTTGCTGACACAGCGACCGTGGACCACCCCATGGCAGGAGGTGGGAGAACCGCTTATCTGTGGCCGTGCCTTCCTGCTCCTCACTACTCCTCCTCTCCAGCCTTGAGGAACCCGATGATGAACTCGTTGGCTTTGTGGCGGTCCTGTGGTGTCTGCCTGCCCACCAGGTTGGGTGGGGGCCGGATCAGAAGGCTTGCGAATAGGGGAGCTGAGAGGAGGGGTAAAAAATAATATATAGATATATATTTTATTTAAATTATAATTATAATAACAATAACATTTGTATTAGCTTTTCTCACACTCAAAACACTGTACAGTACCAAATAAAAGGAACGAAAAATACAGAACATAAATGGCACAAGTAAAATAACAAGAGAAAAGCAATAAATTGAGTATTTACAAAGAATCAGGAGAGAGAAGCATAGTACCACTTCACAACCAGAGCATACCATGTACAACAACCTTTCATAAACAGGTACACTTTTAACTGCGTTTTAAAACAGTGCATAGAGTTAGAATAACTAGTGCACACAGGTACGTCATTCCAAAATTCATACGGATTAATAGTCGATTTGTGAATGTGTAGATGTCACTCTGAGCAGATGTGGCAGGAGCACTGACCAATGATGCTGGCAGTGAGGTTGTTGTGGTGGGAGAACTTGAGCAGCTCCCTCAGGAAGGCCATGAGGTACCGAAACACATTGCGGTGAGCCCGGGGAAGCTGGGAAATCAGCTGCCATTCACAGAAAGTAAATAAATTAACAAACAAAATCCACAAAAAGTATAATTACAACACTGGCTTGTCACCCACTCTCAAATTACAAATCTGACACCGTGTTAGACTCCACCCATTGGCATCGGTGTTAAACCCTGAATTGAAAACCTTTCATTCCAAAAGGTAGGCTTGGGAACTGTCCTGGGAACATAAATCTGGAAGTCCCACACTACTTCATTAGTCCCGACATTTAAACCTGCGTAAGTGTGCAATGGGGGACTTGTGCTTTTAACAGTATGTACTTACGGTTTTGTAATTAATGATGAATTAATGATGAGTTTTATGGCATTGGCTGCTGTAGCCCTCCAGGGGTGGAGGTTTGGGGGGGTGGGTGTGCTTGTGTGCGATTAAGTGGGAAGCTTCACGCACCTGTCTGCACTGCCGGCTGTCGTTGGAACAGTCTAGGCAGCGCTGGTACAGCTCGTAGCACAGGACCGGCTCTGGCAGGGTGTCCAGGAAGATCAGCAGGGCCTCCGCCACAGTGTGGTTGCTGCCGGCTGATGCGTGCAGTCAGGGAAAGCCACACGACATCGGCTGAGTGTTACCCTCGCAGCACGCGGCGGGCCATCCAACAAACGCAAAGAAGCCAGGTACATGGCGGGTTTTAGTTTTGCGGTAAAAAATTGTAATGTTTGCGCTTGGTTGCAGCATTAATCTATTTTTCAGTATGTTAAAGGCATTGCCACTGCAGTGAGCAATATTTTTAAATTATAATGAACATCATGAGCGGGGGGAGACCGGCAGACGTCGGAGAGAGAGGGAGAGATAGGGAGGGAAGGAGAGCGAGAAAGAGGTGGCAGAAGGCAAGTTGATGAGCAGGGAAACACAATTACTGTAAACTGTAAATCTGTTCAGTAGAAAGAGGGAAAAACCAGCGTTAGGAACGGAGAACGAGAGAGCAAGTAGGACAAAGCTCGAGACTTGGAGGCTCATGCAACCAATTAAGGCAGATGCCATCTGCACTGAGAGCTGAAACTCTCTGGCAAAACACTTGCACATGATAGCGAGAAACAGTTTAACAGACTGCGGTCAAGCTCACTTGAAGGATTGCTCGCAGTAGCATGCCATATGAGATTTATTTACCCTTCTTTTCTGTGAGGCCTGCCAATGCTACTGAAGGTTGGCTGCAAAAATGTGTAATCATTTGGAATTCCACCACGACTGCAAAACCGGAATTCCAAAAAGATGCTATCCAGGAACAGCAACATGAGTCAGTAAAAAATGATTCCTTTCAGGGTCAAGTAACCTGGTTTGATTTGAACTGCAGTGTTGTGGTTCTGGTAAGGATACGGATTGTCTCTGGAATGCTGGTATCAAGGCATTCAATGATGTTCTGTAGCTCCTCCTGCATTCCTGGGGACTGGAAAAGGTCCTCCTGGAAACCGATGGATGGACAGACAGAAAGACAGACAACACACAGACAGCACAGGGTCAAAGAGAGGTCTGCTTCCCACCATCCTCTTTTTAGCAGACTCTACATCCTGTCATCTCACCTGTTGGCAGGACTTGGTGAAGAGGTGGTCCACTAAAAGCCACACTTCCTTGGGGATCTTCAAGGGCTTGGCCTCGGTCCCAGTGTTGTCCACCAGGCAGTTCATGCGGGATTTCTCCTGGTGGGTCATAAAGCCAATTTAAGAATTAGACACAAATATATTCAGTAGCTACATACATCAACCACAACAGAGCAGATATGTCACCATAAATATCAATGTAATAGTTCTCATTTCAATATGCGGACATGATGGGACCAGGAACATCAACTCTTCTGTAAGGTTCCATGACAATGGTGTACTTCGAGAAGTAAACTAACTGTGTAGCAGGCAGGTGGACAAGTATGAAACTAGAGTGGTGGTGATGGGACATGGGGGAATGCAATGGTTTTTTTGTTACTTTATCAAAGCACATACCAGCTATGTAATTCATGGTCGGGATATTAAGAGGTATGATTTTTACGACAAAGATGACACCCTATTTTATCTCCATGGAACGTTCGTGCTTAACTGCAGAATTATGTTAATGTAATGAAAGTTACATGATGTTATGGTTGAATTTTTTTAATGTCAATTTTTTGCCAATTTGAAGGATCCATATGGTCTACCTTACCAGTGGTAAACTACAGCAAATATTTAGAAAACACAACCCATTTCAGCAAAGCTATCTGAATGGACAGATACCACTCTGGGTAAGTGGAAACATACAGGTACTTTAGCGAAACACAACAGTTCATTGTATTACAGTTCTCTGCACTTACTTTAAGCAAGGTTAATTGAGTATGCAAAAGTTACCAGCACAACCATAAACAAAAATATATTTTACAGTTACATTTGGAGAGGGGCCGTTTAAATACAGCCTGAAACATACTTCTCAGTTCAGTCGAAGGCCAGAGTACTCAGCACAGCACTCTCCAAAAATAACCTCCTGTGGCATGACCGCACTCACAGGAAACCCAAGAAGGAAAAACAGCTAGCAAACCGCATGCTAATGGAAGGGGGGGGGGCTGTCTTTCTCTGACCTCGGAGGCGTGTACTTCACTTTCAATCCAGGAAGAACCTGCTCACACATTTAAGTCTGTGTATACATCTCCCAAGGTCCTGCAAAAACTGAATGTAGTACAACAACACCATGAGAGAGAGCATGAGCTTCAGAATGAACTTAGTGCAGGGTATTGATCAATAAAAAGTTTTGGATCTATTTTGCCGATAGTTTTGCCCATAGAAAATAGTGGGAGTTGGTATGGGAGGGCCACTGATTCTCTGCTCCCTCTCATTCGTGATACACTTCTGAAAACAGTGGCTATTAAAAAAGGGGGTGATTGAGTGGCTGTTAAAAGAGCTTTTCTAGTGCGCGCCACCACGGTACCGACTGTGGCCAAAGAGCAGCTGGTGCCTAGCGCCCATACACCCTGAGGCTTTTCCTCGCTGGGCCTACACTGTGTATCGCATGAGCCTTTACCTTCTCCATGTAGCCGTCTTCTCCCTGAGCATCAAGCAGCCCGAACAACGATCGACAGCGAGCAGAAGGAAGGAAAGCAGTGGGGAAACAAAGAGAAAAAGGGAGGAGAGAACCAGTCACTGAAGATTGTTCCTTAAGCAGAATACATCGAGTGTGAAGCGCAAACATACCATTGGTAAAAGTTTTGCAAAAACAGGGAGCAATCCCAAATTTTTTTATCGAGGGAATCGTTTTTTTGGGTTGACGCGGCATGCTGAAACGATGCTCGTGAATTTTAAGCTTCGGAGGAAAAGTGCTGCCAGCGAACTGGAAGGGTTTTTCAGCTCAGCTGCAAAAAACCTTAAAAAACCCCTGTGCTTTGCAAAGGAAACAGAAGTGCACAGGAAAGGCCTTAACCGCAGACATGAAGAAACAAGCAGAGGAGGAGTGAGAGTAAGAGCCGATGGCCACCGCAGACTCCGTTCCGTCCGTTCCCGTTGTGTCCATTCCCCCACCCCTCCTACCCTCCCTCACGCTCCTCAGGAAAGCTGTAAATCTGTCGTGTGCTTCACTGACCTCACAGCCCTACCCCACTCTGGCACGTTTCTGATGGAATATACTCCAGCTTTCTAAAAATACCCCCAGAATATCACTCCAAACACAGACACAGCCAGAGAGACTGGCCCTGGCCGTGGGGCAGCACCAACACAGAGCCTGAGCTGTGGATATCATCCAGTGTCCAGTGCAGAGTGTTCAATCCAATGTGAAGATGTGAACATGACTCAAATAATAAAACTATGACAAATGCATCCTCCGTGGAACCTGTATGCTTCTCCTCAAAGCAAGGCCAATGTTTTTAAAACTGGACATATGGGCCAAACATTTCCATGCACTATTAATAAAACAATGTATGAATAAGGTGTATTTGGGCATGTGTGTAAATGAAGGAGATGCCTTCGTCACATATGTAGCTTTAATTACTAGCAGGAGGACTGCTGACGATGTGCAGTTGCAGACCAACGCTGCCACTGATTCTGAGGAACTTGAATAGTACTTATTTTTGTGCCTTCTCAATACAAAGGTCAAAACTTGTGTCTACTGCAGGCCATGGTTGGACCAATGGCCACCGTCTGAGATGGCCCAGCTCTAAAGGGCCGGCTGTAGACCTCCACAGGGAGGCAGTCACGCACGGGGGGTGGGGGGCACCCTACCAGGTCGATGAGTTTGGTGATGGGGATCTCGCGGATGGGCTTCCTCATGCGGCACAGTGTCTCCAGGGACGTGCCGAAGCAGCTGGGCAGGTAGTTGCCGGAGATGGTGATGAAGTAGTCCTTGCCCCGGTCCAGGTGCAGCACCAGGATGTCCTCGATGGAGTCCTCGCCCGAGTTGAGCAGGGTCACCGAGTCCTTGGTGACGTACACCTCCAAGCTGATCTCCAGGGTCTCGTCTACACGGGGAGGAGGGGGGGGTCAGTCAGGCAAAGGTGTGGGGAGGGAGAAGGTGTCAATGAAACACAATACTCGCACATCCACAATCTCAGTCAGATGCCGGACTGAAGAACAGACTAGAGTAGAGAGAAGAGCAAAAAAAATTAAAAATAAAGTCTGCACATTGTATATGCTCCGTATGTATGTGAATTTATTAAGATCAATAATGTTAATAGTGTTAATAAATTCACAAATAAACCTTGCAGACTTTTTCATTCTACTCGAGGTAGAAGGCTTCCTCTTTCAGTGAGTTTCTCCATCTCACATGGGTCACGGTACACGGCAGAACTGCACTTTTAGAACGGTACAGGACAAAAAGGGCAGGACGGCAAGGCAGTTTGAAATACCTGTGGGTATGGAGATGCTGCTCATTAATTGTCCTATCATACACATAGTTTCAAACATGAATAGGAAAAGGAGAAGTGCATTTGGTAGAGCTTTGCATTTCCTCCCCTCTATGTGGGGAGGAAAGTCAGTTGGCTGTCAGCCGTGATCCACGTGCACGCAGCATTAGCCATAGGTGGGAAACGCGGGAACTGGAGACTCACTGGGCTCCAGGAAGCCGTCGCAGGGCTCGGCACTCAGCCAGGGCTTGCAGTACTGCGTGTCGTTGAACTTGGGGATGAAGGCGAAGTGGCAGTGAACCTGGCCGTCGTTGGTGATGAGGAATCGCTCCCGCTGCAGCTGCCTGAACTTCACGTTCTCGAAGGTGAACTGCGGGAATGAGGCAGCAGAAAACGCATCAAAAACAGCCCTCCCAAACGAATTCAAACCCATCAACGTTCCAATCAGCAGCTGCTACGCATCAGAGAGCGAGAGAAGCCAGCAATGGACCGCCGAAGGCATCAATGTTTCCACCCTTATTGAAATTGGGTACACTGCAATGTGATGTAAATATGTGTACTTTTCGGAAAACATAAGTGTATATCAATTCACACCAATTCATAATTATAAAATATATGTCTCTATGTAGAAATGTGCCCATTAGGATGTGACATGTGATGTGTCGTGATATCTTAAATGAATCTGAATATGAAGTTTGTTCCATTTCCATAAGAGAAGGCAGAACTGTGGAGGACCACCAATTTAAAATGTTCAGTGAATGTAAAAGGAATCTCTTGTCAGAAGGTCAGAGAAGGGAGCTGGGCACGCTCAATATCAGCGAGTAACCGAGTGCTGTGCCGCTGCACCTCTCCGCTCACCTCTCTCCGAGACAGCGACAGGGACGGGAGGAACTCGTTCTCCATCCGGTCCATCATGCGCACAATCTCCTCGAACACCTTCTTCTGCTGCTGCTCGTTCACCACTTTCACCTGCCACCAAAAGAGACGTGCCCATCACCCTCTCTGCATTCCAGACTCTCTCCCAACACTAGTCACGTTCACACGGACCCCAGGGTTCAGGCACGACCGCTCATCGACCGCGAGAGCTTTCCAAATACTCTGCACACACTAAACGTTTGGATTCCTTTCTGCTGTTCATACCTAAAGAACTGGTTTTACACAAACACACAGTTACAGTGCAGTCCGGAAGTATTTGACTGTGGTACAACTTCTGTTCTTTTGGTTCTGTACACCAGCACATTAGCTTTGAAATGAAACCGTGAAAATGAGGTCAATGTGCAGACACTCACCTTTAATATGATAGCATTCACATCCATGGCGGTTTAGCCTCATATTAAAAGGCGACAGTCTGCACTTTCACCTCATATTCTAGACCACAGAGCCAAAAGAGCAGAAACTGTACCACTGTCCAAATACTGACTGCACTGTAAGCATTCAATTCTTTTTGTGAGGGATGAAGGTATTTTGTTAATTTACATCTGTTTGAAGACATCAGTGGCAAACCTGCTCTGTGCTGAAGGCCTCAATGTAGGCCTCTTACTGTAGCTCAGTTTGGGCGTGTCTTCTTGCTATGACGGAAGGGAACAGAATCTCACTAGGCGTGTCTTATTGTTATGACGAAAGGTAACAGTATCTCACTATGTGGGTCATAGCTCAGTGTGGGCATGTCTTGTTGCTATGACGAAAGGGAACAGCACCTCACTACGTGTGTCTTATTGCTATGACGAAAGGGAACAGTATCTCACTACGTGAGTCTTATTGCTATGACGAGAGGGAACAGTATCTCACTACGCGTGTCTTAGCTCAATGTCTCACCCCGATACTGAAGAGGGAGCTGACAGGCTTGTGGTCACTGGTCTGTAGCTCCATATGGCTGCGGTACTCCAGCTGCGTCACACTGCTGCCTCTCCACAGGATCCGGTCACACCAGGCTGGGACTCGGCACTTCCCACTGAAACACACACACTGCTGGGCCCACTCCAAATGCACAGCGCACTGCTTACTGAGAACAGGACCTATATCACAGGCCAATTACATTATATGTGCATTACATTAATATTATTTTATAGATTGAGATTAAAAACTGCAATTAAGACAAAGCATCAGGACATTACCTGGAATCCCATCGGTTGGTTTTGGCATCATACTTATAGGTGGGTACAAAGGTGATGTCTCCCTCCACAAAATCAGTGAATGCTCTCCGTGTCTGCCTCTGGATGTTGAGCTAAATGAAATACAAGAGAAGAAATGAACGAACGCACACTACTGAGAGAAACAGAATCTAAAGCACATGAAAGAGAGATTTTGATATTCAGCAATTATGAACATTCACAGTGTTCTTACCCAGCATATGTGCTCAGCCATAAAATTGGTGACTGCACTCGTAAGGAAAATAAACGTCATCTGAATAAATAGGCTGCGGTCTACATGTGCAGTAAACAGACATAAATAGGCTTTTCCCACATGCACAGTAAACAGAACTAACATACTACCAGGAAAAGAAAGCCAGTGACCATGACATCAGACATTACACAATTCTCACCTGGTCACATTCCTGCAACTTCTTCAGCTCCTTTTTGGATATGAGGTTTTTGACATCGGAAGCGTCATAGATACACAGCCGGTAGTTCAGGTCACCCATCCAGATTACTACACTGAAAACAAATGTAACAATACAACTATATCGAACCTTAACATTTAAAATAAATATTTAATAAGAAGCTGTCAAATAGAATAATTAAATGAAATCATATATTCTTTTTACTAAATTTATACTATAATTTACTAAACAGAAGACATTAAACATGATGTTCATTTGAAATGAGAGAGAGAGAGAGAGAGAGAGAGAGAGAGAGAGAGAGAGAGAGAGAGAGAGAGAGAGAGAGAGAGAGAGAGAGAGAGAGAGAGAGAGAAATAAGCTAGACATTGCCAAACCTTCTCCACTTTTAGCGCAACAGGAAAAAAGTTATGAGGTAATCAAACTGCAACACAACATATTTTCCTGCAGCCTTAAATACCTTATCCAGCAGGGGGCTTGAAGTTGCCCTGACTGGGTAAAGCAGTGTGTGTTTGTTTGTTTGTGTGTGTGTGTGTATGTGTATGTACATTCATTTAAACTGGCAACTTAATTCTACATAGACATTAGAATTTTCAGTTGATTATTCCAATTGAATGGCATGGATTGGCATGCAAACTTAAAAAGAGAAACAGGAAATAATGGCCCTAATAGTCATCTGTGGCTGGGGCCTGACATCCATATATAGCCTCGTGTTCGGTTGTGTCTCAATATATAAACTCTGCAGGAGGTGGGGCCCACAGATGTTAGGGTATCAGCATGATTTTTAATTGCCCCAAAGACAATTTCAGACATTTGTGGAGGGGAGAACAGGCAACATTCTTAGAAACAATTAATATTGTCTGGACCAGGGGTCACCAACCTTTTTGAAACTGAGAGCTACTTCATGGGTACTGAGTCATACTAAGGGCTACCAGTTTGTTTTGTCACGCGCACAATACTGACCTTTGAACTAGAGTAGGTCAGAGTTCACCTAAACTTATCTAAACTTCATGTATAATAAACATATTTTTAAGATATTGTCATTTTTAAATCTATATACGGTAAATGCAAGTGTGATTAAAAAAAATAGCAACAGAATAAAATTAAATTTTAGATGCAGCTCACTAGTGAGTTGTGCTATATTTAGAACAGGCCTGCGGGCGACTCATGTGGTCCTTGGGGGCGACCTGGTGCCCGCGGGCACCGTGTTGGTGACCCCTGGTCTGGACCATGAAGATTTGCACAATCTAATTACACCGTTTCCCTCTCTAAGGCCAAAATCCAAACACTAGACATTGGACAAAC
Source organism: Conger conger (assembly GCF_963514075.1). Taxonomy (NCBI): domain Eukaryota; kingdom Metazoa; phylum Chordata; class Actinopteri; order Anguilliformes; family Congridae; genus Conger; species Conger conger. The sequence continues at coordinate 15,211,714 of NC_083766.1, read as the reverse complement.
ACTAGATATTGGACAACTGGGATTTGGGAAAATAATGAGCCAAGACAGGTTGACTTACTTACTAGAGCTATAACTGAAAAAATAAGGCCGGCCGCAGTTGGAAAGCGGGCAACGGGGAGACTCACTCGTGTTTGACGATACTGAGCGGCGGCTGGTCCTCTGCGGTGAAGCGCATGCGGGCGCAGATGTCCTTGTAGTCCTGGTTACGGCGCTCAAACTCCTCCACGTGCGCCGCCAGGTGAGTGTTCACCAGGCAGAAGCTGGTGTTGTGGAACACGAACCGCACGGCCACACCACCCTTGTTTCCCTGGAAATGCAAAGAGGCGAGATGTAAAACATTTGCCGAGTTGCAAACTCCGCTCTCAATCTCTTTAATGGGAGCGGTGATGAAAATGTTCTTTCTCTGGGGGCTGTCCTGCACTGCCCATAAAACAGGCAAACTCTAGAGACTCGTGTGCGTGAAAATGTCAGGAGATCAGCAGTTTCGGAGAACCACCCTGTCTGCCACCAACAATCATTCCACGGTCATTCTGATGGTTGATGTGAATATTAACTGAAGCTCCTGACCCGTATATACATGACTGTATGCATTGCACTGCAGTCACAGAATTGGCTGATTAGATAATCGCATGAATAAGTAGGTGTAATAAAGTAAAAATGTTCCTAATAAAGTGCTTGGTGAGTGTATATAGATGGGGGACAATAAGCTAAGGTGTAATATTCATAGGCCATTAGGAAATGGCCCTCTAATTATTATTATTATTATTATTCTTTTTTAAAGAAATTCATGAACTGATGGTGGTATGTTGAAATCTATTTATCCAAGAAACAAAGACAATTTTATGCAATATAAAAAGTGTAAGGGTAATTTCCTTAATTGATTCTTAATTGACAATGTGTGTTAACAAAGACAATCACATGATTACAAACAACCTTTTAGTGTTAATCCCCATTACCATTAGACCACTTTCTGAATTAAGTGCTTACTCGGTGTGTTTCTCTGTCTCCCTCCCAGCAGACAGACAGCCTTTGACCTTAATGTCTCTGCTTTTCAGCTTGCATATTCTGGTCTTACAGCAAGGTCAACAAGGGGTATTCACAAGACAAAATACTGATAAATGTTCACGGCCAGCTTCAAGTCTTTTTGTTTTGGTAAAGCACCCCCTTCTGGAAAAGTGAGCATAAGAGTCTTACTATGTCTGATTCAAATCAGAAAGCTTTCTCACTTTCGTATAAATACGAAAGTTAAACTCAAGTATAGCTATTGTTGTTTTTACTGGGATCTGTTTCATCAGACGATGCTCACCTGTGAAATTAAAAATAGATTTTTCCCTAACAAAAGGGAAGTAAATCCTACACAGATCACCGGATATGGATGTAAATATCCTCAAATATTTTACCCTCATATTCATAGTTTCATTTCAAACCCAATGTGCTGGAGTACAGAGCCAAAAGAACAGAAATTGGACCACTGTCCAAATACTTACAGACATCACTGTATTTGTTGGATTAAACTCTAGGTGACAGAGGAGACCAGTTGTGGCAACAAGACCAGTTGTCTTAGAAAAACCTACTGCTTACCATTTTTCCCATGATGCCTGTGCCAACGGTCTCCGCTGACACATCTTGGATGTGGCTCTTGTGCTCTTTCCTGGCGAACACCACAAGCATCATGCCCACCAGCCGGATAATGCGGATCTGCAGAGAACCAGATTTTGGTTGATGAATATTTAGTGCTTTTTCCTTCTGAACACGTGGAAACGCACACACATGCACATGCGTGTCTAGAAACACGCATTCAGTCTGTGTTCCTCACGCACGTTCCTCACTCACTTGTCTGTACTTGGCTTTTGGATGCAAGCTCCGCTCCACGGCCTCCACCCAAAGCTGCTCCTTTGCGGAGTCCAGGTAGAAGAAGGCCTCTGTGCTCAGGTCCAGCTCCTGAAACCTGCAGCCCCACAGAGCCCACAGGACCAGAAACATCACGCAGAAACAGAAGTTAATTCACAGCGCCTCTTCACGGCCCAGCAAACGCAGCCACACTATATGCTTCACAGATCCCACCGAAACTATGATAAATATTAGTCACATATGCAAACAAGCACATCCAGAAAGTGTTTTCAGGGGCCAGCCCCAGACTAATACAAGCTGTGAGCAGAAATGAGGAAACACCAGTGCTCATTGCCTGGAAGTATCCACACAGCCCGTTTTCTCACAAACACAATCAGTTTCAGGGGACCTTGCTTTGGCCCCTGGTCCTGGCACCCACCCCACGGCATAGAAGTCTGGCGGCTCTGAATCGCAGTTAAGCCAGGGCTGCAGGCTGCTGTCCGGAGACTGTCCATTCACATTCCACGTCCCAATGAAGAACCTACAAAACACAGTTACCCACAGCCGCCAAGTGACACAAGCAAACAGCATTCATTTCAACGGTGCAGTGAAACAGTGTATCTGTTGTTGCCGCCTTGTAGAGATCATACAGATCACAAAGCGGCACATTCTTTATCCCAGCTATTAGAGAACTTTAAAACAATTAACTGAATACAATCTGCTATGATAAAGCAAACCCATTATCCCTGAGCTGTGGTGGTTTGGTCAACATCCCAGCGGAACTCACCGGAAGTGCTGGATGTACACATACTCCTTCTCCTTCTTGTGAAGACAGTGTCTGATGAGACCCTCTCTCTGCGATGCCTGGTTGGAGAACATGGCCTGTCTCATGGTGTTAACGGAGGGGCTTTCGTTCCAGCTAAACAGCTTTTCCATCGGGACCCTGCAGCAGGGCAACAAAATGGCTCATGTTTAACTGGCACCTTCTCCAGTGACATTCCAAAAGCAGGGTTTAACTTACTCTTTGAAGGGTTGTGTATCTAATGGAAATCTCAGTGCAGTGGGGACACTTGAGGCCAAGACAGAAGCACACAACAGGCTGTAAACTGCATCCAAATATACATTCAGTGAGCACTTTTAGGTCTTTATTAGATCTATTTTTTCTGCTGCTGTAGCCTATCCACTTGGAGGTTTGACAAGTTGTGTGTTCAGAGATGCTCTTCTGCCTACCACTGCTGGAATGTGTGGTTATTTGTGGTACCGTCACCTTCCTGTCAGTTTTGACCCTTCTCCTCTGACCTCTCAATAACAACATTTCTGCTCGCAGAACTGCAGCTCAGTTTTTTGTTTTTCGCACCATTCTCTGCAAACTGAAGAGACTGTTGTGCGTGACAATCCCAGGAGATCGGCAGTTTCTGAGATACTCAAACCACCCTGTCTGGAACCAACAATTATTCCATGGTCATCATATTTCTTCCACATTCTGACATTTGGCCTGAAAAACAGCTGAACCTCTTGACCACGACTGCATGCTTGGATGCGTTTGGTTGCTGCCACATGATCAGCTGATAAAATATTTGCATTAACAAACCGGTGCACATGTATCCCTAATAAAGTGCTCAGTGAGTGTATAATTTCAATACATATGAAATGAGATTCATAAATTACATACACCTGGACTTTGTTATAATCAGCATGAACTAGTGATTACATTTGGTCTGCTGCCAGGGGGAAAACCTACTCTCTGCTCGGAGTAATGAGAGAGTTGTCTTCGTTCTGTGTGGGTGGGGCCTGCTCTTTTGAAGCCAGTCCCGCCCCAAGGGTGCTGGAAGGGTTGCAAGAGCTCTTGCGGGGTGGAAGAGGAGGCACTGGTGGAGGTTCCCGAGGGGCGCTGATCCGGTTCTGCTGGTTTTTCTTCTCCTCCACCTCCAGGGAGTGGTTGAAATGGTCCTCGATGCCAAGGTCTGCCAGAGTCAGACCTGGGCCATCTGCATCTGGTGAGAGTCAGTTACAGTTCACACGGACAGCATGCTACACAGGCATATTAAAGGAGTCATATTAGCGACCTTGGGCCTTTTCCATACCTATGGTTATGGGGCCAGGGTTAGGATTTGAGGAGGCAGAGTTGCCGGGGGGTACGCCACTGGCAAGCATGCTGATGCCTCTCGGGGGTGCAGCAGGCTGTGGGTCGGTGGGGTCCATCTCCTTGGGTGAAACTGCAATAAAAGAAACATCATCTCTCAGTGAGCAGGAACAGGCAACTTTTCAAGAATACATGGTCTAAAGCATTAATTATTTAATTAGCTCAGTGATATCCTGGTCTGACGTTCGTGTAGGTATCGGTTACAGCCGCAGACAGCAGAACGAAGGTAATTGGTTGGAACAAAACTCAGCATATGGACCGGCCCACCAGAACCAGAATTGTGCACTCTGCAGCCTGTTGCCCCAGTATACCTTAAGTTTGATTGCAAGTTAGGGAGTAAAGTCCACCCTAAACGTTATGTTGCAACTACTTAGTTGAAAGGTACAATAGGAACTGCCGCTTTGAAATGAATTATGCTATATTGATAACATTTGACTACAGATCAATCACTACAAGGGCTACACACACTCGACTGCACAGGAACAAACAGAAGTCCCTTATACAGCGGGGCTGAGAGTAAAAGAGTAAAAGTTTTTCAATGTCTTTCATCTATGGAAAATGTAAGTAGGCATATGGAAAACGGCCCTCAATCTATGGAAAAAGTCTCTCAGTCTATGAAAAAAGTGGCTACAGTTGTAGTCACCAGCTGGTTAAATTCAGTGATTTTCATTATTTTCAACATTTAGCATGCTACAACTAACACAGTACATCGAAGGAAGTTTTCCATAGACAAGAGATACTTTTCCATAGATCAAGGGACGTTCTCCATAAACCAGAGACTTTTTCGTAGACTGACGGACATTTTTCATAGATGAAGAACGCTTTCTTAAGCTGAAAGACATTTTCCATGAACTTATGGACGATTTCCATGAATTGATGGACGTTTCACGGAGAAGTCATCTGAGGTCCACAAACTAACGAACGTTTTACTGAGATGTTGTCTGAGGTCCATCGTACCATAAACATCCCTTGGGCAGACCCTTCTTCATTGGAATTCCATGAAAGAGAAAACTGTAACGTGTACTCCACAAGGAAGCAAACAACAGAATAGAAGTCTAAGAAGAACATTTGTTGATGTATTTATGTCAATCGCACCTGGGCTTGTTATTTCATATACACATGCAGTGTTGAAATGCTTCCTCCTAATAGTATATAATATGGTCTGAATCATGACTCCTATGCAGCTTATGATTTAAATGTATTTGTTGTTAGTGTTAAGCGATTGCTTATTTAGTCGTGTCATCTATTTACAGTATACAGTATCACTGTAATGTTTTTATTTTTGGAAAAGTATCTATTTTATCTGGGGGATTTATTGCTTTACGATAATTTATACCCCTGTCCCTGAAAATACATGGCTAAACTAATATTTGATATTTAATATTTGGTTTTTAGTTTCAAGGTGTAGCCAGTCAACAATCTCTACCTTGAATTTGCTAGCCCATAACATTATTTCAGGTAATTTTCAGTGTGTCCTGTTGCAGGTGTAATCTTCCAAAAAGCCAGGTACTCTCTTCTAAAGTTAGAAACCATAAACATTTTTAGAAATATGTTTTATTTTAAGTCTGCAGTCAGCATTTAGAATGTTGCGTAGTCATATTGGCTTGGCATTCCAGGGGCATTGTGTTCCAATTCCAAGAGTGAGTTAAACCTGATCAAATATGTGATAAACCCAATCCCATATTACTAGTCAGTGTTCATTTGCAGAAGTATGCATCATGTGACTCTGCTAAATATGGTATTGCAAATATCTAACCTATATCTTTTGCAAATATCTAAATGTGACCTCATAAAGGGCTGTTGTCAAAAGGAGTACATCCTTTTTCTAAATGAAGATAAGAGACCCAAGCGAGTTGTAATTACTTGTTTGAACACACTGGCATTCTTATCTGTACTACAATTATGTTTGCGATAAAGGCTAGAGAGAATGTGCATGGAATAAAGGAAGAGCCAAGGACCAGGCGGTGGCTGAGATCTGTGTCTCACCGCCCTGTTACAACATTTCTACACACTGACCTCATGACTACAGATGTCAGCTCTTCATTAACCGTCACTCTACTGCTGCAATAACCGGATTGGCTGCTTTTTTTTCCTTCTTTTTTTCATTCTCCAAACAAACTGCTGAAATTCTCCTCCTGTCCTGTCCTAAGGCCATCTCTTTTTCATTATAGCCCCACAAGGTTAACCCATTAATGCAGTGCTGTTCAAATACCACTATAGCTATGCATGCCATGAAGAATAAAAGTCCCATATTTACATTGTGCTAGTTTGCAAATGATTATACAGTGGTGTGTAAACATTTGGGCACCCCTGGTCAAAGAGCCTTTTACAATTAATATCTAAGTGAACAGAAGTGATCCGGAAAAACGTTAAACATGACATTTCTTCTCATTTTAAAGCAAGATTATTTTTTATTTCATTTTTACAGTTCCAAAATAAAATTGGCCCTGAGCAAATGTTTGGGAACCCTGTTAGAAAGTATTTTGTAACTCCTCCTCGAGCAACTAGTGTGTGTGTCATGTTGCCAGCTAAGCTGAGACTTTCAATTATAACTTTTGGAATTCTTTCATTCTTCCTGGCAGAACACCTCCAACTCGGAAATATTTTTCGGTCGCCTTGCATGTACGGCATGTTTGAAATCTTGCCACAGGTTTTCAATAATATTCAATTCTGGGGAATATGGAGGCCATTCCAAAATCAGTCTTTCCTGGAGGTACTTCTTGATTGATTGAGGTATGCTTCAGATCACTGTCTTGCTGGAATGCCCAACCTCTCTTCAACATCAATGTCTGGACTGACCTTCGAACATTAGCATCTAGAATTTCTTGATATTTTGTGGAATCCATTCTTTCTTCCACTCCCACAATATTTACTGTGCTCCCAGCTGCCACACAACCCCAAAGCATAATGGATCCACCTCCATGCTCAACAGTTCACAAGGTGTTATTTTCTACAAAGGCTTCACCCTTTTTTCTCCAAACATATCCTTCTGTGGTGGTGGTCAAAAAGTTAATTTTTAATTTTCCAAAAGCACATTTTAATTTTCCAAAAGCACATTCTTCCAAAATGCTTCAGGCTATGTTTTCTTCTGCATACTTAATTTTGTGTTGAGGTTGTTCTTTCTGGCAACGCCATGTAGGTCTTTGTTGTTTAAAGTATGTTGTACTGTTGATCTGTGAAAAACTAGACCTGTGTCTTCGACTCTTTTTATGCAGCTTTCTTGTGTGGGTTCTTCTGAGCATTTCTCACCAGGTCTAAGGGCATTCTATCTGAAATCTTTCTTTGTCATTCAGACCTTGCTCTGACTTCAACTGTTCCATTTATCTTATATTTTCTAACAACGTTTCTGACAGTGAAAATAGGTTTTGAAACAAAGTTTTTGGTAGCCTTCTCCTTCTTCATTCTGAAATCCTAGGACAACTGTTTAGAGGAACCAATGGTTGTTAACACCAGACAGAACAGCCAATGCAGTTGGATACTTTAGAAGGCATGGAGCATCCAGTTCAGCCCTGGAAGTATACTTACCTGGGCCTGGGCCTGAGTAATCACCTTTTTTTAAAAGTAACAAAGAATAATCCAAAAAGGATCCCACACTTTTGCACATTTATAAACAGTAAAAAAAAGCAATCGTGCTATAAAATTTGCAGAAATATAATAACAATAACATAAGGTAATGGCGAGAAGAGGCCATTCAGCCCAGCAATGCTCGCCTTTTCCTACCTCTAAGTGTACCTACTGCTGAGTTTGCCTCAAGACTAAATAGTATCTGACATCGTATCAAGCCTGGTCTTGACAACCCCCAATGTTTCTGCCTCCACAACATGTCCTGGCAAGCTATTCCACACATTGACCACTCGCTGTGTGAAAAAATACTTCCTGATATCTGTATGGAATGCTGGTTCTGCTAACCAAACAAACATTTTTAATAACAGTAGGCTATTAGTACCAATATCAAAATAACAATGCGCTAAAAATAATAATATGGTGGAATCATATCAGCATAATAGCAGCCTAAGGGCAACATATGCCAACGATTTTGCAGGTAACATTATTATTAGTTATATTGACAGTGATAATATCAAAATGGTAGACTATGACACTGAATGTGGATTTATGTAATAATGAGATCCGTTCAGAGCTCCCTCTCCCTCTCCCTCTCCCTCTCCCTCTCATGAGTCAATTACAACCTCATACTCGTTCATGCACGGGTGTGCCCGTGAACAGGTGCGTGCAGTGGGACGTAAAAACATGCAGAATCACAAATCTTCTGTATATCTCAGAAAAGAAATCGGTCAGCATGGTTCAGTATGGTCCAAAAGAATATATTTTGGCTAGGGTACATTTGTAGTTTTGAATGGACTTCAATGGGGAAATTTGCTTTTTAGCACCAGAGGCTGACAAAATTCTAATACCTTCAGTAACCACTGGAGTTTGCGAGCTTCTCAGAGAATGGCAAAACCTGCCCCCCTAGTATCAGCTAGTCACTCAGCATCAGAAAACCCCAACAGAATAAAAATCCCACAACAGAATAAATGTTTAACTCTGCACCATTTAAATACAAACACAATATTTCCTTGTACCTACCTATGTTCCTTTCGACTAAGATGGCTCGTTACCCCACTCCTTAAGAAAACTACCTTAGTACACCCCTCTGATGTAAGGAACAATAGACCTGCATGCATTTAGCCTTTTCTGTCTCTTCCACCATCAAAACAAATAGCTTGACCCTCATCAGTTCGGCTTCTGGACTGAGACTGCTCTCATTGCTGTGATGGAGGCACTTACCACTCCCTCTTCTCTGTCCTCCGAGACAGCGTTCAACACGATCAACCACCAACTACTGAACTCCAGACGACACGCCACCTGAACCACTCTGCTCATCATCAGCAGGGCAACTTGCACTTCCTGCCTGTGTGCACAGTTATCTTTGACATCAGGCTTCTCCCCCATAGCTCTCCAGTAGTGGAAATAACTTCCCTTTTCTCTACAAACGCTCAGTCACTGCCCAGTCACTGCTCAGACACACCTATTCAGCTACATTTCTTTGTATATAAAGCTGCTTGTGGCAGCCTTAATGTTATTGGCCATATCATATACTGTGTATTCTGCTGCAAGTAAAAGCCTACTTATTGGTGATCAAGTCAAGTTATATTTGTACTTTTATTTGGCAAGGCTGTCTGTAATTTGCATTCTAAGCAAAATTGGTGCTAGCGCGTATCTAAAAACGGCGGTTGGTTTGATTCACGGGAAGTTTTTGACCAATCAGTCACGTCTTCCCTCCAATGGAGTGAGCCCTCCAGTGACACACTTGTTACATCCGAGGGAGCCCTTCCTGAACAAGGGGAGTGATCGAGGGGAGGGGTAGGAACCTTTCTCAGTTGGAACACCCTCGTACTTCTTCCGCATTTCAGCAAAAAGGAAGTTTCAGTAACCATGGAGACAGCAGAGTTTGTAGGTTCCGTGGTGTCCCTGTTCATATGTCACATATGTCAGCTTCCCATGTTTTTAACCTATAGCTACAATAAGGCCAGCTGTCTAAAAGCGGCATGTTGGTTTATTAGCACAATACTAATACTCGGTAGGGCCTCCCTTTGCTCTCAATACAGCCTCAATTCTTCAGGGCATGGATTCCACAAGAAACCATTCTTCTGAGATTCTGTTCCATGTCGAAAATTTCTGCAGATTTGTCAGCCGCACATTTATGCTGCGAATCTCCTGTTCTACTACATTCCAAAGGTGTTCTATTGGATTCAGATCCGGTGACGGGGATGGTCACTGAAGAACATAGAGCTCATTGTCATGTCCATGAAACCAGTTTGAGACGACTTTTGACACAGTGCATCATCATGCTGGAAGTAGCCATTAGAAGATGGGTACATTGTGGCTATTAAGGGATGCACATGGTCAGCAACAATACTCAAATAGGCATAGGAAAATCGAGCAAATGACTTGCTTAATTTTGATTGGAAAGCACTCGTTGGTGGGAGCCATCTTGCATCCAGCCCACTTTGGAGATTGCCCCTCCAATGGAGGGCGAGTGAGCATGAAGAAGCAAGCATTTTTACAGGTTTCTAAAGGGGCCCTGGTATAAGATCTGTCGCCGATGGAAATTGATGTTTATGTTTAACAATTATCTTAAAAATGTCACCCAGAGAAGCTTTGTGGTCACAGGCCAGGGCGTAGAGCAGCTAAAGGCTGAACTGCACGGTGCCTCACCTTGCTGTTGGGCCTTGTTCATCTGCGACAGGAACGACCGGCTACACTCATCATCCTGCAGCTCCAGCAGCACGTCTGGGGTTCTCTCCTCTCCTGCACTCGAAGGTAGGCTTATGGGATGTGAGAAAAAATAAATTAATAAATGAGCAAAGGAACATAGTCCTAATCTGATGAGTTCCAGAAAATTAATTCATGTTACTTGTTTTTTTCTATATATATATATATATATATATATATATATATATATTTCAGGGAGAGACAGAGAGATTTTATAAGAGAGCTGAACACATGCAAATCTGCCATGGAATCAGCCTCAATGAATCCCATGATGCACATGACCCGGTTTCCTCAGCATTGCCCATTACGAAAACAGATGTAAAACGATGGCACAAAACGTATTCACTGAGCTGCATTAAGAATACTTCTCTTTGCACACCATATGCCTTTTTTGAAATGTCACATCGTGTCCAAGGGCAGTATGAATAAGACTGCCCACAGCAACTGAACAAGGATAATGCCATAAGTATTCATTCTTTTCATGCAAAAAAATAATCTGGAACAAATGTAATAATATTATTCCATCCACATGTTTTAACTGATGTCTAAAAACAATGAGTGGTTATCATCAGGCTAGATTTTCAGTATTGCACTGATATATGGCTGATATACACTCACCGAGCACATTAGGTATTTATTAGACAAATTTTTTAGACTTCTACTGCTGTAGCCTATCCACTTAAGAGTTATGATGCGTTGTGTGTTCAGAGATGCTCTTCTGCATATCACTGTTACTGTCACCTTCCTGTCAGCTTTGACCAATCTGGCTATTCTCCTCAGACATCTCTCATTAACAAGGCGTTTCTGTCTGCAGCTGCTCACAATTGGCTGATTACATAATTGCATAAATAAGTTCAACATGTTGAATCGGCGTCGGAGCCCCCGGAGCCGTCGATGAGAGAGAGCTCTCTGATTGGCTGTCCAGCTAGCGAATCAGTGCACGAGAAGAGAAACGGAAGCGACGAAAGCAAGCCATTCCAAAGTTACTATCACTACCAGACATAATTTTCGATTAGTATTACTAAATAGCGAGAGAACAAGGAAATTGCTGCAAACTGTTTGTTGTGAGCGAGACAATGGCTGCTTCTAGGTCCAACGCAATGCAAACGCATTCCCCGGTCTTCCGGTTTCCATTTTTTGAAAGACAAATACAGACTACCGCCACCTGCTGGTGTGGAGAGTTATTACCTCTCACGCAGGCGCAGAACGTACGTGCAACTCGGCTGTCGGCGGACCGTCGTTGCGGTGTGTTCGGCACAGCCAACATTAACGACGCGTATCGACGCAAGGCGATCTTTGTCGGCGCTCCGCGGCCGACCGTCGGTTTGGTGTGTCCGGGCCTTTAGAAGACGGTCAGCAACAATACTCAAATGTATGCTTCAGCAAAAATCACCAGGCTATGTACAGTCTTCAACTGTCCAGTTTTGGTGAGCCTGTCCCACTGCAGCCTCAGCTTTCTGTCTTGGCTGACAGAAATGGAACCTGATGTGGTCTTCTGCTGTTGTAGCCCATCCACCTCAAGGTTCAATGTGTTGTGCATTCTGAGATGCTTTTCTGCCCACCACAATTGTACAGAGTGGTTATCTGAGTTTTTCTGCGAGCTCGAACCAGTTTGCCCATTCTCCGTTGACCTCCCTCATCAACAAGGCGTTTCCGTCCGTAGAATTGCCGCTCACTGCATGTTTTTTGTTAAGCGCACTATTCTGAGTAAACTCTAGAGCAGGGGTGTCAAACTGAATCCCCAGGGGGCCGCAGTGTCTGCGGGTTTTTGCGGTTTCCTTTCAATCAGCTGCCAATTAAGGCCAATTAAGGCCTTGAGAACAAGGCGTGTGGATACTTTAACCAATCAGTGACTTGGAACGAACCCAGAACACCCCAAAAACCAGCAGACACTACGGCCCTCCAGGACTGGAGTTTGACACCTGTGCTCTAGAGACTGTTGTAAGTGCAAATCCCAGGAGATCAGCAGTTACAGAAATACTCAAACCAGCCTGTCTGGCACCAACAATCATGCCACAGTCGAAATCACTGAGATCAAATTTCTTTTCATATTCTGATGGTTCATGTGAACATTAACTAAAGCGCCTGACCCATATCTGCAAGATTTTCACTGCTGCTCCACGATTGGCTGATTAGATAATCGCATGGATAATCAGTTGTAGAGGTGTTCCAAAATCACTGAGTGTTCCTAAAAATAAAGTGCTCAGTGAGTGTACTTTATTGCATTGCTATGCGGATAGTGACAGTAAGAGTAATTTCACTCTCCACATATCAATATGACAACTTCTTAAAACTAAAGTATTATTCAGTGTGGCAAAAGGGTAATGCAATACGTTTCAGATGCAGAACAAACCCACAGCCAACACACAAGTCTCACTCACTAGCTTCACAGTTAACGGGGATGTCAATGAGAAGGGCTTCTACTGCCTCTGAAAGAAACACATTTTCATTTTGCTTGTTTGCTTAGTCATCTAAATGAAAAAAAGACAAATGTTTGGGTAATTGCAGATCAGTAAGTCAATGTACGTAGGGAATAGAGGCTCGAGAAGCACCTGCAAGCAACTAATTCATTTATTCATTCATTCATTCATTCATTCATTATCCTAACCCGCTTATCCTGAACAGGGTCGCAGGGGGGCTGGAGCCTATCCCAGCATCCTGCGAAAGGCAGGAATACACCCTGGACAGGTCGCCAGTCCATCGCAGGGCACACACAGCATTCACTCACACACTCATACCTATGGGCAATTTAGACTCTAATCAGCCTAACCTGCATGTCTTTGGACTGTGGGAGGAAACCGGAGTACCCGGAGGAAGTACACAGACATACAGGCACGGGGAGAACATGCAAACTCCGCACCGGGATTTGAACCCAGGACCTCCTTGCTGTGAGGCGGCAGTGCTACCCACTGCACCATCCGTGCCGTCTCCTGCAAGCAACTGTATAGATTAATTCTCAGAAAAAATGTCTTTGATTAAATATTTAAGCCGTGACGTGGAACAAGAAAGACAAAAACAAATAGCCTGCATCCCTAACACATGCAGCCATTCAAAATGACTGCAATGTCCAACAAACACACACGCACATGCGCTCGTCACTCACATCCATGAGTACATTTCATAGTAATCACACTCACAAATACCAATTCCAAATGAATGACGAAAAGGCTCCAAGCGCTCAGACGGGTTACCTTACACAAGGTGAAAGTGAAAGTGACAGTTGACAGTTGATGGGTATGGAGAGCTGAGTTATGGGACTGTAGACCACGGCGTCAGGACTGGCTAAAATATCCAGCCTGCAACAGAAGCAGTGCAGAAAAGCCTCATACAGCTGGACAAGGCACCACTCTTTCTGCCCTGATAAGACACCGGGCTGAATTTGCATGAAATACAGTGCGGATATTCCCAGCATGATAGCATTATCATTTCCATCACCATTTACTTCCTCTGTGAAAATGGCTCATTCATGCATAATCTCTCATCAAAGTTCACTTTCAAAGCAAACCCCTCACCTCTTTCTTTTACAGATGATGCAAAATACAGTTAGTTATTCCCATTAATGGGTTGATAGAGGAAAATTGGACTAAATGTTTTGGACTAAAACAGAGAGAAAGAGGTGAACAACCTCCTTACAGAAAAGTGTTCAGTCATCATTATTACATATATATTTTTATACATATAAATCTGGTTTTATTTATTTATTTTATTGTGCAATAAAATGTAATGGGTGAAATCGGTGCGGAGGTTACCAATTTAGGGTATCGATATCTATGTATTCCCATTGATATGGATTCAATCAGCTGATTTTTCCAAAGTGTAGCATAATATTGATTGATTGATTTCCAATTCATGAGGAATGGTGATGATTAGGGCTATAGACAGTATTCTACTGGATGTGTTGTTTACATTTATTTTGGACATGCCTCCAAGTCAGTAGAGTGGAGGGGAGAGTAGGATGCGGCAGCCCAAAAGAAGGGAGAGGATGTCAGTGCTGTCCCGCCAGAATTGTTTAAAAGCATACTACCACAAGACACAGTATGCCAGTAAATCAGAAAAGAGGGCAACCTGTACTTTGTTAAAGTGGAGGATTCAGACTACACTGTATGAGGTTATTATGGCATGTATTAAAGGACCACTGTCACGCTTTTTTCAGGTGAGCTTATTTGGATTAAATGCTTATATTATGCGTGCAGGCATTTTTAAAATCATGGTCAGTGTAGCAGTTTCCTTAATATGGGGCAAAACACTGAACGTGTTTGGCTTGAATCTCCAGCTTGTGTTTGCCAGAAGGTAACGGGCGCTTAAACTCCACCCTTGAACGCAGAGACACCCATCCAGGCGATCACATAACACTCCCACGAAAATATGTTAACATTAGCATACAAATATCATGGAACCCAACTTGGCTAGCATGAGTGATATGAAGGACAGCTCTGACTTCGCAAAGTTAAAAAAAGCCACCATCTTAACTGAAGCATTTCCTGCAGGAAACACTGAACTATATTATTACTGTTATGTTTTATCCGTGGGTAAAATGCAAACCTCTCCATTAATAGCATTATATGGATGGAATGTTGACACAAGGTTTGAGAGCTGGCTAGATCAATGATTAATAGTATGTGCATGGAAACTTTCATGTTCATGTTTATGATTCTTACATTTTGATGTTCTGTTAATATATCCTCATAAATTGGAAAACGACACTTGTTAACAGAGAATATTTATTATAAATAAATAAAAAAATATCATCACACACGTTTTCAGGTTTTCCTCTTCTTTAATAACAAAAGATTGATGCTCCAAAATCGATACAAACCCCAATTTCCACTCGCGAGTGACTTTTTGGAAAGCATCCCCCCCCCTCCTTCTTTAACAGCCAATATCTCAAGAATGTCAAGTCCGATGAGGCTAATGTTTTGGATGTTCTTTATTGAATATAAAGTTTGAGCAAAATTGGAGTGGTCAACTCCCACACCAACTAGATTCCAGCTGCACCTCTGCCCACTGTAAGACCACAGACCACACACTTCCAGGAAATCAACACTCTGCTGCCTGCTGGTACCACAACAATCCACATGTCTTCAAAACCTAAAAAAAAAGCCCCCTCTGGACCCCTAGTCTACAACACAAGACACAAACACCACTGTGTTTTGGAGTGTGCATTGACTGGTACAAAACACAGCATTTCTCAAACAAACTTGGAGCAGACCGATCCCCAGAGCTGCAGTCAATGCCCACCTCAATGACACAGCAAAGTTCCCACCTAAAGTTTCTTTTAAATTTGAGCTTGTCCACAAAAAAGATTGCCTGTTGACACAGTTCCAATGATCAAACTTACAATAACTAAGTGCTAGTGTGTTCTAAGCCTTTACTGGTCCCTGTACGATGTTAGCATGATGTAGCTAGCATACGCGAATAGCATATTATAGGTAATCGACCCATTATTTTATTTATTTATTCTAACTTTCGAGAGTGCTTTGTTTCTCGGCATTAATTTGCTCGTTAGCAAGCCACGTTCCAAGTTAGCTGCTGGAGGAGTAAAGTCCAGGGGCCAGAAAGTAATCGGCGTTTTTTCCACCCACTAATGTCACCAGCTGGTTGCACGAATTAGTTTTACCTCCTGACAGAAGGATTTATCAAATTCTGGTGATTGGAACAAACTGGGAGGGATGGGCTTGAACTTGGATTTGACACCTCTGCTTAGTTACTGTAGCCAACACGTAACGTTGTATTAGCTAGCTAACAACTTACTGTGAACCTTACCTTACGAACTACGTAAGATTCACTGGGGTCAGGTAAACATCGATCACATTCGTAGTCTAATAGCTAACTTAACGTTAATATAACTGTAGTTAGAGTTACCTTAGGTATTTTCGAATGAGATGGTTCCCCGTTAGGTTACTCAGCTAATGAACTACACAAGTACGTTAGCCTAGCTCGCCAAGCAAAGTGACAAGTTAGCAACAAGAACGCTCTGCGATAGCTAAAGCCAAGGATATCATTATACATTTGTCTTTACACAACCCGAACTGTTATGATTCTTACATTTTGGTGTTCTGTTAATATACCTCCATAAATTGGAAAACCACACTTGTTAAGTGTGGCAATTCTTTCTGACCCTCTAATGGACATGGCTAGCATAACACCAGATGTGTACGATAATTATAACAATATCAAAACAATATTCACAAAAAGTTGAACATATTCAAATATATATTGAAAATGTACATATTCAAAGTTAAATTTTTGGTCAAAGTGACAGCACTAGTTTGCAATAGTAGCATAATAAAGGCAGTTTAGTCGAAACATGCCTGAGTGAAAATGGGTGTTTAGGAACTGATAAGCAGAACCAAAATTTGAATTACTTATCGGTTACCCAGTCCATAGAATTTTGGATCCGGTTCTTGGTTCCCAACACTAGTTAGTTATTCGTTATTTACTTTGAATATATATATTTGGTGAAATATTTCCAGCCACTTTACAGTTACTTGAAATCAATAAAAGATTTTTATGAACAAGTTAGCAACAATGGTAAGAACGCTTTGCGATAGCTAAAGCGAAGGATATTATTATACTTTTGTCTTCACACAACCCGAACTGTAGAGAGTATTCATCAGACAAAAGCTTGTTGAAATGCTGTAACAGCGATATTATTCGAATATGACCCTACTTCTAGCCAGCTAACTTAGCACATAACATATAATGTTAGCTAACTTTGAAAATATATAAAAAGCTCGTTAGGTAGCTGGCAAGCTAACCAACCAAGTTACCTCGCAAAGTATCTGGCCTTCCAGTAGAAGCTTGTTAGCCAACTGTCGGTCTTTCCAATTCCAACAGGATTTCGGGTTTTGTGGAATTTCTCAAGCCGGTCTTCTTTTTCTTCATCTGGAAGTGAAAATCAACGTCCCAATATCTCCAGTAACATTAAAGAGTGCAGATCGGAAACATTAGTTATGTAAAATTACATGTTCACCCAACTAACGTTACCCCTAAGTCTATGACTTGCCTGCTAGCGAGATACCAGTTTTTCCACGTACAGTACCACCCAGGCCCTGGGTGACGCTAGTAGCCAAGCAGTTACAATAATAAAATTCACCTCGGCCTCGGGATGGGAACTCATCCGAAAAAGCAAACTCGGGAAAACCCGGTTTAGCATGAGTATTAAAGAAACGCACGGCGCCCTCTACGGTAGGATGACTGGATTTTTACTACATTACTGCCTGTGTGATGTCAGAAACTCGAATTAATTTCTGAATTAAGTTGCTTCATCAAACCTTTGTAATAATCGTGTGTTGTTCGGACAAAATGCATATTGACGGGGACTCCTCATCACAGCAGCAGACAGATTCAATGTCATTTAACGTGACATCTTTTATTTGGTATACATTTTCTTAAAATTACAACAGGAGAGAAGAAACAGACAAACATTTGAAAAGTAGTTTCAAAGGCAGGCTGCTACAGCACTGAAAGTGTTGGTTAAATAATATAATGGATTTGTATGGCTAGTTGTTTAGCATAGATTTGTCCAGAAAGGAGTTTAGAAGTTATAACAGTCTTTGTGAGAATTTTCATTAAATTACAATATAGTTTTGCACACTGTGGTAACCTTGATTAAATAACATTGCAGAATTTAATTAACATTTTTTTTTACAAAACATTAGTTCTACACTGATCTATGCACTGATCATCGTGACACAATTTATTCATTCTTATGGAGTTCAGGTCAGTTCAGCTCCATATGACTTCAGTTTCTTTATCAGAGTCTGGTTCCCTATTCAGAGGACATGGTCTTGTGGATGACATAAGGGCTGGAGTCCCCATTGATCCAAATATCTCCTAGGGGCTGTTCTTTCTCTTCCTCCTCCTGTTCCACCATCCGCTCGGGGCTGAACATGCTGGCTGCCCGGTAGGAGCGCGTGAGCCTGTGGAAGGATGACTCAGATGAGGTGCCATTGTTGAGGTCCTCCAGTAGCTCGGGATGGGAACTCGGGGTGCCCCGTATCTCATCTTCCATCTCTGAGAATAGGTCTTTAACATCCCGCACCAGTGTTGACTTCAAACCGAACAGGCACAGCAGGAAGACCAGGCCGGCGCAGATCCCAGATACAAAGTACAGAGCTACTGCTTCTGGGAACCCTGCGAGAAGGGACACGTCTGTCTGTGTCAGTAATTTACTCAATTCAAACAACAATATTATTATCCAGACATACATCCTAAAACGGTGTAGCAAGTTCAGAAATTCTCCACTTTAAGCATTTAATGATTGCAGGTGGCACTGGAACAGGCATAATACAATTAGAGAATTTGTAGTTATACTGTAATAGGGCAGGTCTCACCATGTGTGTAATCAGTTATTAAGAAAGGATCTGGAGGCCCACGTTCCATATCCTCCAGGAGATTTTTGGGCACTAAAACAGACAGGGGAGAGTAACAGGACACCTTTTGTCATTTCCAAAGTATGCTGAATATTGGGGGTTTTTCATATTCCATTAGTTTTCCCCTCATGATTACTAACGTTCAGACATGCTATATTTCTGATATGGAGTGTTTTGAAAAAATAGATACAGGACTTGCTGAATATGCATTCATATTCCCAGAGCGAATCATTTTTATACCTTGATCAAAGGTGACAGTTTTTATTTATTTATGGAAATACAAGCTACAGCATACTGGTCATACCGTAGATCCAGTCTAGTCAATTTTATTTTTATTTTTCCCTAACTCCTAGCACCATGTTTTTCATTGTGATATAATGCAATGTCTCTCATTCCTCTGCTACTCACCACATGTGTAAGACACCCGCAAGTGTTTCCTTACACCAGGAAAGCAAGGATCCCCAAAGGTCTGAGTGTCAGCCAGCACAGAGCAGTTCATCTTTCCATGACACCTACGAGACATCTTCCTCAGGGCAGAAGGTGACAGGCACTCTGAAAATACACACATACAGTGCCCTCCATAATGTTTGTGACAGTGTAACAGTTCTATGACATTCCTGGTGATTACAGTTTAGTCGGAAGTGGCTACGGAGCAAGTTTAAACAACTCTGGGGCATGTTGAAACAGTGTCTGAAATGTAGAAAAAATGCTGCTTTTGATACAAATTAAATGTTGGTGAATCCAACATTTCTTACTGTTTACTTTTTTCATCTGATAATTGGTCTATAGGAATGGTCAATATTTTGTCTATACTAACTGCATATGACAATATTAGTATGTAATGAATGTCTCGGGAAGAAATGGTTAATAGTGAGTGCTAGATAGGACCAAATAAGCGTATGGTATACATGGAATATACAATGTTACATTAAACGTTATTGTGGCTAATGCATTTATAATAGGCAGAGGCATGTTGAAACACAGCATGCCAACATGCCCCAGCTGTACTAGCTGTACTAGTTGTACTCCTGCATGGCTCACAGTTTCTGCTTGCTAGTAAAACGTGTCAAAACTATAACCCACAATACAGTGATTTAAAGTATGTGTATTTGGAGTCTGTGGCGTTCAGTTAATCAGAAGAAACCATGGTGAAAAAACATTACTAAAACACAGATTTGTTAATAACTCTTGATGAAGTTTTTAAATCATCCTGCCACTCACCCATGAGAAGCACACTGCTCTAATGCATAAATTAAAACAAACCCATCATTTGTCTGCAAATAAAACATCACGAAATCCCCATGTTTAAACATGTCCCTTGTTAGTTTGCGCCCCGGTCTCCCCTACTATGGAACAAGTAAAACAAAAATGGTTTGACATTAAACTGAAGGCAAAGTTATAAAATTGTAGAAGAGATGTTGATGTCTGGAATTACAATGGAGGGCGACAGCGATAATATGTTCAATGTCCTGTGCCAGTCCCAAAGAAGCTCAGTATGGGAATCACCTGAACATGGGCAGGAAGGGTGTGTGGATCAAGTTCTGGCTCCAGTGTGTTGCACAAACTCAGAGGGATGTGCCTGGGCAGCTGGAACCATTTTTATGTGGTCAATGTTCAGAACCAACTTGTGAGCCTCACTAAAGAAATCAGCTCAGTCTTTGAAGATGCGCTCTCACCAAAGTAGGCTACGCCAAATCTTCTAATAAAGCAATACATATAAATGTAATGTAAAGAGAGGTCAGCCATAGCAACGTCTCAGCTATGACTTGTACACCCTATTTATAGCAAACTTTGTTTAAACTTTGGAACTCTAATTAAGCATTCATTAATCAGGATTACCCAAATTAAACATTACCCATTTGAATGTTGAATCCAATGAAATATATGATATGAATAATTATAATATACCATTGGCTTATTCAAATAATTTTGCCACTCTAAATAAAAATAAAATATTAATTAATGGAATAATAAAAACACAAAACAAGCTTTACAACTGTGTATTTTCGTTTCATTTGTGAACATGCATTTCCAAATGATTTATGGTCAAATTCATTCACACGTTTGATAAATGAGGCCCATTGTATCTTGGTGTGAGTTACTTATTTGTTTCCTGTCCACATGATGGCGATATTGGCTTTAGAAATGCCGTGTTATATCATCAGTGTTATTTTTTTCTTGTGGATTTTTATAACAGATGGGTGAGTTTCTGGAAACCAGCAATTCCAATGACAAACATTCCGAATCAAATCATATTTTTCACATTGCCACCCTCTCTGTCCAAGGGACATGCATTTTTTTCTGCCAAAAGCTATTTTCCCACGGTTCTCCAAAAACTGAGGTTACCCATGTCTGGTGCTGTGTTGTTCTCCAGCGGGCAGTGAGGACTCCCATGCAGCAGGTGTCCAAATGTTGCGGAGTAGATGGCCAGCACTGTGCCATTCATGCAGGTCAGTCGCAGTCTCTCATTCTCACAAACCAACTTACTGCGGTGGTGTTCTGATGAGACAGAAAGGAAACAGGACTGTAATGAGTATTATAATATTACTCATTACGGTGCAGTAACATTAATTATGTTCCTATTCATACATACAGTACAGTTTTCATTTCACAGCAGATTCTCTGATAGTCCATATCTTGACTTGGATTGTCCCTAACTGAATAAGTTCTCACAGCTATGATCTCACAACCGAGATTGCGATTTAACAGGTTGCATTCATGTTGACTCTGCATATCTGCTCAGGTAATGCAGCTGTGACACACCTTGCAGAACATTGACCATAGCTGTAAATGGGCAGGGACACACATTTCCTGCTTTAAGACGACAATTCACCATGCCCTTACTTTCTCTATTCTTCTCTCCAATAATAATAATTCAGAGTAATACAATGTATTGCTAAAATGTATTGTTATTTTATTATAGATGCTGTAATACTATTGCACATGTCTACAACACCTAGAAGCTGGAAATGTAGTGTAATTCTGTAGTTGTGCAGGATGTATAGTCTGCTATTACAGTCATTAATTGAGTGTAGCAGTAATCCAGTTATTCAATGAAAAATCTCATCCCATGCAGAAAACCACTTGTTTAACATGGGCATTAACATTCCTATTCATCATTGTGCATTGCATTGTAAAATGTATTCATTGCAGAATGATTCAACTTTCTAATTATGTAAATAATTTATTTGCATGAGGAAAACTTTTACGAATTAATCTGCAATATACAGGTTACTTAGAAAATGAATGGTACAGTGGAACAAGTCTGGTAAATACAGTTATGTCAGTCTCAGGTGAAGCATTGGTTTGGTCTCTAACCTGGGCGGCATTTGTAGGACACAGTGAGGAGCTTGCTGGTTCCCGGGCAGGGCTCTGGCCCAAATGAATTGCTGAGGACACGGATTTTACAGGCCCGCCGATCCTGACACTTGTACATAACCTTCTGCTGATGCAGAAAAACACAAAAACACATCCATGATTACAACACTGCTATCTGCCAGTGTTGTCATTCTCCAAAGTTTGTTTATAGAAGAACATGTACAGCTTTTTGTTATAACTGAATCATTTCCTGCTGGTGAAAGTGTTGTTCCCAAATACTGTAGATGCCAAAATCCCGCATGGCTCTGACCCAGATTTCCTTGGAAAGCTTATTCACTTGGTCTGCTGACATTGCTGTTACGTACATAAATAATAAGCACAAAGCCACAAAATATGTCCCAGCGTTTGGAATGAACATCTGTTTACCTGGACTGCAGCGAAGGACACACAGTCCTTTTTCTCCTCTGTCCTGTTTCTGTCAGTGATGGGGCACACAGTGTCACTCGAGGCATGGCTACCGTAAACCGCAGACAGAATGGCCACAGCCGTCTTTGAGGGGCAAGAGACTGTAAGTGTCTCACCGTCG
Source organism: Conger conger (assembly GCF_963514075.1). Taxonomy (NCBI): domain Eukaryota; kingdom Metazoa; phylum Chordata; class Actinopteri; order Anguilliformes; family Congridae; genus Conger; species Conger conger. The sequence continues at coordinate 15,189,189 of NC_083766.1, read as the reverse complement.
CAGGCTTGAGCAGTGTGGTTCTTCAATATCTTATGGACATATCCTGGAATCGAATGATGCAGCAATGTAAATTTACATTTAGTTCAACAGTAAAGTATCCCATGGTAATTAAGCTCTAGTAGAGTACATATTATTCATGTCCAAAAGGTACTGATTTAGCATACAGTACATTTTGGTACTAGGCATTAATGACTCATGTAGATAAGGAAATAGCTAATATCCATGTAAATGCCTTACAACCTCTTTACTTTGCAATACTTTTTATGTGCATTTGGGAAAATAGAATTTAAAAGAACACTATCACTTGATTTAATACAACATAATGACTAATGATATTAAAATGAACAATCAGATGGTCAATTTGTAGTCAAAGTTGTTTTGAATCTAATCTTCAGGGTGTGTCAATAGATAACTTATAATCAGCTATCACAAGACCAGTGAATCACACTTGGAGAATAATATATTTTGGGAAACATGAGTAATTAAATAGAGAATAACCTTACAGCTGCAGCATACAGCTGGATATTTTTGGACACCATGCTAAATTGCTCAATGCTCAACTGAAAAAGATTAATTAGAGGGACTGCTAAATTATTGATACTAGGCAGGGCCTCCCAAAACAGCCTCAGTTCTTCTTGGCATTGATTCCACAATCTTGAAAACATTTGTTTGAAATTCTGTTCCACGTAGACATGACTGCATCACACTATTTCTGCAGATTTGTCAGCAGCACAATTATGTTGCGAATCTCCCATTCTACCACATCCCGAAGGTGTTGGGATTCAGATCCAGTGACTGGGAAGGCCACTGAAGTTTGAGACGTTTGATAGGGTTCAATTGGCTACTAAATTAAAAGAAGACATGAATAATCTGAAGAAAGCAAAAAAGAAGATGGGTACATTGTGGCCAAGAAGGGATGCACATGGTCAGCAACAATACTGAAATAGGCTGTAGCGTTCAAGCGATGATTGATTAACGGACCCAAGAAAACATCCCCATGAATGTGCCAAGAAAACATTCCCTACACCATTACACTATCTGTATGCCTGACAGGAGTGGAACCCGACACAGTCTTCTGTTGTCGTAGCCCATCCGCCTCAAGGTGCAATGCATTCTGAGATGCTTCTCTGCTCACCACAATCGTACAGAATGGTTATCTGAGTTACCATAGCCTTTCTGTTATCTCAAACCAGTCTGGCCATTCTCTGTTGACCGCTCTCATTAACAAGACATTTCTGTCCGTTTCTTTGTTTTCGCACAATTCTGAGTAAACTGTTGTGCATAAAAATCCTAGATTAGCAGTGACCAAAAACCAGCCTATCTGGCACCAATAATCATGTCAAGGTTGAAATCACTTGGATCACATTTTTCTCCATTCTGATAGTTGATGTGAACATTAACTGAAGCTCCTGACCCGTATCTGTATTATTGTATGCATTGCATTGCTGCCACAGGATTGGCTGATTAGATAATCGCATGAATAAGTAGGTGTAGAGCTGTTCCTAATAAAGTGCTCAGTGAGTGTAAATGGACATATCTGGAACAATGGGAGTTGAGAAGAGCTTGTGCATTCATGTTTATTTCTGACTCGTGTGTATCCATGCAATACAGTCTGTCTAATGGAAGGGAACCTTCATGTTGTGTCCGGCAGTGTTAACTCAGGGTGGGACAGCTCAGTGGTGTGTTATTTTTTCAGTGGTCCACATTGCTCCAATTTGGCAACAATTTGATTGCAGACAATTTGATGCTGTTTGGCCTGCCTGGCGCACTTGGTACCCTGATGCTTGCACCAGTTGAGGAGCAGCCAATTGGGAAGGAATGTATCAGGCTTTCACACACAATGAGCTATTATCAGCCAGAGATGTGCCTGAGACAGCCTTCCACGGACATTGTGTAGCCGACCTCCAGGCTCTGACATGAAGTAGATCAGCAGTAATAATGTTTTTCTTGCAACATTTCTAAACAGTGATGAACAGAAAATTAGATATAAGCTCAATATTTACTCGAAGAGCACATGTCATATTGGCAGCTTTTCATTGAACATTACAAAATGATATTTGCTCATATGTTAGTGGTTTTTCTAAATTTATTGTAAAAGTTCCTTCCTGTACTCCATTAGGTAGTTCTGCACTATTTACCTTCCTCGTATATTTTAGTCTTGAATTGATTACTCATTTATCCTGAATAATCCATTTGAATGCATAATCCTTGGCTAGTGATACTAATTACACCAGATTCAATTACTATTATGTGAAATATTTTTACCTCCTTGACACAGTAAAGTCAAGCAGATTAGTGACAAATTTCAAAGAAACATATATTCTCACCAATATTCAGAACAACGCAGTGTTTTAAAATGGTATCAATCTAAAGTGTTTCTATATTTCACTTCCCTCCCCAAATTAAATTATAATACACTTAGCAAATGAATTGTTTCTGTAGATGACGTGCGATCACTTAAGATTTCTATTTTCATCTTGTCTGCAATTTGTAGAATGAACAAGCAATGGAAATCCATGCATAGCCTCAGACACCCAGACACCTGGCTTCCAACAGGGGGCTCCACAGCTGTTTGGCACACAATACAGGGGATAACAACGAAGGGATTCCCAGAGCGGTAGCCTCAGTTACTGTGCCTCTCTGGGCCCGATGAAAGCAAATAAAACAATATAAATAAATACAAATAATTGCTGGTACTTAGAACGGCATTAGCCATATGAGAACACTCACCTGTGAAATCTGGAGCTGCCTGTAGTAGGTGTGCATAAAGAGCCAGACATATGCAGAATGAGAGACAGCCAGAGGATCTCCTCCTTCCCAGCACCACCAGCATCATGCAGCTCTCACATAATGTCCAGAAGAACTGGAAGCTCAACATGATCATGTAGCAATGAACTATTGTAGACTTGCAGCTGAAAGTAAACGATCAATGATGCCATTGTTTGCTTGTGACAACAGTACCCTTCTTCAGAGAGCCAGCTGCCTATCCCAAGCTACCTCATACTGTTTTTCAGTTTTGTCAGTTTTCAGTGCAGTTTTCATAATTATTTTGGATTCAAATAGATTTCTACACTTTACTGAGCTTGTGTGGTGTTTTGGAAGTGCAAACTTCACCTTCTGGACCTCCTGGTTGGCTCAATTACAACAGGCAAGAAGCGCTGAAAAGTATTTGAATCCAAAACAATTACATATTTGAGCCAGGTCTGGGGAGGAGCAGTCTAACATCAGTTAAATGTTTCTCACTCTACAATACAGGAAGTGTTATAGCAGTATGAGCACACCTCATAAATATCCTAAAACATCATGTAGCAGCCAGCTGTTCATAGTGTGGGAGGCTGGAATGCATATCTGCATAGTACCGCAGATTCTGTCTATGCCGACGCAGACCTCCCTCTTGTTAATCAACACTGATGGGGATTCAAGCAGAGCTGTACTCCTACATACTAATGAGTTTGGTGGAAAGCACTAGAACCAGAGAGGAAGTTTGTTGTGTTTCTATGCCAATACTTAATTTCAGTGTAACCTCTTCTATCTTTTTCTCATAGTAAGCACTTTGTTTGGAGAGAGGCGTCCTGCTCATGAACAGACTCACCTGACCCAGTGAGTTTCAGGGTGGATTCACTGGTTCAAAAATCTTGGGAGTTCCTCATATTACATGCTGCAGTCCCACAATGCATTTGAGGGTCTGTTAATCCATGGAACACAGCTCATGGTGTTTTGCTGCTTTCCCCTACATCTGGGATCTGTTGTCTTTCCATTTCAAGCTTTCAAGGTTACAACTGTAAATTCCTATCCTTCATGTTCCTTCAACAGGAAGATGCAGTCTAGAAGATGTAGTCTATCATGCAGAGTGAACATTGATTTTTAAACGGGCTTGTCTCTGAGATTTGAAATGAGATAAATAATCAATAAATAAAGACAAGGCAACATCATATTTTCCCATGATAGCTGTATTCATTAGCTCTGAAAATGCACTCTGCTCAAATTAAACACAATTACATGTCCCGTTATGTGCACATGACCTTGGCTTTGTTTGAAGTAAAGACCAGCCTTGTTTGTGATAATGTGGCTTGGCCCTGCAGTTACATACCCATTCAATGCTGGGAACTGGAAACCTGCCCAATGTCCCTTGCTTTTTCTTTGTAGCACCCTAGCTCTGAAATATGGTAGGTTTTTAGGGGACCATCTGACTGCAGGAATCCAGGGAAATCACAAGACTGAGTTCTTCATTTTTATCCATGTCATTATTCAAAATGTTTCCTCATTTCTTGAAAATATGTACCATTAGGTCTGTTTATAGTACACACAAGTGTTTATATATTTATTTATTCATTATTATTCATTTATTGATTTATATTTTGCTTGATTTTGGCAGCATGTAAAGTAAATGCTCCTGGAAATAAAATTGATGTTAATGCTAATGTTGCTTTCCCATGAACATGTGATCCATGTAGTGCCAAACATAACCAAAACAGGAGCAGGTGACCATGGGCTTAGACCCTGAAGACTCAACCGAGAGGATGAACTCTGCGCAGTTTGTGTTGCTTTCCAAATCAGGTCACAATCAAGAACAACGCTGTACAGTATGTTCCTAGGTGTGAATGACCACAGAACTCTGTACACTGAGAGTACTCTTTAAAGTTATGTGAATCATACCGCCTGCCACTACCATTATCAGATTTCCTTGTAAAAAAAAAAAAAAGTGACAGGGCCTATTTTCAGCCCAAACGTTTGGCACTCTGTTTATATGGGAAAAGTCCCACGCCCACCCTCTATGCCCTCCTCCTCTGGGTTTTTAAACAAGAGTATCGGAGGCCAGAAAAAAACACACTTACACTCACAGCCTGGCCAGGGGAGGTTACACACTGCTGCTTTGATTCTAATCCCCAAACACTTACACTCTCAGACTCACTCGCACTCGGAGAACCCTCTGTATGAGGATAAGTCTCTGACGCTTGGAACATAACTCGTTTTGGAGTTCCCTGGGACTTACTGGAAAAACACTGTGGGACACCATGGCACTACGACAGGACGCTGGTAAAGAACCCAGCATTGAGCTCTTCATCAAGGTCAGTACTATATATTTTTTTCCATTTATAAAGTTGGTGACATATTTGCTGATGTTTCTAATAAATCCAACTATAATGAGTTTTGCAATACATCCATGATAACACTGTCTTTGCAAACACAGGTACATTTGTCTGGATTTTCTTTTTGTAGTTATTTATAGATTTATAGACTGTTGTAGTCTATGCTTAATTGCTGTCTATATCATATGTAGTAGAATGTATGAATATATACAGTATTATATAGCCTAACTATTATGGACCTATCTTGCTCCATTTAAATGTGAGATTATTTCTTAGTTTCTCAATCAACCTACGTCAAGAATTGACACACATATCAGCTCTCCTGTTAGATGATTGTTAGAATGTTAGAATGATTCAGAGGGGAAATTCTGTCTTCATATTGTGCCTAGTGCAGAAGCAATGTGCAGAAAAAAGTGCTAGCCGTTGCTAATCGGGGGCTTGGAAGGGTGGTGAGCATAGCAATCGGTATGCTTTATCTCTGCAGACAGACAGCCTAAGGATAATTATTCCTTATCGTGTCATAGGAAGCACACTGGGAACCTTTTTCTGCACTTCACTGATACGCCCCAATGCTGTTGCTTTCTAGCACACTGGCCAACATTGGCCTTCACCACTTTACTACTTTCTGCCACAAACATAGACCAGCATACACCCATCTGCTCACTGCCATACCCTCTATGACCATGCTGCACTGTAGTATTCACTGCCACACCCACAGAGACCAACCTATACCATTCTGCTCAGTGCTATTCCTATGGAAACCAAAATACACACAGCACCATCCACAGAAACCAACCTAAACGATTCTGCCCTGTGCTATTCCTATGGATGAAGCCCAAATAAATAAGTTCAGATGCTAGAATACACGGACTACCTAAACTCTTGACAGCAGTTTATACGGCTGAATGTTTACTGAAGCAATTCAGGTTAAATGCCTTGTTAAAGCGGACCATAGGCAGCAACAAACCTCCAACCTTGTAGTTAAAAATCCAGTTCTCTAACCATTACCGCCAGCATGTGCTAAAGAGACTTCAGCAAAGTTACTCATTGCCTCCTTTCTTCATTTACCCTTTCCTGTGACTTCAAAGAGCCAAAGTTGTTATTGCTTTTCAGTTACACGGAAATACAGCTCCACCCTCCCAACTGAGGATATATTAATTTATCTGTTTGATATAATGCAAGAGGGATGAAAACAGGTGTGTCACAGTACCAACACTGCACTCAGAAAATTACTTCTCCTAACAGGCTTGATTATTACATCACCCAAGAGAGGTGTGGTGATATCTTGTGTAAATACATGGTGTTATTTGTCTATAAGTTTGTATGGCTGCATATGGACTTATTCATTCTTCTTTTGAAAGAATAATTTCCCAACACACACAAGATATTTATTTTCTATACAGTTGTATGAAAAAATGTGGGCACCCCTGGTCAAAAAGCCTTTTACAATTAATATCTTGGTGAACAGAAGCAAACCTGAGGTCTAAATGGTACAAATGACACATTTCTTCTCATTTAAAAGCAAGATTACTTTTGATTTGATTTTTTTACAGCTTCAAAATAAATAAAAAAAGTGAAAAGGCCCTGTGCAAAAGTTTAGTAATCCTGTCAGTTAGTTCTTTGTAACAGCTTCCAAATGCTTCCTGTAGCCAGCTAAGAGTCTTTAAATTCTCACGTTTGGAATTTTCCCCCATTCTTCTTGGGAGAACACCTCTAGCTCAGAAATATTCCTCGGCATCCTTACATGTACGGCATGTTTGAGATCTCTCCACATATTTTCAATAATATTCAAATGGTGTACATTTCAAAAATCTTCATCCATCTTTCCTGGAGGTACTTAATGGTTGATTTTGAGGTATGCTCTGTATCATTGTCTTCCTGGAATACCTAACCTCTATTCAACTTCTGGACTGACCTTTGATATTTGGTGGAATCCATTCTTTCTTCTACTGTGCCCTAAGCTGCCACACAACCCCAAAGTATAATGGATCCACCTCCATGGTAAGGTGTTCTTCTCTTCAGGCTTCACCCTTTTTTCTCCAAATGAACCGTCTTCATTCTGAAATCCTTGGACAACTGTTTAGAGGAACCCATGGTTACTTTAGAAGGCATGGAGTTCATTCAGAATGAAAATTTCAGCTCTGGAATTATATTCACCTGAATCCCTACTGAGTAAATCACCTCTGTCTGGGCCTTAGTAATCATCTTTTTAAAAAGTAACAAAACATAATCCAATCCAGACATTACATTAAATTACACCATGGGTACACCAAGGGTACACCACGGGTGCACACATTTTTCCAACCCAGGGGTTCCCAGATCCTTTTTTATCTGACTGCTTAACCTGATCACATTCTGGCTCACAAAATGGCTCACTCTTTACACATTTATTTAATACAATTCATGCTGTAGGCTGAAATGAAGTGGTTCTTGTACCGTACAGGGTTACATATGCAAAACAGGACACAGATTATATTTTTTTTCATTGATCACAATATTAGTACAGATGTGTAACCCAGACTGCTTTTATGAAGCAGGTTTATTTGAAAATAAAAAATGGAAATTATACATTTATTTCAATTTTTTAAGACCCCAGAACTCCATCAGTACCTAACATCTATCATGGTTTCAGTGCAGCTAATTCACAACAAAGACACAGTTATGGTGCAGGCCTATTTTGCTGTCTCAAATTTTGCTTCAGTTTCCAAAATGGATTGCGTAAGTCTCAATCCAAACCGCTCAGTGGGACAATTTCTGAAGATAACGCATTTTTGTTTAGTATCTGTGAAAGAAGGCCTATCCTCTTTTATTGAATGATACACGAAAGACAACGTATTCATATTAATTGATTTCCAAACAAAGAATGAGAAACGGTAAACACTGGCTGCACACCAGCAGGTGTTTTCTTTTTTCATTTCCTCCTGTCCTGTTCTTTTATTTTCTGTTTTGTTCTTTTCTTTCCCGCTGAGTTCTTTTGTGCTTTGTACTCTTGACAGAAGTGAATAACAAAATGGCTTGGTGTTACATAATTTAGCACATACATCAGCATCATTCAAGAGGCTTTAATCAATAATGGCGCTGATGTGAAAGCACAGTGGGGCATACAAGTTGGCATAATAGGGACTTCACAGGTTGGTTTAAATATTTCATTTGTTGTGCTTTCAAGCGGATGCCAGTGAGTTTGCTTGCGGTTATGTGGGTGTAACCTTATTTGTGTCTGTCTTGTCCTCAGGCCGGACATGACGGGCAGAATGTTGGAAACTGTCCGTTTTGCCAGAGACTCTTCATGGTTCTGTGGCTGAAAGGAGTCAAGTTCACTGTGACCACAGTGGACATGAAGAAGTAAGCAATGTTGCTTAGGCACCATTGTCAAGGGGACAATAACCTAACAATCCACAGAACCACATCACCACTATATCACAGATAATCACCATGCCACACAGACAGTTATCAGTACATCACAAATAACCACTGCTTCACACGTAGCTAGTACACAACACATAGCCACTGCATCACATATAACCATTACACCTCACAAAACTGCATCACATGTAGTCACTACACCATTCACCAGCTCAAAGAATCCCGAGTAACATTTCCATCAACAGCATGGCATACACAGCTATAGTAACAGAAATAGAAACTGGAATTGGGCATAGAGTAACCTGAAATATGATATCTGATTCGGTGAGAAGGAGGAGTGAAGGTTTATAAGCCCAGCACAATATGTTTTGTGTTGTGTTGATAAAACAGAAATCTAATCTATCATTCCTTGTAATGGTTCTGCCAGAGGACTTAACAGTACTGTTGCTGTTGGACAAACATGCTGGCTTGATTAAAAAACGATGCCTCTGAGTGAGTAATGCAAGGAATGCAAACACACACCCCGGCACAAAAGGCCACTCACCTGGGCGATGTGTTTTTCCAACTGAGTCAGAGGGCATCAGAAATCTATTATTTATCAAGCTCAATGGTACAAAGACAGATATTGCGCTCCGTAGCTGATAAGTGACCTCATTCGACCTCCTCTGTCTCTCGTCACCTCCCTCTCCACTACTGAATTCTTCAGGAAGCCAGCGGAACTGAAAGACCTGGCCCCAGGGACCAACCCTCCTTTCCTGTTGTACAATGGGGACCTCAAGACCGACTTCATCAAGATTGAGGACTTCCTGGAGCTGACACTGGCCCCGCCCAGGTATGGCATATTTATCCAAAAAGCTGTTAGAATTGCCCTCAAACTGGTATGGTTCCAATGGAGTCGAGCTAATCTTTGTACCTCACTGTCCAAACCAGGTACCCCCACCTCAGTCCCCAGAACAAGGAGTCCTTTGATGTGGGTGCAGACATCTTTGCAAAGTTCTCAGCTTACATCAAGAGCACGACCACCAACACCTGTGAGTGACTGTGAAAGATGGGGCCCCAAGTAAATGTCAAAAAGCTTTGCTCTGATAAAACTACGACTCGCCATCATTATGATGGTGATCCATCAGATTTACAGTGAATGAGCAGAGCACTGACAATATTTCGTCAGTCAGCAAATTCAGATTTGAAATGTCCTGAGTCGCTTTTGCACTGACCCGCCTCGTACTTGTGCCATTCGGAGCCAACCTAATTTGACAATTTGTCACATCTTATGATCATGTGCTGCTGACAGTGAAGTATCATGAGAGTTCAACCTTTGAACTCTGCACCTCTGTGAAACTTGCCAAACGTGTTTGTTCATTTCGCTATGAAGTTAGTATCGGGCAAGTAGGATTTTATCACAATTTAGGGTGTAGTAGCAGAATCCAGCTGTGTACTATTAATCCTTCCCCCTTAATAGGTTACCCCTTGGAAAGATATCCCAACACTACAAACAACACGAGACTCCTGAATACTGTACATGTATAAACATATTAAGACAATTATTCAAAATGATCCCAATGTAAAACTCTGAATTCATTGAGAGGTAAATCAAATAGTAACATAATAAGGCTTGTCAGGGTGTTATCCTAGTATTCCTATTTCAGTGTAACAGGAAAAGAAAACTCAAATGTTGTGAACACACAACCTGCACAACAAATTAACCACCATCCAAATAAAAAGGGAAAAACCCTCCAACACCAAGAGAACACTTTCCTTCCGCCACCATGAATACCTTACCCAGCAGGTATTGTGTATTGAGGCTGTAATTGTTAGGTTCACCCAGTAGGCAATCTCCACGCAAAATATTACATCCAAAGGACGAGGCCAATTGTCCCATGCTGACCTCTGCTTGAAACTGGAACTGCCTTCGAAAATATAAATTCCCAGCTGACTGGCCTCAACAACCACTATCTACATAGACAATAATGATGATTTCAATTGAATCTCACAGTTTGGCATTCAATATCAAATATAAAAGGAAACCATGACCCTGTGGCCATGCTGGTCTACCTCCATACCTCCATAATTTAATCTGTGTTCAGGTGTCTCTTCAAAGGTAATGAAACTCTCAGGAAGAGGAGATACCATGACACACTACATGTTTGATGCATATAAGGGCCACAACAAGGTTTTTAATTGCCAAAGGAAGGGAAACCAGAGCAGGCTACTTAACAACAATATAATTTTGTAAAAAACTAAATAGCCAACTCAAATTATATTGTCTCTATCTCAAAGGCCATAATCTGAAAACTAGATATCCAACAGTATCCACAGTAGTCTTACACAAGTCCTGTTTCTGTCCTTTTCAGACCACGAGACGGCCCTGCTGCGGGAATTCAAGAGACTGGATATCTATCTGAATGCCTCTCTCCCACAGGAAATAGACCATAACTCCAGAGTGGATATGCTGGTCTCCAACAGGAAGTTCCTGGATGGGGATCACCTCACACTGGCAGACTGCAACCTGCTTCCCAAACTCCATGTCATTAAGGTGGGGGAAAAGACCAAGTGATGTCATGCTTCTGAATGTTATTCCTGTAATTGTATCAGGATTAACTGGAAAAAAGGCCAGTGATATAGTTATGCAGGGAGGGCATGCACTCACACACCCTCAACAACATTTTAAGTCCATCAAACCTGAATTCTTTTTAAAATCTTCTTACTCATATTACATGTAGAAATGAGGCTCAAACAAAAAAATCTTTAAAAAGTAAAGTTATTTTATTTCATGTCCATTGCAATGGATGTCAGGTCTGAATGCTTGTGATAATCGGTAGAATAATATGTCTCATCCATACTATCCAGTCTCTAGGACCTCTATTGCTGAATATGAATTTTTTTAGACAAATATGAACTTTTCGTACTATGTCAATACATTGTTCTTGTTCTGTGTCAACTTAATTTTCACAATATAAATAGACAACAGGTTAAATCTCTTCATGACTTCGTGTTATTTTTAACACATGAAAAGTAGAAATGAAGGTTTAGAAATATGTATATATAATGCTGTTATTAATCAGTGATTCAGTTCTACACAAAATCAGTGAAGCAGAAGAAAAATACAATGGTTCAAACTCAGTCATCATCATATGGCTCACTCGGATCACACTAGACCATGTATTTCCAAGCTTCATATTGATATTGCCTTTATGTTTTTTAAGGGAATGTACTGCAACAAAGGTTATTTTCTTTGTACTCAACAATATATTTTCTTCTCAGATTGCTGCCAAGAAGTATTGTGACTTTGACATCCCGGCCCAGTTTACAGGGGTCTGGCGGTACCTGCAGAACGCCTATGAAAGAGAGGAGTTTCGACACACCTGCCCAGCCAACATTGAGATTGAGAAAGCCTACCTGGATGTAGTTGGCAAAAGGAAATAAGTGTCCTTCCCCATCCTCTGAACTCTTTTCTCTTGTCAAACCTCTTCTCTGAACAGTATGCATCCCCAAGTCAATATATTCTGAACTGAGGCCGTCTCATATAGCAAGTAGTGCCATCAAAAATCTATGGGAAGCATTGCTCTTGTATAGTAATCCAGTAGTCAGTAGGTCTATGTTTCTATCTCTGTGTTTCCATCATAGAGCATGAATACATCATAGAGCATGAGTATGTGGGATTGCCCAATGTGCTTCACTTCCACACTTCCAGGGAATTGCCTCTGATAATTCTGTTTATTGTATGACTAAAGGTAAAGCCAGGGCTGCATTGAGGAAAGTTCAGTGGATACTGTCCACGGTTCAGGCAGCTAGCAGCATGTCAATAGATGAGCAGCAGTAGTTCAGGTACCTTCACCACTCTGATTTGACAATGTGAATGTACACTCAGTGACCACTTTATCAGGTAAAACTCTATACCAGCTTGTTAATGCAAATATCAGGCAATCATGTGGCAGCAACTAAATGCATAAAAACATGCTGATGTGGTCAAGAGGTTCAGCAGTTTTTCAGACAGGGTGATTTGAGTACCTCAGGAACTACTGATCTCCTGGGATTTTCACGCACAACAGTCTCTAGAGGTGCGAAAAGAAAAAAACATCCAGTGAGCCACAGTTCTGCAGGCAAAAGCATTGTTAATGACATTAAGGAGAAACCTCTGAGTGGATAGGCTACAGCAGCAGAAGTTAAAAGAATAAGTTAAAATATTAAGTCTAATAAATTCCAAATAAAGTGCTCAGTGACTGTATATAATATACATATAATGCACTGAAGACAAACATATTAATGAGGTTTTTAGCTAACTTAATGTTCCAAGTTGAGCTGCCTTTTCTCATCACATCCAGCCCGATCCTGATTAATGAAATTTCACATACAGTATGCGATAATGACAATGATGATGGTGATGAAAACATGTATAGATGTATTTCATTTTCAGAATATTCAATGAATGCTTGAATTGGGGCAAATTCTTTAAACAACAAAGAATCATTATTACATATGCCTCTTGTTTCACATTTTATCATCTTGGCAGCATGTTTGTCTGGATTTTGACCTATTCTGAATCCTGCCATATTAATGGTAATGACTGGAAGAGCTTCACAATTCTGAAAATGTCAATGTACAGTGTGCCTGTGTGGCACTGTGAGGATGATGAACATTGAACAACATCTGGTTAAATACTGCCTCTATGTGGTAAAAAATTGCATGGCATTTTTGTCTGAAAGGCGTAATTCTTCCAAAGACATTCAAGTCAAGGTTTTCTTTTTTTTTCTTTTTTCTTTTTTTTTTTTTTTTTTTTTGAGAGAGAGTTGAGAGTCTTGCTTTAGTTTAGATGCTTTAGTTTTTGTATTAATAAAATGAGGGTTTGAACCTGACATGGGACAAATATATAAGATTTGAATATTTTTATTTGAATTTGCATTTCTGGATACACTGCAATGCTGGAAAACATGTATTTGAAACATATATTTGAAGTGTGCATATTATTTATCTTTTTTTTTTAATACAGATACATTTCACAGATTTGATTACTTTCAAAATTAGCTTCAATATAGCAACAATTGTAATTAAAAGCAGTTCACTCCCAGGTAACCGCTTTGACACCCCAATGTGTTTAAAGTCTTAAATGGTTCACATGGCTTTGAAATGAATCCTTTTTGATGCTGAATTTGGGGAACATTAAACATGTGACAATTTAATGAAATAATAAAATACATTAAGTATTTTAAAATCTGAAATGTTTTCTCAAATAATACTTTCCAATACTTCCAATTTATATGTATGCTACTGCATTCATCTATTCTGCATTTGACAATACTGCACATGAAATGAGCACTTGAGCCAAGTTTTAACACATTTCTCATTTCTTTTAGTAATAAAATATAATAATTTGCTTTATATTCATCCAAAGTGTGACAACAAAAACATGTGAAAACTTGCAGTGTGGAAATTTGTTGATTGAGATGTTTGGTCCAAAAAACACAAAGCTTTGTCAACCAAACCACATCATGCAGGTCTTCAATGATCAAGGATTGTTTCAATTTTATGTACAAAATTCTTTACATACCAAAACCTGAAACTAGTGTGTGAACCATGAGATGGGGCAGGTGAGATTTGCTCTGGGAATCAAGCTGTGAGTATACAAGGCACAGCACGTCATGGGGGGCGCTGCTTCTAGTTTGTCACGCAGTACTTCCAGAAACAACCTGTAGAAACAAATTTCACATACGTTTTGTTCCAGGAACCGAATACCACAGTTTGAATATTGTCCAATCCATGACACATTTACATCAATTTTCATCAATAGTAAAGAACAATATGTTTACAATTTTGTATTCATCCAAAGGGAGTCAGCCCTTAAATATACAGTCAGGTCCAGAGTGATTGGATAATGATAATTAAAATGATAATGAATAATGCATATAATAAACAGCTAATAATCAGATAACAGATAATAATCTATATGTTATGTTCAAATATATGGGAAAACTACATACTTTTATTTCAATATATTTACTCTCGTGTTTCAATACTTTTTATCGAGTAATCAATTTTTTTCTGAAAACCAGTGGTATCAAAATTATTGGCAACCCTAACAATTACTGTAAATAAAATCGAACAAAGTGAAATTGGCAATAGTATTTTACTTAATGCGGTCAACCATGGTCTAAAAGAACTATATTATGTCATTCCATCACTTCCTGTTACACTAAAGTATCAAAATCAGATAACAAGCATGCTTGGCCAAAGAATAGTCAATTCCGAAGAGATAGATGGTAGCCTATCTATTCACAAGTTTGGTAATGCCAAAAAATACATAAATGGTTGAAAATATCACTTAGCACTGTAAGGGCAGCGATAATAAAAAATGTAAAAGCTTGACAGGAACCCAAGGATCATGGTTGAATTGAATTACAGAGATCGATTGCATCTTGGGGTCAAGAACAACCATAAAAGGGCACCTCCATACCAACAAACTCAAAATCAAGCATCTGGAGTTTGCCACATGGCATTGAAATGACGACTGAAAGAGAGTGCTATGGTCACATAAGACCAAAATTAAATGTTTTGGCAATACACACCATCAAAAAAAGAAAAAAAAGAAAAGAACCTCATACCTACAATCAAATATGGAGGTGGGCCATTGATGCTTTGGAGACGTAAATAAATTAACATGTTATGTAAATGATACTTTTTTCCAAAGTGACTCACAGTTGATTAAACTAAGCAGGGGACAATCCATTCTGGAGCATTGCGGGTTTAAGTGCCTTGCTCAAGGGCTCAAGCTGTGCGGACCTTATTGTGGCTACACCAGGGCTTGAACCACCAACCTTCTGGGTCCCAGTCAGGTACCTTAGTCACTAGGTGACAGGAAGCCCCTGTTTTTATGTTTTGCTGCCAGTGGTCCAGGGGCACTATTCAATGGTCAATGGCACAATTAATTCAACAAAGTACCAGGAAATCTTGGCAGAAAATCTTGTTGTCTCTGCTAGGAAGCTGAGACTTGGTCCTTGGTAGATTGTCTAGCACAGAAGCCACTCAACAGAAGCCCAGAGGGCCACATGCAAAACTAAAAGAGGGCCACAACTTAATTTATTGTCAACATAGTTTGTGCAGATGTATTTCAGTTGCAAATTGGCTTGCAGTTTAGCCTACTGGTTTATAGAAAGGCACAATTTGTTTTCTTAATTCTTAATTGTTTTCTCTAAACAATAAGCAACAGAAATTTGCTTATTTAACTCATGTTTGTTGAGGGCGGACTTCGGTTTGACAAGGCGGACATTAACTCCTTTCTCATTTCAGATTTGGTACACCATAACCATGAATAAACACACATGATCTTTGTTTAATTTTGAATGAAGAGATCAATGCAGAAACTGAGAACAATTTCAGCTGCTGATAGAAGCAAACATAATGGACATTTTTACCCCGCAATTTAAGAAGGATGGATTGCTGTGCTCGAAATCCATCCAGCAAAGTACATAGGGTGAATTCAGGTAATTTGAGATACCTTAAGTATTTTGTGTTTTTCTCCTTAGCTAATAATTGTCATTCAGCATTTTCACCGCAAAGACCTTGCTTATAAACTAAGTGATGATGATCACATCACATTTATAATGTGACCTCATTGCAGTGGGTGTGGCAACGGTCACGCAGGAAGTAGGCGACAGGCTATAATAAGTACAGGGACATAGGATTTGGACCTGTGATTTGTTAAAATGAAGTGTTATGCATGATACAGCATGTCTTACTATGAAGTATATTAAAGTAGGATGTATTAATGCAAGAAAATAAATACAAAAGTTTTGAATATAATAATATATAACTTTTTTAAATGTTATAATTTTGAGACTGTCCCAAATTACCTTAATGTGCATGGCAATCATGGTAAAGAAAAATAATATAACATGACTTAAATTTGAGTGCTTGTAAATAAATGTCACTCTAATCTTGTGTACAAAATTCTATTTACCAGAGCCAGAGCAATGCCAGTGATGGAACATAAGAATTGTCAGGATCTGTGTTTTTCGTTGTCTTGTCTTTTGTCTAAGAAGCACACCGTAGTCGCTCTGTCAGTTAATTCATTCATTGTTATTCGTTTCACCCGCGTTTCACTTCCTGATTATTTCCCACACCTGATTGCCATTCCCTCTTGTTACCTGTGTTATATAAACCCCTTTGTTTGTCTAGTTCCTCACCAGATTGTTGTGCGTCTATATGATACTCTCCAGCATTTAGTTCTGGTTGATACCCGGTTCGACCTGTTTTATTTTAGACTTCTGCACTTTGCTTATTCCATCTGTCTAGTTTTGAACCGCTGTGTATCAACCTGTTTTTATTTTTCAACTTAATTCTTTGGATTCTGTTTCCCTCTGATTTGCCCACTTGTAAAAGTTGTGGCACAAGCTCGCAATCTAAAATTCCAACTCACCCTAAAATATTAACTATTATTTTAACACTATAAATGTGTTTTTTGAAAGAATGGCAGAATGATGGGGGAAAAGTTAATCATTTTTTTATTTATGGGACTACTGGATCTCATAGGCCATATCATATAAAATATTCCATATGAAATGGTAAAGGAACAGAAATGTCTGATGGTCAAATAATGATCAGTAATTTCAATGATCTTTGCATCTATGCATTCATGCTCTGTCCAAAATTATCGAATGTGGCGGCTCAAATGACCAAAAAACTGATTTTGGCTGAGTGATTACAAAATAGTTTGTATGTACTATTACAATTTGGCCTATATATATAAATAGCGAACGGCACAAGGATTATAAAAATGTGCAGTGTTATGGGTATTTTATTAAAACTGGTGGTGACGGTCACGACGACCAGTCTCTCCTGGCGGCATTCTCTTCCGCTGTCACTGCCGCCAAAGCAAAATACTTTCAAACACAAATTCAGAACTCCGGTTCTAACCCCCGGAAACTTTTCTCTATTTTCTCCTCTCTCCTCAATGCACCGCCTCCTCCTCCTCAGTCCTCCTTTGCTTCTGATGACTTCGCTGATTTCTTCGATGAGAAGGTCACAGTCATCCGTAGATCCTTTACAACCACCGCCCCCCTCACTGTGTCCTTCCCCCCCTCTAGGCCCATCCCTTCCTTTTCCACTTTCTCCCCCCTTACAGACTCTGATGTTTCTCAACTCCTACTCTGCCACTGCCCGACAACCTGTGCCCTTGACCCTATCCCCTCTTCTCTTCTCCAAACTATCACACCTGACATTCTCCCATTTGTCACCTCCCTTGTCAACTCCTCCCTGTCTTCCGGCTGTTTTCCGGCATCCTCCAAGAGGGCCCACATCACTCCGCTGCTAAAAAAGCCTACTCTGGATCCCTCCATCATCCAGAACTACCGCCCGGTATCTCTTCTTCCTTTCCTTTCTAAAACTATAGAACGAGCCGCTTCTACTCAACTTTCTTCTTTCTTTTCTAACAACAACCTGCTAGACCCCCATCAGTCTGGCTTCAGATCGGGCCACTCGACAGAGACTGCGCTCCTCTCCGTCAGTGAGTCACTCCATGCCGCACGAGCAGCCTCCCTCTCCTCTGTCCTCATTCTTCTAGATCTCTCTGCTGCCTTTGACACTGTGGATCACTCCATCCTCCTGTCTGCCCTGTCAGCAACAGGCATCTGTGGCACAGCCCTGGAAACGCAGGTTTCTGATACGCAGGTTTCAGCCCGTATCTCTGCTTGCCTGAGGGACATCCAGAGCTGAATGGACAACCACCATCTAAAGCTCAACCCAGGCAAGACTGAAATGATATTCATCCCTGCTAAAACCTCTCCCCATCTGGATCTCTCCATTTCCCTCGGGGGTACCACACTCACGCCGTCACCCAGTGCAAGGAACCTCGGCGTGGTGATGGACAGCAGACTGTCCCTCTCCGAGAACATTGCGGCGGTGACCCGGTCTTGCAGGTTCTTCCTATACAACATACGGAGAATCCGCCCCTTTCTCACCCCCTACTCGACCCAGCTCCTGGTCCAAGCGATGGTTCTGTCCCGCCTGGACTACTGCAATTCCCTCTTGGCTGGCCTCCCAGCGTCCGCCATCAGACCCCTCCAACTCATCCAGAATGCAGCAGCTCGTCTGGTCTTCAACCTTCCCAAATACTCACACGTCACCCCCCTGCTTACTTCCCTCCACTGGCTGCCTGTCATGGCTCGCATCAAATTCAAAACATTGGTGCTAGCCTTCCAAGCAGTTAAAGGGTCTTCCCCAGCTTATCTACAAAAAATCATCAGACCCTACACCCCTGCCAGACCTCTTCGTTCAGCCTCCACAGGCCGCTTGGCACTTCCCCCTCTCCGAACCTCCACCTCACACTCACGATTACTGTCTGTTCTGGCTCCACGGTGGTGGAACGAACTCCCCGTTGAGGTCAGAACTGTAGAATCTCTCCCCACCTTCAAGCGCAAGCTGAAGACACACCTCTTCAAGCAGCACCTCTCCCCATCCCTCCCTACCTCCCTGTGAACCTTAATTGTTGTCTCTGTGACTTGCTTTGTGTATCGGTATTTTTAGTTGGCTAGGTAAGCAGTGTTTGGATAGTTAACTGTTTGTTTGGATAGTTAAGTGGTCACTTTTGCTCTGTTTGTTTGTTTCTTTGTTCTCAAAAAAAAAATAAAAAATAAAATAAAATAAGGTCCTCGTCCTCATCTTTGTTGTACAGGTAGCAGTTGAAATTGTACTTCCCTCTAGGGTCTTTCAGCGAACTTATCCCTGGTTATGGGTATGCACTTTGTTGTACGTCGCTCTGGATAAGAGCGTCTGCCAAATGCCAATAATGTAATGTAATGACGGAAAACTGAATTTACAAAAAGTTTCCCAAATTATCTGAATTCTGAACTTTTTGAGTTCGTGGATAGTTGGATGGAAGTTTTTCAACTGGATGAAGCTGTTCATGGTGCCATTGCAGTTTTGCTTGCTTTGACACAGTAACCATTTTCTGACACATTGAAAACCTGTTCATCTCCTTTATCTCCGTAAATACAAATTAAATTTCCCATGAAGTGTTGAAACCCCAAAAACGATGTTTTAAGTTAAATGTTTACATTTGCTGAAAGACTCAAAAGACAGGAAATTCAGCCTGGTCTCCATCAAGGCATCAGCATTGATTTCTGACAACATGCTACAGCCATGTACAATGTTTACTCTACAACAAACAATATGTCACCACTGGGCAGCTTGTTTAACATAAAAACCTCTCAAAGAATTCATAATCTTAGAGTAGTACACTGTAAAGTCGGTCTCCCAGCGTGTGCCATCAAGCCCCTCCAGCTGGTCCAGAATGCTGCAGCCCGCCTGATCACCAGTCAGCCCAGGTCGGCTCATGTCACCCCGCTTCTCATTGGCCTCCACTGGCTTCCTATTGCCGCACGCATCCGTTTCAAGGCCCTAGTGTTGGTATTTCAGGCTGCTAAGGGGACTACCCCACCTTACATACAATCCTTGATCACTCCCTTCTCCCCAGCTAGACCACTCCGGTCTGCCAGCTCTGGTCGCCTTATGGTTCCCTCTCTACGTGCACCTGGCGGTCGAGCTGCACGTTCACGCCTGTTTTCCGTTCTGGTTCCTCAGTGGTGGAATGACTTGCCTACCACTGTCAGGACAGCAGAATCCCTCCCCCTATTTCGACACAGACTCAAAACCCACCTTTTCCAGCTCTACCTTCGTCCTCCCTCCTGATTTCCCCCGCCCCTCCTTTCTGATATCCCTATCCTTGTCTAACCCCCCCCAAAAAAAACAAAAAAACATTTGCACTTATGATGACAACTGTTTAGAACAGCATTCCAGGAGTATTTTCCGAGTTCTGGATGTGATGCTTTGACTTATGGTAGAACCTATGCACTTGTAAGTCGCTTTGGATTAAAAGCGTCTGCCAAATGACAAAAATGTAAATGTAAAATGTAAATGTAAAGTGTATTGGCAATTTTGCATATTAAAGTTAGAAGCAAAATACACATTTTGCACTTTTCTAAAGCATTATTTCCTTTGGGACCAAATATCTTGTACTACTCTTTCAAACTGTCGGTACCTAGCATACAATTTCTAAACTAGTGTGATTAATTGATACTGTAGATCCTGCAATAAAGTGTATATTGTAGAGTATAGAGTGTATATTGCTATGACCTCATTCATATAGGCCTACTGTATGTCATTCTGGATAAAAGTGTAACAGCAGTGTATGTCTGTACAAGTGTATGTACGTAATGTATATGGGCCTATACATAATTATTAACATTTGTCCAAATGTAATTGAGCAATTAAACAAAGTCATGGTTAACTACTGTGAATTCACAGTCACTCAATGATAGTGTCACCCACAAATCACTTTGATTCTTACTGTATATTAATATTAATATTAATGCTATGCAAATAATTGGGTATACATGAGAAAGTTTCGTTATGCACAAACTGAATATAAACTACAGGGCTGTAGCATGTTCTCAAACGTCTGATCTGTACTGATACACCTTGATGTAGAGCAGGCTGATGTTCTATGCACTAAATAGAGTGTCATTACATGTGTTATAACTAAGATGATATTTTTGCTAAATTACCTGATATTTTCGGTAACTTAGCTAACTAGCTGACTTGGGTAATATAGGTACAGTGGCTGTTGTTAGGTCTAACAGTTACTTCCTAGCTAGTTAGCTAAGCTGTACTCATAAAGATTTATGAAACACATTGGTATTAGCTAAACTAACGTTAGTTTGGCTAGTTGAACAAGAGAGACCAATTTATCATAGTGCTAGCTACCTGGCTAACACAATTTGGATAGCACAAACTAATCATTTATTAGACTATGTTAAGCTTTACTGCTGGTGCTGGTCACACCAGATCACACCAAATATAACAGCTAGCTAACATTAGAGCTTACTGTATGAGCCTACTGTGTGTTGTATCACTGTACTTGGAGCATGGCTCTTTACTGACCATGTTAGTTATGGCTACTTCACTCACTGGACATTAACTCTCAGTTAAGGGTCCATGAGTTATCAGTGGGCAGGGCAATGGTGAATCCCAGGGCAGGGGGCTGGGTCCTCACCTCTCTTGTTGACCTTGGGTAATCTCTGACTAGAGTGGAGGAAGCCATGTGTAGCTAGGCTGTCTGCTGTGGCCAATTTCAGCAGCTCTGCCGTAATATCATCCACCTGGGAGTAGAGCACACAGGCCTGCACATGTAACATGTTTTACACCCACAGTTATCTCACTACAGCAACAACACTGTATGAATACAACCAGAGAGTACTGTAACAATTTTACTACTAAATTGTACAGGCAAATGCAGGACAAGTGTGATCTATGCATGTTCTCTTACCATGTTGTTCAACGTTTCCTGTTTCAAAGGATCATTCTGGCCTGGAAAGATAAATGTTATTTTAAAATATACCTACAGTATGGCTCTATGAGCCAATAGGTGATACGGATGAACCAGTGAGTCATTAAGCCATTTTATAATTTATTTATGGCTTTTAAATATTTCCCCTGATGTTGCTTTCAAAAGCTTCCCAACTTTTTTCTTAAAACTCTTGTTCATGATCTCTCTCTTAAAGGAAAACACCAACATTTTGGGAAATACAACATTTTTCTGACTTTGTTTGATTTCATTTTCATTTTTGCGCATTCACTGGCTCAAGTTCCATGTTAGCAAAACATGTTTAGCATAAATACTTGAAGCCTATCGGGGTCACTAGCCTACCTCCTTCAAAGTGAAGAAATACATCTTACAGTAACTGTGAAGCTGTCTTATTTACACCAGGTATTATGTGTGTTTGAATGAAAATGGTTATAGTTTAATGATAACGCGACATGTTCTCACATTTTGAACACTTCATTTTCAGTGTTAATTGGCTAAGAAAAATGTGATGTGAAACTCCACATAGATTGATCAACTAAATGGTAACAACTAAAGTTACTGCCAGACGACTGCTCTTACCACCTGATGCAATGTCGCCCACTACTACTCATGCCTTGCTTTTGCAGGAATGCATGCATGCATGGCAAATAAGTTTGTTAAGTTCCTCTTAAGAGTCCGTCAAACGAGTGTTTGGGAAACCCATGTAATGAGAGAACTTTCTTTATTCTTTAATCCGAAGATCCGACTTTATCAGGAAACCCACCCCAGGCCGGTTTTTCCCTCCGTTTCATCCAGTGTTTGCTTGCTCCTGTTCAGCTGCAAGAAGGGGTGTATACCTTTGATTTGATGGTGATTCCCCACGTCTGTGTTCTTGGCCTTCTCAAGCTCTGGTTCCAGCCTCTGGATCACATCTGCTGGGACATTGCCCAGCTTTCACCACTTGACCTACAATGTGAAAATCTACTACACCATTCTGCTGCACTACACAGTAGGTTGCAACTTGCAACATTCACAAGTAGCAATGTTTTTACGGGGGTCCATGAATTCAGAAGAATGGCACCAGCTGTTTCTTCCTCATTTGGTGTCAAATAGACACCCATGGTCCACATGAATTCCCAAATATTGGAAAAGAATTGCAGTGTCACATGTCAGCTTTAGTTCACAGCTGACATCATACAACATTAGTCACCCTTCTGCTTCAAGTGGGTGAATTGGGTAAGTCTTTATCTTCAATAAGAGATACGTTTTTTTTTTACAAGGCAACATATAATGTTCAACTTAAAAGACACATTACAATTATTTCAACTTCCTTTCAATGTATTCATTTTTCCTCTGAAATTCCAAAATTCTTGCTTTAATAAAAACACCAATGTACCAATGGCTTTCATGAAATACATCAGAATTACAATTTGATATGAAATCAGTATGAGTCTAATGTTATGCAAGAAACAAAAAAACCTTATGGTTTACAGCTAATTACAGGCCAGAACTGTGCTTGCTCCTGTTCTGTCAAAATTAACATTGGATCACACACTTTGAAAGGAAGATTCAGTTTAAAAGTATTATGATTACACATTCGTCAGTCATCTTCACATTCAATCTACAGTTCACAAAGTCCTACACTTTATGAATTGTAGCATGATTTTCTGTGTAACTGTTATCAGAATTATTCTTTTTTTAAATCCTCCTCAGCTAAAAAAAACCACCAAGCCACTTTGCTTAACTTGTTGCACTCTCTGATAATAATATGAGATGGTACAAGGATGCAGGTGAATGATGAAAGATGGAGTAGCTGGCCTACCTGACCAGGGCTCCATGTTAGTACTTGTATATAGTGCAGGAGTCCACCGTGCAGTGCACACCACAGCCAAAATGCAGCACAGCGCCCAGGACAACATAACGGTAGTATTTCAGGAGATTCTGGCCTACTTTGTGTCCCACTGAGGGAATCCGACTTTTATACCTTCAAGGGAAATCTATCTTGAAAAGATCAATTATCTATCATGTCATCTCTTTTTGGTGTTAATGGTTTTTTACACGATAGCTTCGTCATCATAGGTGACATTTAGGGAGTGCTGTCAGTTTAGACCAGGCTGTCTGTACCTGCACAGAGAACAACAAATGATTACTCTGAACTACAACAATCAGGAACTGGTAAGCTAGTTCCAATTATTTATATCTGATCATGTGCCTGTCATCCCCATCTAATCTATAAAACATAATGGGATAAAAAGTATATTTAACTATATTTTTTAGTTGTTGGTGTATGTTTTAACATGCAGGTGCACACACCCACACACACACAAGGTGGAGTTACAAAATATAACCTTATTTATGTTACACATTCTGTGAACTATATATAAAGCAGCATTTTAACACACAAGCAAACATCAGTAGTTTTTCATCAGCCATTCAAATACGATTATTTAAAAAGGAAACACAGTACAGTGTGTACCAAGAAAATGATTTCACTGGAGAATGTATTTTTGTGTATTTTTTTTACACAGAGTGGTGCGAGTCGGATTCTGACAGGGAGTCGGATTTAGGCACAACAGGAACAAAATGTCAAGAAATCTAAGAAGAAACAAAATGCGGGTAAGTTAACCAAAGGCCAAGCTACAATATTGTATTTACGAAGTGTTCTGTTTATTAAATTCTTACATTTATTTGCCTTTGGAATATAAAGACGTTATTTAATGTCGCCATGTGCGACATTTTGACTACAGGGCATAATCCTGGTCTCTTCAGTTAAAATTGACCAGATAAATTTGGGGCGTTTTACCGCATTACGATTTAATAGCCAAGCACTGCGAATAATCTCTGACCGTTGCCACAATTGTATTTGACACGCAGCAGTAGTTTGATAAGGAGAATGGTGAAGAAAACTGCATGATGAATGCCCTGACATGCATAACTTTCAATGATAAGGTTGATATATGAATACGAAAATGAATGAACATCTCGAAGTAAAGTTTCATGATCACTCAATGTCTTATAAATACTGATATTTTGCTAAATAATATTTCTGCTGAATGCGTTCAATAACATTAGCCGGTAACTTCAATTAAAATAGGCCACCATCTGCATTAAATGGTAAATATATTGCATTTATATAGCACCTTTATCCAAAGCGCCTTACAATTGATGCTTCTCATTCACCCATTCATACACACACTCACAGCAATTGGCTGCCATGCAAGGCACCAACCAGCTCATCGGGTGCATTTGGGGGTTAGGCGTCTTGCTCAGGGACAGTTTGGCACACCCAGGGCAGGATCGAACCAGCCCTGGCTGTTTCAATCTGCCCGATGACTGCTCTTACCTTCTGAGCTAATATCACCCCTGTTGCATTCACTTTCTGCAGATATTTGGATGGTTCCTCTTATTAGAAGCCTATTCAAATTGTATTGAAAGGATTCAAGCCTGGATATGTCATAGTCGTATTGTATAGGCCTAACACCTTAATAAATAAATGTACACACACACAAACTCACACATAGCATGCACACATAAAAACACACACAGTCATACGCATATTTTACAGTTTTACAGTTTTTTTACAGTTTTTTTACAATCACTTTGGCGCTAATCTCACAAGTTTGTGCGCAATTTTCAAAACCTTAACCGAGGTTAAACTGATTATCCGTTTTCAGTTTTGTGTCTACAGTTTTTTTAAATGACCTCAAATTCTGAACTTAGTATCAAAGTGATTGTGAGTGGACTTATATTTTCTATTGTTTTTCAAGAGCCAAAATTACTCTAAATATTCCTAAAACAAAGTTACAAAAGCTCGAAGTGGAAGTGGTAGATTTTTTTTTTCTGTTTTTGAGTGGATACAGATTATGGTGGCCTTTTACAATTCGAAACTAAAATGCCCTATAGGGGGTTAAACTGTCTCTGCAGTGATTTACGCCTTGGTTTATGGAGCAGGAAGCTGTCCCATTGTAATGTACGGTTAAAGAATGTGGGTTGATAAACCAGAATTACCACTCATTTAGGAAACATTGGCGGCATATGAACTCGTGTAGTATGAGTATGTCCGAAACCGTAGCTGTATAAAGAGTGTACTAAAGCTACCTGGCTGCCACACTACATTTGGTGAAATATCAAAGCATCTTTCCCTGCTTCTCCAGTCAATAACTGGTTACTTGTGCTGTTCTTATTTTGTATAACTGCATTGTTACTTAAAGTAAGCCATTTCTTACGAGGCAAAACTTTACAGCACAACATATTTATCAGTGAGGGGTCACCTTGCAAACATCTTGTTTACTTTTTTTTTCTCCCGCCACTCCCTCCCACAACCCTCTTGGGAGGTCAACTTTATTTTTATTTGTATTATTTATTTAGACTCATAATTCACAAAAATCAGGAAAGGCGATGGGTCGCAAAATGTGGCTTGACGAGTGTGTGTTGCTGCGGTCGTTACGAAGGCGACAGCCCGTTACGCAATCAGCAACTGAACCGCAGTTTGCGAAAAAGACAGATCTTAAACAGTGCAGTTAAAACAGGTGTCTAATGCACTGAATATCTTTATTGCGTGTGGCAATATCCATGTATCGGCTGCTACGTAAAAGTATATCCAGCGCAGCACAAAATATGCACATATTCCAGCCGTGGCGGTTAAGTGTCGTTTGAATTAAATGCGAGATGTAACGTTGCAATGAGCAGAATTATGGCTGGGATAGAATGGCAACATTGTGTGGTAGGTTCCAGTACATATCGTATTTCTCCAATAAGCGTAATGGCTGGGTATTTGTCACGGAAGTTGCAAGTGATTTTCTCTTTTTTGGCAGTCCCTTTAATTCCCCGTTTATTTTCCGCGATTGTTTGGGGGGATAACTAATCAAAACAAACACAAGATCTTTCCGGGATGGACAAAAGCGAGTAAAAGCTGCATATCATTGCATTTAGTCTAATCATTTTTACTAGCGGCAACACAGTTGATTTTTTAATATATTTTTTTAAAACTTCAGTTACTCTCACTACGGTTGAGCACGACAGTGCTAGTCACAGAGACTGAAAAATGGCTTAAATGAAGCAAGACACTGGTTGTACCATTAACAACACTAATTTAGTTTAGTTTATTTCCATAATTTTGCTAGAAATAACATCAAATGTCAAATACAAAAAATGTTATGTTGCAATGAAATATGGATAGTCATAAATGAAAAATAGGTAAAACTATACATTTTTTGGATCATAAACTCTGAGGGCAATATGCAGAACTAATAAAGATTGATGAAGCAAAATGTCGGCAGTGTACCCTAAGTGCACCCCTTTAATCTCCAAATCTATCAACATCTAAATTGTGCATTGTTGTAAATCATAAAATAATCATATATTCTAACACAAATCAACTGTATTGAGAAGTGGGTTTTTTATCTTTTCATCAGCATAGGGTCTAAGATGTCAAGGGGTCCATAAATCTAAACCCACTGAATAAAATGTATTTTGTCCATTATAAAGCATATAATGGACTTCATGGTGGTTAAAGATTGGACATTGATATGACATTGAAAGATAATGTAAAAGAAGTTAGACATGCTGTGGTACACATAATTAAATATGTAATCATTCAGTCATTTATGCTTACTGTATTCTAAAGTATGTACAGTAATCTTGTTGCATTTCAACAGTGTTCATTTGTGGATGATGGCTTGTCTAAATTCACTTTCAAATAACCTCCACATTGTGGCAAACCATGCACTTTTGACAAATGATGCAAAATTTAAAAAAAAATCTCCCTTAAATTGGTTTACAAAGGAAACATTTCCTATTAAAAGTAACCCAGAAAAAGTAGGCTAAATATAAGATGGTGAACAACCTTATTACAGAAAGAACAAAAATTGCTCAGTCATCCTATTAACCTACACAAAAGCAACCACAAGACCCTTTTCAGTAGCCAATGTCAGAATATCTAAAAAGAGGGCTACCTGCATTTTCTTAAATCACGAAAACAGATTTTGGAGCATTAGTCTATTAATTTGGTATTTCCAAATTTATTTTATTTATTTATTTTAAACCAAAGGTCCCATTCAAATATAGAATATTGTACACAGGAGACTAGGCCAAGAGATCAGCAAAATAAATCAATAAATCAATAAATAATACAATGGCAAATAATGTTATACAATGTAAAAAAAAAATACCAGTAGTTAAAAAGCAATTACACACTTTCATTTTACAAGCAGTTCACTGTATTGGCAATATAAAAACTTGACACTACAATGCTGACAAAATATAATAAAATAATAGAACTGGGGAACTCCAAGCTTAGAGAGATCCGGTGTGTGTAATGGGAGGCGACGTCTATAATCTACTGGTAACTCAAGTAGTTCTTGAAATGTTTTTTCACAACTATTTGTGAGATTCCAAGTATTGTGTGTGCCCTGTTTATCCCTTTCAACTATCATACTGACATAGGACAAATCAATGACCTATCTAAACATCTATGTCCCCTACCACACATTTTCCAGACAGTTTTGGGAGAGTGATCATATGTTCTAATGCTTATGCAAGTTTTATTTTTCTTGATTGATTAAAAAGGCTTTTCAAACTGTTTCAGTAAATAACCTATTGTATAATGTCAATTACGTACATTTTGTGATAAATGGAAGGCTATCTTCAAATAACTATTTTGAGTTACTCTTGAAAAATTCTCCTCACGTCATGTTTTGGGAAACACACGTGACATTTTCAAGCGCGTGAAGTAAGTCGTGAATTTTCCAGACACGTCGCTATCGGGAAGCTCGCCCCAGAGCAGTAAATAACAATACACAGAGTGGTGCGAGTCGGATTCTGACAGGGAGTCGGATTTAGGCACAACAGGAACAAAATGTCAAGAAATCTAAGAAGAAACAAAATGCGGGTAAGTTAACCAAAGGCCAAGCTACAATATTGTATTTACGAAGTGTTCTGTTTATTAAATTCTTACATTTATTTGCCTTTGGAATATAAAGACGTTATTTAATGTCGCCATGTGCGACATTTTGACTACAGGGCATAATCCTGGTCTCTTCAGTTAAAATTGACCAGATAAATTTGGGGCGTTTTACCGCATTACGATTTAATAGCCAAGCACTGCGAATAATCTCTGACCGTTGCCACAATTGTATTTGACACGCAGCAGTAGTTTGATAAGGAGAATGGTGAAGAAAACTGCATGATGAATGCCCTGACATGCATAACTTTCAATGATAAGGTTGATATATGAATACGAAAATGAATGAACATCTCGAAGTAAAGTTTCATGATCACTCAATGTCTTATAAATACTGATATTTTGCGAAATAATATTTTTGCTGAATGCGTTCAATAACATTAGCCGGTAACTTCAATTAAAATAGGCCACCATCTGCATTAAATGGTAAATATATTGCATTTATATAGCACCTTTATCCAAAGCGCCTTACAATTGATGCTTCTCATTCACCCATTCATACACACACTCACAGCAATTGGCTGCCATGCAAGGCACCAACCAGCTCATCGGGTGCATTTGGGGGTTAGGCGTCTTGCTCAGGGACAGTTTGGCACACCCAGGGCAGGATCGAACCAGCCCTGGCTGTTTCAATCTGCCCGATGACTGCTCTTACCTTCTGAGCTAATATCACCCCTGCTGCATTCACTTTCTGCAGATATTTGGATGGTTCCTCTTATTCGAATCCTATTCAAATTGTATTGAAAGGATTCAAGCCTGGATATGTCATAGTCGTATTGTATAGGCCTAACACCTTAATAAATAAATGTACACACACACAAACTCACACATAGCATGCACACATAAAAACACACACAGTCACACGCATATTTTACAGTTTTACAGTTTTTTTACAGTTTTTTTACAATCACTTTGGCGCTAATCTCACAAGTTTGTGCGCAATTTTCAAAACCTTAACCGAGGTTAAACTGATTATCCGTTTTCAGTTTTGTGTCTACAGTTTTTTTAAATGACCTCAAATTCTGAACTTAGTATCAAAGTGATTGTGAGTGGACTTATATTTTCTATTGTTTTTCAAGAGTCAAAATTACTCTAAATATTCCTAAAACAAAGTTACAGAAGCTCGAAGTGGAAGTGGTAGATTTCTTTTTTCTGTTTTTGAGTGGATACAGATTATGGTGGCCTTTTACAATTCGAAACTAAAATGCCCTATAGGGGGTTAAACTGTCTCTGCAGTGATTTACGCCTTGGTTTATGGAGCAGGAAGCTGTCCCATTGTAATGTACGGTTAAAGAATGTGGGTTGATAAACCAGAATTACCACTCATTTAGGAAACATTGGCGGCATATGAACTCGTGTATGACATCAAAGTAGTATTAGTATGTCCGAAACCGTAGCTGTATAAAGAGTGTACTAAAGCTACCTGGCTGCCACACTACATTTGGTGAAATATCAAAGAATCTTTCCCTGCTTCTCCAGTCAATAACTGGTTACTTGTGCTGTTCTTATTTTGTATAACTGCATTGTTACTTAAAGTAAGCCATTTCTTACGAGGCAAAACTTTACAGCACAACATATTTATCAGTGAGGGGTCACCTTGCAAACATCTTGTTTACTTTTTTTTTCTCCCGCCACTCCCTCCCCCAACCCTCTTGGGAGGTCAACTTTATTTTTATTTGTATTATTTATTTAGACTCATAATTCACAAAAATCAGGAAAGGCAATGGGTCGCAAAATGTGGCTTGACGAGTGTGTGTTGCTGCGGTCGTTACGAAGGCGACAGCCCGTTACGCAATCAGCAACTGAACCGCAGTTCAACAGTGCAGTTAAAACAGGTGTCTAATGCACTGAATATCTTCATTGCGTGTGGCAATATCCATGTATCGGCTGCTACGTAAAGGTATATTCCCCGTTTATTTTCCGCGATTGTTTGGGGGGATAACTAATCAAAACAAACACAAGCTCTTTCTGGGATGGACAAAAGCGAGTAAAAGCTGCATATCATTGCATTTAGTCTAATCATTTTTACTAGTGGCAACACAGTTGATTTTTTTATATATTTTTTTAAAACTTCAGTTACTCTCACTACGGTTGAGCACGTCATTTCAGTCCAATTGCTTCACATGAGATATTGGTTAATTTAATACATTATTTTATGGCTTGGCTGCAATCATTAATTCATATTTACTATTAATAATCTGTTTGAGGATTTCTTGCTCTGGGGTTTGTAACAGCAGTCGTTTGTTGTTGGTGGGATCCCCCCCTGGGCGTGTCAAAGTGTCCATGAGCAAGACACCTTACCCCCAATTGCTCCGAACTGTTTGATGCCTTGCATGGCAACCAAATGCCATTGGTGAGTGTGTGTGTGTGTGTGAATGGGTGAATAAGAAGCATCAATTGTACAACGCTTTGGATAAAGGCGCTATATAAACGGCAACCAACTATAGATATGTGCTTACGTCTTGCGCCTCGCTTTACATCTGCTCTTTAGATGCGGAGACATTTGACACAGAATTCGCATTATTAGTAAACTCAACAGAATACATAATCAGCCACACTTATAATATCTCTGCCCTTTGTTTGTGAGATCCACCATTAAGCATTAAGGACATGAGTGCATCTTGCGATGACTTGCCTTGATCATACACATACTGCGGTTCTAGCCCCGTGTGCCAGTTTGATACATACAACGCATGTTTCCTGGGCAGAATGCGTCATATGTGCGCCTGAAAATCATCGGACAGATATATGTGTGTGTAGATAAATATGTGTGTGTGTGTGTGTGCGTGTTTTCCTCAAGAAGCGTTCAGTTGCCACATAGGGTCCCAGTGCAACTCTCACCACCGTAACTGAATGCTATTGTGTCAACAGTAGTTCAGGTCAACTTGCCAGCAATGGAGCCTAGTCCTCAACAGTTAAGGTTTATGTTGGCCTGGTGTGCTCAATGTTTTGCTTATTTTCAAAGCAGACCAATCGATACCAAGGTCCCAGTGTGATGGTCTGGGAAGGACGGTTTAGAATGGCACTTGTAAAGTGTTCATTGGCAAGTTGAATTCCCTTTGTTCCATTTGGAATTCACTGTTCCTCATTTACTGAACTTCCAACAGGTTTATCCTGATGTGACAACATTCCAGTAGAGCTGGTGTAAAGCTGTAAAGTTTATATGAACATTTTGATGTATAATATATGTATGTCATGTAAAAATTGAGAGAGTAACTTGGTAGGCAAGAAAAATGCAACTCTTCAGGGGTGAGTTTAACAACATTAAAATAAACAGAAGAAGATAATGGTGACTGGCTAACGAAAGTCACGAAAGCCACAGCTATACTTTTGAATGCGCACACAATAACCACCGCTACAATAACATTAACATGGCTAACGTTAGCTAGCTAGCCTACCCATGCAGCTACTGTTATAGTAACTGGCTGGTTAAATTCAGTGATTTTGTTATTTTCAACAGTTAGCATGCTACAGACAAAGTACATCTGCGATCAAAGGGTGTTTTCCATAGACCAAGGGATGTTTTCCTTAAACCAACAGCCGTTTTGCATATGTCGTCTTAGGTCTATGAACTGATGGCTGTTTTCCTGAGATGTCATCTGAGGGCCACCGTAATAGTGATTGGCAATACTAGTGAATGTATTTACAATCATAGCAGAAACAAACAAAACCATACTAAATCAGGAGTAATCAAAGCACAACAGGATCCCACAGGTAATTCTACACTTTACACAATAGAGGGTGCACTGTCAAAATCTTTTCCCTTCCACTGTACCGAGCCACATGTTACTCTCACATAAATGAGCACCGCCCCATATATCTCAGTCACGTTTACCCAAATGCCCAGCCAAAATGGAACAAAACATAAGCATCAATTAATAATATTTATGAACAACTGATAGCAATATGATACAAGCACCTAGCCCACATCATGTCATCAGTATCGTAGGCTATTATTCCAGCTGAAAATGGACTTGGTAGGCAAGAAAAAAAACACTGTAGGAATATCCAGCTTGCTGATTGCGTGCTTATTGTTTCTTTCTCCGAGTAGGGCCTGGACCTGCCATTTCTGGGCAGTTCCTTCATGAAGGGCATGATGCTGGGGGCGCTCTTCTGCCTGCTCTTGTCCCTTCTGGGGACTCTATTCACAGAGCCGACCGTGCTCCATCAGCACCACCACGTCAGGGCCCCCAGCCAGGCGGACTGGCAGAGACAGCCAGAGGCCATGAAGCAAGTGCTGAGTCAGAAACTGCAGGTATACTGCTCCATCATGGTGCAGCCCAACATCCGTCAGTTCTGGGCCACCGCCAATGACACGTGGGCCAAGCACTGTGACAAGACTGTGTTCTACACCTCTGAGCCGGGCATGTCTCTGGAGGCCGTGAACCTGCAGGAGAAGGACGAGTGGCTCAGGGTACGCAAGGCCCTCATACATGCTTTCGAGAACGGCGGGAGCATACGCTGGTTCTTCATAGCGCGTGCCACCACATTCGCCATCATTGAGAACCTCAAACGCCTCCTGCTGGACAAGGACTCCAGCCAGCCCTTCTACTTGGGCCGTGCGGTGAAGTCCGGACAGCTGGAGTACGTGCAGTACAACAGTGGGGTTGTGCTGAGCTACGAGGCCCTGCGGCAGCTGGTGCAGACTTTCCAGGACCCGCTCCGGTGTCCGGAGCGTGGCCACGGCCTGTGGAAGCTGAGCATGGAGAAGGAGCTGGCGCTGTGCCTTAAGTATGCAGGGGTGTACGCTGAGAACGGGGAGGACCTCCAGGGCACAAGTCTCTTCAACAGTCAGAGCATCAGCGGCCTTATCTCTCAAAGCCGGGCCAACCAAGAGCCTATAGAAGTAGTGGAGAGCTGCTGCTCTGACCTGGCCATCACCTTCACGGGCATGTCGCCCACTCAGATGCAGTTCACAATGTTCGGTGTTTACAGACTGCGACCATATGGATACATATTTCATGACTCTTTGGTATTCAAGCCTCCTGAGGGTTCAAAAAATGATTGAGTATGAAAGTGACTTGTTAAACCCAAACAAATATGAATCCTAATCTGTCATGTGTATACACACACACTCACAAAAAAATACAAACCAAGTCACTACTGAGTCACTACACTACAAGTGACGACAAAATCACTACTGAGCAACCTGAATTTATTTTCCGCAACCAATTTTTTTCCCCACAGATTATTGATCTGTGTTCACTATCATGTTATCTAATTTAAGGAGCACTTGCCTTCAGTGGGATGGACAGGGAACACAGACTGAGCCTTTTTGTTACTTGTTCATGAATAGCCCTTTGTATCTGGGATTTGAAGTCCCTCCATGCTTGTGCTTTAACAATAATTCCATCTGAAAGATACTGAAAGACAAACACACCTGTCCCATACCTTTAACTGCCTCTGCTCAGTTAACTGTCTTTGTTTGCTGATGTTCATGGAATCTGGGGTTTTTACAGAATAGTAAACAGAATTTCCTCAGTGACACAGGAAGGGTATTATTTAAGGTGACAGGACTACTGTATATACAAAGTAATTGTTTTAGATTGTTGTATAGATATACATTTTATATGTTGAATGTGGGCACAAATGGAAAAAAATATTATGACTCATTTATTTTTTAGGAACATATACAAATTATTACAAAATAATTGTTACTCATACAATCAGTTTTGTTTGTATTAGTTAGGTAAGGGAATAATGGCAGTGTCCTACCTGGGAATTAAACCTATGACCTTTATGTTACAAGTACAGTTCCAAAGCATTATGATACACTCCCTGCCTGTTAGCTTGACATTGATGTGCATCCCAGTATTGTACTGAAGATAAGTTTCTGAATGATTACTAAAGTTTGATTGTTACCAAACATATTGTTACTGACACAATTATTGATGTTGAAGTAGTTTTTAGTAGTATTTAGTAGTTTGGCTGATATCGCTGCGTGGATGACTTCCCACCACCTGAAGTTTAACCATGGCAATACTGAGCTTCTGTACATCCCTACTAAGTCCTCTCCAACCTCTCACTGATCGTCAAGGACTTTGTTGTATCCTCCTCCCATACAGCAAAGAATCTGGTGGTGACCCTTGATAACCATCTCACCCTCGCTCCACATATTTCCTCTATAATAACCACCGTATCCATCATCTCCTGACGGAGAGAGCAACCCAGCTCCTAGTCCAGGTGCTGGTCATCTCCCATCTGGATTACTGCAACTCCCTCCTGGCTGGTCTCCCAGCGTGTGCCATCAAGCCCCTCCAGCTGGTCCAGAATGCTGCAGCCCGCCTGATCACCAGTCAGCCCAGGTCGGCTCATGTCACCCCGCTTCTCATTGGCCTCCACTGGCTTCCTATTGCCGCACGCATCCATTTCAAGGCCCTAGTGTTGGTATTTCAGGCTGCTAAGGGGACTGCCCCACCTTACATACAATCCTTGATCACTCCCTTCTCCCCAGCTAGACCACTCCGGTCTGCAAGCTCTGGTCGCCTTATGGTTCCCTCTCTATGTGCACCTGGCGGTCGAGCTGCACGTTCACGCCTGTTTTCTGTTCTGGTTCCTCAGTGGTGGAATGACTTGCCTACCACTGTCAGGACAGCAGAATCCCTCCCCCTATTTCGACGCAGACTCAAAACCCACCTTTTCTAACTCTACCTTAGTCCACCCTCCTGATTTCCCCCGCCCCTCCTTTCTGATATCCCTATCCTTGTCTAACCCCCCCCAAAAAAAACAAAAAAACATTTGCACTTATGATGACAACTGTTTAGAACAGCATTCCAGGAGTATTTTCCGAGTTCTGGATGTGATGCTTTGACTTACGGTAGAACCTATGCACTTTTAAATCGCTTTGGATTAAAAGCGTCTGCCAAATGACAAAAATGTAAATGTAAAATGTAAATGTAAAGTGTATTGGCAATTTTGCATATTAAAGTTAGAAGCAAAATACACATTTTGCACTTTTCTAAAGCATTATTTCCTTTGGGACCAAATATCTTGTACTACTCTTTCAAACTGTCGGTACCTAGCATACAATTTCGAAACTAGTGTGATTAATTGATACTGTAGATCCTGCAATAAAGTGTATATTGTAGAGTATAGAGTGTATATTGCTATGACCTCATTCATATAGGCCTACTGTATGTCATTCTGGATAAAAGTGTAACAGCAGTGTATGTCTGTACAAGTGTATGTACGTAATGTATATGGGCCTATACATAATTATTAACATTTGTCCAAATGTAATTGAGCAATTAAACAAAGTCATGGTTAACTACTGTGAATTCACAGTCACTCAATGATAGTGTCACCCACAAATCACTTTGATTCTTACTGTATATTAATATTAATATTAATGCTATGCAAATAATTGGGTATACATGAGAAAGTTTCGTTATGCACAAACTGAATATAAACTACAGGGCTGTAGCATGTTCTCAAACGTCTGATCTGTACTGATACACCTTGATGTAGAGCAGGCTGATGTTCTATGCACTAAATAGTGTGTCATTACATGTGTTATAACTAAGATGATATTTTTGCTAAATTACCTGATATTTTCGGTAACTTAGCTAACTAGCTGACTTGGGTAATATAGGTACAGTGGCTGTTGTTAGGTCTAACAGTTACTTCCTAGCTAGTTAGCTAAGCTGTACTCATAAAGATTTATGAAACACATTGGTATTAGCTAAACTAACGTTAGTTTGGCTAGTTGAACAAGAGAGACCAATTTATCATAGTGCTAGCTACCTGGCTAACACAATTTGGATAGCACAAACTAATCATGAATTGGGACATTTATTAGACTATGTGAAGCTTTACTGTTGGTGCTGGTCACACCAGATCACACCAAATATAACAGCTAGCTAACATTAGAGCTTACTGTATGAGCCTACTGTGTGTTGTATCACTGTACTTGGAGCATGGCTCTTTACTGACCATGTTAGTTATGGCTACTTCACTCACTGGACATTAACTCTCAGTTAAGGGTCCATGAGTTATCAGTGGGCAGGGCAATGGTGAATCCCAGGGCAGGGGGCTGGGTCCTCACCTCTCTTGTTGACCTTGGGTAATCTCTGACTAGAGTGGAGGAAGCCATGCGTAGCTAGGCTGTCTGCTGTGGCCAATTTCAGCAGCTCTGCCGTAATATCATCCACCTGGGAGTAGAGCACACAGGCCTGCACATGTAACATGTTTTACACCCACAGTTATCTCACTACAGCAACAACACTGTATGAATACAACCAGAGAGTACTGTAACAATTTTACTACTAAATTGTACAGGCAAATGCAGGACAAGTGTGATCTATGCATGTTCTCTTACCATGTTGTTCAACGTTTCCTGTTTCAAAGGATCATTCTGGCCTGGAAAGATAAATGTTATTTTAAAATATACCTACAGTATGGCTCTATGAGCCAATAGGTGATACGGATGAACCAGTGAGTCATTAAGCCATTTTATAATTTATTTATGGCTTTTAAATATTTCCCCTGATGTTGCTTTCAAAAGCTTCCCAACTTTTTTCTTAAAACTCTTGTTCATGATCTCTCTCTTAAAGGAAAACACCAACATTTTGGGAAATACAACATTTTTCTGACTTTGTTTGATTTCATTTTCATTTTTGCGCATTCACTGGCTCAAGTTCCATGTTAGCAAAACATGTTTAGCATAAATACTTGAAGCCTATCGGGGTCACTAGCCTACCTCCTTCAAAGTGAAGAAATACACCTTACAGTAACTGTGAAGCTGTCTTATTTACACCAGGTATTATGTGTGTTTGAATGAAAATGGTTATAGTTTAATGATAACGCGACATGTTCTCACATTTTGAACACTTCATTTTCAGTGTTAATTGGCTAAGAAAAATGTGATGTGAAACTCCACATAGATTGATCAACTAAATGGTAAAGTTACTGCCAGACGACTGCTCTTACCACCTGATGCAATGTCGCCCACTACTACTCATGCCTTGCTTTTGCAGGAATGCATGCATGCATGGCAAATAAGTTTGTTAAGTTCCTCTTAAGAGTCCGTCAAACGAGTGTTTGGGAAACCCATGTAATGAGAGAACTTTCTTTATTCTTTAATCCGAAGATCCGACTTTATCAGGAAACCCACCCCAGGCCGGTTTTTCCCTCCGTTTCATCCAGTGTTTGCTTGCTCCTGTTCAGCTGCAAGAAGGGGTGTATACCTTTGATTTGATGGTGATTCCCCACGTCTGTGTTCTTGGCCTTCTCAAGCTCTGGTTCCAGCCTCTGGATCACATCTGCTGGGACATTGCCCAGCTTTCACCACTTGACCTACAATGTGAAAATCTACTACACCATTCTGCTGCACTACACAGTAGGTTGCAACTTGCAACATTCACAAGTAGCAATGTTTACGGGGGTCCATGAATTCAGAAGAATGGCACCAGCTGTTTCTTCCTCATTTGGTGTCAAATAGACACCCATGGTCCACATGAATTCCCAAATATTGGAAAAGAATTGCAGTGTCACATGTCAGCTTTAGTTCACAGCTGACATCATACAACATTAGTCACCCTTCTGCTTCAAGTGGGTGAATTGGGTAAGTCTTTATCTTCAATAAGAGATACGTTTTTTTTTTACAAGGCAACATATAATGTTCAACTTAAAAGACACATTACAATTATTTCAACTTCCTTTCAATGTATTCATTTTTCCTCTGAAATTCCAAAATTCTTGCTTTAATAAAAACATCAATGTACCAATGGCTTTCATGAAATACATCAGAATTACAATTTGATATGAAATCAGTATGAGTCTAATGTTATGCAAGAAACAAAAAAACCTTATGGTTTACAGCTAATTACAGGCCAGAACTGTGCTTGCTCCTGTTCTGTCAAAATTAACATTGGATCACACACTTTGAAAGGACGATTCAGTTTAAAAGTATTATGATTACACATTCGTCAGTCATCTTCACATTCAATCTACAGTTCACAAAGTCCTACACTTTATGAATTGTAGCATGATTTTCTGTGTAACTGTTATCAGAATTATTCTTTTTTTAAATCCTCCTCAGCTAAAAAAAACCACCAAGCCACTTTGCTTAACTTGTTGCACTCTCTGATAATAATATGAGATGGTACAAGGATGCAGGTGAATGATGAAAGATGGAGTAGCTGGCCTACCTGACCAGGGCTCCATGTTAGTACTTGTATATAGTGCAGGAGTCCACCGTGCAGTGCACACCACAGCCAAAATGCAGCACAGCGCCCAGGACAACATAACGGTAGTATTTCAGGAGATAATGGCCTACTTTGTGTCCCACTGAGGGAATCCGACTTTTATACCTTCAAGGGAAATCTATCTTGAAAAGATCAATTATCTATCATGTCATCTCTTTTTGGTGTTAATGGTTTTTTACACGATAGCTTCGTCATCATAGGTGACATTTAGGGAGTGCTGTCAGTTTAGACCAGGCTGTCTGTACCTGCACAGAGAACAACAAATGATTACTCTGAACTACAACAATCAGGAACTGGTAAGCTAGTTCCAATTATTTATATCTGATCATGTGCCTGTCATCCCCATCTAATCTATAAAACATAATGGGATAAAAAGTATATTTAACTATATTTTTTAGTTGTTGGTGTATGTTTTAACATGCAGGTGCACACACCCACACACACACAAGGTGGAGTTACAAAATATAACCA
This sequence comes from Conger conger, assembly GCF_963514075.1. NCBI lineage: Eukaryota > Metazoa > Chordata > Actinopteri > Anguilliformes > Congridae > Conger > Conger conger. The sequence goes on along the minus strand of NC_083766.1, from coordinate 15,149,766 downwards.
TATTTATGTTACACATTCTGTGAACTATATATAAAGCAGCATTTTAACACACAAGCAAACATCAGTAGTTTTTCATCAGCCATTCAAATACGATTATTTAAAAAGGAAACACAGTACAGTGTGTACCAAGAAAATGATTTCACTGGAGAATGTATTTTTGTGTATTTTTTTTACACAGAGTGGTGCGAGTCGGATTCTGACAGGGAGTCGGATTTAGGCACAACAGGAACAAAATGTCAAGAAATCTAAGAAGAAACAAAATGCGGGTAAGTTAACCAAAGGCCAAGCTACAATATTGTATTTACGAAGTGTATACTAAGTGTATACTGTTTATTAAATTCTTACATTTATTTGCCTTTGGAATATAAAGACGTTATTTAATGTCGCCATGTGCGACATTTTGACTACAGGGCATAATCCTGGTCTCTTCAGTTAAAATTGACCAGATAAATTTGGGGCGTTTTACCGCATTACGATTTAATAGCCAAGCACTGCGAATAATCTCTGACCGTTGCCACAATTGTATTTGACACGCAGCAATAGTTTGATAAGGAGAATGGTGAAGAAAACTGCATGATGAATGCCCTGACATGCATAACTTTCAATGATAAGGTTGATATATGAATACGAAAATGAATGAACATCTCGAAGTAAAGTTTCATGATCACTCAATGTCTTATCAATACTGATATTTTGCTAAATAATATTTCTGCTGAATGCGTTCAATAACATGAGCCGGTAACTTCAATTAAAATAGGCCACCATCTGCATTAAATGGTAAATATATTGCATTTATATAGCACCTTTATCCAAAGCGCCTTACAATTGATGCTTCTCATTCACCCATTCATACACACACTCACAGCAATTGGCTGCCATGCAAGGCACCAACCAGCTCATCGGGTGCATTTGGGGGTTAGGCGTCTTGCTCAGGGACAGTTTGGCACACCCAGGGCAGGATCGAACCAGCCCTGGCTGTTTCAATCTGCCCGATGACTGCTCTTACCTTCTGAGCTAATATCACCCCTGTTGCATTCACTTTCTGCAGATATTTGGATGGTTCCTCTTATTAGAAGCCTATTCAAATTGTATTGAAAGGATTCAAGCCTGGATATGTCATAGTCGTATTGTATAGGCCTAACACCTTAATAAATAAATGTACACACACACAAACTCACACATAGCATGCACACATAAAAACACACACAGTCATACGCATATTTTACAGTTTTACAGTTTTTTTACAGTTTTTTTACAATCACTTTGGCGCTAATCTCACAAGTTTGTGCGCAATTTTCAAAACCTTAACCGAGGTTAAACTGATTATCCGTTTTCAGTTTTGTGTCTACAGTTTTTTTAAATGACCTCAAATTCTGAACTTAGTATCAAAGTGATTGTGAGTGGACTTATATTTTCTATTGTTTTTCAAGAGTCAAAATTACTCTAAATATTCCTTAAACAAAGTTACAAAAGCTCGAAGTGGAAGTGGTAGATTTTTTTTTTCTGTTTTTGAGTGGATACAGATTATGGTGGCCTTTTACAATTCGAAACTAAAATGCCCTATAGGGGGTTAAACTGTCTCTGCAGTGATTTACGCCTTGGTTTATGGAGCAGGAAGCTGTCCCATTGTAATGTACGGTTAAAGAATGTGGGTTGATAAACCAGAATTACCACTCATTTAGGAAACATTGGCGGCATATGAACTCGTGTAGTATGAGTATGTCCGAAACCGTAGCTGTATAAAGAGTGTACTAAAGCTACCTGGCTGCCACACTACATTTGGTGAAATATCAAAGCATCTTTCCCTGCTTCTCCAGTCAATAACTGGTTACTTGTGCTGTTCTTATTTTGTATAACTGCATTGTTACTTAAAGTAAGCCATTTCTTACGAGGCAAAACTTTACAGCACAACATATTTATCAGTGAGGGGTCACCTTGCAAACATCTTGTTTACTTTTTTTTTCTCCCGCCACTCCCTCCCACAACCCTCTTGGGAGGTCAACTTTATTTTTATTTGTATTATTTATTTAGACTCATAATTCACAAAAATCAGGAAAGGCGATGGGTCGCAAAATGTGGCTTGACGAGTGTGTGTTGCTGCGGTCGTTACGAAGGCGACAGCCCGTTACGCAATCAGCAACTGAACCGCAGTTTGCGAAAAAGACAGATCTTAAACAGTGCAGTTAAAACAGGTGTCTAATGCACTGAATATCTTTATTGCGTGTGGCAATATCCATGTATCGGCTGCTACGTAAAAGTATATCCAGCGCAGCACAAAATATGCACATATTCCAGCCGTGGCGGTTAAGTGTCGTTTGAATTAAATGCGAGATGTAACGTTGCAATGAGCAGAATTATGGCTGGGATAGAATGGCAACATTGTGTGGTAGGTTCCAGTACATATCGTATTTCTCCAATAAGCGTAATGGCTGGGTATTTGTCACGGAAGTTGCAAGTGATTTTCTCTTTTTTGGCAGTCCCTTTAATTCCCCGTTTATTTTCCGCGATTGTTTGGGGGGATAACTAATCAAAACAAACACAAGATCTTTCCGGGATGGACAAAAGCGAGTAAAAGCTGCATATCATTGCATTTAGTCTAATCATTTTTACTAGCGGCAACACAGTTGATTTTTTAATATATTTTTTTAAAACTTCAGTTACTCTCACTACGGTTGAGCACGACAGTGCTAGTCACAGAGACTGAAAAATGGCTTAAATGAAGCAAGACACTTGTTGTACCATTAACAACACTAATTTAGTTTAGTTTATTTCCATAATTTTGCTAGAAATAACATCAAATGTCAAATACAAAAAATGTTATGTTGCAATGAAATATGGATAGTCATAAATGAAAAATAGGTAAAACTATACATTTTTTGGATCATAAACTCTGAGGGCAATATGCAGAACTAATAAAGATTGATGAAGCAAAATGTCGGCAGTGTACCCTAAGTGCACCCCTTTAATCTCCAAATCTATCAACATCTAAATTGTGCATTGTTGTAAATCATAAAATAATCATATATTCTAACACAAATCAACTGTATTGAGAAGTGGGTTTTTTATCTTTTCATCAGCATAGGGTCTAAGATGTCAAGGGGTCCATAAATCTAAACCCACTGAATAAAATGTATTTTGTCCATTATAAAGCATATAATGGACTTCATGGTGGTTAAAGATTGGACATTGATATGACATTGAAAGATAATGTAAAAGAAGTTAGACATGCTGTGGTACACATAATTAAATATGTAATCATTCAGTCATTTATGCTTACTGTATTCTAAAGTATGTACAGTAATCTTGTTGCATTTCAACAGTGTTCATTTGTGGATGATGGCTTGTCTAAATTCACTTTCAAATAACCTCCACATTGTGGCAAACCATGCACTTTTGACAAATGATGCAAAATAAAAAAAAAAATCTCCCTTAAATTGGTTTACAAAGGAAACATTTCCTATTAAAAGTAACCCAGAAAAAGTAGGCTAAATATAAGATGGTGAACAACCTTATTACAGAAAGAACAAAAATTGCTCAGTCATCCTATTAACCTACACAAAAGCAACCACAAGACCCTTTTCAGTAGCCAATGTCAGAATATCTAAAAAGAGGGCTACCTGCATTTTCTTAAATCACGAAAACAGATTTCGGAGCATCAGTCTATTAATTTGGTATTTCCAAATTTAATTTATTTATTTATTTTAAACCAAAGGTCCCATTCAAATATAGAATATTGTACACAGGAGACTAGGCCAAGAGATCAGCAAAATAAATCAATAAATCAATAAATAATACAATGGCAAATAATGTTATACAATGTAAAAAAAAAAAATACCAGTAGTTAAAAAGCAATTACACACTTTCATTTTACATGCAGTTCACTGTATTGGCAATATAAAAACTTGACACTACAATGCTGACAAAATAAAATAAAATAATAGAACTGGGGAACTCCAAGCTTAGAGAGATCCGGTGTGTGTAATGGGAGGCGACGTCTATAATCTACTGGTAACTCAAGTAGTTCTTGAAATGTTTTTTCACAACTATTTGTGAGATTCCAAGTATTGTGTGTGCCCTGTTTATCCCTTTCAACTATCATACTGACATAGGACAAATCAATGACCTATCTAAACATCTATGTCCCCTACCACACATTTTCCAGACAGTTTTGGGAGAGTGATCATATGTTCTAATGCTTATGCAAGTTTTATTTTTCTTGATTGATTAAAAAGGCTTTTCAAACTGTTTCAGTAAATAACCTATTGTATAATGTCAATTACGTACATTTTGTGATAAATGGAAGGCTATCTTCAAGTAACTATTTTGAGTTACTCTTGAAAAATTCTCCTCACGTCATGTTTTGGGAAACACACGTGACATTTTCAAGCGCGTGAAGTAAGTCGTGATTTTTCCAGACACGTCGCTATCGGGAAGCTCGCCCCAGAGCAGTAAATAACAATACACAGAGTGGTGCGAGTCGGATTCTGACAGGGAGTCGGATTTAGGCACAACAGGAACAAAATGTCAAGAAATCTAAGAAGAAACAAAATGCGGGTAAGTTAACCAAAGGCCAAGCTACAATATTGTATTTACGAAGTGTTCTGTTTATTAAATTCTTACATTTATTTGCCTTTGGAATATAAAGACGTTATTTAATGTCGCCATGTGCGACATTTTGACTACAGGGCATAATCCTGGTCTCTTCAGTTAAAATTGACCAGATAAATTTGGGGCGTTTTACCGCATTACGATTTAATAGCCAAGCACTGCGAATAATCTCTGACCGTTGCCACAATTGTATTTGACACGCAGCAGTAGTTTGATAAGGAGAATGGTGAAGAAAACTGCATGATGAATGCCCTGACATGCATAACTTTCAATGATAAGGCTGATATATGAATACGAAAATGAATGAACATCTCGAAGTAAAGTTTCATGATCACTCAATGTCTTATAAATACTGATATTTTGCTAAATAATATTTCTGCTGAATGCGTTCAATAACATGAGCCGGTAACTTCAATTAAAATAGGCCACCATCTGCATTAAATGGTAAATATATTGCATTTATATAGCACCTTTATCCAAAGCGCCTTACAATTGATGCTTCTCATTCACCCATTCATACACACACTCACAGCAATTGGCTGCCATGCAAGGCACCAACCAGCTCATCGGGTGCATTTGGGGGTTAGGCGTCTTGCTCAGGGACAGTTTGGCACACCCAGGGCAGGATCGAACCAGCCCTGGCTGTTTCAAACTGCCCGATGGCTGCTCTTACCTTCTGAGCTAATATCACCCCTGTTGCATTCACTTTCTGCAGATATTTGGATGGTTCCTCTTATTAGAATCCTATTCAAATTGTATTGAAAGGATTCAAGCCTGGATATGTCATAGTCGTATTGTATAGGCCTAACACCTTAATAAATAAATGTACACACACACAAACTCACACATAGCATGCACACATAAAAACACACACAGTCACACGCATATTTTACAGTTTTACAGTTTTTTTACAGTTTTTTTACAATCACTTTGGCGCTAATCTCACAAGTTTGTGCGCAATTTTCAAAACCTTAACCGAGGTTAAACTGATTATCCGTTTTCAGTTTTGTGTCTACAGTTTTTTTAAATGACCTCAAATTCTGAACTTAGTATCAAAGTGATTGTGAGTGGACTTATATTTTCTATTGTTTTTCAAGAGTCAAAATTACTCTAAATATTCCTAAAACAAAGTTACAGAAGCTCGAAGTGGAAGTGGTAGATTTTTTTTTTCTGTTTTTGAGTGGATACAGATTATGGTGGCCTTTTACAATTCGAAACTAAAATTGCAAACTGTCTCTGCAGTGATTTACGCCTTGGTTTATGGAGCAGGAAGCTGTCCCATTGTAATGTACGGTTAAAGAATGTGGGTTGATAAACCAGAATTACCACTCATTTAGGAAACATTGGCCGCATATGAACTCGTGTATGACGTCAAAGTAGTATTAGTATGTCCGAAACCGTAGCTGTATAAAGAGTGTACTAAAGCTACCTGGCTGCCACACTACATTTGGTGAAATATCAAAGCATCTTTCCCTGCTTCTCCAGTCAATAACTGGTTACTTGTGCTGTTCTTATTTTGTATAACTGCATTGTTACTTAAAGTAAGCCATTTCTTACGAGGCAAAACTTTACAGCACAACATATTTATCAGTGAGGGGTCACCTTGCAAACATCTTGTTTACTTTTTTTTTCTCCCGCCACTCCCTCCCCCAACCCTCTTGGGAGGTCAACTTTATTTTTATTTGTATTATTTATTTAGACTCATAATTCACAAAAATCAGGAAAGGCAATGGGTCGCAAAATGTGGCTTGACGAGTGTGTGTTGCTGCGGTCGTTACGAAGGCGACAGCCCGTTACGCAATCAGCAACTGAACCGCAGTTCAACAGTGCAGTTAAAACAGGTGTCTAATGCACTGAATATCTTCATTGCGTGTGGCAATATCCATGTATCAGCTGCTACGTAAAGGTATATTCCCCGTTTATTTTCCGCGATTGTTTGGGGGGATAACTAATCAAAACAAACACAAGCTCTTTCTGGGATGGACAAAAGCGAGTAAAAGCTGCATATCATTGCATTTAGTCTAATCATTTTTACTAGCGGCAACACAGTTGATTTTTTTATATATTTTTTTAAAACTTCAGTTACTCTCACTACGGTTGAGCACGTCATTTCAGTCCAATTGCTTCACATGAGATATTGGTTAATTTAATACATTATTTTATGGCTTGGCTGCAATCATTAATTCATATTTACTATTAATAATCTGTTTGAGGATTTCTTGCTCTGGGGTTTGTAACAGCAGTCGTTTGTTGTTGGTGGGATCCCCCCCTGGGCGTGTCAAAGTGTCCATGAGCAAGACACCTTACCCCCAATTGCTCCGAACTGTTTGATGCCTTGCATGGCAACCAAATGCCATTGGTGAGTGTGTGTGTGTGTGTGAATGGGTGAATAAGAAGCATCAATTGTACAACGCTTTGGATAAAGGCGCTATATAAACGGCAACCAACTATAGATATGTGCTTACGTCTTGCGCCTCGCTTTACATCTGCTCTTTAGATGCGGAGACATTTGACACAGAATTCGCATTATTAGTAAACTCAACAGAATACATAATCAGCCACACTTATAATATCTCTGCCCTTTGTTTGTGAGATCCACCATTAAGCATTAAGGACATGAGTGCATCTTGCGATGACTTGCCTTGATCATACACATACTGCGGTTCTAGCCCCGTGTGCCAGTTTGATACATACAACGCATGTTTCCTGGGCAGAATGCGTCATATGTGCGCCTGAAAATCATCGGACAGATATATGTGTGTGTAGATAAATATGTGTGTGTGTGTGTGTGCGTGTTTTCCTCAAGAAGCGTTCAGTTGCCACATAGGGTCCCAGTGCAACTCTCACCACCGTAACTGAATGCTATTGTGTCAACAGTAGTTCAGGTCAACTTGCCAGCAATGGAGCCTAGTCCTCAACAGTTAAGGTTTATGTTGGCCTGGTGTGCTCAATGTTTTGCTTATTTTCAAAGCAGACCAATCGATACCAAGGTCCCAGTGTGATGGTCTGGGAAGGACGGTTTAGAATGGCACTTGTAAAGTGTTCATTGGCAAGTTGAATTCCCTTTGTTCCATTTGGAATTCACTGTTCCTCATTTACTGAACTTCCAACAGGTTTATCCTGATGTGACAACATTCCAGTAGAGCTGGTGTAAAGCTGTAAAGTTTATATGAACATTTTGATGTATAATATATGTATGTCATGTAAAAATTGAGAGAGTAACTTGGTAGGCAAGAAAAATGCAACTCTTCAGGGGTGAGTTTAACAACATTAAAATAAACAGAAGAAGATAATGGTGACTGGCTAACGAAAGTCACGAAAGCCACAGCTATACTTTTGAATGCGCACACAATAACCACCGCTACAATAACATTAACATGGCTAACGTTAGCTAGCTAGCCTACCCATGCAGCTACTGTTATAGTAACTGGCTGGTTAAATTCAGTGATTTTGTTATTTTCAACAGTTAGCATGCTACAGACAAAGTACATCTGAGATCAAAGGGTGTTTTCCATAGACCAAGGGATGTTTTCCTTAAACCAACAGCCGTTTTGCATATGTCGTCTTAGGTCTATGAACTGATGGCTGTTTTCCTGAGATGTCATCTGAGGGCCACCGTAATAGTGATTGGCAATACTAGTGAATGTATTTACAATCATAGCAGAAACAAACAAAACCATACTAAATCAGGAGTAATCAAAGCACAACAGGATCCCACAGGTAATTCTACACTTTACACAATAGAGGGTGCACTGTCAAAATCTTTTCCCTTCCACTGTACCGAGCCACATGTTACTCTCACATAAATGAGCACCGCCCCATATATCTCAGTCACGTTTACCCAAATGCCCAGCCAAAATGGAACAAAACATAAGCATCAATTAATAATATTTATGAACAACTGATAGCAATATGATACAAGCACCTAGCCCACATCATGTCATCAGTATCGTAGGCTATTATTCCAGCTGAAAATGGACTTGGTAGGCAAGAAAAAAAACACTGTAGGAATATCCAGCTTGCTGATTGCATGCTTATTGTTTCTTTCTCCGAGTAGGGCCTGGACCTGCCATTTCTGGGCAGTTCCTTCATGAAGGGCATGATGCTGGGGGCGCTCTTCTGCCTGCTCTTGTCCCTTCTGGGGACTCTATTCACAGAGCCGACCGTGCTCCATCAGCACCACCACGTCAGGGCCCCCAGCCAGGCGGACTGGCAGAGACAGCCAGAGGCCATGAAGCAAGTGCTGAGTCAGAAACTGCAGGTATACTGCTCCATCATGGTGCAGCCCAACATCCGTCAGTTCTGGGCCACCGCCAATGACACGTGGGCCAAGCACTGTGACAAGACTGTGTTCTACACCTCTGAGCCGGGCATGTCTCTGGAGGCCGTGAACCTGCAGGAGAAGGATGAGTGGCTCAGGGTACGCAAGGCCCTCATACATGCTTTCGAGAACGGCGGGAGCATACGCTGGTTCTTCATAGCGCGTGCCACCACATTCGCCATCATTGAGAACCTCAAACGCCTCCTGCTGGACAAGGACTCCAGCCAGCCCTTCTACTTGGGCCGTGCGGTGAAGTCCGGACAGCTGGAGTACGTGCAGTACAACAGTGGGGTTGTGCTGAGCTACGAGGCCCTGCGGCAGCTGGTGCAGACTTTCCAGGACCCGCTCCGGTGTCCGGAGCGTGGCCACGGCCTGTGGAAGCTGAGCATGGAGAAGGAGCTGGCGCTGTGCCTTAAGTATGCAGGGGTGTACGCTGAGAACGGGGAGGACCTCCAGGGCACAAGTCTCTTCAACAGTCAGAGCATCAGCGGCCTTATCTCTCAAAGCCGGGCCAACCAAGAGCCTATAGAAGTGGTGGAGAGCTGCTGCTCTGACCTGGCCATCACCTTCACGGGCATGTCGCCCACTCAGATGCAGTTCACAATGTTCGGTGTTTACAGACTGCGACCATATGGATACATATTTCATGACTCTTTGGTATTCAAGCCTCCTGAGGGTTCAAAAAATGATTGAGTATGAAAGTGACTTGTTAAACCCAAACAAATATGAATCCTAATCTGTCATGTGTATACACACACACTCACAAAAAAATACAAACCAAGTCACTACTGAGTCACTACACTACAAGTGACGACAAAATCACTACTGAGCAACCTGAATTTATTTTCCGCAACCAATTTTTTTCCCCACAGATTATTGATCTGTGTTCACTATCATGTTATCTAATTTAAGGAGCACTTGCCTTCAGTGGGATGGACAGGGAACACAGACTGAGCCTTTTTGTTACTTGTTCATGAATAGCCCTTTGTATCTGGGATTTGAAGTCCCTCCATGCTTGTGCTTTAACAATAATTCCATCTGAAAGATACTGAAAGACAAACACACCTGTCCCATACCTTTAACTGCCTCTGCTCAGTTAACTGTCTTTGTTTGCTGATGTTCATGGAATCTGGGGTTTTTACAGAATAGTAAACAGAATTTCCTCAGTGACACAGGAAGGGTATTATTTAAGGTGACAGGACTACTGTATATACAAAGTAATTGTTTTAGATTGTTGTATAGATATACATTTTATCTGTTGAATGTGGGCACAAATGGAAAAAAATATTATGACTCATTTATTTTTTAGGAACATATACAAATTATTACAAAATAATTGTTACTCATACAATCAGTTTTGTTTGTATTAGTTAGGTAAGGGAATAATGGCAGTGTCCTACCTGGGAATTAAACCTATGACCTTTATGTTACAAGTACAGTTCCAAAGCATTATGATACACTCCCTGCCTGTTAGCTTGACATTGATGTGCATCCCAGTATTGTACTGAAGATAAGTTTCTGAATGATTACTAAAGTTTGATTGTTACCAAACATATTGTTACTGACACAATTATTGATGTTGAAGTAGTTTTTAGTAGTATTTAGTAGTTTGGCTGATATCGCTGCGTGGATGACTTCCCACCACCTGAAGTTTAACCATGGCAATACTGAGCTTCTGTACATCCCTACTAAGTCCTCTCCAACCTCTCACTGATCGTCAAGGACTTTGTTGTATCCTCCTCCCATACAGCAAAGAATCTGGTGGTGACCCTTGATAACCATCTCACCCTCGCTCCACATATTTCCTCTATAATAACCACCGTATCCATCATCTCCTGACGGAGAGAGCAACCCAGCTCCTAGTCCAGGTGCTGGTCATCTCCCGTCTGGATTACTGCAACTCCCTCCTGGCTGGTCTCCCAGCTTGTGCCATCAAGCCCCTCCAGCTGGTCCAGAATGCTGCAGCCCGCCTGACCATCAGCCAGCCCAGGTCGGCTCATGTCACCCCGCTCCTCGTTGGCCTCATTTCCCCAAAAAAACTTGGCACCCCTGGTTTGTGCAAACACCCCCATTTGGCCATTCCTCCATGCAGAACTTTTCTGAATCATTGAAACATTGATATAATTGGGATACCCCCCTCTTTTGTTCCGGCCACAAGTTTTACATGGAATTTAAGTCTGGCCTTTGTAGAACATGGTTGTTGTTTTTACTTAGCCATTACTGTGTGGATTTTGATGTCAGCTTGGAGTGATTGTCCTGCTGGATAATATACCTATGAACAAGTCTCAATGAGAGAGGTCAGTGGAGAAGGGCGAGACTGGTCAAAGCTGACAGGAAGGTGGCAGTAACGCATTACAGTTGTATGCAGAACAGCATCTGTGAACACACAAAGCGTCAAACCTCTTAAGTGGATAGGGTACAGCAGCAGAAGGCTAATAAATACCTAATAAAGTGTTCACTGAGTGTATATATATATATACACACACACATATATATTCTAGATTTCCTCTTGTGACAGCAGTTTGATTCAATAAATTAATCATGAACTGAGCCTTTGAATTGTGGCAAACAGCACAGATTCAACATCAAAACCAGAAAACAGAACATTGTACAGTGGTAAACCAGTATAAACTGTAAAACTATTTTAAAAAATTAAATAAAATTAAACTAATTCGCTTTTTATAGCGCCACAAGGTGCATGTAAAGGTGAGGATCAGATAAAGGGTCATGGCCACGACCACAACAGTGAATTGAACTGTCATGGACAGTTTGGAACATCGAGATTAGTCCCAGCATACAGCAGCATAGTTTATACTTTACATTTATGGAAGAAGAAGAAGCATGAAGTAGAATCATTTTGATTCCAGACCAAACGGTTCAGGAGTTAAAATGGCTGTGACAGTAAATTGCTGTGTTACAGCGCCACCACAGGAGTCGTGGTGAAGGAACTAAACCTTACTGCCAAGTTTGGTCCCTGTACAATTTACAGTTTTTGCTGCCCATTCACTTTTAGCAAAGGAAAAAATTAAATAAAAAACAGAACAAAAACAAGGATCCCTAATTAATGTCATTTAAAATCAGATTGAAAAAAATGCAATCATAACATAGGTTTGTAGCAACAAATCATTATAGCTACAAAGTGGAAATATATTTTCTGAATTGCAGTGTTCCTCAACTGCAGTAAAAAACTAAATAATGATATTCATTGGTCCACATACATACTGTCAAATCTGAAAACATTGTCTGGAACATAGAACCATAGGAACAGTGTTTGATAAAGGATGATAATGAAATATTACATCCAAAGATAATGTAGTCAAATTGGTTCATGTTCCAAAGTAATTGGTGTCAATAGATTCCTAAAACATTCATGATCTAAAGATGGAATGGTATTACAGTAATCAGTTTCCATAAAATTCTGCATTAGCAGTGATGCTACTTATCATTCTGAGCAGTTGGATTAATTCATAGTTCATAGATGCATTGTAATGAAATGAAAAGACAGTTAATAGCTAATACTTTGATAAGTTGTGTCATTGTGAACAAGTGATTTGGTTCAGTAAACAAATTATTTTAGGTTTATGTTTATTGTATTCAGACAATTGAATTGTCTTTGGAGTTTTGAAAAATGACCTCAAGGTTCTGAAATCAGTGCCAAAGTGATTGTAAATATATTGTAAGGATATTATCAATGCTAATATTAATTAATCTGATCTCTATAATCTGTAAGACCTAAAATGAATTACAATATTGCACATCCAGTAGGTCCATTCAGATAAGACATCTGAGAAAAGTATCTGTATTATCTGAAGAATGTCTGTAAATTAAATACATCCACTTGGCATACAGGTCACATTGTAGGAAGAACCGATTGACTTCCGAGGCAGAGACAAGCACTGACAGTAGGGTTAGCTAGCATCAACACGGATAGTGATATTAACAGAATTAATATTGAAATATGCGCTTCAATCAAAACGTAACCGATTCGAAGGGATCCCACAAGACTGCATACTTTTACATTTTAGTCATTAAACAGAAGCTTTTCATCCAAATTGACTTACAAGTGGATAAGTTCCTCAACAAGTGAAAAGTTTCAAATTCATAGCAAAACAATAGAGCAGTTATAACCAAAAACAATAGTCATCAAAAGTTTTGCTTTTAAATATGGGGTACACAAAAGGGATATTGTGGGAGGGGAGAGTGGTAAATCAGGAGGGAGGACTAACGTACAGTCTGAAAAGGTGTGTTTTCAGTCTGTGTCAAAATATGGGGAGAGATTCTGTTCTGACACTGATAGGCAGGTCATTCCACGACTGAGGAACCAGAAGCGACCAGAGCTGGCAGACCGGGGTGGTCTTTCTGGGGTATAGGGAGCAATTAAAGTCTGAATGTACAGTGGGGCAAATTGCCTTAGCAGCCTGATCCCCAGAAAATGCATTATGCTTTAAGTTAGCACATCCTAGCAACTACTACTATGCCCCACACATAACCTAGCCTACTTAACTTACACTTACTGAGCACTTCATTAGGTAGAACTGTACACCAGCTTATTAATGGAAATATTTAATTAGGCAATAATGTGTCAGCTGTTTTTCAAACCAAATGTCAGAATGGGGAAATGTTATCTAATTGACTTTCACCATTGAATGATTGTTGGTGCCAGACAGGGTGGTTTGATCTCAGAAACTGCTGATCTCCTGCGATTTCCAACACAATAGTCTCTAGAGTTTGCAGAGAATGGTGCTAAAAACAAAAAACATACAGTGACGACCAATAAGTGTAAAAAATAAGTCTAGATAGATAGACAGATAGATAGATAGATAGATACTTTATTCATCCCGAGGGAAATTTTAGGCATCCAGTAGCTTATACATACACACAAATACACACATATCTCACACACATAAAGATCAAACCTTTTTAAAGCTGGAATAAAGTCAAATAATAATTAGAAAAATTTCGTGTCGATTATTATGCTTAAATAACTGTCTGTATGGTTTGTAGATATATTAGTCAACAACAAATACGTGCGAACTTTTTGCTTCAGAATTGGCGCGGCGCCATCTCCCGGCAAATGCAATTTCGAATTTGTGGTGCAGGAGAAAAGTACTTCCGGGAGGTCACAAGGAATTATGGACGAATTTAGTTAAAACCAACCACCCACTATTTATACAGTGTTTGCATTCACAGAATTACCTTTATCGCTGGTAGCTGAGTGTTGACACATTAAGTATAATGAAACTCTTCACAACGTAATGAACATGGTAGTTGTCAGTAGGAAGTAATATTCCGCCATCTTTTTTCTGCCAATAACAAGAAAGAGAGTGGAGCTGTAGTTTAATTTTATTGTCTGTTTCCAATTTATAAGAGACGTAGACGATTATATTTGTCAGGGACTTGGCTATATGAAACAAATAGGGGGCCATTAGCCTTGAGGCTCTTAGCATTAATAGACTAGCTAATTGATTTTGTAAACATTTTCATGTTTCCAACAGGTTTATCTTCCCCTAATCCCCGACCGCCAGCTCAGGAGGTTAGACCAGCAGCTTCTGATGGTAATAACGACAGCAGTAACAATTCAGCGTCCAAAAAGAGGAAAATAAGCAGCTCCGAGAAGGACGACTTTGGTTCAGTTTCTTCATTTCCCACGAAAATTTTTAGCAACATCTCTTCTTCCTCTGGCACTTCCTCTTCGCATCTCAGTCAGAAGAAGTTAAGGTTCGAGGACTCGGTAGATTTCATTGGACTGGATGTAAAAATGGCTGAGGAATCGTCCAGTGCGTCGTCTTCAAACAAGACTAAAAACGTTTTCTTGGCCGCTGGTGTCGGGCACCACGCTAATGGACTTACGAAAACTGTCGGTTCCACTACCTTTTCGAACAACAGCAAACCCGGTGCTGCAAGAAAACTAGTTATCAAGAACTTCAAAGGTAAGTTGGCCCACACTTTGTTATCCTAATTGTAATATTAATAACAGTTAACGAACTTACTGCTTACGAGTTATCTAATTAGCTAACACTGGCTTTTCTTGTTTCACTACTTGTCACATTGGCAGCCTGTTGAGAGATGGTTGAATAGCAAGCTAGCTAACGTGAGTTAAGTTAATGTATGCTAACGTTTTGTATCGATTACGGAGTAACGTTAGCTAACGTTAGGCTACAGCTACTCAGTTGTTGCCTAGCGAGCTAGTTAAACATTGTCCGTCCTGTTATTTCCAGTGTACAGCTTATTGGCTGAAAAGCGTCACGCTAGCTGTCCGGTTATGTTAACTTAACGTTCCCTGTCAAAAATGAACTGCCTCAGAACACATGTTGAACTTGTTTGAGAACTAAAATGCTTGTGAGTTCCCAATAACATTTCATTTTAGTGTACAATGAAGGTGGATGTGGTAACCAACGTTATAGT
Source organism: Conger conger (assembly GCF_963514075.1). Lineage (NCBI taxonomy): Eukaryota > Metazoa > Chordata > Actinopteri > Anguilliformes > Congridae > Conger > Conger conger. The sequence goes on along the minus strand of NC_083766.1, from coordinate 15,134,432 downwards.
GTCGAATTTGATCTTCCCTGCGTGTATGGAAAATAAACAAGAAACCTAGTTGGTCCTTAGTAGCCTACTGATTTTTGAATAAGGCTACGCAAATACATTTGGCTCTCCAATTTCCAGAAAAGCCGAAGTTGCCAGAGAACTATACAGACGAAACATGGCAGAAATTGAAAGAGGCAGTGGAGGCCATTCAGAACAGCACCTCAATCAAGTATAATCTCGAAGAGCTCTATCAGGTAACAGGTCGCAGTGCATAACCTCCCTTATGTTTTGATCACTCGATCAGCCGTTCTCTCTCATCCCCTCATGCCAGTCAAGTTAGAACCCGTATTTTCCTGCTCCGGTATTACCCTTTACCTGTTTTGTTGTGTAACCTTCCCCCACATCCCACAACCGTGGGGAAGACCATTCAAATAAAATAACTCTGATCCCTTTCTAATGACGGGAAGAAAAACAGAAACCAGCTACTGGGATCAAAATGACCAGGGCATTGTGGCTGTATGTTTCTTTTATTCTCTATAAAGAACGGCAATGTTCCTACTGGAATTGTATGCCAATTGTATTCTATCCTCTACTCTCTACTTGTCCATGCTAACCAAACTTTTTTTCTCAACTTTTAGTATAGAAATTGTTACATTTGATCTTATTGAAGCCTCACATCTTGATGATCCAAAAGACCACGGTTGCACCATTGCTCCGTTATTGATTTTGTTTTCTACAACTTTACATAACATGTTATCCAATGTCTTATGTATCTTATTATAAATGTTACGATATTGCAAGTGTTCTTAATAATTCTGCCTCTTTTCTCCTGTACAATAGGCTGTTGAAAATCTCTGCTCACATAAGATATCTGCAAAGCTTTATAAGCAGCTGCGGGTGGTGTGTGAAGACCACATTAAGGCCCAAATTCATCAGTTCAGAGAATATCCTTCTGTGTTTGTGTGCTGGGACATTCCAAGTTCAGTACTTACTTTCTGAAGATATAAATAATTAACAAATGTAAAAAAATTTTGCACACTTCATTATGTTGTAGATTTAATTTTAAATGGATAAAATAGCCATTTTGCCTATCAATCTACATGCAGTAACCCATAATGACAAAGTGAAAACATGTTTTTATAATTTTTTGCACATAAAAAAAAATCTAAAACTGAAATCTGTCATTAGAGATTCTTGTCCATGCTGACATGATAGCATCACCATCCCCATACCTGTTCTTATCTGACAAAAGTGAACCCAGTGTGGTCTTCTGCTGCTGTAGCCCATCTGACTTCAAGGTTCAACGTGTTGTGTGTTCAAAGATTCTCTTCTGCATACTACTGTTGTAACGTTGGTTATTTCAGTTACTGTCACCTTCCTGTCAGCTTGAACCAGTCTGGCTAGTCATCCTTTGACCTCTCCAAAACTATGGACTGTTGCAACTTGTGGGTGAAAATCCGAGGAGATCAGCAGTTTCTGAGACACTCAAACACCCCGCCTGGCACCAACAATCATTCCATGGTCAAAGTCACTTGTATCACATTTCTTCTCCATTCTGATGTTTGGTCTGAACAACAGCTGAACCTCTTGACCTTGTTGCATGCTTTTATGCAATGAGTTGTTGCCAAGTGATTGGCTGATTAGATACTTGCATTAGCAAGCTTGTATACAGGTGTAGATAATAAAGTGGTCACTGAGTGTGTGTGGTTCCACTGTGGTCAGCGAAGAAAAGGAAGCTGAGGCTACAGTGGGCACAGGCACACCAAAACTGGACAGTTGGAAGATCTGAAAAAAAAAAACGGGTCTGACGAATCTTGATTTCTTCTGTGACATGCAGATGGTAGGGTCAGAATTTATCCATGGATCCGTCCAGCCTTGTGTCAATGGTTCAGGCCGAAGGCAGTGCTGCAGTGGTGTGGGTAATGTTTTTGTGGGACACATTGGGCCCCGTAATACAAACCAAGCATTGTTTAAATGCCACAGCCTACCAGCGTTGTTGGTGACCATGTGCCATCCCTTTATGGACACAGTCTATTCTTCTTATGGCTACCTCCAGCAGGTTAACAAAGCAGCCATGTCACAAAAAACACATCATCTTAAGCTGGTTCCAAGAGCATGACAATGAGTTTAATGTAGTCCCGTGGCCTCCACAGTAAGCAGATCTCAATCAATAGAGCACTTTTGGCATGTCGTTGAAGGGAGATTCATAGCTGACAAATTTGCAGCAAGTGCGTGATGCTATCAGGTGAACATGGACTAGAATCTCGAAAGAAGTTTCCAGGACCAGTCTAATCCATGCCACAAAGAATTCCGGCTGTTCTGGTGGCAAAGAGTGGTCCTACCCAGAGAATGAAGCCCCGAGACACACCATCATTTTCCCAGCAAACGTACAATAGGGAATCTGAAATTTGTTAGCATTTCCAATGGAAGGAACAGAAGCAGTGTAGATGGGGAATGATTGTACTGACAGGGTTCTGAAGCTGATCTGTTCACTAGATAGAATAGATGCAGTGCTTCTGTGTTTGTTTTCTTAACTCTGTCTTTACAGAGGCACTAGACAGTGTCCTCTTCTTAAAGAAGATAGACAAATGCTGGCAAGATCACTGCAGACAAATGGTAAGCTTAGTTACTGAATCTTGACATTCTGTACTCATATCACTACAAAATGGAAAAAATAAATTGGAAAGGCATTTGCTCAGATGGTTGTTTCTCTTTCTTTTTTTGATATTGTAGAAGTGAATATTACCTAAACTACTCATTGTACTTAAATTGTTTGCAATCATTTGGCCAAATGTCTCTTATCTAGCCATCCCAGAGGTGTTTTATTTTGCTGGGTCTAAGTTGCTATTTCGCTGTTAATATTACCATTTGTTGTTTTTGCAGATCATGATAAGAAGTATCTTTTTATTTTTGGATCGAACGTATGTTTTACAAAATTCAATGCTGCCATCTATCTGGTAAGTTATATCTGTTTGAATAAAATGCTGTATGGTGTATGTTATTAATATTTACATGCATTTACATGCATTTTGAGCATATTTATCTGTATTTGATAATTTGACAGAAATAAAATGTATTCTACCTTCCCTTCCTTGGAACTCAAAAGAGAGGGAGTTTAACATCCCTTATCCATTTGTAATAGTAGAGCTAACATCCAGTTTACATTTCATTTACATTATATTATGTTATCCAGAGCAGCCTACAAAGTAGGAACCCATGCAGCCAGAATATGTTGTGGACATGGAGTTTCGGAAGTGTTGTATGTGGCGGCTGTGTAGCTCTGTAGCGCTTGGCTTTCTGACCAGCACTAATGTTGCAGCACCTATCCTCAGGGACATGGGCCTGGAGCTGTTCAGGTTCTACATCATCAGCGACCAGAAGGTGCAGAACAAGACCATCGACGGGATCCTGCTCCTCATCGAGAGGGAGCGGAACGGCGAGGCCATCGACCGCAGCCTGCTGCGCAGTCTCCTGAGCATGCTCTCTGACCTGCAGGTGTGCCTCCCCAGACGACCTAGCCTCTGACTCAGTCAGGAACTCTCAAACACTCCCCCACAGCTTGACAGGTCTGGATCTGCTACACCAGACAGTATGCGTCGCAGCAGTGTCTTCTGAGCAGAAACACAGTGTTGATGTTGTTGTCAATTTACATTAATTGATTTTCATTTAGAGGATGCCCTCCTGTATTTATAATTGTATTTTATTTATGTATTGCTTGCAGGGCAATCCGATTACGTATGAAGCCTTACGCGTTCATTTGAGGTTGAAGGAAAAGCTTCACGTTGTACTTAAGTAAAGCAAACCTTCAGAGATTGGGAGATCAGTGGCTTCCTTTGGGAATGGAACCTACCAGAAAGAGTAAAAAATTAAGTTCTGATTTGTACCATCAGTGCAGGTCAAAGTGTTAATTTTAGCCTCGCTTGAGAATTCTCTGACTAATGAAAGATTCTCGCCCCGGTAGATTTATCAGGACTCGTTTGAACAGCGGTTTCTGGAAGAGACCAACCGGTTGTATGCAGCAGAGGGACAGAGGTTGATGCAAGAGAGAGAGGTGATTTATGGGCCTTCGGGGAAGAGGGAACTTTGTGGCTGCTTTATCCCTGCTCCTGCTGCCACAGTCCATGAATAATCCCCTCATTCCTCTGTAGGTTCCCGAGTATCTCCATCACGTAAACAAACGCTTGGAAGAAGAAGCTGATAGGGTGATCACATATTTAGACCAGAGCACACAGTGAGTTTCTTGATAAAAATGAGAACATATGCATTAGAAGTCTGTGCTGATTATTTGTCTGCAGAATCTTTTTTAAATGTTTGAACAGAGCAGATTAATTACTAGCTTTGTCACAATTGGTGTGGTTAACTGTCTCTTATTGTCTTGTAGGAAACCTCTCATTGCCACCGTGGAAAAGCAGTTGCTGGGTGAACATCTGACAGCAACTCTACAGAAAGGTATTTCCTTAAAATAAATGAGGTCATTGTATTGCAAAGTTGTTGATCAGGTTAGCATAGTATACATTTCCTTTCAAAAGTATTGGAACAGCAAGGCCAATTCCTTTGTTTTTGTAATATACTGGATACATTTGCGGTTGAGATAAAATGATGAACACGAGACAAGTTCAGAATTTCAGACTTCCTGGTATTTACACCTAGATGTGTTAAACTACCTTTGGTATCAGACCACCAATTTTTTTTAGGTGAGAAAAAGTATTGGAACAGAGTATTTACTAAATGAAAGTAAGTAACACTTAATATTTGATTAAAATACCAGGACATAAAAGCTGAAATTCTGATCTGTCTGATGTACATATTTTGACCTCAAACTGAAGTCTCTTCAGTGTTTAGCAAAAACAAAGGAATTGACCTTGCTGTTCCAATACATTTGGAGGGGCCTGTATTTGCCACTACCCTTGTAGGAATGTTTTAGGCTAAACTACAGTGACATGTAAAATGGTTGCCCCTTGACGTGTGGCATTTGCATGTCTTCCCTGTGTTGCTGCGTTCAGGTTTGAATCACCTCCTGGATGAGAACAGAATCCAGGACCTGTCTCTGTTGTATCAGCTCTTCAGCCGTGTGCGAGGGGGCGTGCAGGTTCTTCTGCAGCATTGGATTGAGTACATCAAGGTAGGCTTGGGATTCCTGTGCTTCAAAAGACTTTGGGAAAGCAATGCTGGTTCCTCATGAATTGAGTGTTCTGGCTTGAGGAGACCTGTTTCAAACCAAGGACAGGTAACAGACAGACTTGTATGGTTCTATTATTTGTAACAATGGGGAGAATGTTATGTGAAACCTCTCATCAACAGAAAATTAGGAGAGGCATTGTATGCGTGATTGGCATTTTTTTATTTTTATGAACACACAGTGGATACTACAAAGAACTTGTACTACTATCTGCATTTTTTTTGCCTGGGTGTTTTTTTGCCTGGGTGTTTTTTATATTTTTTAAAGTAAAGTTACTTTTATTGTCAGTAGAGACTGAGTTTTTTTTTTTTCATGTTTTACAGGCCTTTGGAAGCACAATAGTCATCAACCCAGAGAAGGATAAGACTATGGTGCAGGAGCTGTTGGACTTCAAGGATAAGGTGGATCATATCATTGACATTTGCTTCCTGAAGAATGAAAAGTTTGTCAATGCAATGAAGGAGGCCTTTGAGACCTTCATCAACAAAAGGCCAAACAAACCAGCTGAACTCATTGGCAAGTATTTCTCCCCAGTATTTTCTGTAACACTGCGATTGTCTCTAACTAATTGGTAGGGATGTCCTGATCCAGGTTTTTTGTATCTGGCCAAAAGTTTTATTTCAATGAAGTGATTGTCCTCAAGAACATGGAGAGCTATAGCTGCTACAACCTGGGACAAAGAACAAAAAAACCCACCTCCTTTTTTGGATCAAAAGTATTGTAATTCTGGATAACCTTGATAAGCTTTCCATTAATAAGAGAACCATACTGTTATGTTTATTTTTGAAGAAGATATGTGTCTTTAGGTAAGGTGGGGGGTCCAATATCGTTCAAGGGTCTCCTGTCTCCTGAATGGTTGGTCATTCTGGTTAACTAAACCACATTCTAGCTCTTTCTCATATAGGTTAACATGTATTAAAAAAAATCATTCAAATCTTAAAAGGTGATGTCAGAATGTGATCGATTTCTGAAGGAATGCCCCAATATGAAATATCCCTTTAACATAATCCATTGTATTATCATCTCTCTTATTTATTTATTTAAATATATTTTTGGACTTTTCACTTTCTTGTGGACACATTTCCCGTCTTTTAAAACCATCCTCCAATGATTTCTGCTTAGCTGCTCTCTTTTTAGTGAACTATGAAACTTTAGCATACGCCTTTGATGTTTCTTCAAATGCTTTATAAAATTAATTGTATTGTAGGAAGCTGCGGTACTTTTGCCCCTTGAAACACTGGTTACCTTAGTGCTGCTTTCGGATTCCACTTTGTAAAAGTTCCACACAGCAGACAGCATAGTAGATGGCAACTCATCTCATAAACAATAGTCTCATTCACGATGGCCGACGGATAGTGCTTGTTTACAGCAGTGATGGTGCATCCAGCAACTGGTGTAAACTGGCAGAAAATATGAAGGTGAAGCTTTGCTAGAATTGATATGCACATTGAGTACTGTAGTGTCAGAAAGGATTTAATTTAGGTCAGGCCGATGGGTTGCTTAAAATATGGTGGTATCAGGAGCCAATACCGATCCATGGATTGGATCGGGACATCCCTACTGATTGGGTCAAGGAGAGCAGCGAATTTTGGGCAGTTATTCCTGCCCCCTGGCAAACTGCATGTACAGCTAGTGGAGAACTCATCTAGGATGTTGTTTTTACAGCCAAATATGTGGATTCAAAGTTGAGAGCTGGCAATAAGGAGGCCACAGACGAGGAATTGGAGAAGATGCTGGACAAAATCATGATCATATTCCGGTTTATTTACGGTGAGGCGCTCCAGCTCCAGTCTTGTGGTAAAACCGTTGATTTCTCATTCTGGTCTCAGTTGTCAATTTACATAGGCTTTATTGTTGTAATCATGTTTTACAGGGAAAGATGTTTTTGAGGCCTTTTACAAGAAGGATCTGGCAAAAAGGCTGCTGGTGGGGAAAAGTGCGTCTGTGGATGCAGAGAAATCCATGCTGTCTAAACTGAAGCATGGTCAGTGTGAAATTTAACTGCCTTTTGCGATTTAAAATCAGTTGTGTTGGTCCAGTGTTTCATATACCTCCTGTGGAGTACATTTTTAGAAGCTAGAACAGCACAGTCGTAACCTGCATGTTCTCATTACAAATTGTCATCAGCTGAAAGTCTGTTCACGTCTTTTATATTGACACCCGTTACTTGTTTTATGCTGGCAGAATGTGGCGCAGCCTTCACCAGCAAACTGGAAGGTATGTTCAAGGACATGGAGCTGTCCAAGGACATAATGGTGCAGTTCAAACAGGTAACATAGTATGGAAACTAGAATTAGCTTGTTTATTATATGAACTCCCCACGTTTCTTTTGCACAGCTTTATAGAACATGTCGAGCAGATTCAAGTAAATGAAATGTCTCAGAAGAAAATGTATCTTTGCAGCAATTACTTCTGAGACTTTTTTTCAAACTGAAAATGAAAGGCTGACTTGTAGTGACAGCTGTCCATGTGCTATACTCTGGATTCTGTTGTTCACATGTTACATTTTATCACAGTCATTATTTTCAGGTGACTAAAGTAAGAAATGTCTCTCTCCCCTCTCCAGCATATGCAATGTCAGAACATCCCTGGCAACATTGAATTGACGGTGAACATTCTCACCATGGGTTACTGGCCAACCTATGTGCCTATGGAAGTGCATTTACCTCCAGAGGTCAGTGTTCGGTTGGTAGAACGCCACTTGGACTGCGGTGACCCCCGTCTGTTTCGTAAGGCATTGACGTTTCTATTTTGGTTTCCCAGATGGTGAAGCTACAAGAGATTTTCAAGAGCTTTTATCTTGGGAAGCACAGCGGGCGGAAACTGCAGTGGCAGTCAACATTGGGGCACTGTGTCTTGAAAGCTGAATTTAAGGAGGTATTCTTTTTGTTTTGTAAAGGAAACATAATAAACGAATATCTTATTGAAGATCTGTATCTTACTTTATTGTGGGAAATGAAGGCTGTAGTAGTCATGCATTAATTAGCTTTTGTCCTTTTACTTGTATAGGGGAGAAAAGAGCTTCAGGTGTCCCTGTTCCAGACATTGGTGCTTCTTATGTTTAACGAAGGAGAGGAATTCAGCTTGGAGGAAATTAAACAGGCAACAGGAATAGGTTGGTATATACATGTATATATGTGTATTCATGCATGTATGTTTTTTAACTACTTTTGCTTTACCTGAAAGACTGCTTTGTGACACTGCTCAAGTTTTTAATGTGCAAGAAAGACCCTTTAGACTTTTGTTAACCATAGAACATTTATATCCACTGAACAGACCATAATCTCTCAGTCACTGTGGACATTATGCTGACAGAAGATGTGGTTGACAGCTTGTTACATCATCCGAGCAAACATGTAAAAAATAATTGCTGTGCCCAGCACTTGGGTCAGGGGGAATGTTTTGGAGTAGACTGATGTAGGTTGAACATTGATGCCAGAATTGATCTGTAGACTGGTGTGGTACGCTGCTTCAAAAAGGTTAGGTTTACTGTTGCATATTTTCCCCATTAGCCCCTGAGATACAGCTATTCTGCTTCTTGGGTCAGCAAGGATATATAAAGGGGAAATGTGGTATCACCCATCACACCTGAAAAAAAAGGGCACGTTCTACTTTGACCTCTGCAGACATTTGCAGAACCTATGTGGCGCGCCTGGTGGTTCTGGATGCAAAAAAGATTTGCATTACAGTTGCAACATCAATATTTCCTTACATTTTACAGAAGTTGGCTAGTCGTCTGTAATTTCTTTACTCGCAGTGTAATTCTCCCCAAACTGTTCATTTTTTGCAAGCAAAATGAAACCATCATGGGAGATTGCTTGACTGAGCCTAACCTACAGCTAGAGTCTCTGTGTTTTTCCAGCTATTTACTTGTATGAATTCTGAAGCCATGTTGGGCCAGGACAGTACGTAACCTGTGTGTGTGTGTGTGTGTGTGTGTGCATTTGCATACATTTACATGCAGAAGACAGTGAGCTGCGGCGGACCTTGCAGTCCCTGGCTTGTGGAAAGGCCCGAGTCCTGTCCAAAGTCCCAAAGAGCAAAGATGTGGAGGATGGCGACAAATTCTCGTGCAACGATGACTTCAGACATAAGCTCTTCAGGATAAAGATCAACCAGATCCAGATGAAAGAAACGGTATGCTTCCCCTCTATCTCTCTCTCTTCCTCTCTCATATTGTTTGCTTTCCCTTGCTCTGTCACCCACTCAAAGACCCTGCTCCAAGCATCAGGCAGTTGTCCCAGTTGTCTTTTCACAGCTAAAATAAAATATCCAACAAATATCAATGCGCGGTACATACACTACCATGCAAAGCATTTCTAATTCATAGAAGTAGTCTGGTTATCACAGCCGACCTGTTGATGAATGAATATGTTACTATAAGCTACATATCGTGAGAATTAGGTTCTATCTGCGTTCTGAGTAGTTTTGAGACATTGAGCTTCAATGATTTAAAAATGAACCGGCTCCAAGCAGATAGGCCCTTTAAAATTTAGCATTTTTCATAGTTTTAAACAGTACTATTGTATAAAACTTCACACATGTATTTAGTGCCCTGTAAACATATTTATGCACAAACACCTGAACAAAGTGTTCATGGGCCGCAGCAGAATGGCTAGACAGTCCGAAAACAACATGGAAAGAGGCACAAACACTGTTTTGCGGGACTGGCTGCAATAAGACATGACGGCGACAGTACTGTAAAACTCAGATACTCAGATACTCAGATTCTTTCAGCAATGGTGAGCTAGTGAACAGCAACAGGGACTATTTATTTTCTCCCGATATGATTGTGTTTCAATGAATACATTTGTTTCTAAGCTAAAAAGCTAAAAATTGCCATAGCTACAGTACTTTGGCAAGTTAGCTGTGGTATAAGCAGGATAATACCCTATGAACGAGTAAGTTATGAGGAAATGGCTGCCCTTCAGGGTGGAGTGTGGCCCTCTGCAGTAGCACCACCCTGTCAGGCAGTAATTTCCTCAAAACTGACTCGGTCATAGGGTATTATCCCTTATATACACTCGCCGAGCACTTTATTAGGTATCTATTAGACTTAGTTTTTAGACTTTTACTGCTGTAGAAGTTAAGAGTTGTGATGCGTTGTATGTTCAGACATGCTCTTCTACATCCCACTGTTCTGTTTGAAGAACTGCTGCCCACTGGATTTTTTTAGTTTTGTGCACCAAACTAGAGACTAGTGTGAAGATCCCAGGTGATCAGCAGATTCTGAGATACTCAAAACACCCTGTCTGTCACCAACAATCATTCCACGGTCAAAGTCACTTAGATAAAAATTTTTCCCTATTCTGCTGGTTGATGTGAACATTACCTGAAGCTCCTGACCCATATCTACATGATTGTATGCATTGCACTGCTGCTGCACAATTGGCTGATTAGATAATCGCATGAATAAGTAGGTGTAATAAAATAAATAATAAAGTGCTCAGTGAGTGTATATGTGCCATTCTCCAACCTGATGGGGGTTTTTTTGCAGGTGGAGGAGCAGGCCAGCACCACGGAACGCGTCTTCCAGGACCGGCAGTACCAGATAGATGCAGCCATTGTGCGGATTATGAAGATGAGGAAGACGCTGAGCCACAACTTGCTGGTCTCTGAGGTGTATAACCAGCTGAAATTCCCAGTCAAGGTGAGCTTAAAGCATCTGTTGTGTGAATCATTGGTCCTGTTAGTCCATCTGACTGCTGACATAAATTACTGCGTTAATTGTTCATAAGTTGCTTAATTACTGGGTCGGTCATATTTATTACAGACTAATTTATCTATTATCTACACAGTACCATGAAAAAGTAGTCTAGTATTGCATATTTGACACACTAACCCTGTTTACATGGACCCGTTTACATTGCCGTGTATACAAAATGGTAATTAATTTTAGTTTACAGCAAATGCGAGTGAAACACTGTCGAGCCATGAATAGTCTACTTTTTCTCCATAAAAAGCTTTGCTTAACTGTATTTGTACTACCAATGTCAGGGGTGAAGTAATTGTCCCCCACACCCAATGAAATTGGAGGTGGTGACCGTACATCAATGGTGGGGGATAACATGTTTACTATTTGCTTGTCTCAAATTGCAGTCAAAACCTAAAACAGTGTGTCAAGGTCATAACTTGGCTTTCGTGGATGTTCATTTTCTTATTTTTCAAATGTATGGCAGCCTGCTGACCTAAAGAAGAGAATAGAGTCGCTCATTGACCGGGACTACATGGAGCGTGACAAGGAGAATCCCAATCAGTACAACTATGTGGCATAAACGGAGGGGGTAGGTTCATACTGACCACCAACTGCTCAAAGTACTTGGTGTCATCCAGGCTCAAATGGATGGTACGATTACCCTCTTAAACAGAGAGTCCAACAACTGAATGGATATGGAATATGGACTGCCCCTAACAAATGAGACTGGGTCTGCTGACTGTTTTCCTGTGGACTGCATGCCCATTAAAGAGAATATTGTCCATTTTCAAAGTGCTTGTAAGAAGCAAAGGCCATCCTGAACAAGAGTAAGTCAAACCAGGCCTTTTAAGGGAAAAAAACAAACAAACAAAAAAAACAGTATTTATTTTGGAACATACAGGGCACTCCATAATGTTTGGGACAAAGACCCCTCATTTATTTTTTGCCTCTGTACCCCACACTTTGAGATTAATCACATGTGGTTAAAGTGCACATTGTCAGATTTTAATAAAGGGAATTTTTTATACATTTTGGTTTCACCATGTTGAAATAACAACATTCTTTATACACAGTCCTCCCATTTCAGGACACCATAATGTTTGGGACACATCAATGTTATGCAAGTGCAAGCAGACATGTTTGGTATTTTGTTGCATATCCTTTGCATGCCGTGACTTCCTGATATCTGTGACTTATCAACATCATCAAAGTCTGGATGTCTTATTTTCAGGTTGTCTTGCAAGCAATACTAAAACTCTTAGCAATTAAATGGCTCTCTGGGAATTGAGGGATGGGACTAGAATCAGCTGTAAATTATGCTGATACAATATGCAACACATTTGTTGGGTTTAAGTCATCAAGGGTCCAAGGTATTAAATGAGCCTCAAACCACCATGCTGCTGCCAGATATGCAGTAGATATGAAAACAATAGTTTCTCCTGACAAATTTTCCTGTTCAAATCAATGGAAAGATATTCAGGAGAAACAATTTCTTTCATATCTACTGCAGTCATGTCTACATGCTGAATCTAGTCCCACCCCCCAATTCCCAGAGAGATCCATTCAAATGCAAAGCGTTTTAGTATTGCTTGAAGGACAACCTGAAAATAACATCTCCAGACTCTTATGATGTTGATGGGTCACAGATATCAGGAAGTCATGGGATGCAAAGGATATGCAACCCAATAGTAAACTTGATCACTCATTTACTTTTTTTAATTACAAATCTTGGATTGTGGAGTACAGAGGCAGACAATAAATGATGGGTCTTTGTCCCAAACATTATGGAGCGCATTGTAGATCTTTGTGATTTGCTAGCTTACATCATTCTTGAATTTTTTGTTGTTGGTTTTTTAAGACATTTTTCTTTTTCTTTTTTAATCACTATCTCACACAGTAGATGTTTGACTCATTGGATGAATGTTATCAGAGGAATTTCATTTTTTAAAAAAGAAAGAAAAAAAGGTTTTGTACATGTCCCTCCACTACCTTTTTTTTGCAGTCTGAAAATGTAGGATGAACTTCTTTAATAGTCTATTCACCCCATGATTCACTTACACAGGAAAGATTATATGGTTCTTTTTTCAGGTTAAGACATTTTAATAATGTGCCAAAAAGACAGCACATCATTTGTTTGTAGAATTTATTAATGCTGCTGAACATTTTCACTTGTAAATTGTTATTCATTCAAATATTTGTTTTGACTAGTGCAACCTCTGCTATTGACATGTTTTTTGTATAGACTTTTTTTTATGGAAGGCTGAGATTGAAGACTGCAGGGCCATTTACCTGTCCATGTCTGAAAATGGGAATTGTACTAAAAGTTCTGGCTTCTCCTCTTTTGCCCAAGCATTAATAGGCTAGAGACACAAGATTTACATGCTGTTTGGTTCTGTTGTGATCACATAGTTCAAATAAGGAACTCTAAGCAACATTGTATGTTAGTGATGGGTTATGAACACTTCTGGGATTGATGGTGTGTAAAATTATGCTGACCTCTGTCTGAAATTCATATTTTTTGTTACTACAGATTAAACCCAGTTTCCATGTTTTCCCTGTTATCGTTTAATATGTTTATGTACTGTTTTTTTTTTTTTTTTTTCAAATTAAAATATGTTTTACTGTTTTCAAGGCAAATTCCAACAAAAATGCAACACAGCCTATGGGCCCTTAAAAGTTTTATGTTCAGAATATATGCAGAATTCTGAGAAATTACCTTTTTTGTATAATTAGTTGGCAGATGCTTTTTTGGTAGCTGGAAGGTGGTTTGGGGTCATTTTAAACTCACCCCTCACAAAATTCACCCAAACAATGCAGGATAATAATTTCTGAAAGTGTAATGTCCTGAAATTGCAGGTCTTATGTTTTCCCACTGATTTTAGTGGAAGAGGTGCCAAAAATGTGTACATGTATGCAACTCAACCAGATTATATGATTTGGGTCACTGGTTGGGGAAACAAAATGCTGAATGATAGTTGTCGAATAATACTGACAACCTGAAGTAGTTTTACAAGATCAGTGCCAATGCTACTTATCTGCCAGACTCCTGTCCGAGCCATTCATCTCTGTTCTTTTTTGTTTTCTCTTTTGTCCTGTGGATTTTAAGTTTGTACGTCGAGTACAGGTTGGTAAGGCATAATTACAATACAGCCTGTGTTCAAGGATCTCACTGTTGAGACATTCAGCTTGTTAGTCATTCCACAATGTTCCCTTTTAGATGACCCTGTCATCCCATGTACCCACATACACAGCAGATGAGCATACACTAACTGTTGCACAGCCTGTGATTCTTCAGCTATACTCATTATTTCCCTTTTTTCTGGCAGATTTCATTCTTTGTGTGCTATTTTTAGGCTCCATGTTTCCAAATTGGATTTATACATTTATAAAAAAAGATTCAAAGGAAATGGGCATGCTACACAGTCAATAAAAGTCTACAAGAGAAAAATATAACATCAGATAGTCTTTTTAATGCTTCACAACAAAGGTGATAAGGGTATGTTATATACTGTATATAGATATTCCCTAGGAGAGAGTGAGAGTCTGTATTCTAGTTTGTGTGTCATAAAATAAATATTTAAAAATCAAAACAAACCATCTGTAATCTTTTGTTGATGGGTCCCCAGTTCTCACAAGCCATACATTTCTTCTGAAGAGACCAACAGTAAACACGGAATAACATGCATGCGTGTTATAGGCTGTTTAGTGATGCTATTTTTAGGCTCCATGTTTCCAAATTGGATTTATACATTTATAAAAAAAGATTCAAAGGAAATGGGCATGCTACACAGTCAATAAAAGTCTACAAGAGAAAAATATAACATCAGATAGTCTTTTTAATGCTTCACAACAAAGGTGATAAGGGTATGTTATATACTGTATATAGATATTCCCTAGGAGAGAGTGAGAGTCTGTATTCTAGTTTGTGTGTCATAAAATAAATATTTAAAAATCAAAACAAACCATCTGTAATCTTTTGTTGATGGGTCCCCAGTTCTCACAAGCCATACATTTCTTCTGAAGAGACCAACAGTAAACACGGAATAACATGCATGCGTGTTATAGGCTGTTTAGTGATGCCACAATCCGATAATTCAATTCAATTTTATTTTATTTGTATTATATACAGCCCAGTAATATAATTTCAAATTTGGTAGACCCAGTCCTACTTTCTGAGGTGATTAATATAAGGGGTTAATTTTAATCCTAGGAGTACTGTTATTCCAAATATATTCCAAAATAAAGTCTTAAATGTATCAAATAAAAATCTTGGTATCTGCTCTTGGTATAGTTAAATAAATGGTTACATTATGGTAATATGTTCATCTTTACTATTATACTCTTCCTAAGATTGACATTGGTAGCTTATTCCACTTCTGGATATAATTTTCTCTTTAAATAAAACTTGAGGATAATTCCATTTATATGTCTTCTCTAACCTGTGAGGTATATTATCCACTGTAAGAAATTTCATTGATACATGTGTCCTTAAAATCTTCCAGCTGTTTTGTAACAAAATTAGAAATGGGCATAATCTCAGGTTTAGCCAAATTTATTTTAAATCCAGCGATGGAGCCATATTTTTCTAACAGATGTAAAAGAGCATTCAAAGATTGAAAAGGGTCAGATAAAAAAATAAAAAATAAATAAAAACATAGAATGTCATCAGAATGTACTGAAATACATTGTTTGATTTGCACTTTGTTGTACGTCGCTCTGGATAAGAGCGTCTGCTAAATGCCACGCAATGTAATGTAATGAAATTGTGTTGTTCCAATTTCGATCCCTTTGATACATTAATTAGCCGTATTGTACATGCAAGAGGTTCTATAACAATTGCGGCATCCTTGTCTGGTTTCTCTCAAATAATTTTAATTTGCCTTAACTAATGCCTTCGGATCTACAGTACTGTGCAAACGTTTTTGGCAGGTGTGAAAAAATGCTGTAAAATAAGAATGCTTAGAAATAGAAATGTTAATGGTTATTTTTTATCAATTAACAAAATGCATGAATAGAAGAAGTGAATGAACAGAAGAAAAATGTAAATCAAATCAATATTTGGTGTGACCACCCTTTGCCTTCAAAACAGCATCAATTCTTCTAGGTATACTTGCACACAGTTTGATGGAATTCGGCAGGTAGGTTGTTCCAAACATGTTGGATAACTAGCCACAGGATTTAGGCAGCCTCAAATGCTTCGGTCTCTTCATGTAATCCCAGACAGACCCGATGATGTTGAGATCAGGGCTCTGTGGGGGCCATGCCATCACTTCCAGGACTTCTTGTTCTTCTTTACGCTGAAGATAGTTCTTAATGACATTGGCTGTATGTGTGGGGTCGTTGTCCTGCTGCAGAATACATTTGGGGCCAATCACATGCCTCCCTGATGGTTTTGCATGATGGATAAGTATCTGCCTGTACTTCTCAGCATTGAGGAGACCATTCATTCTGACCAAATCCCCAACTCCATTTCCAGAAATACAGCCCCAAACTTGCAAGGAACCTCAACCATGCTTCACTGTTGCCTGCAGACATTCTTGTACCTCTCCAGTCCTTCGGTGAACAAACTGCCTTCTGCTCCAGCCAAAAATTTCAAATTTTGACTCATCAGTCCAGAGAACCTGCATAGCTTTCGTGCATAGTTGTGTCGCTTGTCCTTGTTTCTACGTCGGAGGTGTGGCTTTTTGGCAGCAATTCTTCCATGAAGACCACTTCTGACCAAACTTCTCTGCACAGTACCTGGGTCCCATTGGTTTCTGCCAATTCTGAGCTGATGGCACTGCTTGACATTTTCTGATTGTGAAGGGAAGTAAGCATGATGTGTCTTTCACCTGCTGCACTAAGTTTCCTTGGCCGACCACTGCGTTGATGGTCCTCAACGTTGCCCGTTTCTTTGTCTTTCTTCAACAGAGCTTGGACAGCACAACTCCTGTCTGCCTTGAAATTTCAGCCTGGGAGAGACCTTGCTGATGCAGTATAACTACCTTGTGTCTTGTTGCTGTGCTCAGTCTTGCCATGGTTTATTACTTCTGACATTAAACTGTCTTCAGCAACATCACCTTGGAAGCAGAGTTTGTCCGTTCCTCAACCAGTTTTAACCCTCCTACACAGCTGTTTCTGTTTCAATGATTGTGTTTCAACCTACATATTAAATTGATGATCATTAGCTCCTGTTTGGTATAATTGGTTAATCACACACCTGACTAAATGCCTACAAAATCCCTGACTTTCTGCAAGTGTACCTAGAAGAATTGATGCTGGTTTGAAGACAAAGGGTGGTCACACCAAATATTGATTTGATTTAGATTTTGTTCACTCACTTTGCATTTTGTTAATTGATAAAAATAAACTATTAACATTTCTATTTTTGAAAGCATTCTTTCCTTACGGCATTTTTTCACACCTGGCTAAAACTTTTGCACAGTACTCTATATGCCTAATTTTTACATTTTTAACCAGGGACAAGTGCGCTGAAAGACCCTAGAGGGAAGTACAATTTCAAGTGCTAACGCTACAACAAGGATAAGGACCTGGGCCTTGAAGATTAGTCTGACAATGGATTATATCTATACAACACAATATGAAAGAATGATATATGTTTGCATAAGAACAATAATTAACAGCTTACATAGCCAAACAAAAGCAATAATACCATTCTAGAGAACACAAGTCTAGAGATAATGACACTATTGTGAGAACTGAAAAATAACAGCTACCAATCAATTAGAGATTACAGGGAGGTAGGGAGGGGTGGGTAGTCAAAGTGTCTGCTGGTCTGACCTCTAAGGGGAGGTCATTCATCCACCATGGAGACAAAACAGACAGTAGTCGTGTCCAGGGCCGGGGGTGGAAATGTGGAGAGGGGGATTCACCAGGTGTCCTGCGATGGCAAAATGAAGAGGTCTGGCAGGCATGTAGGGTCTGATGATCTTTTGGTGGTAAGCTGGGGCTGAGTCCTTAACTGCTTATAAAGCTTGCGCCAATGTTTTGAATTTGATGCGAGCCATAACAGGCAGTGGAGGGAAGCGAGCAGGGGGGTGACGTGGGAGTGTTTGGGAAGGTTGAAGACCAAATGAGCTGCTGCATTCTGGATGAGTTGGATGGGTCTGATTGCAGATGCTGGAAGGCCAGCCAAGAGAGGGTTGCAGTAGTTCAGGCAGGACAGAACCTTTTAATACTGGACCAAAATTGAACTTTTCTAGAATAATCCCACTCCACCCTGTCAAATGCCTTTTCTGCATCAATTCCGACTATAACCTTCAATGAGGTCATTACAGTAATAAGGAATATTAATAACCTATATAAATGATCAGCGGAGGAGCGTCCTTGAATAAAACGGATTTTATCTGGATGATTGTATACATCATGGTTTCAACTTGGAGGGTAAGAATCCATTCATCCATCCATCCATCCATTATCTGAACCCACTTATCCTGATCAGGGTCGCAGGGGGGCTGGAGCCTATCCCAGCATACATTGGGCGAAAGGCAGGAATACACCCTGGGCAGGTCGCCAGTCCATCGCAGGGCTCACACACCATTCACTCACACACTCATACCTACGGGCAATTTAGACTCTCCAATCAGCCTAACCTGCATGTCTTTGGACTGTGGGAGGAAACCGGAGTACGCGGAGGAAACCCATGCAGACACGGGGAGAACATGCAAACTCTGCACAGAGAGGCCCCAGACGACGGGGATTCGAACCCAGGACCTCCTTGCTGTGTGGCGAGGGTAAGAATGTTTTGTCTATTTAATAAAGACACAGGACGGGACTACATATTTGGGGATCTTTATCTTTTTTTAAGCACAGTAATCCTGGCTGAATTAATACTGTAAGATAATCTTTTTTTTCTTTAAGAGCTGTGTTCAACATTAACATGAATGAGGGTAGAAGTTGAACTGAAAAGCACTTCAAAACTGGTGATTTACCATTCTGTAAATTCTGTTAATAGCACACAAAATGTCCTCTTCTTTAATTTTTTATCCAGGTTAGATTTATCCTCTACTGACAATAAAGGTAGTTCAATGTCCTTTAAAAAAGAATATGTTTTTCTGAGAGATTACTTTCTTTTTGATAAAGCTGATCATAAAATTATTTGAAGATATTGTTCATTTCAAGATGGTCTGTTTCTGTTGGTCTGTGATTTGTTCATCTGCCTTTTCAATCTTTAATATAGCTTGATCTTCCTCATCCTTCCTAATGTGACATGTCAGAACTTTATCTGCAGTCTCACTTTTAATCTTTTTTTCTTTCTTTTTTTAAATTGTATTGCTTAAGTAGATGTCAGTGCAAAAAAACTAAATGGTGTGGGAAAAAAAAAACATCCAGTGAGCAGCAGTTTTGTGGGTAAAAATGCGTTGTTAATGCGAGAGGTCAGAGAAGAAGGGCCAGACTGGTCAAAGCTGACAGGAAGATGACAGTAACGCAAATAACCACATATTACAACAATGGTATGCAGAAGAGCATCTCTGAACACACAATGCGTCAACGTTGTATCGGCTGCAGCAGCAGAAGATAAATAAGTAAAAAAAATCTAATAAATAGCTAATAAAGTGAATGTACATGCATACACATACATATACGTCGGCCTTCAAAAATGTTTTGCCTTGTTCCCTTGCAATCCTCATCACCTCAGCCTAAAGGTTTTTAATGTAGATTTAAATATTGATACTGTGTCGGACTCCCTCATACGTTCCCAGCATCGAGAAGCTGCATGTCTTGCTCAGGGACACTACGACACAGGGCGGGGGATTGAACCTTCCAACTGCCAGACGTCCGCTCTTACCTCCTGAGCTAATATCGCCCATTACAGTATGGAGATTGCGTCCTGTTACACTTGCGCTGACTTTATTAGCTATTTATGTTCTCATTAACGTTCATGTGAAATAGGATCAGAGCCATTGAACTGTTACATTACAGTTCAAATCAGAACAGATTATTCTGATCAGAGCCTTTCTGAATTTATGAGCTTTATGGCGGTTTGAAAACCACGTAAAGTGCATTACAGCCAACTACTGGCTATATTATTGTTTATCTTTTTAGTTTACTTCTTTGATTAAAAAATATAAATACAAAATATAAAATACGCAACAAAAAAAGCCTTTCGGAACTGTTACCTGAGTGACTTGAAGGCGGTAAGCGTCGTGAGCTACATCTCCACTCCTCCTCGCGCTGATTGGTCAGTGATAAAGACTACGCATGGCTTGTAGCTTGTCATATGACTTTAATTTCCTCCTGATCTCCGGTTGTTCAGTGCTGTTATTTACAGTTTTCATCCACTGCTTTGTTTTATTTAACGAAACACAATGTCTCATTATGCCTTTCTCGTTTTGCTCCTGGTTTTAGGAAGCGGTGAGTAGTCTGTTTATGGATTATCGTTTTATTTCTATGTTCGTATGCGTAAGGAAACTTTTCTTGGTTCGGGCCTTCTCGTTAACACATCACCTAACGTTAGCTAATATTAATCCGCTACGGTTTGTAGTCGCACTTGCTTAAAAGCGCCTTATTTTCGAGAGATACGTCCCCGTTTTAGTCTAGTATCTGGTTGGACCGCCTGCTAAAATTGTATACAGTGACTGTAGCAAATATAGATAAAGCTACTTTTGAGGGTTTTTGGGTTGGTCTACGAACGTTATCTAGCACTAACTAGACAGTTGTTTATGCACTGCTTGCAATGCAAGCCTAGCTAGCTAACTTTGCTAGCTGGATGGTGTTTGTGATGAATGTAGCTAACGTTAGTTGGCTGGGTATCAACATGCACAAACTGAGTTTAGGCCTACGCGTAATTTACTGTTCTTTTTAATGTGAATTGTTGTCTTTATCAATTACCCATACTCAATCCAATGATTACATCAGGTAGACTAGCTAAATGCGTTTTGTGAAACGTTCGCTGCTTCGCGTACTTGCGAACCAAGCTAGCGCTAGCTAGCTATCTTGCGCGGAACAGTTATGTAAGTGAAATTACGGCGAATTAGCTAGCTATGATACCTCGAATGACAGGTTTTATACCGTTAGATTAGCTGTTTAGCACATTTTGCCTAACGTTAAACCACCCGTCTAGCTTGCTAGCTTCCATTCTTGCTTAAACAAGTTAGTAGAAGACAGTTAATTTTAGAAATAGCTGGCCAACCTCTATTATCATGCTTCTCTAATGTTTTCTAACGTTAGTCGGCTAAGTTAGTCAACGTTTCACGAAATTTAATTTTGCTATCGCTATCGAATAACCAGAGAGGGTGGAGTTGTATTCAACTGTAGATTTTGTTGGATAGCTAATGTCGAGAATGTTTAATTCCAATAAAGTCGGAGACAGGTGCGCAGATTGCTGATTCACGTTTGCTCGCGAGCAGGCTCAGCCAGTCAGTGCTGCAGTCCACCAAGCGAGATGCGGTTTTGGTGATTGCGGTCATGGGTATCTAGCTAAACTATAACCGCTAACGGTTATCTTAAGTAGCCGGAGTGCTGCCTTGCTCACCGTTATATGCATGTGTCGTCAGAAATGTCTACTCAAAGAAAGCACGGCGTTTATTTTGAAAAGCAGTTTCCAACATTATTTAGACACTGATGTTATTTCAAAATAATAAGAAGCCACATTGTTTCTTTAAACCAGAGAACGATGTAACTGGCATTTTTTGCACGGAAGAAAAAAAAAACATACTGATATGTATTTAGTGCAGTAGGTGCTTTGTCCTGAATATGCTGTATGGCTGAATATTCTGCTAAAAGGAAATTAGAGGAAATCCTAAAGAACATTGTGCTCCTGACACACGTGGTTGTCCATGTCAGACATTTTTCTTGGGCTCCTGTTGAAAAGAGAAGCGGAGAGCTGATGCAGTGCATACAGTACTTGTGATGGTGTCAGCAAGTCAGTGGTCATAGTTCAGGGTCCTGACTGCCTAGACAGATAACAAACCTGTTGAAATGCAATTCTGTTAAGCATGTTTTTATCCCCTGAAGCTAGTGTCTATTGAACATGTGACCACAGTCTTCAAAGACATTCTTATCATTCGTTCCTAAACTGGGATATTTCCCATTGTTTCCTCATCATCCACAACAAAAGAAGAAGGAAAAAAAAAACCAATGGTTAGATGAGTTGTTTGTAGTCTGTTACATTGCCTTTAGTGATAGACATTGTGTCATTTAAGTCTGGCTGATATATTTTCAGCCATGTTATGGAATCTGTATTCTTCTTGACAATTGCCCTCCCCCCCCTCCTCTTGAACTCTCTGAGGTCACCCACATTAAGTCACCTTGATACGGTGACGCATCAGAAATGCAATCATAATGTGGATTTCATATGCTGGTTTCTCAATGCTTGCATTGTTAGTATTAGTGGTATTGCTATTGGTTACAGTGTTACTTATTGGGGCAAGGGGGTGTTTGGGTTGTCCTCTCATTCTGGTCACTACAAATATAACACCATTAGCATGGTTATGTTTGATACTCTAGATACGATGTTTTCCTTTAGATCCCTTTTTCCTTTAGATGTGATGAATGCAGAGGTTTTGAAATGCTGACTCTTTTCTTCTAGATTTATTTTTGATGTTAACAAATGTGTACAACCTTGTCTGCTTCATCCAGTTGTTTTCACTTTGATACATGGGGTGTGCATTCTTTCACTTGATATATGCCTAAATAATATCCTACATAGCCCAAGTTGAACAATGATTGATTTTGAAGAAATGGCCAGTGAGACCTTGAGAAAAGTCTGTGGTTTTGTGACAAATTAACTGCAGCCTATAGAGAGCATTGCAAAAAAGCAGAAAACGCATCACCAGAAATTCTAGCAGAGCAAGTTGGTTTTGTTAACCGCCTACCATAATTTATGTAAATAAACCTCATGATATAGCACATTTTGACTTCTCTAATGCTGCTGGGAAGGAATCGAGTCATATTTTTCAGTACTCCGGAATGGGCCAAAGTAGTCTGGATTGTGGCCAGTGAGAACAGAATAAACTGAATGCAGGTTGAAATGAAAAAAAGGAAATGGACTGCTTATAAGCTTTATAACAATTCTGTTCTCCAGGTTCTTTTGTATCACAGGGACATAATTTGCATTAATGTTTAATAATGTATAGGTAAATTATGTCTGTGCTGGGGATACCTTTGAAATTGCCTTGGTGAAAAGCTCATAATGTAATCAGTACTGCTAAATGTGTTAATTACTGCAAACAAGATGGTATGTGGCCTCATGTCTGAATTCCACTGAAATATCAACAGTGTTTTCAGGGTCTAATCACTCAGTTAATACACGGTGACCTAGTTATGAGGTATTTTTCTGGCAAGGCTTGTTTCTCTTCAGTGTCGTTCTGCAAGCAGTGAGTCCTATCATTCTAATTCTTAATTCATTCATCTGCTATATTCATCATTCTTTTTAGTTTCTTTTGAAAGCTATAAGCACCCAAATAAATACAAAAATCCAATATCACCTCTCAGTCCAGCTGTGAAATGCTCTCAATTGGCACAAACTCTGTTATTCCGGTGTGAACTGTAGGGCAGGAAATCCAAGTGACTCTTCCCTAGGAAACTTGTAAAGACGCCTTAAGAATTCCCTGCAGGGCATTAGAATTAAAAAGGGGTGTTGCTCTGACATGTTACATGCGGTAGATTAACTAGATTTGGTCTGCAGACGCTTCGACAGGAAGCTGTTTGTGTAACCTGTTGGTAGCTTTGAGGAGACGTCTTTGTTAATAATATTATTTTTGTTTTTGGTATTGAATGGAAAAGGCTATATGATTATGTAGCCAAGTCTTTGGGAATTATGGAGCACTGCATAAAACTCTGACCTTGGACTTGCATTTGCATGTTGTACTCAAAGGTGTAATATCTGCCTTTTTAACTGACACATCATTAAAAAAAAATATATATATACAGCTTTCAGAAAGATGCAAAGTACAAATATTCCCTTTCTGTTTAGGTGAGCAAAAGTATTGGAACACAGAGTAAGTAAATGAAAGTAAATGGCGCTTAATATTTTGTAACATATCCCTTGCTTGCAGTAACTGCATCAAGTCTGTGACCCATTTACATCACCATACTGTTGCATTCTTTTGTGATGCTTTTCCAGACTTCTAATGCAGCCACTTTCAGTTGTTTGTTTCAGGGTTTTTTCCCTTCAATCTCCTCTTCAGGAGGTGAAATGCATGCTCAATTGGGTTAAGGTCTGGTGATTGACTTGACCAGTTTAAAACCTTCCACTTTTTCTCCCTAATGAGCTTTTGTGTTGGCAATGTGTTTTGTGTCATTGTCTTGCTGCAAGATGAAGTTCATCCCAATTAGTTTGGATGTATTTCTTTGTGCGTTGACAGGCAGAAATTCTGATGTACGTCTTTTGACCTCAAACTCAATTGTCTTGAGAATAAAATGGTTGCCAGTTGGTTTCAGTAAATTAATTGCTGAATTTGCTAGTATTCTCCAAGCTGCATAAACAATAAAGAATCTGAACTTTAGCTGCCATCCATCCATCTTTCTATCTAGCACTTCTACATGCATATCGAACATCGCACACAGCTAGCCCACATAAGACCAATCACATAATGGGCCATCTGTGTAGCTAAGGCATTACTAACACAAAGTTTCTATAAAAATATATTATTCATTACTTGTCTGATGTAAGACTCTTCGCTTGACATTTTGGAAGCCACAATTGACACCGTTCTGTCACATTCAGCACTGCCATCACCGCGCACAAAGGTACAGTACAGGTTGTGAGAACTCAGAAACCAAGCGCAGGGACGGAGTTTTGATCAAGAGCGACTAGCTGTTATGGAGCAATTGGGGGCACCCAGGACTCATAACTTACCGTATCCAAAAAAAGCATGACCAACAACTAGGAAGTAATTTTATTCACCATGCACAGAAAAAGATTAACACCCCATTTATTTTAATCGATGGTTTCTGTCAGACATTCTGTGGGAAAGCGAGAGAGCCGGCGAGAGCGATCTGAGTGTGGTAAACCTTAATTTAAAGGTTCCGACCAGGTGTCCATAATCGCCGCAATCAGCACCTGAGAAGGTAATGAACTGGGAGCAGGGAAAGAAGGGCCATTCAGTACGGCTAAACTAATGATCCAATTTACACCGAAACCTGAATTAAACATGATTTGTAAATATTGCAAATGCTTGAAAGGTTGTCCATCTGGAGGTTAGTGATACAGGAATAATGCAAAATGGAACACATGCTGTTGCTTTACACTGCCGCTGTAGCAACCCAATAGTGTGAACTGCACAAATAGATTATTGCATTTGTATAACGCTTTTCTAGAAACCCAAAGCACTTTACATTGTTCAGGGGGAACCTCGCCTCAACCATCACCAATGTGTAGCACCCACTTGGGTGATGCATGGCTGC
The DNA here is from genome assembly GCF_963514075.1 of Conger conger. Classification (NCBI taxonomy): domain Eukaryota; kingdom Metazoa; phylum Chordata; class Actinopteri; order Anguilliformes; family Congridae; genus Conger; species Conger conger. Next base: position 15,109,230 of record NC_083766.1, on the reverse strand, counting down.
CATTTTTGGGCTCACCTCACACCGGCTGAGGTGGAGAGGGAGAGAACAATGTTTTTGCCAATTGAATCAGGGGATGATTGGGTGGCAGGTTGAAAGAGCCAGGGTGGGAATTTAGCCAGGACACCAGGAAAACCCCTATTCTTTGCAAAGAGTGTCATGGGATCTTGGGAGTCAGGACCTAGGTTTAATGTCTCATCTGAAAGACGGTGGCTCCTACAGCACAGTGTCCCCATCACTGTGGTCGGGCATTGTGATAAACTGACCAGAGGGAAGATCGCCCCCTACTGACCCACCAACACCACTTCCAGTGCAACTTGTAGTTTACCCAGGAAGTCTCTCATCCAAGTACTGACCAAGCCCACACCTGCTTAGCTTGAGCCATTTGGCAGGAGTGCATGATGGTCTGGTTGCTGGGAAACATTAGGAAATTTTAATAGGGTTGCATGCTTTTCCTAAGGACACTTCATGAACTCTGTTTGACAGGTTGGTGGAAGCTGGATGCGCTTGTATATGTTTAAGATCATTGCCTTACTGTGGGATAAAGCACTGTCTAATGTGTTTCGAGGCATTTGATTGAATTTGAACAGATAAGGTGCTTCTGTCGACTTCAGAATACATTATATTGCTGCTATGTCAATGAAGAAATTACATTATCAATGAAGGCAAGTGAATCAGCACATGAAGCAGCCGAACATGCCCAAACTATAACACTCCCACCAGATGAAGGCGGTCCTTTGGTTGTTGAGCCGTTCATTTTAGCTTCCACACTTACCATCTCTCTGCTACAAGTCAGTCTTGGTCTCATCTGTCCACTATACCCTTTTCCAGAACTCTGCAATGTCTTTTAGGTACTTCTTTGCAAGCTATAACCTGGCCATCCTGTTTTTGCAACTTACTAATGGTTTGGGTCTTGCAGTGTAGCTCTGTAAATCTGTTTGTGACACGTGACATGGCTCAGGCAGTAAGAGCAGTCGGAGGGTTGCCGGTTCGATTCCCCGCCTGGGCTGTGTCGAAGTGTCCCTGAGCAAGGCACCTAACCCCCAAATGCTCCTGACAAGCTGGTTGGGGCCTTGCATGGCAGCCAATCGCCGTCGGTGTGTGAGTGTGTGTATGAATGGGTGAATGGAGAAGCATCAATTGTACAGCACTTTGGATAAAGGCGCTATATAAATGCCTGCCATTTACCATTTACATCCATGCCTGCCTCCTGAACAGTTTTTTAGACCTGTAGGACTGGTGTTTGGGGGATTTTCTTAATTCTGGTGAGAATTCTTAGGTCATCAACTGTTGGTCTTCCTTAGCCTACCCGCCTCTTTGCAAGTACTTGCTCACCCATGATCTCGTTATTCTTAATGTTCATCTTTTTGCTTATGCGCTGTGAATACAAAAAGGAAGGGGATTAGTGTGGAGGCTAAAATGATCTGCCCAAGAACCACTGCACCCCCCTCATCTGTGAAACCTGCTGGTGGGGTTTGGGCATGTATGGCTGCCACAGGTGTTGGCTCAGTTGCCTTCATTGATGGAACTGCTGATGGCAGCAGCAGAATTCATTCTGAAGTTTACTGGAGTTTATCTCCTCAAGTTCAATCAAATGCCTCTTCGCATTGCCTAGAGTCAACACTAGATACTGAACACTTTTATGCCTGCACTCACAAAGCAATTCAATACACCTAATTTATTAGAAAACCAAGAAGTCATCAGTTAATTTTGGTCCTCTAAAATGGGTGTATTACGTGTAAAAAGGGATGTAATTCCTACACTAATCACCTGACATGGATGTCAATACCCTCCCATTAATGGTGACGGCCATATTCATTATTCCATTTCAAATCCAATGTGCTGGAGTACAGAGCCATAATAACAGAAATTGTACCACTGTCCAAATGCTTATGGGCCTCATAGACACGTGATAATTGTATTGGGTATTGTATGACTTATGGGTCTTCTGCTGTTGTAGCCCATCTTGGTTGCCACTTAGTGGTTTTACGTGCTGTGTGTTCAGAGATGCTCTTCTGCATATCACTGCTGTAATGTGTGATTATATGCGTTACTGTCACCTTCCTGTCTGCTTTTGCTGCTCCCCGGATGCGTTTTGTTTTGTTCACACCATTCTCTGCGAACTCTAGAGACTGTTGTGCATGAAAATAACAGGAGATCAGCAGTTTCTGAGATGCTCGAACCTCCTGTCTGGCACCAACAATTATTCCATGGCCAGAGTCACTTAGATCACATTTCTTCCCCATTCTGACAATTGGTCTGGACAACAATTGAACCTCTTGACCACATCTGCATGCTTTTATGCATTTCGTTGCTGCCTCATGATTGGCTGATTAAATATTAACGCACTGTTCTACAGGTCTAGCGAATAATTTGCTCACTGAGTGTATATCTATGTAAATACGAAATGATATTCATACGGCTGTAGGTTGTGCACACGGGACAACATATCCATGACAACGTTATCCGCTGACCTGTTTAATGACCAAGTCAAAAGCCTGTAAAATTCAGCATAAAACGTTGGTTCTGTGTCACAGGACTTGATGCAGCCCCCGCGTTAACTTTGAGCTGCTGCTGCACCAGCACCAATGCGCACCTCTTTTCTACAGTTGAGTAGCTCCCGTGGTTGATTGAGTATTGTCCAGTGTGTCACACTCCTTGCAGATGAGGCTGGGCTGGGGGTCACTGGGATCCCCTTAAATGGTAAAATACGTAAGCATTAGTTTGTCTTGTGACTTGCTGTATTAGTTGTTCAATGTCCCAGTGATTGTGCAAATTGATTTTTTTGAGCTTGAGTGTTCTGTTTGTACTCTCACTGTCTTGCAGACACTTTGTATGGTGACAACATAAGTGGTACCCCAGATCTGACAACCGCACCAACCCCTCATGTGACCACCGGCAACACCGTTCCAACGGCAGCACCGACCGCTCGCTCTACCACTGGCACCACTGACCCAGCTCCAGTAACAACAGGTGCCACCACAGTGCCAACACCTGTGCCAGCAAATGGCACTACAGCGGCACCCCCGCCTGCCCCAACCCCGGCCCCCACAAATAGAACCACACCTGCCCCAACCCCCGCACCTACAAATGGTACCACAGCGCCTCCACCTGCCCCAACCCCCGCACCTACAAATGGTACCACACCTGCCCCAACCACCGCACCTACCAATGGTACCACAGCGCCTCCACCACCTGCCCCAACCACCGCACCTACAAATGGTACCACAGCGCCTCCACCACCTGCCCCAACCACCGCACCCACAAATGGTACCACAGAGCCCCCAACCGCCACACCCACAAATGGTACCACAGTGGCACCACCTGCCCCAACCACTGTTGCCCCCTCTCCCATGCCCCCACCTTCTGTTGGGAACTACAGCATTCTGAGCGCTGAGAACGGCAGTGCCTGCCTGATGGCCACCATGGGACTCCAGATCGGCTACAAGGTTGGCGAGGTACGTAGGGGAAGGAGACCTGGAACGATAATACTCTTCAACATTGTAGTGTACTATACAAGTGTATTGTAGCCACAGCCTAAAACATTCCGAGCAAAAGCCTCTATTAAGGTAATTTTAAAGCAAAATGCTATTGCAGGCTTCTAGACTAACATTTTTCATTTGTGGTACTGGTGCCAGTCACTTTTCCAGTTATTGGAACTCCCAGGAATTCCACAATTCAGGAGTCATTTTATTCGGCTCTTGCTATACTTCTGTAAGATGTTACCATTTTATCTTCTGGGCTGAGATTGTCCAGTGGCAGAAATGGAGATGACTTGGAGAATAGTTTTTGGCAAACGTGACTTGGCGCTCAAGGCCCTTGCTTACAAATACACAATGGTAATTATTTTCCTTCCATTCTCAGGTTTTTAAGAGCGTAAATCTGGTCCCCGCCAACACTACAGCCTCAGGAAAGTGTGAAGTTAATGGAAGCGATGCCTCTCTGGTGCTGACGTTTGACAAATCATCCATTTCATTCTCTTTCAGAGAGGTAAGCCAGCCAAGACAATAAAACCATCCAAAGGAAACCAGGCTTGTCTGTAGATGGAAACATCTTGCCATGACTAACTGCTGAATGCATGCTGGCCTGACCTGTTCCTCGTAAAACCTGAAATGGATCACATTATGAATTAAGAGGGCCATTTCTATGTCGGTCCTCACATTATCTTTGCTACAGAGTGTAGTTACTGACACGTCTATGCCTGCCTCCTGAACGGTTTTTCTGACCCTATGTGGCATGTTGGGACAGGCCCGAAGCAGGTTAAGGTCTGTTCGGAAACGACACGTCTTGTTTTTGTGTGGAATTTTGCAGGAAGGGGCGAAATTCCGTCTACACGCAGTGAACGTCTTGCTCAGCCTGGGCACTACTGGTAAGCAATGAGCTTTTGAAGGATTTAGCAAATGGCACACCCAAGGTTTAACTGTGACCTCTAACTGAGCCCTTTACCTGTGTGATCCAGGCACCTTCAACGCAAGCAACGCTAACCTGTCCCTGTGGGAGGCCTCTGTGGGCAGCTCCTATATGTGCAGAAGAGATCAGGCCTACAACATCACCGACGTCCTCATCCTGCACACCAGGGACCTGCGGGTGCAGCCCTATAAGGTGCAAAATAACAGCTACGCCACAGGTAGGTGACCTCTCAGCTCAAAACACGTGTGATTGGTTGACGCGTTCGTGAAATTACAGTATGCCCACATGTCATAGGTGTCCCAAGCACAGCTCTGGGGTCCATTTGGGTTAATTGCAGTAGAGGCAAGAGTTGGGTGACAGGGCATCTGCAAAGCCTCACACATTTGTTTTCACACACGGTAAACTGATATTAACCAGCCCAAAGAGAAGATGGTTTCTGGGGAACCATATTAGCATTCCTCATAGGCACATATTGTAATATCAGACTGCCTTTTGTAGTGCGTTAGAGATTTTTTGAGGAGTCCTTATTTTAAGCTTTGTTTCTCTGTCTGCAGCTCATGATTGTGCAATGGATGACACCAGCATCCTAATCCCAATAGTTGTGGGTGCTGCTCTGGCTGGCTTGATTCTCATTGTAATGATTGCTTATGCGATTGGTAGAAGAAAGACCTACGTCGGCTATCAAACCCTTTAAAGTCATCCTGGATCGCTAAGGCAATGATTTCCAACCATGTTATTTGTCGTTTGTTTTGCTGTCTTTTTTTTCTTTTCTTTCTATTTGTTCAGGAACAAGTGCAGGTTCTTTTTGTCGCCACCTTGTAGTAGATGTGTGCTACTGCACGAGGTTTGTGTGTATTCCTGGACTTCAGTATTATGTAAAGATAGCGATTGCATCAGACGAAAGACGTCGGGACACGTCTTTCACAGTTGCTGTTTGTACTTACTAGGAAAGGGGGGGTTTGGTGGCTGTTTTAATTCTGGTGGCTGTCGTTTTATGGCCGTAAACTTTTCAAGCCCTTACATTTCACCTGGATTTGCAGGACAGTGTTATAACTATGCCCTGTATCTGCACAGGGGAGCAGGACATTAGCCCATATCAGAGTAGTGTAGATGTGTGAGGAGCTATGACTACAGTGTATTCAGCATCAGGGCTGACCAGTTGTGGAGTTGACCCTGAGCCTGCACTTGTTTCCTCCCGCATGCAGTTTTTTTTTTTTTTTTTCACATTCGTGTCATTCTTCTATCCATGTATATGTTGGTCAGCCCTTGTCTGCCGGTTTGACTCATGCCCCCCCATACGCAACCAAACAGTCGCCGGGCAGTCACACAGGTGGTCATACACACTCCGCAGGGAGGGGACGTGGGTTGCGATAGTCATTTGTATTCAGGTGACTAAAACTCGCAGTATGTATAGAATTCTGTTTGGCGTTGCCTTTGCTGAGAATTTTCCCTTTTCACCAGCCTTTTTTATGGTCCTCCTAGGCAAGGTCTTTTGATTTTGACAGAGAGACATTCCCACGTTCTACCGGAGCCTGCTTGCATTTGGGGTGGCATTAGACAAACCTGAAAACAAAGGTTAATTTTTTTCCCCCATTTCTTGACATACTGTTCATTTATGGGTGTTGGGTTCATAAAAAGGGATCGCTCATCGCAGCAGGCTACCATCAATTCGGTAAAATGGCTTATATCCTCTGCTGAAAGCCATTACTTACTTACCTCCTCTAACTGAGTTGTTCTGCTTTCTCATGAACTGAGAACCCCTTTCTGTGACACTTTGGATTTTCTCCATTGTGAACGTCTGCAGCGTAAGGGCAGGTCAGATGGTTCTTTATGATCTACAGAGAAACAGTGCATGTTCTAAAGGTGGAGGGCTTATTTTATTGACTGATTTTTTGTTTTACTGCAAGACTTAATCGTAAATTTTCCTGAAGTTGATCTCCTAAATTTCTGCCCTTTGAATCTGTACTTCAAAAAATGATTGAGTGCATGGAAAAAAAGAAAAGAAAAAAAAAAAGTCTGTGATCAAGCAGTTCTGTCCATTTGTGTTGCATGAATCATTAGGCCGCAGTTGTCTGCATTGGTGGAATGTGATGGTTGTTTAGCCTTCACAGAAGTTCTATTGGTTTGTTTCATATTTGGAGCATGGTCGCAGTCATCGTGATTTACGCAAGGCTGTAAATGCCTTGCACAGTGCTGGCGCAGTCAGACTGTACCCCTCTGTGTTGCGGGTTTTGACTGCTTTAATTGAAGAATCGCTCAAATATTCCTCCTCCCTCTCGGTGTTGCTAATGAAAGGTATTAAACCAGTGGTCTCCAACCCTGGTCCTGGAAAGCTACTGGGTGTGCTGGTTGAGACCCAGGTAAGGTGAATTAACTGCGTAATCAACTGCTCTAATTGATTTATTAAGTGCAGACAAACAACAAAAACCTGCAGACCCTATAGCTCTCCAGGACCAGGGTTGGAGACCCCTGTATTAAACTGTTTCACTCCTCCTGCCCATTCAAGTTTTTCATTCAAGAACAGATGGTAGTGAACACATCAGTGGGTTGCAGTTTTAGGTGTTTCACAAATCCGTTCAATGATGTGTAATGGTCTGCTTTTGAACTGGAAGTGTCTTCTCATGAGAGCTGTGTACCTTGCTTTACAAAATAATATTTTGTAAATTTCTCTGCAGCGTGATTGTGTTTTAAGAGAGTAAGATGGTTCTTTAGTATTTGACTTCACCTGAAAGGTTTTGCAGAATTTCTCGTTTGGAATAAAATTTCAAAAGAATGTATTTTTCTGAAAAGGGAGTCCGCACCGTAGCATATAATTAAAATAAAAATGGTAAACTGCTCACTTTTTGTTTACATGTTCTGTCGGAACAAATTTGACTTACCTGCATACTAAGGCACATGGCACTAAATTGTGGGTTTCTGTTTTAATAGATGTTCCGATCTTTTAAAATTGACCGAGACGCAATGCAAAACTGCAGAACCTTGGTGATTTCCTAAGGGTTTGTGTTTAAAATTGTAAGGACCATTTTATATTTTTTAAGAGATGAAAATAAAAATGTGCTTCTTGGTTCCTCTGAAACATTGTAATGTTTTTTGTTTTTCTTTCATGAACTGATCTGCCCCAAGGTCCATTTAAAATTGTTTTATCCCCACAGATATGTTTATTATTATTTGTTCTTGGCCCCCCAATTGTTTGTTTGCATTCACCACGCCTTTGTCTTTATTCTCACCCAGCGGAGGATTGCCCAGCAGATGCAGATGAAAGCTACATTGTCCCCCTAATTGTGGGAGTTTCCCTCGGTGTTCTGACTCTTATTGTGTTGGTGGCCTATTTGGTTGGAAGAAGCAGAAGCCAGAACAATGGATACCAGTCATTATAATTTGAGGGGTCGCTTTTTAAATTCAGCCCAATTCTTTATGCAGAACACATTTCTCTTCCACCCTCCCCTCCCTCACAGTGCACTGTTGGGATTGAAACGATTAGCTTAATTGCGATGTATGTTGCACTAATTTACCCATTTCAAATTTTGATTTGAGTATGTCCATTTTATTAAATGCTGGTAGAATGGTATACCTCCAGAATATTTGCATACATTTGATCAATAATGTTTATCATAAAAGGGAGTGCTATTACTTGGGTATTTAAAGGGATAATTTTAACTTACCACATTTTCTTTTTTAATTATTTTATTTGGTTTTGGGGGGAAAAAAAGGGAAAAAATAAAAGGTTGCCGCATTTTATTTCAAAGTTGACCTCAAAGGGAGTTGACAGTGATGTTCATGTAAATATAACTTGGAAAAGGGATTTTGTTTTAATTTTCAAATGTTGTCTTTTATTATGATTAAATATTCCTGGCCTTTACCTCACCCTTTTCTATCAAGTGTAAAAAAATCTATTACAGTACTAATAACAAGGTGTTTTGAAGTGACCAGTGATCCTTAAACTTCACGAGTAATGAAAGTAGCAGTTTTCCTCCAAGGCAATATGTTCCTCAAATAATATTTTCTCCCATAGCAAAGCTGAAGCTTTTAGCCTTTGTAGATGATTGTGAACAGGCACCTGATGCTCCGTTGCTGTTCCGGGCCACATCTTCGCTGCTCTTGGCTTTTTCCTCCCTGTCTCAGCTCTGTGCTTGCAGTAAATTCTCTTCTGTTTGACTAACCGTCAATGTTTCCTGACTTGTAACCACTGCTCTCCCTACTCTCTGTCTCTCCATGCCAGCCGAGGAGTGCTTCCTGGACTCTGATTTGACCTTTCTGGTGCCTATTGCTGTTGGCGTGGCTCTGTCCTTCCTAATCGTCCTTGTGCTTATCTCTTACCTGATCGGGAGGAGGAAGAGTCGCACTGGGTACCAGTCTGTATAGTGCCTCTCGTCTCTGATTTTTCTGTTCGTTCTAAACCTGCAATCCTGCAATTTCTCTTGCCCCCCCCCCCCCTCCTTTCTGTGGTTAAAAGGACTCTTACAAATTCATAGGGGATTTCACCATTGCAAATTGGTTGCCGAGGAGATGCACTATTTAAACAATTACTGCAAATTTGGTCGATTACTAGACACCCAAAAGAGACCGGTGACTCCTTTTCTTTTGTGTTACCGCTCTCTTATACATAAATACTTGGAATATATTCTGTCTTAATATGAAATGCATGAATTATCACCTATTTCATTTCAGTTAAACTTAGCTTATATTCCTTCACTAATGCTTTGATCAAAGGGCTTATCTGTGAAGACAAGCCAGTATTTCTCCAAATACAGAACCACAGCTTCCTGTGTATGATATTCATTTAGTAATGACTGTTATTTTACTGATTGTGAAGTCCTTAATAGTACTCCAGGTTTGAAAGACATGAATGTAGCTTTAGGTTTTTGAATCATTCACTGATACGGCAGAATTGAGTATGAAAATCTTGTCTCCATTGATATTATGGTTCCAGTTCATTTCAGCTATTTTGTGTGGTATTACATTTGATACTTCTCAAACATTAAAGTAATTCTAGAAGAGTTGAATCATGATAGAAAGTACACCAACCAAATATTGAAGGATGAATGTGCTGAGAATGTCAGTGCTAAATAAAGGATGTCAGTGCTGAGAGATGTGGATTCTTAGAAAAGTAATTACTTTTAGGATCTTTTCCTATTGGCATTCTCTCAGGTAAAGGATGGTGGCAACCCATTGACAATTCTCAAATGTGTGGTAATGCATAATTTAAAACTGACAGATGTATTCGTTTTCTTTTATACTGGAAGTTGGAAAATTACTTGTGTCAATTCAGCAAATTCAATTAGCCAATAAATTGGAAAAATCCTCTTACTATATTCTCAGCCTTTTTCCAAGTGATTAATCTTATGAATAAAAATTGAACTGACCCCAACCCTGTTTATATTACAAATTAAGATTATGATCCTTGGTTTGATATTGGATGTTTAGTTGGTTGTGGATATACCGGTTGAACATGGCCCGGTCACAATTTCTGGTCGCAATTTCTGTGCCATTTTATTTCACTTGCTTTCCCCAATACTAATTGTCGATGTTTCAATGAATTCCAGGATGTGTTGACTTGTTTAAATTAACTTGAGGGGGGAAACAAAATAAACTTGTTCTTTTTTTGTAAAACTTTTGTCTGGTATTTTTTATTGTATAATTTATTTATTTTCTCCCCCCTCTTTTTGGACTGCACTTCTCAACCTTAAGTTTATAATTTAAGGGATCGGGACCTCTTGTGGCAACAGCGGTACAAGCAAGCTGTGTGGAGATTGTCACTGAATTGCAAAAAAGTGTAAATTTCAAAGTAATACAGCACGGTCACGTTATTTTTCATTCCTGTGTAAACACTGTTTTCCCCTTGATACTTATTACGCGACATGCCAATCCTACATCGCGTGACCGATGACTCTCTCGACTCCTCTGTTACGCTATGTAGGATTGCGCAATCTTCAGCACACCGCAATTTATTTGTGCTCATCATCAGAGAAAATGCCTGCTGATGTCTATGAGCGACCGACTTCAAGCAGTCATTGCATGTAAAGAATTCTCAATAAAGAAGTTAACAAGACTACTTGAATTTACATAGCATTAATATTCTCAAACATGGTGCCCTAAATTGAGTGCTATGCAAACAAAATGGTAAACATGTCCACTGTCGCCACCTACATTTTCATTGGGTGGGGGACAGTTGCTTGATGCCTGACGTTGGTAGCTAGTAGTTATGAAGCTCGAAGTGGTTAGTGCATCATTTGGCTGCTCGCAGTAGGTCAAACCGAACTGGGGCAAGATTGGCTATGTCCCCCCCTTGTGGCGGATAGACTGCAGTGGGACGAAGAACAAACTGTCGGGAGACTGATCGTAATCCTCCCCCCAAATTTAATCGGGTGGGGGACAGAAATAGCAGTCATTTCTGCCAGCTGAAACCAAAATGTATTAAATAGCTGAGAATCTGCACTTCAACCACATTTGGGGAATTGTTTGAGTTTAAAGAAAAGTGGTGGAGTACAGAGCCAAAATAACAAAACTAGGTACAAACGTTATGGGACTCGTGCTTTGAAATGATGCTATATGCGTCTCTACTCTAAGTGTAATGAGTTTAAATGCAACTGTCCGGTTACCTAAGCTGTAGTACTATCGTCACGGCTGTGATTTGGTTACGGCCGAGTACCGAAAATAATCAGCACGATTATATAAGCAGTGATATTGCTTTTATAGAACAGTTTTTCAAGCAAGGCTATTTATCAAGTAATGGTAATTTGAGACGATCATTTGAGACGATAGATTGACTTTATTCGGCATTAACAAAAAATAGTTCCTTGAGAATTATATTAGCTACTGTCTTTGTAATTGTCTTGGGTTGCCAGGTAACTCTATGCAAAGACTAACTAGTTAGCTAGCTCAGTCTTTGAATTTGTTTGAGTTACCTAGCAACGCGAGACAGTTACAGTAGGTAATAGAATTCTGTAAACATTGCGGACTGATCCCGGTACCGGATGTTGATGAGGTCAGAGTGACGTTGTACTGTATATGGAAAGCCTCTTGTCCAATCAAAGTATTTGACCGGAACTAACTTGTATAATAAAGCTAGTAGATCAGAACGTTCCACAGAAGCATGCTGTATCACACTGGGTATTTTACAACTCTTTTTTTTATTGCAAGTTATTCTAAGCCGAACACTGAATGTTTGATGTGAACTCGTAAATGAATTGGCTTGCTGCAATTCTGAATGCTGTCGTACTGTACCTGGTCATCCACACCTCCAACTGTAAATTGAACTCGGAAGACGGTAAAGCAAAAATAATGCAACTCTTTGATCGTTAGGAAACTGTAAAAATGTAGATTGTATATTAAGTAAATAAATAATAAAAACAGACACATTGTTTAAATTAGTCAATTTAGTTCCATGTGTTTACTGAATTGCTAAAACAACGTTTTAAGAATTTTTAAATACAAAATGACCCCCCCCCCCTTTTCACAGATGTCCTTGACTGTGAATGAACTCAAATGCCATTAACAGTTTGGATAGTAGTTTTTTTTGTTTTGTTTGTTTTTCTTTTGGAGCATAAACATAAATAATTCAGTGCTTACAAAGGTGACTTCTGAGAAAAATAGTTACAGTAAATGGTTACAGTACAACAAAATACAATGAGAACTACCTTTTAACACAAACACTGACAGTATGTCCCATCTAAGGAAAGACTGATACCTTTTATTCTTGGACAAGAAAAAATGAAATAAGTGGTAAAAAAAAAAACAACATATTAGTGAAAATAGTTATAAAAACAAGCTAACAGTCAAAGAATTCTAGCGTTCCTAAAAATTACAGCAGTGTATTGAGCTGTTTTTGCATAATGCTGTAACTATTTCAGCTACAACTACCTACAGTCGTTCATACAGAATTCATATGACCACTGCAGTGACTGTGACAGAAAGCTGTGAATGGTTTAAATGATACAAATGATACATCTAGCCAATAAAAACATTGGAGAAATATAACCTGACTCAAAAGCAAAGTTTATCAGCTAAAAAAAATAGCAGGACAATTGAAGTGTATACACTGCCTCGTTATAATGTTTTGTTACAAAGAAACAGGTAATTAGTGCCCTCCAAAAGTATGGTGATGGTAGAGTGAAATTTCTTAATTTTAATATGAACTTAAGGTAGTTGGCTTTGAGATCAAAAGATGTTTCCGAAGCAAAGGCGCAATCAATCAGCTTTTATTTCATGATATTGATGTGCATATATTTAACATTTTACAGAAGCATCTGTTTTTGTATGGAGTCCCTCCATTTTCAGCTGTGCAAAAGTTAACCAATGACTGACGGGTGTGAACTGTTGCTCAGGTGTTTTGTTTTGTTCACACACACAAAGAGCAGTGAGTGTCTAGTCTTGGTTTTATCCTCTGTTTTCATCTGATTAGGAAGGATAGCGCAGAAACTGGGTAGGTATTGAAAAAGAAAGAAGCCATTGGTGGACTCAGAAATAAACACTGCAAGTCAGCCAAGGAAGATTGCTACAGCTTATGACAGATCAATCCTAAGGTCTGTGAAGAAAAACCCTAAAACAATGGGCAGAGACATCAGCCGTCTTCAGAGGCTACACTGCTTGATGCAAATGTCTCAGCAGCATCAAGGTTTGAGAGGACAGGTTAGAATTAGCTAAAAAAGTACAGAGATGAGCCAAATGATTTCTGGAACAGTTTCATGGATATACGATACCAAAATAAACCTTTCCTAAAGCGATGGAATTTGTGTAGAAAAGAAGGAATAGCCTATGTTCCATGATCCACCTCTTCAATGAGATATGGAGGGGATCGTGTCATAGCCTCCGGAACAGGGTTACTTGTCTGCATTGATGATGTAACAGGATGGCACTAGTAAGATTAATTCTGAAATGTAATGTGTGACTTTGCATGAAGAAATTCCTCCACTTCTTCCTGCGAGACTCAGTGGGGTAGCTTCATCCTACCTCAAATAAATTGCCTCATCATCCAAAGCAAAATGGATGCAATGGCCAGTGGTGAAAAGTTTCAGCCACCTAATTTAAATTCGATCAAGCATGCATTCCGCTTGCTGAAGAGGAAGGAGACTAAAGACAATCACCCCAAACATAAATCAATAGTAAGTGGCCTTAGTGAAGGTGCAGTTATTGCTTGTAAGGGCTATACAACTAAATATTAGACTTGCTTTGATTTACTTTGGGTGACTTGACACAAAAACAGCTGTTTCTGTAAAATGGTATGCATGTGTATGAAAACATTTATGCATGTAAATACAAAAAAAGAAATCTGATTGTCTGTACTTTTGTCTCATATTCATCTTTTGATCTCTAAATTCTGCAGCAAAAAGAACAGACTTAACTACCATACTTTTAGAGGACACTATATGTCTAGTGTCAGTTGTGTGTTCCCTGTTACTTTGTAACTCTTCTCCAGCTCCCATTTAATGAGGTTAGCAGGGCAGTAGGGTCAAAGGGTGGAATCAAAAAGGCACCACCAGTCATGTCGTACACTGTTCTGGCATAGGGTGGGTAGCATACATTTAACATTTTATAGCATTTCAGTGTATTGTGAACATTTAAACTGCATTACTACGGATGTAGCTGTAGCCAATAGAAATTAGTAGATGACACTTATGAGACCTCTGGCATGCATTAGCTATTCATGAGAATCGGGCAAAGCAATGTATCATTTATTCTGTTGGAGTTCTTATTCAGTCATGTTCAGCAGGATCATCAGTTGACACAAGTCAGAGCAAGACAACATTAGAACATTAAGGCATATGGTGTAGCACTGAGCAGGTATATATACACTGCAGTCTGTAAGTATTTGGACAGTGGTACAATTTCTGTTCTTTTGGCTCTGGACTCCAACACATGGGATTTTAAATATACAGTAATTTGTGTACATCTCCTTTTTATACATAGTATCCCCATTTTAGGGGACCAAACGTAATTGGACAATTGGCTTCTCAGCTGTTTCTGATTAGTCGAGAATTAAATTGCTTCCTTAATGAAGGTATAACAGCTATCAGCTTCTAGTCTTGATAAAAGGTTTTTGATAGTCTCAAATTAAAGATGACTAAACTTTAACCTTATACTCATTATTTCATTTAAAATCCAATCTGCTGTAGTAGAAGATAATAACAGATAACAGAAATTATACCACTGTCCAAATACATACAGACTGCACTGTGTTTGACTGGTACAGGGAGGGGGTTGAAGTATTGTTTTCAGACAGTGTAATGCATTGGAGGTGGGATGGAAAGAGGCCTTTCTAAAGTATCCATGCCCCTCAGTCTGGATCCTCTTGGCTCTTCAACAGCACAATGTACTCCTATCTAGAAACTTCCAGCCAGTCAACTTCCACTCTGCAAAGGTGCCCCCTATGCACCCACTTCCAGAGAGAAGGTGATGCTGCCCAGGAATCGGTCATTAGGAGAGTCATTGATGATGCCCTTACCATTCAGCTTGCACTGTACACTGAAATGGATATCCTGCTGCACCCTGGGGAAGCGCACAGCTACCAGGGGGTTGGTGTAGTTCACCTGTTGGTTATAGGGTGGTGAGTGCATGTGAGAACCACCATTGCAGTTAGCATAACCCATTAAGTTTTTTGTGTTTTACACTACAGAAATGCAAGTACAGGTGCTTGTGCAATGCACCTAAACTTTATTAGTCCTTCCTCAACACGCTCATCAAAAGCCTGATTTGAAATCATACTTACATGTCTCCTCTTTCCATAGTAAGGGTAGTACTTCAGGTTAAAAATGCTTTCAGGGAAGAACTCAATCTCTCCAAGGTTTTCTGGCCCTCCTTTCTGACAGTGAATGAAAAATTACTGATGAACACTCAACCAGTTTCTTTTATAGTTGAGAGAAGTATTGAGACAAATTAGTGAAGGATGATAAGGGTTTACCTTAGCTGAGCAGGTCACATTGATTGGAGTGCCTTGGCCTGGTAAGTATCCAAGAATCTATAGGAGATAGATGTGGAAAGTAGTTGCATATCAATTAATAAAATAGAAAGGACTCAGTTGTAGGCCAGTTGGGGTTTATTTTGTCAGCTGGAGAGGCTCCTAGCTCATAGGAAATAAAGATAGCGTGCTTTCCTGACTGGGCAGCCTGTTTTATTTAATTTTAACTTGATGAGGGCGCTGAAAGAACAGACTGAGCTCCCTGCTGACTCAGCCTCCCCAATGAGGCCAGCAGTCTGCTGTGCCTTGTTTCAATGTCTGGAGATTGGAGAGATGGATACCATGAGCCCCATTGAGTGCATTTTCTCCATATGCGGGAGGGAGCAGGCCAGGGTTAACCGTAGCCCCCCTGCTGGGGAGATGCTCAGTTTAGATGTTTTTCGAGTTCAACTATGCAGCTTTAAAAACAAGCAAGGCTTTCTGGCCTGTTTGGGTCAACAGTCTGAAATACCCTCTATTGTGCATGGACAGGCCTCACAGACCACCTCAGGTGAGGTCACAGGGGGGGTTCTGGCCCAGTTCAGGTCCCATCAAGCAAGCTTCCCCAAATACAATTACATGTAAATAAACACACAGGGCTGGTTACTGCCATCTGCTATATGCTCCTTTTGAGCCAAAGAATAAATGCATCTCCTACAGCCATTAGTCACAGACTGTACTAGATCTGTTTTAAATTATGTAAATGTCCATACATTATAACGTTTCGTCGTGAATTCCTGCTGAAGAACTTGTGCGATAAAACACAAATGTGTAGATGCACAGAAGGACTTGATTTCATACTCACCACTAGATGTCCCTAAAAGCCTTAAAACTTGCTGTCTTTAGTTCGTGTCAGTGAGCATCCATTCCACCCATGGATATTAGTACAATAACGTAATTACGGAGACACAACAATGTACTAAAGCTGCAACTGCTTATGGAATGATGACAATGTTTGACAACATGCCTTTCTCTAGCCTTTCCATGCCATTGCAGCCCCGGTTATCCTGTTTGCATCTCTTCATTCCCGCCTATCTTACCCGGTTCATGTTGAGGAGAACGCAGGGCTTTCCTAAAGCGTATCCAAAGCTTCTGTCCGGGTCCCCCGAGCACTTCCCCAGCGAAGACCTTTTGAACTGGCACGCCTTCCGCTCGGCACTCTCCTCCTTGTCGTCCTGCTTGAAGTACACGCTCTGCGTACAGTTGATGTTCCGCTGCTCCTGAATGGAGTCGTCGTACGCTGTTGGAGCGGAGGAGGAGGAGGAGAAGGAGGAGGGGTGTGGGGAGGAAGGAGGAAAAAAGGTCCCATGAATATAGCGAACACAGGCTGCCGTTTGTTGGCCTCCGCCTTGGAGTCCAGCAACCCAGCACAAAAGAAGAGCTGGAGCGCGGCTGAATGGAAGTACTCCGCTCACAAAGGTCTTCCGTCCCAGCTTTCAATTCACTGGCAGGAAGCCTGGAGAGCAAGGTGAGGGGGGGGCCAGTGGATGGGGGGCCTTATTCGGTGGCCATGAAGGTAAAATGTTTTTCTCCCCATATGCTGCCTAAACATACATTATATTGCCTCCAGCTGAACATTCAGGAAGGTATCACAGAGTTTACACTGTCTATGACTCACGATTTAGAGAGGCCTCCAGGGCCTTCACATATTTATCCCAGGTGTTGCGGTCAGAAGCGTTGAAGACGATGTCGAATCCGTTCGGCCCCCGTGGCGACATCATCATACCTGCCAAATGGAGCACAGACACGGTCAGTTGCCCCAGCAGTCTGGCGAGGGCGGGCGGAGGGGAGCATCAGAAAGTGGAGCACATGGGCATGAGTCCTTACCTGGTGGCATCACCCTGTCATTGTAGGTGGGGGCATAGGGATTGATGGACCACATTAGGGCCCACATGCAGGCTGCGAACATGGCCGCCAAGAAGATGTACAGCGCTGAGTAGAATAGGAGGATGAGGCCTGTGGGCCAAAGACGTGAGGTGAGGACCATGAGGTGTTTACAGCAGGAAAGTGTCTAATGCTGTCTGGCTGGCTGTCTAGTTGCTTTCATTACAGGACCTCCCAGTCAGACCTTTCTGCCTTTTATCAGCCAGGGGCTGTAATACCCATCCTGTTTAAGCCTTTTTTTAAGCCACTTCAATATTAAAGCCTCATCTCTACAATGTCAGACTGAGTTCTGTTTTGTTCTTTTGGAAGGCCTTTGTGAGATACTCTCCTTTTCAGGATTCAATCAATATTCCTCCTCAACTTTGACTCATAATTATATTCCGGTGTTTGTGTTTTTAACCAGTTCAGCTTTTAATTTATCAATTAAAGTTAAGGTTAAATTATATTTGAATCCAGGCCTTTGTCTCCAAGGAGCACTGCTTCACTGAATCTCTTTGTAGTATAAAAGTCTTGATCCAAATGTATCAAATCTGATCTCCAGGTTGAGACACTGTTACAAACATGCTTGCTCCTACTGACTGTTCAGTAAGCAAAATGTTCTTCCTAGATCTGGATATGGAACCATCTTGTTTACATGCCAATAGAGCTAAGTGTGGATGGGATAATCAATAATATATAATGTGTGGGGATGGAAACTCACAAATGCAAAGAAAGAAGTCTGGGAAACCTAAGCAGAAGTCTTTAAATGTCAATCAATCATCCATTAGTCAATAATCAAGCTAAATCTGTCCCCTGGATTAAATGGCCTTGGCTCTACAAGCAATTTCACAGGAGCTGGTGGCAGCCAGCATAGCGTCTCCCAGCTACAAAGACCGTTCTGTTCAGGGTTGCTGAGAATCCCCCCAACTGTTCTTTAATTCAGAAACATACTGAACCTCCGGGTGCCATCACAGAAACGGTGTCTAGCAGTCACATAAGGCTACCGCGTTTCCTCAAGCTGCCCGAAGGTGTTCCTGTGACAGGACGCACCCTGTCTGGTCTCCCGCGTCGTCATGTCTGCATTTCTTTAACCAACAGCTTTTTCTTGTCTGATTAGGAATATTTGTATACGACTAGGGCAAGTCTATTTGGTAAAAGATGTGTCTATTTGGCAAAAAGAGGGATCACAGACTTCGAGACGGCAGTCTCTGTTCTCTCAACATTCTCTAAAGGACACTTTTTCCAGATTAGGTTTAAACAAACTCGTTGAGTCATCTATTTTTGTCATTAAGAATGCAACAGTCCAGAGGGATCAGGAGGCTACTCCGTCATCACTGACCCCATGAGCCTTTACAGGAAATACTTTGGAGACCTCATTGGTGGCGGAGACCTCAGCTGTATGTTCATGCACTCTGGGCTGAGCGTGCGACAGAAAGCATGGTGGACAAGCACCTGTGCAGCGTCTGTGAACATGTATGAGTCAGCAAGTGTAGAGGCTGCAAGGGGGGGATTATGGGAAATGAGTCTGGAAGAATGAGGCTCCCGACTAGAGCACAGCCTGTTATGGCATGCACCCTCCTGGAATGGTTTCTGGGGCCACCTGTGATTTTCAGGACTGGACTGAGTTATCTGTGCACCTACACAAACACTGAACTATGACACAAACACACTGGGATAGGGACAGAGAAGGGCTCGTGGTCCAAATGCTCCCCCCACCAAACGTCACATGACCTGAATCTCTTGCTTCCATTGTTCAAAAAGACAAATTACAGTTTACTTGGACCGCAAAAACTAATTCTAACCAAACTACATTCTTACAAGGGAAACTCGGGTGGTCATCTGAGGGCACCATGCAAAATAATGATGCCCCCTCACCCCCTCCAACTGGCAACTGGAATCTTTGGAGATAAATGCACAAATGAACAGTGAGCTGTACCAAAAACAGAATAGAGAACACATTTGACCATGCACTCCCGTAAAAGAGCATTAGATCAGCTGGTTAAGTTGCATGGACCCTTCAGAGTGTACTGCCATGTTTGATTTTGTTTTGCCATGTGGATTTGATTGATGCAAGTGAGTGATGCAATAGTATTCTGATTTTTTTATTCTTGGAAGAAGTGAAGTATAATAACAATAAAGACCATAATTCAACTTAGGAGTACTCTAAAAGTTGCAGTGTCATAAAAAATAGTTTCCCCATTCCTCTATTATTGCATACTTGTCAAACTGAATGGTGTCAGATCCTTAGACAAAATGTAACTGTAGACAATGGGGACCTGAGTAGACATTCTTAAATTACCAGTGAAACACCCATTTCGCTCCTGTGAAAAAGTAATTGCCCCCATAACTGAATAACTGGTTGCACTAGCTTTAGCAGCAATAACTGCTATAATTTGTCATTCACATCACTGTGGAGGAATTGTAGCCTACTCTTCCTTGTAGAACTGATTTAATTCAGACAAATTGGTAGGTTTTCGACCATGAATTACTCAGTTCAGGTCCTGCTACAGCATCTCTATTGGGTTCAAGTCAGGACTTTGACTTGGCCAGTCCAGACGTTCATTTTGTTTCTTTTCAGCCATTCAGATGCGGTCTGGCCTTTGTGTTCTGGATTGTTGTCTTGGTGCATAACCCAATTACACTTCAGATTCAGCTCACAGACAGATGAATGGACATTCGCCTTTATTTGCTTTACGCCTGATATGACTTTTGACTCATCTATCCATTTAACATCATCCCAAAAGGCTTGGGGTTTTTTGCAAATGTGAGACAAGCATTGATCTTTCTCTTGGTTGGTAGTAGTTTCTCCACAGCGATGTGAAAGAATTATATCAAATTATAAGAAGGGTTTGGTTGTAATTATTTAAAGGTGGTGCAACCTGTTATTTAGTTTAATTAAACTTTTACAGAGTTATTTTCATGATTGATACATTTTTTCATCAAATGAATGAAATGGTTTGTGTTTAGTTGTAATAGAGGAAACCAGGAAGTGGGCAAATATTTGGTGCACGGCACTATATGTTGTGCAAATTACAATGCAACTAAGCTCTACCATTTGTTGGGAACCAGTTGTTGTTAGAGCGTATAATGGACATTTTACTGTATATTACTTATTTGCTGAATACAATAGCTTCACCTAGTTTTCTAGAGAGCCTTGAAGACAACCGCTGATGATTTAGCTAACTACACGTGAAAATAATTAGATAGAAAGTTAGCTAGATTAGAACACTAAATTAAGCTGGAAATAAAGGTATATGGCTAATTTACAAACAACCATTTACCTTGTAATTTAAGTTAAATTCATTGTTGAACTTAATAATGATAACAATGTATTTGTGAGATCCTATTGCCATTCATTCATTCATTCATTCATACATTCATGCCATTAACATGGGGATTTCTTGGCATGAATTCATAAACTGCAAATACACAGATTGCATATTGATTCTAAAACATAATTGGCCAAAACATTTAATTAAACAAAAATGGTACACAGAGGAATAAAGTAATACAAAGAATCACATCAATGGAAAATGGCAAAAGAAATATCTATACGAAGTGGACATTCAAAATGTGTCCTTCATGTTTGGAACAGGATATAATGACTTCCTACCTAGCTGGATTCCTCGTGGCCCCGGCCTAAATTGAAATGCATCTACAAGGGCATTTCACTCTTCAATAAGATATGAAGAAATGCAGTTACCAAAAAAAACAACATGAGCATCTTTCATGAGCTCTGCTATACCATACACATTTGTAGGCAATACGTGGAAAAATTCATGGCTCCCCCATGTGTCTCACTAATACAGATTGAGGAGTGCTTTAATGGCCAAGAGCATAACTGTCACTACTGTACAACTGTGACTGTTTTTGGAGGATTTTTCACTTACTCCAGCTTTTCCCAGAGCGGCCCATGAACTCTCGTGTCTCAGGGTTCCACAGGTACCTCTTCGTCTCAGTTATCTTTTGGCTGAAGGTCTTCTTGGGTTTTGGTTTAGGTTTCCATTTCTCAAAGTCGAGGTCCTCTCTCTCCAGGGGCTGATGCTGTGCTAGCTCTTCAAGTTCCTCTTCCACCACTGAGGCTGGCACCATCTCCAGCTCAACCTTTGGTTCACTGTCACCAGGCTATCATAGGGACAAGGACAGGGCCATAGAGTGCATCCCCCATGTCTCCACTGACACCTTGTAGATTCTACATTACATTGAGCCATGAGTAGATTTATTGACATAGACAATGTTGAAGTAATAGCTGGATAATTGTTGGAAAACTTTGTCAAGGCTGCATCACTCTCAGTGACCTACACTCCCCTCGGATAAAGTCTGCCATTTTCTGCCTCTGCCCAACTCTCCTAACACACATGCTTTACAGATTTTGAAATCTACAACATAGAGTGGAGTCCATAACATTTTTGTCTGTACTCCAGCATATTGAATTTGAAATAAGACATTGACTATGAAGTTAAAATGCAGACTTGTAGCTTTAATTTGAGGGTTTGTACATTCATATTGGGTGGACAGTATAGGAACCGTAGCCAATTTTAAACATAGCCCCCCAATTTTTGGGAACAAAGGTAATTGGACAATTGGCTGCTCAATGTTTCTTGGACAGGTGTGTTAAGGCTCATCATTTGTTCGTGCATAAAATAGCCAGCAAAAGATCTAGAGTTCATTCTAGGAGTGCCATCTGCATTTGGAGTCTTTTGCTGTCTGTCAATATAAGGACCAAAGTCGTGTCAATGGCAGTAAATCCATCATTAGGCTGAAAAATCTGAATAAATCAACTGTCTGGTACATTGTTAAGAAGCAAAAATGTACTGGTGATTCCAGCAATGGCAAACAACCTGGTAGAACACAGAAGACTATCCTTCCAATGGTGAAGAAAAAACCTCTTCATAATTGTTCAATAGATCAAGAAAACTCTCCAGGATGTAGGCGTTGATGTTTTAAAGACAACCAACAAGATAAGTCTACATTAGAATAACTTCAGAGGTTTCGCAATAAGATGCAAACCCCTGGCAAGCCTCAAGAATAGAATGGACAGGTTACAGTTTGCAAAAATGTGCAGTAACTGGCTCATTGATGGTGTCATTACCGACGTTAGCAGCAGGATGAATGCCAAAGTATATAGAAACTGTTGCTTCTGCTCAGATCCAAGCCAATCAAAACTGATTGGATGACATTCACCATGCAGCAGTCCAATGATCAAAAACATACAGCCAAAGCTGTTTGTTTTTCCTGGAATGTTTTTGACCTGCCAAGTCAATCACCTGATCTCAATCCAATTGAGCATGCACTTTACTTTTTGAAGACCAGACTGAAGGCAAATAGTCCCCGAAACAAGCACGAGCTGAAGAGCATCACCAGGGAAGATACCCAGCATCTGGTGATGTCTATGGGTCGTAGACTTTAGGCAGTCATTGATTTGCAACTAAATATTGAATATTATTTCAGTTTGTGTTCATTTGTTCAATTACTTTTGGTTCCCTAAAATTGGGGGGACTATGAAAATAATAATAAAAAAGGCTGTCATTCCGACAAGGTTCACCCAATATGGATGTAAAAACCCTAAAAATTAAGCTGAAATTCTGCCCATTAACCACGTAATGATTGTTGCATTTCAGCGGATTGTTTGCTGGAGTACAGAGCGAAAACAACAAAAAATGTGTCACAGTCCAAATACTTACAGACTGTACTGTATAATCCACAGAGCTAACTGGTAATACACTATAACTATATCACATTCCACAAAGCAACATTTTACCACTCCAGGTTTCAGGCAGCCAACCACTACTACTCAATACTTCACACTATCAGCTCTGACACCCCCATGCTGCTCAAAGTTACCCTTTACAAACACGCTGCTGCAGAGATATGCAGTCCTGGTCCTGGAGTGCTCCATTCAACCCCCTAGTTACATAATTGGATTAATCAGGCTTAATGAATCCAGGGGACCAGGAACTCTGTATTTTGTTATTTAGACACTGATTGTTCAGACTCACTTAATACTGGATCAAGCTGTAGAATCAAGCATGGACTTAAAACATCTCTGGCACTCCAGGACCAGTGTTGCTTACCCTTCCACACTTGTAACTTCACAGCTAACCTCTATAACACTACAATGAACACAGCTCACCTCTAGCACATTCTACACTAACAGCCTGCACACTCTATGCTCCTAGCAGGTAATGACTTCTTCACACTTCTTCACAGCTAAAGTATATTGCTCTGTCTTCCACACAGTTCACCTTGGACATACTGTAATCCCTTCACAGTTAACCTCCATTGTTCTACCCTCCACAATGCATACCCCCGAGTCATACTGTCACTTACAGGTAACCTCAACCATAGTCTACACTCATTGAACTTGATATCCACTAGTCTTGACTCTCCTTGCAGCAAACCATTATAAAGTACATGCACATTACATGCTCACCAACATTAATCTTTAGCACAGTCAGGGCTCCTCATTGGTAACCTTACATAGAGACTGCACTCCCTTGGAGATAATTTCCATAACCTTCTGACAGAATATATCAGGATTACTAACTACCATCTGTTGATGTGCAACTTGCAGCATTGGGACTACAAATGGGTTGCAAAGTAATTTTAGAAGGGAGTTGAATGAAGTGAATTACATTTTTTTCCCGTATTTCGTTTGATATTATTAATGTAATTTTACACATGCATTCACTGCCTGGAGGGCAGTTAGTTACCCAATTCTTGTGTGCAAGAATGTCTATGGGGTACAAAATAAGCCCCCTACTTCTCATATCTGGAGTTCATAATATATATATTTTTTATGTTGATTATATTGTTTTATGTACAATCATATTGTATGCACAGTCTTCAGTGGACTAATCATATGACAATAGATGATGGTATAATACAATAGCTTTCCAGTTACAGTAATTATAGTTGGTTATTTATATTTTATGTTAAAGTCAGAAGCTTAACAGGAATACATCATTTCAAAGTTATGTTTGCTTATATTATTAATATGTTCCTTTTACTATTAGCAGTTGTAGAGCAGTAGGTTATACAGTACATAACTTACCAAACTTACCCCCCTTTAATTGTCTTAATGGTGACAATATTTTACCGCCACTGTAACAACCATATTATCACATAACGGTTCTCTTCTTTTTATAAAACAGCTTCACGTTGTATTCATTCGATCATTTAAAAAAGCGCGTAATAGATTACTCAAATACCATACATAAACTTTTGTGTTTTTTTTTTTAATATTTTTTTTACTTTCGTGGCTTCGGGTAGTTCACATAGTGAAGACATTCTCCAAAACTCTTAGGCAGACATGCCAAGTGCCAAGGATGGAGCTAACCGTGAATCAGAGCACCCCAATTCCCTCTGGCCAAAATAATATAGAAAACAACGAGGGAAATCTGCCCAGTATCACATTAACCGTTTTATAAGAACTACAGACATGCAAGCAGACATCGGTATTGTTGCACCGATATTTAAGCATGCAAACTTTTTCACTGACAGAAACCTGCACCAACATCTGTGACTGTATTTAACCGGTGACCACAAGGGATTAGCGCTTCTTAATGGAGCTCACCGCATTTGCTAGGTCGTCTCCATGGAGCTGTTCATCAGCTCCGCCCGCGGTGGCATTCGGCTCCATGATTCTACAGAGAAGAAAAAAGTATACTTGTTAAACCAATCACATCTCCCGTAATCCCCATGAATCTAAGAGGCACCTCCAGTCTAATCGTGCACAAATATCCTTGTTTCATTCAAACGAAACACAAAATAATAATAAAATAAACATTTTTCGTCCATGACTGTACGCAATGAAGTGTTGCACCGTTTTGGGGTGATTTCCAATTAAATATATATATTTTTTCATTGGTAATGAATAATAACCAGAAACCTAGAGTTTTCGTCTGCAGCAAAAGTCAGATGGCGGTCCCGAAGTCAAAAATCCTTTTTTGACCTTGTTAAAAACAAGTTGTATTTTCGTCAAAAAATTATTTCTTTTTTCATCAGAAAATTGGACAGATGCAACAGGAGCTGGGCAAGTAGGACCTCTTCTCAACTAAGCGGACATCATAGTGAATGAATTCTTGTCTGAACGAGAAACTGGGGGTGGGATAAGTGTGAGAGTTTTTTTTTTTTTTTTTCATCCTGCCTGTGAAACTTTTGGCAGTGGTGCAGTGGTCTGTTCTGTAGTATTCCACGCACGCACGCTGCAGCCTCGTTGTCTCTTGAGATGAGACTAGGATAAAACCCGGCGCTTTAAAGGATGAAATTGTGTTTATCTCAACACAGTGTGTTATTGTCAATCAGCGGTAGCCCTTTGATGGATTGAAGGGGATTTTTCGACTCAGACTTATATTCTATTTTTACACACTGGCTTGATCGGACCGAACACCTGATGCAAATTTTCTCTCAGTTTTCCTCGTCAGAGAAGTATGACGTAGAGCTGTAGATATCGCTCTTTTAAAGAAAAAAAAGCGGAGGAGTTCTGAAAAAAAATCTAGCTGTGATAGCCAAGCACACTGCGTGAGAATCACCGCTCATTCATAAACCGGGTCCCCACCATCTATTTGTATCCTGGTCACGTTGCGCGCTCTTCGTCAGGAGACCTGTGTTATTTTTTTCTTTTTGAAAAAGAGAATGTCGTCATGGAAAAGGGAGCTCTGAGGGGTCTACTTTCTGTGTTCTCCCGTCCCCCATTTCTAGCTGTCATCCACATTTATTGACCAGTTTTATAGCGCAGCCCGAGATTGTTTAAAAACATTTTTTTGAAAAGCCTTCAGAGCATGGAATGCAAACCGCCTCATTGCTTTCTAAATGGAAATAATATGTGCTTTATAAGATGTGTAAAAGGCGGCAGCAGACCTCGAGTTCAGTGTCATTAACTTTTCAATAATAAAGGTAATCCATATTTAAAAATAAATATAACTGTGTCGCATATAACTTGTAGCCTCTATCAAACACATATAGGGTGAAACTGTTGTCGAATAGCCTATGGGTTAAGTATCGCCCTGAGTTGATTATAGTAGCCTAGTTCTGAATTGGGTAGAGGTGGTCGTATAGGATGTAGATCAGGATTTACACCACAACGTGGCGCTCTTCGTCTATCTATTCAGACATCCATGAACCCTTTTCTGTATTTTATTCATGTATAGTCTGCATGACCTGAGACACACACTATACCATGTACAACATTAATACTGTTGGAACAATAACCATAAAACAAAAGACAGTGAATCAGACAATCTCATGGCATACAAATATCACAATTGCGTACAATATGTACGCTCTTGTCCACACAATAATACGCAGGGTATGAATCCATATATATATATATATATATATATATATATATATATATATATATTACTTCTCATGATCCATAACATAACAGTGGCTTGCTTTGCAAATACATATGCTGTATGTTTCCTTAATTAGTGGTGAACGGTTCATTTTGGAAAGACTATTGCGTCCGTGCGCATCTGCTTTCCGCCAGCGTGCGTCTCTGCCTGCGTTGAGAAGAGAATGAAGTGCGCGCGCGGGCATGTCAACAAGCATAGATGAAAATGAGACGGTCGTAGCAGCAACTAGCATGTCGGCCACACGGTCAGAGCGTGCCACTCCGGGCAAAACATGGTCGAGCGATGACGCCAGGCGCTATGTCACGGAATAGGAATTCGGTCGTTTAACCCCATTCGCCACCCGTTATCTTTTACTTGTTGATAATAATATCAACAATGCGTCCCGGGCTGAATCAACAAGCCAATGGACTAAGTCTCCCCGATACCATGGGTATGTAGTTACAAGGTCAATGCAGTGTGCATGTGTACCGTACGCTCTGTTGTACACGCGGGAAATCTTATTGCTATTATGGACTTGTGTGAATACGTGTTCATGCATATGACCATTGCTTGCTATAAACACATATGATGTATATTTATATATTTTAAATGGCGGTTTTTATTGATCTATTTGCAAGAACAGCTGCAAGTCACCTGCTAACGCCTCGTTTCGTTGGTTGGCTATAAAGGAGGATGTGCAATTTAATCTACTCAAATAAAAAATGAATGATTCATTTCAGAACTCATAAGATGTGTTTGTTTAATTTTGCTACTGTTGGCTGTCTGAAAAGGTTCTTAAATATATTGCTGTGATTCCTGAGCGTATTGTTCATTAAGGATTCACATTTTGTAAAGGGATAGTACAGGTTGATGCGTTATGATATGTCTGACAGTTTGCTTGACGGTAATTCGTGAAATGCATTGGTCACTATTATTATTTTTATTATTTTTATTATTATTATTATTATTATTATTATTATTATATGTTTGTGTAAATTTACCACATGTTTTAGCATTTTATGTTTTTTTAATGTTTTTATGTTTTTAAAAATGAAGCACTGGCTATCACAAAGCAGGTGTCGAATAGCATTCCGATTTACATACAGTGCATATTATTCTTTACTGTATATTTCCAGCATGTTCTGCAAATGTGAAATGGTGTGTGTGTTGATTTCCTGGAAGATTCGTTCAAGAGGAGTAAGAGAAACTCCATCATTGTGACAGCATTGCTGTTCATTGTGTCCATCCTTATACTCACCATTGGGCTGGCTGCAACCACCAGGACTAAGAACATAACTGTTGGAGGGTACTACCCTGGAGTTATTGTGAGTATACCTGCAGATGACAGCTGAAGGTTTCACCTCTTATTTCATATAAATAAACATAGGAAACCTATTCACATAATTGTGAATGTCCCTGGCACAAATGGGAATGTTCCTGACACTAAGGTGATTTTAACCCTTCCATCCAGCACACACAGTGTGAAATAGATTATACTTACATAGTGGCTTTCATGGTTAACATGTACAACAACCTCCTTGTTTTGTACCCGGTTGCATGCCACACCTTCTTCAATATGGACAGATGCATAAATCTAAAGGGAGAAGCTTTTCATAGCTATTCCTCAGCTCAGCAGTTGTATGCATGTGATATCCAAGATAGCATGTAAATCATGGCCTGTCCCTAGATAACCTTATGCTTACACCAGCGATCACCTACCTTGAAGTTGTTTACACCACACAGTAAATTGTCCAATAGGGGCTATATGTACTCTGTAAGAGTTGATTTAACACTCAACAATAAATAAACTTTAACACTAAAGGAGTCACTGTGTGGTGACTCCTTTAAATCAACACCTTTCCTGAGTGCCTATTTGGTCTGTTTGCTTACAACTGTCTGGGTAGATATCTTTGTCTTCAGATCTCATTCATAGAACGTTTCAGTCTTGTATTATCTACAGAGGGGTCAACAAAGTCAACTCCGAGCGTTAAGTTTTGCAGCTCATAGAAATGAAATGTAAATTGAAATGTAGATATGCTCTCGTATATAGAGGTAAGTTCTCGTATTGGCTAAACAGGTTAGCGTTAAGCTGTAAGAGCATTCCTCCTTGCATTACTACAGACAAAGCAGCTGGTACAGACAAAGTGTCCTCCCCATCAGCAGTACTAAGAAAAAACATGTACATGTTTGTTTGGGGTTTGTATCTTCATTTCTAATCTCATTTGTATATAGATATAGATATAGATCACCAAGGATCACCAAAAATCAAAATCATAACAGTTGAAGTTGGTCATCTTTGAAAGAGCGTCACCTGATCACTACTGTGAACAGTAACCAATAATGACATACTGATGAGTCATTGCTGTCCTTCTTATTTAATTGAATTCCTTCTGTTTTCTTTTTTCTTAGCTCGGTTTTGGATCTTTTCTTGGGATCATCGGAGCCCACTTGATTGAAAACAAAAGACAGATGGTATGTTTACAGTTTATCTGCCCCATTTCCGGCCTGAAGCTGTTTCTTTTTCCAGTGAATGACACATCTATATGTTCCACACAATAAAACAATTTAGATTACTTTCACGAGAAAAGTGTTTTTCCAAAGTAGTCCTGCATTTCACCAGACTCATCCATCACATTGTCTATCAGTCTCACCATTTTGTTCTGGGAAGGGTTAGCGGTTTGGTGGGAACATGTTCCTGTGCTTTTTTTGAGGTGAGCCCAGAAATAACCTTCTTGACAGTAACAGTGTAACAGGAGGAGGACCCAAAACCAGACAGGAATGCACAGAAGGAGGTTGTGGGAGTGAGAGAGGGTGGGGGCAGGGTATCACGAGGTGTGGTGGCCTGTTCTTGGTTCTGTTAGCTCTATATCTCACCTGTAAAAACTGTAAATATATGGAGTGGGTCTTTGTCAAAACCAGACAGATTATATCCATAGTTCACTGAGATGGTATGGCTGGGGAATTAAACATTTGTTAGCACATAGTACAACTTCAGTCTATAGCAGGGATCAGCATCTCACGGTCCAAGAAATGCTGGTTTTCCACCCTCCCTGTACCTGGGGGTCAGGTATAAAGACAGTCTGGCCAATCAGTAGCACTAAATTGTCCAGGAGAAAAGAGTTGATGATCCCTGCCATATGCTGTTTCAATTTGTTTTATGTGCGTCCAAGCTCATTGAGAAGACCATCCATGTCTGTGGAGAAACTAACTTGTCTGTTCAGGGGGCAAACAGGAGCCATGGACATAGTGCAGGTGTGTCAGATTCCAGTCTGGGAGAGTTACAGCATCAGCCGATGTTAGCTGTGTTTCAGGACTTAAGTGCTTTGTGTATCTATTGGCTACAGAGACCTCACACCTTGCCTCCAAGGCCTAAATTGGTGGCTGATTCAAACAAAGTTGCTGTATATATACCAGCATATCAACATACAAGGATGTGTGTTCTTTATGTACTGTCGATCACAGGAATTGAGAGAATGCTGTCATGAATGGTTGTCTCTCCCTACCGAGGCAGAGACAATTGGCCCTACCCTCCAGTGGACTTAGGTGTGGCCCGGGTGTCATGCAGGTTCACCATCCTCCTCAGAGCTTCAGAATAGCATACTGAATCATTCTAGTCTGTTTTCAAGGAGGGAAGGAGAGGTCAGTTCCTGTAAAACGGTGGCCCTGGACAGGAGCCAGCCATGGGGCACTGCTCAAGCTGATGCTGAGAGAGTCAGTAATAGCTGCCCTAAACCTATGCACAAACACACACACACACACATAAGATTTTCCCCACATGCGCTTGCATACTCTTATTTACCTGAGTATGATTCCTTAGAGTGCATGTATCAAGCCAGCAGTAACTGCAGGCACTATTCAGTTTTAGAAATGAAGACACTTTTAAAATGCTGTCCACCATTTCAAGGAACACTTCCAAATGTTATGTCAGACATTTTTTAATTTGTAAAATGTCCAGAGGTGGGTTTTTTCTTTGACCCTTTCCACTTCTCCCCCCCAGAGGGCAATTTCTACCTATTTTTTTAATAGTCCTATAAAAGTGTCAATATCTCAAAAATTATTTACTGCACACATGGCTGAAGACTGAAATTGTCTGTAGCATTCAGAAATTTGAGACAGAACAAATGTATGTTAGAGAATTGTGTACAGTGTACACAGAAGATACAAATACAAAACAATTACAAAATGCCTGATGTTTTTATAGTTTAGCACTGAATATCTCAATTCCTTCATCAAAGACTAACCCAGAACTACTTTATATTTCTGCACAGACCTAATATCAACTTGTGTACAAAATATGGTAAAGATATCAAAAAGCATTCAAATTCCACACAAGTTTTCCCAAAACTGCACCCAGATGTCCTCAAGTGTCCCGAAATCTCTCCAAATATAAAACATAAAACTGTTTGTCCAGACACATGAATGATCAGAAAAGCTTTTTTCTATTAAAACAGATTTTTTGATACAAAATGTAAAGAAAATTTCCTGTGTGTTTTATTCATATATAAGAGTATGTTTTATAAAGCATGCCCAATGTGTCCAAAAAGCTACTTACGCTACGCTTTCTAACCTATCTAAGCTATCTGCATCACATTTTAAATGAAACTTGATTGCAAAATTAGGTTAACCAGAGCCCCGTTAGTACAATTAAAGGTTTATCTATAGCAAGTCCTGTCTGTATATGCATTCTGCTATGTGAACACAGCAATATTCCTAAACTGTCTGTTAGATATATTATGCCTTCTTGGAAAGGGTAGGAAACACCTTACAAAAAGCTTGCCATGTTTTACATTAGTTTGGTACTGAAATGACGTAGCAATGCGATTATGCAACAATACGAAGTACTGCAGTTCAAGACGTCATTTGCTTAGGTATAGTCCCGGAAAAAATATTGTTTTCTTGAAAATGGCTGAATAGATTACGAACTTCAACGTTAGTCAGAAGACATAGCTTCATAACTATGTGGGATATTTAGTTCCATAAATATGTCTGTATCAAATAATTAGCAAAACAAACTTGTATTTCTACCAAACCGGAAATGTTGGCCAGACATGGAATAAAAGTGAGCTAAGAAAAAAACAAAACAATGTGTTTATTCATGCAACTTTTGAATTATATATTTTTGTTATTATATCGGAACATGATTTTTTGACATAGAGAAATGGTATCAAGGAATGTTAGAATATGCCTTTTATTATCTGAGTCTATGGTGAGGTGGGGGATTGTAAACTGTGAGTGTTGCGTGGGGGTTTTATTGCCCTGCTTTGCAAATAAGAGGCTGACAAGCATCTAAGCTGCTGTTCTCACTAGCAGAGAGCCTTTTTAACAATCTGGCACTGCCGTTTTGCTGTTATATTACGTTGAAGTTTTTTGTATCATGTAAACACAACAATAATTTGAGACGTTGACAACTCAGCCACAAGGGGGAAAGTGGATAGGGTGAAATGTAACTTTTACATGTCCGCATGTGTTTCCTGTGGGATACTCTGGTTTCCTCCGGCAGTCCAAAAACATGTGGGTTAGGTTAATTGGAGTGTCTAAATTGCTTGTAGGTATGAGTGTGTGAGTGAATGGTGCATGTACCCTGTGGTGGATGGGCGACCTGTCCAGGATTTTTGCTGCATCTTGCCCAATGCATGCTGGGATATGCTCCAGCACCATGCCTCCGCACAACCTAGATGAGGAATACAGGGGTAAGATAATGGATGGATGGATCTCTTCAGGGCATTTTGCCTGCATCACTGTGTTTAATATAAAAGCTTGAATGGAGACTCTTTGTGCTGGAAATACTACAGCGCTTCACAGATCTGCTGATTCTGCAGTTCCATCTGGCATGCATGCCTCAGCCTCCTCGAGTTGCTCGAGTCTGTCACTTCAAGCATTGACCACACATTGCCAGTTAGATAAAGTGAGTCTGCTGTCTAGAGTAAGTGCTGACCAGGTCTTTCTTCCAAAACGTTGAGCAATAGTAGACTGCAGTGTCGGCGGTGGGAAAAATACACTCGCAACCGGAATGGACTGTTATATGCGGTTCATGCAAGCAGTGATTCACAGGAAAGAGGTATGGCCTGTATGCTTGTGGGTCGGTTTGTGATGGAGGCTGCGTTCGGGGCAGGCTGGCCCTGGTGATGACTTGAGCCCTCAGCCCTCACACTAAATTTTCTGTTTGTGTTGCAGCTGGTGGCTTCTATTGTGTTCATAAGCTTCGGAGTTGTGGCTGCCTTGTGCTGTGCCATTGTGGATGGCGTGTTTGCAGCCAGGCACATAGTGAGTACAGCCTGACAGATCACGTGCATCTCACCAGACACCACATTCCAGCACTTTCCAATACACTGGTTAAGACAAAGATCATTTGGTGAAATTATAGTATAAGTATAGCTTGGGCCCTGCATGCACCAATAGCCTTTAGATCAGCTAAACTTTCCATTTGATGTGTTTTGTGTTCTATCAACAGAACCAATTAATGCCCGTACACAGGGCAATGTATTAACACTTGTCATACTGTAGAATTATTGGGATTATGAACACAATAAGAAAGAATATCTGTTCATAACCAAAGCTGCAACCATTATAAACTATGTTTTTTTAAAAATTATTTTATTATTATTATTATTTTATTCAGACAAAGTGCAAGCAGAAAGGAGTGGTGGGAATTCAGTATAGAATGTGTCACAGCTGGGAACTAAAACCCTAACAGGATACGCACTGAGCCACGTGGTCAAAGTATGAATTTAAACATTGTTGGTGATGATGGTTATAATGATATAGCATACTGTACTAAAATACATTTAAAGCGTATTAATGGCTAAACACTGCATTTAGTTTTTCTTTTTTTCTGACCACATAATTGGATACTTCCCAGACCACAGGCAAAGTTATGTAACTAGTCAGTCCATTAATTTATATTCAGCCTGTGGGCTGGGCTCCATTTAAACTAATATTTTCAGAATTCAACATTACATTAAATTAAAGTAATTTAGCTGACGCTTTTATCCAAAGCATTAGACTAAGCAGGGGCCAATCTCCCCTGTGGGGTTAAGGGCCTTGCTCAAGGGCCCACAGCTGCACAGATCTTATCGTGGTTACCTTGGGTCCCAATCAAGCAACTTAGCCACTAGGCTACAGGCTATGATAATGTGCCTCACTAAGATTTCCCTTAAAGAACATAAATATATTGTCCTCATGCATGGAGAACCAATACAATGGTTTTCTTAATTTGTCTTTTTTGTCACAATACATTTTGTTCTGTTATGGTTTAGTCGAAATAGTCTAAAGTCAAGCTGTGATATGTGTTGCAGGACCTCAGACCTTTCTATGCTGGACGGTGCGAGTATTACTCAAGCTCGACATCATTTGACCGAGATGTAAGTGCAGTGGTCTTCTGTGAACTATGGATTTCATTAAAATGCTACTATCCAGGGTGACTTCCAAATGTGCATGCAAAAAGTTTAGGAAAAGAGCCCATGACTTTTTTCTGCAATGCTGCTAATGCTGCTAGAATGCTACATTAGAGAAAATCTGAATTTCTTTCTTTGTAAAATGTAATGATCAAAGCTACTGTTTACTAACAAAATGATTCTGAGCATGTGCAAGTTTAAAATATTTAAGCTGTAATGTTCTTATGGGTTTTGGGGAATTAAAAAAAGCATTGATTGTCTGTTTGTTTTCCAGGTCAACTGTCTAACAGCCTCACGTGTCTCCTGCAACCTGCGTGTAAAGAGTAACACCTGCTATTGCTGTGAGCTCTACAATTGTGGCAAGTATGTCCACTGGTCTTATTTTCTACAATCAATGGGCTTCATGCAAGAACATTTTCATATTCTTATCATAAATTTCTCTCACTATTCTCGATCAAAGGGCTCATATGAGTATGCCACGTCAGATTCAACAAACGCACCTAACTTCAGACAACTGTCGAATATGTCACTTATAATATGTCCCTAATAATAATATATACACTACTGTAGTTGGGTTCCGTCGGATAGATGTCCAATGGGATTAACAAGAACAAGGGACAATTGACACCTGATTCTGAAGACTGTGGTTCCTTCATTTTTGACAAAACATAATAACATGACGGCCCCTTGATAAACGTAGTCTTTTTTCTTCTGAACAATCTACTGAAATACGTTTCTGAAAACATTTGAGGTGAGAAGTAAGCAAACTGAATCTTGATTTGATCTGCAACATCTAGTTTGGAAATTGAATTACCTACATTACCTTTGGAAAAATGATCAATAAGAGAAAATGAGTGAAGTCACTCATTTTAAGAAATTTAAGAACAATTCTGTTCGTACGAGTGGTTCTTGCATGAGACCCATTGACTTTGGAAGTAGACCACAAAAGAATCACATATCCACTTACATTACATTTTGGTATTTAGCAGACACTTGTAATGTTTCTGTATCTGTCCTGTTTGCATTTACATTTATTCTTGTTATTTATTCATTATCATACATCTATGGTTATTGTTTTCCATTACAGTTTCTCATTTGTGATCCCCTGTTATGTCTGCGTCTGAATGTTTCCCAGCCGAGTCACTCCCCTGTCTCGTGTCCCACTATTCGGGTGTTTACGGTAGTTTTCGGTATTTCAACATTTCTTCCAATCTTGCAGTTCTTACTTCCTGCTTCACTTGGTAGTTAAATGTTGTTATTCTTACTAACTACTACTAATCAAATATTAGTACAGTACTAATCCGATTAATACACTTACTGTCTGTCTAACTAACAGTCACTTTTATTGGGTAGTTAGAAGTATTCATGTAACTAATTCACTAACTCAATCTCTTAGTGTTTCTGCACTGTTCTATAACTCCTCCTCCCTATGCTATCCCTGATTACTCGCTTAGTTTCAGCGAAGTGTTCACACAGTCTCTGACTATCACTACGTCTTCAATCTATGCAAATGTCTACTCCCTAATCCAGAGCCGTATGTTTTACATGTTTGGTTACGTGCATCCAGTCCGCGTTTTCGTCTCCCTCCTGTTATGATGTTATTACCCTATTATGTTTCCCCACCTGTTGTCTATTTGTTTGGCCCACCTTCTCCCCAGCCCCGCCTAGATTGTCACCTTCCCTCATGTATTTAAACCTCAGTCTCCGTTTCACCCATTGTCAGGACATTGATCATTTATAGAGCCAAATTACTTGTACGGCTACAGTGCATCCGGAAAGTATTCACAGCGCTTCACTTTTCCCACATTTTGTTATGTTACAGCCTTATTCCAAAATGGAATAAATTCATTTTTTTCCTCAAAATTCTACACACAACACCCCATAATGACAACATGAAATAAGTTTTTTTGAAATTTTTGCAAATTTATTCAAAATAAAAAACTAAGAAATCACATGTACATACATTGAAGGTCAATGTTAACTTAATATTATGTATTCTAAAATGGCTGGGACTCAGACCCTCAAAAGAACAGTATACCAGCCATCTTTTGTTATGTCTGTTGAAAATGTCATTAAAATCTTATCCAACTCAATCCATACAGTAGACCCCAGTGAAACGACAGGCAAGAAACCCTTTGCTTACTTTGAGCTACTTTGTGTTATCAGCTTCTTTTCAAAATAAAGATGTACTGACAAAATGTTGAAATTTGGAAACAATTTGTGTTGGCAATATGCAAGCTGTAATGAATCAGTGCCTTACGGGTTACTGCATTTTGAATGCAGTGTATGGTTAGAAGTACTTGGAAGTACTTCTTTATTCATCTTGCCAGTACAGTCGGTGCTCCGTAAATCAGCATGACTGAGGCTTGGAATACAGATGACAGAATGAGCAGAATGAGGAGTTGCCCTCTTGCATGTCCTGGTTCTCCTCAGATAATGAAGATAATGAATGATAAGACAAATGTGTGCAGGGGCCCTTTTTTATATTGATACTGTTTGATTTTTCTAATATTCTATTTTGGTGGAATGAAATAGTAAAAATGCAATAAACATAACTCTGTGCAAAGTCCTGTTCCAAGTTGGCATACAAATGTTCCTTTGACCCTTTGTAACTTTATAAAATGTCAGAAGATATATTTTTCTTTTTATCTCAGATTTCTTTGTGGATGATTTTGGTGGCACTTTCCCGTACAGGTGCAACCAAACGGGTATCACCAGTTTTTCATATTTATGGATAAAAGGCTAGTAATTTGGGAGACAATAAGAAAAAAGAAATCAATTATTTTTGTGTTTATTTCAACTGCTGGGCTCAATTTGACCCCAAATATAAAACTGGTCATAAAATCTGAACATAATATGTTACTTTAATTAATGAAATACAAAACAATTTGGAAAATAAATATTTGGAAATGAGCCGAGCCCATATGAGCCAAGAGAAGTGGATTGGAATCTTATTCTCGAGGCTTAAGTTGTTACTTTGTAAAATTAAATGTTGGACCCACAGCAAATCCTCAGGCCGCCATGGCCAGCCAGCTACCGGTGCCAAACATAACTGAGTTAGCCAATAATGGCAGCTGCTTAATGCTATGGAATGCTGACCAATCACTTGGTTATCATTAGGTTAGCCACCAAGGCGCCCCTCTCTCTCCAGCACCAGCCCAGCTGAAAAACTCATTTTGTAAATTTTGATCTTACTAAAGATCAAATACAAATAAATCTGTCTCTATCTCTCTCTCTCTCATGGCATAGCCGGGTCGAGCTGATGGGAGGTTACCACGAATACACGGATGTGCAAAGCTGCCAGGATGTCATACACCTCTATCACCTGCTGTGGTCGGCTACCATCCTCAACGTAGTGGCCCTCTTCCTGGGCATCATCACTGCAGCCGAGCTGGGAGGCTTCAAGGACATGGTGAGACCAGTGGATGCATGGAGCAGACTGCCTCAGTGTTGCTGCTCATTCATTGCAGCATTCTCAGCAAAAAGCAGGTGTTTCTGGTGACTGCAAGAGTGTATGTAATGCCGCATGGTTCTGCTGCTGGCTTATACATGCAATGAGTCGGTCGAAGACAGAGGCATTTCTTCCCCAGATGTTCGCCAGCTGCTGATTGACAGATTGCGTTCCTCCTCATGAAATTTTCCGTCATTTTTAAAATCACATGGGGGGTTTCTATTTCCATCTTTGTGGACTGAGCCCAGGGGCATGGTGAAAGGGGCTGTGTCACTTGCTAAAGCAGTGTTCTTTTTGGACAGATTCCCACATCACCCTCTGAGAGCTGCGAACCTGATCCCCTTCCTGTCCCTGCCCCCTGTGATGCCCCACCCCTGACTACTTCCTACAACTCCTTCTTCAATGGTGCCCCCTGCTTGCCACCGTATACTGCCTATGACCCTCAGGTAACATTAGTACCACTCTCAGGGCTCCTATATAAACAAATAAAATGACCTACATAAAAAATGGTGTACATTTTCATGCAATTGTGTAAATAAGTATGCATGAACATCAAGGATTGCTTTGTAATTTGTATGTATAGTCACAGAACAAAAGATGCATGCTATTCTTGGCATGTACATGCTCTGAAACAGTATTACAATACTGTTTTAAAATACAGCTTGTGATTCTGCACAATATACTGTATTGATTAATATGATTAATATGATTGAAGAGTATCTGCATAAGCATATATAATAACCATATTTAACTTGTGAATGTTAGGCTTAGATATCTGAAAACTAGAGTGGTCCCATTGTATGGCTTGACTGCAGATGCTTTGTATTTTATCCTTGTCTGACCTGTAGGCCCGCAACACCACGGGCCTATCTGATGACTCTGGAGCGAGCTATATGTGGCCCAATCAGGTCCCACCACGCTACTGCCCCCCCTACTACCCCCCTGATGAAAAGCCTCCTCCATACTCCCCTTAACTGGCACACCGTTAGGGAGGGGACCCTGATCCTCCCTTCGGTACTACTTTCTTCAACCGGGGGAAGCCAAGGATGAGATGAGAGGAGGGCCATCTAGTTCTGCCCCAGCCATGACAGTGGTTGTGAACCCCTCCCTATCTCTGGCTGCCCAAGAGCCAAGAGCAAGGGAGGCTACGGTTGCTTGGGGACCATGACAGACCCACTCGTGTTGTACCTACATGTAGGCAATGGGGCTGTCCCTCTCGGCGTGGGTTTACCAAAGCAGCACCTGCTCTGTGCTAATCCGCACTGAGGGGGGAATGGGGGTCATAAACAGGAGTTTGGGGGCAGGGCAAGATAATAATCACAGTAATAGAAGATGTTTATGTGTTGCTTTAAAGCAGGGGTGTCTAATTCAATATTATTTGTGGTTTCCTTTCAATCAGCATCTAATTAAGGCCTTGAGAATGAGGATTCTTTAGCCAATCCATGACTTAAAAAATCTCCAGCGAATCGCTTGTTATGAAACACATCGAAAAATGACAGACAACTGCAGGACTGGATTCTGACACCTGTGCACTAAGGTGTTATCAGATTTTATTTCAATATTCATTTTCATGCAATATTGAATAAAACCAGGAACATTATAAGCTACACATTACATCTGGTAAGCCATACCGGAATCTCCCATCACTCTCTCAGTAGGGACTGTTTACAGATCTGCCTTAATGACTGCTCTGCTGGTCTGTACTGGATCTCAATGGATCTTCAGCTGTGGAATCCTCCATGGACAATATCAGTGAAACTTGCCTGACTGCCACTTTCTCTATGCCACCAAATTTCTTGTTTAACCATATTTAATAACCTATCTGACTATACCACTACTAATTAAGTTTGAATTATTACCAGTGTTAATAAATTAGGGTTAAGACAGACAGTAACATATCCGCATATCAGTGCATACTGTGCAGCTCCATTTGCTTCTATGGTTAGTTAACTTCTGGTTGGCACCAATGCCTGGATACATCAGTCTTACTTGTCCTTTTGTTATTAATGTTGGTCACAATTAACCTGCCTGTTGGTCTCAATTCAAGTCCACTACTTCCTGTTACTACCACCTCTTAAAGTGTCTCCTCTCTGTTGGTTTCACTGCCTTTTCGTATTCAGTACAGTGTTGAAGAAATCAGTTTGAGCATACTTTCCAAATACTGGAACTGTAAAATCTGGAACAATATTTGCAAATGCTTATGTAAATATCATTCCATTCATTGTAAATTCATTGGCCAGTGTCTCCAAATGCATAGTATAGGCTATGTATACAGATTTAACGTCATTCAGATATGTCAGGAATGCTACAAACTACTTGTGTCAGAAAAATATATAATTGGTATCAAAGCTATTCATTCGAAGTACAATATGCATTGCTCTTTAGTGCAAGTGCAAGTTTCAGAAAGTATGACGAGCAAAATGTTAAGCCTGGTGGCCACTGTGGAAACAGGAATGGAACAATGCTATTGAATTATATTAAATTAATTTGTAATCTAAAAGACAGTACATTTCATTTACTTTGAAGGAAACAAGTTGTCTTATATATGATTACTCCAGTGCAGTATCATGGTTATTGATACACTATTAAACAATGCCTTGTACAATCCATCCATCCATCATAACCCGCTTATCCGGAGTCGGGTCGCGGGGGCAGTAGGCAAAGCCGGGTATTCCAGGCGTCCCTCTCCCCAGCAACGCATTCTAGCTCCTCCTGGGGGATCCCGAGGCGTTCCCTGGCCAGGAGAGATATATAATCTCTCCAGCGGGCTCTGGGTCTCCCTCGGGGTCTCCGCCCAGTTGGACGAGCCCGGAAAACCTCCAAAGGGAGGCGCCCGGGAGGCATCCTGATCAGATGCCCGAACCACCTCAATTGGCTCCTTTCGACGCGAAGGAGCAGCGGCTCTACTCCGAGCTCCCTCCGGATGTCCGAGCTCCTCACCCTATCTCTAAGGCTGAGCCCGGCCACCCTAAGGAGGAAGCTCATTTTGGCCGCTTGTATACGCGATCTCGTTCTTTCGGTCACTACCCAAAGCTTGTGACCATAGGTGAGGGTTGGGACGTAGATCGACCAGTAAATCGAGAGCTTCGCCTTCCGGCTCAGCTCCTTCTTCACCACAACGGTCCGGTGCAACGCCCGCATTACTGCTGACTCTGCACCGATCCGACTGTCGATCTCACGCTCCCTTCTACCCTCACTCGTGAACAAGACCCCGAGATACTTGAACTCCTTCACTTGGGGCAAAGACTCGTTCCCAACCCGGAGGGAGCAATCCACCGTTTTCCGGCAGAGAACCATGGCCTCGGACTTGGAGGTGCTGACTCTCATCCCGGCCGCTTCACACTCGGCTGCAAACCGCTCCAGTGCGTGCTGAAGGTCACGGTCCGATGAAGCCAGCAGAACCACATCATCCGCAAAAAGCAGAGATGCGATTCTGAGGTCACCAAACCGGACACTCTCCTCACCTCGGCTGCGCCTTGAGATCCTGTCCATGAATACCACAAGCAGGACCGGTGACAAGGGGCAACCTTGGCGGAGTCCAACACCCACCGGAAACGTGCTTGACTTTGTGCCGAGAATGCGGACACAGCTCTCACTTTGGTTATACAGGGACCTGATGGCTCGTAACAACGGCCCCGGTACCCCATACTCCCGCAGTACACCCCACAGGGTTCCCCGGGGGACACAGTCGAAAGCCTTCTCCAAGTCCACAAAGCACATGTGGACTGGATGGGCAAACTCCCATGACCCCGCCAGCAACCCTGCCAAGGTAAAGAGCTGGTCCACTGTTCCACGGCCAGGACGGAAGCCACATTGCTCCTCCTGAATCCGAGGTTAGACCGTCACGACACTGAAGAGGCGTGTCAGCCAAGACAGCCCAACAATGTCCAGAGCCTTCAGCATCTCAGGGCGAATCTCATCTACACCCGGCGACTTGCCACTGAGGAGCTTTTTGACTACCTCAGCAACTTCTGCCAGGGATATAGGTGCAGATTCCCCCGAGTCTTCAGGCTCTGCCTCTTCCACAGAGGACGTGTTGTTCGGGTTCAGGAGCTCCTCGAAGTGCTCTTTCCACCGCCCGACAATATCCCCAGTCCGGGTCAGCAGTTCTCCTCCCCTGCACCTGTCTGCTGCTTCAGGGGACCCCCAGGCCAGCCAAGCCCGAAAGGCCTCCTTCTTCAGCTTGACGGCCTCCCTCACCGCTGGTGTCCACCAGCGAGTTCTTGGGTTGCCGCCCCGACAGGCACCGATGACCTTCTGGCCACAGCTCCTGCTTGCCGCCCCTGCAATGGAGGCTTTGAACATGGCCCACTCGGACTCCATGTCCCCAGCTTCCCCCGGGATGCGTGAGAAGTTCTTCCGGAGGTGGGAGTTGAAGACCTCGCGAACAGGGGCCTCCGCCAGACGTTCCCAGTTCACCCTCACTACACGTTTGGGTTTACCGGGTCTGTCAGGCAGCCTCCCCGGCCACTTGATCCAACTCACCACGAGGTGGTGATCAGTTGACAGCTCTGCTCCTCTCTTCACCCGAGTGTCCAAGACATACGGCCGCAGGTCTGATGATACGACCACAAAGTCGATCATCGATCTTTGGCCTAAGGTGCTCTGGTACCAAGTACGCTTATGAGCTGCCCTATGCTCGAACATGGTGTTTGTTATCGACAATCCATGACCAGCACAGACGTCCAATAACAAAACACCGCTTGGGTTCAGATCATGCAGGCCGTTCCTCCCAATCACCCCCCTCCAGGTTTCTCCGTCATTGCCCACGTGAGCGTTGAAGTCGCCCAGCAGAACTATGGAGTCTCCGGGTGGCACCCTTTCCAGGATGCCACCCAGTGACTCCAAGAAGGCCGGATACTCTGAACTGCCATTTGGTGCATAAGCACAAATGACAGTCAGAGCCTTCCCCCCAGCGACACGTAGTCGCAGAGAGGCGACCCTCTCGTTCCCCGGGTGGAACTCCAACACAGTGGCGCTCAGCCGGTGGCTTGTGAGTATCCCCACACCCGCCCGGCGCCTCTCACCTTGAGCAACTCCAGAAAAGAACAGAGTCCAGCCCCTCTCCAGGAGTTTGGTTCCGGAACCAGTACTGTGCGTTGAGGTGAGCCCAACTATATCTAGTTGGTACCGCTCCGCCTCCCGCACTAGCTACGGTTCCTTCTCCACCAGAGAGGTGACGTTCCACGTCCCCAGAACCAGTCTGCGACGCCGAGGATCAGCACGCCCGGATCCCCGCCTTTGCCTACTGCCCGTTGGGCAAAGCACCCGACTCCGATGCCGACCCCTGCAGGTGGTGAGCCCACAGGGCGGCGACCCCACGTGACCAGTTCGGGCTGTGCCCGGCCGGGCCCCATGGGATAAGGCCCGGTCACCAGACGCTCGCCGACGAGCTCCCCTCCCGGGTCTGGCTCCAGCAGGGGACCCCGGTTTCCCTTTTCCGGGCGAGGTAACTGGGTCTTTGTGTGGCCGTGTCATGGGAGTCTTTGAATCGCTCTTAGTCCGGCCCCTCCCCCGGGACCAATTTGCCTTGGGAGACCCTACTGGGGGCTAACAGTGCCCCCGACAACCTAGCTCCCAGGATCACCGGGACACACAAACCCCTCCACCACGTTAAGGTGGCGATTCCTCGGAGGGGGATCAATGTACAATCCAGAATATCTAAATCCTAAAATATATGTAATGTTGCAGCACAGTGATTCCTGTATTTCCGAGTGACTTCAACATTCAAGAAAAACAGAAAGGTGAAAATTCAGGAATGTTGTCAGTGTTCTTCAGTAATGCAGTTAGTTGTCTTAGGGTAGATTTATACAGAAACTTTATTTGTGACAGAAATACAAAATACCAGTTATAAAAGGTTGCTGTAATATCTTTCTCTTTCCAAACATGTCTTCCTTAAATACTTAACAGTTATAATAAGCTACTTTTAAAACCATAGCTACATTGGAAATCCAAGCCTGTAATACCAAATATTGAATCCATTGCCACTATACTGCTTTTAGATGCAGAGGTAACTTTTCCCGCAGTCACTCCTATGATAATAATGTGTACCTGTATTTCACTGTGCAAATACACCAGTGTTAACCAGAGTGGGAGATCTCAAACAGAACTGGAATAATTTATTCTCCAACTAGTGACAATGCCAAAATTAATGAAACATTTTGTATCTGAATCAAGCCTTAGAAGGAAAGCAGACTACAATGAAGGAGTAATTTGAAGTGTGGCACTTTGGTTTTAAGATTATATTGTTAACACCCATGGCTCCATCGTGGCTGTGTTCATTATCTACCTACATAGTGATTTTTGTCATGCATAGTGCTGCCCTACAATAAACGGACATAATAGTTGTTTCACCCAGGTTGCTAGCTCTTACTGTGCATTTATTTTAAATTCCTGCTGCTTATTTGCAAATCAACCCACTATTACAATTACATTTAATTGCATGTGTTGCTCACAAACAAATTTAAAAGTAAAGTTGTTCTGTTTATTAATGAGAGCTGTCTT
The DNA here is from genome assembly GCF_963514075.1 of Conger conger. Taxonomy (NCBI): domain Eukaryota; kingdom Metazoa; phylum Chordata; class Actinopteri; order Anguilliformes; family Congridae; genus Conger; species Conger conger. The sequence continues at coordinate 15,065,340 of NC_083766.1, read as the reverse complement.
GCCTTTCAAATCTGAACGTTTATGGAATCTAATAAATAATTGCATCTTGGTTTAATCTTCATTATAAATGTTTACAATTACAACTCAAGACTTCACAGAAAAAGGGACATTTTAAAGGAGAGCAGAAAGTCTGCCCTCTTTTCACTGCTTTATTCAGACAGGTGGGAAGCTGGGAGGGTAACAGAAGAGTTCCCAGCTGAGGTGCCACGATAGTTGTAGATCAAACCCCAAACCACGTGGGGCATGGGGGGACTTACGATAGGCTATGGCTTAACAGTCTGCACCACAAGTCTTATTTCACTGAGAATATTTTTTCATATTACATCATTTTGGCTTTTTCTTTGTCAAATGCAAATTGAAGGTCCCCTTTTACATAGTGAGCAGTTAATAGCTGAAGTGCTCTTGATTCTCTGGTGCCAAAGTTTAACCATTTGAAGAGTAGGTTTTTTTTTATACATTCTAAGTTATGTTCTAGAACTCCATTGTTTTTTAGTAGTGATTGTTAGATCAGCAGTAGCATGTTGAGATAACATTCTAATCACATATTTGTCATCTTACACCTCTTGAAGGGTTCTCTAGCATACTGAAAGTAACTAAAAGGGCTTCTAGCACATCAATTTATACATTTTGGAATAATGAAACTGTGTTACCTTATGCAGGAAAAAAGTGTTTTCATGCTTTTGGTCTTAGTATACTGTTTAGAAAATAAATACTGTGTACAGTGTGTACATATTCATTGAGGGGGAATATATGTTCACTACCTCTAAAAACTGCTAGCCCAAAAATATTAATAAAGCAAAATCTTTTTTTTTAACTTTGCATAATGAAAGCAGTATTTGTATTAGAAATGAGTGCAAATACAATTGTGTGAAATACACAGACTGAAGTTAATGTAAAAACATTATGTTTTAATATTATTCATAAAAAAATGTCAAGTATGAAAAATTGAATGTATGGACAATGTCCTTGTATTTAAATATAGGTCAAGCTGGTGGTAAGCTTTTTCAGCACCAGGTAGCGGATAACAGAAAGATAGATTGCCCTCACGTCCCGTAAACCAGATTGCTAATTATGCATCATTCTAAATCCTTCTGACCTGGTCTCCAAAGTGGATCACACACATTTTGGTAAGTAGCCATGCTCTTTTATATGCATATATAGGCTCATATTGGCATGTGCAAGCTGTAACAAAAAGTTCAGAAGAATGTTTGAAGGGCCAACAGCAGATCTGAAATATGCTAATCCTTGAAACATACACACACACACACACACACACACACACACACACACACACACACACACACACACACAGCTTTTTGGAAATGGTACTAACAGTCTTCTAAAGTATATTTCTAAAATTACATATAATAAAATAAGCCATACATATTGCACTGAAAATATGCAGCTACTTTCATTGACTTTCTTAAGTAGTGTGATATCTCATACATTATTATACATAATACGCACTGCAATTATCCCAGAAGTGTTGTGAGAGAGAGGGCAGGAGACTGGATGAAACAAAAGTTCCTTCCTTGCAAACTAGGTTGCACATCTTGCATGTGTAGACTTTACAAGTAATATTAAGATACTGTTAAATGCAGTAAAATTTAGTGAAAAAGTATTTGCCCCTTCCTGATTTTCTCCATTACTGCATATTTGTCACACTGAATGGTTTCAGTTCTTTAGACAAAATGCAGTATTAGACAAAAGGAACCCAAATAAACACAAAACACTTTTTTTTTAATCATTTCATTTATTTAATGAAAACCATTTTCAAACACCTATATCACTCATGAGAAAAAGGTCCTGAGGCAGCAAAGCATCCCGCTACCATCATAGTATCACCACGTTTGACTGTTGGTTCATACTGCTATATTTTCTTTACACCAGACATAATAGGACCAATGTCATCATGCTTTTGACTCATCTATCCATAGAACTTTATCTGAAAAAGCTTCATCCAGGTCCTTTTTTTGCAAATGTGAGATGATTCACCAGGTTAGCAGTAGTTTTCGCCTTGCTACTCTCGCATTAATCCCATTTTGCCTAGTTTCTTTCTTATTGTCATCTTATTGAGTCATGAACACTGACCTTAGCTAGAGAGACCTGCAGCTCTTTGGATGTTCTTCTGGGATATTTTGTGACTTGCTGGGTGAGTTGTTGCTGCACCCTTGGAGAAGTTTTGGCAGGCCGGCCACTTGTGGGAAGATTCACCTTTTCATTTGTGTCTTCCCTGTGTCCCAGAACCTTAGATATGGCTTTGTAACCCTTTCCAGACCAATATATTTCAACTATGATTTTCTTGCCTCTTCTGGAATTTACTTAAATCGTGTCAAGTGTGCTTGTAGGAATTTTTGTAGGACTACTTCACTCTGGTGGTAAGACTAGATGAGCAAGGTCTACTGCAATCAAGTCTAGCTGTGTTCAATCAGCTGAATCTATTTATCAAATACAATTGAGTAACTAAGGGGGCAATTTCTTTTTCACATGGGTTACAAAGATGTTTGATAACTTTTATCATTAAATGAAATAATAAATTAAAGCAATTTGTGTTTACTCAGATTATTTTTGTCGAATATTGCATTTTGTCTAGAGATCTGTAACCATTCAGTGTGTAAAATATACAAGAAAAGGAAATCAGGAAGGGGGCAAATACTTTTTCACAACACTGTACATGCACACTGCTGTATTGTTTATTTTTATTTTTTAGCACTAATGGTTTTTAAGTATGCCTTCTTACAACCTTTTGGGTTATTGACTAACTTAACTGTCAATGGAAATGTAGTTTCTGCTTACAAAAATATGAATTGGAGGTGTTTGCACAAATGCTGTTTTCAGACATTTTTGTCAGTATAGTATTCATTTAAAATAGTTTGTTATGATGTATTGAAACCATTTATCCTGAATGCAACACTCTCCTTGGGAGTGGGCATTTAGGTGGGATGACAATTAGCAATAAGTTCTGCAGCTCCAGATTTTTCATACAGTAGCTTCTTCTCCATCCTCACTATTAATACATGGCATCAGGAACAGCCAGCCAATTGAAAACTCAAACAATAAAAGCAGAAATCATATTTTGCAAAACATGTGTTTTTCCAGATTTGAATTTATGAGATATTTATTTATGACAATATGAATCATGAAATAAAATGAGGCCAAATGCTTCAGAGGTCTAGTTGATTTGCCTTACTACAATTTGTTAGCTTCACCACAGATTATTTTTGTTTCCTGCTTCTACTTCTGCAACAGAAGGGTGCATTCTGTATGATTCCCTGATAACTCCATCTTTAAGCCAATTCATCATTATAAATCACAGATCATAAAAAAACATGAAAAAAACAATGAAAACAAAATTTTGGGTAACAAAACAAAATAATGGAACCAGTTCAAGATACACAAACTAAAAACAGAATGCTGATTAATCATTCACACTGAAATCCAGGAGTAATATTAAACATTTATGGCTAAAAAAATCAGTATCATAATGGCAATGTTTGCAAGGGTTAAGTACCTACATAGGACAAGCAGCATATGACATAAAAATAAAGATTAAAAGCTTAAGAAAGCTTAACAACAAGTGCCACCACAATAGTGCTTGAGTATGAGGAGCTTCCAAAATATACAGCTAATTCACAAAAAACAGCCATCAGGACAAAAACAGACATCGTACAGACATCGGCCCTAGATCCCCCCCACCCAAAAAAAAAGAAAGATCCCTGGCATAAAAGGCACAATTCCCAACAAACTCAGGCTTTGACTCAGTAAGTCTCTGGTATAACAAATTCAAACTCAGGTGTATCTTCGGCAGGGTTCACACGAGTCTGGGACCCGGACTCTACAAAGATATCGTCCCAGTTCATCATCCTACCGTGGATTGTGGAAGGAGACTCCGAGCCAGCAGTGAGTCCCTCTCTAGGGTCCACGTGGTAGACAATCCCTTCCTCATTAATCATGGGAATTTTGCCCTCAGGCACACAGGAATAGGATTTTATCTCCAGGGTCTTACAGGGGAGCAGGCGATATAGGTTGTTGTCTGTGTATTCCTTCTCTTTTCTCCCCGAGGGGTCCTGGTTGTGTACCTGCTTGCAGTGAGAGGACAACACCTGGTAATTCATGAAAAAATCACCGCACAGCAAGCACTGGTACCTCCGTTCACCTGTGTGCTGGATTTCATGCTTTGTTCTGTACTCTGCCAAGGGAAATACCTTATCACAGTAATGGCAGGGGTACTTCTTCTCCCAGGAGTGCACATTGAAATGACGCCTCAGACTTGTTAGACACACATACGGGCGCTTGCACACGATGCACACGTAAAAGGTTTTCCCGTCCATGATCAGTTCATAGTGGTCATCCATCCCTACTTTTGCTTTCTTTTTGCCCCCTACCCCAGATGGAGGTGAGCCTGGACTGTTAGGAGCGGACAGTGACTTCCTCTCCCTCTTGGTTTTAGAATCCCCTACCCTTGGGCTGTTTTTCATAGGAACAATATCATAGGTATCGTCCCCAGAGTCATCACTGTCCCTGCTACCAGATGAGACCAAATCCATTTCTGAATCTTTCTCGAACATAATGGATTCTGGACTGTGTGCAGGCCCTATATCACAAAGCTTGATTTTGAATTCCCCAGGTCTGTCAGCTGATGTTTCCAAAACAGTGGTTATTTGTTTCTTCTGGACCCCTATCACTTCATGATTATCTTTGGACAGAGAGATGTTACAAGGCTCCTTGGGAGAGCCATCGGTCTGTGGTGGAAGAGGTTGGCTGCAGAGGCTGTCCCCTGAAGAGGAGCCTGCAGGTGAATGAGGCATGCTGGTGCTGGTGTCAGGGCACTCCTGCTCCATATGAGAGGATGAGGAGGTAGAGTCAGGCTGGGCTTGAGAAGAGCTGTTGAGCTTGGAAGATTTTCCTTCTTCAACTTTTTCAGTCATGGGCTTCTGGTCTTTTTTCTCCATGCTGCTCACCTCTTTTACTGCAGCAGAGCTTGTTTCAGGAATGACTGCTTCCTCTTCCCCAGAACTTGTGTCTTCCGCAGATGATTCATCTACATTGATAACTGCAGAGGGCTTACAGACTGCTTTGGTGCTGTTCAACTGCCTTGCTTTCTTGGGTTCCTGCTTTGAAACAAAGAGAACGTCATTGTCTGAGCCCCCATCCTTATAGCAGTCACCTTTGAACTCCTCTGCAGACAGAGAAAATGCCTCAGTGATGATGGGCATGGCACCAGACCCCAACTCTTGAGAGATGAGGTCACTCTTTTCTGGAGCATTTGCAGTACTGTTCTGTGAACTTTTCCCTTCAGCTTGATCTTCGGACAGGTTAGGTAAACCCTTGACATGGGAAAGCGGGCGGCCAAGGCTGGCAATGAACTTAACACCCAAGATCTTGCCAGACTTAATAAGCTCCTCCAGCATGTCAGAGCGAACCCGAATAATCTTGGCACTATAGATATAGTTCAGGATCACCTCAAAGATTTCTGCTTTGATAAAATTCAGTTCTATGATCTGTCCAGCCACTGAAAAGAGTTGGTGGAAATAAGTACTGGATGCTGACAAGATGTTCCTATGGGCTTTAAATGTCTGGCTCTGTACAATTATTGTGACATCGCAGAACAGTCCATTATTCCTCTGATCACTGAAAGTCTTCAGCAGCGACCCTGCATACTGTGTGTCAGCTGCAGAGATCAGCTTTATGCTTGACATACCTATTAGGGGAAAAAACAGACAGGATACCTTTGTTACATTGACAACCTCTTAGTACCAATTGTAGCAATAGTAACTGTGTACCATGGCAAGGTTTCAAGAGTATTACAACAAACATTTTGAGGGCTAGACAGCAATGCATCGGCAATGTCACTGGTAAGCACTAATCAGAAAATCTACTGATTAGACCTACGAACACATCTGACCATGTGTTTATCTTCGCGCTCCAGCGAATCTCCAGCAGCAGCTAGTTAACTTTATTAGGATATATCAGCTAGTTGTTAGTGTATGAAAACATATATACTGCTGCACTGAAGCCAGATATGTAGTGAAAGTGACCCAATTTAGCCCACCAAAATCTAAGTTTTAAACATTTTCTTATAGGTATTTGAATTAATTCCCAGTGAATTGGATATCAAATCAAAGACTAATCTCTCTTCTAAACACTCCTGATTTTGTCATGAATAGACAAATTAAATTAATTGGACTGGGCTTATAAGGCACGTGTACCCTTTAAGCCCACATTTGTCCCAAATAAGCTCACACAATTATTTAGACAAAATACTTGGTATTATATTTTATTCACACTTTATCAATGAACAAATATAACCAATTAAAATACATTTTTTAAATAATGGACAAATACAGAATACACCTTTAAAGTTCAACATGCTTAACGACACATTTCGAAGATTGGCAAGGTCAATGCTCTTGACATTCAGCACGTCGGATCCAGGAATGGTCTCTACACTAATGATGATCCGAGATGATAGCTCAAGCTGCTCAGCTCTGGATGATCTCTCATGAATCGGGTGTACCACTTTCATCCTGGCTTTCCATTGACAAATGGAGTATCAATGTTTTTTCTTTCAGGTATTCTTGGACATCCATCAGATCTTCTTTTGCAAAAACCCAGCCCCACTGAGACAGCACCTAAAATTTTAGAGTAAATCAAAATATTACATACAATATATACCTAAACCTTCAGAATACTATATTAGGTACAATAACAATTTACATTAACTGGACACTGATATGTATTCATTATACTATAAACATGTCATGAATGTAAGATAACATTATAAAATGTTCATAACCTGACATGTGCGAGTATGTGTAAAAACACACATACACACACACACTATCCCTCTAACGTGCCTCAACACTACCCACAGTAAGTCATAGGGTCAACTACCACACCTTACCTTAATGCAGTCTACAATCTCCCTCTCTGTTTCTGCATCAATGTACTTTCATTTTTCTGGCTGTACATCTATCTCAACTCTTTCCTTAACTTTTTGTTGCATGGCCTTCCTATCCACTCCATTTTTGCCCAACACGGCCAGGTTGTGACATTTTCCATTTCTTTTCCACTTCTGTCATATTTAGACAGTCACTATAGTTTTTTATCTGACTACCCATTGTGTCCCTATAATGACAATAAGGTAAATTATTAACTTCCTGAATTAAAAATAAATGTAATGAATTCTCAGATTTTTATATGAGGTACAATGGGTTTTGGCCTTAGTGGGCTTATTAGGAACAACAGTGGTAAACCAAATAATAACCTCATTATCTTACTACAGACATTGTACTAAGTGTAATATCTTTATAATGAATAGAAAACACATTTAGAAAAAAAAAAAAACCATGATCAAACTTTGATCAGGTTTTTTATTTTTGGTAGTAGAATTTGAATAATGTTCAAACCACTCGCCAACAGGCTTTTCAATGACACCTTTCCTTATAAGCCCATATGAAATAAATTGTAAATTTTGTAAATAACAGCAGTATATAGAACATTTTAATATATTTTGTCTGAAACAGACTCTAAAATGTATTGAATCTGTCAGTGTGATATGCTAGTGCCAAAACACAGCAAACCCATCTTTTTATTATCAAGCTTATCAGTACTCACCAATGTTGGTCATCAAATTGAAGAATTGGTCTGTTGAAGGCCTCCAGCAGCAAATAATTTTTGAGGGGACTTACAAAATGGTTTCTATAAAATGACTGCATAAAGTCATGCTTAACACAAGAAGGAAACATTCCATTGGCTCCATGTAAAAAGTAACAACACAGTAACAACTTTGTTAATTGGTTATGAAACATATTATCTGTCTAATACTTCCTGTTTTTGAGTATTTTTTTAAAAAGTGCAAGTGGCTTATATAACTGAACTGTTATTATACAGTTATGAACTGTTGTTATACTTAAACTCACCTTGTTCCGAACTGAACACGGGGAAGCCGCCGCTTCCACCAGATGTGAACGTCCGTTCAATGGTATTTTTTTTCTGAGGAATGTGGTTTATAATTACAGTTGCTTATTGACTATCTCAGACACTCCAACACTCTGATTGATCTTAATTGAACCAATAATTATAGAGAAAACGACAAATAACTCCACAACGTCCCTGTGTTCGGAAGACCGTGTTAGCTCACGATGGTCTGAACACCGCCCCTTGTTAGCAACGCTTCCCCACCACAATATCACTATTATCATGTCACTGTCTGCTGAAATGGATAGCGTTTGTGACTCGTACCAAGTTTTTATGAAAACGGAAGGAATTAACGTTAAACTTCACACACACACACACAAACCAAAGTTGATTTGGAAGTATTTTTTTGGTTATTCTTGAAAGTTACACTATTCGGACAGTGAGTTTACGTTATATGGTACGTGGGCTTAATTGGGTCACTTGCCCAATTAGTTAGCCAATGAGCATATTTTGCTCAATCAGAACAGCTGCCGAAATTGGATTCGCAGACAGCAACAAAAAAACGCTTGTCAAGTATTATGTAGTTAGGTAGAACTAACGTTAGCCGGGTAGCTGCATGGATGCTACAATAAGCAAGGGTAACGTTAGCTAAATAGTAAACAATGATTGATAGTGACGTTATGGCGTGGGAAGAACCACCGTAGCTCGCAAACAAAAATACACTATCAGTTAGTCAAATTATATAATTACATTTATTTGGCAAACTAGGTAACTTAGCTAACTACAAAACATGTTTTCCTTGATCTGAATAAGATGACGTTGTTTTGCTACCGAGCTAGCCAGCTAGCAATGGCGTGGCGTTTTTATGTTAACGTTCCTGGCTTTTCTCTTTAAGAGCACTGGGCTTTACATTTCATATCCATCAACGCAGCCTACACGAAAATGCTCAAGCATGGAAAACAGGAGCAAATATTAAAGGAACCTGAACAAATGTTAACAAGGTTTCAATTGACTTTCCTTCCTGGTTCACACCGGTACGGGCCGTATGTTCCGGAAACTGCAACCTGCTATTTTCTGACAGCTAAATGAAACATAATATAATAAAGAAATTAGCGACAGGAAGTAATAGCACCATTACGTATGAGATCGAGTATTGTTTACCTGCAAAACAGAGCCTATACCCCGGTCTTCCAATGAAACAGACATAAAAGCACAGCTTCTTTCTGGCAAATTACACTTCTGTCACTTACTCGCACATGACCCAGAGGGGGCGCCCTACATTTTCGACACTGGTGCTTGAGCTAAGAACTAAAGTTATAGGCTGTTTGTTATTTCTCATTATCTTAACATAATGAGAGCTATAAGCTATAAACTGCCTATTCGTTTCTTAATGTTAGATACCGCATAACTTACAGGTTTCAGTGATGAGATACTCAGCAACAAGTCTTTCTTTGGGAATCGGTTTGCGATGGTGAACTCACTGCAGATGCAGACTGGTAATGTTTATCTAAAATTGTTAATTATTTATACAAATGTATATTCAATAACATTTTGCTTTTATAACTAATCGCAACGGATAGACAACTCGTATTTATCAAACGGAACGCAGAGTGCAGGTCTTGTGTTGAATAGGAGACGACATTCAGCAGAGGACCACGTTCTTGTACACAACAGAAATCGAGAAGTGACGTTTCGGTGAGTAACGTTACAGCTCATTTTACACGCTGACATTTTCATTATAGCCATGTCATTTTCATTATAGCCAGGCGTGACGCATGTAATATATTTCGCTATGCAATTTGTTACTCTGTATGCGTTTTATCTAACAGATGTGACATTTAGTAAGGCCTGGCACGGAGCTAGCCATGTAGTTAGGTTTGACTAACGTTAGCTACGGAATTTGAAAATTAGGGTTTGCTTAGGCTTGATCTAGGGACATCGAATAACAAGATATTCATTTGATCGTACAATTAAACAATGCATTATACAGTGGGCTCCTGAATTATTAAGGCGAGAGACTGAGATGACCATTGCCAAACATGGATGTTGTTTCACATAACCATTTATGTGTGGATTTTGATGTTTGGACGGGAGTTATTGTCCTACTGGACAATCTACCTTTGACCTTTCTACCAGAGACAACCATTTTGGTCTCATGTGACCACAGCAATCTCTTCCAGTTATAATTTCAATGATGTTTGGCAAACGCCAGATGCTTAATTTTGTTTATTGTGCTAAGTAAGGGCTTTCTTCATGCTACCCATCCAAAGAGCTTGTTGGTATGGAGGTGGTGTTTTCATCTCCTCACCGTCTGTGGGGACAAGGTGCACTTGTGTCCTCTTGCTGGCCAGTTTGCAACCATTCCATGTGTTATTTTTGTTTATTTATATATTATTATTGCCCTTACTGTTCTAAGTGGTATGTCTTTTTTGTATGTATTACCACACTTATGATGGTAAATTACTGTCTGTCTCTTCAGAATTGACAGTTCTTTGGCTTTTCCCATGTTTATGGATGACAATGCATAGACTTTTCATGCTTTTTACCATCATTTTGTATTCTATTGAAACCGGAATTGATGGAATGACATAATATAGACTTATTAACCAAATTAAGTAAAATTGTATTGACAATTTCACTTTGTTTGATTTTATTCACAATAATTGTTATAGGTACCAATCATTTTGACACCTACGTACAGTTGTCCCATATGTTTGGACATAACATATAGATTATTATGGGTGTTGTATATTATGTGCAGCCTTTTTTCTTCATTTTTATTTAGGGTGTCAAAAATTCTGGAGCGCATTGTATAAGAATTTAGTGAAAATTTCAATGTCTCTCCGACCACAATAGTAGTAGCATTTTCAGTATTTTCCTGGTTCGGTTCACTGCCGTCATTTAATCGATTAACCAATTAAAAATCTATTTTGTACAAGCATGCTGCAATAGGCTGGACAGCCAATAGAATAACATTTATTAATGAGTTACATTAATGAGTTATGTTACTGCCCAACTGGGGCATCATTTCAGGAAGAACTTTGGCAAAAAAATGACTTCATGAATTCATGGCTGTACACAAGACGACATATGTCCATTTCAGTGTATCACCGGTAATATTTCTCCAAACCATTCTCAAAATATTTCGAAGGCATGACACTGACAAGGGGTGATTGCATGAAATTGGCAACTCTAAACATCATTACCAAGATATTCAGCAATAGGCTACTCACTGAACGACAGATATAGTAACTACAGGACACTACCTGAGGAACGGCATGGAACAACAAAGGCTACCTGCCTGCTAATATGCAAGCTTAGCAAAATTAAGAGGCTGTGGCATGTTGGCACAGTTTGCGGGAAGGAAGCAGGGAAATCTGAGGACCACGCCTACTGGTTAAGTAAGCACACACCTGGACTACGTTACGAATCAGTCCAGGAGTTTATAAGGTGTGATTCTTTCCACAGTAGGTAGCTGAGACCAGGAAACCGCAGGAGAGCAGAGAGCCGAGCCAAGACACCAGACAGCTGACAGCTGAAAAGCCAGCCAGCTGAAAAGCTACATGCGAGTCAGGTTATTTCCTTTGCATTTATTATTTTGGTTTATTATTTTTAGTCCAAATCCTATGAGGGTGAAGGCTGAAGACATTTTATTAATTTTTTTATTTTTTTATTTGTTGGCGAGTTCTCTCCGTAACCCCCATTGTGACAAACCTGAATAAATAAATGCCGGTGCAATCCGGAATTTCCTTATCGCCTTGTGTCCAGCTTATCTGTCCTCTCAGGGGTGTGTCACAGAGTGTCACAGTGTCCTTGTGACATGCTGTGCAATATGCTCTTGTCTGGTTGAATCGCAGTCACGATTGGATTGCTATCGTTTTCCTTAATTCAGAGATTTGGCATAGTGCTTTTGTAGCACATTATATCACATCGCTGTTGAACCTAACAACTTCATATTTTACACTGAAGTTTTTACGGATTATCCTCTCCAAAATATTGCTTGCCATAGCCACTAGCTTTCCAGTTAGTGGTGCCGCAATCATGTTAATTTTGCTACTCTGAAATTCTATGACCCCACTGCTGTCGGCTACCCACAACTCCAATCAAAATATAAAAACTTAAAAGCTTTTAAATGTAAAAAAAAAAATATATATATATATATATATATAATTATAGCTACTGTTATTATGCAGGATTTAATTTTTTATTTATTTTTCAATGTTAACCGGTTATGACGTTGGCCGTTTCGGTCAAGTGTCCACTTCCTTAAGCCGACTAACCATGCCCATGCCTAGTCTATAGTAGTCAAACTGCAGTCATATCTGGAATAAATACATCTCCATAATACAGATAGTAGCTACAGTATTACCTAGCTAGTTACTTAGCTAATTATAGCTAGCTCATGTTAGCAGAGAAGTGGATTGGTATCTTATACTCCAGCCATAAGTATTACATTAAAATATCGGACCCCCAGCAAATTCTCAGGCCATCATGGCCAGCCAGCTAACGTTAGCAAACATAACTGAATTTAATTGGCTAATAATGGCAGCTCCCTAATGTTACTGAAAGCTGACCAGCCATTTGGTTAGTGGTTAGCCACAAAGGCGACCCTTTCTTTCACCAACCCTCTTGCACTTCTCCTCCTTCTATTACCACATGCTTTTCAGATACGGTACACAGCCACGTCCAGAAACGTCCCAAATTATTTTTAGAATAACAAATACAAGTAGATAAGTAAGGTACTGGGCAGACCTGAACACAGACACGGGTTGCCAGTGCATCATAGTAATGATTGAGCACTGTTGTCTTCTAATATTTTCGAGTTGAAAATTCTGCATAGTATGCCTTTAAGTATTGATATGTCTCCTTTTGTTGGAATGCGGCACAGATGTAAGCCATGTCTCCCACCCATCGATCGAGGAGTCGCAGTTCAGAGCAGGTGAACGGCCCGACCCAGCCGACACAGCGACGCAGCCGATCCCGCAGTGGCAGCGGTAGGAGTCATTCTAGGAGCCCCGCAAGCAAATCCAGCAAACACAATGGGAACTCTGTCAAAGAGGACCGACGGGCACGGTGGTGTGACTTCAGGGATAGAAGCAGGACGAGGTTCTACACGGAGAGCTCTCGAAGTCGCTCCAGATCCCGCTCCAGGGAGAGAGATTCATGGCAACAGCGAGATGGGAGACACAGTCACGGATCCCGTTTCGACCATTATAACAAAAGGGACGACACTATACGGCAGAGACAAGATTCTTTCATTGCCAGGTTACCAGAAATGTCTTTCTGATGTTGTGCACCTATGGCGAGTTTAATGTCATTTAACTCGCACAACATTTCACTGTTTCCCACTACAGGCGGCTGCAAGAAAGGGAGAGGATTGGGGAATTAGGGGCACCAGAAGTCTGGGGGTTTTCACCAAGGGTTAGAGAACCCGAGTAAGCAAAACACCTTGAATACCATTAAATTCATAGAAATGTTTTTTAATCTGATATGCATGTGTTGAAAATTGTTTATTTCAAAGACACTAGTAACATATTGTGGGATCGTCTTGATATTTGTTTTTAAACCTGGTTTTATCGTTATAATAGTTCTTGTTACTGTTGTTGCTATTATTATTTTAGTTCTGACGAGCATACCCCTGTTGAGGATGATGTGAAAAACAACAGCTCTGTTTCAAGTTCAGAAGGTAAATTGTGCTTTTATCACGAAAGTATGTGTGTACAGACGCAAAAGAGACAAGAAGGTTTAAATCATAGATGGAAGTCCATTACCGTATGAGACCACATAGGCCTTGTAACTTTTGATATATTCTTGTCTGTATCAAAGGCCTTTTGCATGATCAATAATGTGTTGGTAAAGTTGGAAGATTCTGTTGGATCACACATTTGACATTTAAACCAAGCCAAAACAATATTCACAATTTTTAGAGGAAAAGAAGAAAAAGAAAAAGAAGAAAAAGTCCAAGAAGAAGAAGCACAGGAAGCAGTCAGAGGACAGTGAGTCAGAGAGTCAATCTGAAGGTAAGGTGCCTATCAATTCAATATCAATTGCCTTGACAACCAGTGCATATAGGGCTGTTTCATGGGCACAGATTAAGCTTAGTCCAGGCCTAAATTGAGTTTTGTATGGAGAATCTCCATTCAAATTGTAATTTCATAATCATAATTATATCAAATGCATTATGTGCTTTTCATCGAGTGAACAACCTCAAAGCGCTGCACAAAAATGAAAGTAGGAAAAGATAAAAATAGCATAGATTATAAAAGGATAAAAATAGTATAAACTGGAACAATAAAATGATTTGGCAAATTCAGTCTGGACTTAAAACACATCCTTAGGAGTCTGAGGAGCCCTCTGATGGTGTTCTACACAACAGCAGAACAGAAATTTCGATCCTCCATTGAGGGGAGCTTAGTCTTGGTGGTGCAAAGTCAGGGGCTTGCATTACACTGACGAGTGGAATTTTGTAGTGTGAGCAGTTTTCTGAGATGGTGCTCTGTCATGGAGGCACTTAAAGGTGAGGAGAAGGGCTTTGAATTTGATCCGGTAGGTGACAGGGAGTCAGTGGAGCGAAGCAAGAATGGGTGTAATGTGTTGATGTTTCCACACTCCTAACAGGATCCGGGCGGATTGGCGGCCTGTAGCTTAGTGGTTAAGGTAAATGACTGGGACACGCAAGGTCGGTGGTTCGATCCCTGATCTAGCCACAATAAGATCCGCACAGCCCTTGGGCCCTTGAGCAAGGTCCTTAACCCTGCATTGCTCCAGGGGAGGATTGTCTCCTGCTTAGACTAATCAACTGTACGTCGCTCTGGATAAGAGCGTCTGCCAAATGCCGTTGATATAATCCTGGCAGCACTGTTCTGAATGTACTGGAACCTGTGGAGGCTCTTAACTGGAATCGCCATGAAGAGAGCATTGCAGTAATCAAGCCTCAAGGAGACAAAGTCATGGACAAGCTTCTCTGCATCTAAGAGTGTTATGGTGGGATGGAGTTAGGCAATATTTTTAAGGTGAAATAATGGTGAGGTAGGTTATGGATCCTTGAGGCAGATATTAAGGCGGGAACAGGTAGCAATTTAGTCTCGGACTAGGTGCATTCTGTGTCTGCAAAACTGGCCCATAGTGTGCTATATGAAGCTAATTTCAGTTGTTTGTTTTTGTTTTACAGAAGAGAAAAAGAAAAGGAAGAAAAAAGCGAAAAAAAAGTAACTTTTTATTATTCATTCATACCACTTTCTGTATAAGACATGGCTACAGCCTGACATGACTACATTATTGCAAGTTTCTTTGCATCCCTTTCAGGAAGAAATCAAAAAAGAAGAAAAGTAAGCGGAGCAGGAGACGGTCAAGTGATTCGAGCAGCGATAAGTCTGAAGACGAAGAGGACCAGAATGAGGAACTGTGGGTGGAGAGAACCTACAATGATGAACATATTGTTGGTCCGGAGGCTCCCCTTACTCACCTGTCCCAGGAGGACAAACCTCTGAAGTATGTATTTTTACAGTTAATACAATTACTGATTGTTTCAAGAATAATATGAACTTGATATGCAGGTTTGGACATCTTTTCATTAGAAAGCATTTTAAAATGTTCTTCCTACTTCTGGTTGCAGCTATGGTCATGCACTGTTGCCAGGTGAAGGTGCTGCTATGGCAGAATATGTGAAAGCTGGAAAGCGTATCCCTAGAAGAGGTGAAATTGGCTTGACCAGTGATGAGATTGCTGCCTTTGAGCAGTCTGGCTATGTTATGAGTGGAAGCAGGTAATCACCCACACATGGACGACAAGCACACACACACACACACACACACACACAGACAGACACATGCATGCACACTCCCACTCTCAATCTCACTGACACAAATGCATACATACTGCCACGGTAACCATGTCACTTTAACTCTAGACATCGCCGGATGGAGGCTGTGCGACTAAGAAAGGAAAACCAGATCTACAGTGCAGATGAAAAGAGAGCCCTGGCGTCGTTTAACCAGGAAGAACGCAGGAAGAGGGAGAACAAGATCCTGTCAAGCTTCCGGGAAATGGTGTACAGGAAAACAAAAGGCAAAGAAGAAAAATAAAGCAACAGTAACAATTACGTTTTCCTTACAGTTTGAAAGGTTCTGTAATATAAATACAGATTTAAATTATTCTTACATTATTGTCATCTTATTGATGTCACACAATATCACATTATTTACTAAGAAACCTCTGATATTATATATAATATCAATACCCCCATAGTTTATTTTATTAGTGAAATTGACAGAAACAAATACTATGTATTTGTTAGTATTTCAGTATTGGCCAAAATTAGGCCAATGTTACAAAACAATCCATAGATTTCCTCATTTAAGAGTGTATTTCTCCAGAGCATTGATTTTTATTTTATTGTTGTGCGTATATAGAGAACATTTCCGGGATTATTTAAACATTAATATGATTATTTTCAAATGGAAATAATTTTGAGCTCTTGCAAAGTGATCTGTAATCTCATAATAACATAGTATATTTAATAACAATGCATGAATCTGACTAATGCTTACCATTTCTGCAATTATCATTTGTTATGATACAGGAAATTGTTAAAATAATGCATATTATTAGAAGTTGATAGTTTCTTTCAGTCGAGTCTTGTTCTCAATGATGTCTTTCAGCCACCTTTCTCTAAAACTTGTTTTTCCTGGCCTATGAAATGGAGGGAGAAAAAAAAATATATTATCCAATGGAAGTTCTGTATTAAAAATACAAAAGACAAGACATGTTTAAGTTCTACCTGTGTCTCAGCCTGCATGATTCCACAACATAATACACTTCTACTGGCATGCTCTACAGGTAAGGGGGACAAGAAATGCAAATGTGAGAAATGCATTATTTTACCCTTATTGCTTTTTGTTGTGCATTCAATTTTACCCAATGGTAAATTATGATTTTTAAGATTGTTTAAGTATTTAAATGCTCAAATAAGATATCTGAAAGGGTTCAATGACCTTTGGTTTGTGCTCAGTTCTCACCATACTGCTCTGCAGTTTCAAATCAGACACTCTCACATGGTTCTTTAAACAGTTGCTTTTGTCTTCAAAATATGTGTCAATTCATGTTGAATTGAACAAAGGTCCTCTGCAGACCACAAGCACCCCACTCTAGCAGATTTGATTACCTGTGGCTTGATCTTGGAGATTTCTATGACAAAATAGACAGATGCAGTGGCTTTTGGGATTGGAGTTTGGGCAGTCGGGATGCTCCATAGAGCTCTGTAGTGATACTGCTTGTGAAATTCCAGTTCCTTCTCCTCCAAGAACGTTAAACTATACAGCCAACTCGGATCCAATTCCCACATCTGATAAATGAAATACAGGCTCAGATATACAAAACCAAGTCCATTTATATTATAATAAATCTCTTATTTGTGGGTGACTGTTTAAATTCCCTCCAATCTGTATCTCATAACTTGCTTTTGATTATTATTTCTTGCATGCCAATTGTGTTTTATTGATACAATAAATTCACACAATTGAGAGGAATGGCAAACATTTAGTTTTGTACTTACATTGATGCATTTTTCAATTTGTTCCTTTCCGAGGTCAACTGTAAATTCCTTGCAGGAGATCCAATCGATATTCTTCATTTCATATTTATTGGGACCTAAAACTTGTTTAGATAGATTTTTGTCTGAGGATACGAAAACAGAAGTTATTTGATTGAGAGTAGGCTATATCATAGTTCTATACAGTAATGTGATTATCAGTGTCAATATGAACTTTCTGACTTGTACCCGTGATGCATAGTGAATACAGTCACTTTCCGAGTTTCGCGTAAACGACTGCGAGTTCAAAGAGGGTTTTTTCCCCCCAAAACGGATAATAGTATTTTACGAGAAATATTATTTGAAGAGAATTTTGCTACCTTTTTCTTCTTGGTCTTGGTGGAACAAGGTGTCCTGCACATTATCGAGCGTAGTTTTCACTATTTCATAGGCTTTCATATTTGCATATTTAGAAATATGCGAGGAGTAGTCCATCTTCTTGGCATCCGTGTAATTCTATTAACGAAGTTAGACCTGAAAATGTAATTCAGCAAATCTATGTAGCTATGCAAGCTATGTAGAGCAGCGTTATGTTTGAATATATTAGCCTCCGTTTATTTAAATGGACGTATAGCTAAAACAATAAAGCTACACTGTTAACTAGCTAGCTAAATAATCGTATAATCGTCACCTTCTTGTCGGAGTGTTACAAGGACTGTGTTGTTGCTGCACACTCAATGGCTTCCAAGGCAACCACAACGCCGAGAGAACTCGATAGCTGCGAAAAAGGGACTATCCATAAGGGTAAAGGATGCTATGTAACAGAGTAACTATACACGAGAGTTTCTGTCACGTTTGGCTAAGAATTTGATTTGAAAGCTTCAGATACTTAATTCTCTTACTAAAGTAGAGATGCTTTGTAGCGTAATAATACCATAGGCTATTTGAGGAGAAAGCACAACAAGCAGTGAAGTATTACAGTAGGCTATTATGTGCATAGTTTGTACAAACGAATTGAAACATGCAGAATGACATGCCACACACTTATTGTAGTTTCACAGCAGCGTTTTTTTCCCCCATCAAATGTAGGCTTGCTGCATTCCAGTTTCAGATGGACGCTCCTGGTCCCACCGCTGTAAAAATAAAATGTAGTATATTTAAACACTGATGTGTTTATTTGAAAAGTTTCTTGTAAATTCTGTTTTTATTTGTGTGTCACCGAAGAGGACAAGTATAGATACGAAAACATTTTGCTGATTACTTACTTGCAAACAAATAATGTCATGTACACCCCCTCTCAGCTTTTTTTTGATTTATTGGGTACTTTTCTCTGTTTGTAATCAAACAATTCACATGTGGTCAGAGCTTTTATTGAAAAATCTATAGGCAAGGAATAAGGAGGAGTGAGAATAAAAAGCGTAACCTTCCTAATATTTTAATTTAATAAAATAATAATTACATTTTTATGATCGGAACTCGAGCTTGGAGTGAAAGATTAAGTAATGCCAAATGTAATGGCTTTTTTGCATTGTAAATTTCTTGTATTATAGCATCCATGTCAGTAGATGTCTTTGTGCCATTTGACAGGGATTGTAGATGGAATGGGGGAACTAGTTAATGTGTTTAAAGGAACCAAAGCAGATTAGTTTTGTATTTGGTTGCATATCCTTTGCATGTCATGACTTTCTGATGTCTGTGACCTATCATCAGGGTCTGGATATGTTGGAAGTTGTCCAACAAGCGAAACTAAAACTTGCATTTGAAGGGATCTCTATGCCAATTATGCTGATACAGTATGGAACACATTTGTTGGCTAAATGGCTTTGAGTCCTCAATGGTCCAATGTATCAAATGAGCCTCAAACCATCATGCTGCTGCCAGATATGCAGTAGATACTACAATAATTGTTTCCCCTGACTAATTTTTCTGTTGAACTCAATGGAAAAACTATTGAGGAGAAACAACCCTTGTTGTATCTACTGCATATCTTTGTCTCTCTCAGTGTGCTGCTCTCAATGCTATTTCACTGACCATTAAGAGCCCAGAATACACAGGTGTGCAGTTGGAGGCTTGCATGGAGTCCACTGGTAATGCCCTGGGAACCTGGCAATCTCCCCCCGCAAATACAATTATCCATGGGAGTCGCTGAACTTCTTGATGTGGCTCATAAGATCAAACTTTAAAACAAGTTAACTTGAGTGGCTTGTATTTCTAATAGGATTGACTGAAATGTGTATGTTTTGCAGTGCTCAGGTAACAAGCAAAGTGCTATCACCCATTCTAACACCAACATGAAAGACAACTCCACTGTTTACTCCTGGATGCCCCCTAGTGGGATCAGCAATATCTATTTCATGTAAGCAATCCAATAGCAGATTATTTAACCTGAACACAGAAATGTCCCGGCAGTGAAAAAAAAAAGAAGATTCATCAAAATAAATCATTGATGGATGTAACGCAGAGACTACCACACAGTTGTGGTTCATCCATTAATTATTTAAGCAAATAACATCACAGCATGGAGAGGATCATACATGAAAATTCTGGACCAGACTGGTTTCTAAGATGACCTTGTTGACTTAGAAAAAAGTGTGAATGTCAGGACTCATTTAGCAGGACCTTCAGAGACTAAGAATGATGGATTTGTTTCATGAGCAATTTGGTGATCAGCATGGAACTCTGGAAGTGGAAGACATCATTAATGAAAGAAAACATTGGGCCTTATGCTCTTATTTTTTTGTATGAAGGGCTCATACGAGAGTGAGATTCGACACACGCTCCTAATTTCTGATTTGTCCTACAGTAAATGAATATGTCCGCTATAATACAGTGTTCACGGTACTGTAGGTGGGATAGATGACCAAAAATATTAGACAATATCTACAAGCCGCATGGTAACTGTGCAACCTTTATGAGTGGCTGCAGACGGGTACAACATCAGCATTGCTAAGTGGTGCCCTTCAGCTCAGTCACCCAATCGTGCTTGAATAACCCCAACGTATTTTCAGTTTGCAAAGACCACCAGAAAACAGTCATTCTCCAAGAATGTGGCAAAAGGAAACTAGGTTTTGGAGGTTATGGAGGAGAGCAATTCAGCTTTTGAACCTCAAAAGTAATTTCCTGCATTCTGGGACATTAAAACCACCCACAAAAAAATGCCTTCAGCATGTGATGAACCACCATAATTTAAGCCAGTGATTAAAGTAATCTGACATTTTATTTTCTCTGAACAGACATTGCAATAAAAAGGACTACAAAAGACACATTTATTTAAGAACATAAACAAAATAAATTTATTTTAATTTATTTTACTTAATGTTTGAACTTCTTGAAGAAATATGAAACAGAAGTTGGCACAAAATCTTGAAACAGATCGGCTCTGGTTGCGCACCCCCTAGAAAACCCAGTAATCTTTAGCTATGAAACTAATTCACGTTTGGATAACCCTAACGTATTTACTTATGAAACAAATTAGCAATACTATTATTTCATTGAGAGTTATCTTTAATCTGTAGATATCTGTAGTGTCTTGTTTGGGGTTTCTCCCTTGTTTATATACGTCACGACGCTTTTATTTATAACGTTCTTTGACTCGTCATGTTTATGCGATTCCAATTGGTCGCTAAGGAGTTTGAAAATTCTAGTGACTCCTCCTCTTAACAACGGCATCCTAGCTCAACGCTGACTGGTTTAGCCTTTGAGACTCTAAACCAATCGTCTGATGTCTCAGCTTCGACGCACTTTCAAAACGCCCTTATGCGAGCAATAGGTGCTTTGTGGTATGTAATTGCTAGCTTGAACATTGTATAAAGCCTTACAAAAGAAAATTAAAGAATCTCGCTAGTCGTAAAAGGTAAGATAATAGTTGTTTTATCGCCGGATTGTTCGTCTTCCAGGCATTATTTTGTTATTCAATTGCTTCTCACAATAATTTTAGAGCAGATTTGCTAGCTAATTGGGAATGCGGAGGATTGGCTTGTTTGCTAGCTAGCTACGCTGGTTCGCTAAAGTTGTTCAGTTGTTATGTCTTGTCGCTTTAGTTATCTAATCTTACGTTTCGATGTGCCTGAAAAATAAGCTTTCTCTCCCGCTTTTGGATAGTGATCAATTACACTGGCTAACAATGAATGTAACCTCACTGCCATCAAGCTAGCTAACTATCGAAACGGCTGTGGCGTGCAAATGTAGCTAGCTAGTTGCTAATCAATACAATTCCTTTATCCACAGGAAACGATTGTTTGTCATTTATAGAGAACGTCTTGTGAAAATGCCATTTCCAAGGGGGAGAAAGCCAAGTGCCTCTATCCCTAAACACCATGTCAATGTGCCCGGGATGGAGAACCAGGTGGGTTATCTAAATCATTCTTGATTGGAATTTCATGGGTTTTAATTTGTCATCATTGCTATGGCAATATTATATTATTATTTGTGCCACGATTGTTTTTAAGTCATGTTATCTGGTTAATCGCTTCTATAGACTTTGATCGACATCAGTCTTCTGATGCCCAAAGTAAATAATTTTGTAATACGTTAGATTATGGTCGTTGCTATTACAGTATGAAGGAGTATATCTGGCAGCAGCATAATCTGCGCACTTCACGTTCTGTTATCTTATGCATTACAGGAAGACGCTTTCCATGTTAAGAGATCCCCCTCATCTCCTCAGGGCGCACCTAAGAAAAGATCAGCCTTTGTTGACATCACCAATGTAAGTACGGATAGGTTTTCCTTTTGGTTGTGAACTGTGCGGAAGAAAATAAAATCATGCATTTAATTTACCCAACCTAGGCTGTGTTTTGACGATGATGGCCATCAGAATTGTAAGTCAAACAGGCGGCTTGAAACCCAAAATGCCAATGGGAATGACCCTTTTTTTCCTGGACAGGGCCCAAGCATGCACACTTCTGAGTTTATTTTTCGTTTGCTCACATGCATAAAAGATGGTGGCACTCCAGTGGAAATATGATTCGTGATATCATGTTAATCGATTTTAACAGGCTAACAAGATCCAGGCCAGCAACCATACAAAGAAGGAGAAGAGCACTAAGAAGATTCAGAAGAGCAGTACAGTTGCTGTGAAAAATGAAGCCAACCTCAAGAAGTGATGATAATAATAATAATAATAATAATAATAATATTTCTTTGCTTCCCCTCTTATCGTCTTCAGGGTGCGCTCATATTTTGTGAAAGGTTATTTGTCTCATTGAAGCATATTGCCCAATATATTAAACTCTTAATGGCAGTTTAAGGTTGGATAAATAAATTAGACTTGTAGTGGTTATAAACATGCAAATAAAAATTCTATGCACTGCTAATAATCCTTAGTTGTTAACAGAATACTCTCACAATGAAAAACGTATCTGCCAGCTATTTGTCTTTACGTGTCCTCTCAATCTGTTTTTGCTCTCCGTTTTGTCCTGGTGTAGGTCAAACTCTCTTAGCTCAGAGGGGCAGCCTGAACTGGTGAATTCGCCTAAACTGGTGAAATCGCCTGTACAAGAACCCAAAGCATCCCCATCCGAAGAACCTGCTAAGGATCAACCATGGCAGGTGAGGACGGATTCTGCTGTTCATTGAATAGATGGATTTGTATAGCGCTTTTCCAACGCTAAAGTGCTTTCATAGATAAAAAATGCTCCTCTCTGCCTCAGCTGAAGTGTAGCTAGCGTTCTGTGGTAAAATGGTTGCCATTCATCACCTAGGTGGGTGCTACACATTGGTGGTGGTTGAGGCAATGTGTAGCACCCACCTAGGTGATGCATTGGGGATAGCTTGTACAACACCCTGGAATGTCCTGAGAAAGAAACTGCAGGCTTACTGAGCAACAGACATCGAACAGGTCGATCAAGGAAAACAACAACAGCAGTTCATGACAAACATTGTGAGAGCTCTGAAGGAAACAGACATCAGAACAAAACATCAGTCAGTAACATCACAAACAATCTCCATAGGGCAGGGGTGAAGGTATCTCAATCAACTGCTTGAAGAAGACTATATAGAGGCCTGATCGGAAGGCACGATTAAAATTAGCAAAAAAGTACAGAGATGAGCCAACAGAGTTTTACGATTAACCTCTACCAAAGTGGTGGGAAGCCAAAGTGTAGAGAGAGAAGGGATCTGCTCATGATCCAGAACATACAAGCTCATCTGTGATGCACGGCAGAGGAAGTGTCATGGCTTGCACTTGCGTGGCTGCTTCTGGTGTGGGCTCACTAATCTTTATTGATGTAACTGCATGATTAACTCAGAAACATTCTGTCTTCCAACTGACAGAGAAATGCATTGGAACTAATTTGGGGGAACTTCATCATGCAGCAAGACAATGACCCAAACCACACTGCCAACACAATAGGACTTCATTAGGGAGAAAAGTGGAAGGTTTTAGACTGGTCCAGCCAATCACCAGACCTTATTCCAATTGAGCATGCATTTCACCTCCTGAAGAGGAGATTGAAGGGAACCCCCCTGAAACAAACAACTAAAAGAGGCTGCAGTAAAAGCATCACAAAAGAAGAATGCTACAGTTTGGTGATGTCAGTGGGTCGCAGGCTTGATGCAGTTATTGCAAGCAAGGGATTGCAAGTGTTATTTACTTAAATACTCTGTTCCAATACTTTTGCTCACCTAAAGATTAGGTGGTCTGATACCAAAGGTGCTATGTTCAAAGTAGTTTAACACATTTAGGTGTAAATACCAGGAAATAAAAGCCAAAATTCTTGCCTCGTCTCCCCTGATGTCACACCTTGGCGGTGCACAACGGTCATTTTGCACTTGACAACTAGCCTCACATCACCCGAGGAGAAGAGGGAGGAAATTACTCATCCAAAGTAATTGGATGATGGCGAGAGTACGCAGCC
The DNA here is from genome assembly GCF_963514075.1 of Conger conger. Classification (NCBI taxonomy): domain Eukaryota; kingdom Metazoa; phylum Chordata; class Actinopteri; order Anguilliformes; family Congridae; genus Conger; species Conger conger. The sequence goes on along the minus strand of NC_083766.1, from coordinate 15,041,034 downwards.
ATACGTGCTTTTGTCAAGGGCACAGGGGGACCCTACTGCTTTGGTTTAATGTTTAAAGTTTCCTCCTAACCCCGCCCCCCTACCACATCTCTTCATAGGTACCTGAGGAGTTTGACATTGATAAGGAGCACCGTGGGGACTGCTGCATGACTTCAGAATATGCCAAGGAGGTCTTTGACTATCTGAAGTGCAGAGAGGTCAGCTTTCGCTCAAATGTTGAATTGCAGGGGGGAGGGGGGGGCGGGATTGGGATTAGTTGATTGATCAATCCTGTTATTTTGTGGTAGGGATGTGCCTGACAGGCCAAAATTATTTTTGAATAGTCTATGGCTATTGAGAGAGAATATTTAGCTGATTTTGATTTAGTACCTCATAGCTTGCTAGTTTGGACTTTACACTGGTCCTACAACTTACTATTATCACACATTTTTGTGGCTTATTACTGTTGAACAAACTAATGGCTTCCTGGATGGATGACGTCAAGTTTCAACAACTGGCGGCACTCAATTCCTCATGTAGTCAGCGCTTTACTTGGTGGTGAACATAGAGTTTGACGCTGATCATGTAGGAACCGCTTTATGGTTTGTGACTGCAGAATTTCAGTCAATTTCTTTGCTTTTAAATCCAAGTGCAATGTCCTTTTAGTCTTGTGGTACGATAACTTGGTGCCGTACTATTTGCATTTTACTTCTTTGTCATTAATGTTCTCGAAGAATTCCCACATGGAACTTTTTCCTTGCCATAATTGAATGTTAGCTGCATGCACCGCATGTGTTGCGCAGTAGGCTATTTCACTCTGAAGTAGCTCAGGCCATTTCATTAGCCACCAGATAGCATGGTGAACTGTATACTGATTAAATAAACTTCAATACAAGGACCTGTCTGTTCAATTGAAAGGACGTTCTACCTTAGAGACTTAAGTCATAATGCAAAGGACATCTGTCCCAACTCAAAGGATTCAAAGGATTCCACCTTGATTTTTGGCAGTGAGAAGGGATGATTCATACAATAACCCTTCCTTTGCCTTGCTTGTCCAGGAGAAATTTGTCCTGCAGGATTACATGCACACACAACCTGACCTGAATAAGGACATGAGGGGTATTCTGGTGGACTGGATGGTTGAGGTCCAGGTGAGTGAAAGGAATCATGGTGACGCTGGTTTGTTTCATTCTCCGTCCCTACCTTAGTTGTCAGGTTGGCCACGGCTGCTTAGTCCTCACATCGTGCTCCCCCCTGCTTCACACACAGGAGAACTTCGAGCTGAACCATGAGACGCTGTATCTAGCTGTGAAGCTGACTGACCACTACCTGTCCTCCATTGTGGCCCTCAGGGAGTCTCTGCAGCTTATTGGTTCTACATCCATGCTCATTGCATCCAAGTTTGAGGTAAGAGACTAATGGCAAAGGGTCTTCTCTTGTGAAAGCCAGAATTTGAGGGGGGGGGGGTGGTTATGGCCAGCCCAACACCAAACCCTGTGCTTATTATTTTATTTGTATTTTTCCATAAAAGATGTTGCTTGTTCTAAGCGGTTTAATTTCTCCTTGAGCTGCTAAATGTTTTAACCCATTTGTTGGGTTTCTCTCAACCTTGATGTTCTCACCTTCGCTCACTAGGAGCGCAGTCCCCCCTGCATTGACGACTTCCTGTACATCTGTGATGATGCCTACAAGCGCGAGGAAATGATCGCCATGGAGGTCAACATTCTGCAGACGCTGAAGTTCGACATTAGCATCCCAGTACCATACCTCTTCCTCCGTAGATACGCCAAGGTGAGCGCTGCTGCTTGAACTGAACTTTTGTAATCAATCAATGTACATTATTGGCTTTATTTAATTTTATACACTTTGTTTTTGCCATAGAAATTGCAGCACTTTTTATACATAGCCCCTCTATTTAAGGGCACCGAAAGGTTTGGGACATATTAATATAAATGAAAGTGCTTACTCGCATATCCTTTTAATGCAATGCCTGATTGAAATCTGTGACCCAGAGACATCACCAGATGCTTACTGTCTTCTCTAGACATGCTCTGCCAGGGCTGTGCTGTCAGTACAACATCTTCAGCTCCTGCTTGTTTAAAGGGCTAATTGCCTTATGTTTTCTTGTCAGCCTATGAAACGCGTGTTCATTTTGGATTTTTTCAGTCAAGAATTTTTTCAGTTTTCACTATGAAATACTTGCTTAAGCAGTAGGCTTGGTCTATGGTATAGGGTCTCATTGTCTTGCTGTAGGTTGAAGCGCTGTCAAATTTGTTGAACTTGAGCAGGCAAGATGTGTTAGAATGACATTTCAAATTTTGATCTTGTACTAATAATTGTTTACATGGGAGTTTTTTTTTTTTTAAATTAACACATGAGAGGCATGCGTGTTTATGCAAGGCTCAAGCTGAGGTAGGCTAACGATCAGTGGCGGCTGGTGGCCATATACCTGGGTGGGGCGCCATACACACCATACAATCTACAACTGGCCAACAGATTTAATATTACACAACAAAACATAGATGTAAATAAACAGACACAAGGAATCACAAACCATCGCAAATTGTTCTCACAAAGACCAGACACTGCAAAACCTATTCCCTCAAATTAGGAAGTTAATTTAATTGTTAGATTATACCATGGTCTGGGTAAATAATTTGTGAACTGGCATTTGATATAACTGTGAATGGTTTTGTGTACATGTGAATGGTTTTGTGTATAATGTTAAGTACATTAACATTATATCAAGATATTAGTCAGCTCTCTTAATGCTAGTTTTCTAATGTTATGTGACGTCCTGAAATGGTTGTTTGTAAACGAACAACTCTCAATTATCTATAATCTTTCCCTATATTGACTATATTGACAGCACAAAATGGAGAAGCTGGCTATGTTGGCAAAATTGTGTGATTCTGGCATTTCAACTTTTCCAAAACTGCCAATAGGCAGTTGCAACACTGGTGTATTAAGTGCTTTCATTTATATGTGGTGAAACCAAAATGTGTTTAAAAGGAAGAAAAGGCCTTTGTGCCAAACATTATGGAGCTCACTTTGTTTTGCATGGAATACGTATAACACACAGGCACACATACACAAAGGTCTTCAGATTAGGCCAGGGTGACTGGACTGAAATTAGAATCAGTATGAGACACTGGGAAATGCTTGGATTAGCAGTCATGATGCATCACTTTAGACCATTAGCAGTGCCTGAACAAAGAACTCCACATTCATCTTTGACATTGTGTCCTCTTGGAAAGCAAGAGCATCTTTTACAGAAGCCAACAATCAGCTAGCCAAGCCGCCTCCACTGGATCTTTTCTTTTCTTTTTTGTGGTAACTTCAGTATTGTCTTAAATCTGTATTTGGGTATTTGAGCAATTTACGCTTAAAATGCATTATGTCTCACCCCCCCGAATGAGCATGTATATGGTTAAAAAAACGTATTTTTACAAACGTTATTTGCATTTTCTACACATTTTGCAGTGTTAAGTGATTCATGTCATCTACACATTTTCTTTTTTTCTTTTTTTTCTTTTTTTTAAGTGCTTGGCTGTATTACAGATCAGGTTTTTGTGATAATCAAACGGCTGCTCTGATCTAATAGCGGTTAAGTGGTTTATGTACCCTGAGCTGAACCTTTTCAACTCAGAATACCGTATCTGCAGGTAAAACTCTTAAATGCTATTTTTAATTAGCTGGCGAAGGTATAAAAGTTTGGAAGCTTTGAAACATGTCACTAAGCAAGTAGTTTTTGGTCCCCTGTTTGGGGTGGTCATTTACCTGAGGTCCTTCTCCCCAGTGTGTCCGTGCTAACATGGAGACTCTCACGCTGGCGCGGTATGCGTGTGAGCTGAGCTTGCTGGAGGTGGAGCTGGTGCCCGAGCGAGCTTCCTGCCTGGCCAGCGCCTGCCTGCTGCTGGCTCTCACCATGAAGAGTCTGGGAGGATGGGTAAGGAAGAGCCTGCCTGACACCACTCTTGTTTCTCCCTCTGGGATGTATGCCAGTTAACCCTCACGGGATCCCACATGTGCTGCTGTAAAGCTGGGCTGAGAACTGCACTGATTCAGTCTGCCCCCCCCCCCCCCCCCCAGACACCCATTCTGGAGTTCCACACAGGATACACTCTTTCAGAGTTGGGCCCTTTAGTGAGGAAACTCCACTCCATTGTGGCCTGCCCCTCTGATGACAAGCTGAAAGCTGTGAGAAGCAAGTACTCCCACAAGTAAGGACCCAAACTCCCCTGCTTTTGATAACTATTTGTTGTTGAGCTAATAAGATTAGTGTACGTGCAGTCTTCAACAGGGCCTTTTTCTTTATTTGTTTAACTTGAAGCAACCAACTAACTTGATGTACTCTCTGAGAGTTACTGCATGTTACTGTCTGTAACAAAGGGCATCTGTTCTCTCCCTACAGTGTCTTCTTTGAAGTGGCAAAAATTCCTGTTGTGGATATTCAGAAACTAGAGGAAGCCTTAAAGTGAACCAAAATGTATATTGGGGAAAAAAAAAAAGAAAAAAAAAACTGAATAGATTAGTTGGAAAGACATTGTAAATATTTATCCTGTTATACCACTTGTTTTATATATTAAGAAAATTTTGTAATTAGATAATGGCTTTGTGTTCAAAATTTTATACATATAATTTTATAGCATTTGTACTATGCTCATTGTATAATTCTGGTAAAATAATTAAATTAAAATATAGGTCACGCTTGCAAGAAAAGCAGTATTTCCATGAAACCAGAATGTGGAATTAAATTTTTTCAATTCCAGTTTTTGTGTGGCCATCTGCCATTATAAGCGGGTCGAATCATTGAAGTGTGTCTTGTTCTTGTCTGTCCATATAAATGTAAGTAAATATTTTACAGTTTATCATGTCACTGTCGCTTGGTCCAATAACCTTTGAATAATGGACAACTGTTTGCTATTTTTAAATGGCTTTGAGTGTTTTGTAAATAAAGATGGTTCTGCCCTCATTCAAATTAACATGTGAGTTTTTTCCAAATAGTTGCAGGAAGAGCTGCAATGCAATGTTTTAGCCAGTAGAGGGCAGTTGCCCTCCGTAAGCAGAAAATAGACTGAAGCAATGAAAAAAATAAAATAGAGCTAAGGCAGGGAAAAATGCATGCAAATGGTCAGCTTATTGACTGCATAAGCAATTACAGAACTCGAATACAATTTTTTCTTTTGAACACTTGACATTTTGCTTACAAATCTTGTCATTACTCTATTTTAATGCCCCAGAATAACTCCATAGATGTGTATTAGGCTAACAAAATAAGGTGTCAAACTCCAGTCCTGGAGGGCTGCAGTGTCTGCTGGTTTTGGGTGTGTTTCAGCACAAGAGATACATTTCAAAGTGTTTCATTGGCTAAAGAGTCCACACCTTGTTCTCAAGGCCTTAATTGGCTGCTGATTGAAAGGAAACCACAAATACCTGCAGACACTGCAGCCCTCCAGGACTACAATGTGTAGCGTTAATGAATGACTCAATCACCCTGAAACACCCGCCTGGAGTGGCTGGAGACGGGCAGCACTGGTGTTTCTGAAGATCTTATCAGCTAATACAGTATGGCCTGAATGACTGGTAGTTTTTGTGTGGGTGCTGCAAGTTCCTCAGTCTGAATAAGTCAGTCTCACTCTGATTAATGATGCAATCACTTCCTGTGGTATAATCGGCCTAAATACTTGATCGTTTAGTTTCGACCCTGTTATGTGGAATCATTTGTATTACTTATGGTGGTGGGCTATGAAAAGTAAATAGCTTCCTTTGCAGACAGTTTTAGGTCAGGTCAGTACATTACAACTAACGAAATCGCTTGTGGGCCGGCAAAACTCGGCTTTGGCAGGACTAGGACGCAAACCCCGGTCCTCGATGTGCAACTGCAGCAAGGTCTGATGCTTTAGCCTTGTGCCACCGCAGTACAAACGGATTAAAAAATAAATAAATTTAAAAAATATTTGCCATATTTTCAAATCCAGTAATACTAACTTTGTCCACTAGACTTGCTGCAATGCCTTGTTCAATATCTGTTTTCCAAAATTACATTTACATTTACATTTTAGTCATTTGGCAGACGCTTTTAATCCAAAGCGACTTACAAGTGCATAGGTTCTACCACAAGTCAAAGCATGAACAAAAGAAAAATGACAATGAATTTTAAGGGCCAAGGATGTTATGTTGAACGCTGCCTGTCTATTAGTTAACCCTTTGAAGTAACATGATGCGATTTGCGTTTAAAGAGGGCTCCTTAATATTTGGGCCCCATTGGAGTGGGAAATTATGTCCCCAGCCACATTACAATGTGATGCATTTCCTTGCATTTATTTTTCATATACAGTGAACTCCAGTAAAGTAGAACAGTAACTCCATAAACTTGTAAGGATTTCATGGGTCTTGCGCCCATTTTACACCACATGGAGCACAGCTTAGCATGTATACAGCACGTATAGACACAGCACTGCAAGCAGCACCACATTTTACACTGACTCCGATTCCAGTCCTGTGTGGTACATGCATAGTTTCTGTAGCCTATATACACCAAAGTAATTGTGTGGCTTTTCCACGTCCGTTTTGAACAGAAAATCAAACAATAACACAGAACAACTGTTAGCGTTTAACATTTTAATGTTCCCAAAAAACAGCATGTGCCGCAGTAGCTGTGAAGCTTATGGTACTCAGAAGCTAGTTACCGCTTCTTGCCTGCTGCTATGTTACTAATAATTGCTACAAGGAAACAGCTGGAATTGGGAACAAAGGAAGAGTAATAGTCAAATATTTTAACAAATAGTTGCTGTCACAATGTAGGCCTATTCTACGTTCTTAATGACAAGAATAAGAACATACAGACTGATGAACATTCAGAAATGTCCTTCGGTATTGTCTTCAAAAAAACGTTTTTTTTAAGTGGAATAATGTAACCGATAAGCATTTAGTTTCATTAAACCTGAGAATTAGGAACATCAGATAAGTAAACAGCCTGAGGCGGGCAACGGTTATTCATATGCTACAGTTCAGCCTTCTACATTTCCAGTGTACTGTGAAGTGGCGGCTAGTGGCCATTTACCTGGGTGGGGCGCCATGAATACACGCGCGCACACAGACACACACCAGTACTCACCCCCAACCTCTAATGACAAAGGAAAGACAAAGCAATGCTAATGTAACCCACTCTTTGGTAAGTACACCTTGCCTCTAGCTATGGTATAGACAGCTAGAACCATAATGTATGTACACCGTGTAGTACACGGAGTGTACAGCGACAACACATGTAAGTTTAAATTAAATTAATTTTGTTTAGTAACACATGAAAATTACAATGACATTAGGCGGCTTTCTGAATGACAAAATCAAAGAAATAAAAATTAGGGCACTTAAAAGAAAATAGTCTTTTCTCTTTCTTTCAGGTGAATGTGTGTGTGGCAACTGACACCGCCTACCACTAGGTGGATCAATAAGTTCAGTTGACCTGGTTCTAAATAAGATCAACTGCGAGGCTTGCCATCGACATTAACTGGAATCAGTGGACTCTTCTTCGAAACGATTTTCCCAGGCGCACTCTGTCTATAAGACCTGACCTGTATTTACAAATAAGGTTTATATTTTTGTGTTGTACAACAATTTAAACTACAGAATAAAACTTAACATCAAGTAATTACTTAATGATAACGTGTAGGCCTTTAATTATTTTCAATTTCAATAGAATATCTGTACTACACTTACTGTAATACCAGGCTTACTTTGTGTCACCTGTGCCTGATCCAAATTCTCGAACAAACAACGCAGCAGTCTGCTGCAATCCCTGTCCATACCCATGGCCCATGGTCCCACATCGCTATGGACTTTGTTGCTGGTCTCCCTTACTCTGATGGTAACACTGTTGTTCTCACCACTTCTTTCCCCAACCCAAACTACCCACGTGTTCCGCCTTCATGGCCTTCCGCGAGAAGTGGTCTCGGATTGAGGCCCAGAGTTCTACAGTAGGTTCTGAAGAGCCTTGTGTGCCCTCATCGGGGCTTCCCCGAACCAGAACTGTGGAAGGGTCTGTGCTGCCTCGCTGAGAAGACGTCTGCATTCTGGTCTCAAGCTCTTTTGTCGGTGGAATACGGCCACAACTCTCTCCCGGACTCACCTTTTCACTGCTGACTGGGTTACCAGTCCCCTCTATTCCCTGAGGAGGAGAAGGAAGTCATGGTCCCTGTCACACCACACCTGAAAAGCTGCCCGAACCACCCTGTTGCGCTACGTCTAGGGGATGAGGAGCCGAGCCGACCGCTATAGACATCCTGCCCCTTGCTATGCAGTTTGTCAGCAGATTTGGCTATCTGCTAAGGACATTCCCCTCCAGAACACCTCCTGCAAACTTGCCCTGAGATTTATAGGCCCTTCACCATCTCCTGTGTCATCAGCGCCTCTGTTTGTTCATCCGTGCTCCTGTTTGGTGGCTATTGACCTTTGACAGTCGGCTCATGTTAGATGCAGTCATAAAACTGTCTCAAGGAAACCGTGGTTTACAAAGTGAAAAGAATCAGGGCAGAGCTTAATTGTAATTGAATGTTAAATTAGCATTTCTACTTTTACACATTTTAATATTTTATACAGACTTTGTTTTATCGTGACTGGACAGTGACTTCTGCCATTTCTGGTTCACAGAGCCAATATACAGCAGATTTCTGTGAGGTCTGTCCAACTCCCAGTTTGAAATCTAATGAATTGATCCAGGTATTTAATACACATTTGTTTATTTTGGCTGATTTAGAACTTCCAGTTAAGCTTGAGATTTGCAGCCTTGTGTATTTTATATAACATGTGAATAGATGGCTAATGTATCTGTATGCCACAGCTCATCAAACTCCAGACTGACTGCCACAACCTTTCAGGCCTCACTGACAATCCTGAATGTACATATGATTCAGAAAAAGATAAATCTGATTGGGACATTATTATAATGATTATAATTATATATTATAATTCCTGCCAACTACAATAGCTATTGTGTTCTGTAAATAAAAATCTGTGTCTGTTATGTCACCATCTATGTCATGTGTTGGCCTACACGATAAAACCGGTAATCCTCATTTACTCCTGTAACTTTTTCAGTGAATTTAAAAATAAATATTTGCCTTTTATTTTCATTTTTATGTAATGCTTTCGCAACACTCAATATTTCCTGTCTTGCTAAAGAAGCCTTGTGGAGCTAAATTTGAGTCCTTTGAATCCTTAAATATATTCAGGGATTGTTCATGCTCAGCATGCAGCGTGATACCCCCGATGGTACTCCTAGCCTTGAATAAGGTAGATTACTTCTGGAAAGACAATTCTAGATAATCCATTGCTTTCATTCGATTGCCAGTAAAGATGTTAAGAATATTCTAATCACACACTTGTGCACTTACACCTTAAATGGTCATTTATATTTCCCTAAGCTTCAACAGTGGTCGTGTAACTCTTCTTCTGCTCTACATGATGCCTCTAAAGCACATTTTGTTAAGTTCTGGGGACCAATAGACAAGCTAATATACATAAAAAGATATATATATTTATTATTTTATTTTTTTTGTATATATTGTGTACAGGTGACACATCTGTTGAAAGAAATTAATGCATGGATACATGTATGACTTTATAATTAGATATTTACATATACACATATTCCATTATACCTTAATATTCACCTTGATACAAGTAAAAAATATTAAGCCATATAGGGGAAATTCCACAGTAATGTAAACCTGAGCATGAAAAAAAAAAAACTTACTTCCCAATTAAACTCACTAATTTATTTGTCCCATTACCATTGAAATCAATGCTATTTGGTGGCCATCTAGAAAACATTAAGAACCATTCCTGATGACAACAAATGTTTTATGATAAAATGTGATTAAAAATGTCAAACAATGTGCATTTCATTATTATTATTTATTTATTTATTTCAGATTTTTCCCTTTTTTCTCCCAATTTGGTAGCCAATTGTACCTCGTCTGATTCAATTGGAGGTAGTCGTATTAGATGTACCGCCCGTACCCCGTCCCTCGGCGGCCCGAATGAGAGCGACACGCCTTCTTCAAGCCGTCTCGTCTCGTGCCCGTTGCCGTGATTCCGAGGCGCCCAAGGTGCTTATTGTGCGGCGATCTAATAACCCTGCCAAGTCCCTCCCTCTGGAGCAGCGAGCCAATTACTGCTGCCCCACGTGAGCCGGCCAAAACAATGTGCATTTCAGACATGTCACATCCATAACACAATGGTGTCACATCCATAACACTGGTATCTCCTCTTACTTTCAGCATTTAACTTTAAAATTCACTGTTTCACTGTTTCACTATTCTTGTCATTCACAGAATTTTTAGAAAGTGTATAATCTCTCCGAAATACCTGTCTTTTTGCGTCACATCCATAACGCAAGTTATTTGTCAAATCTTTACTGGCTTAACAATATTTTTCAAAAATGTACTAAAAGGACATCTCCTCCTTATGCTGGCTACTCCTTATCCTAGGTTGGCAACACACTCTCCTAGGCTGGCAACTGACTTGGACTACTGATTTACGGTGATGCTAACGATAAACAAGGGGATAAACATATAGAGCAGGCTCCAGAATTATAGGCAAATTAAGAAAAAGGCTGTATTTTGTAAACCACACAAATAATAAACATTGGAAAACGAAAATGATAGGTGTCAAAATTATTGGCACCCAAAGTAATTATTGTAAATTAAATCAAACAAAAGTGAAATTGGCAATACCATTTTACTTAATATAGCTCAGTCTAAAGGAACTAATATTGTTATTACATGTTACTTAGCTGATGCTTTTATCCAGAACGTTGTGGGGTTCAGGGCCTTGCTCAAGGGCCCACCAGATGTGCAGATCTTGTTGTGGCAACAGCTGGGATTGAACCACCAACTTTGTGGGTCCCAGTCAAAATTAAACCATGCACCTGGAGTTTGGCATACATCATTGGAATTATGACTGGAAGAGAATGCTGTAGTCAGATGAGACCAAAATGGAATTGATTGGTTAATTTTGTGAAGATTAAGGAGATAAGATAAGGCGATTGAGAGAAGATATGAATGAGGAGTGAGGCAGACAAGGTTTTTAACACGAAAGAACAATCGTTGTGATGAATCAGGAGGTGAGGGAGAAATGCGCAGAACAGACAGAGAGTCAGGGAAATTCACTGCGGTATTAAGATTTAATGAGAAAGCAGAGGAATATATGAAGACAATTCTGACAACAGCCTTGGTTTAGAGTATCGGATAGATTTTATATGTAAGAGTCCTTAATCTTGGCAATTAAATGATGTGAAGATGAGGCTCAACATGAGAAAGCACTGAATAGGGAAGAGATAGGGAAACTCAAGGTTATACGCTCAGGGAGGCTGGGTGCACACAAGTATAGAGGATGTAAAGGAATAATTAGTAGAATACTAACATGTTTGAGTATGGAAGAGATGAAGAAGAATCTTAAAGAAGGGAAATAGATGTGAAACAAGGACTTTCAATAGATGTGTCCGCGATAATGACACTGATTACACGCCAATTCGATATCTCCCATTGAGTCCAAACATTCACATTCCAGCTGTCTGTGTTATTATATATTATATTATTATATTATTATTATTATTATATATTAGTTGTTAATTGAATTCACTCAACTCTAGGCCTAAAGATAAAAAATCAGTATGCGTTTTCACAGTCTCATGTTACCTAGTGATTTGAAGTCTCATGTTACCTAGCGGGATGACAACAGTATATATTTTTCAACATGCAGAGGTAGCTAATGTTAGCTAGCTTAGGTATTTGCCTACTGCCTAACCTACTAAGCTAATGTTACCCGGTTTAACTGAAAAAGCTATAGCTACGCAAGTAATGGAATCCAAACTAGAAAACTATATTCAATTATTTCTCAGATAAAACCTAATAAACAAGCAAGCTCAGGCTTGCTACACCAAACTCAATAGCTAGGAAATGTTTCCACTTTTATTTGTTAACCAAGAAAAAACTGCCAGCTTTTCATAAAGAGAAGCATTCTGTATTTGCTGTGTTAAAATGAAAAGACTGCTATGTAATTTTAACTAAGACTGCAATCTCCACTGTTTCTTGCTTGCTCCTAGCTAGCATGGACTTGAAGTGTAAGCCAACTCAGTATCGCAGTTTGCTTTGCCATCTTGTTATAGCTGTTCGTATCTTCATACATACAGTGTAAGCCATCTCATGCATGAACATTTTAACAAGGTATATCAGTCACTCAGTAATAGAAAACACAATTGTGTAGGATCAAACTACCATATCATTATACTGGGGCATGTTTCCAAACTTGGTTTCCCAGCCGATCACTTGTCTAACACTATGGTACACATCAGAGACAAACCAAAATGAGGTGCTTGACTGTATGCTCACTGTTTATGGAAAATAACAGGCTGAAATATCGAGGGCAACATGGCTGTGTAAACTGGGACGACAGATATGGCATGTGTTAGCCAATGTGTAATTGTGCTTAGGTAGGCAACATTACTGATGGTTCAGTTAAGAAGATTTTTCTTTCGTGCACCTACGGTTTAATTTCATACTTTTATCACTGCAATGTAGTAGAGGCCTATATTGCAGTCCTGTTGCTCATCCGGTAGCGATTTTGCGACATTGCCATGGTTATGGATTCAATTTCCACTGGTGCCAGCCATAGTGAGAAATCTATGCACTCATGCTATTGTAAGGTGCTTTGGATAAACTAATTCACCAATGGCCTGGAAAGGTTGCCACCCGGAGACTCCGTAGTTCTGCTGGGCGACTTCAATGCTCACGTGGGCAATGACGGAGAAACCTGGAAGGGGGTGATTGGGAGGAATGGCCTGCCTGATCTTAACCCAAGCGGTGTCTTGTTATTGGACTTCTGTGCTGGTCATGGATTGTCGATAACAAACACCATGTTCGAGCATAGGGTAGCTCATAAGTGTACTTGGCACCAGAGCACCTTAGGCCAAAGATCTATGATCAACTTTGTGGTCGTATCATCAGACCTGCGGCCGTATGTCTTGGACACTCGGGGGAAGAGAGGAGCAGAGCTGTCAACTGATCACCACCTCGTGGTGAGTTGGATTTGGCTGGCCCGAAGGTCCCCTGCAGCAGCAGACACGTACCGGGTGGCCAGAAGGGCTGCGGCTTCGGGGAGGCTATGGAAAAGGACTTTCGGTTGACCTCGAGGAAGTTCTGGCAAACCATCTGATGACTCAGAAAGGGCTTGTCTCAGGCAGTTTTCAGCAGGGGAGGAGAACTACTGACCCGGACTGGGGATGTTGTCGGGCGGTGGAAAGAGCACTTCGAGGAGCTCCTGAACCCGAACAACACGTCCTCTGTAGAAGAGGCAGAGCCCGAAGACTCGGGGGAATCTGCATCTATATCCCTGGCGGAAGTTGCTGAGGTAGTCAAAAAGCTCCTCAGTGGCAAGTCGCCAGGTGTGGATGAGATTTGCCTGAGATGCTGAAGGCTCTGGACATTGTTGGGCTGTCTTGGCTGACACACCTCTTCAGTGTCGCGTGGATGTCGGGGACAGTACCTGCAGAGTGGCAGACCGGGGTGGTGGTCCCCATTTTCAAGAAGGGGGACCGGAGGGTGTGCTCCAATTATCGGGGTATCACACTCCTCAGCCTCCCCGGGAAAGCATACTCTAGGGTGCTGGAAAGGAGGCTTTGACCGATGGTCGAACCTCGGATTCAGGAGGAGCAATGTGGCTTCCGTCCTGGCCGTGGAACAGTGGACCAGCTCATTACCTTGGAACAGTGGAACAGTGGACCATTTACATTTTTACATTTACATTTTAGTCATTTGGCAGACGCTTTTAATCCAAAGCGACTTACAAGTGCATAGGTTCTACCATAAGTCAAAGCATCACATCCAGAAACTAGCAAAATACACATGAAATGCTGTTCTAAACACAGTTGTCATCATAAGTGCATATTTATTTTATTTTATTTTTATTTTTTTTGCGGGGGGGGGGGGGGGGTTAGACAAGGATAGGGATATCAGAAAGGAGGGGCAGGGGAAATCAGGAGGGAGGACTAAGGTAGAGTTTGAAAAGGTGGGTTTTGAGTCTGCGTCGAAATAGGGGGAGGGATTCTGCTGTTCTGACAGTGGTAGGCAAGTCATTCCACCACTGAGGAACCAGAACGGAAAACCGGCGTGAACGTGCAGCTCGACCGCCAGGTGCACGTAGAGAGGGAACCGTAAGGCGACCAGAGCTGGCAGACCGGAGTGGTCTAGCTGGGGAGTAGGGAGTGATCAGGGATTGTATGTAAGGTGGGGCAGTCCCCTTAGCAGCCTGAAATGCCAACACTAGGGCCTTGAAACGGATGCGTGCGGCAATAGGAAGCCAGTGGAGGCCAATGAGAAGCGGGGTGACATGAGCCGACCTGGGCTGACTGGTGATCAGGCGGGCTGCAGCATTCTGGACCAGCTGGAGGGGCTTGATGGCACACGCTGGGAGACCGGCTAGGAGGGAGTTGCAGTAATCCAGGCAGGAAATGACGAGCGCCTGGACTAGGAGCTGGGTGGCTTTCTCAGTCAGGAGATGACGGATACGGCGTATATTATACAGAAAGAACCTGCAGGTTCTGGCAGTGGAGGATACTTGCGGAGCCAGGGTGAGGCAGTTATCAAGAGTCACCCCAAGATTCTTTGCCGTACGGGAGGAGGAAACTACAAAGTCCTCAACAGTCAATGAGAGGTGAGATGAAGAAAAGCTCAGTTTTGGCAAGGTTGAGCTTCAGGTGATGGGAAGTCATCCACGCAGAGATATCAGCCAAGCAGGCAGAGATCCGTGTGGTGATTTGGGTGTCGGGGGGGAAGGAAATAAAGAGTTGGGTGTCATCAGCGTAGGAATGATAAGAAAAGCCGTGGGAAGAGATAACAGAACCAAGAGACATGGTGTATAGCGAGAAGAGGAGAGGCCCAAGAACCGAGCCCTGCGGGACTCCAGTTCGTAGGGGGTGAGGGTCAGAGACTGAGCCCCTCCAAGTCACCTGGTAGGAGCGACCAGAGAGGTAGGAGGAAAACCAAGCGAGTGCAGAACCTGTGACCAGTGACCAGCGAGGTTGCTGGCGGGGTCATGGGAGTTTGCCCATCCAGTCCACATGTGTTTTGTGGACTTGGAGAAGGCTTTCGACCGTATCCCCCGGGGAACCCTGTGGGGGGTACTGCAGGAGTATGGGGTACCGGGGCCGTTGTTACGAGCCATCCGGTCCCTGTATAACCAAAGTGAGAGCTGTGTCCGCATCCTCAGCACAAAGTCAAGCACATTTCCAGTGGGTGTTGGACTCCGCCAAGGTTGCCCCTTGTCACAGGTCCTGTTTGTGATATTCATGGACAGGATCTCAAGGCGCAGCCGAGGTGAGGAGAGTGTCCAGTTTGGTGACCTCAGAATTGTGTCTCTGCTTTTTGCGGATGACGTGGTTCTGCTGGCTTCATCGGGCCGTGACCTTCAGCACGCACTGGAGCGGTTTGCAGCCGAGTGTGAAGCGGCCGGGATGAGAGTCAGCACCTCCAAGTCCGAGGCTATGGTTCTCTGCCAGAAAACGGTGGATTGCTCCCTCCGGGTTGGGAACGAGTCATTGCCCCAAGTGAAGGAGTTCAAGTATCTTGTTCACGAGTGAGGGTAGAAGGGAGCGTGAGATCGACAGGCGGATCGGTGCAGCGTCAGCAGTAATGTGGGCGTTGCACCGGACCATCGTGGTGAAGCTGGAGCTGGAGTTGAACCAGAAGGCAATGCTTTTGATTTACCGGTCGATCTACGTCCCAACCCTCACCTATGGTCACAAGCTTTGGGTAGTGACCAAAAGAACGAGATTGCGTTCTGGGGAGAGGGATGCCTGGAATACCCAGCTTAGCCTACTGCCACCGCGACCCGACTCTGGATAAGTGGGTGACAATGGATGGATGGATGGATGGATAGACCAAACGGCATATTCAAAATTGCATATTTTCAAATGAAATGCTGGAGCATGAGTTATTAATAGGTATTAGACTTTTTTTTTGCCCTCCCATTCAATATTACCACCAGCCACCACTGACTATAATCCTTGTGAAAGTTTGAATCTGAATAGTTTGCAAAAACAATAGAGGATAAAACAGACAGGTTATAGATTAGCTAATAGATAATTGGGACGTGGTATGCTTAAATAATGGTAAAGGAACCATTATTATCAGTATCAGTATTAGATATAGCATTAGTATCCACTGCTCTGGCAGGAGTTAGTGATTTGGAAGTGTGTAAAAAAACAATAGGCAGTGACCATTATCCAGCAGTATTCAAATGTTGGGTTAGAGGGAGAATTGGAATGGGGTTAGTGTCGTAAAAAGTACCAAAATAAACCTGCCGACTGAAAAACTTGCATTAAACGAAGGGGGAAAGCAAGCCAAGCTTGGCACAGGTTCTTCTACATTTTCTTTGCTACAAAATATTTCTGGGCCATGTGTGAAAAAACAACAATGCATCGGCAAAGAATTAACAGATTTCAGTTTCCTGGATCTTTAAGGATATCTGTTCTGCCCCAGTCCTTAATAATGTGCTGTCCCTGCAGCAGGTTATACTATTACTGTATCAAGATATAAATTTAAATTATTTCTCATATGCTGGTCTGTTTGACTGCAGCAGGCATGGATTGCATTCTAATGCTGAGATCAATACAGAACTCATCTTTGGAGCTTAACCTGTGGAGATATTTTCAGGTTTCAAAGAGAGGTTTCAAAATGTCCTCTAACATGAAATGTTTTCTGTCTTTATGTCAGTTGGATCAATCCGATCGCATGGAGACCAAATGCTTTGACTAAACATGCATAAATGAACTACAATATGTACCCATCTCTAGCAATGGGACATCATCATTTCTTACACCTGTGACCCATTCAAACAGGTCTGGACTTTCACTCATTTTTGCAAGAATGTGCCCTGAAGGTATTTCCATTGAAATATCTGAATTCAAGTAATTAATGTAAAAATGAACATAAATCTATTCCAGAACAAAGAATGTTGGATCATATTTTATGTGCTAATGTACAACAAAATTAAAAGAAAACTAAAATCAGTAAAGTGGAAGAGATACATTCAAATAAAGGATGGGGCATTCTGTTAAAAATCAATCACTTTCTGACCTGACACTTTTAGATCCAAACATGTTAACTATAATGACAGTATTAGAATGTGATTTGATTAACCAGAATGACCAACCATTCAGGAGACAGGGAACTTTTCAGCTTCGCTTGCAGCTCACACGAACACAGCGCTCTCGTACACGGCTCTCTCTGGTACGGTGATTCCCCGGTCTCAGGCACCTACTGTGAACAAAAGCACACATTTAACATTGTGGACTAATTTGAAACATAGTCCAGGTGTGTGCCTACTTAACCTGTAGGCATGGTCCCCGGATTGTCCTGCTTCCTTTCTGTAAACCGTGCCCTTGCCACATCAGGTTGTCAATAATTTCAGTACTTTTGGTCCAAAATATACAATACATATTTTTGTCCTTAATCCACTGCAACAGGTAGAACATACTGTCTAAGTCCAAATGAGATGAGCAAAGTATCATTAGCCCTTGACCAGTGGCTTCAAAATAAAAAGTATCTCCATACCTTCATATGGCTTTCGTCCACACACGTTTTACTGGCTTGCGCTTCCTTATAATGCAATTAAAATTTTATTTTCTGTTTTTTAATCATGTTATAATAAACAAATGGGAAAACAATGTTTTTTCTTCTTTTCCCTCGCACCATGAAGACATTTCATTGTTCCAGACCCTGGTGCTTTCTTATGCTCTCAGTAGCCCTGACCAACATTATCTGGCCCCTTAAAATTCATACCTCACACACTCAACCGGTACTTGACTGCTATGATTGCTCCCTGCAGTATCCCCATGTTGAGGGCCTTCACACGATCATCTGTGACTCAGAGTTTAAATGAGCCCCTTTCAAGATCTGGCTTTCCATTTCCATCTGAATTCTCACCTCTCTACCTGTGACTGCCCAAGCCTGCTTCTGTCCTGAACCTCTAAACACAGAGGGAACCTTTTGAGTAATTGCTGTGCTTTAAGTACGTACACGCTTTGATTAAAGTGTTTTTGTGATTTCTTTTTTACTTTTATTAGGTAATTTTGTAAATATTGTTTTACAGTGTAATTTGTACGTTTCACTGTTCTCTGAAGCTGGGTTTACACATGATTGATATATTGAGTTTAAATAACTTAAAGTTCAGGAGCGGTTAGTTTATGAGCACTGTGCAGGGTGGCACATGAAATCCAAATGGACATTAAGCAACATGACCCTAGTCACCTTTGAAGAAGCAATACTTTATTCATCATGCCCATGTACATCACTGATTAAACAGAAAGGTAATTTGCACTCACTAGCAAGCACAGTGCCATGGGAGGGCACGGGGGTAATGTATAAAACATTCACAAATAAGTGATGGAAACAAAAACACAGCATATTTTCACAATCTCGGTCAGATAAAATATGTTATTTTCTCTTTATATGGTTATTATTTTTAATTTTCTGTAGCAAAAATACTTAACAGTTCATAAAGCATCACAAAATGCAAAAGAAGAAACTGACCTGCAGCTCAAAAATATACAACCTATCCAACCTCACCCTTCGATCTGCTCAGCCTTGAAAATCTTATTTTTTCCAGATGGAGGTAACTCGTAAGATATCTTATCCAGTGAATATGGGAAGGTGGATCAATTTTGCCTCCATTTAAGGAGAATTAGTCCCTTAGCAATAAGAGTCAAAAAGGGCATCATTCTGGAGAGGGGACAAAGCTACATTCTGGGTGGTAGGCCAGTAACAGTGACCAAAGGGCAGAGATCAATATTAACAGCTAAAGCCTTCGAGAGTAAATTAAAGGTTGCCTGCCAGAATAAGAGCAGGGCAGAACCAGAACATTTGCAGTAGTAGGGCTGGTGCTTGGTAGCATCTATTCCATATAAGGTCTATATCTGGTTTTTTAAAATATATTTTAAGTTTAGTCCAATATACAGTGGGCTCCAGAATTGTTGGCAACCTTGATAAATGTGCACACAAAATGCCCCATATTTAGGAATGCCTACATACATCATTTAAACATTTAATCCAAATAAGCTCTGCTGAAACAGCGTGACAGTGCTCCTGTAAATGTTCAAATTGTACATGCAGATCAAATCAATACGGAGATGATCTGATAGTGTAATGTTGGGGGTGACGGAGAGCCAGTTGCGACTAGGAGAAAACCCCTTCAAAAAAGCGTGCACGCGAACGTGTTCGCCACTAATACTCCCAAAACACAACGGAAGTAAATACTTTCCTTCTCCCGAGACAGAGGGAGGAACAAAAACAAACCTGAAGGCGACTCAGAATAACTAAACCGAAAAGAAGCCCAAAAACTGGCTGAGGAGAAAATAAAACAACCCTTTAAAACTGGGCGAAATAACAAACCGAACTTGGTGCTTGTAAACCCTCAGTGAAGTAGTGGACTGAGGAAATCCCAAAAAGAAAATACAACCTAGCGAAAAAATGCTAGGCACAATAAAATAAAACCCACGAGACGCAGCTCGGGAATAAAAGGCAAACAAAAATACAATTACCGGGGACACCGTCCCTCTACCCACGACTCACATGAGTCTCAAATAAAAAGAACAAAGAACCTTAAAGGAAGGCGCCAGTGAACAAGAGCGAACAACTGCACGCCAACCTTACCCGTAATAGCAATCACAATACTACCAGCACAATACCGGACTCATAGAGCAAGAGTCTACCCTGTGCTTTTACCGGCTTGGTATAAGAGCGAACGGTTAATACACAAGCACTGAAAGGAAGTCAGGACTGGGCTTAAATAGTCTCCCGGGAGGTAATTCCCCTGAAGTAAATGAGGATCAGGTGTAATCAATGATCCTCAGCCCTCAGGTGGTGATCAGGGGTATTACCTCCCACCCTGACAGGACCCCCCGACTAAGGAGCGGCCCCAGACGCTCCTTCCGCCCCTCGCCTGCGAAATTCCTGGATCAACTCAGGGTCCAGAATGTTCCTTGAGGGGACCCAACATCGTTCCTCAGGGCCAAACCCCTCCCAGTCTATGAGATACTGTTTTCCCCTGCCCACACGATGCTCCGCCATGATGCGCCGCACGGTGTAGACCGGCCCCCCGTCAATAAGGCGTGGAGGTGGTGGTGGAACCTCCACAGGGGCCAACACACTAGTCAACACCGGTTTAAGGCGAGAGACGTGGAATGTAGGATGGATTCTCATAGACCGGGGCAGTTGCAGGCGTACCGTAACGGGATTGATTTTCCTGGTTATTTTGAATGGCCCTATGAAACGTGGCGCGAGCTTACGCGACTCCATCCGCAGAGGGAGATCCCGCGTGGACAGCCACACACGTTGTCCTACCCTGTAGCAGGGCGCCGACTGGCGGCGTCTGTCAGCCCACCTTTTCTGATTGGCCGCCGCCCTTATGAGAGCAGCTCGCACCTTGCCCCACGTGGCCTGGCACCGCCGAACAAAGGCCTCTGCAGATGGCACTTCGTTCCCTCTCTCCAACTCTGGGAACAATGGCGGGGGGTAACCGAATTGCGCCTCGAACGGCGAGAGCCCTGTGGAGGCGTTCAGCAGTGAATTGTGGGCATACTCTGCCCACGTGAGGTGACGACTCCATGACGTGGGGTTGTCAACCGCCAGACACCGTAGCGTGTTTTCTAGGGTCTGGTTAGTGCGTTCTGTCTGCCCGTTAGTCTCAGGGTGAAAGCCTGAGGACAGACTAGCCGAAGCCCCCAGCAGAGAACAGAACGCCCGCCAGAACCGGGATGCGAACTGAGGACCCCGATCCGATACCACATCCTGAGGCAGCCCGTGCAACCGGAACACGTGGTCAACCACCAACCGTGCGGTCTCCACTGCCGATGGCAACTTGGGCAGTGCCACAAAGTGGGCCGCCTTGGAAAACCGATCCACCACCACTAAAATGGCCGTTTTCCCCTCGGATGGTGGAAACCCCGTGATAAAATCCAGTGCGATGTGACTCCAGGGCCGCCTTGGAATAGGTAACGGACGTAACTGCTCCGCGGGAGGACTGTGGGAGCCCTTGCTGCGCGCGCAGACTGGGCACGCGACCACAAATTCGCGGACCTCCCTCTCCATCCCGGGCCACCAGAATCGCCGGGACAACAAATCTGCGGTGCGCCGAACCCCGGGATGCCCTGCTAAATGTGAGGTGTGCCCCCACTGCAGCACTTGGGACCGGACCCTCGCGGGCACAAAAAGACGGTGCGGTGGACCCCCCTCTGGATCCGGATCTTGCCGTAGTGCTCTCCACACTGCTGATTCAACCCCCCAAATGACTGGCGCCATGATCCGAACCCCATACAGAATGGGTTCCGGATTGTGTTCCCGGTCAGTTTTATCATAAATCCGGGAGAGAGAGTCTGGTTTGATATTTTTAGAACCTGGCCGGTATGTTACCGTAAATGAGAAACGCGCAAAAAATAGTGCCCAGCGGGCCTGACGGGAATTGCGCGTTTTAGCGGTCTGGATGTACTCCAGGTTCTTGTGGTCCGTCCACACTGTGAACGGATGTTCCGCCCCCTCCAGCCAGTGCCGCCACTCCTCCAAGGCTAATTTTACTGCCAGCAGTTCTCGATCCCCCACGTCGTAGTTTCTCTCAGCCTGAGACAGCGACCGAGAGAAAAACGCGCAGGGGTGCACCTTTTGATCTTGGGGAGACCGTTGTGAAAGAATGGCCCCCACCCCCAATTCAGACGCATCAACCTCCACAATAAACGGCAGAGACGGGTTCGGGGTTATAAGAATGGGTTCAGAACAGAACCGCTTCTTTAACTCCATGAACGCCGCCTCAGCCTGAGGAGTCCACACGAAATGCGTAGGGGCTTTCTTTCGGGTGAGCACAGTGATGCGACTGCTGTACTGAAATTCCGGATGAACCGGCGATAAAAATTGGCAAACCCTAGGAATCTCTGTACCTGCTTCACTGACTCCGGGGTTGGCCAATCCCTCACGGCCGCAATTTTTTTTGGATCCATCCACAATAAAACCGAGGAAAGTTACCGAATTTGCGTGAAACACGCACTTTTCTGCCTTTACAAAAAGGCGAGCCTCTAATAGGCGTGTCAGTACCTTCTTAACATGCTGAATGTGCTCCGAGAGTGTGGCGGAAAAGATCAGAATATCGTCTAAATAGACGAAAACAAATCTCTCCAGCATGTCCCGAAGCACATCATTAACGAGCGCCTGAAACACTGCGGGGGCGTTAGTGAGACCAAACGGCATAACCAGGTATTCATAATGGCCAGAGTGTGTGTTGAAGGCTGTTTTCCATTCATCGCCTTCCCGTATGCGTACCAGATTGTACGCATTACGGAGGTCTAATTTGGTGAAGACTGACGCTGTTTGCAGGCGCTCGAACGCTGAGTTCATCAATGGCAGGGGGTACCTATTCTTTACAGTGATCGCATTCAGACCTCTGTAATCGATGCAGGGCCTTAGGCTCCCGTCCTTTTTTTTGACAAAAAAGAATCCCGCCCCTGCCGGTGATGATGAAGGTCGGATGAACCCGTTGGTTAGGGCATCTTGAATGTATTCTTTCATAGCCCTGCTCTCAGGTACTGACAGCGAATAGAGCGCACCCCGGGGCGGAACTGTACCAGGATGCAACTCTATAGCACAGTCGTATGAACGGTGGGGAGGTAACACAGTAGCCCGTTGTTTACTAAAAACCTCCGCCAGGTCACTATACGACTGCGGGACATTAGATGGCAGCGGGAACGCAACAGCCCCCACCATCCGATCCTCTCTCCCACTGATAGCGATTTGTCCTAGGCTATCGAGATCCCTGTCTGTGACGTCACTACCCTCTCCCTCGTCTATGGGGGGGCTCCAGTCCCAGATTGGGTCCCACGCCAGGCTCCCTTCCGACTCCTCCTCCTCAGGTGCCCTAACCCCAGGGTTTAGGAGCTCACTAGACTCCTCCTCATCCCATTCGGAGCCTATGTCAGTATCAGTGGGAGGGGTAGGGGAATCATTCCCACGGTCGGTGTGAGCGGCGCACTGCGGACCCCACCGAGACACCGGATTACTCTGGCTACCCCAGTTCATGTGAGGCTGGTGTTTCATAAGCCAGACGTGTCCTAAAATTATCGGATATGCCGGGGATTCCACCACATAAAAATGTATGCGCTCCCAGTGCCCCTGGAACGGGATTCGCATAACCACCCGCTCTGTCCGCTGGCGAACCACCCCGGTCCCCAACGGACGCCCGTCTAGTGCAGTGATCGACTGGGGTTGCGGCATAGAGCGAAACGGCAGCCCCTTCCCTTTAGCCCACTGCTGGTAAATGAAATTATCCACCGCCCCAGAGTCTATAAAGGCTTCTGCCCCAACGGTGGCTCCTTCCCAAATCAACTCCATTCGTACTGTGGTGCGAAAGCTAATACCCTTGAGCGGTCCCACTAGTGACTTTCGCTCCACTAGTGGGACTGCTCTTTTGCTTTTAAGTCCGGACAGTCTCTGCAAAAATGCCCTGGCCGATGACAAAGAAAACACAACCCCTCTCTCCCGGGTCGTTTACGGGCACGCGCCAGAGTGGTAACCCCCAGTTGCATCGGCTCCTCCCCTCCGCGTGTCTCCCGGCTCCTCTCAGCCCTTATAGTTCTATCTGGGGGAGGCAGGCTGGGCCAATTGACTCTGCCCTGGCGACCGGCCTTTTCTCTATCTCGTTCCCGCACCCGGTTGTCAATGCGAATGGCGGTGGAAATGAGTGCCCCTAAAGTCTCCGGGGGTTCCAGGGTAGCAAGAACATCCCTAACGGGGTTGGATAGTGCACCCGAAAACAGAGTTATCAGAGGGTCGTCCGCCCACCCCGTCTCCCCAGCCAGAGCTTGAAACACCACAGAGAATTCGGCCACGCTCTGCGTTCCCTGCCTCATTTGTGTTAGGCGGACCGCGGCCTCTTTACCCGTAATGTTGTGATCAAACACTCATGGTCATTTCTTGAATGAGGGACTGAGAATCACTCATAACGGGGGACTGGGCGCGGATCAGGGGTTCTGCCCAGGCCAGGGCGGTGCCGGTCAGTAAGGATAAAATAAACGCTACCCGCGAGTCCTCAGTCGAGAACCAAGAAGGCTGGGCTTTAAAAAATATCAGGCACTGCGACAGAAAACCCCTACATTTGCCCGCCTCCCCTCCATACCGTAGCGGCAACTGTAACTTGGGCTCCCTGATTATAGGTGTAGTAAACAAGGAAGAGGGAGCCGCAAGTTGGGTAGGAGTGGGAAGTGGTTGATGGTCTAGAGAAGACTCTTGTACCTGCCCTGAGTGAAACTCGCTCGCTAGTTGTCGAAAACTGTCAGCCAGACCTAACAGCACATCCTGCTGCCTACCTAACTTGGCCAGGATTTCGTCCTGACGCCGAAACACTAAGGTCTGCTGCTCAGTGGTGGCGGCTTGCTGGGACTGCAACGTCTGCAGCACCTGCTCCTGCCTACTAAGCATAGCCTGCTGGGCGGCTACCACTGCTTCTAACGAAGAGTCCCTCCCTTCCATTCCAACACTAGACGCTGGTCTCTCCCAGGTGGCTTGTGTATTCTGTAATGTTGGGGGTGACGGAGAGCCAGTTGCGACTAGAAGAAAACCCCTTCAAAAAAGCGCGCACGCGAACGTGTTCGCCACTAATACTCCCAAAACACAACGGAAGTAAATACTTTCCTTCTCCCGAGACAGAGGGAGGAACAAAAACAAACCCGAAGGCGACTCAGAATAACTAAACAGAAAAGAAGCCCAAAAACTGGCTGAGGAGAAAATAAAACAACCCTTTAAAACTGGGCGAAATAACAAACCGAACTTGGTGCTTGTAAACCCTCAGTGAAGTAGTGGACTGAGGAAATCCCAAAAAGAAAATACAACCTAGCGAAAAAATGCTAGGCACAATAAAATAAAACCCACGAGACGCAGCTCGGAAATAAAAGGCAAACAAAAATACAGTTACCGGGGACACCGTCCCTCTACCCACGACTCACACGAGTCTCAAATAAAAAGAACAAAGAACCTTAAAGGAAGGCGCCAGTGAACAAGAGCGACCAACTGCACGCCAACCTTACCCGTAATAGCAATCACAATACTACCAGCACAATACCGGACTCACAGAGCAAGAGTCTACCCTGTGCTTTTACCGGCTTGGTATAAGAGCGAACAGTTAATACACAAGCACTGAAAGGAAGTCAGGACTGGGCTTAAATAGTCTCCCGGGAGGTAATTCCCCTGAAGTAAATGAGGATCAGGTGTAATCAATGATCCTCAGCCCTCAGGTGGTGACCAGGGGTATTACCTCCCACCCTGACAGATAGTCACCCCAGTTTTGTGTTGGCGAGTGTTGGCGAGAATAACATATTCAAATAGAGAGAGGCAGAAACAATTACATATCTATAAAATGGGGCAGATTGGAAAACTGTATATTACATGAAATATAATACTAATATAATAATAAAATATTACAACACCCCAGTCTTTTAATTTGGAATAAGAGTGCTGTCTCACCCATGTTCTGTGGAATTGCTGGTGGTCTGTATTTGTGAGATTCTTGAAGAAACACTAAGCTTAACTTTGCTGGATACAACTGAGGATCCTAATACATACATGTAATTGGATTATTTAGGCATTCACACTCAGAAAACATTTACAAGACACTGATAAATGTAATATACAGTATTATGGAAGAAATATAATAATAATAATAATAATAATAATAATAATAATAATAATAATAATAATGTAATCATATATTTATTGTTTTATTTAAAATCCAACGTGCAGGAGTACAGAGCCAAAACAACAATAAATTGTGTCACTGTCCCAATATTTTTTTCTTTAATCCCAAGAGAAGATATTTAGCAGTTACCAGTTTGAAGCAATTAGGCTTTTACAGTCCTATAACCATGATTATACAACCCAATGACCTGAGAAAAATATTTGAAATTATCATAAGCTCATTGACCTGAGAAGTGAGACAAATTGCATATGCAATATCCCATTTGAAAATGTGACATTGGAAAACTTGGAAAATGTGTTGAATCCAATGCCATCCTGCTGTCAATTAGACTATGAGGCATTAGAAAATGATTACAAACCAGCTAATATATTAACAATGCTGTATATAGAGTATAAATATGCTATAAGCTACTGTCAGAGTTTTTGACTTTGAGCCAAGGCTTGACTTTGAGGCTTTGTAAATGTCCTCCCCAAAATTTAGCTTCAATCACCAGGGACTTAATTTCTACAGTAAACACTGTATATGGAAGGGCTTGAAAGATGCGTATGCCAATTCCAGTGCAAAAGCTGGGATTTAAACTTGACGGGAGCATATGTGTACCTGTACGGAAAACGCTGGCCGTTTAACTCAATTCCTTTTACTTCACGTGAAAGTCCAAAGCCTTCTAACAAACAAATCCCTTGTCAGATGAACATCTAAGCCTAAGTAGTTTTTGTCTTTTTGGCATTAGTCAGAAACTGCATATTTCAGCATATAGACTGTCAAAAAAACTAAATGATAACATCATCGGCAGTAAGGGATTCAGCTTATGCAACCAGAGAAGCGGTTTGGAGTCCCACAGTACAGATGCATAAAATTCTAGTGCTCTTTTATTGCAGAACCCATTCAAATCCTGAATGTGACGTTCAACAATACCATTTCTATTTGATGGCGAAGGGTTCAAGCGGGGAGATATTTATGTGGGAGTAGTATCTGTATATTTGTGTGGATCTGTCTTTCATCTATGTGAAAGTTTGTTGCTTTATTATTTAGATGCAAGCTACATTTCTTGTAATCAGACAATAAAAATATTGTCACATCATATTTTAAATAATGTCCCATTGCAGGCTGATAATTGCTGTGACTCAATTCATTGTAACAATTATTATGAATTCCTGGCTATGGTAGTTTAACCTTATGGAATTTAACACTTAAAGTAAGCTTTGCTGTGCACCCAATGTGCACCCTTCTTTGCATCCCATTTAATGTCCGACCACTTCTCTTACATTTCGGATATGGTTGAGCCGCTGTGGCATGCTACCACTAAACTTCAATTTTCATTCATTGCTAATGCCACCAAACAATATAGCCCATTTGGCCTCTTCCCCCAACTAGCGTCTCAATTTTACACTGTGAAGTTTCTCTTTTGCTTTGCTTAAGTACGAAAAAGTGCCTAAAAAGATAAGCTTGTCACTGGGATGGTACATCATATTTACATTAAATAGTACCTCTAGCCATGGGATTAGGATTTCATTTGTAAATTTAGCTTTGTACAAAAGATACAAGCAAAGAACCCAAATAACAAGCAAAGTACCCAAACATTATTTTACCTCTCAGGGTAGGTTTGGGAAATGTTTTCCTGAAAGAACAAAAATACCTCCACCGTACCTTTATTTCTGAGAATGCAGGTTGCAGGGATAAAGATGACGGAATTTGATTCCTGCATTGAGCTTTCACTTCACCAGGCTCTGCAGTGGTTAACATGGGTGAAATTGGCTCAGGAGGTAAGAGCAGTTGTCTGGTAGTCGGAGGGTTGCCGGATCGATCCTGCCCTGGGTGTATTGAAGTCCCTGAGCAAGACACCTAACCCCCAATTGCTCCATGACGAGCTGGTGCCTTGTATGGCTGCCAATTGCTGTTGGTGTGAGAGTAAGAGTGAGCATGTGTGTGTGTGTGTGTGTGTGTGTGTGTGTGTGAATGGGTGAATGAGAAGCATCAATTGTACAGCGCTTTGTATAAAGGCACATATAAATGCAGACCATTTACATTTACTGTTTGAAGTAAATATCGAGGAATAAGCCCTGAAACACTGACCTTCATGTTTTGAAACTGAATTTGAAGAATGTGATAAAAAACCCAGCCACTCAATTAGGCTCCTGCCAGGTGTTTCGCTTCAAATGCTAACCATGCGATTCTGCTGGTATATGTGCAGCAAGTGTGGAATGGTGACTTTCAAGAGCATTTTTTTTCATGTGGACTTGCAGCATTGCAATTGAGTATCCTGCTCTTGTTAACCATGTGATCATAGCCCTTCAGTGCCATAAAATTAACGGAAAGCTGGTTTCCCCACTCTCACCCAGCTAAAGAAGAAAAGCAGAAATAAACTGAATGTTGAACACAACCTCCATACTGCAATTGTCTTCAATTACCACAAACTTCCAATTGGTTATTAACAGGAGACAGCCCCAGGTTTCTCGTTAGAAAGGATTGGATCATAACACTAGCATTGGCAATTCTGTTTTATAATTAATATTAATATGTTGGCCCATTTATTGTTTGCCTACTTAGAGAAGGAAAATTAAGATCAGAAAAAAACAAAACAAATTGTAGTCCGCATGAGGGTCACTGAGGTGAAGTGGCCTGTAAAAAATAGGGTTGTGATGCAAAAGAGTTAAGAAGCACTGGGCTACATTACTATGCTATGTGTGTTGGCTGTCACACATCTTTAACTTCTGGGTCTAATTCTGCTGAAAGCAGTCAAATAATAGATAAAGAAGGAATGTCTGAAGCAGTGACACTGCAATTTTCCTTGAAAGAAAATCAATTGTTTGCCTGCCTCCATCTCTTCCCCATGTAAAATGTCTAACAAACAAGATACAAAATACATTTGAGCAGTGTGGCAAAAAAGACAGTCTTACTTCTTTAAATTACCTTTGTGTCTTATTTCTAAAGTGGTAATAAAATGAAGCAATGCTTTTAGTAACTGGCTTCCTAGTATTTGTGCTGAAAATGAGACTGTAGCTTCGTAGCTTTAACGCCTTACGTATCACCCCTTTTCTTGACACAAGATTGAAAATGACATACCCAAAATAAAATGGTTACTATTCTTGAACCCTTTTGACTACAGGCATAATCCCGGTGTCTTCTGAAAGGTTTTGGGGTTTGTTTTCCAATAGTTATAATTAAATAATTGCTTTTTTTATTTATTAAAACAAAGCTCCAAAACTCAAACACAGTGAAAGTGGAAGATATTTTTCTCACTGAAAAGATTTTCTGTTTTTGAGTGGATACAGATTATTGTGGCGGTGCCTAGCACACTTAGAAACACAATGGAGCCACAGGAAAAACACTGTAAAAATCCCATTGTGTGATGCATGAAAACACTGTAAAAAGTACAGTGTTGTGGAAAGACAGCTTGTTATGAATTGATAACCCGTTGTGTAATGCATGAAAACGGCGTAAAATGGCTTAAACAGACAAACAACTGACATCAATGAAATTATGTTTCTCAACTGAATGCATTTGTCTTTTACAGTAAGTGTTGCAACTTTAAGGAATTAGCAGGAATACAGGGGAGGTAAAAGTTCCAGCACCCATAATTGTCTGAGTAAAACATTAAGAACAATCTTCACTATATCATTCATTATAAAATATGAATGTGCCAACATCCAAGGGCATCCTCTGTAAAATGGCAGCATAATCTATGCAAAGGAGAGTGGAAATGAAGGGCTCTCCCAGAGAGGCAACTGACTGCAGAACTGCCCTCTCACCCACATTTCACTCCTATGAGCTGGCTCCTATGACAGGCTTAAGAACAAACTGAGAGAGTAGGGGCAGGAAAGAACATTAACAGAAAAAAGCTGAAGCAAAGGCATTTTTTACCACTGCCCCCTCACCAAAAGCAGAATCACCACATTGTGTCAGTTCTGCCTTGCCTGCTCAAGCCAACTGGACCAACATCATGGCTCTTGTGTGTGTGTGTGGCTCTGCATTTAAATTTTCTCATCACATTTGCATAGCTGACTCACTTCGTTGACCTCCCCCCTTAAAACTGATGGATAAACTGTCAGATTCTGCAGCATTACGGTTTCTACATTTTTGAGTGACGTTCAAATCAACGGAGAAACCAGAAAACCTGAACAGCAGCTCTGATTACTGAGCTAGAGGCACAGCAGGCAGAACACAGCCATGGTGTTACATTAATTTCCTCCACGGTAAAGCTCCATGGCAGTTGATGAAGATATGGAGCCCAAAGGAGAAAACTTTGTGACTCAGCAGATAAAGTACTGAGGAAACAATGGAGGTCCAGTTAATCTCTGTGGTGTGATTGGATTTATTGGTCGCACGGTTTAAACACTTCCTGCTTTCCTACACAATGTCCCAGGATGGCACTGACAGTCTGCACTGAGCTGGTCTTAACATCCCCCTCAATGCCAATGCTTAATTTGGCCACCACTTCCTCCCCCTTAAAACCGTGCTGACGAATGTTACCAGAAAGATCCCCATTAAAGGCACTGCAACAGCTAATTGCCAAAACTTTGTGCAGTTATATACCAAGGAAACTTTTCTTGTCTTTTTAAGATGGATGATTGCCACTTCCCATTAAGAGATAATGAACCACAATTTATATCAATCATTAGAGGATCCAACTGACTACAGTAATGGCTTGACGATACATGATATTTTTCTCTTTTATCTGTCATTATCAATGCATTTTATCACCACAAAACATAAAATCCCAATAGATCAAAGGGCTCTTGTTGCATTCATGCTAGTCATCCATGTGGATTTGGATTTTCCCCATTTCGTTCGTACCCTTACCCTCCCTTCAGCAGATGTGCTCTTCAATTAGCTGGAAAGTTAAGAATAATACAACATTTAATTCTTCCTTCTGTCTATCCCTTCTTCCCTTTTTCAGACTGTCAGGTGGTGTCACAGAAAGTTACCTACAGTGGGCTCCAGAACCTTTGGGACCCTTAATACAAATTGAGAAAAAAGGCCGCATATAATATACAATGTGGATAATGATCTATATTTTATGTCCAAACATACAGGAAAACTATTTTTATTGCAATACAGTATCAGATTTCAATGTTTTTTATTTAGTAATCAAATTTTTTCTGAAAACCACAGGTGCCAAAAGTGTTGTGCCAATTATTGTAAATAAAATCAAACAAAGTGAAATTGGCAATATAATTTTACTTTAATTTAGTAAATCTCAGTTTAAAGGAACTATATTGTGTTATTCCATCACTTCCAGTTTCACAAGAGAATAAAAATGAAGTAACAAGCATGCAAAATCCTTTTGTCAACCATCAGCATGGGAAAAGTCAATTCAGAAGACACAGATAATAAGTGACCATCACAAGTCGGGTAATGGGTGCAAACAAGGCTGGATTATGTACTATAATGGCCCCAAGACCCCTTGGTGTTTAAAACGTAAGTTGACCACTAGGGCCCTTGGGCCCCTCAGCACTTACCATCGATGGGGTGTGGCATATGTGCATTGTCTCCATGACTTATTGGAAACCATTGTTGTTCAGCCAATGAGAAAATTTATCTTCAGAATTTCAAGCAACATAACTCTCTATGTGTCAGGCAGGTATTTTGGTAGGAAAAGCCCCAGACAGATTCCTGTTTTCTTGCTTAGTATGCCACAGTAATATATCCAGGCTTTTTAAATCTTTTTGTAAAATAACAGCTTTTTTAAAGGCTATTTCAACAATCCCTCCTAAGGGCTTAGGGTTATTTTCTTTTATGTGCTTTTCAATTTTTTTCTTTTATCTACTCAAAGCTGCCTTTAGGTACAAGTATACTATAAAATACTACCCCTTGATTGTATTTCCCAACAACAGTATTTGAAGGGTGTTGTTAATATATATTAATATTATTTAATAAGCATTGAGATATGCTATAGATATATTCATATAAAAAGCATACTAGTTCTGAAATATGGACCACGATCATTGGAGCTTCCAAAAGGAAAGCCAAAAAAGAAAAGGAGGCAAGAGAGGCAGTTTTGCTTCAAAGTGTTCCACTCATTGCCTCTGATAGTAATAATGATGCACTGTTGTCAGCTGTGAGGAAGCAACTAGCACTAGTTCAGTTTCCAGTAATGTAGTCCCCCAGAGCCATCCTTTGAAGGTGAACTCTCAATAGCTAATGGTATACAAGAACCATCATCTCCACCTCAAGAGCAGTTGGGCAGTTTATAAGAATCCAATCAGCAACCAAGCTATTCCTGGTACTATGAGGTCACTAACCCTGCATTATGGCAAAGCACATCCAGTGACATTAAATCAGTGCTTACTGAAATAGGAGCAGTCCCCTTCCAAAACCATAGTGTAAAATATCTAGCTTCAGTCCGAGAAAGGAAAGAAGTTTCAACAATGTGCTTCTGAACTTTATATTGCCAAATGGGCAAAAGGTTTCTAGACATTGACTACTGTACTCACCCTCAACAGGTTGTGTGTACTGTTTTGCATGCAAACTGTTCTCCAGCAAGCTCTAGGGCTTTTAATCAGGGGCCATAGTCAGGGGTAATCTAAGGCTTTGGTCAGGGGTTTAGTGACTGGAAGCACTCTGAAAGACTGAAAGCACTCTGTTTTGTACTTATAAAAAGAGTGCAGAACACAGATCATGCATGCTTGCCTTGCACCAGCAGACAAAGGGCAGTGCTATCGATGCAGATCTTGCAGCAACATTTTGAAAAGGGTGATCACGTTCTTGGGTGAAAGAGCATTTGCGTTTAGGGGAGATGATGAACGGTTTGGGTCAACCCATAACAATTTCCTTGCTATCACAATGTCACCTACGGGTAGCTGAACATATGAAAAAGTTTGGTGGAAAAGGAAGAGGCACAGTGTCCTATTTGTCATCGACAATATGTCAAGAACTCATTGATCAATAGGTCAGAAAACTCGTCAAACATTAGCAGAGTAGATTTGGGATTCCAAATATTTTTCAATAATTGTTGACTCTACCCCAAACCTGTGGACTAATTGATGTTCATATTCCAGTTTGTTAACAGCAGCACTAATGGAGTGGTGGAGCAATTCCTAGGCCCATCACTGTACACATTTTGCTATCCAGTTCTCGGTGGAATGCTCGGGCAGAGTCAAGCAAGTACTGTGGAGAAATGACACCCAGATAGGCCTTTGGTGGTATGTGCAATGATGATAATGAGAAAAAAGAGACTTGAATTGAGGCCGGTGGACTATGTGTTAAATTGGACACCTTATGGTGTTCATGGCACATTTCTGGGACGTCATATTTGATTGGTTCCACGCTACAATCATGCACCCACAGAAAAGTGACATTGACATCTCTGTAGCAGCACAGCTTTTGTCTTCATTGAGGGATTTTGTGGAGGGACAGTGAAACCAATTTGAGGCTTTCGAAAGGGCAGCCTTAAATGTGACAGGCGAAAGAGGAAAAGCAAAACATTTACAGATGAGAGATCAAAGTCAGGTGTGACACTTGAAGGAAGGGAGTTTCAAAATAGAAACATTTTATGTGGCCATTGATAAGCTAGTGGCATGCCTTGAACATCGCTTGGACGCTTACAAGCGTTTGACCAGCCTCTTTGGAGTTCTGTTCATGACAGATCAGGTGTCATAGTGGAAAAGGTAAATGCACTCTCCGCAGCATATCCATCCGACCTGGACAATTCAAGTCTTTCATGTCTGACTCTGAGGGTGAGAAGTGCCAAACTAAATTGCTTGAAACGTTGCAGGCACTTAATCTGCAGTCAGTGGTCCCCAATGTTTTTTGTGGCACTTTGGATTTTTTCACTTTGCCAGTGATAAGCTGTCAGGGTGAGCGGACATTTTCCTTTTAGGTAAGATAAAAAATGAGCTGCAGAGTAGCATGTGCCAAACACGTCTCAGCTCATTGTCACTTATGTCAATAGAGTCAGACCTTGACAGACAGCTAACCTTTGATGATTCTAGTGGATTATTTTGCAAGGAGGAAGGCAAGATCAAGGGTGCCAATAATTCTGGAGCCCACTGTATGTACTTAGGAAGCAATGCAATGCAATCCTCCTCAGACCAGGAAGAAAGCCCCATTATCCCAAATCTATAACTCGTGGTTATTCCCTACAGAGTCCAAAGGAGACATTTCATCTCAAAAAACTGATTTGGAAAAATATAATAGAGAAAATACAGTTATGCTATGGTTGAACCAGACACTGTTCAAGAAACCATAAACTATGTGTTTCCTCTTGTCATTGGTATCAACGAGTTCCATCTACCAAATTAGCTGTGGCAAGACTGGGATTTTCAGCCATTGAAGGCCTGTAATTGTGGAATGGTTGAATGAAGGAATGAACATTCATATTAGAAGAATAGAGTGTTATATAAAGTATATAGCAGATTCTCCACTCTAAAGTAAATACATATACAAACATTTGATGGGACTTGTATGTCAAATACATTTATTTTGGTATTAAGAATAATTGGTAATTTATATATGTGTGTATTTTAATCTTTCTATGTTTAATGTTTCTGTACACCATTGTGCCCGTTTAATGTCATTTAGCCATTTTGTCCCATGCTATCATTGTCCATTTTTCTGCAGCAATGTTTAACACCATGGTAAATTAGCATTGCTCTGGGTAAGAGGATCTGGCAGGTAAATTTATAAATTATGAAAAACAGAAACATTAGCATTTTGTTTCAATGCCATAAGCAGGTTACTGCTTGCTGTTTTAACCAGAAATATAAATCCAGTTCACTATCATCACCTTTATGATTGATTTCAATTCATTCTGTCCATCAGGTTTTCTGGTTAAGAGAAGACCAGCTGATGATCTTGCGTGTGCGCTGTGTGTTAATGTGGGGAGGCAGTACTCTGAGCCCAGCCTCAGGCATTAACAGATGGGCGAGCGTTCTGTTAAAATAAAATAACATTAATGCAGTGAGTGTAATGAGCAAACCTATAAAAATGAATGGCATTCCATTTCATAGACAGTTGTCATACATCACTGACAGCTCAAGGAAACTCTAGCTGTCAAATCACTGCTCGCTACTGCTTTACCCACAGCTGTTCTATTGACAAACACTGAATGTAGATTTCTGAAAGCACATAATCACAAGCCGCCTGGTCAAGGATGCAAAAGCATTCAGTGATCTTTCACTTTCAAAGCAAAATGCAACATGCCACTGTGATGGCTCTTGAGGAATCAGAGTCAGACTGTGCTCAGATCCAGCGTGCATTTTCTGGGATATTAATAGGATGTTAGACGCCAAGCACCTTGTGGACAATGTGATGATGGCTGGGAACCATTCTGATACATGCGTGACCTTTTTTTCCCAGTCCAAAGCTCACAGCTCAATAAGGAATGCTTTCCCTGAAACATAGTATATAGTATGTGTATTGGCATGACTGTACTGGACTGAATGCCAAACCGTTTACAGTATCATTTTAGGGCAAACTCAATTCATTCAAGTCATTCAATTTAATAAAACATTATCTCAACTTTGAGAGCAGGCAAGGGTGGCATGAGAGGCGTGCTGGTTTTGGCATGGTTTTGGTCCTGGTGCCTGTTGTGACCCATTATTCAGTCTGTGTTTTGGCTCATTAAAAGCAAGCAAATGACATGGAAGCTGTGCTGATTTAGGCTGCTCCAGGAGATGGAAGAAAAAATGATTTGATGCTATCACTACTTAATCATCTGCATGCTAATTGCTAAATTAAACCTCAATTTGCTAATTGACCCCCCTAGTCGCTGTGCTGAAATAATAAAAATACAGCCTATCAAAGAAGGTGGAAGTGTCCATATTTGAAATAGCAACTTGGCGTGCCAAGATGGAATTTTCTAAATTTGTATAGTTTATAAATATACAAGAATTATGTCATGGGAAAAAGAGGAGAAACAGTAGATGCATTTTGAGTTCAAGGTGCAGGGGATGGCAGGAGGGAGTGATTGTGTGCATGACATTCAGAATAAATCTGCATTGCGAAAAGAGGAGACATCTCACAGAAATTGGCAGTATGTCCCTTGCCAATGTCTTGCTCTTGGAGGCAGTATTTACGAGCAACAGAGCTTTATAAACTAAAAGTCACAAAAGGGAGTGTCTCGGTGGCACAGCCCTCATTGCGAGCCGTGACGTCGGCGGTTCGAATCCGACCGTCAGACATTTGGCGCATGTCTTCCCCTCTTTCTCGCTCCCATTCTTCCTGTCTCTCTATACCATACTGTCCAATAAAGCTGAAAAAGGCCTAAACAATATCTTGGAAAAAAAAAAAAGTCACAAAAGGGTGGAAAACATCCTTCTCTTATTCATCAATCAGAGGCAAACCATTTACTCCTCTCTCAGGGTCACGGTAAATGTAAATGAGACACAAGACCTCTGACTTGCTGTTTTAACAAAGGTTACAGGTCCATTGCCAATAGATACAGATTACAAGAAGCCAGGGGAAATGATGCAAATTGTACTTGCATGTGGCTTCTGAGGGATTATGTGTCTGTGTGAGCACTATCCCACTCTCTGATTTAAGTTTAAGTTTAAGTTTCCCTTTACAGGCATTCACTGAACTCAAACAGTACCAAGACAATGTAAGTAATAAATCACAAAAATATTTACAGTGCATAATGACAGGTATACAGTATGGGATACACAGACTGACTATTGTTTACTCTCACAAACCGTTCCTTCCTGGACTTAAGCTTGTGGCTCCCATATTCAATTGGCACTGCACAACACAGTATCCCCACTATCCTTATTCCCCACCCATAATTCTCTGCACTCATGTAGACAAGAGACATGACCACAGAGAGGCAATTATCCAAACTCCCCACACAGCAAAAAGCTCAGCTCAGAGAGATGTAATGTCTTAGATCACATCAGAATAAACAGATCCTTCTGTTCGACTCCACTGACATTTGATTTTAGGGAGCACACACATAGGTAAGCTATTTGTGTAAAAAAGGTATGACGTCTATTGTAGTGCTCAGGATTAAAACAACACAATATGGTTTCTACACAGATGGACGGTGATCAAATGGTGGCAATGGCTGCTTGCGCCCAGTGCGGTTTGCAACAACACATTTTGACTGATTGCACACATCCAAATAGCTCTTCAGGCAAAGAACACACACTCAGCCCCTTGCTGTGTACTTACTGGTATTTGTCACACAGCAAAGTGTTCAGAGTTAAATCAACTCTAGAGTCTGTTAGATCACAACTCTGAACATTTTACTGTGCACGTATCAAATTCAGAGATGAGCACATTCCTTACTGTGCAGGATTAAGGCTGGAATTCAAGCAACATTTGCTCATAACTTTGACTAATAAATAAAATCACCATTTTTTTATTTTTATCGGAGAATCCGCCCCTTTCTCACCCCCTACTCGACCCAGCTCCTGGTCCAAGCGATGGTTCTGTCCCGCCTGGACTACTGCAATTCCCTCTTGGCTGGCCTCCCAGCGTCCGCCATCAGACCCCTCCAACTCATCCAGAATGCAGCAGCTCGTCTGGTCTTCAACCTTCCCAAATACTCACACGTCACCCCCCTGCTTACTTCCCTCCACTGGCTGCCTGTCATGGCTCGCATCAAATTCAAAACATTGGTGCTAGCCTTCCAAGCAGTTAAAGGGTCTTCCCCAGCTTATCTACAAAAAATCATCAGACCCTACACCCCTGCCAGACCTCTTCGTTCAGCCTCCACAGGCCGCTTGGCACCTCTCCGAACCTCCACCTCACGCTCACGACTACTGTCTGTTCTGGCTCCACGGTGCTGGAACGAACTCCCTGTTGAGGTCAGAACTGTAGAATCTCTCCCCACCTTCAAGCGCAAGCTGAAGACGCACCTCTTCAAGCAGCACCTCTCCCTGTCCCTCCCTACCTCCCTGTGAACCTTAATTGTTGTCTCTGTGATGTGGTTTGTGTATCGGTATTTTTAGTTGGCTAGGTAAGCAGTGTTTGGATAGTTCACTTTGGTCACTTTTGCTCTGTTTGTTTGTTTATTTGTTCTAAAAAAAAATAAAAAAAGGCCCTCGTCCTTATCTTTGTTGTACAGGTAGCAGTTGAAATTGTACTTCCCTCTAGGGTCTTTCAGCGAACTTATCCCTGGTTATGGGTATGCACTTTGTTGTACGTCGCTCTGGATAAGAGCGTCTGCTAAATGCCAATAATGTAATGTAATGTTATCGTTTCATTTTATGTGACTGCAGCTAAAACTACAGCTACATGCAAGCTACTGTATATGCATTAACTGCATTAGTTAGTTAACAGTTGCCACCACATGATTGGCTGATTAAATATTTTCATTAACAGGCTGGTGTACAGGTCTACCTAATTAAGTGCTCAGTGAGTGTATGTACTGTTATCACAGTGTTCATGTGTGAATTAGGAACTACTACGGGTTCTATACCATTGGAGACAAAACAAATGAAACTCACCAGTAACACATGCAAGTTGCAATTGCCATACTAACCCTTCAAAGGATATTGGCCAGTACAGTATAGTTTAGTTTAAGCAACCCATGCCAGTTTTGAGAATTAATGATGGACTTGTGCGTAGGCTTACCAGACATCATCTTTTTTTCTGAAATAAAAGCTGTGCAGTCCTCATCTCTGAGGATGCCCACATGCCATGTAGCATTGATTCTGGAAAATAAAGGCCAAAGTTGCCAAACTGAGTTTGTCAAGAAAAATAGTAATATTTGTGTTAAAGTGTAAGTAAAAAGTTAAGGACAAATAATAATAACAATAAGTAGTTATTTAGCAGACTCTTTTATCCAAAGCAACTTACATTTGATCGGATCAAACAGGGGACAATTCCCCCTGGAGCAATGTGGGGCTAAGGCGCAATTGCTCAAGGGCCCAACAGCTGTGCGGATCTCATGGTGGCTACACCTGGGATTGGACCACCAACCTTCCGGTGTCCTGGCCATGTACCTTAGCCAGTAGGCTACAGGCTCCCCCGAAACGTCGCTTAAATACAAGCCTAGGTCCTCAGAAGATTATTCCACCTCTAAACTTTGTGGGGCCTCCCAGCTGCTCTCTATCAGTACTCTGCAAGACCACGCCTTCCCCCTTGACTGGATTCCTATCCATGCAGCATGCAGATGAGATGCTCCATCGTCACACATATACAGTACACACATGTGTACTGACAACCAAGAGAAAAGCAAATCAAAAAGAGGAATACATTGGGAATTCACATATTACCTGTAAGTAATGACTTTATGTCTTTCTTTGTTCCCTGTAGGTTCGCATAACTGCTTATTCCATCCACTGCTTGATTCACCGGAGGTGATCTTTATCCCCTTCATTGTCCTACACACAGTAGCAACAAAAATGAGAGACCAACCAGCAGTTCTACAGCTGTCCTCAAGAGCAATCATTTTATTTATAAAAAGGTAACATGACCTGTTGGTGCTAAATAAAGCATGGAAACTGGAGCTATGTATATATGGACTTATTTTCTTTCATTCTGGATATCACTCGGGCACCTGCCCCATATGTTGTATGTATTGTATTACCATCCATCCATCCATCCATTATCTTAACCCGCTTATCCTGAATAGGGTCGCAGGGGGGCTGGAGCCTATCCCAGCATACATTGGGCGAAAGGCAGGAATACACCCTGGACAGGTCGCCAGTCCATCGCAGGGCACACACACCATTCACTCACACACTCATACCTATGGGCAATTTAGACTCTCCAATCAGCCTAACGTGCATGTCTTTGGACTGTGGGAGGAAACCGGAGTACCCGGAGGAAACCCACGCAAACACGGGGAGAACATGCAAACTCCGCACAGAGAGGCCCCGGCCAACGGGGATTTGAGCCCAGGACCTCCTTGCTGTGAGGCGGCAGTGCTACACCATCCGTGCCGCCACCTATTACCACCTTTGCTAAAACAAGGTTACATTGTCCCAGTATCTTAGAATAAGATTCTTACATTTGCAAAGGTTGCTGGGATTTCTCAAGAACACTGCAACGGTTCTGTGAAGCAGCTTCTCTTCTCATGACCACAAAGATTCTCAGGATAATGCTGTGGAGCAGAACATTCTCTGCAGCACATTTATTCTTTGGAGGGAACTTTTTCCAAAGACATTATTGTCAGCTACCCTCAAGCTATTGATAAGAAGAACCTGTTTGCAATGTGCGATGTGATGCAAACTCCTGTTTTATCAGACTGAATATCACAGGTGTTGTTTTCCCCTGTGGCAGTAAATCCAGCTCATTGTGACAGGCATGTCAATAAACCTTTTGCACAAGGCAAGCAAAAAACTCTTCATGGTGCAATTTTGTCTTATAAGAGACGTTAATGTAAGCTTGTCCAATCAAACACAAACCCACAAGCAAAAAACCAGGGTACACAGAACCAAGTTAAAAGGTATCTTTGATTATGTATTTTCTTGTGTAGGTGCACTGAATTTTTATTTGTGCTTACACACACATTTGCTATCCATTCACTTCATCCAGATTTTCTGTGCTTTGAGATGAAAAACACATCAACACTACATTTATTTGACAATGAGGGATAGAAGAGAAGCCTGATTGTCAGTTTACTTGCCAAACAATCATCCCAACACAGTGAAATCTCTCGGGAGAAATCACAAAACAGCTCTGTATTAATGGAAGATGTTGTACTCAGTTCAGCTGGCAGAATTTCTTGTTTCGTGGATTTGATTACTTCAGTGCATGCACATCAGATATGCAATATGAATGCTACAAACTGAACATGGTACAATGCTATATAGTGCTATAATGCTAAACAGTGGCCAGTCTGTCCAGT
Source organism: Conger conger (assembly GCF_963514075.1). Lineage (NCBI taxonomy): Eukaryota > Metazoa > Chordata > Actinopteri > Anguilliformes > Congridae > Conger > Conger conger. Next base: position 15,000,530 of record NC_083766.1, on the reverse strand, counting down.
CTGTAGAAATTAACCTATTCCAAGTGTGTCACACATACACAAATGATTATAGTAACTGTGATTTTGAATTGATTATTGATTACATAACCAAAACTGCTTTTTATGCAAGCTTTATGTGCAACTGTGGACACACATATGCTATAGGCTGCATTGAGCCAAAATGCCTCTGTATGCCTTCCAAAAGGCTGCCACTGCTCTTAAAAACAGTAACAACCTGCCAGTTCCAACCATCTTTACTGTCTAAGCTTGGCAAGCAAGCAGCAATGATTACAGCTAGCTAGCAAGAAAACAGCATTAAGAGAAAAATACTCTAGGAGTGATCACCTCTAATGTTAGTTGGATCCATCATCCGTAATATTTACATTTTGAAAAAGGATTGTGTGTGGGATATGAGGTGTGGGTCACCTCCTGTAGTGGACATTTCTAGCTTCACTGCATGAATGTGTTTTCTGACGTGTCCAATTTGACGAGAATGTGGTTCAATACTCTGAAGGGTTTTCTATTTCTCAGGGACATCATTGATGTCAGAATGGATATATAAATAACCGTTGTAAAGGTGCTGACTAATTCAAACAAAACCCAGTGACAGAGCTGAATGAAGTGGTTTGAACACAAATCAAACACTGTAATAGCAAATGTCCTGTTTGGAGTGGCTCTTTGTCCTTGTTTGTCCTCCTGCAGTGTACTGCCTGAAAGCTGTTGATAAATCACTCCTTGTACCCTGATACAGCTGCCTTCATGATCCATCCTTACCTAAGCTAGATGGATCTAGTCAGATAAACTGCCATTTTAAATTAACACCAGCACCATTACAATTGTATTCACAGGGTTTTCAAAGCGATTATCAAAAAGAAAAATCTTTTATTATTTGTTACTGAAACCTTTTTTTCAGATAGAAAATAGTCTGAAAATAAGGCGAAATTACTATACTTCACATTTTCCTAATTTTCTCAATCATTAATAAGGAGAGAGTTTAGAGTAATACTTCTGGTTGTTTTACCTGTCATATGCATTATTCACCCACCTGTTCAGAGCTTAACCAGTGTGGTGCAGGAAGGGGACACTCCTGCACCCAGGGCCCTGGTAAAAGCCCCTTTCTCTTCCCCAGTGTCCCTACAGAAGAACGGCAACACCATGGAAAGCTTGCAGTTGGAAAGCCCAGTGCAGCAGCACTCCAGGTCCATGGAGAACTACACTTCCCAATCAGGGAGGAATGCAAGAAGGCAAACCTGGCATCAATTAGAGCTCACAGCTGCAGCCACCCTTGTTCTTGAACTGCCCTGTTCTTGATGAGCTGCAATATTAGGGAGGCTGCCAGGGGACAAAGGGTGAGTAGGAGAATGTGGTTCAATGGTTCAGATGTGCCCTCACAGGCACTGAATTGCCGCCACGCCGCCACATGGACTGCAGCCAAGCCCTGCGGCCGCCCACCCTGGTTCCGCATGGCCTGCCCTCTGCACCTCCACAAGGAGCCCATGGCCAAAGGGGCTGAACCCTGAGTACCTGCACCTACAGGCCTCACCCCCCTTTCCCTACCCCTGACATAAAACAACCCTTGTGGCGCTTTCAGTTCAGTTTGCCTCTGTCCTCCTTGTGCTGTCTTACAAAAGTGCGGACCGTCCCCAGACCAGGTTTTGTGCTTTGAGCTTAACATTATACACAATTGGATACAGACAAACCATGCTCAACTTATTCAAAACAGTGTGCATAATATTTGGCTCTAAGCATTCATTTGCATGTGCTCCAAAACTGGATTTACAGATATAGGCCTACCTATATAACAAGTAAAGCTTCTAGGACTATGACTTGACTCTGACTATGACCCAAGGTTGATTATGCTGGCAGACCAGGGGGGTGGACAATGATGCAACCACCATAACCAATCACATACAACTGCTCCTTTTAACTGTGCTGTCTGGCTGACAGTCCAAGAGAGCTTTCTCCACAACTGTGAATTTGCTAAATAATAGCCCCAAAAAACTGTTTCACAGCAATTTTCTACCCACAACCAAGTCTAAAACGTACCTTAATTTGGTGTGAAAACCGTGAACTTGGCATCCTTGATGTAGACCATTGATGCGCATTAATTTAGAACCGGCAGTACTTCAGAGCTGGGCATTCATGAAAAAATAATCTACCCCTCCCAGCTAATTAGAATTGAGTATTCAGCCAAGCCGTTGTATAGATACACATAATTAACTGTGACAGGTAAAACAACCAATATATATTTGGTAAACAATGGCAGCACAACACAGCACAATAATGCCTAGTATATTATAGTGTGTGACAATAACATTAAATCTATTTGCTTGTTATTTTGAAAAAAATATGATACATTTTGCACTAAAAATGTGTAAATACCAAAACATGTTGATTGTTGTATTCATATACATTCCATGAGAACTTTATTAGATTTATTATTTTTTTACCTATCCACCTTGAGGTTTGACATAATGTGTGTTCAGCGATGCTCTGCGGCATATCACTGTTGTAATGCGTGGTTATTTGTTTTACTGTAACCTTTCTGTCAGCTTTGACCAGTCTGGCCATTCTCCTCAGACCTCTCTCATTAACAAGGCATTTCTGCCTACAGAACTGCTGCTCACTGGATGTTTTTTGTTTTTCGCACCATTCTCAGCAAATCCCAGTTCAGCAGTTTCTGAAATACTCAAACCACCCTGTCCGGTCATTCAGTCACTTGGTTGATGTGAACATTAACTGAAGCTCCTGACCCGTAACTGCCTGATTTTATGCATTGCGCTGTTGCCACACAACTGGCTAATTAGATAATCACATGAATAAGTAGGTGTAGAGGTGTTCCTAATAAAGTGCTCAGCAAGTGTATTCGTCTGCCGATTTGTATTAATAAAGTTAAAAAACAATACCTTTCTATGTGCAAGCAGGAAAGTCTTTTCCAAAGCAATATCAAATCAGAAATAACATCAAATAACATCTTGTGAATGAAGGCCAATATATTGCAAGAGAAAGAAATAATGAGCAATACAAAACCATAAACGGTCATAGAGGATGACAATCAACTGCTGTTGTTCCTGTCCTATTTTCCCATATGAACTGCCAAAAGATGCAAAATACATGATTGATTTTTTTTGTTTATTATGAAGAACAGCAGCGTGAAGTCTACAATATTTCTAATTCGTCTGTCTTGTTCTTCTGTCCTCAATTATTAGATGTGTCATTTGTTTGGGTTCCCTGGGATGTATTAAAGTAATTCCATGATTGTTGCTCTTATTGTGAATATTTTGGGGGGGGGGGGGGGGGGTTGGATTGCTTTAATCCTGTATGTGTTTCTTTGAAACACATGTTGAAAGCTCCAGCATGAAAAAACTGATTTCATTTCTAAATATCCACCAATAATTGTTATTTTCAACTGATAATATTAACAGATATAAGGAACTGTAAAAAAGATTCCAATATTCCAGGAAAGATTTAAAGATATTACTCCGGTATTTTCGCTACCGGTTCTTTTCTATGAAAAGACTGCCAGTCCCACTGATCTGGGTAGACTAGGAAATACTGATTGCATCATTGACTTGTGTATGACTGTATTTATATTTTACTTACGACTCTTGCCTAACCCTTTTGATTTGTTTGCCCGAGTGCTCGACCCTGTTCACCCACCCTGACTTTGCTTTGCCCCTCTGCTCACCGTATAGTGGTAAGGTTATAGTGTTTCCAGCTGCATCCTTCCAACAGGACACTGTTTGTTATTTTGCTTTGTTATTTTCCCTTTATTATTTTTGAAGGTGGTATTGTTTTTTGTACTCCTGCAATTGCCCTTGACCAAGGCACTGGAGTTGGTCCCCAGGTGCTGCATAGTGGCTTCCCACTTCTCTAGGATGGGTCAAATGCAGAGGACAAATGACTACACAGAGGTCGATAAATATATGTATATCTTATCTTATCTCATCAGGCAATTCTTCCAGACCATAGAAAGAGGTAGGGAAGGGAAATCAAATATCCCTGATTGGCTTGGGGAAACCAGAAATGATTCCAGCTCCATTTCACCAATTCTTGGGATTTCCCCTCTTAGCTTGCTACATTTAAGAAAAGGCACCCAAGTCCGTGCAGTGCTTTAATAGCAACTGGAAATACACAAATCACAGCACACTGGAATATTGACAAGTCATCATGCATAAGTGGCTCTAAATGCTGGGACTTTACTCAGCAGGTGAGCCAATCAAATGTAGCTGGTGGCAGCGGGTTTTAATTTTGCGCAGCATGCTGCTTGACTGATTGGCCTCAGTCGGGGCAAATGGGCTGCAGTGACTGCTGCCTTCCCGCTGATACTGTTGCTGCAGCATCCTGATTACTCATTGCTCTTGTTCAGCACCAGAATGGCTTCTGTCCTCTCAGCCAGCAACAGGACAGATAACACTGCCACAATCCAGGGAACGTCTCCCAAAGGAAACTTTTGCCAGAGAATTACTATGCTCCATTGTAGCTCTTGGACTCTTAACATACAGCCTAATATGATCAATTACTAAACTGAATGAATGTTCTTCTGAATGATATTACCCTCATATGAACACCTCTGTTAGAACGCAACAGAATAACTGGCAGGTCCCATTCCTGCCATAACTCAGGAAAAATCTCCCAAAGGAAATTCACCAGGGCCCATTGTATTTCTAGGACTATATTCATGCAGCCTATTATAGCATTAATGGTCTCCCATCCAAGTACTAACCAAGCCCACGCCTGCTTTGATTCAGCCATTTGGCAGGAGCTGGGTGCATGATGGTATGGCTGCTGACAAATATGATTCCATGGTTCCAATAAAATGTGATCAAGTAAATTGTTGCTTTGCATGACAGCCTATTTCTGTCAAAACGAACAATTCTCCCAAGTTGCACTCCCTATTATTTTTGCCATCAACATCACAAATGAATTGTAGTATTATCACAAGATCGGCATCTCATGGGCAACAATGCGATTTCATACAAAAATATAAGTCAGTACAACTATTTTGATTTCTGCCTTGTTGTGATATTGATTAGGCTAGTTAAATCTATAATAGCCTAGAGAGGCACAATCCAATGTTTTCATGTATTGGACCTTGACTAAAAGAATCTGAGATGACCAGTGAGGATTGATGCTATAGGGCTAGGCTGACCTCAGTGGCAATCATGCCTGCAAAAACCATGAATTTATTTCAATATAATTTATTTTGATTGGCTAATTCGTAATCTTGAGAAAATGGGAGTAGCAAAATAATACCAACCGATCTTGGCTTCGATAATAACATGATGATCGAATACCCAATTTAATTAGGCTACTTTCATTGATCTGGAGGGGTATCCACATGTCTTGCATGTGGCAAGACAATGCTTGCCAAGATTATGCTTCAGATTCCACATTTATACACGAAAGGAAACTTGATTGTGACAGTCCAAAGCTCCAAAGCTGCTGCCTCGATTTTGGCATGCCAAAAACTTAATCCAATCATATTATAATAGGACACTTCCCTATATGGCCCCTCATTAGCATTTAACACAACTACTTAACTAGTTCCTGTCACACCCTTGCCTTATGTGGGGATACATGGGTTAACCGACCCTTAAAAATACTTGCACCGTACCACAGATAGACACGTTGTTTCTACTAGTAAACTAGTTATGAAAATTGTGTGCGATTAGCTAACTAGTTACATAAATATATGCTAACTAGTGACTATATGCAACGTAACTAGTTAACATGTCACACTTTTTCTGCTGCACAAGTGAACTAACTTAAAATCCAAGATGTTAGGTTCAAAAGGCCACTATTGGGCTGAAAGACTCACCAATTCTGACGATGATGTCACTATTTGGTACTGTGTGCAACTAGTACGCTTTCTGACAAGTAGAATAATTAGTAAGGTGCAAATCCTTGATATCAACAAGGCTTCATTCAACTAGTAAGACAAAATCTTGAACATGTTGTGAAAAACAGGAAACGCAAACTGTATATGGATATGGAATGCATTCTAATTTGGCTTTCCATACGAATAAAGGTATTAGGTAGCTAAATATCACTGGTGAAAGGGATGCTTCGTCCACTTAGTTTTAAGCTACAGTTTGTCTACAATTGGAAGGCAAGCATGCATTGCATCTCAAATGCATATAACAGTCTCTGTCCTTGTGATCTTGCAAGACCGTTCTCGTAAAAGAACATATGTCAAGAACGTTCTTGCGTTTTTGAAAACACCCCAAGTTAAGCTCACAGTATGAGCCTGACAGGTGATGTTACTTGCCTGATGTAATCAGCACTGCCCTTTTTCGGAATTGATAAGACATTGCTCTTAATGAAAAGTCTTTAGAGCAAATTAAAGCCATGAAAAAATGAATGGAGCAGTAAACAGCCAACTGATATTGGTACTACAAAATGCTACAGCCTTCAGAAATATCCAAAGAAAAATTTGCATCCTCTCCTTTCAACATCCAGACTTCGCTTTTCCTGCTATACTGCTGCTAATTATACAGCGAAGAAATAAACACAACCAATGAATTATTTATTTCAATGCAACACCTGCAGCAAGTTCAGAAGTGTCACAGGCATGTATGCAGTAGGTGCCAAAACAGCGCACAGATTCACTCAGTTACACCACATCCTTCCCATAATGGTGATTAAGAGGCACGTGATCCATAAGTATCTGAAAGCCTCAGAAGCACATTATAATGACAGATGTACATTTTCATTCACAGAGTTCCCTCACAGAATGGTTGTCATCAACTCTGAGATGTCTGAAGAAAGCCTGCTGATTTAGTTCATGTTACCATCCTTGAAAACATACCACATTTTCAATCAAGCCTTTTGATTTTGAACGTAACTGACTGGATGATACACTGTCAGGTTCAGTGCACCATGAAAATCCATCTTTTTAAAATGTTTATTTAATCTACAAGCATCCATACATTTTCATTTTGTCTCATGACATTGCAAAATACATCTAATTTATTTCAGTGTATAAGGTGACAGTGTAGTTAGGGAACTGTGCTTCCAAGATTCTGTGTTCTGCTCCCAGCTGGGGCACTGCTGTAGTACCTGTAAGCTGTAGTACACTACTAACAGTACTAACTAATATATGAGCACCCCTGCTTTAAATGTCTATGCATTTGCAATGCAAACCTGAACTCTAAATGGTAGTTAAAGATGATACCTTTCTGCAAATATTAAAGCAAGACTGCTTTTTATTTAAATGTCTTACTGTTGCGCCCTGTGCAAAAGTTTGGTAACCCTTTTGGATTATTCTTTGTTTTTAAAAGGTGATTACTAAGGCCAAGACCCAGGTGATCTACTAGTTAGGGCTGATTGAGGCAGGTGCGTATAATTCCAGGGCTGAACTTTTTATTCTGAAGTAACATGCCTTCTAAAGTATCATACTGCAGTGGCTGTTCTGTCTGGTGTGAACAAACATGGGTTGTCCAAGGATTTCAGAATGAAGGTGGTGCATTTCCATCAAGAAGGAGAAGAATACACAAACTCCCTCAATGTTTCAAACTACCCATTTCCACTGTCAGAAACATTATTAGAAAATGGAAAAGTTGAAGTCAAGGCAAGGTTTGGAAGACCAGGAATCATTTCAGATAGAATGGTGAGAAATGCTCAGAAAAGCCCATACATCACTGCAAAAGAGCTGCAAAAAAGAGTAGCAAATACAGGCCAAGCTGTTCATAGGCATACTTTAAATAAGACCAACATGGCAGAGTTGCCAGAAAGAACACAAAATTAAGTGTCTGTATGTGAAAGACCCCCCCAAAAAACATTGAGAAGCCTGAAGCCTTTTTGAACTATGTGCTTTGGACTGATGAAACCAAAATTGAACTTTTTGGCCACCACCAAAGAAGGTACGTTTGGACAAAAAAGGTTCACCTTTGCAGAGAAGAATACCTTGCCAACTGTGAACCATGGAGGTGGATCCATTATGCTTTGGGGTTGTGTGGCAGCTGACGGCACAGAAAATATTGTGAAATATTGAGCTTATAAGGAAGAATGGATTCCACCACATATTAAGAAATTCTAGAGGCTATGTTCAAAGATCAGTCCAGACATTAAAGTTGAAGAGAGGGTGGGTATTCCAGCAAGACAGTGATCCAAAGCATATCTCAAAATCGGAAAGACGGATGAAGGTTTTGGAATGGCCACTACAGTCCCCAGACTTTAATATTATTGAAAATCTGTGGAGAGATCTCAAACATGCAAGGAGACCGAAGAATATTTCTGAGCTAGGGGTGTTCTGGCAGGAAGAATGGGGGAAAATTCCAAAAGTGAGAATTGAAAGAGTTGGCTACAGGAAGCATTTACAAGCTGTTATAGTTGCCTGAGGAGGGCTCCCAAGCTTTTGCACAAGGCCCTTTTCCTTCTTTTTTATTATTAAAAATGTGTAAAAATGTAAAATAAAATGTAGTCTTGCTTTAAAATGAGAAGAAATGTGTCATGTTTAACATTGTAAAATTTAGAGGTCAGGTTTGCTTCTTAGATATCAATTGTAAAAGGCCTTTTTACCAGGGGTGCCAAAATTGTTGCACAGTAGTGTAACCTGTGTTGCTATATATCATTCAGATTTATTAATGGATTGTATGTTCATTTGTTTCAGATGCTATGGAAATGATTATGCTTAATGCTATATGCATCTGCTAAATGTTTTAATGTATGCTTCAAACCAGATGATATTTTAATTTTAGCAGTTGCTTTTTATGCTTAGAAGATGAGTTAGTTATATTATATTGATATGGCGTCAATTCCAGTTTACTGACTTAAGCCCAGACATGGAGAATTACCCCTGCTAAGCTTGATGGACCAACTCTATGGAGTTGCCTGAATGGGAAGGATTGACATATTTAATCAGACATATGGGGCTCTAATTTCCAGCATGGCGTGTTGCAAGCTGTTGCACCAGTGTACAGTTTCGTTTTCATGGATCTTCATGTGCCCAAGTTGTTTGGTAAGTTTTTTATGCAGTTCATTGCAATGCCCAGACAATAACTGGACAAAGAAACAAAGAACTGGCATAACATAGGCATTGGTAAATATGTACAGGAAAAGTAGGCCTATTTTTGTAACAGCAAACTGACGGAAAGTCATTTGAAAGTACTCAGATAATCCAATTGTAATGGATTAAGTATTCACAATATGTAGGACATTTAATTTTGATGTTTTGAATGAGCATAATATGATTTCATAAAATTCCAGATTGGGGTTCACATGCTTAATGCTGACTTAATTTGTCTTCTGTGGGTTTCCACTGTAATGCAATGTATAAAGCTCCTGTTCCCAAACAATGCAATACATGCAATATTGCATTTTCCTCTCCATTTATCAATCTCTTATTCTTATTCAATATTTTTGCTAATATTATTATTATTATTATTATTATTATTATTATTATTATTATTATTATTATTAAATAATAATATTCAAGTCTGGGGACTGTAGTGGCCATTCCAAAACCTTCATCCGTCTTTCCTGGAGGTACTTCATGGTTGATTTTGAGATATGCTTTGGATCACTGTCTTGCTGGAATACCCAATAATAATAATAAAAATAAAAAAATAAATAATAATAATAATAATAATAATATTAGAATTATAATTGATTAATTGGCTAGGTCTGTGGTTCCCAAAATGTGGGTTGGTCAGTTTGATTGGGTAAAAAAATATGAGAAAATGGAAGACTGACTGTAAAGGGATAAAGACTGTGCAACCCTTAAGTCAGCAGTCGTATTAATCAAACTAAACATGGCAGACCCTGGAGCAATGTGGGGTTAAGGGCCTTGCTCAAGGGCCCAACAGCTGTGCAAATCTTATCGTGGCTACACTGGGGATTGAACCCCGCCAACCTTGCGGGTCTCAGTCTTAACCACGAGGCTACAGGCTGCTGACAGGGAATTATTTTGACCTATATTACAGTACAATGTCTTTGAATTTCAATTTGAAGCAATTAGTTTGAGAAGGCTATTCCGTAGCGCTTGAAGAAGCACGGTTTCATCGGGCGGATCCATCATCCTCCAGAAGTGCCCTCACTGACGTGGATGTCAGCTGAGTTAATGAATGGGTGCAATTTCAAATGAACCACCTTTGCTCGGCCATTACTCTCAGGGAATAAACCAGTGAAATATACATGTTCCTGCCCATTGACAACTCCACCACTGCACTACTGCTGATAGTCCCAGATCACGCCACCATATATTAATATACTATCATAAAAATATTTCTCACTGTGCATTCTTCCCAGGTGAGGGCAATATAGTCTCCTACCATGCAGGTTGAGTCATTCATCTGAAACAAAATCTTTCATTCCTTATTTACAATTACTCCATTCAGCCCCCAAATAAGTAAGAGCCGTTCTCATTTTTGCGAATCAGATCACAGTGGCTTAGATTTAAAATGCTGCATCAACCTATCATAGACTCACTCAGCTTTGAGAAGAAAGATCTTTGTGCAGTGCCTGAGCAGTGGTTTCAGAGTTTCAGGCCCTTCTCAGCTGGAATAAATCCATTAATCTTATGCAGGAAATTAGACTTATTTTTTTTGACTTAAGTTATGCTGCTGTAGCCTAGGAGTTTAAATAACCCCAATTGAAACCAACAGTTTAAATAAACACAAAATTATTGCAAAAGAACAATTTTGATACTCGCCTTCTTATCGTCTCCCAAATTACTTGCCTTTTATCCATAAATACGAAGAATCTGTGCAAAACATTTCATTATAGAGCCTGAGGTACAGGAAGTGAAAGTTCGGCACCTGTGTGGGAAAGTGCCACCAGAGACATCCACAAAGAAATCTATAAAAATAAAAATGTTTTTATATTTTCGGACATGGCGGCACGGAGGGTGCAGTGAGTAGCACTGCCGCCTCACAGCCAGGAGGTCCTGGGTTCGAATCCCCGTCGGCCGGGGCCTCTCTGTGCGGAGTTTGCATGTTCTCCCCGCGTGGGTTTCCTCCGGGTACTCCGGTTTCCTCCCACAGTCCAAAAGACATGCAGGTTAGGCTGATTGGACCCTGCGACCCTGTTCAGGATAAGCGGGTTCAGATAATCGATGGATGGATGGATGGATTTTCTGACATTTTATACAAATACAGAGGGTCAAAATAAGTCCATACAACACATGCAAAGTTGGTACAGGAAATCCAAAAACATAGCATTGCATAGCATCCCACCAAAATAGAAAATTGTAAAAATCATACAGTATCAAATATTCACTGGTTTTTGAGAGATGTAACACTGAATGGGGTCAGATTGACCCCAAACAGAATAGGAGGGTTAACAGGCTGGCACCTAACTGGCCGAGGGGTGGGGGGTTGGAGGTTTAGGGGGGGAATAGCCACTGGTGTGTGGAGAGATGCTGTAATCCCAGCCATCTCATCGCACATCCCTGGCTGATGCGTGAGCCAATTGTGTGTCATCCTGGACCTGAGTTAATTTACTTCTTTACCGTTCACTACCCTTTTGCAGACTTCTGCTCGGGTGAGAGATGGGAAAGAAATGGAAATGGACTTGCCAGCACAGATTGTTCAGTTCCATTGAGATTCTCTGCCACCCTCCCTCACTACACAGATACCAGAGGTAGGGCCAAGTTAATAAGACAACCTAAGTACATGCTCGTATGTACTAACGATCTGTACCTGATGAATGTAAATTATGATACTCTAAATTAAAATGATGTATTAAGTTCTTCAGACACTTCAGAACCATTCAAATGGGTATTCATTAAATATATGCTCTCGTACTGACAAAGCTGGCTCACCTTTGGGGTATCAAAATGGCTGACACATTTGGTGGGAGTGTAATGTAATGTAGATTAAATTCCCAGTTGCAATGCTGCTATTGTGCCATTGAGGAAGGCACTTAACCTGAATTGCTTCAGTAAAAACAAAATGCAGTCTAGATGGATTATACACAAGCAGTGTCTTATGACTATACAGTATGTCTCAGTTGCTCTATAAAATTGTCTATGCTGAAATATAATTGGTTATGAATATACTGTACATTGCGATAATCAGTTTTCTTTTCTCATCCTGCCCTGTTTAATGACTGTACAATTACAACTCTCTTCCTGCTCCTCTACTGATGTAAAGCTTCCATTTCTTTCCTGTTTTGGGGGTACATGCTGAATCTTGATTTGAATTTAGCCGTTAAACCTGCTTACTCATCATGATCAGTCATGACACTGGTTATTGGAATCTAATATGCAGATTCAGAAAAGAGTGCAGATTTGAATACATGCATTTGTACATGTATCTTTTTTAGAATGGTTTTATGTAGTCTTTTTTGAAGGGGATTTCATCAAGGAGATATATCTCATACACATGGACAGCCTAATGTCAAGCATGGCTTCCCACTTGGACCTATCTACCGTTACAAAAAGGACGCACTTTTGTAATTCATTGAACTTGAATTGTCCACCATACCAGTGTAGAAACAGGCCATGACATTTCCCTTCCACATGCATTAACCTCATAGAGCCAGGAATGCAGGTTTTTGCTGGGTTATCACAATTCCTCTGTTACATATACTCAGATTAACCAGTCACCTGCTTCTCTCCTGGTAAGGTCACTAGCCTAGACTGATGTTTAGATTGTGCTTGTGTAGCGCTGTGCCAGATACCCAGAAGGCAATGAGCTACCATTCATCACCAGTCACAAAAACATGCTCAGGCAGACAAGCCAGTCAGCCGACAGTCTTGTATCCTTAATGTCCTCAGCAGCAGTCTGCAGTTTGTCCAATAACAAATCACAGCATTGTCTGAAATATTAGCTTCCAAGGGCAGGGGGAGACATTTGTATTCTTGTTGCAATGAATCTTAATATTTCCCCTAATTTTTTAATCTAATTTTTCATTCCGAAAAACTGAATTACTAACTTTAAAGGGCAAGCAAGAACTCTGATATTAGGAAGTAATGAATTAACTGCTTTTCCTTAAAGAACCAAACATATTTAGAAGAGAGGGGGACTCAGATATGTGGGAATGAATGAATTAAATGATTCTTTATCTTAAAAATTGAGGAAATAGTGCGGATTTTTGTCTCAAAATTCTCATTTTCTTCTCAGCTTCTCAGATCTCTTGCTCTTCTGTGTTTTGGGCTTTAAAATCAAGATGGATTCCAGTTCCTTAATCAAGGACAGACAGATTGATTGGATTGATGGATTACATATAATCTGCATCATTTGCTCAGGATAAGACAACACATTTTATTAGGAACACCTGTACACGCCGTTGGCATGTGGTAGAACAGGAGATTTGGATGTGCAGCTTACATATCTGCAGAAATTGTGTGATGCAATCATGTCAACATGGAACAGAATCACAAAGGAATGTTTTCAGCATCTTGTGGAATCCATGCCACAAATAATTGAGGCTGTTTTGAGAGCAAAGGGAGCCAAGTATTAGCCACGTGTTCCTAATAAAGTGCTCAGTGACTGTATATTAACTGAATATCACCCTTCATAAGTTTCATTTAAAAAGGCTGTAGAGCGTTAAATATACAGTAGCTTTTTCTTTGTGGAGTAGTTATATGAGCTTAAGTTTGAGTCAAATTACTTTCTCAACAGTGGGCAGGTTTTCCTGATTGAATTGAATTGGTGCTCTTTGTTGGCAGTGGGTAAACAACTTTCTAAACTTTCCACAGGGCACCCACCCACCCCCCACCCCACCACTACCACCACCACTTACTGTAAGCTTTCTTCCTTGATGCAAGTCTGCTTGCTGTCCTTGTAAAAATTTCAATCATAGAAACATAGCGACTTTAATTACAACTTAAATAGCATCTGACCTTTCCACAAATACCTTTTTTTTGTGCACTCTTACAGAATCAAATAAATTCTGTACCAGGCCACACTTTGTGGACATGAATATTTAACTGTTACTTTTACTGATACCAAGCAGTATCTCCTGTATAGGGTTTAGAGAGGACAGACACATTGGTTTGAACCATATGGCTAGACTGTGTAGCTGGTATGGTTAGATGGTTAGTCGGTGCACACACCAGGTTGAACTAAGAATACAACAAGAGGCATCATTGTGTTTAAGCCAATAAAGTTTCACAAATATTGTGTTTGGATATGGCAGACCACAACCACTAAGGTTCATTGACAGCCAAGGTTATTCAATATCCATAAATAGATTCAACAAAATGAATTGTCTAATATAATGAAATGGATGACAGCATCTTCTACATATGTGTGTTTGCACAGAAAGAAAGAAGACATGTTAGCTACTGTGAGTTTCGTATTTTTCTTGATTTGGCTCTGTCCTCACAATTTTAGATCTGTAAACTATTTGCATGTGGTTAAAGGTATGTAATTTCGGACTCCTAACTGTCAAGAGAGGAATTGCAGCAGCAAACACCTTCAAACCACAACACTGTTTATCCCTCCCCCTTCTCTGTAAATGCGCTGATGTTGAAACACCATTGGCTATGGCAATTAGTACCAATTTTCAACCAATGAGCTTGAATTATTGTACAGCGATACAATGTTTTGGTACAGAGGGTAGGGCCGTCAACTGTGTATTTTGAAATCCAAATTTAAGGACTGTAACAATTTTTTTACACACAAATCTTACCTATTGTACCTATGAAGTACAGATTATCAGCTTTAATTAAAGGGTATTTTAGACATTTTTGGTTTCACCATGTAGATAACACAGAAGTTTTTTATACATAGATGAGCTGCTTCTGTACACTTCAGAATTCATTCTGCTGCTTACATCATCTTGATGAGCTGCGCCTCCTTTTGGCCTCCACACTTGCTCTTATCTGTCCACAAGACCGTTTTCTAGAACTCTGCAGACTCCTTTAGGTACGCAAACTATAACCTGGCCATCCTGGCAGGTTTGCATCTGCACATAGCCTCTGTACGTTTGTTAAGTCTTACTTTCACAGGAGTCACTGATATACCCATGCCTGCCTCTTGAAGAGTGTTTCTGATCTATCAGACAGATGTTTGGATTTTCCTCTGTATTATATGATCCAGGCATGCATATTCTTTCCGTACAACATCCGGAGAATCCGTCTCACATCTACTTCACCTAGCTCCTGGTCCAAGCAATGGTACTGTCCCGCCTGGACTACTGCAACTCATCCAGAATGCTGCAACTTGTCTGGTCTTCAACCACCCATTCCCATATAACCTAGTGATGTGTCGGTTGCGAACGAAACGGCTCTTAGAGCCGGCTCTTTGAAATGAACGATGGGAGTCGGCTCCTGCCTGGGAGCCGCTTTGTTTTTTCTTTTTTCTGTTCAAGCCGCACGTGATTGGTCAACTACACGATGTGTGACGTGTGTGTCTCTGCACTGAGCTATATTGGATACTGCTATATTGAGGTATGGCACAGAAGTTGTTTTTTTCCTGGTTTTAAAGGCTACATTACCGTTACTTGATGTAAATTTATTTATGTGCCAGGCTGTTCTACTTGTTTAAGTGCTTGCCTTTACCCACTGAGTCATTATTATTATTATTATTATTATTATTATTATTATTATTATTGTTTATTTCAAAAACCTTATTGTGTTATTATTTTGTAAAGTGTGATTCTCTAAGCTTCTCTATGTTGTTTCACTGTAAATAGTTAAAAGTTAATAAATAATATAATCAGAGATTGGACCTTTTGTCTAATTGAGTTGGGTCTTTGTTTTTGTACTTTATAATTTATTTTTTGTAGCACTCTGCTCCTTATTGAGTATAATAAGCCATATAAATAATAAACATTTGATATAATGTATGGGTTTTACATTAGTAATTCATTTTACATATAATTTAACGTTATTTTTGGTAATGAATTAATTTAAACACCAAAAAATCTGAAGAGCCACTTGGGAGCTGAAAGAGCCGGCTCTTTTTAGGTAGCCGAGCCAAAAGAACCGGCTCTCTAAAAAGAGCCGGAATTCCCATCACTAATATAACCCCCCTGCTCATTTCCCTCCACTGGCTGCCTGTTTTGGCTTGCATCAAATTTAAAACATTGACATTCATATTTTCTTTTTCCTTTTTAATTAGAGAGAATGATGATGTTCCAAAAATCATGTAAGCCATTATTTTACTGCATAATTTTTCTTGACCATAAGAAAGTAGAGAAAAGTAAGCAACGTGTATAAAAGAACATGATGCAGTAGGTTGGTTTTCCTCCTACCTCCCTATAATTCCTAATTGGCTATGTAGGCTGTTTATTGTAGCCATCACACTTGATGGTAACTTAATGTTATTTCTTTCCTACTTGTGTATGCAACACAATCTACGTATGGTACGAGCTAGAAATAAGGAATAAAGTGATTCCAACATGGAATGGATTTACTGTAAGCTGGTATAAAATGCAATTATTACAATGCTGCGGTTATCTGGGGAAGCCAGTATGAATTCATTTTTATATAACAATGTTCTGTGTTTTTGAGATAATGCTGAATTTAATTTAATGTCATGGGTCTAGAATTTGCAGTGACTTAAAATGTACCATTGTCCTTATGTCAGATGCAATGTTTTGCACTAGCCTTTCTCTCTTATTATTATTGTTATTGTTGCTGTATTTGTATGTCTTATAATTGGTCCCTCATTTATCACAGTATAGTGGCTGAAAAACTAGCTGCCTCTTGAGGGCACACTCCTTCCCTTCATGGTGGTTTCTCATTACAATGATTTTAGGGTAGAGTCAATGACCTGTTCTTCACCAGGATGGAACATTGAATTGACCTTTCTGAACTATGTATTTCTGCTGATTACAAAAACGGGATTTAGTTGAACAGATTATGCATTATTATGTCTATTAGCATGAGATATTGGCATTATTTTCCTTCATGTGATTCATTATTTTATTTCAGTTCTATCATGCTCACACTCACTTCTCCTGAGCCATAAAGGAGCAAATCTATCATCTTTGCTTTTCCAAAATGGGTTTGATTTCATTTGGGACAGTTGACAAAATTGTAAATTAAAAATAGGCTTATTGATTTTTTCAATGAGGATAATTGTACTTAATCTTCTCCAGGCAGTGCAGCAGAGGCAGGGGAGGACAGCAGAACTGAATTTTCTCAGTTAAAATATACAAACAGAAATATGTATGGTCTGAAAACCAATGTATCAGAAGAATTCAAATTGCCACTAAAAACTAAAATACATCATCTTTAAAGCCTATGTGTTTTTAAACTTTTCATACATCCTGAATCTTTTTATTTGTGTTCTATACTGATCTAAGGAGATTGGTGTTGGCCTCTAAGAACAGAAATATTTTTGTATTTCATATTATTTATTATTTATAGGCTAAGTTTTGGAGCTTGAAAGAAGTCACTTAGTCGATAATAGCAGGTGAGACCCTGCTCTGTTCACCACCCACAGCCCTCAGTGTGAAATACATTTCCCCATTGGGTTGCAGCCAGTGACAGTGCAACACTCATAGGTCCACTGTACAGTGCCTCTTGCCTTAGCTTCAGGCCTTAGCTCCAGGGCAGCCATTCCCTGGACAGTTCTATTCAATTTGGAACTGCTTATATTAATGACAAGTCCGTAATGAGCTGTGGGAGGAAGCAGGAACCAGACAGGGTTGTTTTGAGCTCACTCTGAAGTGCTCATTTAAATGTTCTGTCCTCAGCGAGACAAAGTTGCGGCAGGTCAGTGAGGTGTCTGACCCTCAGCAGCAGAGGGCCTTCATCAGTGACTAAACAAAGCAATAAAAAAACAAAATGCCAAATTATAAAAAATAAAAAAAACACATAACTGGTTAACCCTATCATCAATGTTGAACAGGACATCGCATTAAAAGATCAAACGGAGGCATTTTAAAGTTATGTGCTTGTACATGAGCTGTCGTTGTCCTTGAAACATTAATATTGATGAGCAAATGATCTATCATGGCTAATAAGGCTTCTGCAATTATGCTCAGTCTCAGCTGTTGCACCAGTATCAATGTTAATCAGACCTGTTAATCAGCAGGAAGGTACAATAGAGGGCAGTCCCTAGCTGTCTGTGTACTCTTTCTCAGAATGAGCGTTCAACATGACAAATCTGCCACCCTAACAGCTGTTCCATCATTAGATGATGTCCTCTAAGATGTCCCCTTTTTTGTGAAATGGTTAGCAAGCCCACACATTGTTGTCTTAGTTCTGCTAATGCAGGCCAGGTTTTAAAGTTTATTGATAAACAAAGTGTTTGCAAACCTTCAAGGAAAATAATTGCCTCTGGTGGACATCAGGATTTAGGAAACGTAAACCTTCCTAAACTAATCTGCTTCTCTGAAGATAATTGTCATGCCTCCGAAAGTCTAATTTTTGAAAGTTTTCTTCGGTTTATTCCCAGCTGAATTATTCCCTGTTTATTCACAGGGGTGAGACTACTTTGATTTCAGATGTTGAAAAAATGAAATGTGATATTAAATAGAGAAATTGGCTTTCCAGGTTCATTTTTTGAGCAGTAAATGTATTGCTAGTTCGACTTTAATGTCAATTTACAATTTACAAATATTGTTGTCATTGGTCTTGTACTGCTGATGTACAATACCACTGTATATGAAATATTACTTTCATATAAATAATATGTACATAGCCTTTCAAACTGGAATTATATTACCATAGTAAATTACATTATCCAATACAATTGTAAAACCCCCTTCACATTATTGTCAATCAAGGGATGTTAATTAGATACTACATATGTTGGAATATATGAAAAGAATACTGTAGGTCAATACTGAGGATCTTCAAGTAGAAATTTTAGGAGAAGAAGAAATAGTGGCATGCCATGACATAAAATCATTTTAGGGTACAATGTTATGATAGCTTTGCATTTGCATAGATACATTCAATTTTAAAGTAAATTTCAGGACACCAATGTCCTCATTTGGATAATCCAAGTTGATGCAAGTTTATATCATGCAAACCTCTTGGCATGAATCATGATAAAGGGAGGCCCATGCATGACAATTCCTCTGTGATTCAGACTAGTTGGTCATGAGAAGATGCTTTTACATTTTTTTTAATTCTTTTTTTTTTTTTTACAAAAGTGAAGACTTTTGTAACCTCAGCCACCAGCTCTGTTACATCACACAAAATGATCACTTCGTATTGGTGCATGTATGATTTGGAGAGCAGCCAGATGATAATTGTTTGAAATTAGCATGTTGAAATATGAGCAACAATGTATCTGGTGAATCTAGTGGTGACTCAATTAAAACCCAAGTATGAAGTATTCATTGTGTATTCCTTCCAGTGCCGGCAGCTATTTAGGATGGCCCCCGGTGCAAGATTTTCTATGGGCCCTTCCTCTGACAAAAAAGGCCAACCAAGATGCAGGCACGCGCACACAAATGCATATAACCTACGCACGCGCGCACACACACGCGCACACAGCGCCATTAAACAGATACTTTAAAGACAATACTTTGGATTTTATTTGACTCATGGGTAAGTTTGCTTATTGGGACAGGCTACATCGTTTAAACTTTAAAATATTTGTATTAATCAAGTCAGAACCATGGACCAACGTGGATGGTCATAGAATCAAATCAACAAGTCAACAAATCAACTAACGATAGTTGGGATGTTTACATAACTAAAGCTTAGGCCTATGCTACTCGTGTCAGTATCAGAGAAAAAGCACAACACAATAAATTCACTGAATGTATTGTTCACCATGTTACAATAAAATATGAACTGATATATGAAAATCTTTTATTAGCTTTTGTTTTATCTTTCAACTTGTCATTAGTATAAAAAAAACCCCCAAAACCCAGTATATTTATATTTTCTGCAGGTACTTATTCTGATATTCTTACTCCTCCTCCAGTTGATAAAACTAAACGGACCTATTTGGTCGCTTCCTCTTTCTTAAGGGATACAATTTATACTTTCTATATCATATATATTTTAAAACAGCCCCCTGACTTAACATTGGTGGAACGCTAGGTTTACAGCAGAAAACCAGTACAACAATTGAACAAACAAATCAAAGTCACGGTCACTGCTGGGAGAATTAGCAGTGTTCTTCGCTAATTTGAAAGCAATGCCCGTGAAGTACATTTACGGACTTATGACTAATGTTAATTAATGATTACAAGATTGAGCAATGTAAGAATGAAGTTAGCTCACATCAACGTTACTGCTTTGAGCAAAACAGGAATCCAGGGGTGGAAATGTAGGTTGTGAGACGTTTTGACAAGATGTCAAGGTTAACCCCAATACAGCTCAGGGTTTGCCTGGATAAAGCATGGCTACGTCCTAGTTGCTAGAAGACGTTTCAGCCAAATGTAGCCGAAGTTTCACAGTAGACTGTATCTAGCTTGCTATCCTACCTGCAAGGTTTCACTGCCGTTGGGTGCAATGATTGCGATGGGCAACTGCTACTGGGAACAGCGATTATTTTTCCAAAACGCCATCCAGTTTAGGTAGTTTTGCTACCTTTTCCTCCTGGTCCTTTTTCATCCTTTCTTTTCTGCGACTCACTTTAAAATAGAGACATGATATGAATTTAGCATGATTACATATTGTTCAAAGAAATAACCATGTAATTGTTATAACCATGACCAAGAGGAGTTTGCTTATTTAAGGATATATAAACATTGTGTTATATTCCAATGAGTGGTGAAATATAAAGGGTACTGATATAAGTACACATAGAGATATGGACCCTCCCAGACGAGGGGCCCTCGTGCCCTATGTGAGAGCCACTGATTCCATCATAGAAATTCACATTTAATGGAAGAGAGGGAGAGGTATGCTTTTTTGGCTCCATTTTGCACCAATTGATGTTTGCAGCATTGCATTCAGCTTTTCATTTAGTGGATATGATTGGCTAGAAATCATTGTTTTTTTGGGGTAGATCTGTGATGTGGTGACCAACTCCCCAGGAACAGACTCAGGAACCACCAGACATGAGACACCACAGCAGGTCCAAGCATTGACAATTTACCTATGTACACAGGCAGGCAGTGCAATATAATTTCATGATATGTCTGTCTTTATTGAAAATCCTTAGTCACTCCCACCAATTGTACCCACCAATTATTACCCTGCACGCTGGCAAGCACCCATCTCAAGGTATAGCATCCCACTAATTACTCTCAGGGTGGCCAGCCCATCCCTCCCCCTCCCCAGGTACCAGTGACTTCAAACCCAACGCCTTGACATCCCAGCACCTATCAGTACATTACAGTATTTCATTACTGATTATAAGCAAGATCCAGATGGACAGAGACTCAATCTAAGGCTACAGGAGTAGCATTTATGTGTACCACTTGGAATCCCAATCCAGCGTATTCCTCAGGGCCCTCTACTGCATTGCAGCTTTCCCATACAAGCCCCCCATGGCCTGTACTTGTAGGCCACAATCCTCCCGTAGTGACTATGAGTCCCATACGCCACATCAATCTGTCACTGAACTGCACTGCTTTCCTCAGGCTTATAAGCAGGGAGGTACATATGTACACAAGGCCACATTATTTGGAACCTATGCCACCTTCTTGCTCACAGGACCATAGCAGGGGAAGGGATGTTTGACAGTGACTGATTTGACAGCTGTTAATAGGATTAATGTTAATAGGGTAGTTGTTAACAGGATGCTGATTGATCTATTTTGTTGAACCGCTGTTTCTGAGTGTGTTTTTCTGTATTTTGTCTTGCTCCCGTAGTCCTACTGTACACATGTATGTGCTTCTCTTGATAAGTTGTTGTAGTCCTACTGTACACATTTATGTGCTTCTCTTGGTAAATTGCCCCAGGTGTTTGTGCAATGTACAGTAGAGTTTATTTGCTCCGAACAAACCTAAAACATTTCACTCTGTCTTTTGTCTTTTAGTCTGTTTTGCTGTTCAGGCTAAAAGATGTAGCATCAATTTATATGAAACATGGCAAGCATTTACAGTAATGAGAACAAATAAAACTTGGGGTTTGGTTTTATCTAAGGCTCACTGTCAGAGAGCAACAGGTAGAAATTGTCACAGCTATAGTGCTAAAATAAAACACCAGTACTAGCATCTGCTTATATATTTCAGACAGCTGTATTCATGTAACACACAAAGACGATGCAGATTTCTAGCGCTTAGATTATTGTATGCAATTCAATTACAGACAGTCAGAATCCACTTGCACTGCCTTTTCTGAGCGAATGCAATAAGTCTTCAGCACTTTGTAGCTGAGCTCCTCCATATCTGGCCAACCACTAAATGCAGTGCCTTCCCCCTGGAGCCAATAATCGCACCATACAGAGGTATTAAATTATATCTGAAATTCAACGGAGTGCTGCTGTGTTCTGCAAACTTGGTTTAATTTAAAGTTAACTTTTTTTATACATTTTTTTATACCTGGCCCATTTCTGATGAAAGGCATTTTTTTATTCCAAGTTTTATTTTAGTTTTTCTTATTCACATTCACTTAAGCCCATATTATTATGTCCAGCTGTTGAAATTTATTTGAAGTTATAGGCATAAGATCCCCTAACAGGCCACCAAATCAGTCAAACAAATAACCCTTTAAACCTGGAATCAACTCTATTTACTAAGAGCTATAGCGGCAGCACATATAATTTATCCTTGTTAAAATGATCAGACATACGGTGTGCTTGATACAATACATGACACACACACATTGGGTGGCTACCAGCATAGCATGACCTCAGAACGACAACCTTAGCACATCCTATACCGAAATACCGCACAAGTTTATGATGCAAAGTACAATAATGCTATCAACATAAATTGGTAATGGGCTATAACAACATAAGACCTCATCCGGTCCAGAAAGCAGAGGCTGCTGTGGGTACATGCTCACCAAAACTGGACAGCTGAAGACTGGAAAAATGTAGCCTGGTCTGATGAATCTCGATTTCTGCTGAGGCATACAGTCGGTAGAGTCAGAATCTGGCACCAACAGGACCCACAGACCCAACCTGCCTTGTGTCAACAGTCCAGGCTGGTGGTGATGGTGTAATGAGCATCAGATGAAGCAGATGCAGAGATGACTTTTAGAACCCTTCTGAGTTCTGAAGAACATCACAACATTCAATAACATGCCAGGAAACAGAAAACACCTGGAATCAGTTCAAATCTCATTCCACCAGCCCACACAGAATATCCATGAGTGATAGCTCAATGTTTTATCATTGGGTAATAGAAGACCTTTGCCAGAATGGAATGGTACTTCAGAATGCCTGAACATATGTTTACAACCACATGCCCACACTCATACACATATACACACACGCACACGCACACACACACACACACACACACACACGCACACACAAATACACACAGACATGCAACAATGGCCAGAGATTTTATTGATTGTCTGGATCCCATTTTTCAACAAACTCATTTGGAATGTCTGCAGGGGGGGAGACACACTCTAGAATTTACAGCTGGTTGAGTGACATACCTGACTGTGAGTCATATCTCCATCAGAAAGCATAAGCAGTAGTCTTTTAAACTATTTGATGAAATGAAAATATATTACTAAAAAAATCAAGACAACTCAAGATATTTTGTTGCTTAATGGAAAAAACTATCACAACTAAATAACTAAAATAATAACAGGGCATGCACCGTAGCTTCTCAATCATGTATTTGGATGTTTCCTGTGATCTGGCAAGCTCATTCATCTTTTGAAAACAGGTAATAAACACGATCAAGTGGTAGATGCATCATTTATCTGGTTTTGTGTGACAATTTTTCACATACCAAATGCTGTGCAAATGGCAAGGACAAGTTGCCCTCAAACCCAAGCATTGCTACAGCATAGAAATGGAGCAGACTGCAAGGATAAGGTCTGGGGAGGTTTGTCACATAATTCAACCTTGTACCATATGGTATATACAGTCAGGTCCATAAATATTGGGACATCGACACAATTCTCATCTTTTTGGCTCTATACACCACCACAATGGATTTGAAATGGAATGAACAAGATGTGCTTTAACTGAAGACTTTCAGCTTTAATTTGAGGGTATTTACATCCAAATCAGGTGAACGGTGTAGGAATTTACAACAGTTTGTATATGTGCCTCCCACTTTTTAAGGGACCAAAAGTAATGAGACAAACTAACAATCATAAATCAAACTTTCACTTTTTAATACTTGGTTGCAAATCCTTTGCAGTCAATTACAGCCTGAAGTCTGGAATGCATAGACATCACCAGACGCTGGGTTTCATCCCTGGTGATGCCCTGCCAGGCCTCTACTGCAACTGTCTTCAGTTCCTGCTTGTTCTTGGGGCATTTTCCCTTCAGTTTTGTCTTCAGCAAGTGAAATGCATGTTCAATCGGATTCAGGTCAGGTGATTGACTTGCCCATTGCATAACATTCCACTTCTTTGCCTTAAAAAACTCTTTGGTTGCTTTCGCAGTATGCTTTGGGTCATTGTCCATCTGCACTGTGAAGCGCCATCCAATGAGTTCTGAGGCTGAATATGAGCAGATCATATTGCCCGAAACACTTCAGAATTCATCCTGCTGCTTTTGTCACATCATCAATATATACAAGGGAACCAGTTCCATTGGCAGCCATACATGCCCACGCCATGACACTACCACCACCATGCTTCACTGATGAGGTGGTATGTTTTGGATCATGAGCAGTTCCTTTCCTTCTCCATACTCTTCTCTTCCCATCATTCTGGTACAAGTTGATCTTTGTCTCATCTGTCCATAGCATGTTGTTCCAGAACTGTAAAGGCTTTTTTTAGATTTTGTTTGGCAAACTCGAATCTGGTCTTCCTGTTTTGAGGCTCACCAATGGTTTACATCTTGTGGTGAACCCTCTGTATTCACTCTGGTGAAGTCTTCTCGTGATTGTTGACTTTGACACACATACATCTACCTCCTGGAGAGTGTTCTTGATCTGGCCAACTGTTGTGAAGGGGTTTTTCTTCACAATGTTTTTGCTGTCTCTCTGATGGGTTTGTTTTGATTTTTCAGCCTAATGATGGCTTGCTTCACTGATAGTGACAGCTCTTTGGATCTCATATTGACAGTTGACAGCAACTGATTCCAAATGCAAATAGCACACTTGAAATGAACTCTAGACCTTTTATCTGCTCCTTGTAAATGAAATAATGAGGGAATAACACACACCTGGCCATGGAACAGCTGAGCAGCCAATTGTCCCATTACTTTTGGTCTCTTAAAAAGTGGGAGGCACATATAGAAACAGTTGTAATTCCTACACCGTTCACCTGATTTGGATGTAAATACCCTCAAATTAAAGCTGAAAGTCTGCAGTTAAAGCATATCTTGTTCGTTTCATTTCAAATCCATTGTGGTGGTGTATAGAGCCAAAAAGATGAGAATTGTGTCGATGTCCCAATATTTATGGACCTGACTGTATGTCTGAATGGGCAATGCTTCAGTGTGGTAGATAAGAATGTGAGGACCTGACACTGGGGTGTGTGGGCTGAGGAGTAGGTGGTGTGTGAAGAGCGATACATGCAGTCTACATGGAAGATAGACCCATTATGTATTTTAGTGGGTTTGGAAACATAAGTGATAGTCCATAAGGACATAAGTGTTCACACTGATGTACTGCCATTTGGGTCTATAGCTGGATCAACTCCCCTGCCTCTCTGCTGCCCTGATTCCTATCTACACTTTGGCTGGAAACGTGGAGTGAAAAAAAGTCAAGGGGGAGACATTCAAGTGGTCCTTCAGAGTGAATCTCCCTAGTGGTGCCTGGTTGGCTATTCACCCCATAGCTATGAGAACAGAGGAATACAGTGGTCAGAGTATACATATGGGCTAACAGTTCTTCTCTCCAGGCAGACTCAGAATTAACAGTAAAGCAGTTAAGATTGTGGTGTATGCAATGAAAGACTCAAACCTTTCAATGTAGGCTACAAGAACACACTTTAGATACATTTAAGTTAACAGTAATGCAGTTTGAGTATGTTCTGTTTCTAACAATGTTCTGTTAAAGGCAAAAAGCATGCGCTTTCCGTGATGGATCAAAACGATTAAATGTGTCAGCCTATCAATGCAAACCCTGTTGCTTACTAGCAGCAACTACCCACTAATTCAGTTTTAACTTACAGCACTTGTTACTGTGTGCATGCTATTTCAGTAATTGCCCACTGTGCATAATATCTATCTGTTAAGTAACTTAATCAATGTGTTAACTTTACTGTGTGGCTAAAATGCTCCATGTCTTTAGCGCTTGACTCCCAGGCTTATTGCAGACTTAATTATTTCATGCCAGCTTAATCTTTAACTATCATTTGATGATTTCTTGCTTGGGGAGTTGAAATAATGTGATTCTTCTGGCAAAGATTTTCTCAGTGCATCTTCAAGGCCCTATGTGTTTCCATCTCACTTGTGCCTTGATTTATGCCTGCTCTTATCAGCCACATTTATAATATCACCACCCATATTACTGCATATAGTACAGAGGAGAGAGGCACACCTTGAAACATAAGAAACATGTTTCTGGGGCGGAATGCATCATATCTAGAATGCATCTGAAACTAGTCGCAAAAGGCTTAGTACATCTGGCCTTCAGTGCCTCTTGCTGATTATGGAAGACCTTGAGAATTCATGCATTTGTGGAAGTTTAATGGGTAAATCCTTTTGACTGTGACTACATGAGTGGTATAAAAAATGGGTGGAGCTGGAGAGAGGAGTGGGTTTTTTGGGTTTGGATAATGGAAATACTGCAATTGTTTAGTTTGTTAATTGTGAGTGTATGACATTGTATCTCAAGTATTGAGAAGTAACAGTAGCTTTTGTAATCAAGTCAACGGATTGGATGCCTTTTATTGATCAAGCCACTTTCCAAAGGTAAACTATGACCCAACACATGCATGCATTTTTTGACTAAGTCAGAAAAGCAGATGTGTATATGATGAATTGCAAAGATGAAATGCACTAGTTGGCAGCAGATCAGCATGTAACAGAACCCTAACTGTGGATTATTCCAGAAACACATGCTATTCAAAGGGTTCTTTTGGTGCCAAGTTTGCACTCTAATTTGGCTCTACCAGTCTATAATCAGTCAGCCTGCCCCCCCCCTCCCCCTGCAAAAAAAACACTGTCAAAAATAGAGCATCTACTGAAAGCCTCGGCTAGATGCATGCTTTAAGACCATGTGGTCAAAGTGCAGACTCAGAGCTTTTATTAAAGAGTATTTTCATACATTTTGGTTTCACCATGTAGTAATTACAGCACTTTTTATATGTAATCCGCAATTTCAATGTTTCAGATAAATTAACATCATTAACATCACGTCAATGTCATGTTTTGTATTTGGTTGCATATTTTTGCATGCCATGTCTGTGACCTGTCAACATCATCAGTGTCTGGATATCTTATTTTCAGGTTGTCCTACAAGCGATACTAAAAAACTTTTTATGGATCTCTATGGGAATTGGGGGGTGGGACTAGATTCAGCTGTAAATTATACTGATACAGTATAAGTCAAAGATGGCTTTAAGTCATCAAGGTATCAAATGAGCCTCAAATCATCATGCTGCTGCCAGATAGATACTACAAGAATTGTTTCTCCCGAAGAATTTCTGTTGAACTCAATCTTTTTCAAAAACATAAACTCTCACAAAGTGACAATTACATAGAAAGAAAATGAAAATTTATATAAACATTTGCAAGCATAGACATCACAAAAACATTCCATGACATATTGTTAATAAAGTCTACCCCTTTACACCAATTATTCAAAGTTGCCATTCAGACCCTGTGCAGTCTGGCATTTTTCAAGGATAAGAATGTTAAGATAATAACAGAGCCACACAGACTTCATATGAATAGGAATAGTTTTCTTTGCCGCTGTCAAACCTGCCATAAAGAAACATCCCTGTTTTAAGTTTAATTAATTCAGGATTCATCACGAAAAGGAACATTATTGGACATAAACAAATGTAAATATTTTAAAGATCAGCTAAAACCTTTGCTATTTTCTTCCACAAGTCAGCTATAATGGGGCATCCTCAAAATGTATGCAGAAAGTTACCTAGTTTCCCACTGTTACAAATCTTGCAGATGTTATCATTTTTAAGTTTCATCTGGCAGGCCTGATATGGAGAGATATAAAATCTGTGAGCCAATTTAAAATTTGAAACCTGATGTGCAGGATTCTTGGAAGATGTAAATACATAAACCCAAATCCTTTCCCAGTTAGGCTTCACATCCAAAGAATCGAGCTCCCTATTTCACACCAAGACTGCACCAAGCGGTCTTACTTCAGCGATAATCAGCTTGTCATAAAGAAGACACAAGACCTCTTGTAACCTTAGAAAGGGTCAGGAACTTGAGCAAAGGATGCTTGGATAAAGAGACATTCTAGGAAACACCGTAGGCACACGATGCCAGGTGCAGTCTAAGATACATGAAATAGTAAGTACCAGGCAACGAAAATGTTTATTTTAAGTCTGAGAAAGTTTTAAAACCATTTTTGTCAAATGGTCATCCAAGTCGTGCAGATTCCTATTTGACCAAGAGGAGAAGACACATGGCTTTGATCCTGTTATTGTTTCACAAAGGAGAGCAAAGAAGTAAAGAAGCAAACTTCTGTTTAACGCCTGCAAAGGGAAGGTCTTAAAGCCTATGTGGTGTAATTTGGTGTGGTTCCGGAGACCCAAATGCAGACCAGGGAATTTCCAAAAATCATAGTTTATTTCAGTCCGATATCAAAGCCTGGTATTCAGAACACACAGTGCCAAATAAAATTGCAGAGGAATGGTAAGGGTACAGTTAGCCTGTTAGTTTACGTGATTAAACTATAATTAGTGTGTTAATATCATTAGTACTATACAAAATCTATGTTATTTTGTATTAGTTGATTAGTGCTATCACAAACATGGATGGAGAAAAAGCAGGAAGTAAGAAAAGTGAGACTGAGAAGGAATCATGGGAATCCGGAAAATTCCAAAAACACCTGAATAGTGAATCACGCAGACAGGGAAGTGACTCGGGCTCAGAACTACATAAAGACACAGACATCACAGGGGAAGACGAGTCCAATGAACTATGAATGTAAACAGAAAACCAGACATGAATAAGAAAAATAATACATTTACAAGAATACAAAATTAAACTAACAGACACAACTCAGGAACATTACATGTGGTGCCACCGGCTTCTTCAATAGAGAGCCGAGGGACCTTGGAAGAGTACTCAAACTCCTGATGGCTTTCATCTGAAGGGCCCAGAAATAAAGCTTAAAATTAGGGTATGTGAGGCCACGTGCTAGTTTCTGACATTGCATTTTTTCTAGGGATATTCTTGGGCATTTATGATTCCATATACATTTCTTAGAAACCTCATCAACAATTTTTAAAAAGTTAGTAGTGGAATAATTGTCAAATTGATGCGAGGAAAAATTTTCATCTTGACCACCGAGATCCTGCCGTGTAACAAAAGATGTAAGGCAGACCATCTGTCTGAGGCAGACATGTTCACAAATCATCAAATACAAGTGCTAGTCAAGCCTCAAGTCTCTGAACTAGAGTCCAAGTCAAGTCTCAAGTCTCTGAGCCAGTCTCAAGAATGGAGCAGCCTAAACAATAGTATGGCTATAGAAATTCATCACAATTCCTATGCTAATTGAAGATATACATATTTTGTATATGACATCAAGTGTGTGACAATTGAAGAAGCAGTATTATCAGGGGCACACAAAAAGATAGTCATTATTTCCTGTATTTATTGATATATAAATTAGCCGCGGTGGCGCAACAGGCTAAGATGCAGCAGACTTGGGGTTGCAGTTCGCTGCAGTTGCACACCGGGGACCGGGGTTCGATTCTCGGTCCTGCTAAAAGCCAAGTTTGGCCGGCTCATGTGGAGCAGCATAATTGGCTCGCTGCTCCAGGGGGAGGGACTTGGCAGGGTTAGTAGTTCACTGCACAAAAAGCACCTCGGGCGCCTCGGAATCACGGTTACTAGCATGTGGCGAAACGGCTTGAAGAAGGCGTGTCGTTCTCGTAGGGCTGCCAAGGGGACGGGGTGTGGGCGGTGTATCTAATACTAGCTCTAATTGAATTAGACGGGTACAATTGGCTACCAAATTGGGAGGAAAAAAAATCAGAAATAAATAAATTAATTAATTAACTACCATGCCGGAGCCAACGTTTTGGCAAAGCCTTTCTCAAGGTAATTAGGTAATTAATATATCAATATATCAATAAATAAGATAAAATAAATAACCATTCTATTTTTTAAGAACTCTGTGTGACTAATGTGACTTATAATGTAAGCATTACCATGGGCTGTAATATAAGATGATGGTCAATAATAGGGTCTGGTTACATAAACACATATTAAACTTAATCCTGGACTAAATGCAGCTTTGTATGGATAATCTCCGATTAAATTTACATTTAGGACTAGGCTTAATCTGCATCTGCGACTCAATAATTATAATAATAATTATTATAATTATTTGTAAACAAAAAATTTTGAATTACGTTGCAGTATTGGTTTATTAATATACTCTTATCTTTTTAAATGCAAGGTAACTGTTAAACATTTACTTTAGTCATTCAGAAAAGTCAAATGAGGCTAGATATTGTTTATGCAAGAAATCAAGAGCCATGATTTTGTGACGACATCTACCTTATGCTATAGGAGAACATCAAATCCTAAGCAATGCCCTTGCACTATCGCATAGGAAAATGATAAATCATTTCAAAACCGCATGCAACTACAGTACATGCCAAACTCTGGTTCTATTGTAGTTTTTAATGTTTGTAACATCAATTACAAACAAGCTCTCTCGAAAATACAGTTCATATTTGTATGGCACTGGAACACCAAACAATGC
Organism: Conger conger; assembly: GCF_963514075.1. Classification (NCBI taxonomy): domain Eukaryota; kingdom Metazoa; phylum Chordata; class Actinopteri; order Anguilliformes; family Congridae; genus Conger; species Conger conger. The sequence goes on along the minus strand of NC_083766.1, from coordinate 14,969,798 downwards.
CTACGCAACTAGTATATCACGTCACCTAACATTCAAAATCACTCGCTGTCCTGTTTGCAAATCGATCTTAAAGACCATACTGAAAGGTTTTTAAAATATTGCATCAGAGTCCAGATCAAAATCCCATTACATAGCCGTTTTACTGAAAACGCAGCTGCTTGCGTGAACTACGTTGACAATGAAAATGTACGGGCTTTTCAAGCCAACCTGAATAAGTTTGTTTTAAAGTTACTGTACATTATGCTCGCGGTTCTCTAGCTTGCATAGCTTTTCAAGATCAGCCATTTGAAATGCATGCCAATATCGCTACAACTTGGCAGTCAACAAAATAAGCTTTGTTATGCTGATTAAACGGTGACGCGAACATTAGCTATACTGAGTCTGAAATGCGAGTTATATTAACGCATCACTGAACAGCGGTGGGATCAGCTCCGGTGCTGGTAAACTGATTTACCTTTCCGTATGAGTTTTCAAATGTCTGTTTCACGTGGTTTCTCCCGCATCTTCCACATTTTGCTAGTTGCAATCATTTTGTTTGGCTCGATGAGCCTGAATTATTTAAACTCAAAGGCCACAACTTGCGGAACTAATCTTAGCGAGCTATACTGCGAGGAATACATTGTAGGGTGTTGCTATGTTTGCTACTAAAACTACATGGGGTGTGTTTTAACTAAGGAATATCTTTCATATCAATAATTGAAAAATAATAATTGGCTGTGGCATTATTCACTTCGTAATATTCAGTCTCAAGTCTGTGTATGTGCGACTCAAGTGTGACTTGAGTCCGAGTCACTGACTCAAGTCCCTATCTCTGGTCTGAGGTCATTTCTTATGTTATCTAGTCAAATTATTGGTGTGAAAGCAGGGAACAGACCCAGGTCTTGCTGAAGACTTTACCGCCGTCGTGGTAGACGGCTGGAACGGAGGACTGGTCAGGATACATTTCTTCGGTCACTGGGGCAGGTATGGACTGACCGAAGGATGGACGCATGGCAGCCTGGGCTCCAGCCCTTGATGGTTCATTGGACTCAAACAGGTTACTTGTTTGCGGTCTGACTGGAATTGCCACTGTGGAAGCCTGGCTGAAGTTACGATTACAGCAGAAGGGGATGTGGCAGGGATGTAGAGGCATAGTCGGACGGATAAGTTAAACTTCATATGATGTGATCATCTCCCCTTGAAACATTTAATAAGTTTCAGCCTTGGGAGCATGGATTTGTTTCTTGGGCAAAGTGAAAAGATCAATGAATTAAAATTACCCTAAATGGCGAGAAGCTTTAGAGAGAAGATATGGAGGATATTGTACACAAAGGGATAAAAACATTTATACTAATCTTCTCTTTATAGGGAAGCGACACAAAGATAAGAGGAACAGAAAGCCTTCAACTCAAACAGTGGACACTCTCTTTAAACCAAAGAGATTACAAGTGATTCTGTTTTCTTCAGGTGGTTATTCTCCACACACGCTACAATGTTAGAATCACACAAACTGTGCAACTAGACTACGTTTACAATGCAATGTTAATGCCAGATGACATATTAGAATGGAATTAGCAACCAAACGTTGTTTAATACAGACATAACATAGTACATGTGAATATTCAGTACATTTAATCCCTTGTCAGGCCTGGACTTATTACACCCCCATCCAATGTTGTGCACACTCATTGCCCGGCAATATAGGGTTAAGTAAAAAAATATATATTGTGGAGGCATTTGTATTACTTACTTCCAACAGGTGTCAAGTAAGCTAATCGGGACAACATGTTTACTATGTTCTTGTTTTTCATTGTTATATTAACCCAATATAGTTAATTAAGCCTCCAAGGTCAAGATTGTTAACTATATACAAAAATGTTTATTTTAATATTGGCATTGCTTTGTCTTTCCTTTGTAATCATATAAGTTGGAGGTGAGTACTGGTGTGTGTCTGTGTGGCAGAGTGATCACATTTGTGTTTCACCCAGTGCACATTTGCATAAAGTATATTTTTAGTGGCCAGAGGTTCTATGCCCAGCCACTTTCAATTCATTGATATCATATTAGCCACTCTGTTTCCCCTCTGTTTAAATAAAGCAAACCATGCATAAGATGGCAGCAGACTGTCATTTCCTGTGAATGCTGTCAACATATTCAAATAAATTTAAGCAATTTTTAATACTAAAAATTTCCAAACAGTGGAGTGTCAGTTAAAATAAGTAACAGTAGCAAGACCCAGCATTTTAGCAGTCTCGTTGAAAATTAACAATATCTTGACAGAACATTAACGGATACTTCAAGATATGTGCAATATTCTGGAGGAGAGATACTGTGAACTGATGACACAACAGATCTTAAGTTTACAATGATATTCATCATTGAATTTATTTTGTGTGTATTTCCTGTTTGCAATATTTTCCAATCAATAACTGATAACTGGTAAAAGTGAATCCAGATTATTAACCTGCTAAAAACAAAAGGCCTTTCCATGCCAACCTGCCATTAATATCAGTTATCAATTAATTTCAGCTGAGTGCAATTGATTTACTTAAGATAAATCAATTTAATTGATTCTTAAGATATGCTTATCATAAAAGATGGTTTGTGGTTTATAAAATAGGTGCCTCACATGTACTGTATGAACCTGAATCCTGACCAGAATATTGTGCTGATGCAAGGTGATTCAGTTTCACATTCTCCAAATCAAATTGGAGACATACTGTATGATTCAAGCCATTGACATAATGCTGGCTGAATCTTTCCAGAATGAAATGTTATGAGGATATGAGTTATATACTGTAGTTCTAAATTGATATTTTAGTTACTCTGAATCAGTGTATAATGTAGATCTTAAGTGTGTCATATGAAGTACGACACACACACACACACACACACACACTAAGGAATCATCTCTCATACATACAGTAGTCCACCTAACATTTTCAGAACAATTTCATTTGTACCTTTTTTGCTTGGAAAACATATTAATTTGTACCCAAAGAGAACCTTACTGTACTTTCAGGGTATATTTGGGAAAGTTGATCCTTGAAGAACAAATATGTGCCCTGTCACTTTATTTCTGAGAGTGTATGCATCCTGGGTATTTTTTTAACAAGCTGCAAAAAAACTGATGGCAATATGGCATATGCTTCACCATTAAATTTACATTCACACTTAAATGCACATATGATACTAAATTATGAGGTGCATTAACCATAATTGTAGAACACACAACATCGTGATTTGCAGATGCTGTGTATATGATCTGAATCTTATTTTATGGACTGAACATAGGGTCGGATGTCTACACTGAGTGTGCCTGGATCACTGGCAACCTACTCTCATAGGGTGAAGTCTGCACAAGGTCTTGTCTGAAAGCTGGAGAAATTGATTACCCTTCTGCCATTTTGATTACAGCTCTTGTAAATTTAGACTCAGCAGGCAGTGCTTCCATTAAGTGGTTGGTGGGGGAGGTCTGACCTGGCCACTGTAGTGGGTGATGGGACTTCAGCGTTAAATAATGAAGTGTTGATCCAGGAAAGAAGATCTCATCCTTCCATAAAGCCATGCTAAAGTAATTCTTAAAGTGTTTGCACACGGTTGGGGTTATAAAATGTACCTGCTTTGGAAGGAAAGCCAACGCAATCGTGAGTCAGCTGGAAATCGCAGTATTCTGTTTGAGATGGGAAACCCAAGTGTTTTACCCAACTTAATGATTGTATGCACATTATGTGTTGAAGCACGCTGGAATGTACTTTGGTCAGGCTTGGTAGGTGTACAACTTGATTATTAATTGTAAATTAATAATTTGCCAAGCTGTCTTGGTGCACCATAAGTGCATTTTGCCATCTGCCAGGAACCAGTCAGAATATGCGCATGTGTGGTGCTCCCTGTAACTAAAACTGTTGGTATCTTTCCATAGGAGAGCTGTGGTGTTTAATTTTCTGTGGTAGAAAAAGCAATACATTGTGAAAACATGAAGATCATGAGTCATTAATCTGAAAGATACCTGGTGCCTTGAAAAAAGTGTAGGCTTTCAGTGATTTCTCCTCAGAGATGTACAAGTATTTTTCTAACAACCATTTTTTAAAACAGAAGTCACTCAGAACAGTTAGCACAACCAACGGAACAGAATCACTATTTGCCAAATTAAGTATTTCACTTGCAAACTGCTCTAATTCTGTCAAAATATCAAATGCATGCCACATGATCAAATAAGTGTATTAAAGCAAAATTATCTTTCATTGCACAAGGTGCACAAAAAATGAACTATAAGTGTGGGTATGTCCTGAGCACATGCTCTTTTTCATGACCTCTTCCGTGCTCTCTTTCATGGTGATGCAGTATTGCAACACGGAAGCATTTGTACATTTTCACTTTATTAACAGTAACAATAACAGTTGAGCACCAAAGCAGAAGTAACATCACCAAAAGCACCAGTGCAAGTTAATCTATGCTAACCATGAACCCAAAGACAAAACTCGGAAGAATAGGCTACATACAGATTACTGCTACAACAAAGCAAAATCATAACAAATTCACTTCAATTCGATTAAATCTGTGAAGTAGTTTTACAGAGGCAGTGTTACAAAAAAGTCTGCATCATACGATTCTGCTGTCCTGATTACTTTGAGAAGTTCAGTCCCCTGCTGTCAGGACTTTGGTTTATGAACCACAACAGTTCTTCAATCGAATCAGAGTGTGTCTGTTTACCATTCTTTGTGCAACAGTAATAGCAGTAGTTGACTATCAAATGTTCCTGCTGTTAAATGACAGGTGGGAAATTGAATATGTAAAATATGTAACTATGGCTGAAAGAGGCTCCTGGAGCTGTACTACAAATGCTTCATGACCAAAGTAGAACCCCAAATCGAGAGAAATGAACTGGAATATAAAAAAGATACAGCATTTCAGGGCACCTGGCATCGATATGTACAGGACTGAACCACACACACACACACACACACACACACACACACATACATACATACATACATACATACGCACATCTTTTAGAAAGTGCAGAAGTGATTACACCAAGGTAATAAATATTGAATAGCTCAAACAGTGTTAAAGTGATGGTCTTAAATAATCTATGAATATACCTTATTCAGAACAGTATAATTATACAGTTTAATCGGGATTTCATTAATTAGCTCATCATTTCTTATTTCACTGATAACAATCAATGTTTGTCAATTAGGCCTATCGTCGAGCACCAACTCCATGCGTCCTGCGCAATTTTTAAAACTAGGTACCCTTCATTTCTATCTACCTCCAAATGACTCCAAAGCAGCGAAATTCCCCTGTTTTTCTTTGTTTCACCGCAACATATTACAGACTGTTCGCCCGCCTATACGCATTAATTGCAACAAACAGTCAAATGCACGCCTGTGCAGTTTTCAATCTGACTATTCGGTGCACTACGGAGATGCGACGGGCTTCTGTTCTCATCATTAGCTTACGATTTGATTTCCTGGCTCTCCGGACCTGCTCAAGTCCGTAGTTCACTGCAGGCTCAACCAGCGACTCAGACAGTGCATGAGCTGATGGAGGTAAGGGAGCAGTTTGACGCCATCTCCCCGTTTCTACGTTCTTCCCTGTGATGTGATGGTGGTCGCATCAGACCTCTCAATGTGGAAATTTAAGTTTTAGAGAGTGTATCAAAACCGAAAATAAGATTCAAGAGTGATAATGCAACAACGAGAATTTCCAACGCGAGGACATGAAATGGACTTAACTTGACAGGTAAATAACTTTTTATTTTATTAAATACAAGCTACTCCGTGAACCCATGCTTATTATTATTAGAATGCCTATTGTAGGTAACGGTGGATTGTGGACGTTCGAGAATTTCATTTCAAGGTCCAGTCAGCTGTGGGATTGTCTTACGTTGGTGTTTCTCACACAATTCTATTGTACTTATAGGGGGTACTGTAAGTGTACTCTGGTCGTGAATTTACATGCTTATTTTTTCACACATACATACATAGAGTGGAATGAGAATACATGGTGGATGCACTGTTGCGCATCCGTCTACATTCGTTAGACAAACGCCCGCTACGAACTTTTATGTCCCTATTAAAAATCCTATAAACTTCGTCGAACAGGATGTTAGTCTGCATCTCAGACACAACGAAGGAATTTGGACCCGATGCTCGTCCTGTGTCGACATTCAGTAAGGATGTGTTCAGCTCACCACATGTAATAGACACGAGTCATTTTGTGATAACTGCAATGCAATGCTTAGCCTAATTCTTTAGCCAGTTTCAAATTGCTGCCGCATGAGTCCATGCTAGCTTACTTAATGTGCTCTTTATGGAATCTGTAATTAGATATGTAACAGTTATTCTGTGCTGTAGAATTGCTTTGTGTGCACATACATGATCAGACATGAGTAATATGGATGTACCCTACAACAATTCATTCAGTAGGTTATATTTTCCCCACACGATTGCGTCCGAAAAGCACTGCTGAGAATAAAATGAAGACAATGATTACGCTAGTGGTTCTAGCAGAGAATTACAATTTAATACAACAGTGCTGTAAGACGGGCTAAGGTGGGGTTCATTGTAAAACAGACCTCCTTAAACCACATTGTTTTCCGTCAATGGTGCGTGATACTTGTGAACGTTTTTTTTTTTTTTTTTTTTCATCTTCGAATGATCCATTGCGTTGAAGGATTCTAAATACATTCTTAAAAAAATGTAACTCCCTTACATTTTATTCTGAAACGTACCCTCGTATTTTTTTAATGTAAATTTAGGTGAAAATTCCTCCATCCAATCTCCAGAATATTTTTTGATCTTTATTACTCCATTCAGTGTCATTTGTCATGGAAGCAAATACATTTTTGTTGTACTTTGTCAGGCAGGTGCCATTCGGGGCTCAGGAAAGACATGGCGTGGGGTACATGGACCAGGTGCTCTTGCGTTATACAGACCAGCAATTACAGGAATGATTAGGTCCATACAAACTGAGTTTGACATCACTGTTTCTTGGTCGATACACAGAAAAATTTTAAGCTGATGGAAGTGGCTCTTTGTATGTAATATGTGTAGATTGCTCGTCAATATTAAATTGCTACATGTGCATTAATCTACATTACATTTTGCCATATAATGCATTTTGAGGAGGGAATAGGCAACGCTACTACATAATTGTTCCACTGGTTAATTTCAGGCACAGTTCTGCTACTTATTCTTTGTCAAAATTCAGGCAAATAAGTATACTAAAGGTTTGTCCAATTTCCTGCTTAGATGAAGTGAAAGCTCCTCGCTATTTCTTTTTCAGTTATTTGAAGCCAAATCATATTCTTAGAATGGCTCAGAGTCAAGCAAAGCCTTTCATTGCCAAATACTTGCTACAAATGCATCATCTTTCTCTGAACTATATGCAACAGTGTTGCATGTTTGTTCATTCCTTAGTGGTGAGGAAGGCAACACCGGTTCCGTCTAGCTGCTGCATTCTCTTTCTATCTTCAAGTACTCATTCAGCATGATTAGTTTAAATAATGAATTGGTAATGTATTCATTTGTAGAAGATCAAGAAATTGCTCCATGGTTGTGTATACCTGGAAGAGTATTACTGTTGAGGATTGGAAAGGTATCTGTAGAATTTGTAAAGTTAAGTTACTTGGTCAGTGCCACTTTAACTGTGAAATGTCCTGTGGAAAATTGTTCTACAGCTGAATTATTGAACATTCAGGTCTACAGTTAATTGAAATGAACAGAATGTATTCCAAAATATTTAAATGATTGAAATAATTTGTGATATTAATGCATGGAATTGATGGTTATGATGACAGCATATCAAATACTGAATTGAATTTTCTTTAATATATTATACATATAAATGAGACAGGTGCGTGGGGGGTTGGACCCAAAATGCACAACTCAGAAACAGGGGTGTAATAAAGTCCCGTCAGGGCTTTATTCAGAGAATGTCCAGTGAACGTAGTCAAAAAACAGGCAATGTTCATACACAAAGACAGCAGGCAAAGTCGTGGTATAGGCAAGCAATGGTCAAAAAAACAGAAGTCTATAATCTTTGGTCAATAAACAGGCTTGGATCGTGACAATGGCTTGACAATGGCTTGACAATGGCTTGACAATGGCTTGACAATGGCTTGACAAAACCGCTCAAAAACAGGGGGGCAACAATTTTGCGAAGACATGACATGAAACTGAGCTTTATATGCAGGTGTAGACAGGTGTAGACAATTAGCTTGAGAGCAGCATGAGAATGGAAATCAGGTGTGGAGGATTAACAAGTTAACGAGGTAATTAGTAATCGTTAGTAATAAACCTATCCTGCCCTAGCGTTAGTAAATTAGTAATTGACATGCACAAGAAATGTAAGGTAACATGAACACATGGTTAGAATGTTAGTATTACCCAATCCTGATCTAAAGTTAGTAGATTAGTAAGAAGACAAAGGAAATTGACAGAAAGGGAGAGAGAGAAAGCAGGAATGCAAGGTTTGCAGAAAGACGAAAAAGTACGCTAAACAATGAACAGAACCACATAACATGAAACAAACATAAATCATGACATAACAAGTTCGCAACTGTGACATGAATAAACTACATAACGTGACAAGACAAGACTGACGATTAAATCATAACCACTAAACATGAAACGTAACATGACATGAAAATTAAATGTAACTGAAACATGACATGACAAACATGAAACGTGACAATAAATGCATACTGTACATGAAACCTCAAGCTGAATTTATTCTAGATGTAATGAATATTTTATGTAACCCTATTAGGAAAAGGGGGTGCCACGGATAGTGCAGTGGGTAACACTGCCGCTTCACAGCAAGGAGGTCCTGGGTTCGAATCCCGGTCGGCCGGGGCCTCTTTGTGTAGAGCTTGCATGTTCTCCATGTGTCTGCGTGGGTTCCCTCCCACAGTCCAAAGACATGCAGGTTAAGCTGATTGGAGAGTCTAAATTGCCCGTAGGTATGAATGTGTGAGTGAATGGTGTGTGTGCCCTGAGATGGACTGGTGACCTCTCCAGGGTGTATTCCTGCCTTTCGCCCAATGTATGCAGGGATCAGCTCCAGCCCCCCTGCAACCCTGTTCAGGATAAGCGGGTTAGGATAATGAATGAATGAATTAATTAATGAATGAATGAATATTAGGAAAACGGATTATAAATTGTACAGAATGCAAGGGGTTAATTTTTATGCCTCCACGCCGGTGCCAGCCCTGAGGCATAATGTTTTCAGGTTGTCCGTCTGTCCGTCCATTCCATTCTTGTGAATGTGATATCTCAGGAATGCCTTCAGGGAATTTCTTTCCACTTGGACTCAAGGATGAACTGATTAGATTTTGGTGGTCAAAGGTCAAAGGTCTAAGTTGCTGTGACTTCACAAAAGACATTTATGGCCATTACTCAATAATTCATAACTAATTATGACAGAATTTCACAGAAATGTCTAATAGGATAAAAAGATGAAGTGAGATGCCATTTTATATCCAAATGGTCAAAGGTCAACTTAACATGAATTCTTTAATGAAATGTATAAAACTAATTAAAAAAAACATTAAGCTCTACTTGTTGTGGAATCATAAAGTTTAGAACTTAGTTATTGCTGGACAGACAGGGATGTAAACTGCAACTTTACTGGTTGACGGAGACATACAATCACGAGGTGGTCATTTTGCCATAGTTTTCTTGTGGTTTAATGATCTTGTTTTAATGTGGTGTTGAACTTTGGTTAACCTTGCCAGGTCATTCCTGTGTTTCTGTACTTTCGGTGTACTTCTGTTCAGTGATTGGTTGTTCATTTGAGTTTGTTACCTTGTTTAAAAACTGTCTGGGTTTTTAATTAATGTCTATGTCTGGGGTTTCACTTTGTTTTTACTTGGCCAAGAATGGAGTGTAGACTGCATATACAGAACAGTGGGTGAGTTTGCAGCTGAAAGTTCTGGAATTTGGAGGAGTGAGAATTGCATTCCAATTTTATACAGTGAGTGAGTGCGTAGCTGGGCAATTTTTTTTATGTTTTCAGAATGGGAAGGGTTTGTGAGACTGTACAGCGAGTGCACCACTGAATGTCTACCTTTTAGAGAATGGGCAGTTGACAGGACGGAAACCTGGAGAGAATCTAGGCCTCCACGTGGGACTGACTCAGTCTTTTCCCAAGGAAATTGGGAATTGGGAAATTTAAATGCGAAAATCTTCACTCTCTCTCAGAAATACAAACAATACGCAAAAAAAAAATGTGAGTGCACTGGGCTCCAGTGATAAAAGTGCCAATAGTACAGAACTAAAATAACAAAGAATGTGTCACTGTCCAATCAATTCACTGTATCTCTGACTTGTTTTGTCTTTGGGTATGATTCCCAACTGGGGTCCTGCCCATGTACTGTATGTACCCTTGAGCTGGGACTTAACTGCAGGAGAAATGTCCAGCTGTATGTTAAAGAAATGATACAACAAAATGTTTATGTTTATGTTTTTATATATATATATATATATATATATATATATATATATATATATATAAATGTGGGGATGTGCCTTCAATGTTGTGAAAGTTAATGAATTTGTAAAATTATTCCAGAAAGAAAATCCAATGTACCCTTGGTCACAACAGACTTGACGACATAATATTATTTGAAAGGAGAAAGAAGAAATATAAGTAGGATGAAAATGTGTCAGTGATAAATTGTTAGGCATCTGTCTACTATTTGAACACAATGTACCAAAGTGGTCAAATACAGTACATGTAGTTGTCAGTACAAACTTTTATCATCTTAGAATTGTAACACAATTATTTATTACTTAATTATACCATGGTTTGGTGAAATACTCAATTGTGATTGGTCACAAAGGTGTTATTTTCCTATAATTTGCACAGAGAAACTGAATAAAATACAGTGCTCTTTTTTTATTTGCCTCTGTACTCCACAAATTGAGATTTGTAATAAAAACATATTTTCAACAAGTGCACATTGTCAGATTTTAATAAAGGGCATATTTATACAGTTTGATTTCACTATATAGAAATTACAGTAGTGTTTATACATAGTATGCCAGTTTTATGGCACCATAATGTTTGGGACACAGCAATGTTATGTAAATGAAAGTAATCATGTTGAGTATTTTGTTGCATATCCTTTGCAAACAATGACTGCTTGATTCATGGACATCACCAGTTGCTGGGTGTCTTCTCTGGTGATGCTCTGCCAGGCCTGTATTGCAGTCATGTTTAGCTCATGTTTGTTTCAGGGGCTAGTCCCCTTCAGTTTTCTCTTCAGCATATGAAAGACATGCTCAATTGGGTTCAGATCAGGTGATTGACTTGGTCACTCGAGAATTGACAATATTTTAGAAGTATGTTTGGGATCATTTTCTTGTTGTAGAATGAACCACCAGCCAATGAGTTTTGTAGCATTTGTTTTGTGGCTCCCTCCAACAGAGCCAACAAAAAACTTAGAGAAACAAAATTGCCCAAAATGCATTGCGATGCACCCTTTCTTCTTGCTGACCGTTTGAATTGCTTCCGTTTGAATTGATGCTGTCGTGGCACACAATACCAAATCTACACAGATGTCTCCACAATGTCAGTATGAGTATTTTGTCATTACAGTTTACTCAAGGCATACATAATGCTGCTGTCGATTTGGATGGAATCATAACCTTTTATGGCCTGATTGTAGGCTGTGTGGTCACTTCATTGTAGTGTCTTTCCTGTGCTTTGCCTTGGTTTCCAGTTTTATACTACACACTTGCCTTTAACAAGAATTTCCCCAAGCTGGGATAATAAAGATGAAAATAAGCCTGCTAGCATGCTCACTAATCTAAAGTTGATTAATAAAATAATAACATTTTAGATAACTAACTCTGGTTAGTTGTCATGCTTTCACTTTCATAGTACCCTACTACTAATTTTACATTGTATTGTTTGAAAGACTGGCTGAAACTGAAACAAGCCAAGCATTCAAGGACATAATGGTTTACGCATTCATCATTTCCACACAATAAAATGTAAGTAAACACATGTACAACGATATCAATCAAAATTGGAATGTTGTAAAGAATTAAGCATATAGCTGCAAAAGACAATGATAAACACACATTTATTGTTACTAAATGCACTTTATGAGTTTATACCCTGGTGTGAAAACAAGCATAAATTGTGTTAAATGAAGTGATTTAGGTCAAGTTGAGCCGCTCAGTGTAAATCCTGTTTGTGAAATTGATGTGCATCTTTTCGTTCCGCTGCTATAGTCTCTTTCCCTCTCTGGCACTGCTTTCCAGCCCCTGGGTATCTAAAGAGCCGTCTTTCCTGTTCAATCATGCTCATTGGATTTCTGTTATCTGATTACCCATCAAGTGTCCTTCCTGTCCTGCGTGCTTTACAGGAGGCACTCTCCTTCCTTTCCATTCCATTGTCTTATTCTTTCTGTTGTCTCCCTGCTGCTTAAAAGGGCAATTTGCTTGTTTTCATATGTGTTTGATTGTTTGTGTCCTCCCACGCTCACAAGGAACACTGTCTGCTATACGGAAAGGGAACAGGAAATGCACTGTTGTTCTGGCATGAATTAAAAATCATGGTTGTTGACATACGGTCAGTCAGGCTCTTTGAATCCTCCCAGAGCATCTTGGGAGTGTTTGAACACTTACCTAACCAGTTCCTCACTATTCGGGCCATTTGAGTTAGGTGCCTAAAAAATGTTAGATTTTCTGTTAATAACCTTCCAGTCCATTTTATTCACAGCTGAAAATTTTTATCTCCATTTTGCTGTTTTTGCCTCCTGCATCTGCTCAGACTGCTGCCATATTGGCTTAGTCCAAATTGTGTTCATCTAGTTGTGTTTCATAAGCCAGAATTTTTATCCGTGGGTAAACACATTGGAAAAAGGAGCCAGGTGCTGACATGGCCATCACCTGAGTCACTATTGCCACAACAGCCTCCCACTGTCTTTGGCTTAGATATTATTTATCCATGTTGTTGTGGGCTCACAATATGGTAATTTCCAGGTGATGGTGTGTTTTCATAGGGGAATCTCATGCATTTCCTGAAACAGGACTGACAAAACGTTTCTGTGAAAGCAGTCCGAGTCCTTGAGCCATTGACCAAGTTGTTTGTTCAGGATCTCTTTGTGTAATGGCCATATTCAAAACCCCCTGTACACTGCTGCAGTTTGCCTCTGGGCAGGTCTTGGAGCTTAAGATGGCAGTTATTGTAACATTAAATGTTTCCTGTCTGAAAAAGATGCAGAAAAAAGAATCACAAACTTTTACTAAATTATTCAGTCTAGTCTCAGCCACTACTACTGATAGCTTATTTTGTCATTTGTGCATGAAAATGTCACAAGCCTAAAGATCATTATACTTGATGATTGATTGGTGATTGATAAAAAATAATGTAGTGTCTGCAAAAAAAGCACAACACTAGAGCAGCATCTATACATTAAACGTTTTTTAATAGGAAGGTTAATGAGAGCATGCACATGGGTGGGTTGATTTCATGTGCTATTGTGCAGATCCAAGAGGATCTAATTTAGACTCACTGGGCAGTGAATGCAGGTGATGAAATAGATGGTACACAAAGTGTGGCTTCATGAAAACATAAATACTGGAGGTAACATGCCAGATAGGCCTACAGTACACTGCATTATAAAAAGATATCCAGCAATATGGTGTCCCACAAGGAGGATCGCGCTAACATTTTCGGGAAATGCGCTCCAAGTCAAGTAATTATGCAGCTTTTAAAAGGTATACAAAAAGCTAAAGCAAATACAACATGGAAATGTGCTGCAAGAGAAAAAACATACTGCAAAATGCCAAAGCAAATGTAAAAAGGAAATGTACAGCAAGTTCAGAAACAATTCAACTGGGATGCTTGAAATGTTGGTGCAGTGGGTAGCACTGCCGCCTTGGTCCTGGGTTCAAATCCCCGTCGGCCGGGGCCTCTCTGTGTGGAGTTTGCATGTTCTCCCCATGTTCGCGTGGGTTTATTCTGGGTACTCCGGTTTCCTCCCACAGTCCAAAGATATGCAGATTAGGCTGATTGGAGAGTCTAAATTGCCCGTGGGTATGAGTGTGTGAATGAATGGTGTGTGTGTCCTGCGATGGACTAGCGACCTGTCCAGGGCGTATTCCTGCCTTTCGCCCAATGTATGCTGGGATAGGCTCCAGCCCCCATGGATGGATGGATGCTTCAAAAGTGAAAACTAAAAGGAAAACGCACTCCAAATTCAATTCAATTCAGTTGATATGAAGGAAGTGCTCCATGCCAGTAGGGGGAACAACGGAATAGAGCTGAAACATTATCTCCCACTTTTTCCAGTATCTCTAGTTCCAGAAGTAAATATCAATTGATTTCCAAAAATGCCTAGCGAAAGAGTTTTAAGTCTTGAACTATCTAACTAGTTTTAGACCAAGGAAATTTTGAAAAAGGAAAAAAGGCAAAGGTACGAGACATAAACTTATGCAGATATGGTCAAGAGGTTCAGCTGTTTTTCAGACCAAATGTTAGAATGGGGAAGAAATGTGATCTAAGTGACTTTGACCATGGAATGATTGTCAGTGCCAGACAAGGTGGTTTGCTGATCTCCTGGGATGCACAACAATCTCTAGAGTTTGAGATAATGGTGCGAAAAACAAAACATATCCAGTGAGCAGCAGTTCTGTGGGCAAAAATGGCTTGTTAATGAGACAGGTCAGAGGAGAAGGGGCCAAGCTGACAGGAAGGTGACAGTAATGCAAATAACCATGCAGTAATATGCAGAACAGCATCTCTGAACACACAACACATCAAATCTGTAAGTGCAGATGACCAATAAGTCTAAGTAAGTTTATTAAGTTTAATAAATACCTAATAAAGTGCTCACTGAGTGTACAATTGATCAGAGTCTGTATTTTTACAGATCACTGTATACATTATTAATGTTGTTATCATGACTGCATAATTTTACCAGTTATGTTGTGTATATATTTAGGATATTTTTCCATTGTAAAATCACAAGCGGTACATGGAAACCTGGAGCTAAATTCCTGGTAGGTTACAGGCAGAGTTGCCACTGTGGTACTACAGTGCAGTGCCTCTCTTCTCTATGTGGTGCAAGTGCCGAGTGGATGCCCCAACAGAGGATTGTGGGAGTGGGGATGTTGTGTTTGGTTGTCACTTACCCGTCAGCCATGGATGTGCATCAGTGATCCTTATTCAGACACCTGGAGTTGTGATTGGCTCTCGGAAGGACGTCTGCATCTATGATCGCTGGGTGTCTTGGTTATTTTGGTTTGCTTTTGCCATTTACATTGAGTTCAGGGAATTTGTGTCTGTAGCAGAGAAAGTTAGACAGGGCATTCTAGACACAGCCTAATTTTGCCTGGTGACTTAGCATTATTAGGTTTTATGAGAGCTTATTTTATGATTGCTCACATTTGTTTTGTAGTGTGTGTGCGTCCATATAGAAACAGAATTTCTTGAGTGGTTTTCCTTACTAAAGCAGTGGTAAAATGAGCCTGTTAACATTACTTAATATCTGAAAGGAAACTATAATTATTTCTGATTACACTTTTTGTTTTTAGCCATTCTATATAATGCACAATAAGAAATGTTTCATGCAAGAAAAATATTTTAAATGGCAAAGAAGCATAAGCGTGTTTAACAGCTTTAGGTGACACCTTGCTGGTGAATTACTGAATAACATACTGAAAAGTCAGGGTCTGTAAGTAAACAGATCTGGAGTGAATCACAGCTGAAGAATAAACATTTTTGTTGCTCATGTAAAGCTGGTCATTAGTAACCTTTACTGGGCAAAAGTGAAATGATGAATCAAAATTTTGTAAACATTGATTGAAGACAATGTGTTATGCTTTTGATCCACTGTCAGTTAAGATAACATAGAAGCCAAGTAAATAATGGGACAATTACAGAATATGCAAGAGAGTAGAATGCATGCATACACAGGTACTAATGTTGTCAAAAATCTTGGGTTTTTCAGTAAATATCAATATTGAATTTCTTGAAATGGTACAATACCCAAATACCAAACAATCAATACCAACTGTGCCTTTTTTGCCTTTGCCATGAAAAACGGGACTATTTACCCAGTGTAAAAGTCAAGATAATAACTTATATTTCCGCTCCAACAGCACCACACAGACAAACACACACACAGCTGCCCACATGGAGCCCTGCCTTTTCCCAAGCCCAGCTTAACCAATCACTCACTGTGCTGTTCTCCACTATACTTCTCGACTTTTCTGAGCATATTATTGCAGGCAGATTAGCATTAGCCTTTTCTTGGACAAGAGCAATATTAATTCATCATGCATTTATAAAGTTTTCACAAAAACATTCAACCATTTTTTGATATATAACAAAGAACAAACTATGTATTTTTCCACTAAGGCTATAGGCTACTAATGATGGTTAATTAAGTTTGTTGGTTTTCCCTCAAGAGAAATTAGTGAGAAAACAGCCAAAGTGATGTAGGAATTAATTAGAAAAAGGCTCAGTTTTTTATACTGGTGATATGGGAATTAGTCATAAAAAACAAGTTTGTATTTTCAAAATCCAACACTGTCCCAAAACTAAATACACAAAATAAGAACAAGAGGGGGTACACTTACACAACAAACTTTTATGCTTAATACATTTTCCAATTTAATAGGGGCTTTTACTTGCATTTTTTGGTTAATTAAAGGCTGCAAATTGGCTGACTCCTGCTAGTTGAATTGTGCCTGTTCAGTAACTTGGGGTTGGTATACAGGAATTGTGACTGGGAGAAATTACTGCACAGGGAAGGGAGAGCCAGTTGCCTCAAGGTTATGGAATGGACAGAATATGGCTGGGGCATAGGCTGTGAACATTGATTGGAGGTGTGGTGGAGCTCTTCCATTTGCTGCCCTGTAGACTGGTACCAAGGTGTTAAGCTGAGTGTAAGCTGTAGTAGATAGTCAGTGAAGTGAGATAAGGAGGGGTGTGACATGAGCACACTTGGGAGGGTTGTGAACCAATTGCACAGCTATGTTCTGTATTAACTGCAGGGGTTTACTGGGAATTGTGCATGAAATAGTCCAGGCATGAAGGTACCAGGGGGCGGTTTCTTAGAATAGTCAATAGTGAAAAATGTGTACAGTCGATTCATTGCTTCATGGAAAGAGAAGGAGAGTTGCTGGTCTTGGGTTACCTGGCTCCTTTCAGGAGAAGAGCTGTGAGTGGGCTCTGCAGCAGCATCTGGATTGAGAGTTACAGTATAATATGGGGTGATGAGAATTTCTTAATGAATTTCTACAGTCCACCTCATTCTTAGCCAGGTTGTGAGAAAACACATTGATGTGGAATGGCAAGACCTCCAAAAAGTTCAGGCAATTGTTCACTCAGTGTTGATCTTCTGACTCTACCCTGCAAGACACAGGTTATTTGGTCAATCTTTTAAAATGTGATTATATTTTCTTAGAACATCAGTTAACAATGACCTGGGTTTATTATTTTGGAGACAGTTTAAGCTGCCTATTAAATGTTAATATTGTATTGCTCCAAGATTAAATATTCATCAAACATTTATTTCCCCAAACATTGTAAGTGTGAAGTCATATATCCTCTGACAAGAAGCAATGCTTTTTATGTGTGCATCTGTCTGCCAACAAAATTTTAATCAAAAACATATATGTAAATGGTTAATACCGTTTATTCCACATTAGTGTGTAAAGCCAAGACGACATTTGTTTCAATTGTCCTCGTGTCAGGGACAGTTGTAACAGTGCCATGGGACAGTTGGAACACTCATTTAAATCTATGGATTTATCCAGAAATCCATGTATGGGTGACACTTGGCTGCCCCCTATTGCCGGAAAAGTATTTCAGACAGCGATGGATTACACTGCTCACATTTGCCACCTGGAGGTCGTTGTAACATATACAAATTTGCCGCCAACCAAAAGATCTCTCAAAGCGGAAGCGCCAAATGAAGCACGTAAAGCACTGTAGGTCAGAGCATCTGCTAAATCAGTGTGATGCAATGTAAGGTATTGAGCATGACATAGCAGGTTTGTTTTAGATGATGTGTATGAAGAATATTACATAATGCTATTAATCATGCATCTATCAATCTAAAATTTGAAAATTAGGCATCTATCACCATAATTATGTAATGCATTAAAGTCAGTGGACCCTATTTTAAGGATGCAAATGGAGTTTGAAAATGTTAAGAGTGGTAATGATTGAGATTAAAAAGGTATGTTTAAATTAGTTTAGTCATTTTAATAATGCTTAAGCACTTTATTAGGTATTTATTACACTTAATTTATTAGACTGCTGGTACCTGTATGAGTAGCTACTTCACTTATTTAACCACATTAAAGCTCTACAAATGTTTGTAGGTAGGTTTACTGCATATTTTCCAAATGTAAAGTGAACTAATTGGCCACAGTAGATTAGACTTGCCCATGAACCTTTTTTATCTACAGCATTAGCAATGGTAGTTCAGTTTCCAGTGGTTGCATGTACGCATTACCTTTAAAACATTTCTGCAGGCACATTCTTTTGAGTTCAATGACAAAGCTTAAAGTGATCCATCACAGTAAATACATTTTTAGTTTCATTTGGTAGATTTTTCCACCAGGTAAAATTATTGACGTGTATGTAGACTATATTTTGTATTGTGCCACCTATTTTGGTATGACGAAAAAGCACATGTTCGGCTCTATGATGACCCCCATGTAGCCCAGTATTTCAACAATTTAAATAATGCAATGTATTTCAGTCACACTTAAAATGCTGTGTGCGTATGTTCGTAGCGCAGAGGGTACAGTCATAGCCTCAGGTAGACCTGTCAGTTCATGGACATGAGTCTGAAATCCACAACAGAAGTATTTGCATATCGTTGCTGGAACATGGATTGACAGGCCTTCCACATTTGTTTCTTAGGAGCATGCTGTGTAATTCATGGTGACATTATTGTACTGCCATTACCTTAAACCATGTACAATTAAAAGCAGCCCGTTTGGCAATGTGAGTGATTTTTAATTGCACACTATTGTGCGCATATGAAGGAAATGTCCATTCTACTGAGACATTATTTCTATGCATTGCATAAGTAATTGTTTCACTGCTATATCTCTGTGTAGGTGGTTGAGTTCTTTACTGTACATGGGTGCTGACTACTTGCCCCTGTAAACTGCTGCTATAGCCTATCCACTTAAGTGGTGTTCAGAGATGCTCTTCTGAATACCACTGTTGTAATACAGATTTTTTGCATTACTGTCCCCTGCCTGTCAGCTTTGACCAGTCTAGACCTTCTCCACAGACCTCTCTTATTAACAAGGTGTTTTTGCCCGCAAAACTGCTGCTCACTGAATGTTTTTTGCACCATTCTCTGCAAATTCTAGAAATTCTAGAGAGAATCCCAGGCGATAAACAGTTTCTGTGATATTCAAACAACACTGTCTGGCACCAACAATCATTCCACGGTCAAAGTCACTTACAGCAGATCACATTTCTTGCCCATTCTAACATTTCGTTTGAAAAACAGCAGAACCTCTTGAACATGTCTGCCTGCGTTTATGCATTTTCATGCTGCCACATGATTGGCTGATTAAAATATTTGCAAGCTGGTGAACAGGTCTACCTAATAAAGTGTACAGTGAGTGTATAAGCACACAGGTTCTTTCTAAATGAAGCCAGTTTCAGTTTGTAATGGGTCATTTATTTGGCCGTACATTGGCCTCTCAGGACCCAGCGAATTCAGTTAAGGCTGAATTTCATTTGTTATGTTAGTTTTATTATTATTATTATTATTATTATTATTACTGATTTTGTAGATTAGGTAAGTTTAAGGACAAGGATGGAACTAGAAACTGTTCCTACTGCTGTTTGCTAAAGACAAACAATCCATTGTCTCAGAAGCAAAGAAACTGAAGAGTGTAAGGATCTACGCTAAGGACAGCTTTTCTAAACTTTTCTGAAAATGCATCTAAAAGAAAGAGAGAAACGAATTACCAGAGATGTTGGCAGCTTGTGAACCGGCATCTGCCATTATGTGTTATGTGCAGCTGGCTAGCACAATGTTTCAGTCTGTATTACGTGTGCATTGTTATTATTATTACAGTATTTAGATTCATGACTTTGACAAATATTGCCTCCATTGTTTTTGTCCTATGAAAGAAAGTGCTACTGACTGATCAGTACAATGCAGTCCATAAGTATAGTATTTGGAAAGTGGTACCATTTCTGTTTGGCTCTATACTCCAGCACATTGGATTTAAAATGAAACAGTGGATATGAGGTTAAAGTACAGACTGTGACCTTTAATTTGAGGTTATGACATCAATATTGAGTGATTCATGTAGGAGCTACAGCCCTTTTTACACATCCCCCATTTTACAGGGACCAAAGGTAATTGGGCAATTGGCTTCTCAGCTGTTTCTGATTAGTCAGGTGTATTCAATGGCTTGTATAGTGCAGGTATGAAAAAGATTTCAGTACCTAGTCTTGATTATAAGCTTTTGATTGCATTTGGAGTCTGTTATTGTCAACATGAGGACCAGACTTGCTAATGACAGTTGAAGACGCCGTTATGACATAAACGTATAACAGTCAGAGACATCTGTCAAACAATAGGCTTACCAAAACAAACAGTTATCATAAGAAGAAAGGGAGTACAGGTCTATGTTTGGGATCCATGGGATGAAGCACCTTCCAATGAGTTTGGAGACATTTGATTGAACTTGAGCAGATAAGATGTGTCTAAACATCAGAATTATACTACTGCTATCAGCAGTTATTGGCACGACACAATAACCGTGTACAGCAGTTATCACATTTATCAAATATTCACAAAATAAACTTTAAATGAATGTATTTTGAATTTAACTATGTTTTATAGTAAATGTATTCTTTCGCTGAACAGTAGTTTATTGGTTGCTAAGCAACGGTACTAACGTTAGCTAGCTAGCATGACACTGACACACAAGTCATTTGTCTTTTTTGTAGACGTTTATCTGGACACTGCCAGATAACATGCAGTTAATGAAATAACTTGTGCTGAGTTTAGCCCTTTTTAGCCGTGCGTATATCATGGATATTGGCACGGCTGGAACACAAAACCTTCTATTTGAATTGTACTGTACCTTATCCAAACTGCACTCTAAAAATGAAAGTTTCAGAAAAGAACCCTATAGGCTCCTTAATTAGCCGTAGAGTTCATTTAATAACCCTTAGCCTGACAACAGTTCACATTTGAACCTTTATAAGTTTGAAAATTATCCCCTTTAAAAAGGGTTCTGGGATGTATTGAAAATATTGAATTCATTGTTTTCAATGGACTAAAGATTTATTGATATATATTGATATTTATTTAATATTTTTTAATGTGATCTATCAATGTTGTTGTTATTATTAATGTACTACTATTATTATTATTATTATTATTATTATTATTATTATTATTATTATTATTGTTATTATTATTATTATTATTATTATTATTATTATTATTATGCTACACAACAGATTCCACCAGGCACCTTTCAACCCCTGACATTGTTTTCATGGAACCTTTATAAAACCATAAAAAACTGTTCCTGGAGCGAAAAAGGACCCCTGAAAGTTCCTCCAGGAACTTTACATTTTCAGAGTGTGTAATTTGTTCTAATGACCGTGGTATGCATTAGTTGTATAAAAGCATCTGTTATATAAGTGTAATGTAATTTTATTTCCCATCCAATATGCTGAAGTAAGGAGCCCAAAGAACAGAAATTGTACCACTGTCCAAATACTTCACTGCACTGTTCAATGTACCTGTAATCCTATCAGTATAGAAACTGTTATTGGTTAACCAAAAACAATATGTAAAATGAAAGAACAAATAGCAGAAACAAAAAAAATTGTGCACTATGCCAAAACTTTGTGCTGGTTTTACACAAATGATTGACAGCTGGTTTAAGTACAGAAAGATAACAGAAAGGCAGTAGGTGCAGTGTAATTTGAGTTTGGAGCTGCATTTCAGATCATAGATTACAGTAAAGGCTCATCATTTTCTGAGTTAACTTATTAAAAAATCTGGGAATTCTTTGGGCTTTTATTTTTTAAAAACCATGTGAAAAATATGAACATTTTTTAAAAATGTGTGAAAATTGGATTATGATAATGCACATTTCTGGGATAAATATTTAATTTTCATTTTAAACATTGTCCTTTCTTTTAACCATAGGCTTTGTTAATGGACATATGCAAAGCCAGTGACATCACAGTGTTGTCACAGACAACATGAATCAGGATAAAATTGGTATTCTTTTTGCGGTGTTACTTTTTCCTGCTTCTGTCTTCAAACCGTAGTTGTTAGACATAGGGGAACCAAACTATTCCTTTTTGTTTCCAGGGTCGAAGGACACCCAACTCAACGATTTAGCTGGTTTCTGCTGCAAAAATAAAACAGTCCTTAGGCATTTGCTTCCTTTGTTGCACCGAAGAAAATTACATTAACTACCTTATATTATCGGCCTTTCTCCGCGACCATGCTCTCTTTCAAAACACACACACAACAACCAAAAACACAACTCACTCACCCAGCGGCCTCACACACACACACACACACACACACACACACACACACACAAACAATCAAAACATTCAAAATTGAAACAATCCCCATGATTCCCACTCTTAAAGCTGCATACCCTCATTTATAAACAATGGCAATGATCCAGAGAACCAAATCCATAATAGATTTTAATTCCAAAAACATTTCAAGGTGGAGAAACATGGTCTATCACTATCACAAATTATAGGAAAAGATTCATGGCTGCCTGTCATCTTTGCCAGCAGTGGTTGCACAAGGTAATAATGAATCACACTACTTTACACATGTGGGAAAATAACAATTTTTTTTAATGCATATTCATCAAGGGTGCCCAATAATTCTGGAGCTGATTGTATTTCATTCCTTTTCTTTTTTAATTAGAGATAGTGAAGAGATCTACCTTGATTATCTGGCCATGAGGGCTTTGTTTCCAGAATTTATGTGTCAAGGTGTCCTTGAGATCCCTGAACTCCCCATTGACTGTGCCATCACCATAATTCTCTGTTTTGTTCCTGCTGACTGCAACCAGAGGATGTAGTTACTTTATTCTTTTGGAGGACCACATCTGCCAAAATAAGAAATAAATGAATAAATTAGACTGGCATCATGGAAGCTCTGTGTCACTGTATGGTTTCACAAATATATATTTTATTTGAAATGGCATGCAGTTTAAAAACGATTATCTTGCTTTGTTAGAAGAAGTATTTCAGATTTGCTTTACGTTAATGAGAAGTGAAATATCTGAAACAGTACAGTGCTTATACTGTCTATGGCAGCCACCAGAAAGCAAGCCTCTCTGGGTGTTCTCTGTCTGTTCCCTGTGAAGAGCTGGAGCCAGCGATGAGGTTGTCTGCCTCCTCATTGTGCATGCTGTGTGCTTCCAGTGGTGTCTGCACAGCGCCTGCAATGTGGAGGCAGAGGGCCTCTGAGTCTCCCTGGTCTGAGAGACGACACTGCCACATCACCGTTTTATTTGTTCTGCACTCCCCTATCCCTCTTCATACTTTTTTAAACTTACATTTTCACCACAATCCCCCGCAATCACCGAATGTGCAACCTCATTCTCTAAACAGTGCCTTAAAACCCCACACCATTAAAGCAATTGGCCACTACACTATTTCATATGTTTTCCACTTTTACTGTATAATTGTACCACTGCCCCAGCT
Organism: Conger conger; assembly: GCF_963514075.1. Lineage (NCBI taxonomy): Eukaryota > Metazoa > Chordata > Actinopteri > Anguilliformes > Congridae > Conger > Conger conger. The sequence goes on along the minus strand of NC_083766.1, from coordinate 14,946,095 downwards.
GGTTGTAAGGACATCACAGCTGAGGATTGCAGAGGGAGGCTGCAACACGCTAGAAGTTCTTTACCTGTGTACTCTGTAAGGCAAAACATCAGGTATGAGGTTAATGAAGTGTTGTGCCCTAAGAGAAGAGCCTGGGTGCCCAATGAGATTGATAAATACTGTAATAAACTTGTTTTTCTATATTTGTGTGTCCAGAAAATCTTTTGACAGCGATACTATATACACAGTCTGTCCAGTATTGATGCAAATACTTTGAACTTTTAATGTCAGGGTTTACGCAATGATCAGAAGGTGCTACACATTTGGTGGCAATAATGTAGAGATTGACCAACTTTGTGTGTTTTGACGCATGTGGTTAACATGCTATGGGTTCTTTGGCATGTGGTTTAGTGTTATCAACATTTTTGTACTCTTTTGGGAATTGCCCTTAGTGTTTTGAGAATGATGTTTAGGTTTTGGGAAATGCATCTAAGTGATTGAGAACACAATTGAGAACACAAATGCAGTCCAAATGTTACCTGCCTATTATAATTAAATGTATGTTACCTGTAATATTACAACATATTACACCTTGTCCCGGTCACCCTCATGACAAAACTGGACACTACACTGATTTGGCAATCCAACAGTGGTCTGATACATTCAGCATGGTACACGGCTCCTTCACTGAGAAATGGCTTCCTTGAGCCCCTTGTATACCTAAATCCTTGATCCAGAGCAGAACTGTATTTGACCATTGCTTTGCCTGAGAATGCCCAATGCTATTATTGCAATCAGCACTTGAGTGACTTACTGTATAACACTCCCAAACATTGCATGCCAAACAAGCAGTGTTATTGAAATTCACAAGCCTATAAGTAATGCAAACCTATACTGCTTTATTTAGTTGTGAGATGAAAATAAATTTTGAGGCATTCAAACTTGCGTTTTGTTTATTTTGGATTAACCAAGTGGGTGTGCCTGGGGAAACAATTAACTTGACTGCCCTGTATCCTGGCTGTGCTGCTTGTCAGTCATCTTGAATTTGTTGTAAGAATTCATTTAACATATTTCCATAAATGAGTGAGAAACTGTTACGTTTCATGCTTGTCATGTCATGTTTCATGTTTAGTTATTGTCATGTCACGTATTATGTTAGTCTAGTCTCGCCATGTTTTTATGTTTTATTTCTTGTTAGGTTTCATTTTCATGTGATGTTACGTTTCATGTTCAGTTCTTGTTACGATCTATTTTCTAGTCTTGTCATGTGATATAGTTTATTCATGTCACAGTTCACAAACTTTTTATGTCATGATTTATGTTTGTTTCATGTTATGTTGTTCCGTTCATTGATTAGCATACGCTTTTTCGTGTCTTTCCGCAAACCTTGCATTCATGCTTTCTCTCTCTCCCTTGCTGTCGCTCACGCTTCCCTAATTGTTTAATTTTCCCTTGTCTACTTACTAATCTACTAATGTTAGATCAGGATTGGGTAATACTAACATTCTAACCATGTGTTCATGTTTACCAGTCCATGGTCCACAGTCACTCCATGCCGCACGAGCAGCCTCCCTCTCCTCTGTCCTCATTCTTCTAGATCTCTCTGCTGCCTTCGACACTGTGGATCACTCCATCCTCCTGTCTGCCCTGTCAGCAACGGGCATCTGTGGCACAGCCCTGGACTGGATTGAGTCCTACCTCTCTGGTCGCTCCTTCCAGGTTGCCTGGGCTGGTTCGGTATCGACACATCGGCCCCTCGCCACAGGAGTTCCCCAGGGCTCAGTCCTAGGCCTGCTTCTTTTTTCTCTTTACACTCGCTCCCTTGGCCCTGTGATCACTGCACATGGGCTATCCTACCACTGCTACGCGGACGATACCCAACTATTCGTCTCTTTCCCGCCGTCTGATACGCAGGTTTCAGCCCGTATCTCTGCTTGCCTGAGGGACATCCAGAGCTGGATGGACAACCACCATCTAAAGCTCAACCCAGGCAAGACTGAAATGATACTCATCCCTGCTAATACCTCTCCTCATCTGGATCCCTCAGGGACACCACACTCGCGCTATTACCCAGTGCAAGAAACCTCTCACGTCACCCCCCTGCTTACTTCCCTCCACTGGCTGCCTGTCATGGCTTGCATCAAATTCAAAACATTGGTGCTAGCCTTCCAAGCAGTTAAGGGGTCTTCCCCAGCTTATCTACAAACAATCATCAGACCCTACACCCCTGCCAGACCTCTTCGTTCAGCCTCCACAGGCCGCTTGGCACCTCCCCCTCTCCAAACCTCCACCTCACGCTCACGACTACTGTCTGTTCTGGCTCAACGGTGGTGGAACAAACTCCCCGTTGAGGTCAGAACTGAAGAATCTCTCCCCACCTTCAAGCGCAAGCTGAAGACACACCTCTTCAAGCAGCACCTCTCCCCATCCCTCCCTACCTCCCTGTGAACCTTAATTGTTGTCTCTGCGACTTACTTTGTGTATCGGTATTTTTTGGTCACTTTTGCTCTGTTGTTTGTTTCTTTGTTCAAAAAAAAATCTTATCTTTTTTGTGCAGGTAGCAGTTGAAATTATACTTCCCTCTAGGGTCTTTCAGCGAACTTATCCCTGGTTATGGGTATGCACTTTGTTGTACGTCGCTCTGGATAAGAGCGTCTGCCAAATGCCAATAATGTAATGTAATGTACCTTACGTTTCTTGTGCATGTCATTTACTAATTTACTAACGCTAGGGCAGGATAGGTTTATTACTAACGATTACTAATTATCTTGTTAACTTGTCAACCCTCCACACCTGATTTCCAGTCGCATGCTGCTCTCAAGCTAATTGTCTGCACCTGTCTACACCTTGTGGTGCCTCGGGGTGGCTCCTGAGGTGCAGTGGGTGGGCGCAGCTGGAAACCAGACACAGGAGATAGCAGATATCAGAAAATTATTCTTTTTATTTCTGTGTTTTTTTTTTTTCGGGGTATTGGTGATAGCGCCCCCCCTCAGGGCAAGGCAGGGGAAAACTGGAGAAATAAAAGGGGCCGTTCTTTCCTCCCTCCTTCCCTCTTCAGCCGCGTCAGAGCTGGGTGGGGGAAACACAAAGATATAGGGTAAGTAGGATGGGATTTTATTTGGCTCACGTGTCAGGCGTCCGTTTCCGGGTCTTTGGGGTTGCCGTTCGTAAAGGTGGGGTCTCCTTCAGGGTCAGTACAGTGTAGAAGGTCCTTCCTCTCTCTGCCTTTCCCACTCACACACTCAGGAATGGTGCCAACTGAACCTGTTTGCAGCCTCGACCACGCCTTAAATACCATTCCCTGCTTATTAGGAAACAGGCTGCAGCTGAGTCAGTACCTTTCCACTCTGCTCACTCACATGCGCTGTCCGGGGTCCTGGACTGCAGGTAGAGGGATCTCTCTCCAAGGTGCTGACCTCCCCATCACCTTCATAGGAAGATACACTCCTTCACAGACCTCTCCCAATGCGCGACGTCTGCACGGTTGCCCTGCACGAGCCCCTCCAGGGTTCTCCACCCATGTGGCACAACATGCAGGAGCAGGGGTGCCACAACATGCAGGAGCAGGGGTGCCACAACCTGCATATAAGCTCAGTGTTCATGTCATGTCTTTGTGAAATTGTTGCCTCCTGTTTATCAGTGCACTCTTGAGCGGGTTTCCAAGCCATTGGCTGCCTGTTATGATCCGAGCCTGTTTATTGACCAAAGATTATTGACTTCTGTTTTGTTGACAAACTCTTGCCTGCTGTCTTTGTGCTTTTGCCCTGTGGAGCGGACTTCGGTCTTGACTCTTGCACCACCTTCGACCTTCGATTCCTGGTTACTGGACTTATTGCATGGTTTACCGATTTCGAGACTGCCTTCTCCCTCGGTACTGTACTTTGGTTTTGGCTGGATTATATGTGTATGAACTTTGCTTGTTTTTCAACTAGGCTCATTGGACATTCCCCTAATAAACCCCTCATGGGACTTTCTCATGTCTTTGTTGTCTGAATTTTGGGTCCACCCACCACGCACCCGTCTCAGAAACAAGGTTTTTTTTGTTTGTTTTTTTTTTCAGATCTGTAGCCTTCTTATTAACTGCCTCTTTTATCATCTTTATATCTAGCTATTTGACTGCATCTGCCAGGACTGTACTGTAGCTCAGAACATCTGAAATAGCAACAAAAAAAAAAGCAGTTATGAATCATGAAGTCATTTTTTAAATGCCTGAGCCATATTTTGGCTTGTGACTAAGCAATGTTTAAAACTGCACTGTTCTCGCTCAGTGACTGAGTGGGCTGACTGATTTAATTGACTGAGTCTGAAGTGCCCCCAAAGGACCTTAATATTACCAGAAAATGGTGAAACGATTCCACTGAGGAAAAGTGGCCACAGCCAATGAATATTGCCCGTGCTGTTCTTGTTTTAAAGAAAGGCGCAGTGACACCAATCTTAAGCACTCTGTCCTACAACATTGTTTTTCAATCTGACAATCCTCCAAGGTTTTTTTGTAAAGTGTTGTATCAGCACCTGACATCACTGCTCTGATAGGCGCTGCTTGGTTGCTGCTCCAGCTCTTCTGGGAGCTGCACCTCCATGTCTGATACAGAGAGAAACTGCCTCACTTGCTCCGGAGGGAGGAGCCTCCATTTTATGGGCACAAGGAGACTGGCTTCAAATGACTGGCAATTGGCATCTGACTGGTATGTGAGTGTTCTGACGGGATTTTCCTGTCCTTCAGAAAAGAAAAGAATGACATGCATTTGCTTAAGTGAAACTGTATTCAGCTTTTTGTTGCTTATTTCAGCTTTGATAGAATTCTAGATACAGTTGTCTCCAACATAATTACTCAGATTTTACTGTAATGATCTCATTCTTATTCCCACACTAAGATGAAACAGGATAAGATTTAATTCAGAAATGTGAAATGATTCAAGGTAATTATGACCATTAAGTTTGATGTCATGACTTTTAACCCAATAGTGTTTTATAGACCATTGCAGCAACCCGTCAGCACAGCCACATAAACTCATGAAGACTACAACATAAATGACTGAAGAACTCAAATTAATGGGGGCTGTTTGAGAAAACATTAATGGAAAGTTTCAGTTTGACATTTCAGTGAAGTACCAATCAAGAGTGTGTAACACTTCAAATGCGCTTTATTTCTTACTTTTCTGTGAGTGATTTTGATCTTTATGTGTGTGAGATATGTGTGTATATGTGTGTATGTATAAGCTACTGGATGCCTAAAATTTCCCTCGGGATGAATAAAGTATCTATCTATCTATCTATCTATCTATCTATCTATCTATCTCGAGAGTTCCGGCAGAAAACCTTTTTAAAGTATTTGAATTTTTTGACATTATAAAAGTGCCTTGTATGACAAAAACATTGCAGTGAAAATATATTTCTAAAAAATATTAATCAATATGTTTATTGACTGCCAAAACTGAAAGGCATTCCTTTTTTGGACAGACAGTGATTTTATTTAAGCACTTATGGGCGGATGCGACCTGCACGTTACATCTCCCTTTACAGACGGATGTGACACCACCGTATTGGATCATATTCATTCTTACCCCATGTTTTTCTAGACGCTTGACGGTTGAAATTCATTGTGATTCCTAGGCCTTTCTATGGGTTCGCCTTAGTCCATAATGGGTTCAAATTGTTTGCTTTTATTGTAGGTCACGGTCAAAACAGGGGTGTGAAAAATATGTTCCTAGCATTTAAATTTGGTCCCAGTTGGACTTGTAATGTGGTAAAACCAAAACCTTATGCGAGCTTCCTTATTAGAAACAGAAACAGAGGGATACTGGAAAAAAGGGGGTAAGGGGCAGAGAATTATGAATTATGAGTAATGGTAGCTTTGTGCTAATGAGTGATTTAATGCTAAGACACCAGCCAGGGATCATTCACTTTCTGCTAAATGAATACCCTTCAGGAGGCTGAGTAGAGTACTTCCACTACAGCCAATGTGGATGTACCACGACTTTCACACTCAGATTCTGCTACGTTCAGTGTCGGGCCACTAATCGACACATAAATCTCTACCGCAATTTGTCGCTGCGCATTAAGAGCCCTCATGTTTGTAAAAGAGAGAGACCAGGAAAAGTAATGCACTCAGCTGGGATCTGAAGTGCTAAATCAAGTCTGGCATCCTTTAGGGAGAGTTTAGAGGATACTTCTAATGTGATGGCTGGTTGTGCCAAGGTGCCCTAATAAACTAAATCTCTTGACCCTTCCCTTCACTCTCTGGACTCTCTGAAATATGATGAAGTCGAATCTTCAGTTTATCACATAACAGCAGATTATGGCACGTTTAGCTTTTAATGTGCTCTTGAGAGTCAGACTCCTGAGAGTACAGCATTGTCTGTTGCAGCAAGAACAGGGCTTGACATTAACACCTGCCATCCGCCAAATATAATTTGGCAGTGGCGTGTTCATTTGTTCACTCTTACTAGCCACTTTGGTGGATGAGATTTTGGTAGCATCTGGCCTTTGGAAAACCTCTGGCCGCAGTGGTTGGTGAGCCAGAAAGTGATCAAGAATTTAGACAGTAAGCAAGCAAGAAGGTTTCTCAGACAGACCTACAGGGTTGAATGTGAGAATATGGATGCACTCAGTGAAAAGGTTTGTTGTGCATCCTATTGCTGAATAAAGTAGATTAACCTATCCGTCAGGCCTTTTTAAGGTACTGTGGAGAGCTATAATGTTTCCCCCATCTCTCAATGTATGCTGCTGTGATGAAGAGTAATGACAGTTTGCTTCAGGCTGAACAGTCCTCCAGGCAGAATAAAACTACTGTATAGGTCTTCGTTCTGTATAGTATACCTGTCTTGAGACAAAACAAGAATATTCTTTCAAAACACTCAATGAAAATGCTTTGCTTGTGATGCCATGAAACTGCTTTAAATACAGGACAAAAAAAAAGTAGTTTTTAATTGCTTTTGAAATCTGTTTTTAACTCATTGCTTTAAATGTGTGGAGTGAATAGCCCATTAGAGCATGAGAACATAAGTATAATGATACTAACAACCCATTCATCCCATTTAGGCTCATCACTTTTCTTGTATTCTAAAGTACATCTAACAGTGTCAAACTTGATCTGCAATCCACAAGAATATGCTGACACTACAAAAGTTCTGGTGAACTATTCAACATAATTCTGCCTTTTTCTGCTGATAAACTGAAATGCCTTCTGTTATTCATTATACTTACACCCTTGCGTTTTTAAAAACACCAATTACATGTTTGCTGAGTTTCAGTTTGAGAACAAGTGATCATGTTTCTAAAGCCTTTCTTAATATTCAATTTGTATGGCTGGTTGTTTGTCACAGAAATCTTTCCCTGTTCCTTTACTGTGTTTGTTTAGGAGGAGGATAATTAATCAAAACAAACACACAACCATGTTTGTATTATTTTAGCAATGCCAGTTGTTTCTAACTGTTAAAGGCAAAAAGCATATATTCCGCGATGGAAAAAATGAATGATGATTTCTTGCAGTTATGTGTGAAATACTGTGATTTTTGTTGCAAATATTATTCCAGTGCAACGTTATTTCAAGATTCGGAGCCTGTGTCTCTGTTTCGCTTCAGTTCATGCCTCTTTAGAGGCAGAGAAATCATGCCCATTGCTAAGGGGCGGCCTGTAGCGTAGTGGTTAAGGTACATGAGTGGGACCCGCATGGTCGGCGGTTCGATTCCCAGTGTAGCCTTAATAACATCCGCACAGTTGTTGGGCCCTTGAGCAAGGCATTAACCCTGCATTGCTCCAGGGGAGGATTGTCTCCTGCTTCGTCTAATCAACTGTACGTTGCTCTGGATAAGAGTGTCTGCCAAATGCCATATATGCCAATAATATAATGTAATGTAATGTGTGAACTTTAGTAAAGTCAATGGAATACATAATCAGTCTCACTTATAATATCTCCGCATTTTATTTGCACAATCCTTAAATGCATATGCATTAAGGAGAGAAGTGCACCTTGCGATGACTCACCTAGATGGCACGCATTCAGCCCCGTGCACCAGTTTTATACATACGACACATGTTTCCATGTGTGCCTGAAAAAGGCTTAGTACATCTGGCCCATAGACTATACTGTCTTTGTGACTACAGGGGGCAGCCTGCTGCCTAATGACTAAGGTGAATGGGACCCCAAAGGTTGGCGATTCAAGCCCCAGTGTATTCAAGTCCACACAGCTGTTGCACCCTGGCTTAAGGCCCTTAACCCTGCATTGCTCCCTGCATAGTCTAATCAACTATAAGTTGCTTTAAATAAAAGCATCAGGTAATACTTTCTCCAGAATTGGAAGGTTAAGACACACTTAATTCCTGGAATTATTCCACTGTAATTACACCAGTCTTTATGTCTATTACTCATTGTTACATCATTCCATGCAATTACATAGCCCATTTATTTATATAACACATAATTGACATAATCCTATGCATTTCTTTCAGCTGTTAAACCTTTTTCTTGTAAACTCAGTCTGTAGACATTCAAAATGGTCTGTCAGTTATGATTAACAGCTTCTGTTAATACCAGCCACAAAAAATATTTAGTGTGAAATTCCCTCCCATGATTACATTTTGTTTTCCATATAAATGTTTCAGAAATTCTTATTCAGAAATAAAAAATACTTATACAGCTTACATTCATTACCTGCAATCCATTCCACGGCTGGGTATTCCCAGAAGCAATTCAAGCTGAGCCCTTTCCTCAAGGGCATAATGGTTATGCATAACCTGGGAACTGAACCTATGGAGATACAAGCCCAGTTCCCAAACTATTATGCTACATTACCACCTATGGCTCTAGGCATGAAAGTGCTTTGCAACATAATATTTTCAGCACACTTTTATATTCATTTAATCTTCATGACACATTCATGTTGTACATTTGCATAAGCACTGTGTAGAATGAGTGCAGTAACAGTCACATTAAGTGTTAATGATGTGCAATTAGATATCCCACAGGGAAAAGCATAGATAATTATTGATATCATGGCACTAGGTTTTGTCAAATTATTTATATTGCAATATAACCTAGAATATTATCATAGGGCTGCCAAGCAGCTGATATCATTTAATGAATGATTCATGAAGCTTTTATGCCATTTCTAGTACAGTATTTATGAATATGTTATAGATACATTGTAAAGATGCAGTTCATGTAAAGTGATTTTTATCCAGCAGGTGTGAAGAATGCATGCTTTAAAAGTGTGTTTATGTTTTATATATTCCCCAGGCAGGGAAGGAGAAATACATGTATTAGTCATATCCAACCATGATTTTACATACTAGACTTTACTTATTGAAATGTACTGTCCCCTCCAAAAGTATTGGAACAGCAAGTCCAATTCCTTTGTTTTTACAATACACAATACACAATACATTTGGAGTTGAGATAAAAAGATGAACACGAGACAAGAGTTCAGAATTTCAGCTTTTATTTCCTGGTGTTTACATCAAGATCTGCTAAACTATTTAGAACATAGCACCTTTGTTATCAGAGTGTATTTAAGTAAAGTAAGTAGCATATCCCTTGTTTGCAATAACTGCGGGGGGGTTGCCATCATGAGTTACAAAAATATTTCAAGACAACTTTGGAACAAAAATTGCAACTGTTTCATGTGATACTTCATAAAATGTTTTGTTTGAAACTTGAAATCTGATTATATAGCAGAGCAGTGGTAAGGGTTGTAGCTGCTACATCTTAGTAATGTGCAAACTACCTTCATGCTATGTCTACTTCCCAGACGGAAAGTGACATGGCATCTATGTCTGTTGTGGTATGTTGCTTTTCCCAATGTGCTATCTGGGTAGCTACTCATCATTTTCACCAGCCAAAATATATTTTTTTCATTTAAAATGCTACTGAAAGGTTACCCGCCAAAGTCGCTAGCAGCATAAGAGTGGCGGAGTTACATGCCACTGCTAAATGCTACCTGCATTTAGCGGGTGGTGGGTGTTAATGTCAAGCCCTGTTTAGAAGCCTCACATTTCCATATATTTTATGACCTTTAAAAAGCTGGTGTTCCTGTTTGCTGACTGGACATAAAATATGACTGAGTAAACAGTGCCTCAAAGAGAACCTCGCATATTTACTCAATTAAGTGTAATGTATGCTGGAGGCTTTCTGTCCAAGACAGATTGAAAATGTTTTGAAGGAAAAGGATACTCCAACTCTTGAGATTGGTTGAAATTCTTCATATACTGTATGTGTGTATATACAGGGCAGTCTGTAAGTATTTGGACACAGTGGTACAATTTCTGTTCTTTTGGCTCTGTAATCCAGCACATCAGTCAATCCATGTAGGAATTAGATCCCTTTTTTTTTTTGATCCCCTTTCCCCCCCACTTCCATTGTGCAGGTGCAGTATTAGAAAGCTTTCAGTATCTAGTCTTGATTCTAGGCTTTTGATTGTCTTTTGTGTCTGTTATTTGTGTTTGTCAAATGAGGGTGCGCATTCTGCCAATGAAAGTCAATTAAGCCATTATATAGATGTGAGTTCAGTGTACTCCTGTGATCTCCACAGTCACCAGATCTCAATCCAAAAAAAACACCTTGTGTGATTTAACGGAAGATTCACGGCATGAATATGCATCTGACAAATCTACAGCAACTACGTGATTCTACCATGTCAACATGGACCAAAATCTACTGTTAAATCAATGCCATGAAGATTTCAAGCTGTTCTGGTGGCGAAGAGATCCTACCCAGTAATAGAAAGGTGTACTTAATAATGTGTATGTATAAAAGGGATATCATTATTACATGAGTGCTGGAGTACAGCATCAAAACAATAGAAATTATGTCACTGTCCAAATACATACAGACTGCACTGTACAGTATAGTATACATACAGTGCATATACAGTACAGTACCCGCATAGACTATCCTTTTTTATTTATAGTTTTAATCCTGTAGCCTGTAATAAAGATTATTTCATAGATATGGTTGAATTAAACATTTTCAGGTAGGCTTCTAGCCTCTAGTTTCATCTGTACTACATTAAAGTGGTTTTGCAATTTTATAAATCGGGATAGCCATCTTTATTTTGCAATTCCCCTCAACTGGGATTCCTCTAAATTGTGACCAAATGGAGACGATACATTTTTGGATCCCATGTTCTTCTCATATCTCACCCCTACAATGCCAGCATTTGTCCAGATAATAGGCTGACAAGAACAAGAACATGACATGTAGTGTGACTGTAACTACCTGCTATACATACTGTAACTTGGAAATCAGTGATTATGTTCGTACAGACTGTGACCATTGATCTCGCTTAATGTTGCCACCTAATAAAGTTGGGATGTTTGACATAAAAGCTACTTTTAAATACCTGGAATTAAATATTTTTAATGACTTCATTATACAAATCAATTGGCTCTGAGTCGCAACTGGCCACTATATAATTAACATAGTCAAAGCACTTTTTGCTGAGATATATTCTGAATTGAAGAGATAGGAATTTCCAAAGCTGTTCAAATCAGTACCGCCTTTCTTATGCAATTATTGGCATCTTGTCTTCAATGATTCATTTTTCAATGTCCCAGTTTGTGTGCATTCTTGTGTTGTGAACATACTGTGTTGTTCTGTATTACAGCAAGCAAAAACAAGCTTTATTAATGCTTCAAATGCCAATTTGGATTTAGGGAGGGCACTAACGAAGAGAGGCCAAGGTGTTTCTGGTTGGGTTGTGAAGCCTTCTGTTCACACTTTGAACTTGGTCAAAAAACTGAGTCTGATCTCTAGACAAGTAGCCTAAAACACATTTGTCTTGCTCAAGAAAACAGACTCAGATCATAACGCGTTAGGTATTTTCTTCAAAAACAGAAGAGAAACCAACTGTCCAAATGGGGGGACAATGTATAAAAATGGATGTACATACCCTCAAATTAAAGGTGACAGTCTGCACTTTGACCTCATCATTATTTCATTTCAAATTCAATGTGCTGGAAAACAGAGCCAAACAGAGCCAGTCTAAATACTTACAGATAACTATATACCCAAACTATATTGCTGTGTTTTGCACACTTATTCAGACTTTGAGCATGAGAAATAACTAATCAAGCATACACAGCTGCAGTACAATGACTGCTTTTCTTCATTGGTAGAGTGTAAAGTATGGATGTGACCATTTGCGCTCTTACCCCATGAATTACCTCCTTGATTTCAGCAGACTGAAGATGCCATAGAGCATCTCACTATATGCCCCTGTCAAAGGGAGAACATTAACATCACAACACAGCCTCTTCACTTATGTGAGCAGAGGAAATTCACTGCAGACTTCAGCTTGTCTGCAATGGGAATTAGACGAGCATTAGAAACCCAGGCTTGTACTTTGTAATGCATTTTTCTGGTCATAAGTTGTTTTCTTACTCCTTGTCACTTTTATTGATGTCTATCAAGGATACATGGTTAAAGGTTATATTTTAGGTGGAACATCGACCCTCCCCGTGTCTTATCTGTTGCCCAAGCCTCCACCTGCTTATCATTTCTAGTGTCTCATTTTTGCTGTTTGAGGGAGCGTGACAATCTTACCGTGGGTTTGTTCCATTCTTTTCTCTGAGGATGGAGAAAGGAAATCAGATTGAACTGTGCCCTAAAACAGGAATGTGCACTTGGAAATTAATTGCTGGGTTTTTGAAACAGGGTTTGGCCTAATATTCAAGCAAATAGAAAACAGCTCACAGAGCAGTGTTGTCTGGGTGAAAGAACACATAGATAGCTGAGAGCTAAGTGACTTTTTCTAGCCCCCTCCTCCCACCCCATCTTCCTACTGCCAATGTATTATGACCGATGGCCATTCTCGCTGAATGATTTGGTATTTTGCCAATAGAAGGAATGTACATTACTTAATGAAAAGAGAGTCAAAGAGAGGGATTTGTAAATTAATAGGAATGGGCTTTGTGCTGAAAGGAGGGGGAGAACCATTTATGTATCGCACAATCGCAAAAGACTAGTCTGGACTGAAAAGGTTGATGGCTAAAGAGAATTTGAAAAGTTCACAAATGGCAAAAATTTTAAGAAATGTTGCATCACTATTTAAATTAAGATAAGTACAAAAGGATCTGAGAAGAAACAGTGACCAATATTGACCAAATTTGAGCAACCATAGCAATTTTGATATGTTCCTAACCCCATGCAGATATGGACCCTTTGGCAAACAATGAAACTAGGGGCTTTATTTTCTCGCATTGGCATCTTGCGAGCTGCACTGGTGAAGTGGTATTTTCATCACAGATTTTTATGCGCCTGAGCCTCTTGGTCCTTTTGTGACTTGTGCACTGATGTAGGAGGAGAGCTGCTGCTAAGGGAGTGCAGTCACGATAGAGCAGCGCATTGCAATTTTGGTGCAGCTTATTGCAATTTTCCTGTCAGACTAATGTGGCATTGTGCCACTGATTTTCTGTAGGCTTTACGCCATTTTCTGCCCATTGATTAATCATGTGTGAGGTGGAAACCAGGTTTTACCTGTTCTCGACCCTTCTATACTTTATAAGTATTTATTATACTTATGTTTTTGACTTATTGGTCTTCTGCTGCTGTAGCCTATCCACTCAGACACATTTCAAACATTGTGTGTTCAGAGATGCTCTTCTGCATAATGTGTGGTTTGCTTTACTGTCATCTTTCTGTCAGCTTTGACGTCTCTCATTAACAATGCATTTTTGCCCGCAGAACAGCTACTCACTGGATGTCTTTTGTTTTTCACACCATTCTCTGCTAAATATACAAGACTGTTGTGCATGAAAATCCAACTTAGATCACATTTCTTCCCCCGTAAAAGAATGCAGACATGGTCAGCTGTTCTCAAAAATGATAAGTGCTCTACTTCAGGATTCACTTGTAGGCTGAATAAAGCCACATCTTCTATCCTTCAGTGTGCTTACGCCCAACAATATTTCGTACAATAATAACCTTCATTGTGCTCCAAGACCATTCTAAGTCCTTCTAAGATAAAGGGATTTAGGGCAGCTGGATGTGAAACTTACTGTAGGAAATGTTGGATGTTGGATGTAGGAGTGTTTAGGAACTGCCAACAGCTGGAGCTAGATTCCATCTTAGGAAATACCAGCTAATATTCCTAAAATGGAATCTAGCTGCAACCAGCTGGAAATGGTATCACAGGGCTGTTATCTCAACCTTCTCATTGGCAGCTTGACCATCTCCAAACCAGCTTCCAACCAGCTGGGTCAACTTAAAACCAGGCTGTAACCAATGTGGAATTTCCGCCAGGATTATGATATGGACACATATACCTATAACCACCGTTTGAAAATATTGCTGTGAGAAGGCACACATACAATTGGCTGCCAAACCAAGGCATGTAATAAATGACATCACAACATTTTAACAGCACAACTGCAATAAACACACTCCCCTTGGTGTACAGAGCACAGCCCGGCAGCTTGGGATGTTTGAGTAATGACATAAGGTCATAGTACCTTCTTTATGGAAGAGAACCATACAGTATATGGACATATCTGCCCAAATTTGGTCACCCCACTATAAATGTAATGTGGTTGCCATAATCACTGATTGGATCACTCAGGGAATGTTTACATGTGGGTCATTCAGTGGCAACCATTTGAGGCCAATCCAGGATCTCAAACTATACTTGACTGAGATGGTTGGTGGACTTCATGGCTATTGCATGGAAAACCCAGGCAGGGCTAACAAATGTCAAATTGAAGGTAAATAATTGGTGAGTAATTCATAACTATAGTCATAACAGAATAGTGTGAGAGGAAGTGAGGGTGGATTGGGACACTGATCCTGAACCCACCCTGCTGCACACCTCCCTTTGTCAATCATCAAATTTTTCAAGGTCAATATAAATGAACTTACTTTTGTTTTCATCTTTTCATTAATGAAAACAATTTGTACTTATTTTGCAGGAAGATTAATCCTTGAGGCTACTGCGACATTTAATAAGCCTTTCATGCATCCCGCAATGAATACCTAGGGAATGTTTACATGGCTACCTGCATATTACAGTGATAAGCATTTAGGAATGATTTTTGTTCAGTATTTCACATCTTATAGTCTTGGAGGGAAACACAAAGTGAAGTGTTCATACAGTATTTCAGCTTGTGGTCACGCTTCATTTATTAATCTGTTGACCCTGCAGTCTCTTTGGGAAACAGCAGCTGTACAAGTGTAGCTGCTGAATGATAAACAAATAGAAGTAGCATAGAACATAACAACCAGAACCTGTTTTCTCAAGTCTTTGTTAGAATTAACCAAAATGTCAGGTCAAATTAGGCTCATCTGTAACAAGCTAATTCTTTTGTACTTAATTCATTTGCAATGCATTTTTTCTTATGCATAATTTTTTGTAAAACTCAACCATCTTATTTTCATGCATGACATAACTATATTGCACTGTTTGACCCATTGGATTAAAGACTCTGTCAAACTTAATATCTAAATATGGTTATAGGAGAACTGAGAAAAGGAGGTTATACCTGCAGTGGTGTAGCAGACCATAAAAAACAAGCAATTTTCACCTGGCAGAAAGACAAAAGATACTATGTTTATTTATTTACAAGAGACTCTTTATGTACCTGCAGATTAAATGGTTTGGGTGAAGGAATGGGGGGGGGGCAATTCATTTTTCCCATGGTACAAAAAAAATGCCACTTTTTCAAAACAACCTGGATGTTAAAGTAAAATCTTCTCAAGCTGACCCACAGCGAAGATGGATCATCCTGACCACATGAATTGAGTAAAAACTTTGTGGTATTATTAAACGAACAATAGGTAAGAAAAGGCTCACTGACATGTACATTTAACTTACTACATATGCCCCAAATAATGATGATATAAACTTCTTTGAGATTATTGTTAATAATGTATTGGCCTTATAAGCTTTGATTGGGGACTACAATACTGTTTTAAAGCCTGTCCCCGCAGGCCAAGGACAAAGTAAAAAGAGAATTCCTTTGAGTTAGGACCATCATTAAGAAGTGTATTGTGGTTCATATCACAGTCATTTGAATTGCTGTTAGAGTTGTTACTACGTATATTCAGATAATTCCAAGACATTGTGTATGTATTAATTCAGTTGCACTCAAATACTAGCTTTCATACCTTTCCCATCCTGATAATGAAAATGCCCATAGGAAGATAAAGTATTCCCTCTGTGTGCCATACATTAATTTCAGGCAGAAAGCTTTTACTAGGGGATGAGAGATATGGTTCTTTGATCACAAGACATTACCTCTCGTGCCTGCCAACCCTGATGTAGTCTTTTAAAGGCGAACATACAATAAACCCACATCTGCGCTAGCCTTGCTCATGCACTGGCATTCTCATCTCTCCTTGTATGGTGACGCCTACATGCTTGATGTTCTGATCTCTTCTACAGGGCCAAGCCCACACGCGCTACATCTCCTGCTTGCTCACTCCCACACTGCAAAGTGCTTATCTCCACGTGTGTGGCCTCACTGATCACCGTTTCACCTGTGTGACGCCTAAAGCTCCAGCTATATCTATTTAGTACAGTGCAGTGGATCGGTAACACTCATACGGCACTGATAGTGTGGTCTGCATAGCAGAAGTGGAAGCAGAGTGCTGGAGGAAAAATTTCCAAGCTCTACCTCCTGTTGCGTGTGAGTAAGTAGTGCCGTGCCCTGGATTACGACTCCCGCCTACTGAGGGAAATCTATGAAAACTGACAGAAAGGTCAGCCCTGTATCCAGTTAATTGTTTGCTTCTCACTGCCTCTCGCCACTCTGCCAATTGCCCCTCTGTGGGGATTGTCCAGTCACAATGACTGACACATTGATTTTTTAAATTGTACCTCGTGTGCCTTAAAGTGAGCCTTTAATTTATTCCAGTAGAACCCCAGAGAACCGGACACGTCTGTACTGCGAGTCGTTCGGGGCACTGACATTTTCAGAACTCTGAAAGTGATGCTGGAATGCACCAATTTTAGGAAATTAAATATTTATTTTACTTCATTTTGATTCTTAATAAACCAATAACCTCAATTGATCCAGTCGGCAAGAATGGACACAAAATGTCATAACCTCTCCCGGCTCAACACCTGAGGGGGAAAGTACAATAGGTAATTTCGGTCTCCTAATGGTCAAGAGAGGAATTGCAGCAACAAACACCCTCAAATCACACACACACACACCATTGGCTGTGGCAACCGATTTTCAACTAATGAGCTTGAATTATTGCACAGCTATACAATGTTTTGGTACAGAGTGTCGGTCTGTCAACTGTATATTTTGAAACCTGAAATATAAACTATAAACACAGGCAGAGGTTGAGTCAACATGTCAGTGAGCCTTTTTCAATGATAGAAAGGGATTGGTCTTGTATTAACACAAAAATACTGACTTTTGTACCTTTCAATATAATGATTGAATGCAATTTTCCAACATTTTTATTTATTAAAATACTAAAATAGCTTATTTATGATGGCTCTCTATTCAGAATAATAGCAGATGCAGGTTTGCTTACCCCTCCCCCCCCCCCCCCCCCCCCCAACCCGGAAGGCTCTGCTTACATGCCTATGACACCTTGCTGACAGGATTTATGGCATTCGCCCAAACAATAACTGTCATATAAAGTGCACTCAGATAGGCTAACCAACAAACAAATCAGAAACAAATCCACATTGTGACATTGGCAAAGCTCACACTCTTGTTTTTCATTACAATTGTGAATTTTGCAATGATGTCATGCGTGTATAATCCCAATTATAGCAACCCATTTCCTCCGATTCACTGCTTCCAAAAAAATAATAAGATTGGACAGAATTAATATTCTCTCAACTCAGCTGAAGAGAGCAGCCACCTCCAACTGAGGACCAGTGACATTCTGTTTAACTCCTTCTGCAGCACACCTTTTTAACAAAAGCCTGAAAAATGGAATAAAATTGTTGCTATTCTTGAAACCTTTTGACTACAGGCATAATCCTCATCTCTTCTGAAAGGTAACCATTTGGAGTTTCCAAGGGCCAGGATTACTCGAAATATTACTGAAACAAAATAACAGAAGAAGACATGGTTCAAATTGCATGACAATACCATGGAAAATGAGTGCATTGTTTTTTTTCTGAACAGTGCCTAGGTGGGTTTCCAAAAAGGCCATTTGGAGACTCCAAAAGCACACATGGTAAGCAAGTGATAGCATTGTCTGCAGAGGTGTTATATGCCATATTGTATACATGCTCATGGCAACTCTCCCTTTTTTCTTGGGTTTTTACCATATTTTTTTGCCATCTACTACCGTTCTCCTGTTTTATTTCTTCCCTAATCTTCTGTACATTCATAATGAATGGATTCATTTTTAATAGCCAGCATTTATATAGCAAGCGCTGTACAATAGATGTTTCTCTTTCACACACACACACACACACACACACACACACACACACACACTCACACACACACACACACACACACACACACACACACACACACTAATGGCGATTGGCTACCATGCAAGGCACCAACCAGCTCATCTGGAACAATTGGGGGTTAAATGTGTTGCTCAGAGACGCTTGGACACTCCCAGGGCGGAATCGAACGGGCAAGCCCTCCAACTGCCAGACAACTGCTCTTGCCTCCTGAGCCCAAAATGACCCCCCCCCCCTTAATTGGTCTTGTGTATTGCTTTTCAATCATGATCCACACATTCCGCAATCTTTCACCACCTCTTGCAACATAACCTGCCAGCCCAAAAGTAGTGTGCATCAAGGAAAAAAAAGTGTTGTCGGTGGTCTTGTGTTTCCTCTATTTCTAACAATGTTAAATTAAAGGCAATCAAGTATGTTCTTTCTTTGCTTGATGGACCAATGGAAGTGATTAATGCATCAAGTATTTCACTCGTAAGCTGTTCCTATAGGCTAGCAAAGTGCATCAAAATCACTTTCTTTTCTACTTCAAGCACTTGTTAGTAGCTGTTGCATTCCCACTCCTGTGCATGGGATCAGTTAGGCCTAATTGAATAAATTAAGGTCAAAAACACAATTTTACATTCTTTTCAACAAATTTGCCACAAATTATAATTTCACCTCCAATATTCCAACTAAAGTAACACCCTTGGTTGCGCCAAACATTAACAAAAAAGTATGGATGAAAATGACATTTCTGCAGTAAGGCCTAGCACAGAGCCATGTAGTGGGGCTAGCTAGATATTATGTAGTTAGATTAAATTGTTTAATTAAACCGTTTTGTGCGACTCCATAAATGATCTGATCTTGAACATTAAATTAATAATAAAAATTATTAATAATAATAATAATAATAACAAATATAATATGTAGGATGACATGTAGGACGTTAGGATTTTGTTAGGCTACCAGTTGCATTGGAAAGCAAAATAAGGGAAGGCTTCTGTATTAGGCACTTTCATACAGTGCAATTATCATTGATATGCCACCCACATAAAACATCATTTTGGACAGCTTCAGAGTGCAAAATCATGCTCTTCAGTGAAGAGAATGTGGAATTTGTACTGTAGATACAGCTTTGGATATTTTATGAAGACATTTTATTCATTCTCTTCTCACAGCCTGATTTCCAAGTGGTTCAGAGACACAGCTGAAAGCAGCCTAATGATGGAATGGAGCATTAAGACAGTGGACTCTGTTTTGTGGATGTAAAAATCCCCTTGCAAGTGCAAACACAGCTATCACAAGGGAAGATTGATATTTCTGCTGCAGCATAGGTCTGCCCAAGGACATTTTCTCCAATGCTAGTATTTTTGTGTGTGTGTGTTCTCACTGAGTAAGTGGAAAGGGGACTGAGTCACTCATTTTGTTGGTGTGGATTGGAACTGGCGCACAGCACAGCAGTTGCAAACAGATTTCAGGGCTTTGAAAATCCTACTGCCAGGGGTCAGCTGATGCAGTGATTGGTTGGAATGAAAACCAGCATACTCTTGTCCATGCATGGCACATGATTGGGCACCCTTGCTACAGAGCAGGTATCATCAAATCTGGCCCGCAAAACCAAATCCAGCCCTGGTTTTATTTTCTCCCGGCTAGTAGTTTACATACATTACCCATTACCTTTATTTAACAGACAGTCCTAAATAAGGACATTAAATCTAAATCTGTTGGGGTTATATTGATTTGGCAGCCATTTCGTTTTATTAGCTTTTAGGGACTGGAGGTGTTCACCCAGTATTTCCCGTTCGGGAGGTAGCCTAGATATCACAAGTAGGATCACTGAGTTGGATCAGTTCACAGAGTACAACCCAGATTATAACCCATATCAGTCTATGGTTCAGTTTTGGAGTGGCTCCAGGTTTTACTAAGTGAATTTATTCAGCTTACACTGTAATTTTGATTTGTGATATCTAGGCCTTGTTTCTCGTAACACTGTTTACAGACACCAGTGATAGTTTCTCATCAATTTGTTAACCGTATTTATTCAGACTCCATGGTTAAACCTTTTTGTATTTAGTTAATATTGTGTTTCCTTTGTAACTGTAGAGGTCGGAGGTGAGTACTGGTGTGTGTCTGTTTGCACACGCGTGTGTATGGTGCCACCAGCCGCCACTGCTGATATGTTAAGTTAAATCGGCAGCACACAGTAGCCTACATCTTACTTTTATAAACCAATGCATTTATGGTATAACAAAGTTGCTATCTAATTAATTCAAGAAGTAAGATTGTTAGTTAGCTAAGTACTGTACAAGAAATATGCTTTATATGCTAGTAATGAAGGCAAGTAAAATGGTGTATCCATATTCTGACGAGCGTGTAGTGAAGCCATATCATGGCAGCTAAACAAAATAAATTAATATTTAAACATTAAATTAATGACTTACTATTACATGATTGATCTGGGACAGAGACATAGTACTGAAAACTGTTGCCTAGCAGTAGATCAAATCAAACTGAGGCTAGTTATAATACCTTCTTCTAACACATAATACTACAGCTTGACCAACAAACTAACTCACTGATGGTGACTGATCCATGCTCAATTCAGTTGGATTTCACTAACATTACACCTCAAGTCTAATTTATTCAGTTTGAAGACAGGTCATGCCGTTTGATCAGGTAACATCAAAGGGTCTTGAACATATGCCCAGGAAGCTGAAACTGCTCATTAACCGATACCTGAGTTTCAGATGTTTTACACATGTCAGCAATCTGACTATTCTTGTCATATTTTTCTTAATTACTTTCTTCAATCAAAGGGAGACTTTGATTTGAGTTTCTCTCCCAAGACAAGGCCAAGTTTACTTTGAGGTCTGTGTCTCACTCAGGTAATTCCCCGCAGGTGGAAAATGAATTACTACTCATCTAATCTCAGATCAAACTTGATGGGTGTTAATTTGGGTCAGATGGCAGAACAACACCCGCCAAAGATTGTCAAAATTGATTATGACTTAATTAAGAGTAAGGTTTGTGGGCAGAAAACATAGCTGTGTAAGCCTTGAAGTCTGTGGGTGTGGTTGGTCTCCTCCTGCAGATATTCTAGTCAGCAAAGGCAGGAAACGTTACCTCCTTAGCAAGCTGAAGCAGACCACACTCTGGGTCAGAGGATGTCAGCACTGATCAGTGTAAAACAGACATTAAAGTGCTTGGCGTCAGAGAGCTTGGTGTCTGCCATGTTCTCTGCCCTTGGTCTAAACAATGACTCTACCCTGTACAGGCAGTTGTTCCACACAGCCAGTTCATTAACCGAGCAGATGCTATGGATGTCTGCTGTCTGGGCCATTGCTTCTGGGCCTCGCATCTGGTTTCTTTGCAGTTTTGTTTGCAGGTGTATGTGTGCAATGTAGGAATGATCCCCCAGTCCCCAGCAGCTACTGAATAAGCCTTAAGCAGTTGTCTGTCTCTGAGACTGAAAAATACTTATTTAAAACTTGAAAGGGCTATACTAACATTAGATAGATGCTACTAGGATTAGCATTCCTAAGTGCAGTGATACATCAGTCTCATGATACTTAATGGCATGATGATTACATTTATGCGGTGCTGGCGGTGAAATTTCAGTTTGATATTCTGTAGCTACAGAATTTTATGCACTAAACATGTTCATTTATCAGATGAGGTCACTTTAATAAGAACATGAGAACAAGAGAGTGTTGAAATCTGGGTCATTATTTGTAGTGACATCATTTGACTAATTTTTAAATGGTTTTTTGTAGCATTTAGCCATTGAAACATATTTGTTCAAAAGCATGGAACAATTATTAATTTGCCATGTTTTGCAATTTGACTGAAATGTTATTTGATGAAGTAGGTTTTCATTCACAGGTGCTATGTACACGATTTCAACAAATTTAGAATTTTCATTCACTTGTGGAATTTGTGTATTTAATGAATAGCATTCAAATTGTCAAAATATGTTTGGGTCCAAATTTGACTCATCACTTCAGTCTTTGCATAAGACTGGCATATTAGCATATTTACTCACGGTAAATTGTAGCCGGTTGCATCTATGTGTTCTCGCAAAGCTGTTTCTTCCTTCTGGATAATATTTTTCTCAGAATGGTGGAAAATCCAATTGGCCAAGCTAAATTTTGAAAATATGTGTGAGATGCAACACACATTTGTGAAAGATATCAGACCTGATCTGGTTGCATCACACATTACATCAATTTATTGTAGATTTTCCTGATGATTTTTAAGTTTATGTAAATAACAAAAACTAATTAATTAAGCTCTTATACAAGGACTTCATCTGTGGAAGGTAGTCATGAACTCAGCAGGCATGTACTGTAATAATTCTTCTGACTCACTTTGCAAATGTAACAAAGTGTAATTTGATCAATATATGTTATGAACATTATTATTCTTTCTTCATTGGAGTAGCATTTCTACCTTGAAATACATGAAAATCCAACATAAGAGGAGAGGACAGGCGAATGACTGAGACAAGATGAATGTTGATCACAAGAAACTCCTCGTAGCTATTGTATCCAGATCGATTCTTGATTTATTTATTATCAAATGTGTTGATTGGATGGTACTTTTTCATGTAGAGCCAGTCCATGTCAAGCTTCAAGGCCTGTGGGTAGAATGTAGCCTTTTTTGTCAGAAAACGTGGATTTCCCAACTGTAGACAATGAATGATTTATTGTTTCCTGTGATCTTCCCTTTGTGAGCATGACAGACAAGGATATTTCTCTGTGTAGCTCTAACCGAACAGCCACAGCTTTAGCGCAGACATCTCCAGGGTTGACTAAGCATTGGCCAGTGTACCTCCAGAGTGATTAGATGTATTGACCACTGAAGGCTGCAGCACGGCAAGTGCAAATACGTGATATCATAAGGTTATCCGATCTGAACGCACTGTGTAAAGAATTATGCCTTTCAATGATTACTGTGACAACTGTGAGCACGGCTAGGGGAGATTATTTACCTCTGTAGTAAGTAATCTAATATCTCTGTGGTAGATGGTTGGATGATGGCAGCACTGTTTTTACCGCAGAGATTTATTTACCAATTCGCACATTAAATAATGTTCCCTCCCAGTTCTATCCTGTTTACTTTATTGAATAGATCATCTGTTTTTCTACCTCTTTTTTCAAGGCCCACGGACGTAATTTGTCTGTAAGACAAAAGAAACAATAAAGAATACAGATTAATAATGTATGAGTAAATTAAAACTGTATTTGGATGAGCTATAGCTTTTCACTGAACTGCAGTAAGTTTAAGCACATTTTATGACAGCGCACAAAACATCTTGTATCTCCTACAAACACCAGTGAGAACAGTTCAGCTGTATTAAAGTGAACATTGTGCCAGCTTTTTCCACAGGATTGGCTTTGGACAAAATAATTTTGTTTAAATAAATTAACATAATTCTTGTTTCTTGGTGTAATCAATATGAAGACAGCTTTAATCAATCTGGCTGTGAGTGAGAAATGGGTCTATTTGAGTGTTTCTGCATTGACCAGGTCAGTCTCTGAAAGCACAGGGTTTCTGCATGCCAGTGGATGTATCAATGACAGGGCAGCTGCCTGTTTAGGCACCAATTTAATACTTCTCCATCTGTCAATTCAAGGCATGATTCAAACGGAAGGCATTTTAAAAATGTGTAATTTTAAGGTGCCTGATTATGCCTACATTTGAATCATTGAACTAAATGCACCATTCTGATCAGAAATGATAATACATTTGCCACAACTTTATTTGTGGAGATTTGGTCACGCCGAGAACCGCTCCACTTGCTTTGCAATGCACTCTAATGGGGCCACTCAAACAAGCCTTGAAATCCATTCTAAATGTGGTTTTCCAGAAAATACAATCTCAATTTGTAAATGTATTTAATAGACAACTGTGCACAGTTATTGCTCCAAACATAATTAATAATGTTCATTTTCAATACTGTACTTACAATATGGCAGGCTGATTATTGCCATCAATAATCAGAGAGGTGTGTTGGTAGAGATGATCTCTACTGTAACTTCCCTGGAAGCAATGTTATGTACTCCACTGCTTGTCACAGTTCTAACTGAGAACAACATATGCTTATGCTAAAAAGAAGTCTCTCTGAAAACACCAATGCCTGGTAATGGACAGAGGGAAAATTATATAAATTACATGAATGTCCCCTTCAGGCTATGCAGTTATTATTTTTTGGGCATTTCATGGCTCGTTTGCGTGACCCCATTATACTGCAGTGCAAAGCCTAATGGAACAGTTCTCAGGGTTACCAAAGCTCCACAATGAAAGGTGTAACAAAATTATTATCACTACTGATCAGCCTGGTGGAAATAGTTTGATTAGATGATTATATCTCATACAGGCATCCTGCCTCTCTCTGGAAGTTGTTACCTGCTCCCTAATACCCATGAGTGGTCAGAAAAGTCAGAAATCTGCACCTCAGGCAGAAATTCACATTATCCATAGAAATATATTGAACTACACAGGCCTTTGGAAGATGTGAATACACATACGCATCTTGAGGTTTAGGCCCAATGAACATTTTAAATGTTGAAAATGACTGTAACTGTCTGGGGTATATAAAAGTGACTTAACCAATATGACTAATTAATTAATCATTTTCTAACTATTTATATGCCCATATTGTCATGTATGGTTCTCCTCTAGTCACGTTATTAGACAATATTTGCGGTACAGAGAGTTAAAAATTGAAATAAATCTATAGATTTAGGATTGGATTGGACATTGTGATAAAATGTATCCAATGTCCGGATTGTGTCAGTGTCAAGCGTTACCCAGGGAAGAAAGGTTTTCTTTGGTTATTAAATCACCTTGGGTTTTCTACATTGAATTCAATGGGCAAAAAGCTCTTTTGTTTCCATTTCCTACCTGATTCAACTGATCAGAAACATAATCAGGTTTTACAAAATCACTTCTTCTAATAATCTGGTTTAGCCGGCGCTTTTGTAAACAATACATTGTTATGAGAATCAGGAACATGAGACAAATGATAGCATTTATTAAAAAGAGGACATAACATATTAAAAGCTCTCAATGGAGCAATGGAGTAATTTTCTAAACTACGAGTTTACTATGGGTCCGTACATACAGATGGCTCTGAAGATGACTCAGCTGTACAGTGACAGGGGACTCCATGGGTTGACACCATTTATAATCGCAAGTTCCCACCCAAGTCACTTTCCTGTCAACTGCCTGTTAATTGACTTTAACACATACCCAATGTAAGCTTCAGAACACTCCATGTTAGAATGCATTTACCATAGATGAAACTAAATTGCCTGAAGTCAGCCATATGTCTCATTTACAGAACAGAAACCACTGGATCATGCTGGAATGTGATTGGCCCAAAAAAAAAAGACGGCCGCCAGATGTGGGGAGAGGGGCCTGAGAGTCCCTCCCAGAAAATATTGACGCTTGTTTTGAGCACTACATTGACATTTGAATTCATACAAGGTGTGAGTCAATGCTATATTGAAGTGATAGGGTGTTTAATTCAGTCACCTCTACACCTCTACTGTGCTACAATAACCAAAAATGCATGAGAATTTCACACCATTGTTTGTTTTCTGTTTCCATATCATATCAAAACTTCTCAAAGCTAGAGCTAGAAATGTTCAATATTGTCATGTGAATGTCATGGGCTATCATTCGTGGCATCCATAACTTTGCATTTATGTGTAGGTACACAAAGTTACATAGTAATAATCATTGGGTAAATTTGGTATTTCTGAAAATATCAAGCGGATGGGTATATTAGTAGTCACCTTGTAACTGTGTGTAATAACAAAAAGTATGAAGACTCCAAAATGTGGAGAAGGAGAAAAGAATCAGGTAACACTTAACATTATAGTGCTCTGATTCCAACACAGTATATCTGTGTAAACACAATGTAAGAAATATTGTAATTTTACATAATCACACTGTATCTACGTTGTTACAAAGTTATATACATATATTTGTTTCTAATTTTTTCCCAATTTGGTGGCCAATTGTACCGTTTATTTAAATTGTACAGTATTGAAATAGGAATCCTCATCTGCAGAAAGAGCGAGTTTACTTTTACTTCCTGAAACATCATCTTCGTAACAATGAAATGTGGCTTAATGGAAATATACACATGGTTCAAACGCAACTCTGGTTTCATTGTCGGTCATTTTGATATATTTGAGAGTGGCAAGTCATGATAAAAAAGAAAACTAATGTAGATTCAGAAATAATAGAGTTATGCCACTGAGATTAAAGGGGGTGATTTATCCTGGTTCAAGGAGTTAATACAATTATAGACCAGTTTCAGCAGAAATATGAAGATCAGAGCAGAGGAAGTCAAAACACCGGCATGAATGACAAAGTGAATATTGTTACTTGAGTGAGAGGAGAAATTAGCACACGATGAAAACATTTTTTACGGATCTCCATGATTCACGTCATGTCAGATTTGGATCTCAAAATATCGATTTCCATCTTAAAACGGAAGAATCACATCCCTGAATCTGTGAATTAATAACACAAAGCCAGCAAGAGGGGTTTATTTTCTTCAGAACTTTATTAAGCACAAATTACATGAACGTTATTACGCACAAATGAGATACAAGCCTACTGTTACTTGTTATAAAGCCTACACACTGGGAAACACCTGTGCAAGATGTTGGGCCCTATTTTCACAGTTACTGTAAGTTGCAATTGTGAAACGCTAGGCCTAAAGCAAAGCGCTGGCAAATTAGGGCATGTCCAACTCAATTTCAGTAATTATGTGATAACAGGAGCACAGAGATAAAAGAGACTGGTTTGATAAGAAAAACATTAACTGTGGGTGGGGCTTTCATTATTGCCATGCTGTATCTTTCCCGTTAAAAACACTGCACTAGTGCCTCAGCCAACTGCAAATTTTGTCATGGCCTCAAACAAAATATATTTTCCATTTATATGCCAGATCTAAGAACTGGGCAGGAGCAGGAGGCAGCTGTCAGAAACGCCCTCCATTCAGCCTCATCACGCCTGCAAACCAGATGGATGGGAAACAAGATGGAGCATTTACTTTGAATTTATTATAGCTTTTAATTTTCTTTTCAACTATAGCTGTCAATTTCTGTGCAATACCACTGTTTAAAATAAACAAAAGCGCTTCAACTAAGTCTAAAATCAATTAGACTTTGTTGAAACGGTTGTGTAGTTGGCTGCAAAATGAAAGTACACTTGCTACGGAAGCAGCTTCACAACCAACCAGTCTCCGCTTTCTTGTGCCTTCTGTACTGCTCTTATCTTCATTGGCATGACTCTGCCTCTTACACTATGAAGTCTCCATAATATGTCCTCTGTGAGGTGTACCTCTCATCCATGATGTATGGCTATGTACACAGAACACCACAAAGAATACACGGCCTTTCTGAGGGCTGTATAGTAATGTACACATCAAGATATATAAGACTTGACGTGCGTTCAAGAAGGCAAACTATGTATGTAGCAAACAGTTACTGTTGAACGATTTAAAATTAAAGTTCCATTTAGTTTGCCACCAATACCTTTTTATTATGAAATGGATGTGACTTTGGTCTAACAATGCCAGCTAGTTCATTAGCTGCTTGCCTGTGATTTATTTTTAAAGGTAAGAACAAATGTTACATTGATTAAAGGGTATTCAAATATATTTTTCTCTCTGCGTTTTCCCCATCAGCAGCCATTTTTGTGCTTGTGTGACCGAAGCCTTATTGTTGCAATATGATGAGAATTTGACCACAGATTTTAAAGGAATGTTCTGGTCAATATAAAAGAAAAACACTGAAAATATTGTTTACTCCGTATCTATATTATTATTAAAATATAAAATAAAATAATATTTAATTAAAAATTGTCTGAAGATTTGATGTATGTGGTGTTGCCCAACAGATTCACTATGCACTAAATAAGAATAGGTGACTGGTGAATGCCCATATAGTTTGCTATATAGTGTAGTAAATAAACAGAGAATTTGGGGGGGGGCGTGGTGGCGCAACAGGCTAAGATGCAGCAGACATGCGGTTGCAGTTCACTGCAGTTGCACACCTGGTCCAGCCAAGTTTGGCCGGCTCACGTGGAGCGGTATAATTGGCTTGCTGCTCCAGAGGGAGGGTTGGCAGAGTAAGCTGATCACCGCACAATAAGCACCTTGGATGCCTCTGAACCACGGACACGATTAGAGAGATGAGACGTCTTGAAGAAGGAGGGGTGTGGACGGTGTATCTAACACTAACTCAAATTGGAATAGAGGGGGGTACGATGGGCTACTAAATTGGGAGAAAACAAGGGAAAAATCTGAAATGAATTATAAAAAATAAAAAAAACATCAGACATCATCTTTTGCAATCGAACAGCGTGATCATGTCAGCTATGCTGCTGCATATAGCCTCAAAACCAT
Source organism: Conger conger (assembly GCF_963514075.1). NCBI lineage: Eukaryota > Metazoa > Chordata > Actinopteri > Anguilliformes > Congridae > Conger > Conger conger. Next base: position 14,917,328 of record NC_083766.1, on the reverse strand, counting down.
TAACAAACATATCACATAGCCGGTTCTTAAATAGTTGTAGACCCCCTTATGATTCCCGTAGATACTGTGATCTCCATACAGGTACATTGACTTAATAGCCAACATTGGACTGCATAACTGCAACACAGTGTTTCAAATAGCCAAATTAAAATAAATATCTGCATCTATATCTATATCATATCATGCGTTCATGTTTTCATGCATCCACATGTGTGCATGCATGATGACACAAAAATATGAAAATGAGTCGGTGCTCGAGTTAAAACCTGGTCTTAGTTGGTTTAAATGCATACGGATTATTCAACAATAACTAAAATAACTGAATAATAATGCAAACTTGCATGAAGCACACACCCTACAGTCCAGCCCATGTTGATGGAAATGAGTTTGCAGACCAGGAATCTACCTAACCTGGCACAGGTAAAAACATTCTGTTTGTGCCAGAAAAAGCTAGCAGTGTTTTTGCATTTGCATTGTCACCAAAATATGTCATTGTGTCATTCTGCAGTTTAGTGTGGATTTGCAATTCTGTTCAGATCACCTTAACTAACAACCCCGTTCCTAAAAAAAAGGAAAAATGGAAAAAGAAAAAAAGAACCACAAATTTCTGTAGAAACAGCAAAGAAAGCAGGTGGATGTTTCCTTGCTCAGAAAACTGTCATTTGCTTCACAATGTGTTTCAGTTTTGGAGAAAGATAATTTTCAAGGGAAAAGGTCACTGGGCACCCATGGATGAGGAAGATTAAGAAAGGAAACAAACATGAAACATCCTTGAGATGCAGGAGTGCAACAGTCTCCCAGGAGATTAGAAAAACTTTTCGGAAGAAAAACAGGTGTGGGCTGTCTGGTATTCAGCTCACTACTTTACAGGGTTTTGCTGATAGGTAGAAGAAAGATAGTAAGGAGAAATCAATGTGGATGCCAAGATTCACAAAAACAAACATATGGGTTTCAATTAGCAGACCCACTGCTGATTGAAAGCTTTCCATTTAAGGAGCTTAACCCATTTTAATTCTACTGTATGCACAACTGAGAATAGCTGTATTGAACACTCAGATAATTTTGAAAGAAACAGACACTGGTCATTTGCTTTTTCATTCAACATGGTTTCGTTCTCTTTTGTGAAAGAGAAGCTGCTCTGCAGCATGAATGTTGCAGTTTGCCAGTTCTAATAACGAGGCTAGTCCAGTCCTGAACTGGCTTGAGCCTAGGCTTCCCAGCTGCACTGCTTTTCGCTCCTTAAATTACTGTCTTCTGAGGAGTAGTAAATGGTTCTTCAGACCTTCAACCCCTGCAGACTAGTTTTATTTGTATGGTCCAATCAAACACATTCATTCAAGCCGTGCTCATGGCTCTGTTATGTCTGGGCTAAGCTCTGGCTAATTTGCTGACACTGTAGGGACACACCAGGCGGCACGATACTTCTGCCTTGCTTGTGTGTTGAAGCTTAAGGTAATTTTCCCTTGGTTTCATATGTAAGATGACAGCCCGTCTCCCCCTGACGTTAGGATCGGGCACTAGCGTGGCCCAGCTGTTCTTCACCGAGCAGATCAGGCTCAGTCAGCCGTCTCGCGATCCTCACCCAGAGAGAGTGAGCAAGAGAACCCGAGCAGACATGCCATCTGTCAGCAGCCATTTACTCGGATGGCGGGAAGCAATTAGGAGAATTTGGCCATACTCCTTAATTAACGGCCTCTTGTGAGGGCTGTATATGATGGACATACTTCTAAACCGTCCCTCCCAGACCCATGCCAATGGGTTGGGAGAAGACCAGGGGGGGCCGTTTTTTGCCATTCACTATGCACATCCTTTGCCGGGCTATTACAGAATGAAAGTAAAATGGAGATGAAGGGATAAGTCATGTCTGGTCTACTCCAGGGTTCCACAGCCAAGGACACCCTCCACTCTGCTGAATTCTGTTTTGTGAGAAGTGTATCAATCCTGCTGTTGAATGTGGTTGTAAAATGATTGTGTGACCATGGTGACATGCAGTGTGATGAGGTCTGGACCCAAGTTTGTGAACCTTTGGGTGTTCACTGTAGTGACAGACATATGCCATTGTGCTAAATGCAAAGCCATTAAAAGCTGGCCAGATTGCCTGTGAACTTTGATCTACTCGCCTTGTGGCCTTGTGGAGAGGACAGGGCCCCCCTGTCACTGGAATAACGGACGTTGCCCTTGTGCATTTGGAGTTTATTGTTCTTCACCCTGAGCCATGGAACTAATTTATGGCTTTTCTGTTGGCCAAGCAATTAAATCTCACTTTTTTTCTATTTAGGAGGTTCTTAAGGAAGTGAAAGGATGATTTGTTTTTTATTTGTCCACTTCTCTATTGCAGCCTAATTGAGTGCCAGGAGAAAGGTGTGCAAGGCAAACAAGGACCTTCAGATGAATGATTAATTTACTTTTCCCACTGGGTAGAAATGGAGCTTCATTGGAGATGATAGTCTTCATTCTAGGCTTTTGATTGCATTTGGAATCTGTTATTGGCCAAAACGAGGACCAGTGGAAGCCATTATGAGGCTGATAAATAAGAAAACAGTCAGAGCCATAGGTGAAACATTAGGCTTCCCAAAATGAAGTATTTGGAACATAATTAAGAAGAAAGAGAGCAGTGGTGAGCTCAGTAATTGCAAAGGGCCTGGTAGATCTCTATAGTTGGTGACTGAATAATTCTCACCATAATGGATAAAAAAAACCCAAGCGTCTGCCGATCAGAAACACTCAATCCTCCCTTGGAGCAATGCAGGGTTAAGGGCCTTGCTCAAGGGGCCAATGGCTGTGCGGATCTTATTGTGGCTACACCGGGATTAGAACCACCAATCTTGCATGTCCCAGTCATTTACTTTAACCACTATGCTACAGGCCACCCAACAGAAAGACTGTCAACAGAAGACTGCTGAAACTGCTCAAACAAAACTACTGCGAGGTGCAAACCAGTAGTAGCCAAAAGAACAGGATGTCCAGGTTACATTTGCTAAGAAGGGTGTTGTGGATAGATGAGATAAAGATTCACGTGTGTCACAATAACGACAAGAGAAAAGTGAGGAGGTTGAAAGGAACTGACCAAGATCCAAAACATACCACGACATTTGTGTAAACATCGTGATAGTGGATGCTATGGCTTGGGCATGTTTGACTGCCACAGGTACTGGATCACCTGTTATCATTGATGATGTATCTGTGGATAGCAGAAGCAGAATGAATTCTGAACTGTACATAAACAAACTAATCAGGCACATCATTCAGCAGCAAGACTATGATCCCAAACAGACTGCTAAAGCAACAAAGTTGTATTACAGTTTTTCATAGCCAAAATGTAAAATTCTTGATGCTGAAAGAACTCTTAAGGCAATTAGCATCATCAGAGAAGATAAATTGTGGAGTACAAAGCTAAATCAAGAAAATATATTCATTTCAAGCAAGAATTATGGATTGCATCATATATAAAACAGTACTTATTCAGGCATTACCTCATATTTTCATTCCCTAGAAATCTCTACTCTACAAATTTTCGGGAGTTATAGTTCCACAAAGATTATTTTAAAAAAGAAAATGAAATTAGTTTCTCATAGTAAATGTCTCTGGTATTTCAACTGAGGATAATCTCACACTTATTTTCCCAGGTGCCATTACAACAAATGACTCAAAGCACTCATAAAGCCTGATTTAATGTATTCTTGAAGAAAAAGGAAATACCCAACTATTAGGCTGCGTTTTAGGGGAGGTAAAATAAATGAGTTGCATGTGATGTGAGATGTTTTAGACTGCTCTGATTGGGGGGGCTGTCACAGGGAGCACTTTGATACGTCCCACTGTTGCTGTGCATGGCAGCATTCCATACCTTAGAAGGTAGTACCAAGGAAACAAGGATGAAACAATTTGCGACTATAAGAATGGGAAAATGACAAACAGGTTCTGCTTGATTGGAATCTTTGGCAGGAACAGGATGAGGTCTGGGTTGTAGAAAAATAATTCTGCTCCATGTTCTGTAGAATATCTGAAATTTGTGTTATGTCTAAAAGGTGAAAAAAAAATGCATTAACTCTTAAGCTATTAATAGATGATTCCCCGATAAGGTAAGTACCCGTTGTTCTATGAGTTATTAGTTGGGAGTACAAAGAGAGCATACTTTTTGCACTGTTTACTGGATACAATAGGAAGCCTCCCAGGCTCAGACTCTCCCAAACCAGTACACTGCTCTGGCCAGACCATGCCCAAACTTGGCTTTCTCCTCTCAAATCTGCTCCTGCTAAAATTCATCACCGGTGTTCTGTGAACTTTAAACCCTCATGGAGCTTACCAGAGGTTCAGTGACATTTTGATACCAGTTCCCAGGAAAACGTTGGCACAGTCACATCTGAGCCTTTGTTCTGGAATATTGTTCTGGAAGGTTTTTCCAAGCCACTGGGATCACCAGTGTTATCACCTCTTTCAAGCAGGGGTCTCATTCAGTTATTTACAGCCCTTACCTGGCCCTGCTGGAAATGCAAACAGTCAACATTTTTGCAAGTGCATCTTATGGTCTGTTCATTGATGGAATGACGCATTCCATTCCACAGAGAGTGAGTCAAAATGTGCTGAGCATCAGAAGAAAAGCTATCACTATTCTTGCTGGTGTATGTGCTTTGTGGTCCTGTTTCATATCATAATTTACATTACATTACATTATGGGCATTTGGTAGATGCTCTTATCCAGAGCGACGTACAGTTGATTAGACTAAGCAGGAGACAATCCTCCCCTGGAGCAATGCAGGGTTAAGGGCCTTGCTCAAGGGCCCAACGGCTGTGCGGATCTTATTGTGGCTACACTGGGATTAGAACCACTGACCTTACGTGTCCCAGTCATTTACCTTAACCACTACGCTACAGACCTTTCTATAATGTAGAAAGGTCTTTTTCACTAGGCTTTACACTTTTCAGCCCATAATAATTTGACCACAAGTGTGTACAGATGAACAGTGCTATGTTTCAACCACAATCCCGTTGTCCAGCTAGCCAACATGTGCATGAGGTGGGTCGACTGTTATTCACCACCACACCTCCATGCATCCCTGACACTTTAGATGTGTCAACACCTTCTAGTGCTGGTGAAGACTAGTACCAAACACAATCCTGATCTAGTTTGCCTCCTCAGGGTTCAGCTGAATCAGTGAAATCCATACCGCCTCTTAGAGAGGACCCGTGTCAGAGTGATTTGTTTCCCAATGTAGAGCGCTTGTCCCTGCATAAATCAATGTTCCCATTTGTGTGGAAAAATATCGAATGGTAGGCCTCTTTTTTTAATGAATGTCTTCATGTTGCTCTCTTGCTTTCTGTCCTGCCAGTACAGATGGATTCTCATATGCTTCCCCTGAGGTGCATGGTCCATGGGAGACAGAAGACAGAGTGGCTGAGAGATTCAGTTGGGGCACTGGACAGGAACTTAACCAAATGGCTCCAACATGGAAGAGTAAGTCAGGCCCCATCTCAGTTACTTCCTGTAGCAAATGAGGCAGCCAATCAAGGTGGGAAATTACAGTAAATTGTGGGATTTACCTGGCTCTTACTCAGCAGCAGGAAGGGGGATATCATCTTCAGAGTTAGGTTTATAATGACAGTTTTAGGGGAAATCTCTGAGAAGTAATCTGTGGACCCTTTCAAAATAGCAGTTCATGTCAGTATACCTGAATACTATACTACAGCATATTTTAATTATACTAAAATATTGTAAATGTACAAGATTAACCCCTTAAGTATCACCCCTTTTCTTGACAAAAGCTTAAAAATGGTGTACCCAAAATAAGATGGTTGCTATTCTTGAACCCTTTTGACTACAGGTATAATCCTGGTCTCTTCTGGAGGGTTTGTTTTTCAAGAGTCAGAATTACTCTAAATATTACAAAAACAAAGTGACAGAAGCTGAAACACAGTGACAGTGGAAGCTTTTTTTTCTCACTGAAAAGATTTCATGTTTTTGACTGGATACATATTATTGTTGCTATGGCTGGTGCACTTAAAAACACAATGGAACAAATCCCCTGGACAAACACTGGACAAAGCCCCTTTCAAAATTGAGGATAATAACACCAAAACTGAGCATTCTGCGATGTTTTCTCTAATCTATGTCTTGGCAGTTTTCCAAAAAGGAATTCTGGAGACTCCAAAAGGACACATGGAAAAATAAATGATATTATGGGTCTTATGAAGGGTAAAATACTGCATTTTGCTTACTAAACTATAGAATACTTTTTATCCTGAAAAAGATAAACTTCCCCCCACCTGTCACCCTCCCCTACTTCTCTGTCCCAGACTCCCTCTCCTTGCAGCTTTCCTCAGACAATAACAGGTTGAGAAGTTCATAACAAATAAGTACAATAATCACAATAATAACATCTTGCATACTAATATATTGATTGAGGTCCATTTATTAAAATTAATGTTAAAATTAAAAATATCAAATACCCAACCCCCATCAAAAAGTCAAACACATTCCATAATTGTACATGCTATTTATTATTCAAAAGCAGGCTGGCTCCTTATTTATAAGCATACTGAATAATAAAACAATCTTTTGAGACTGTACTTAGATGCTCTAAAAATATAAAATGGGGTCACGTCACTGAAAATATTGTCTATTGTGTTGTCAACAGTGTTTTCACTGTCATTGTCAGAAATATTCACTCAGAGGAGATATTAAATCTATTAAAACTATTCCAAAGAAAGTCCTCTATTTAGATGTTGGCATTGCAAAATAATTGTTTTGTTGTAAAACGTCAACCATTTTTGGCATAACACATTTGACCCGTTTTTGCCGAAGTGCAACTGGCATGGGTATTGAAAACGCTAGTTTCATTCAGCAGGCAAATGAATACTGTGTTGCTTTATGCAAGCCTAATCAGTTATACACCACTGTAAACATAATGTCATTAGCTAAAATGCTTTTTAGTCATCACTTCAAAAACATAGTATGGGCATATAGTACCGCCCATAGTCGGTTCTTTAAGGAGCTGAAGTTATACTGAATTTTCTTACACAGGGATGGGGGTAACACATTTTCTCTGCAACTACATTACAAATACTGGTCAGAGATGGTTGTACTTGGGCTGGTAAATTTTGGAGAGAGCCTACACAAAATGTAGATAATATAATTTCTATGTACAAGTATTTTTGTAGAAGCATACAATGGCGAAATGGACAACGATGATAATTCCTCCAGAGAAATTCTAAGTAATCAATGGACATTCTATCAAGGTTTTTCAGAGTTAGAACATTTTTAGAATGAGAAACTATTATGCATTTGGTCTGCTAGACACTTATTGTGAAAAGGATGCTGACATTACCTTATTTCTTGTAGTATGTGGATTTCCAAAATGTAGAGAAGGTGAGGTCCCTCCACACTTGTTCTACCACCCACCCAAAATAAGGAACTGTTGTCGCTAAAGCAATGGCTTCTTAAAATAGGTTATACAGATAGAACCATGAGTTTTAACGCGTTCAAACTGTATATCCTGTTACCATAGTGATTGAAAATTGCACCCTGAAAAAAGGAATGAATGCAAAAACAGGGGTTAAACATGAACTATACTTAATAATACTATTTAGCATGGGTACCTTTTAAATTTAAATAGAACCCATGCTGTCATTGCAGATGCACTTAAAATACTATTAAAATGAGACAAAAGGACATGCCTTTGTGCTACTGTTAATAATACAATGTGGGGAATTTATCAGTATTTGATATAAAGAAGGGTGAGACAAAAAGGAAACAGTTCACAAAAGATGCCAAAGCAAGAATCTGAAACTGATTGTCCTAAAAAGACCTATATTACCATTGGTTTGATTAATTATTATTCACACAACCGATGGTATACAAAGGCAAATTGAGAATAGATCATTAAAGAATAAGGCTACATAACTGTAAGCAAATAATTATGTAAGATGATGTAATGTCGCATCACTTCCAGTGTTACTTTCAATGTTTCAATGTTCCAAACAATCACTATGTCAGAGACCTTTTTATCTCTCATATAAGCTATAGCCTGCCTTGTGTGATGGCAAGATGCAGTATCAAAAGATGTAACTGTTTAAACTCTGAGGGTAGTTACCAAGCTGAAAATAGAGTAAAATGGCACATCATTTTGAAAGAAATCAAAATGCTTGTCTATTAAGGGAATGGATTCTTTTCATTTATGCTCTAGGCATTAACTCAAGGATCCTACTCACATCAAGCACACTTCAATAATAAGAAAAGGAAGATATAGGGAGAAAACGGTGGCAGTCCTGGACCATTCATCCTTTGATGCAAGACTTCTACAGAAAAATCAATCACAGCCTTGCTCTCTTGCTATCAACTTTGCCTCTTCAAAACAGTTAGCGCTTCTGCTCAATATGGTTTACTCAACTCTTGGTGGGCTCACTGCTGACCCCAAGTGGAGCCTGAGTAAATAGCAAGCAAAAAGAGGATATTTGTGCTCTGATGATGGGCAGCACCAGCAGCCCTATGTCTGTGGGTTTAGGCTCCACCACCGCCTCACTGGACACAGGCCAGCTGGGTGTGCTGACAGCGTCCATCAGCCTTAATCAGAGCCATAACCGGAGCCAGACAGACCCCAGGGTGACCATCAAGGAGAAGAACTGGCCGGCCCTGCTAATCTTGGTCATCATCCTCCTTACCATCGGCGGAAACATCCTGGTCATCCTAGCTGTGTCTCTGGAGAAGAAGCTACAGAATGCCACAAACTTCTTCCTGCGCTCACTGGCCGTGGCTGACATACTGGTGGGCATTCTGGTCATGCCCATCTCGCTCATCAATGTACTGTACGGTGGGTGCTGGGCGCTTCTGCCCTCTAATTTTATCATCTTTCCATCTCTCCTCCATCACTCTCCTCTTCATTCTTATTTACTTACATCCTCAATCCTCCATCCTCTTCTGTCCTTGCAGCTCCTTGACTATGTCCCTCTCCTCTTTACTCCTCTAGTTGTCTATCTTTCCTTTCTCCTCTTCACTTCCATTCCGTCTCTCTTCCCCCTTCCAGTCAAGCCAGACAGTGGCCTCGCTCATGACATGATGATGATGTCATACTTAACTAATTTAATAATAATAATAATTTGTCCAAAGACATGCAGGTTAGGCTGCTGGAGAGTCTAAATTGCCCATAGGTATGAGTGTGTGAGTGAATGGTGTGTGTGCCCTGCGATGGACTGGCGACCTGTCCAGGGTTTATTCCTGCCTTTCTCCCAATGTATGCTGGGATAGGCTCCAGCCCCCCTGCGACCCTGTTCAGGATAAGCGGGTTAGGGTAATGAATGAATGAATGTTAATTATCTGAAGTGACTTACAGTTGATTAGACTAAACCGGGGCTTGAACCACCAACCCTCCAGGCCCCAGTCATGTACCAGTCATGTACCTGCTCAAATTCTGAACTGAAACAATATTGATGACATTATTCCAACTTAAGTAAATAACAGATGCACAACTGCTGCAAGAAAAGAGCAGTACTTTATAAGGAGTGATGGTTATCTCTTTTTCTGTGGCTGTGCAAGAGTAGATAATCTGTCAAAGTTAAAGGGTTTCTGTTTCCAGGGTACATGTCTGATACAGTTTCAAACTTTATATTATCATGCGATTTGGCTGAGGGTAGAAGCACAATGTGTTCTACTTGAGAAAATCCTGAATATTTTTTAAAACTTGTTCCTACACACACCCACACACACACACACACACACATACATGCACACAGGCACACACATACACTTAACTGGCCCTCCTATCTCCACAATGATTAAAATGGCATCAATACATATACATGCATCAAATACATTTGGAGGACATGAGGCCTCATTGATTTCTCATGTCATTGTCTCTCTAATGAACTGACAAGTGCCCTAGTATCTACCTATTAGAGACATTGCCAAACAGCAGGGGGAGAACTGGTGTTATCAGCAGTGCCAAATGTGTATTAGGGCCAGGCACAAGCCCCACTATGTAGAGTCATCCTTTCAAAGTGCACACACCACAGATTATAATCTTGTGGTTCAGAATGAGGGAGGGAGCACCTGCACCTGTGTCTATGGGCCTGGGGATGATATGAGGAGCCGTGTGCCTTCTTGACTGTTAAAGGAACTGCATATTTTATCATTTATATTTACATTTCTGGCTTTTAGCAGATGCTCTCATCCAGTGCAATTTACACAGCCTATGGTCTTTGTACACATTTGTACACTTTGTACACATTTTACTGAATACTCGCTACCTGCTGTGCTACACTGCGGCAGTTATCACACTTCCGCTCTGTTCTGCATATAAAACTATGCCATTAATACAAGCAACTATTTTCATCCACACTTTTTTTTCATCCACAATTTTTGTTTGTTTTTACAATGGGATGCAAAAACCCCTGGTTTAATTGTCTGTTACAATGAATCTGTACGTGATCAAAGCAAACATGAACTCTAAATGGTACTCTAAATGACTCTTAATCACAAGACCTTTCTGCAAATTTTAAAGCAAGATAGATTTTTATGTTTATTTTTTACTGTTTATAAATTATAAAATGAGTCAGGTAAGTATAATTCCAGGGCTGAACTTTTTATTCTGAAGTAACTTATTCTGAAGTGCCTTGTAAAGTTTCCAACTGCAGTGGCTGTTCTGTCTGGTGTTGACAACCATGGGTTCCTCTAAACAGTTGTCCAAGGATTTTAGAATGAAGATGGTTCATTTCCACCAAGAAGGAGAAGGCTACAAACTGCCTATTTCCACTGTCAGAAACATTAAAAAATGGAAGATAAATGGAACAGTTGAAGTCTGGAAGTCCAAGAAAGATTTCAGATAGAATGGCCTGAAAAAAATGCTCAGAAGAACCTGCACAGACGGATGAAGGTTTTGGAATGGCCACCACAGTCCCCAGACTTGAATATTATTGAGATATTATCTGTGGAGAGATCTCAAACATGCCATATGTGCAAGCGAGAATTGAAAGACTCTTAGCTGGCTACAGGAAGCATTTACAAGCTATTATAGTTGCCCGAGGAGGAGTTACAAAGTACTAACTGACAGTGTTCCCAAACTTTTGCACAGGGCCTTTTTCCTTTTTTATATTAATTTGGCACTGTAAAAAAAAAAAAAGTAATCTCTCTTTAAAATTTGAAGAAATGTGTAATGTTTAATATACCATTTAGGGGTCAGGTTTGCTTCTGTTCACTTAGATATTCATTCTAAAAGGCTTTTTGACAGGGGTGCCCACATTTTTGCACACCAATGTACACTTAATGTTGATATTTGATACAATTGCATTGTTATAATAGCACAATTTTACAGTCATAATGTGTTAGAGTCACACAGGGACACACTTATATTTGGTGGGATGTACATGTTTGTTTCTTTTTATCCGCAAGCACAGTTTGATGAATTACTTGAACAGGTGGGTGAGCTTTTTGGTAGACCAAGCTAGTGCCAGAAAGGTATCTAGCACTTACATGCAGAGTGGGTCGTGGCAGTGTATGTGAGAACTATCTGTGTGGCATTGGGTGAAAAAGCAGGGCGCACTGATTGGCTGGAGGAGTACGTAAGGGGTCCAATGCAGAGCTCCACTTTATGGGGCCCCTCGGTGTTAGCCATGCCCACATGCCAAAGCGGTAATCAATCAGCCATGTCTTCATCTTTTTGCTCCTTCATTACATCTTCACAATTGAGCCATTCCCTTTTCCCGTCTGTTCTTTTGGGAGAGAAGAAGGGGAGGGTCTGACATTGGTCTGGCAGCCACTTGGAGGCATTAGCATGTGGACTGAATCCGGGCTGATGGATTGTTTGGTGGTAAAAAGTGATGGGAAGGACAGGGTGTTCGGTCATGGCAATGGAGCTCTATCCAGTGAAAAGTCACATGATTAAAGAGATGTTTCAGCAGCCATTCAAATCGAATGGCAGGTAGACTCTGGAACAGGCCAGCTGTTCAGACTCACAAACTGAGAGATGATGGAGCGTGTTTATGGACTTCCTTTGATTTAATTGAATAAACAATAGTCATCTTTGCCCAATGGGTGGGAAGGGAAATATGAATGAAATTACAATTAACTCTCCTTTACCATTCAATGGTACCAATAACAACATCGCTGTGACCTCAGCATGTGTGTAGTGTAAGCTAAATCCCCCATATCTCTTGTTTGTGTATGGGGGAACATAATAATCATCATCATCATCATCATTACCATCTTTATTTAAGCTCAGTTCATGAATGGTACATGTCAAATCACCTTTTCCTGTGCATTAAGACTAAATACAGCATATAACAACCACTTTGACCATTAAATGCTGCAATAATAAGTGTTCATGGTTAATTTCCAAAGGAGTAACAGTTTAACTGATATCTGATATTTATCAGCAAACCGTAGCTTAATATTTCCTGTCTGCATTGTATGAGTACAAAATCAAAGTTGGCAGCTGAGGTTTATCAGGGGGTTGTAAGTGACTCATTACATTATTACATTACAGTCATTTGGCAGATGCTCTTATCCAGAGTGACTCTTGAATACTGAAAAGAGATAGCCAATGCAAGGAATTAAATATATGCAGAATGATCTTGAATTTATCTTGATTATATTTATTACTTTTTGTGTTTGCATTTTTGATTTAATTCATTATTGGAAGGCAGTGTAAGCGCCCTATACTTGCTGGGCTGGGAAGTATGATAGAAATTTGAGTTGGAACTTATTGATGTACGGGCCAAACTATACCTGTCCCTCAAACCTCTCTGTTGCCTCAGATTATGCCTGGCCTCTACCCCACGCATTGTGCCCCATATGGATCTACCTGGATGTGCTCTTCTCCACCGCCTCCATCATGCACCTGTGCGCCATCTCGCTGGACCGCTACGTTGCCATCCGCAACCCCATCGAGCACAGCCGCTTCAACTCCCGCACCAAAGCCATGATGAAGATCGCCGCTGTCTGGACCATTTCTATAGGTGAGAGCTGGAGGGGAGGCTGTTTTTATTATCAGCCTGTAGCCTAGTGGCTAAGGTACTTGTCTTGGACCCGGAAGGTTGGTGGGTCAGACCCCGGTTTAGCCACGATTACATCCGCACAGCTATTGGGCTCTTGAGCAAGGGCCTTTAACCCCACATTGCTCCAGGGGGGATTGTCCCTTGCTTAGTCAAATCAACTGCAAGTCACTTTGGATCAAAGCATCAGCAAAATAATACACTATTATTACTATCGATTACATAATACATTGGAATTCATCATCAGGAATTCAGAGATATGAGTTAGCACATGAATGTACAGAAAACAACTACAGTACTCACCCCTGGTGAAGCAAAAATGTAAAATTAGTTCCCTTGGCTGGGGACCTTGGTCTTTAGCTCAACAAAATGGTAAAATAATAAAATCAGTTGAAAGCAGCAGTAAAAGAGAACCTAGTAATCAGTCATTACATCATGAGTGCACCACCTGAGTTAAGTGAGCAACAGCGCCTTGCTAACAACATTTCCATAGCAGTGAGCGTATGAGCAACATCATTACACTCTGAATTTATGCCAGCATAGAACCATAATGAAATCAATGACTCACATAGCTAACACCCATACAAAACCACAAAGCTCAATGATACTGTATTATTTAATGGCTGTAGTAATTGTACAATAGTTCAAATTAAAATTAAATAAATGGGTTGTGTTGAACAAGACAAACAAATGTGTGGGTGGCAGTGTTGCGTGATAGTTATGGAACCGGCCTTGTATTTCAAAGGAACAGAGTCTGCTAAATATGTGAATGTAATACCTATAATTCAAACCTTGATTAAGCACCAATCCCTATCAAATCTATGATCCTCAATTTAGAGTGTGCAGTTGAAACACAATGTACCTCCACGCTTTCTCAGTAAAAGTTAGAGTTCACCCCCTCTTTAAAAGAGCCCTACAACTGCCCCACAACTAACCCGATCCTCTGCTTCTGCCCAAATGACCCAGTGCCACGATTCATGATTCATGCTCCACCTGGAGAAAAACTGAGCTATGGATTTTCTCCCTAGACCTCATTCCGTAGCCAGCTCTGATTTTTTCCCATTTTTCTCTTATCTTCAAAGCCTTAGGAGGAATGGTACCTCATAGCCCCTCTGAAGCCCTGGGTCACATCCTCAGAGAGATTCACTTTTATCGGAAATGTATTTGGCTTCATCTTGCTCCCTCTGGTTATTCTTCTGTTTATTTCATGTTTTATCTGTAATAAATTGTCGCTTTTATTGCACTTGGTAAGCTGTCTCTGCTGGTTACTTGCGGTATGTTAAGCGCTATATCTGACAGGCAGTTTGATTGACTCCTTCGCTGTTAGTGATGTTGCATTTTGTGCATTTTACAAGGTTGTCAAACACAATGCTGTGACAGGAAGACAGAATGTCAGATTGTGAAGTGGAGACCTTAGATATGAAATAGAAAAATGGATTTCCACTCTCCCCTTACCCATTGAAGACATTTTTCTTCCTTCTCTCTCTCCCTCTACACACTCTCCCTCCTTTGTCTTTCCCTCTTTCCCTCCCCCTCCTCTCTCTCCCTCTCCCCTCCTACCTGTCTCTCTCCCCCCTCTCTCCTTCTCTGTCCTCTCCCCATCTTGCTCTCTTCTTTGTCTCCCATCCTCTCTTTGTCTCTCTCTCCTCTCTCTTCCACCCCCCGTCTCTCTCTCCCCTCCTCTGCCCCCCTCTCCCTCTCTCTCCCTCTCTCTCTCCCTCTTCCCTCCTCTGTCCTCTCCCCATCTTGCTCTCATCTTTTTCTCCCATCCTCTCTTTGTCTCTCTCTCTCTCTCTCTCTCTCTCTCTCTCTCTCTCCCTCTCTCTCTCTCTCTCTCTCTCCCTCCCTCTCTCAGTGATCTCCATGCCCATCCCTGTGATCGGGCTGCTGAATGAAGAGAAGGTGTTTGTGAACGGGAGTTGCGTGCTGAACGAGGAGCGCTTCATGCTGGTGGGCTCCTTCGTGGCCTTCTTCATCCCACTGATCATCATGGTGGTGACGTACTGCCTCACGGTGCAGGCCCTGCAGAGGCAGGCCTCGGACCTCCTGTACGAGAGCAAGAACACCATCTCCCAGCAGCCCCCGCAGCCGCCCCCCCCGCCCCAGACTCTGCCCAGACGCAACAGCCTCAGCTGCCTGAGGCTGGAGCCGTCACTCTCCACCACGCCCGCCAACAGCATCTCCGTCATACCCGGCTCCGAGACCCCCTCCCAGTTCAGCTCTCCCGGGGTGCGGGACGTGGGGGGCCACGGACGGAGGGGCATGATGCAGGCCATAAAGAACGAGAGGCGGGCCTCCAAGGTCCTGGGCGTGGTGTTCTTCCTCTTCCTGGTGATGTGGTGTCCGTTCTTCATCACCAACGTCATGTACGTGCTGTGCCGGGGAGCTTGCGACGAGTCCCTGCTCGGGGAGCTCCTCAACGTCTTCGTGTGGGTGGGTTACATCTCCTCGGGGGTCAACCCGCTGGTCTACACGCTCTTCAACAAGACCTACCGCCGTGCTTTCTCCAACTACATGCGCTGCCACTACCCGGGGGCGGGGCTGAGACCCCACGCCGCCCACACCCCCTGCCCGTCGTACACGGTCACCCCTACCCTCCTGTGTGGAAAGGAGAGCGTTGACCGCAACAGCAACTGCCACAACGGGGGAGGGAGTCCGGTGGAGGGACCGGAGGGGGGTGACACGGACGACAGGCTGGAGCTCAGGCCGGAGATGGCCAAGCTTTCCGTCAACAGCTGCCTCGCCCCCAGGGAACACACCAGCTGCATGTGATGTGACCTCCACCCTGTCTGCTGCCACTCTCTCAGCCAACGGTGCTGTGGTGAAGAGTGGGCAGGACATGGCACACCTCACTGTGCGTGTGTGTGTGTGTGTGTGCATGTGCATTTTTGCGTGGACGGTAGGGGACAGACAAGGAGAGGTGAGCGTGACTCACTGGAAATCCCTTCATTGGGGTTTGATAGCAATCAACACACACAAGGAAATGGACTAAATGGTTCTGCCGGTTACCAGGACGCATTGCTTTACATCACGTTTAAAGGGAAATGTACATATTCTCTGACAAATTGCAATACAATACAGTTTTTGGACTAGCTTGGCAGCTGTGCACAAGAGAAGATTGTTTAGAAATGCATATCTACGGGACGGAAACATGGAGTCACATCACCCCCATGTGGTGGTAGGGATGATTTGCTCTCGTCTGGATAACAAGGCTGGTACAAATATGGTGTTGTTTCAGAAAAGAGGCATTAAATTAATTTTGCAGACAGCTGTTACATATGTCAATGTGTTTAGGGCATTGAACGGCATTGTAATTGCTGATCAGCCATTATAAATACCTACTCCCTAACCCTGGGTGGAAGATTCCACCAGTTACCCTGGCACTATTCGATAATTAGCTGCATGCTCCAATGACAGTTCATTCGTAGATTTTACCACAGTAACACAATTCAGACACAACAACAGAGATTATCGAGAAATGTAGAACATCAGATTGAGTAAATGGCAGATGTTTGTGTGAAATCCAAAAACGAAAATTGTCCACCCCTGCTCAAATCCACAACCCCAGTATTTACCATTCCCTGGGATGTAGCACCAGAAACATCAGTTGTTGTCTAAGGTGTTCATCTCTATCTTAAACATGCATATATTGAGCTC
Source organism: Conger conger (assembly GCF_963514075.1). NCBI lineage: Eukaryota > Metazoa > Chordata > Actinopteri > Anguilliformes > Congridae > Conger > Conger conger. The sequence goes on along the minus strand of NC_083766.1, from coordinate 14,900,693 downwards.
TATGCAAACATAGAAAGGTGCATCTTGTGTTGCATTGGCAAATATAAATAGGTGCTGAAAGTAGTGGGTTTCTGACCTGGGTCAAACGTTTTTGGGATTCAAATACTCTTCTATACTATGGAGCTTGTCTGGTGTATTCAAACTGGTGAAATACTCTCAAAAAGTGCAAACCCCACCTTCTAGTCCTTTTGGTTAGCTCAATTGCACCTGGCAAGATCAATAAAGCACAGAAAAGTATTTGAATGCAAAACAATTACGTATTTGAGCCAAGTCAAATATATTCCAAAGGGATTGTGGTTCTGCATCTGACTGATTCCCTGTTTTTGTAATTGGTTTGTCATCTCAGACATGTGATAACAGCAAACATTATGTTATATTTGCCATTTGTCCTTCACTCCAGGGGAAAAAAACAAATGTTCACCCCATAGTCCATCATCTGGTGTAGGCTATATTTTAAGACAGCTTTAACCCTCCTAATGTGTTAGTAAGCTGCACGCACCTTTTGTGTTAGTGGGTCAAATTTGACCCATGTTTTAAATCGGCCCAAAACACAAAATAAATCATCATCCAATATTGTTTTTTAACTTATTATCCATTCATAACCATACAATCACTTTTTTATTTTTGTATGGTTCCCAACCCATTTACCTTAGAAACTCCATTTCAGGAAAGATGTCTAAATTCACTCATTATATTTCCTATAGTGAAATCAAGGGGCAATTATGTTAGCTGACTATTAAGGACTAATATTAGAACATACTTTCCTAGAATAAAGAGGAATGTGTGTGTATGTGTGTGTGTGTGTGTGTGTGTGTGTGTGTGTGTTTGTGTGTGTGTGTGTGTGTGTGTGTGTGTGTGTGCGTGCGCGTGTGTTTGCATGTGTTTGCGTGTGTCAGTGTCCATATTCTGCAATAAAAATGTAGTTCCCAATTTGGAGTACAAGTACATACTGCAAGAAAATAATTGTTCCTGGGGAGGAAGGGGAGGGGGCAGGGTGTCTAGACCCAAAGATGAATCTTGTTTGAGTCCCCACAACTACCCACAACTTTTCAATGTTGCATGCCATACTATCAACAGCCAACATTCTCTGCCCGTAACACCACAGAACATTTCTTTAGAGACCTTCAGAATTGAATAAAATGGTGACCATTGGTTTTTTTGTGTTTATATTGCTGTTTTTGAGGATATCATGAAGGCTTGTTCCAATACAATAAACTGGATGGTATTTATAACACATCTTAACTTGTAAACTGGTCAGATTTGACCCTAACACAATACATGGGTTGAGGTCAGTGCTGTCTAAGAGATAATATGGCAAAATGAAATGCTGAGGGGGAGAGGACCGTTTTGTGTGTCTCTGGTTTAGGTCTATACATCCATCTGAAAAGTAGACAGAAACATGTGCTCATTCAAACTGTGAAGATGGTCTGGAAAGGCCTGATTGTGTTTTTGTGATTACCTAAAGAGCAAAGAACTAATCTGTTGCTAGATATGAGCTGTACTGTAAATGTTAAGCCGATTTTTCACTGTGTATTTGGTGAAAGTAAATATCATTCTGTCTTGAAATGATATTTTCCCAAACTATTTTTTTACCATTGCACATGTATGTTTCTGTCAATTTATGTAATGTTTCAGTCTTTCACCGTCTTTTCAGTTTCTTTTCTGTGATGGTGCTTTTTATTTATTAAAATGGTCTTTGTTACAACCTGTGATTCATTTCCTTAGTAGTTGGGATTCGTTCTCAATGTGTATGTATAGGGATTTCTTGCATATGGTATGTATAACCTGTATAGACCTAAAGCTGAAGAGCTTTTCTTTCAATTAGTAGACAGTTTAGGTCCTGGGAAGAAGATGTGTGGATTGTTTAGTCAATCAACAAATTCAGTTAATCACTGGTGCTGAAAATCACTGAAAACCAGCAGACACTGCAGCCATCCAGGAATGGAGCCTGGTACCAGACAATAAGGAGTGCACAGTGGCAGCCCACAACTCTCCAGTAACTAGGATGTGTCATATGCAGAGGACAAATGATGCCTCGGGGTTCAATAAAGTATATCTTCTTTTTCCTATTAGGAACAGATTCTGTACTGCATGGCATTGTTTTAGGGTTGTGCTACACTATTATGAAAAGGTAATCGACATTTGGTGATGCGTAAGGAAATTACACATAGGGTTCCTGTAGCACATGGGTAGGCAACCCTGCTCCTGGAGTGCCAGAGATGGTCCTGGATTTTAATCTGATTTTTAATTCAGCAGATTTAATGAATGCAGGTGACCATGCACTGGAGGCACTGTGTTTCACCATTCAGGATCAGACTTTATATCCTCCATCAAACTCTAGTGATCAAGCTCAGATAGAACAAAAACCCATGCTATAGCATGATGGGTATTTTGTGGACAGAGAGGTAAATGAGAACATAAATCTACATGATGGTTCAATAGCTTAATAAGAAGAGTAGAACAGCACCACTCTAAGAAGTTCCTGAAGGGATGGAGTGAACATGCTTGCTCACAGAAGTTCCAGTTTCGCAGTTCCAGAGTCTGGATCCGCAGTGATTGCTGTCATGTTGCCCCAGTCTCGCGCATGAATGGCAGAGCTACACAGCAGCTATTCAGAATGAGATCAGCACCAAGGACAGCATCTGATGGAGTGCCTGCCTGTTTAGACAGTAAACTTCCTGGACTGGTGTAGAAGATAGGTAGTGAATGAAGAAAAGGCAACATACAAACATAAAGTCATTTCATAGAGTGATGAGAGTGTTAAGTCGAAAAAGACGCCCCAGGTATCATTCCTTACTAACCCGCAATGGTTTGATTGGTTTAATATCTTGTGACTGTGATATTTTTATACTAATATACAGGTCTATTCATATATTTGTGTACACATTTTGAAATCTCAAAACCTAAATCACATTGGCTGCCATGAACGTAATAGTATACAGACGATAAATTATAAATAATATGTAGATAAAACACTCATGACCCCTGTCCTGATTTCAGCATGCTTCTTTCGCCTTGATAACAGATGTTTCATCAAAAATCGAAATGAATGAGACTGAATGTTCTGCGCTCCAAGTAGTCATATCTACAGTATGTGAGCGTGAAATTTAAATGTAAGTACACTGCCATCGTGTGGGAAGGTGATGGAACTTCACAGAATTTTTATGCATAATACTCCCCATTTTTCTTGGGGTCATTAAAGTGTTTTTTTTTTTGTTTACAATTGCTAACAAGCATCAATACTGAGTTCACCTTTTCAAAACTTTTAATACAACTCTCTGCACCAACAGGCAGACTGGTACAACAGTTCATATCATGCTCAAAATGCATTGGTAAAGGTTGTCATTGGCATACAGTAATTACAAATGAAAATAAGAAACCAAAATTCCAAAACTATAATATATTAAAACCAATGTAGTTTACAGTGAAAAAATACTGGAAGTCAGAGTAATGCTGGTTTTCGTCTACCCAGTCTACTTTGGCCACATGTTCTTGTCAACATCACACCATATGTCCTCTCTTACTATACACTGCTGTGCATGCTTGATCCATCCCTGGCAATCATCAGTTGATATATCCAGGCATATTGCATCCATCTTCTATGTTCAATGGCTCCACAAATCTGTACTCCTCTTCCCGCCCCCCTCTAATGTCCCACCATTTGTCTTTCTCTTTCACCCACTTTTGTATTTCTTCTGGGTTCATCTTGATCATCATCATCCCAAAGATGCACATGTCTCCAACTGAAGCCGCTGTGATTGCTTTCTTCAATAACCAAGTCACAATCAAAAGCAAAAATGTTTTTAGGGTTTTTAATGCATTTACATATAGTATTTGTGGCTTAGCATTCGGCTTGACTCCCAACTGAACCGACTAATCAGGGAGGGACTTTATAAAAGCAGGGGCCTAGGGTTGGGGCAGGGTTACACCGGGGCCATAGGAAAAAGGACAGGGATGGAGCAGGGGAAGGGGAGCTTTGCGCATCTACTCTGTGGACTCTTCCCCCCTGTGTCTTCTCCAAGGAGAGGTGGTTCTCCGCTAGTTCAATGGCCGCACCCAGACAGGTTGGCTGGTGGCACCGGAGCCAGTCGGAGGTCCCTTTCGGGAGCCCCATCACAAACTACTCCAGTGCCAACTGTTCCACCATTTCCTCGGGGTTGTGGCTCTCGGACTGTAGCCCGCACCGGTAGGAGTCCAGGAGCTGCCTATCATAGGCAAGACTGTCCCTCAGTCTCTTTCGGTGGCCCTCCGGCTTCAGCCCCACCTGTTCCTTGATGGTTGCCCAGAGGGTGGTGTAGTCGGCCAGGGCCCCAGCCGGTATGTTCCGGCTGCCTCCCCTAGCAACAGTAAGATGCGCAACGCCCATTCCTCCCTGTCCATCCGCTCAAACAGTTTGATAAACGCCTCCAGGTCATCTTCTGCCCCGTCTTCTGTAGCCTGATGTGGGCCAGGGGATGGGTTGATCTTTCCCTCAGCAGCTCTGTTAGTACGCCTCGATCTGCAGCCTGCGATACCGCAATAGCCTGCATCGCCTGGTGTTGTCCAGCAGGCTGCAGAGAAGTTGATGCTGGGACTCCTGTATCTGGGCGAGCTGGGTAATCAGCTGAACCAGCGGAGAAGGTTCCATCCTCAAAGTCTCTTCTGTCCTGGGTTTCACCACTTAATTGTCACACGCCATGAGACCCCCCCTGGGCGGACAGAAGAGATTGACACAGGGAGGTATCGAAAGACCAGATTTCACCGCCGTCTCCGGGGTGGGGTTTTGAGAGAGAGAGAAACTTGAATGTGAATCAACAATAAGTTCTTCGCCCATCTTGATCTTGTGATCTGGGTCCAAAACAACTAACTCAAATACTAACAATTAACAAAACCACATGGTAGCTTTCGCTCTTCAGCTTTTCAACTCTGTTGGATTGCGGTCTCAGTTCTCTCTTGGACATTCACTCTCTAGTCTGTGGTTCCCCGGCCTCAGAGGAAAGAGTACACATTTAACAACCTGGACTAATTCCTCATATAGCCCAGGTTTGTGTCTATTTAACTAGTAGGCATAGTCCTCAGATTGCCCTGCCTCCCTTCTGCAAACCGAGTCCCAGCTGTCACACGGTTGTTTTGCAAAGAGACTAAATAATATAATACGCTAGAGTACATTACAGAATTACGCAATCACGCATTTATTATTTTTGGCAAATGATGTTAATATTCCTCTTGTTTAAGCTGCTGGATGACTTACCGTATGCATGGATGGGCAGCACGGTCTGGGATTGAATGTTGAATCCTGACCGTGTCAGTGCCAACCTTGGTCAGCAGGGCCACAGGAGATGCACAATGATCAGTGGTAGTATCACCCAAGGTTAGAGGGGTTCAGTCAAATGGAATCTGCTTGTCATAACCCTCAGGTGACCCCCACCAGTCAATCAGTCAACCTGAAGTCTGCTTGCTAAAGCTGCATAGATAGTGTCTTCCTCTGACTAATGTCTGGGTAAGCTTGGCTTATGGGCTGCAGTATGAAAAGAAGCAGCTGGGAACATCATGTGCTTCAGAGGAAAGTGTGTGCTTGATTACACTGTCCCACTGTGGAGATCGCAGAATGAGTGCAGTTATATACGACAGGGCATTCCAGTCTGTATTCATATTCATCTCAAACACCATTGATTCTGTGATGGTAATCGGTAATGATAGGTAGCCATTTGTAGTATTTTCAATATGGTTTAATAGTTTAGTATACAAATGTCCGTATAATACTATATATTATGCATTATTTTATAAGGATACTCCAAAGCACTGCTGTAAATTGTAAAAAGTATTAAAAGAGTATATCCTATAATTAAAGACACTTTAATTTCTTTAATTTATGTGAAATATCTGTCATTTCTATATTTCATGCAGTTATTTCTAAATTTCAGGAGTTATACAAAAAAGCTGCGGAATTATGGCCAGCATAAACACTGATGCCAACCACATCTTAATAATGAACTTATTTGATCATTAGACTCTTATTTGATAAATACAGACACTTCTGTATGGCAATAACACTCTATATACCTCTATATGAAAGCATATGTTTGAAAACTTCTCTGTAGTTTGGTCTGGTAGAGCAATCAAGTGTGTTCAGCCTCTTGTCTCATGGAGGAATTCTGAAGAGTTCTTTTTTACAAAGCTGTGAATGGGGCACTTCTTTCCACTTCAATAGCCTTCCCTCTAGGCCCCCTCTCTTGCTTTTACCCCCCTAACAATGAGGTTACCCCTCATTTAAGCTTCTGTTCCCACAGTACCCCGAAAGAAGACCGGATGCTCGTTGTTCGCACAGCAACAGACCCCTCCCCAACAAAAAGGATTAAACTGTGGGGGAAGTTTGTCTTGAAAGTGAACAGCTGAAATGCGTCACAGGGCACCATTTTGCAGGCTGGTCCGAAGTCTCATTTGGAACCAAGCTGACATTCTTCTTGTCCTTTCTGTGAGTGTTTTCTCAAATATAACAGGTACCCCAAATAAGTAAAACTACAGTCAATACATTTTCAATATAATATTATGTGTAAATCTCTTCCATGTTTCTCATGGAAACGTGAAGAATCAGAGCAAAGCAAATTACATATTTCTAGCTTCCTTTAATATAACCTTATGTAATGATAGGAATACATTTATCTGAATGCACTGCAATGGATTATTGCAGTTTATTAACTATGGGGGATTAATATGTGTCCACGTTAAGAAAGCCAGTTTTGAAATTTTGTGGGTATCACTTCCTTCTGTTTTTTTTTGACAAGTTCGTTGAATTTTTTATGACCACACTCAGATTGAGCTTTGGGTTTATATTGTAACGTCACCATTGAAATAGGAATGACGTAATCGGTTTTGGCAACCACGCAGGCCTACTTCAAGCACTATGTGTAGTTGTGGGATGCACAATCAGTATACATTAACGGTTAGTCTGCATACATTACGATGTAACAAAAGTCATTCTTGAAATCTATCCAATTTATGAATAAATGTTGCGTGGTTTGGAAGTGTTAATGCTGCGTGAAGTAGCCTACTTACACTCATTACGAGAGGACGTTGCGCTATAATATCTGTTGGTCTGTAAAGCTTTTAATCGGAGAGGCTGCATTTGATTGTCTTCTGATGGGTGCCCATCGGACCCCCACGATAGATGCTGTTTCTTTCAGCCCTGAATTTTGCGAGCGCGTGAGCGTTCCTGTGTATCACAGGGTGGTGGTCCGTGTGCCCCAAGACACGCATGCGCCGGGGTCTCTCTGCTGCAGAAAGCGAACCGTGGAGTAGATGCTACCAAGGAAACAGGCATGCAGACAGAAGGGAACCCAGATTTACGCGTCCTCCATTCTTTTTGGCTAGGATAATGCAAGGACCGTACTGAAACGTTTTCGATTAATAAGATTCATAATGCATTGTGATTAAAAACTCAGAGGGTGATTGAAAATAAAATAATAATAAAGGAAAAAAACCACTCGTCTGAAGTAAGTCGATATTTTTATCCCTTTCATATTCATGATCATTAGATACATTGTGCTTTGTACGAAGCGGAATGGTTGCATGCAATTTTATACGGTGACATGAACCTAAACTACACAGCTGTATGGGCTTGCGATGGCCGTATATTGTGGTGGAGGAGGGGTTGCGTCGTTCCATGCAAAACTATATAGTCTTGAACTGGCTAGCCATGGTTTAGCTAACGCGAACAATGGATTGTCATAGTGGTACATCCTCATCACACATCGAGGAAAGAAACGCTGACCATAAAGCCAAGATTCTTATTAACATTTTCTTTTTAATATTAGTACTCAGCTACCTGATCAGACCTCGTCATTTATGTATTTCGTTTTGTTCTGCCCGGCGGTCCTTTTTATTACACATTGTTTTTCAAGATTGCAGTTTTCACTCGCTCATCACCTGTTTAGCCTTAACGCTAATCGTGTGTCAAGTGCACAGAGTTCCACAGCCACGTTATAGTAATAATGGTTGGAGCTGAGCGCGAGCTAATTAATCAATTTCTACCAATCCATTATCTAAAAAGATGCATGTGATGTAAACTTTATTTCCATATTCGTGTTATGTATGGCTTGATATGATAGAGGTTCGGTCTCCTCCCTCCTGAGAAAATGTGGTGGAACATTAGATTAGTACCCACTTTAGGTTATTCTGTATATGGTATTAGGGGAGAAACCATCAACAGCTGTCTGAAATCTGTTTAATACCGTCATTTTTAGTTTTACAAGCTTTAATATTTGCCTTGAGGTAGGAATTGGGGACTTTACAGGTGTTATATAATCTTATGGCAGTGTTGTACAGTTGTATTTTCACACTTAAATTGTGTCACCTCACAGTACACCATATCTGATGGAGTGAATACTTGAGGAATTACAGTATATGGATGCAAGTTTTGCCAAGACTATGGCCAAACGTTAATTCCTTTTTTGTAATTACTGTCTTGTCCCCAGAAAGAGGCCTAGCATGTCCTTTCCTCAGCATTGAGGAATGCCATGGTCACAAGCCAAACCAAAACAAAGATGGGCACGAGAAGTGGTGTGTAACAGTCTTCTAATATAGAAGATTCTCTGTGTGACCATGCAGTATTGAAGTAACATCACCGAATGAATACCCGAATGATTCAGGCGTTTCTTTGGTGTCCGTAACCCAATGCGGAGATTAGCCGTCTTAAGGAATAGAATGCTTGCAAGCATATATGCAGCTCAGGAAAATGAAGTTCAGAACACAGTACGGCTGATAGAAAAGTTGTCATGACCCTGCTCTCTGGGAGTAAGGGGAATGCTTTGGATTGGAGAATTGCAACTCTTCCATCTGGCTTCCATGTCTTGTGAAGGTGGGTGTGTACTCTCTGAGACCTCTCTCACCTGCAAGAACTTGGTCAAATATATACTGTTTTGAATTCAAATACTTTTCTGTGCTCAATTGATCTTGCCTGGCGCAAATAATACCACAAATATTTTCAAAGATTTTGCATTTCTGCATTTGAAGGGTGAAAGGGTTTTTTATTCACATATTTTAAAGTTACAAGTACCACACAGCAGCTGTCCAAGTAGCTTACTCAAAGGTGACAGATTGTACTTTGAGATTGGACTTAGATTGGACTTCATCAAGAGCGAATCAGGACTGCATGTTATTGTTTTTTGGTCTACCAATAAAAAAAAATCACAACCCTAGATAGAATCAAAAATTGAATTTCTTTGTGCATTAAGTGACGAGCATGCACTGACAGATGGAGAAGATGCAGAATGGTCTTATATGCACCCTTGATTTTCAACATAGATTGTGATTTAATTATAACAGTGGTTGTGCATTAAGTTGAATTGCTTCCTGAGTTATGCTCACTTTGTTGATTGAGTATAGAGAGTAATGGGGTATAAATATTTAAGTAGACTCAATGCCAGCTATCATTAGGATTGCCATCTGGGACTGATTGCTTTAGAGATTATTCCGTCCCCTCTCCTGTGTTTAATCAAAAATTGTTGCAGAGCCACGTAGTGTTTAAGAAAGTCTACAAATGTATATGTACAAATGTATCAATGGCTAAAAGAAAGTGTGAGAGCTCTCCCATTTGTTTGAGACAGTGTACACAGTTTATATCTTAGAGTTTGAGGAGGATTAAAGTCTGTACTTTAATTAAAACTTCAACATAATAACCTTTTAAACATGGGTTGTTCTTAATATAGCTAGTATCTACAGATTTAAAAAGAAGGCTGGATTTGAATCCAAATTGGTTTCTTTGTTCCTGATGTTCCCTTCCCTTGCTTCAAGGACAACTTAAAAGACCAGAGGTCCACAAAATACCAGGATGAAATATGGAGGCCACACAAAGTGGGGTTTGGTTCAGAATTCTGAAAGTTATAAAAGGACAGTTTAGTCACATCTGTAATGTGGTCCTCAGAGTTGAGGTCAAGGTTTAACTTGGTCCTTAGTGCTTAGTGCAAGTGACTGGTGTGCAGACAGTTTCTCTCACTGGGCCTTTGCCCAAATGATTATGATCTCAGTCTTCGTTCAACTCTCAGATGTTTTCTGACATGCTTAGATGTATGCCATGAGTACAGTTCAATGGGGCTATAATCATCTGGAGATACAGAAATGTACAATAAGGTTTCGTGACACTACCATGTGGTAATATGTACAAACTAAAAAGAATAGGGCCTAAAATATAGCTGACAGGAAGGTGACTGTAATGCAAATAACCATGCATTACAAGAGTGGTATGTAGAAGAGCATCTCTGAACATACAACACGTCAAACCACTAAGTGGATAGGCTACAGCAGTAGAAGCCTAAAAAAGAAGTCTGATAAATACCTAATAAAGTGCTCACTGTGTGTATACTGGGAAATCAAAACAGGAAATTCAGTCAAAATCAACATTATCTGCAATATTTTGAAACAAAAGTGCAGCTAACCACTATATCTATCATCTATCACACGTGTACATATGAACAAATTGCCTAAACAATGTTTTTACTAAAAATATCACTATATTTTTGATTCGTACTGTAATAAAAAAAATACGTTGAACCATGTTTTTGTTGAAGCAGTTTGATGCAACAACATGGGAATAATTCAAGAGATGATTTTCCTCTTTGTGTCAAAACCAGACCTTCACGTAAGGAAGGATATTCTGGAGTGAGACCCTGTGCACTAGCTATGCCCCTGCTATGGGATTTTTGGACAGAAGAGACCAAACGTATTGCCTTGGAAGTTGGCTCTGTATATGCCATTATCTACAGGGGCTGTTTAGGAGATCTCGTCTGTTTAACAAAAGTACTTTCCCCCATCTGTCACTGGATGTGCTTACAGTAGCAGACTGTAGGTTACCTCATTACTCAGTTAACACATGCCATTCCTCAGGGTCTGCATGCATGAGAAATATGAGTCCACGGTTAAGCTTTGAGATGACATATTTAAAATGTTGATGTGTGAAGACAGGTTTGGTGCCAGCAAACCACTATGTGAAAAACAATGTGGACCAGTTTCAAATGTATTATTTTAAATATGTTCACATTCATTGGTAATCTGAATTCATTTGGGCAGTACTCCAATTGTAGCATTTTTGATGCCAAACCTTCTTGAAGACCTTAATATTGAACATGTTCTTGATTCCAGAGGTAGGAAAATGAGTCATATTGATATTAAAACTTATAAAGAGACCCAGTTTGGTTTTATTTCCTACTTGTGTCCTCAAGTAGCCTACACCAGAAAGCTTAACTTCTGTGTCAGTAGCAGTCTAATTAAAATGTAGGCTATATCACACCGACACAGTACGACCAAGAAACTTACAGAGCTTAGCCCTCAATATAAGCTGAACTCTAGTACTAAATGGGACAAATAAATTAGAGGTCTTATATTATGGAAATGGCATTTGCCTTGTTATGTGGATTATACAGGAGTTGAATGTTCTCTAAAAACACTGTGAAAGCATCAAAACGCACAATCCCCAAATAAATCCACACAGTGCGTATGAAGAAAATGTGCATTTAAACGAGCTGTTTAGACTTCCGTGAAGTTATGACATCACAGCGATATGCCCACCTGTTTCAGCATGGCCCACCTTGTAGCCAGAACAAATCCAAGAGCTTGGCTCAGATGGAGCTAGCCAGCCAATCAGAACAGAAGTTCATTGATATCAATGAGCCTTAAAGACACAGTGGCTAAAACACCCTGTTCACTGGAGAATAGAATAGAGATTGTAAAACTGGATAGAGATTGTTTTTGGTACTGGAAACCACACAAAGTCTTCTCATGGATATCAGAACCTGAAATAAAGGCGTGTTTCAACTATACAGTGCAATATAACTTTTTGTGATGTTGTGTTTTCTGTTTACTGTATTGCATAGTATTGGAATGTCACTAAATCAGTAACATTTATTCAAAACGAGTAATCTCTGGTCTTTTAAGTTGTCTTTTACATATCTCAGTGTGAAATATTGTATTGCAGAAAGAGAGACTGATTTTAAGTTACTGTAAGGAATATTCTTCCATTGTCTTAATGACAATATGTTTTACCATTTTGACTGTTGTGATTTCAAACAATGACTCTTGATGGCACTGACTAATTCATTGAAAGAATTTTGAAACATGAGTGAAGTATGCACTTTTGGAGGTGAACCATAATAGTGTGCTGTATGCATAAAATATTTTGGCAAAGTTATGAGACATAAAGTTATGAGAACATTAAAACTGTTGCGGGAAATGGGCCAAAGCAATTGAGAAAAACTGTAATGTTTTTACATTTGATGTGGGTTCCTTGGACAATGCTCAGGCCAGGTTGTGTTAGAGATGATGGCATTCATTTTCCCATTGCCCCATGTGTCAGACACAGAAGCTGTAACTAGCATTGTAAATGCCATTAGCTGATGCTGACTATGTAATGTAGTTGTACTTTTGGGTGTGTTTGCATGTCTTCGTTTCATACTTCAGTGTTGACTCTTCATATTTGACCATTTTTCAATGGAGGAAGGTGGAATGGCTGTTGATTTATATATACATTATATCCTATCAGTGGATGGATCAGAGAACCAAAGGTTGAACATTTCAAACTTAACATTTCTTCCCAGTTCTGACATTTGGTCTAAAAAACAGCGGAACCTCTTGAGCATGTCTGCATGCTTTTATGCATTTAGTTGCGCCCACGTGATTGGCTGATTAAATATTAGCATGAGCAAGCTGGTGTACATAGTATCTAGTATATAGTATCAGTCAATAATTCCATTGATCATTGATTATTTTATTGATATTAACTAATATTAGTAATTGGTGTATTGATCTTTTTTTTGTTTAAACTCAATTTGCTGATTTTCCTATTAAGTGTTTAAATTCCAAACACAGTAGCATTGAATATGGAATCACACAGATTGCATTACTCAAAATGTGGCACATTGTTTTATTTAAATTTTAAATTGACAGAACAGAATTAGCTCTGAATTTAGGCTGCTATCAATGATTTTGCATGTTGTTACATTTAGCATTTTACATTTGTCCTGTTTGATGCATTCATTTGTTCTCTAAATATTTGTTTAGCCAGTTATAAACTTGCAGCATTACAAATCAATTTCATGTTTAGTACTTTTAAATCAGGGGAAACATTCACTAAAAGATAATATAACTTTTGGATAACACCCTACAAATGTAATGTAATTTAATGAAACCAGATGGTTGTGAGTGATTATTATGAATTACCTGTTATGATGGGTTCTTCACCGTTTCTATTTCCTCATGGTGAATACTTTATGCATTGCTATGCATAAAGTCTTCCAAATAATTGCTGTGTAATTGCTCTGTTTGATATGGAAATACACCTGCTGTTGGTACTGGACTTCTTCCCAACTTTGCTTTATGAAATACCTCAGCCTGAAATGTTTTAAAAGCAAAAGATATCTGTCACTGTCATCCACAGTCTCTTCTTGCTTCTATTCCCCCTTGAGGTTGTTTACACACATTTAGCTCTTTCGTTATGCAAATTTGGTGCAAAGTAGACAGCTGCCAGAGGATGCCATAGCCTTGGGGAACGTCATGTCCTATTTCTTGTGGTAGTGGAACAAATTAATGGGCAGCATTTGTGTTGGATAGGTAGCCACAGTACGCTTTGCTTCATGATCTTTGATTGTGGTTATGGCCTGTTCTTCAGCACATGCATAGCTTTCTCATACATGCTTGTACGTATACTGCATGGTATATATTCAGCCATGCTCATCTCTGTTATTACTGTTGTACTGGGCCACAGAGCATGTAGAAGGCCCCTCTGCGTTGCCATGGCAACGGCCTGGCATTGGCTGACTGAAGCTTTCCAACAGACTGTGTGTTCCTTCAAAGGCACTTCAGTGCTCTCAGCCCACTCCATTTTGTTAAAAGCTTAGTGAACAGCAGACTAAATATGACATGTCTACAAGAAGAAAATTGCTGTAAAAAAGGTTTTGCTGTACAATCATAAAATTACATGTGCGGATGTATATAATACTGAGAGAGATCCATTGCTTCTGATAGACCTGAATGGACAAGGTACAATGATGATTGCAAAAGTGCTTTTTGTTGAAGCAGGATATGAAATATGTCACTGGAGAAGTCAGTGTTTCCTCTGGGGCTACTTTTAGGAATAAGAGGCAAAACTCCTTTATTGCAGACCCTTTTATGTTAAAGGTAGCTTGAACTCTTGTGGCTATAGAGCACAATGATGCTTTTTCTCAATAGAGTTTCTTGCAGATCCACCGCTATTGATAGTGCCACTTTAGAAATACCAATATTGTGTATTGTCCCCTGTCTATTGTCCAACTGCAAGGCCAAACCATGCTCTGAACACGGTGCTGGTGAGGATTCCCATGGCCAGCGGAAGGATGGCACTTGTAGATCAGTGAGTCATTTTCAAGGAAGATGTGGAGTAAGAAAAGCAAAGCATTCATTGTCAAAAGAAAATGAGAGGGGGGGAGGGAGGGAAAGAGGGAATAAGGGGTTGTGAGACACAGATATAGTGAAAGGCTTCATGTATTTGTCTTCCTCTGGCAAGGGTTCAGCAGTTGGCAGTTTGCCGCTAGGCCACATTAGAGTGAGGCCAGACAGTCACTTTCCATTAATCTGATTGGCTCAAAGCAGTGCATGCGTGCACACACACACACATACACACACACATGCACACACAGAAACACAAACAGTGCTGTGCTCATCTTCATGTTTCAATAGCATGTTTTGTAATCTTGGGTTCCTTTGCACCCTAGAATCCTGTCCTGGAATTTTCATAAACGGGTCATTTTACTAATTTATTAAATATGTCAATCATTTGTAGCACTTCAATATTCTTTATGTTGTTATTATGCCACAAACGTCTTTTGCATTTTGTTTACTTTAAGTAGTAACTACATTAGTTACTATCTGCAACCCTTGTCATGCACACTGTGATTGAATTACGGGCCTGTATTTGTTGCACTCCCTTTGATACCCAGCTTTTAGCTGTCAATAGGTTACCAGTCATTTTCTCACTCACCATCCCTTGCTCCTTTAACTGTTCCTTCTGGATTTTCAGCATTGAGTCCTGATGCAGAATTATTTTTCTCCAGTACTAAAAACTGTACTACAAGGCTAATGCTGTCTTTCTGTCCAAATGTCAAAAGGTTAACTTCAAAATACACCCCCCAACCTCAAATTTCTCTCTCTCTCTCCCTCCCTCTCTCTCACTCTCTCTCTTTCGCTCTCCCTCCCTCTCTCTCTCTCTCTTGCTCTCTCTCTCTCCCTCCCTCTCTCTCACTCTCTCTCACTCTCTCGCTCTCTCACTCTCTCTCGCTCTCTCTCTCCCTCCCTCTCTCTCTCTCTCTCTCTCCCTCCCTCTCTCTCACTCTCTCTCACTCTCCCTCTCTCTCTCACTCTCTCGCTCTCTCTCTCTCCCTCCCTCTCTCTCCCTCTCTCTCTCACTCTCTCGCTCTCTCTCTCTCTCCCTCCCTCTCTCTCTCTCGCTCTCTCTCTCCCTCCCTCTCTCCTCTCTCTCCCTCCCTCTCTCTCTCCTCCAGGTGCGAGTGCGGCGCAGGTGTAGCCATGCCGCTGGTGAAGAGGAGCATCGAGCCCAGGCACCTGTGCCGAGGAGCCCTGCCAGACGGGGTGACGAGCGAGCTCGAGTGTGTCACTAACAGCACCCTGGCAGCCATTATCAAACAGCTGGGAAGTCTCAGTGAGTGCGCTGACCTGACTATAACTTTGCTACATATAACATACAGCAGCTGGATGATGTAAGAGCTTGATAGTGATATAGCCAACAATATTGAAAACAACTGTTGAGGTTATGAGTTGTGGTGGGGTGGGGGGGACAGTTTCAGGGTCAGAGGTGATGGGTGCTTAGAAATTGGGCTAGTCCAGGTCCAACCACCTCATTATGCTAGTGGTGTAACTGAAATAAAGGCAGTTACTGCAAGCTAATCAAGGGAAACTAGAAGTTCTCTACAGAAAGATAGGTTTCTGTAGGGAATATTACCCAGGCGCAGAATAAAGTAACAACCCAATGTACGCAGGTGTCTTTGACGCAGTCAACTTCCTCTGTTCCAAAAATAAACATTTCCTTGATAACGTCAAATTACAGACTGCTCCTTCAGCTAGTTTTTTGAAAGTACAGTCACATCAAACAGAATTAAAAACCTCCACATTTCTGATTGCGTGGCTAAAACCCTGTCCCTCGGGATGGCGTTATCTCAAGGGTAGGATCGGGTTATGCCTTTTGGGCCAAGTTTATGTTCCCTCTTCCTCATTGGCACTCTGTCCCTGTCCGTGTCCCACATTTCTGGGCGGGAGGAGTGAGCTGAGGTTGTGTCAGCGCTGTGAACTGGGTCAGCTCCTTGGTTCTCCAGCGGCTCGGCCTGTGCGCTTCAGTGATCCCGCAGGAGCTGTGGGCTCAGTGGAGGCACGGAGCGCGCAGCGAGGGCCCCCCCGGGTCTCTTTGTGAAACACTTGCTGCTAGGGCCTGTTGTGTAAGGAAGGCTCAAAAGCAGGAAGCCATTTTAGCTGCCACGATGGGTCATCCCAGTCAAGGATCAGGGCTGTCAGTCTATTTGATCCGTATAGCATCAGTGAAGTACCATTAATGGTGTAGATTATATCTATTTTTATGGATTAGTGATGACTAGATTTGCTTAGTAAAACAGTTTATAATCTAAATCCATTCGATTAATTTACTGTAGTTTACTGTAGGAAGGCTTCCTATAAAGAATGTTGTTGGGGCCACAGGCCATTTTAAATACTCTGTTCTGCACATCCCACAATAATTTTCTTGTCATTTCTATTGTGTATTAGTCACTGCACAAGTTTATTCTGGTCAGTAAATAATGGACACTTAAACTACCATGTCTTGTAGGTAAGGCTGGGTATTTGTCATGGAAAATATTGACTACGGAAGAATGGCATGGAGCTCCCACGGCAAAGTTGTTGAAAATCACAGAATAAATAAAAAAGTCGATTTAATTACTAGTTCTCATGGGTAGCATGTGCATTTACTGGCTTCATTTAGGAAAACTGGAAGAAATAGCATTTTGTTTGCTGTTATCAGAATGTTAAATAGAAAAAATAAGGCTTGCTCAAATTGCATTAATGAAAAACAGTTACAGTATGTCTGGTAGTTTTTTTGGTATATTACCTGTTGTATATTGCTAGATTGGTCGTTGATGGAGCACTTCTTGTCACTGAATGCTACGAACGTTGTTGACAGGGGCTGTCACATCTGAGTGCAACAACTGAAAAGGACGACGAACTTGATCGCAGTGCATTCCAAATATCTATACCTATTGTTACACTTTTCCCAGCCTTTGTTAATATTGATGAAATGGATATGCCTACTGTATACAAACAACACTGTATGCTATCTGGAGTTTAAGTTATGCAGACAAAACTGCCAAAGAATCACAGGGAATCGCAAAAATCATAAAAAATGGTGAAAGCCAAATTTATTGACAAAATCACAGAATGTGTGACATCCATGACAAACATCCAGCCTTACTCATTGGTACTCTTACGGATAATAGATTTGCTCCTACTGGGGAGGGCCACAGGTCAACTAGGCAGTGTGGTTATGGGCCATAATTCTGTTAGCAACTGATCGTGCCTGTGTGTGTGGGTGTGTGTGTGCGTGTGCGTGTGTGTGCATGTGTCCGTTTGTTAAAACAGGTAGGCATGCGGAGGACATCTTTGGGGAGTTGTTCAACGAGGCAAACAGCTTCTACATGCGCATGAACAGCCTTCAGGAGAGGGTGGATCTACTGGCTGTGAAGGTCACACAGTTGGACTCCACTGTGGAGGAAGGTGGGTGGAGCCGGGGCTGGGGACAAGGGATGGCTGGCTGGGATTGGTCAGGCTTGGCTTCTTTGTCACTCTTTCTGTCCTGGTGTCTTGTGCTATGTCTGCACAGTTAAATGTCTGGTACAGTATGCTTGGTCCCTCCTTTATTCATACTGTGTAAACTCAGTTTACTTAAATGAACACTAAGAATGTCACTGTACATATTACAGTATCACATTAAGCTAAGCGCTTCACATTTTCATTTCTGTGTGCATTTTTATTCAGTAATAATAAGATAAATAATAATACATTTGAACACAAAAAAATTTTTTTTGAGTCTCAATGTGTAGCAGTTTATGCAGTAAAAATATTATATACATATGATTCTATAGAAGATTTGCTCACCAATTTGACTTGGCATTTTTGCGTTGTTTGTACTTCACTGCATTACATTACATTGTATTATTATTCATGCAGAAAATTCAGTTTTCCTGGCATGATGTTCCATGCAATCCTTATATTTCCGCTTGTAGCTCCAGCCTTCTGGTTACAAGTTGCATAAGCTCATTGCTACACTGCTGCCCTTGTAAGGCAGTTTATTCAGCTCTTGAGGCCAGAGGTCCATCTGACAGTGATAGGAATAAGAAGACTGTATGAAACCTAGCCAGGCAGTGGTCGTCACCTCCGGGTGAACCCGCTTGGGGTGCATAATGGATCAGCTGATCTTGTCATACAGACAAAAATACACCCTCTCTCCCTGGGTAGTACAGTAAGCTCCTCAAGGCCTCTCTGATGGCAGAGATCTCCAGAGCACAATCATCAGAAACAATATCTGTGGCAACTATGTTTGATTTAGTATAGTTGATTGTGTAGATCAGGGATCATCAAATCACGGTCATCGAGGTCTGAGGACTGCTGGTTTAACACCCTCCCTTTACCTGGGAGTCAGGTGTCTGGCCAATCAGTAGCACACATTTTTCAGTTAATTACCTGGTACAAAAGAAAACCAGGGCCGGATTTGGATTTTAGGTCCAGATTTTGTGACCTTGGAATTATAAGGTTCCATCTGTAGTTTTTAGATATTGAGCTTCAAAGTGAATGGTCTCCAAACAGATTTTTTAAAATACTTTTAGACAGGAGTTGTATCTAAAACTTTAGACTTACTGTACATTTTGTGCCCTATAAGCAGCATATTTATAACACATTTATGACACTAATGGCTGTCAAATGTCAAGTAGAACCTTATAATTCTCTAATAACAAGTCTCAATTTGATGATTGCTGGTGTAGATTATTCTTGTACTTAAAGAGAATGAATGGGCCAAATGTAGAGATGGACTTTTAATGTGATTGTATTCTCTTCACATCTAGACCATCTGACTATTAGCAAAATGACTAGTCAATGAGATAATACACCATCATACTAAAATAGCCATGCGCAATAATGTGGAAACAGTAAATACTGGTGCCTAAGAAATTTGATGAGAACATTTTTACCAGTTTTCTTGGTGCTACTTTCAGAAATGGGAAGGTGTGAACTGTAGATTCTCTGTAACTGTAAAGTTCTTGCCTGACTCTCAAGACCTGCTGTCTTTTGACAAACCGAGATCACATGTTATGTGAGAAAGTACACTGGGTTGTGGGTAGAAACTGTAAAGTTGTCTCCAATTCTCTGTACTTGGAGGGCAGGAATTGGAGGGTCCAGAAAAGTTGAGGGGAAAATAATCCACCTAGTTCAAAATGTTGCTGCAGTGGAGTGCTGCAGGGTGATCCACTAGCATAGTGACCTGTGTTGTGTATCGTCAAATAGTTATAAGTGTTACCTGTTGCCTATGCTTCTTTCTGAATTTAAATTATTTGAAATACACTAACTGAACACTTTATTAGGAACACTAATACTGGGTAGGGCCTCCCTTTCGTGCTGCGAATCTCCCGTTCTACCACATGAATAATTGGTGTACAGGTGTTCCTAATGCAGTGCTCAGTGATCAGCATAAATAATTTAATATGAACTCAGCATGTACCTCTTATGTATTTAAATCACTCATCATGCTGCTAGAGTCCCCTTTGGGCATTTTTGAATGCAGCCTGAGGGACTCAGCAGGTAGCAGAGAGTTGCCTCAGATCTCTACCCATGTCATATCAGCAGTAATGTCGAAGGGAGCCTGTCAGCGATAGTTATGTTCTTTTAGATGTGCATGTTTGTGCATCGAATATATTATATCCCAGAGTCAGTTGGATTGTGCTGCACCCAGTTTGATGTAATAGGAAGATTATACTGCTTTTTGTCCACTGAG
This sequence comes from Conger conger, assembly GCF_963514075.1. Lineage (NCBI taxonomy): Eukaryota > Metazoa > Chordata > Actinopteri > Anguilliformes > Congridae > Conger > Conger conger. The sequence goes on along the minus strand of NC_083766.1, from coordinate 14,880,646 downwards.
CAAGTACATACAGTAGGCTTGTAATTCAGTTTGCCTCATTTGGATGCCCTTCCAAAAGCAAGAATGGCCCAGACACTAGTTGTACTCAGTTGTGAGGGATATGCCTCTGCTTTGATGAACACTAGTTCTTCTGTTGTAGTACTCTGTGGCCTGTAGGAAATGAAATACTCAGTCACGTCTAGGCAAGCATTTGAAGCCTACTTCAATTTTAATGCATGGATGTGAATGGTACAGCACTGAAAGTAGATGCACAATAAGGGGTGATATAAAAAATGTGGGAAAATTCAAATACATTTAAAAAAGAGAATGGGGTGGAGCAGAGCTGTACTGCAGGCAAAGAGACAAGAGTATGAGCTATTATGTTTGAGGAATAGGAATCAAAAGAAATGGACGGGGAACAGGAGAGACAGAAGGGTGAGCACCGAACAAATCCATGAGTCACCGGGGCACTTTATCTCATTGGCCGGGTGTTTTCTGAACTCCCACTGAGACAGCGGAGGCTATTGTGCAGTCTCCGTACATAAGACTAGAGTCATATCCTGCTCAAACTAATGTCCAGATGGTACATCTTAGTCTAGATATAGGGACGTTATGATTCTTTCATTGTATACACAGTACAGCCTTTAGTCTTTCCTGTGCAGGTCTACAAATCTTTCTGATTTCAGAGAAAGCTATTTTTACCATATGTATGATCTATGCTGTGTGACTTGCTGTCTGCCACATACAGTAGGTAAGAATCAAAGCCACTGCAAATGGTTGTTTCACTCGTATAGTATAAACCCTGTCATACCACTCAACGGCACAAAGCATGTTGGCCTCAGATGAACTGACTCTGCTCTCTTACACAATTTTGACCAAGCAAATGATATGGTTGTGGTGGTCAGTCTTGTGCTTTCATGGCATGTTCATGTTATAGTGCCAAAACTCAGGTCAGAAACAGCCATTGTATACAGAGCAGTCCATAAGTATTTGGACAGTGACACAATTTCTGTAGTTTTGGCAGTGTACTCCAGCACACTGGATTTGAAATTATATAATGAATGTGAAGTTAATGTGTAGACTATCAGCTTTCATATGAGGGCATTTGCGTCCATGTCTGGTGATCTGTGTAGGAATTACAGCCCTTTTTATACACAGTCTGCCCATTTCACTATAATATTTGGGAAAATAGCTCTATGGTGTATCCCACTAGTCAGGTGTCATCTTAGTGTAGGTAAAAGAGAACTTAGAAGAAAGCTTCTAGTATCTAGTCTTAATTCTAAACTTTTAATTGCCTTTTAATCTGTTATTACCGTTTGTCAACTTGAGGATCATTAGTTCTGCCAATGAAAGTCAGGGAAGCCATTATGGCTGAGAAGTAAAAATAGGGTGGGCTGTACTGTAGCGGTTAAGGTAAATGACTGGGACAGGCAAGGTATCTCGGTGAATCTCGGTGTAGCCACAATAAGATCCGCACAGCCGTTGGGCCCTTGAGCAAGGCACTTAACCCTGCATTGCTCCAGGGGAGGATTGGCTCCTGCTAATCAACTGTACGTCACTCTGGATAAGAGCGTCTGCCAAATGCCAATAATAATAATGTAATCATTATTAAGAAAAAAGAGAGCACTGATGAGCTCAGTAATCAGTGACCACTGTCCTGAGAAGACTTCATTGATGATGTACAGTAACTGCTGATAGCAGCAGCATAATGAATTCTGAACTGTATAGAAGTATCTTATCTGCTCAAATTCAACCAATGCCTCCAAACTCTTCGGATGATGCTTTATCCCACAACAAGACAATGATCCCAAGCATACACCAGTGTTTTTTCTTAAATGGCTTCCTTGACTTTCATTGGCACAACTTTTGCCCTCATGTTGACCATCACCAATCGCAGACTCCAAAAGACTAGAATCAAGACTAGATACTCGAGGTGGGACGAAATATCACAATTTACATAACCGCATATTTTCACATTAGGACCAACGACTTTACGTCAGGTATTTGCAAGACCTTTACTCCAATGAATTACACAAGTAAAGTAAATCAGCAAATGAATAGCCGTTTACCTAAGGCCGTTTTCAATTGTTGAGAACAAAGGATTTCAGAAGCTAATGAACACTTTGGAACACACATTTCATTTGTAACATAGTTCTAGCCCTTTACAGAGATACAAAACAAAACGTGACTCAGGTTTAATGCTGCTAACTATATCTCACTATCAACCGACGGCTGGACCTCCCCAGCCACCCAGTCCTACATCACAATCACTGCCCACCCCATAAATGATGACTGGAAAATGGAAAGCATTGTATTGCAAACCAATCCACTATTAATCTGTCATACTACAGCGAACATAGGGGAATTGCTGAAGTCGGCTGTTTAAGAATGGAAGCTGGAAAAGGCGTGTCATTGAGTGCATTCAAAAGTTCATTACTTCCATTGGTTACATACAACGGTTCCATCCATTGGACATTCATTAGGTTTCTTACAAACATGGAAATCACAATCCTCTGCTAGTACCAGACATTTTCTGTGCACATATATGTATGTGTATTTACACATTATATTATTGGTGTGTCACAGTGCAAGACCATTGGTTATAAAAATGCATATTCATATTATTTGTATTTCATACAAGGGTCAGTTAAGATATGAATAGAGAATATTGATGCATGCCCATGTGTGTGTTTGCAGTGTCACTGCAGGATATCAACATGAGGAAAGCCTTCAAGAGCTCCACTATCCAGGATCAGCAGGTGGTCTCTAGAACTTCTGTGCCCAATCCAGTAATGGAGATGTACCACCGCTGTGACAAGCCACCGCCCCTGAACATTCTCAGTCCCTACAGGTTAGTATGGGCATTTTGACTCAACTCACTGATTCAAAATGTATTGTTCAGTTGAATGTTCACATTGTCTGTTTCACTGACTTTTTGATATGGTTCAGTGTAGTGAATGGTTTCTGTGAATACTTTTGTTCGTGATGTATTTCTTAGTATTTACAAGATGATTACTGTAAAACATTACCAATCAAAATATTAGTTATATATGTATAGATATTTAAAGAGAAAGTCTGTGTATGTAACTTGTACTCCCATATGTTTATTCCTCTTTTTAACCCTTTCACTTTACTTTGCCCCCCCAAGAGGGCAATTACACCTAGTTTACACTTGTAATATAAAAGTGTCAATATCTCAAAAAACGATTTACTACACACATATGGTTGAAGACTTAAATTAAAGAAGAGTAGGCTTGTACCATTCAGATATTTGAGACATGGCATTATGTCAGAGTATGTATATACAGACAAAATAATTACAAAACGCCTTATGTTTTTATAGTTTTGCTCTGAATATCTCAATTTGTAAGTGAAGGACCAACCCAGAATTACTTTATATTTGAAATATGGTAAAGATATCGACAGGTTTTCCTAAAACTGCACCCAATGTCCTGAAATGTCCCCAAATCTCTCCAAATAAAAACCATCTGTATATATTTTTGTCCAGACACATGAATGATCAGAAAAGCTTCTCTTTGACACAAAATGTAAAGAGAATTACTCACCACGTGTATTTTATTCACATATATGAGAGTATGTTTTTATAAAGCATTCCCAAAATGTCCAAAAAGCTATCCAAAAAGTATTACTCCGCCTAACGCTTTCTAACCAACCTGCAACACATTTAAAATGGAACTTTCTTTCAAAGTTAGGTTAACCACAGCCCCGTTAGACCCATTAGCCAGTGCAATTACAGGCTTATCTATAGCAAGTGCAAATCCTGTAATTACACACGGCTGTATTTAGTAAGGCTAAGGCATCAGACTTGCGTTCGATGCAGCTGCACACCGAGAACCGGGTTTCACACCCCACTCCTGCCAGATCTGAGTATGGCAAGAGGTAGCGGCTTACTTGGGCCTCCGCCCCGAGGGTGGAGGGAGGGACTTGGTGGAGGTTCGCTGCATATGAGTGCCTCTGATCGCCTCATTCCGGGGCTCCAGGCAATGCGGCTTAAAGAAGGTTCTCTTTCCGGCTGCCGGGAGGCAGGGTTGTAGGAGTGTTTCCTCAATATACATGGCCAATTGAAAAAAACAGGTTACATTTGGCCACCAAAATTGGGAGAAAATGGGAAAAATCTTATTCAAATGATTCAATATTCAACAGTTGCTCCTAAAGTGGGAGTTTGTTACACCTGGGTGCTGTTCTGTTGTTCCAGGGAAAAAGGCAGATGTGACTTATAGAATTATAGGAGCAGTTATCATTTCAACATGCTGTACTGTGTTTTCTTCCCATGATCATTACGTAATTGGGTACACTGTTCTGCAGGGATGACAAGAAGGATGGCCTGAAGTTCTACACAGACCCGTCCTACTTCTTCAACCTGTGGAAAGAGAAGATGCTCCAAGCAACTGAAAACAAAAGAAAGGAGAAAAGAAGGCAGAAGGTGAGAATGTGTGTGTACGCATGTGAGTGTGTTACTGTGTTTTTGTGTATGTAGCATATATTGTGTGTGTGAGATAGAGACTGAGAGAGATTGTGCATGTGTGTGTACATATGCGTATGCGTATGCGTGTGTGTGTGTTCCTCTTCTTATTATTAATGGTAGTAGTAGTAGTAGTATTATACCACTATAATACTATTATTTTATTATTATTATTACGATAATAATATTAATAAAAATCAAAAAGATTTTAGTAATATGCAATGTTATGCCATGATATAAATTTAGCTATACGTTGAGCGAGAATTATGTGAGGGCCTGACCCCCTTTATGTCTTCAAAGGGCTAATTCAGAAACTGCCTACTGTATGTGCACAGTGATAGAGCGCATATGGAGCAAGCGCTAAGCCTTCTCTGCTGGGTGCAGAATTAACCTCCTTTCCTCACTGCCTTCACACACTCACTCTACCCTTCTCCCTTCTCCTGCAACTGTCCTCTCTCTTTTTCCTTTTTCACTCCCTCACTGTCTCTCATTCTTTCTACTGCCTTCTTCCATTCTCTTTCATCCTCTCATCTCCCTCTCTTTCTTATACCGCTACCCCCCCCCCCCCTTTCCTCTTTCCCCCTCCCTCCCTGGGGGGTTATCACTGTCAGGCTTAACACACTGCTCATTACACTCTAAGCTCACAAGCTTCCAGGATCAGAGGCTGCAGTGATGTTTGTTTTGACAGGCATGGAGCAAGGAAACGGAAGAGGAAAGATAGAGGGGTTTGATAGTGGTGTGACATTTTCCATTCCCTCACTATGTCTATATCAGCTAAATGTTCAGACCAATTTCAGGTCCTCACAGGTTAAAATAGGCTATTTTTTAAGTTTAGTGGTCATTCCATTTAGAGGCTTGCCATGTTTATCAAATATTAATTAAATGTATAACACAGATTTAAATAACACCTATTTCTTAAGGCATGTGTCCTCCACAGTACTGTGTACTTAGTTTTTCCACATTGGAAAGTTGCCCTGCCAAAAAACAAATAGCTTCGACTATCAGCTTGTCTCTTCAACCATCAGCTGAAAGGATATTATGCTTGGTAAAATGTCCTGTTCTGTCATTACTGCATAAATCTCTTTGAATCATTCTTATTATGGCCTTATTTCCATTGGAAGAGCTTTGTGTGTTTTTTATGGTTGATCTAGACATACTATATAGATCATAGATGAATGGCAGTCATTACCTCTGACAGGCTTTTATCCAAAGACATGTACACAACTTACTATCAGTTTACACAGTTTTATATGAACTCAGTTTACTTCAGCACATTATTAGGTAGACATATTTAGTACTGCATAGGACCCCCTTTTGCTTCAAGAACAGCCTGAATTCTTAAAATGACAGTGACTTTGGTTTAATCCAGTAGCCTGCACAGTCTTCATTTCACAATTTAAAAGAATGCCTTTGGGATGAGGTGGAATGGCAGATTTTCAGCATGAATGTATTGAAGCAGTGAAGCAGATATTGAAGTCAATTACCTTGCTCAAGAGTACAATGTCAGTGTTCTACTTTGGAGATTGAACGTCCAACTTTTGGGTCACAAGCCCTGCTCTTTAAACACTTTATTGTACTGCTGCCCCACCTCTGGTTTTACCATTTGTGTGTGCTGATGTGTGGCTTTTGCAAGTGTATGTGAGTGGGTACTCGGTTGTGCGTGAGTGCAGTAGTGCATGTGCCACATAAGGTATTAGGAATCCCATTCCAGTCCATAATTAGTCTGCCTTACACTTGGAAATACAATAACAGTTGTAGATTAAAACTGCCGACCCAGTGCCTTTCCTATGGGGACAGAAGGAAAAAGAGCCTCAACCAATGGGATCTCCTCCTCACAATGTTATTTGTGTGAGTGTTCCCACTGTCCTACCTCTCCCACCCCTGTGTCCCTGTGTGTTTGCCACCCTGGGTGGAGCTCCAGGTCTAACCCTTCAGGCTCTCCCCTCTCTCTAGACCAGCGGCCCTGTCCAATCAGACCAGGCTAGGCCCCAGTCCAGACAGGCCCATTCCAGAAGTCCCCTGTTCGGCTCAGTAAGGCATCTCCCACTGTTATCTCTGTACTGTTGTCGTCCGTCCACGCGGACCTGCGAAGCTGTAGGGGTGTGTTTTGTGGGTCTGTTGGGTCTTTCTTTGGGAAAGTAATGTTCTTTCATGTTCCTTTCTAGAGCCTCGTTCTGTTTTGTTTTGTGATACAGGCTAATGTTAATCAACTTTAACATCCTGTATCTGTTCTGTTTGTATGTTGAGGGTTGAGGGTCCGAATGAGATACGAAGCTCTATCCCCCCACATCAGATTCAGTGGTCAGACGCGGCGCAATGTTGGGCTTTGTGTGGAGATGTTTGGAGATGTTCCTCTCCCTCAGCGGGTGCAGCCTCCCTCTGTGCCCTTCCCCTGATGCGAGGTGTCAGGCCGGCGCTCTCTCTTGTTCCCGTCAGGAGCAGAAACAGGTGGAGGACCCCAGCCGCGAGGTAAAGAAGGTGCGCAAGGCCCGGAACCGGCGGCAGGAGTGGAACATGATGGCCTACGACAAGGAGTTCCGTCCGGACACCCGGCTCACACCGTCGCCCTACCACGGCATGTCGTCAGAAGGTTCCCTCTCTCCTGACAACAGGTAGGCACTACTCCCGTTCCCTCCCTCCTTGGGGACACCAAGCTGCTCCGAGCACCAAGCTGCCAGAATATTCACTTCACAGCCCTGCCTGTGCTCTCTACTGCCCTCTCCTGGATGACTGCAGATCTCTTGATTTTCGTCTCAGAACCATTTTATACAAGGCAAAGGTTCAGCATCAGCAAATTCTTTAGTACCAGCAGGCTTGTTCAGAGTAAAAAATGACACTTTATAAATGGTTTATGAGTGTATATATATTTGAGTTAACAGGGCCTCCATGGTGCTGAGTTTGAGCCTACTGCTTTAAGACAGGGATATTCAACATCAGTCCTGGGGGACCCCTGTGAATGCTGGTTTTTGGCCCAACGACAATTGCAATCCAATCATTTTTAACAAGTTGTTAATGTGTCTCAATTAGGTGATTTATTTGATTATTTACCCTTTTAAGCCATATTAAATCAGAAATGGCTATGCATGTCATTAAGTCCCATGTTATGCTTATTGTGCTATATGGCCAACAACTGCATAACAAAAGTATTAAAATGATAAAAATCAGGACTGAGGTGACTAAATAGGCTGTTAATTGGGTAATCAAATACATGCATCTCATAGGCAAATTCTTTCCCCTAAACTTAACACTATGCAGGCTTGACTCGTAATCATTTGCTCTGTCTTTGAACTCTTAGGAGTCCATTGATTCACCTCAGGTTGTTAAATTTGTGGGATTTTATACACAGGGGTTCCCCCAGGACCGATGTCGAATAGCCCTGGTTTAAGTTTTCATTCCAGAAGTATACGTAATGAGGAACTTAGGGGCCCTGTCTTCACACGGTCTCTGGCCTGCTCACCCTTGGCTCTGTTCCTTTCCGTCCCTCCCCAGGTCGGTCATGTCAGACATGGGGGAGCACTCTTTCCCCGCCAGCCCAAACCACCCCTCCCAGCAGGTGAGCGGGTCCAGCTCCTACAGCACGGCGGAGGGCAGGGAGCTGTTAGCCGCCGCCGCCCAGACCCAGTCCCTGGACCGCGTGTACCGACCCACCATCGCCGCTGCCGGCAGGCAGGCCAACTCCCTGGGCCGCGTGCAGCCCCCCCACGCCCCTCCGCCCGCCGACCCCGCGCTCAACGGGCCCCGCCCGCAAGCCGTCAAGGACTACAGGTGTGTACGGCCGTTATTCTCTCCCTCTCCTTTCTCCTTCCAAACCCTTTATATTACACTGCTGGAAATACATGCAAAACACTTGATAATGGCATAACTGATAAAGAATACAGTAAGTGTTTCATAAGCTGTGCTGCCAACACCATCATAGGTATTTATTTATGATCCAATCATTTGGCTGCACTTTCAGCCAAACAGACATTTGACATAGTCAGCAAACATCACTTGATATAGAAATAGAGCAAAGTGGCAATCAAATCAGTGCCACTGTTTGGGAGCATACAATATAAATCTAGAGACAAGTTGTTTTTTTAAATAAAAACATTATTATTGAGGTATATTTTGGAAAGATGGGTTTTTGTTTTCTGGCAATGGCTGTTTATCCTTCATAAAGTAGGAGCATTTCTTTCTGTGAGATGGAGAGAAAAGAAATGTGAATTTTTTGTCTTTCACAGTGGCCAGCAGATGCCTGAGGGTTTCGTGCCTCCAGCCCCGCCCCCTCCCCCGCCACTCATCCCCTCCGCCCAAACAGCATTCGACAGCCCAACTGTACCCCCTACCCTGCCCCCCAGCGCCATGGCTGCGATGTCCCGCCCCTACAGCCCGTCTCCTCCCCCCGCCCCGCCCTCCTCTTACATACCTTCTCCCTCCCACCCTCCGTCCGCTGGAGGTCCTCCTGTGGCTCCTCCCCCGCCCCCTCCCGGACCCCCGACACACGTCCTCTCCCCCGCCCGCAACCTCGCCCCTTCCTCCGGCGAGGTGCAGCCCAGAAAGGGTCAGGTCCCGGCCACGCCCATGACCGACGCCCGCAGCGACCTGCTGGCTGCCATCCGCAGAGGTGAGAGGTCAGAGTTCAAGGTTGTGGGACCACCGGGAAGGGACTCGGCAGAAACCGATACGCATAATTTTTATCACTGCCCATCGCTGGGGGCAAAAAAGAACCTAAGAATTTTTTTTCTGTGGTTATATTTATAAGCATTCACCTAGCAGTCACCTATTATGCCTATTTGACAACTATGTGAGGATTGGATCACAGCTTTGAACTAATGAGTATCATTTGAAGGTACTCTCTGCATAATAAGGCAGGTCATGTAAATGTCAATTCCTGCAGGACAGCTCATGTTATTGTACAGTATGGGTTATCAGAATCCAGTCCTTCCCAACTACAGTGTGTGCTGGCTTTCAGCATGTTTCAGCACCAGTGATTAATCAAAGTTGTTGATTGGCTAATGTGGCGACACACCTTGAATGTAAGCCTTAATTGGCTGCTGAAAGGAAACCACGAATACCAGCAGTCAGTTCAGCCCTCCGGGACTTGAGTTTGACACCCCTGTTGTAGAGTGTGTGAAACATCAGGTCAAGTTAACACAAGCATTAAAAAAGACAATTCATAAAAAATAAAAAACATTCATGAAACTGGCAACATTTTATTTGAATCCTTACCATAAGGCTGACATACTGTAACACTGTTATGCACATGATATAACACCTGTCACAAGATGGCACAACAGATGATGTCTGGTTATGTCATACTTTTATTGGTAAATTTAATGACAGTAACATCTGTTGTGCCATCTTGTGACAGCTGTTAAGCATGTGTATGACAGTGTAATGTCAGCCTTAGGACGATGGGTTCAAGTAAAGTGTTACCACTTTGATGAATGTTTTTTTAATGCTCGCATTAACTTGACCTTTCTTACCGTCAAAGTTCATCTGAATTGACTGTGACAGGGGCTTGTGGGTAACTTGTCCTCACCCCCCTAGGTATCCAACTGCGCAAGGTGCAGGAGCAGCGTGAGCAAGAAGCCAAGAAGGAGCCGGTGGGCAACGACGTGGCCACCATCTTGTCACGGCGCATCGCAGTGGAGTACAGCGAGTCGGACGACGACTCCGAGCTGGAGGAGAACGAGTGGTCCGACTGAGCGGCCCAGAGCGGCAGCGTGGCGCCCGTTTAAAGTACACTCCGCTGCTACCCCCGTCCGAGAAACCTGGCTTTCCCTCCCCCGCCACTGCGTCCGTAACCTCATCCATCATTTAGAGAGAAGAGACGGAGGGCAGCCACCGGTGCAGCCTTTCCTCTATTTACCAGCCCACACACGGACCCCAAATTTTATGCGCCTTTGGCAATAATGCGAGCCCTTTTCTATTACGTTTAACACGTTTTGTTGAAATGAACGACCTAAAATCTTTACCTTCTCAAATCATGTGAAAGTCATATTCCTTTAACGTACCGTGGATACATGCGTGACTTTCCAGTAGCACTGCTGTTTGATATGCGGACGTCGTTATTGAGTCCATGTGAAGTGACAGAGCACTTTGACCACATTAACAGGGCATATTGAAGTTGTGTTAATTGGATTTGGCTGTAACATTGTAAAGCACTCTCGCCTGACAGCATGGTAATACTGTTTTTAAACCACCTCCAAGTTAGCCTGTTTGCCAACCGTAGGCCTTTCATTGTGCTTTCTTTACACTTTTCCAGTTTGACATTTAATTTGCATTTTAATGATAGACACAATTGCTGGAAAGCCTTGCCATCACTCAATATAAATCAACACCACACATTGAGGGATTTCAATCGCAGTATGTCATTTAACACGGAATGAAATGTATGACAGCAAATTGGGTTGTGCATGTTCATTGAAAACACAGTGCTAGTGTAGTCGGCCATCCAACTTGCACCCTCTTTTGTGGATTAAAGACTCTCTGCCCTGGGGGCTACTGGGTAGCTTTCTCAGTAAAAGTGCTGCTTGCAGCGTATGAGCGAGCACCACAGTCTCGCTCATGGATTGAATCTAACCCATGCCAGTCCTGACTGTGCCCTGTGGGCTGCTGACCAGAGGGTTTTGCCCCTCTGCCCCTGCTCTGCACATGCTGGACTTGTGGCTGTGGTGTGAATAGAGGCAGATGATTGGCACCACATGCTTGAGAGGAGAACCATGCGTTGTCTTTACTCTCCCAAACCGCCATCAGAGGGGCATACATATTTTCATAAAATAATATCCAGATTTTGGTGAGATTGGAGATGCCAAAAAGAGTTATTTTCTCTTACAGTTAAACTTGAAAAGTCCTGAAGGTCAATGTAGTCAAGACGCTAAACTACACAGTGTGCTGGAGTTTTTATACTTAAAAAAAGCGAACAATTGTTCACTTCTGGAAATATTGCTCCAGAAGTAGAGACCAGGGGCCAGATTTATGTACATGATGTGGTCGCAGTTTGCCTGAAATAAACGTCTTATTTACAAAGGCTACAGCTCATTACGCAATCAGCGAATGGGACTGCCTATGAACTACATTTTGTGAAAGAGGCAGAGCTTAAACAGTAAAGTTAAAACACATGTTTAATGTTTGAATATCTTCACTGCGTGTGGCAATATCCATGGATCAGCTGCTACGTAAAAGTATATCCAGCGCAGGACAAAATGTGTACATATTCCAGCTGTGGGGGCTATTGTTGTTTCAATTAAATGCTGCGAGGTCCAATGAGCATAATTATGGCTGGGATAGAATGGGAACGTCGTGTGGAAGATTCAAGTACATATTTTATTTCTCCCAGAAGCATACTTATTTGTATGGCTGTATGTTTGTCACAGAAGTCGCAGGTGATTTTCTCTTTCCGCGATGGACAAAAGCCATTAAAAGCAGCATATCATTGCATTTAGCCTACTCATATTTTTTACTAGCTGCAACACAGATTTACTTCAGTTACTGTCACTACGGTTGAGCACATGATTTCAGTCAATTTCCACTCCTTCGCATTAGATATTGTTTGATTTAATCAGTTATTTTGTCAATATTTTCTGTGACAGACACCCAGCCTTAATTATTGCTTGGCTGTTAAATTAATAATTGAATAATCTGTTTGATGATTTCTCTGTTTGATTGCTCTGGGGGTTGAAATGTTGTGATTCTTGTTGTAAAGATTATTTCAGTGCATCTTCAAAGCCTAGATCTGTGTCTCTGTCTTGCGCCTCAGTTTACGTCTGCTCTTTAGAGGCGGAGAAATTTCTCCCACAATTCGACCCTCGTAAATTGCGTGTGAATTCAATTTAGTACAAAACTTTTGTAAATTCAACGGAATACATAATCAGTCACACTTATAATATGTCCACCCTTTATTTGCGCACATTCCAGGACAGAAGTGCATCTTATGATCACACGCATACTGTGGTTCTAGCCCCATGCTTCCTACATCTGGCTCCATGTGCTTATATCAGGAGTTGAAACAGAATTGATACATTTCAGAGTATGTGCCGGATATATACAGTACATGTCCACCGATGAGCCAACACATTATGACCACCTGCCAAATATGCTTTTGGTCCTCTGCTTGCCGCCAAAAGGCAAGGACTCTACAAGACCTGTATCTGGCAACAAGACGTTAGCAGCAGATCCTTTAAGTCCTGTAAGTTGCAAGGTGGAGCTGCTGTAGATCGGACTTGTTCCAGCACATCTCACAGATGCGTGATCGGATCGAGATCTGAGGAATTTGAAGGCCAGGACAACACCCTGAACTTCGTTATATTCCTCAAACCATTCCCTATGCCAGCAGGGAATACCGTTGCCATGAAGGGGCATACATGGGCGGCCTGTAGCGTAGTGGTTAAGGTAGGTGGTTCGATCCCCGGTGTAGCCACAATAAGATCCGCACAGCTGTTGGGCCCTTGAGCAAGGCCCTTAACCCTGCATAGCTCCCAGGGAGGATTGTCTCCTGCTTAGTCTAATCAACTGTATGTCGCTCTGGATAAGAGCGTCTGCCAAATGCCATTCATGTAATGTAATGGAATGGTCTGCAACAAAGTAGGTGGCACATGAATGCCTGGATCCAGGTTTTCCCAGTAGAACATTGCCCAGAGCATCACATTCTCTCCACCGGTCATCCACTTGATGTAAATAAGTCATCTGGCCATAACAATTTGGCCCTTGTCAAAGTGCTCAGGTGTTTACACCTTCCAATTTCTCCTGCAAACAACACATCAACTGCAAGAACCAACTGTATACTTACTGTCTAATATATCCCAGACTTTGACATGTGCCGTTGTTACAAGATAATCAATGTTATCAGCATCATCTGTGAGTGGTCATATTGTTTAGGCTCATCAGTGTATGTGTCCAGTGGAGACATAATACCAAATGCCATATGTGAGACCTGAAATATCTTTCTTCACCCTGTGATCAGGTCAATATTTGTACAGCAGGACATTATTTTATTATTAAAACATGAAGGGCGGTCACCACAGATTATTTTTAACTGCTTTGCCTTAAGCATAAGTTAAAGTGTCTCTCCAGCCTATTCTCCATTTCTGTCATCCTGTTTTTTCCAATGCTGCCATATTCTGCCTGGACTCCAGTAGGTCAGAACCAGGGTGAACCTTCAGAATCATCACTGACATGCCCTTTATTTGTTTTCTTATTTCCAGAAGTGTAATACATTCAAGAATATGACAAATTATTAATATAAATAAATGAATATAAAAGGTTCCATGTTATGTATTAAATAATTTGGGAAGTTGGTGTACTCTTTAGGACTGAGCAGTGAGAACTTGTACTTAATTGTATTGCTAAATGCAAACTTATTTTATTTTTGGTTTTCCCCTCTTACATATAATAATTGGTGCCATATCTGTTTCTATTATCACTCTCTGTTCTGATTTTTATTATGTAGTGGTTGAGTATTTGCCATTATTGGCATTATAGTGATTTGCTGATTTGAAGACACAATTAGTTAAACATTTGGTGGTTAATGTAATGGACTATTGAGCCCTGTGAATTCTCAATTGTTCAATTACTGGTGTATTCCACAGTTCTGTGTTCCCTGTGAAACTCAGTTTTGAAAAGCTATCATGCAGTTGCCTATTTGCCTAAAAAAAAAAAAAACTCTTAATTTTGCGAGTATGTCTGTGTACGTGTGTGCGTGCGTGTGCAAGAGACTCCCCTTTTTTATTTTTCAGTGCTTCAAGTACAGTACATTGCTTTCCATAGGGCTTGATGACATGCCAGCTTGTCATTTGAGGGATATTTTGCTTTTGGTGTCTCTGTTTTAATACTCAACGTCTATGGTTGAAAAGGAGATGGCACAACTGTCAGCTTAGGAAGCTATGATGTATGCCTGTAGTTTCTCATGTGTACTAATGTACTCATGCGTTTATAAATGAACTGTTGTACAGATTTTTGTAACACAGCTTGTATAGGAGTTATATATCTAGATAACAAATGTCAGTGTACCACATGGAGTGACGTAGGCAAGCATGCATGTGAACATCTAATAAAAAGGTGGACAGCATTTTATTTATTTTTTTATTTCTGTTTTAAGAATGAAATGTGACTGATGACTTTAAGATTACTGGCTCACATAAAGTAATCTAGCAGTTGCCTTGCGCACACTTGTCGATGAGAAATTCTTCTTGGTCAAATGTGTATTTGGCAATAAGCAAATATTTGAGTGGAAGTGTCACCTGTATGCATGTGGCACCTTGTTCAGCCCTGTTGCAGTTGTTTTTGTTTTGTTTTTTTGATGGAAACTGTAGTGAATAAATGTACTGAACTTTATGTGTCCACGGTTCATTTTGTGTTTTCTTTTCTATCAACTAAATATCTGAGAGGGTCTGTCTGTTCAATGGACTGTTGCTTATCAGGTGGCATATTTCACTGATAGGGTTTGGCTGCAGTAGGAGCGAATGATGGTATCCCTTCCAAAACCTTGGTATAAACCTGCTTACACTTACTTTTCTGGGAAGGGGGGGGGGGGGCGTCGATGTTCTGCAGAGTTGCTGATCTTTGTTGTGGTGATAGCTCATCCTTTGCAGTCAATTATACAGATTATGTCAATCCACATTTTATAGATTCCTGAATTTGTGCTAACTGATGCAACTACCCCACCCCCGCACCCCCTCTTTTCTCTTATCAGTTCACTTTGATTTCTCAAGTCTCTATATGGGGCGGCACGGATGGTGCAGTGGGTAGCACTGCCGCCTCACAGCAAGGAGGTCCTGGGTTCGAATCCCCGTCGGCCGGGGCCTCTCTGTGCGGAGTTTGCATGTTCTCCCCGTGTCTGCGTGGGTTTCCTCTGGGTACTCCGGTTTCCTCCCACAGTCCAAAGACATGCAGGTTAGGCTGATTGGAGAGTCTAAAATTGCCCATAGGTATGAGTGTGTGAGTGAATGGTGTGTGTGCCCTGCGATGGACTGGCGACCTGTCCAGGGTGTATTCCTGCCTTTCGCCCAATGTATGCTGGGATAGGCTCCAGCCCCCTGCGACCCTGTTCGGGATAAGCGGGTTCAGATAATGGATGGATGGAAGTCTCTATATGGGCCTATTTCAGGAAGAGTATCACTTAGGCACTTAGGTAAGATAATACCGACCCCTCAAACAAAAATGGAAACTTTGTGTCAAAAAGCCTTGGGTTTGCCCAGGCAACAAGCTGCTATGGCAGCAGCTTGCAGCAGAAAATCCCTGGGGAAACCCCTGGCATAATATTTAAAAGTTGTTTAAAGTTCTTTCTGTCATTTTGGTGAGAGAATAGTCTTATGGAGAGTTCCAGGAGCAATACCTCAGATTGTTGTGCATTAATGACTAGGACCTGTAAGGTAGGTGGTTCAAGCTCCAGATGTAGCCATAAAAAAATCAGTGGTGTTGCGTTGACTATGCCAACATGTTCCAGTACTATATAATAAGGACTGTCATAGATATATAGCAAATACCATGATTAGACTGTGTGGCAACAGAAACAGAAAACTATCCCCGGACATACATACAGAGAATATAAAAGGTTGACCAGTCAGTATTGGCGATATGAACTTTGGATGTGAGAATCCTGGAGCTTCCTATTCCATGTACAGTTTCATATTTCATTTTACTTTTTGCCTCTGCGGTAAGAATGCCATCAGCCGGGAAAGAATTTACGAAAATACAAAGTAATTTACAAATTCACAAAACAAAAACTACACAACAGAGCTGTGTTCCATTCAGAGTTGGAGGCTGGAATTTCCCCGTTTAAAAGCATCCCAGGTGCACAACAGAAAAAGCACACAATGTTATATTACATTACCTTACAAGGCATTTAGCAGACGCTCTTATCCAGAGCGACGTACAACGAAGTGCAGATCAAACACAAATACAAGTGTGAAGAGGACCTGAGAGGGCAGTATGGTTCCGAGTCCTAGTGTGACCATACAGATACAATCAGAACCCTTGAAGAATACATCAACTTAAAACTAGCATTCCACAGTTGGTGGCTAGAATATCCTGAGTACAACAATATAATAGCTATATAACTATATAAGTGCCATGATAGTCTGGCATATATAAGGCTATTCATGGTGGTAAGTTAGGGAGAGAAAGGTGCAGCCTGAAGAGATGAGTCTTCAGTCTGCGTTTGAAAGAGGTCAGAGACTCTACCGTTCTGACATCCACAGGAAGGGATGCCCCCAGAAAACTCAGTGGTTCTCACGTCTTGAGTAACATGTAGAACATGGGTACATACTGTAGGCTATGTATCTGCTGCTACAAATAATAGGAATATATGAATGAGAGCATAGCAATATACACACATACTCAATATACACTTTACTGCAGGATCGATCAATTGATCACACTAGTTTAAAAATCCTTTTCTTAACTTAGCTTTTATTGCACATACATTTGTTCTGTTCCTGAATAGTACAACCCTCAAAGTCTTCAACCATGTGTGTGCAGTAAATAGTCAATAGAGACACTTTTGTTTAACGTAGAGTTGGCATTGTACATGGCTGTTGCATGTTGTCAGATCTGTGCTGATACCTTGACAGAGCAAACTGATGTTAGAGTTAGGGTTGATCAATTTCACTTAAAACTGGAGCTGGCAATGTTTGGGTGCAAGCAGAATCTGGGCAAAAGAAAGATTTTGAATGTATACAGTGGTGAAAAACCCACCCCCCTCCTCTCCAGTCAGTCTCTCAGGGGCATGCGGCACAATTTTGATCAGCAGGTAAAGCCACCTCCTGGCTGAGAGCTGCCCTCATTGGATGTTAGCTACCGGGGGCGATGAAAAATGGACGTCCCAGAAAATCTGTCCTGGGACAGTCACAGACATCAGATTTTTTTTTTCCCAGAGCAGTTGGTTTATTGCAACATAGACCACAGTCAAGATTTTGAATCTGACCTTGGCAGCAACTGTATCATGGAGTTCAGAAAGCTAAGCAAAGTTAATAGTTGTATTCTTCAGAACCACACCTCTCAATCTTTGGTTTGGTCATCCTGAGGTCCTCAGCCCATTTCTCAGTTCAGGTTTCAGCCCAACCATCCTAAAGGGTGTCACAACAGAACAGGTCCAGCCAGACCCAGGGAAAATTGAGGCCAACAAAGCCTTTCATTCTCTGTGCTAGCCAAATGCTTAGATGGCATCCAAACCTGCCAGCCAAAGCTGTCAAACCCACTGCTTGAGATAGATGAAGCTTCTCTCTCCTCATATAATCACCCCAAGCCAGCAAGTTTTTTTTCTTTTCTTTTTTTTTTCTTCCTGGTCACTCCTATGAGAGCAGTTCCTGATCAGGAACCAGGACCGTATCAACCATATAACCCTGGTGCTCCAAGCCCCCAGTACAAGCTAATGAAGCAGAGCCAACTGCTTTGGCAACTACTGCTTTGGCTTCCAACTACTCAGTCAGGGTGATACCCCCCACATGCTGCTGCCTACCCTTCTCAGCCAACTTAGCCCGGGGCCTCTCCCGGTAATGTACATGCCAGCACCTTTCAATATAGAGGGCCCAACATTTCCAGACTTCTTTAAGTCAGAGCCCAGTATGTAGGGCTGCACCTAGCTCTCGGCACCCTGCCTCACTCCAGCCGGCCTAAACCTTACAAGTATGCTATCCTTCTTAAGCACATTAAGGTTCCTACAGCCCATCAGCTTGTGTTAGCACAGGCGGAGCCAAAGGCTCTATTGCCCTGGAGTCCCTGAGTGAGAGGTATGGATGAACTATATCCGTACACCTTGAAGGAACTGAAATACTTACCCCCCCCATCATGTAATGTAACTATCAGATCTTAGAAACGTGCTAGTTTCATTGCGTGACGGTGGGCTAAGCATTTCCATATATCATAATGTAAAATTGCAATGTTACAATTAGCCATGGAGGGAAGTTATGTTTATTCAGCTGAGCATAGACAGCTCATGTGTGTGACCTGCTGCCTCATGCCTCTGGCCACAGTCAATAAAATAAAATGAAAGCACTAGAACAGTGCCTTTACAGGATGAACCACACCGCAGCCCCCAGATTAATAACACTTTTACGGAGGCCAGTTCTACAGAAGAACAGAACATTTATTCACTTTGACTGGAGAATGTTATGCAATTGCTGGACGCTTAATCATTTATATGGTTCCCTTTAAAGCTCTGCTGTGGTAATGAAAGTTAGCAGCACTGGAGTTAGGCAGTTAAAACCTATAAAAGCCACGCCATTATAGTAATTGCGCCTATGGCACAATTTACACCCTGGACATCATACAAATATTGGACATCGTTCAAATGATTTCAAGTTAATTTTATTTTTTGTTTTATTTGACAATGTCAAGTTCTTGTCTGTATATGTACAGTAATAAAAATAAATTATTTCCAGCAAGGAATACATTCAACACAGTGCAATATTTAGCATGTCCCTTCTTTTGTAAAGTGCATTGTACTTAAATCTAATATTAAACTTACTTTCACTGTACAAAAAAGAAAGGTTAGTCACAGTATCATAAACCAGTGTTCCCTCACCCCCTAGGACATATTCTCAGAACCATTTAATAAAATATTTATAATTCTAATTAATAAACAGCATTCCTAAGATTTACATTTATCTCCCCTGTGTGCTGACTTTGATGAGGAGAGAGCTTATTAGGGGTTATACTGGGCAACAACGAAATCAATGTTAATTGGATGTAGAGCCTTTTACCAGCAGATACATTGTTAAACATACAATTACAATACTGGAAATAGATTAAGAGGGAGCATCTTTCACAGATAATTCTCTGTTATTTTTTCAGAGGATAGATTCAGTCATAATGCTGAAGCTTTTTGTGCCTTTTAATGGTGCAAAGCTGGGTTTGTAAGGCCTCTATTTTGAGCAAATTGAACAGTTTTGTCTTGTGTCTCTGGATGTATTTTTAGAAGTGCTGGATTTATCCTTGGGAGAGTTCCAGCAAAATGGGGACTGTCTTTGCAATGACCTTCCTTTATTTGTGTCCTAATGCTCCAGTCTGAATGAAACAAAGGCTCTCTGAAAGACTGCCAACATGGTCCACTGCTTCTTTTCATACCTCTACCAGCAGAGTGTACTGGTAGCACACACAGCACAGTCTGTGGAGCTAGGTAAAATCGTGGCCACTAGTGAGAGCTCAGGCCTCTCTACTGCCATATTTACACCTTCACACTGTAATAAGAGTTCTCTTAGCTGCCGTACACCAGCACTGTGTCTCTATATAATGCCACATGACTGAACATGAGCCTTGGTAAATATTATTCTATCCTCTCCTCTCACAGCAAATACGCCACAGGAAGCCTCTGTTCCTATATTGCCATCTGTCAAACATGTAAGCAGGCCAGGATACCCCTGTGCAGTCCAGAACCGTCACAGCAAGGTAAACTGAATGCTAGACTCAGCACATACTCCATTAGAGAGACTCATGCTCTTCGTTTTGATGCAGGCTCATGGTCTTTGTGTTGCAGAATAAATCCCAGCTCTCCCTTGGCCATAGTTTTTGCTCACAGCATTTGGGCTGATTCATCTACTATTTACTGAATCCTCTACAGAATCCTCTACTCTTTTACAGTATATTATATTTGCTATTTGATTTGATATTTTCCCATTAATTTAACATAAGCAAAGATGGAACATCATGAGCCTTAACCCCCACCCCCACTCAAACCAAAAAAACAAAAATATAAAAAGTTTAAGAAATAAAAACAACAAATGAAAACATTTCATATTGACTCTCATCCAGAACAATAAGACTTGCATTGTCCATATATACATATTTCAGAAAACTGATCATTAGAGTATTTTCTATTTTAAACAAAGAAACCCTCTCACACACACACTCACACACACACACACACACACACACACACACACACACACACACACAAACAAACACCCACACTCTCAGAACAAGCACAATATTGAACCAATGCCCTTATGATGTGTATTTAGCTATGTGTATGTTGCATACTATAAGAAAAAAACATATGCCAACTACGAGGTACTTCTGAACAGACTTTAAGGACTCAATGAATTCAATTGAATACATCCCAGATCCCAATGCAGTCTGGCAACAGAACATCAGTATATGTGATCTATAGAACTGTTTTATTTAGGTTCAGTAAATAAAGGGACTTTAAAGGGCCAGATACAGACACACACACACACACACACACATACACACACACACATACATATGCTCACTATCATACTAGTAGAAAACATATATCAGAGAATAAAAGTTTTTTTTAAATCATACACAGATTAGACATTTTCAGGAATATTTACACTGCAATATGCAACAAAATTGAATTGGCAGGGGTAATCTTATCACAGTTGTGTCATATTTGATCCTATGCCCATAATTCCCACTATATGATCATGGCTAAGTATTGGGTTACTGCATGTGTTCTGTGGTCTTCTAAGATTCAGTGCATCTCAATCTCAAATGACCATACAACCTTACAATAGACTCTGGGTCCACACCTGTTTGCCCTGTTTGGATGCATGTTTGAAATTAAGTAGTGGCCACTGTTTTATGTACTGGAGCTCACTAATCACAAAATGAATAAAAGATTCATTTTTTCTGACATGATTTCACCAAAAGTAAAGACAAATTACATTTCAGTTAGTTTGGACATAATGCTTATATACAGAACCATTTGACAGAACAATTTGGCTAGAACAAAAATGAAATTCATTTTTACAGAAACACTCATTTCTACAGAAAGAGGTCAAATGTTTAATTCTTAACTCAGTGGAAATAAATATAATGTATTTATATTAGATATTTTTATATATATATATATATATATATATATATATATATATATATATATATATATATATATATACACACACACATTCAGTGAACACTTTATTTGGTATTTATTAGACTTTTATGTTGCCTTATGTGTTCAGAGATGCTTTTCTGCCTACCACTGTTGTAATGTGTGGTTACTTGTGTTACTGTCACCTTCCTATCAGCTTTGACCAGTCTGGCCATTCTCCTCTGACATCTCCCATTAACAAGGCATTTCTGTTTGCAGAACTGCTGCTCACTAGATTTTGTTTAGCTTGTTGCACCATTTGTTGCAAACTCTAGAGACTAGTGTGTGTGAAAATCCCAGGAGATCAGCAGTTTCTGAGATACTCATACCACCCTGTCTGCCACCAACAATCATTCCATGATCAAAGTCACTTAGATCACATTTCTTCCCCATTCTGATGATTGATGTGAACATTAACTGAAGCTCCTGACCCGTATCTACACGATTGTATGCATTGCACTGCTGCCACACAATTGGCTGATTAGATAATCGCATGAATATGTAGGTGTAATAAAGTGCTCGATGAGTGTATATATTTCTTTATGAAAGGCATTGAGGAAAATTGGATCAGGGCTTGACTAAGAAAACTGTAATATGTGCCAGTATCACATCATACACATGTTAGCAAGGAACTCATTTCCTACATGCACTGATTAAGCAAATGCAGTCTGACATCACTCACAGGACACTTCAGGCCTTTAAGGGTAAAATATCCACACAGACAATTACACAGTACATACAGAATGCCACAAAGCAACCCATGATCCAGTGACTATCCCTGGATTCCACTAGCTTAAGTAAAGAGTGAAAATGTACACAATGGTCCATACAGGCTCGGCTCGAGCCTTTGGGCCATCGTAGGAGAGATTGTAGATCAGGGTGCTGGGAGCAGTGGATCTTGGGGTGAATATGATTGTGACTGACTACCAGGGATGCAACACTTTTTTTTTTTTCTCCTTAGTTTGGTGCCCCTTCAGACAGTTGGATAGTGCCTTAGACAATCATATACAGTGGGCTCCAGAATTAATGGCACCCTTGATAAATATGCACCAAAAAATGCTGTAAGCTTTATTTTCAAACATGTATAAAGTAGTGTGCTTTATTAATAATTCAAATCAGTCTTACATTTTCCCCCCCAAAAAAATGTTTCCCCCAAAAACAGGTTCCACAATTATTGGCTCTGGTGGTTTAATACTTTACATAAACACCCCTGGCAAAGATGACAGCCATGAATCTTTTCCCATAATTTGTGATAAGGTTAGAGAACACATTTAGATGGAATTTTGACCGCCCTTCCATGCAGAACTTTTCAGAATCATTGACATCCTTGGGATACTCCCCTCTTCAGTTCAGAACACAGGATTTCCATGGGATATATTGTAAGTCTGGAGACTGAGATGGCCATTGCAGAACATGGTTGTTGTTTTTACTTCACCATTTCTGTGTAGATTTTGATGTTTGTTTAGAGTCATTGTCCTGCTGGACAATCTACCTACAGCCAAGTCTCAGCTTCCTAGCAGAGGCAACCAGATTTTCAGCCAAGATTCCCTGGTCTTCCCTGGACGATGATCTTAAATAGTGCCCCTGGACCCCTAGCAGCAAAACATCTCCAAAACATAACTGACCCATCCCCATATTTGACAGTAGGTATGAGGTGCTTCTCCTTGTATGGATTCCTTTTTGCTGCTAAACATGTTAATGGTGTGTATGGCCAAAACTTAAAACTCATCTGACCATAGCACTCTCTCTTGGGTATATTTTTGTACCCATTACCAATCAATTACCATCTGTGTTTTCTGAATTGACAGTTCTTTGGCTTTTCCCATAGTGATGGTTGACAAAGGGATTTTTTTTCCAACAGGATCTGATGGAATGACACAATGTGGTTCCTTTAGGCTGAAATTATCTAAATTAAGTTTAATTGGATAGCTAATTTCACTTTGTCTGATTTTATTTACAATAATTTGTAAGGGTGCCAATAATTTTGGTAACTGTGGTTTTCAGAAAGAGATTACTAAATAAAAAACATTGAAACATGAAATAAAGTATATCATTTTCCCATATGTTTGAAGATAAAATATGCATCACGATCCATGTTGTTTATTATATGCAGCATTTCTTCATTTTTATTAAGTGTGCCAATATTTCTGAAGTCTGTCTACAGTATACGCTACAGTACAACTGATCCTGGATGGTTAGGGTCATGTTGTGTTCCTGCCACATCTTCTATTGAGAATGGAACAACAGTTGTTGTACAATAATTCAAAGATTGGGCCTTTGTATCCAACATACATTTTGCACACGCTCCTTTTGGCTTTAAGTGAATTTGTCCATTAAGTCTTTCCTTTTTTCTTTCGTAACTTGTCAGTCACATATTTCACTCAGAAATGGGCAGGCTGCCGATCCTTACAAAAGACGATGTTGAAAGATATAACACTATAAGGTACATATTTCTTTATACATGTCAAAATGTGCATATTATTATCGTGTGATGGAATGCTTTTGATGTAGCATACAAAAACACATACGTTGCAAAATACAGTTTTGCAGAAAAGGACTAAAATACAAGGAAGTGGCAGCGAAAAGCATTTGTCAAGATAATTACACATTTTGACATATATGAATATATCCCTTATATTTTCTTTTTCAAACAAATTAGCTAGCTTTTACATGAATGAGCATTTCTGTCATGACAATACATCATACAGTACATTACACATCATACATTATTGCAAGGTATCATAAATAAGGCCAGAAGATATCTTTAGATTCTGCATGTCATAAAGTAGCCATTTTACCAACAGTTGAAAGAAATATATTTATCTTTGCAGGATCGCATATAACACAATTGCTGATTGTTTGCATACTCATAATGATTACTTCCCTTGCCCCCCCTAATAGTCAATACAAAAGTCCACTTTTGAATATGTAAAAATCATTTTTAAAAAGTACTACATCAGCTTGTGTGCGCCAGTTGTCAGAGATATCAAGTTTTGTTTGAGTTCATGTCACTTTTTTTGGTAAAAGCATTGAATCACTTTGTGGTTCACCCTAATATGAGGACGTCATATAAGCAAAATTAAAGTAATACAGTTTAAAAACATGTGGTTTTTAAAACCAGCCCAATTGAAACCCGATTTTACGATGCACATAAACCTGAGAGCGCCAGAGTAACCTCAGTTTAGGTGCAGTTAAGACCATTGTTTAACTCAGTGCGAATCAGATATACAACATAAAACATTAGGACAAATTCTTTAAAAATATAATAAAATAATATCAATAATAAGAATAAGAAAAATAATCAGTAGGTTCATGAGGGTGCAAATAAATGTTTCTATGAAGTATATCAAATTAACCACATTTGTGATGATCAGGAAATGCCATTTGATTGGTTTTACAGTACACTTGATACATTTTGCAGAATGTCTCATACTGTATAACGAATGTAGAAACACAGGATGATGCAGGTGCTAGTGTCAACAATGTACAGTAGTAGGCTGTTCACATACTAGCTACATCTAGCTCAATGATGTGTTATACAGTTATAGTTATATTGCTAAAACCCTCCACAAAAGAAATTTAGAGAATTACTGAAAACATTAAACTGACTCTTTTGACGTCTACTTTATCAATTTGATAAGCGCATTCAGATTAACCTCAGAATTTAAAGGTACAATAGGTAGGACGTTTGTGTTAGAACATTGTTACAAGACCATTGTAAATCCCTTCCTATCATTGAAAAAGGCTCACTCAGATGTTGACTCACCCTCTGCCTGTGTTTATAGTCCTTAAATTCGGGTTTCAAAATATACAGTTTATGGTCCGACACTCTGTACCAAAACATTGTATAACTGTACAATAATTCAAGCTCATTGATTGAAAATTGGTTCTAATTGCCAAAGCCAATGGTGGAGTTTCAACGTCAGCGCGTTTACAGAGAAGAGGGAGGGATACACAGTGCTGTGGTTTGAAGGTGTTTGATGCTGCTATTCCCCTCTTGGCCGTTGGACGTCTGAAATTACCTATTGTACCTTTAAGATACTGCAAAGCCAGAATGATCGCTGCAATGCCAGGATGCTCGCTTTCGAATATGAAGGTATTCTCCAAGGGACATGTGCTAAGGAAGCGATACAGCTGTGAACTAATTGAATCATTTCTACTTATTCAATTAGTAGAATTGCCTCTCAAATTGGCGGTCAGCAATAGCCAACTGCCCTGACTTCCCTCTTTCAAAGTGAAAAACGGAATTTAATATACCTACGTTTCACAAAATGTGCGTCTTTCGGGTAAATTTCCTCGGGTCGTCCACCATTTCAAGGAAGAAGCTTTCTACATTCAATTATATAAACTTGTCAAGAATATGTTCCCTCCTGTATTGCAAATATATTAAACGATTTACGAATCACGTTTCTTTACGTAAAATGAATAAACTACAAGCTGACAGTCACACACATGCAAGGAAAGTTATACAGTAGTGTGCGAGCCTGCCTGGCATGATTCCTAATCCATAACTAAATGTCGCCTTGGAATAATTTGAGGTCTGAGCGTGCTCACCGGAAAATAGCTTTGGCTGAAACTGTGAGTATTTCCACAGGAAGCGTGTTAATTTGTGCAAAATAGAATATTAGTTTGTATTATTTGTTTATAGATATGTAAGTGCTAGCTAGAGTGGCACGTCTAGCTGTCGGAACCAGAGACAAGTTAAAGTCGCTGGACGCTATCCGTGGTGCTGAAGAAACTTGGCGGAATAAATTATATACTTGTCACCAAAATTGCTGGCTGAAAAACCCTGTATTCCAGTAGTAACATTTTGACTGGTGTTACAGCATTTAATTCAAACGGGCAGTTTTACGATGGTTATGTAAACAAAGGCTATTTGGATGTTATATTTCAACAGTAATTAAATTATACGTTGCCCTTCAGGGGCGTAATTTTCTATTCTCACATTGGCTAATTTGAAATGCATATTTTGGCTAGGTCACGGGTGTTTAGAGCGAATCAATCTCTTATTTTCCATTAAGGCTATTCAGTGCAGTAGATATCACCAGATGAATGTCAAGGCAACGTGATGTAGCCTACTGTATTGTCATCATATCAATATGACCTGTAAGGCAGACATTTGCTGTAGCACTAAAATGAAACAGAGGAACTCCCAAGTGGCAGTAAGTATCACATCTGTATCACATAAAAAATAAAAAATAAACATTCTAAGTTGAGTGTTCACTCCTCCTTTAGCCTATGTATTTCGACTATAGAATATGGTGTGGTTGCTTATCTCAGCCAGGTCCGAGGCAGGTTTAAACGCAACCTTCCCTTCTTCCTTTCTAAAGAAATTCCGACCACAACATCAAACGCTTAGACTTTCATAAATGCAGATTTCGGCTTCCGCAATATAACGACGAGTTTAAATAAATTAGCACTCGATAGCTCTTATTAATGTTCCCATGTGCTGGAAGTGGGCTATAACGTCCCCCTCTGTGCCAGAAATAGAGGCTACCACTGGAATACATGTGGATATAGGCTAACTCCTGTTTTATGGACCTCATTATGAGAATGCCGTCTTATACTTCACACCTTCACAACTCTTCACAACAATTAAACCCCAGAGAGCACGTATAATTTACAACAAAAACAGAGTTTCAGAAATATGAAAGACACGAATCACGCTATGAGTGGGAAAATGCGTAGTTACACGTCACTTGACATCCTTGGCCGCATGGAGAAGTTGGAGGGAACGCATCCGCAGCACGCGAGCCACAGGGATTTCTGGATGTCGGGGTTTCTGAAGGCATAAATTATAGGATTGATGGCTGAGCTGCAAGTCGCCGGTAGAACAGTGGCATATGTGTAGACCATGGGGTATCTAGAGTCAGCCACGAGGGAGTACATCGCAAAGGGTATCCAGCACAGCGCGAAGGTGCCGAGAATGACCGAGAGAGTGGAGACACCTTTGGTGGTAGAGGAGGCGTGGGAGGTGGCCATAAATTGATGCTGCACCGCGATCTGTTGCGCGTGCCTGAAAGCTATTTTGCAGATCTGCAAGTAAAGCTGCATCATGAGGGCAAATATTAGCAAAAAAGTTACCGCCAGCAGGGCTGCATTGTTTTTAGTCACTGGTCGACATATGCTGCAGGTGAACTCGTCTTGCAGACAGTTCCATCCCAAAACTGGCAACATACCCAGTGCAACGCAAACCAGCCAGATGAGCACCAGGATGACGTAGGTGAATGTCACGGTTCGCTCTGTGTGGTAAGTCAGCGCGTTGTAAAGGGAGAGGTACCGGTCCACTGTGATCGCCAGGATGGTTAGTACGGAGGCAGAAAACGCAGCGATTAGCAGTCCGGCTGACACCAAATGTACAAATTCCGTACTAAGCATGTAGGTGAAGATGAAATTCAGTATGAGGCCGAGCCCAGCCAGCAGATCAGCAAAGGCAAGACTTCCTATGAGAATGAACATTGGGGCTCTGAGTGCGGGCGTGTAAAAAATGATGGCGATTACAATTGCGTTTTCGCAGGAGATCAGGGTTCCCGTCACGCACAGTGCAACGTCCCAGGGGTTGACTACAATCGGTTGCAGCTCAGCGGTCCGAACGGGCGAGGAGTTCCTTCCATCTTCAAAACTGAAGGTTACCGAGTTCAAGGAAGAGGTGTTTTGGAGTTGGTTGTTCATTGCTGCGGCAAGAGAGTGAATCATAGCTGAGAGGGAGAGATGAAAAGGCGGAGGGAAGGGGTGTGAGTGTTCAGAGAGAGAGAGAGAGAGAGAGAGAGAGAGAGAGAGAGAGAGAGAGAGAGAGAGAGAGAGAGAGAGAGAGAGAGAGAGAGAGATGGTGTGTGAGTATCAGTCATTTATACTCCCCAAAACACACGCACCGCCACGCAGGGACAGAAATGTTTTGTACGCCTACTGGTTTCACTGCAAGTGTAGCAATAGAATGTTCTTAGAAATAGGCCTCCAAATATTTCACTTTTCTCAGATGAAAATGGCCGATTTGTGCAGACTTAACGATTTTCTATCGGCATTGTTTTTTCGGTCGGCTAAGGCTTGTCGTTGATCAACTGAATGCTTTATATGTAATTAACCAATAGCCAATCGTAAAATAGTGACATGTAGCCAATGAGTAACAATGAAACGAGAATCTGCCCTGCATTATAAATTGCCTATTATTGACACCATGCAGGATAGATGATAAGGGCTAATAGCCTTTGCAATTAAATATAGCTAGGCTATGCATTTTGTGCGAGTGAACTGCTCAGTGTGAAGATATTGAATTTAAATCTGTTTTCTCTTTGATGCTTGCCAGCATTCACAGACAGAAGCCGATCGACCACATTTTAAACCATGCGCATGCTATCATTCGCAAATTTTCACCATGCATTATTACCAATATGCCAACCGCGAATAAAGGACTACAAAGGTCACAGAGTCAATACAATGGTACAATTCCTGGTCACAATATTCGCTTTACGTACCGATTGCAGCCTAATACATACTACAGTTTGTAATAAGTACAGTAGCCAATATCAAAATACCGATGTGTCCGGGGAAAGTAAAACGAAACACCAACCGGAACATCCGCGCAGTTTATCCTCTAACGATCTTAGCGTCCGCCAAGAAGCACTGAAGTGTGCATTTTGAAGAAAAAAAAAAAACATTCAAGTGTGCATATCCCAGCCAGACAAATACATTCAAGAAAGCAGCAGAGGGGGATGGAAACGCTGAGCGAGTGAGAGAGAGGTGACGGGAGAGGAGAAATTACCAGTTCCTCGTTCTTCCACCATATGGGTTCACACCGCCGTCAGATCACGTCGTTATTTTCGGAGAGTCTGATCGGAAGGAACGTATTGTTCCTTGGTTAACATTGATATGTTAGCTATTTTCCAGCAGAGACGGTCTTGTGTTGTACCCCATTGGACGTACCAGTGGTTCTCACGTCTGACGTCAAAAGTGTTCACTTATAGGCTATACACAAGAGACTATGCGATCAGACCAATAGCGCCTATCATCATTATGTCAGAAGTAACTATACCGGTGGAATTTCATGCATCGTGTCATTCGTCCTCAAGGTTATTTTCAACAGCTGAATATCCCAGTTATAAACTTAGGCTATAGTGCACCCTGTAGTTAATACCAATGACTATGCAGAGCTATCTGAAAGCTATATCTAGTAAAACATTGCAATCAATACCCTTCTAATCGCTTTTACAGCAGTATCATGTTTAAATAACTTCTAGACTTTGTTTCTGATAGATTATTCTAAAAGTCAAATATATGTATCGCTTGTCAAAATATGATGATGATTTTTATTATTATAATCGTCATAGCTTGTTATTGCTATTGTTGTTATTCATGAAACAGTAATTACATGGTAAATGGTTGGCATTCACCCATTCATACACACACTCACACACCGATGGCGATTGGCAGCCATGCAAGGCACCAACCAGCTCGTCAGGAGCATTTGGGGGTTAGGTGTCTTGCTCAGGGACACTTCGACACGGCCCGGGCGGGGGATCAAACCGGCAACCCTCCGACTGCCAGACCACTGCTCTTACTGCCCGAGCCATGTCACCCCATACATTGGGCTCAAGAATTATTGGCACCCTTAATAAAAAAAAAAGAATAAAAAAGGTTTCCTATAATAAGCAACATAGAAAATTGTTATTTATACATATGGGATAAGTACATACTTTTATTTCATTATATTCACTCTCATGTGTCAATGTTTTTTTAATTAGTAATCTATTTTTATCTGAAAACCACAGGTGCCAAAATTATTGGAACCCCTAACAGTTATTGTAAATTAAATCAAACAAAGTGAAATTGGCAATACAATTTTACTTAATATTGTACATTTCAGTCTAAAGAAACTATATTGTTTCATTCAACACCAATTCCTGTATCACTGGAGTAAAAATAAAGCATGTAAAATCCCTCTGTCAACCATCAAGATGGGAAAAGCCAAAGAACTGTCAATTCAGAAGACACCAATTGTAATTGACCATCACAGTGGTTAGTGGGTACAAAGAAAATGTAAAAAATATAAACACATTGGTGGTTAAACATACAATTTAGTACTGTCAGGGCAATAATAAAAAGGTGTAAAACATATGGAATGGTTGTAAACTTGCCAGGAAGAGGATGCAAGTACAAATTATCCCCACAGATGGTTAGGAAGATGATCAGAACCAAGCATCTTGAGTTTGCCAAACATCATTGGAATTATGACTGAAAAGGAGTGCTATGGTCAGATGAGACCAAAAATTTAAGTTTTGGCCATACACACCATCAACATGTTTGGCAGCCAAATGGAATGCTTACAAGGAGAAGCACCTCATACCTACTGTCAAATATGGCAGGGGTCATCTTTGGGCCAAATGTCCTGTTTTGCAATGATTTTTAGACGCACATATGACACATTCTGCCCAGGACACATGGGTGTCATGTATGAAACTGGTGCACAGGGCTGGAACCACAGTATGCGTGTGATCTAGGCGAGTCAACGCAAGGTGCGCTTCTCTCCTTAATGCATATGCATTTAAGGGTGGATCACGCAAGTAAAGGACGGAGATATTATACAGGTGGCTGATTATGTATTTAGTTGAATTTACTAAGGTTTATGTCCTTAATGAGGGCCGATTTGAGCGTCAAATTTCTCTGGCTCTAAAGAGCAGGCGTAAACCGAGGCTCAAACGAGACAGAGACGCAGGTATAGGCTCCGAATCTTTAAATAACTTTGTTGAAATAATCTTTGCAACACAAATCATACTATTTCAACTCCAAGAAATCAAACAGATTATTACCATTAAATATTAATTACCGATTGCAGCCAAGCAATAATTAAGGCTGGGTGTTACAAAAAATATTTAGAAAATAATATATTCAGTTAACCAATATCTCATGCAGTGGGAAATGACTGAAATAACATGCTCAACTATAGTGACAGTAACAAGTGTTATAAGATTAAGAAAACTGTTGCTGCTAGTACAAAGTATAAGTAGAATGAATGCATTGATATGCTGCTTTTAATCGCTTTTGTCCATTGCAGAAAGACATCCTTTTTGTGTTTAACAGGACATTGTTAGAAACAGAGCATGCTCAACTGCCATTGCCAGAATAATAAAAACAGTGTGTTTGTTTTGATTAGGTATCCTCCAAGAAATGGGGGGAGACTTATGTGACATACAACCAGACGTACAAATAATCTTCTCCTGCTTCTGGAAGAATTAAAATATGTCACGGAACCTCCCGCACAACGTTTCCATTCTATCCCAGCAATGGTCAAGCTCATTGCATGTTGGATCTCGCATTTTGGATTCATTCAAACGACAATAGCCGCTACAGCTGGAATATGTAGACTTCCCATGTTCACATGAATCATATGCCATGAAGAGCGTGGGTGGCTGTTCATTGTTGTCACTTTCCCATCACCTCAGCAAGGCTGCTTCATTCATCCTCAGATTTATGCTTGACTGTGCAGGCTTCCATCATCCTGCATTTTCTCAATACACCCAGTAACATCAGTCATATCCTGTAAGCATTTATGTGCCGATGAGGGGGTGTTAATGACCACAACAATCACAAAAAAATGTGTTATTACTGTATGCTGTATGTTATTCCTGTATTTTACTACTGTATCATACAAAATGTCGCCTCACACCCAAATAGTGAGTGAAGTCAAACTTGCCCATTGATTTTTGTCTCATGTCCTAGAACTTCTTTGTCTGGCGGTGCAGGTGGCGTGATGTTATTTGATCACACGGTTTTGAGGGACTTGTGCAAAGGCAACTGATTGCAGAAGGAGCAGAGAGTCCATCTTGCTCTCTCAGTCTTCCCCCAAATTCATCTCTATCAGAAGGTATGGTCCCCTTTCGAAACGAGAATATTGATAATTTTGGCAGTAACAACCGAATTGCCGTGCAGCGTTTGTCATGCACTCTGTAGACGGTGTAACCAGTCACAGGAGCAGACAGAAGAGAACAGGACTGAATGAGAGGCATCTTGGAGCTGGGATTTGTAAAGAGTGCTATAAATAAAACAGACATCCCGCTGTCTGGCTGTGCTGGGTTCTCTGTAGCGTGCAGCGAGACAGCCGTAAGTTATGGCAGGCAGGCCATTTCCCCAAGGTGTGAGAGCACGTAGCCTGTAACAGCATCTGCCCAAAAATAACTATTCTTCACCTGGTGTCTACACCTTGTTTCTCATCAGGGGGTGGTGTATAGGTCATGCTTAATTGCAACCTCCGTGTGTCCACCTTTCAACAGTCCATCCTAGGCATGCCTATGCATGTGAATGCAAATGCATTGGCTTTCAAAGACATCTACAGGGAAAAACATGGCTGTGTATTACCATCTATTTCTTGGTGGCATAAACTCTTATTCCGGATACATTATTATAGTTTATATGTTGTACATATGATTCATGCATGGAGTAGCATATTCAAGCAGCTCAATTGTACAGTAGATGTGCCACATTTAGAACCTAAAATACAGCAGGGAGAGAAAACAATATGTGACAGAATGTATGCTAGAACTGCACAAGTCATTTATTCCCATATGACATCTCTGTTCTTGTTTTTAAAACATCACAGTTATGAGAAGGCCATTTTATTCCATGGCTTGTTGTGGACCACTGCACCAACGGACACATTGCCTTAACATTGAAGGGGACAACCAAACCATTTGCTATACCAACAAATGCTAAACAAACAACCCATTTACCAACACTAACTGTGAGTAAAACATTTAAGGTATTTAACCACAGATGAAAACCATAGGGTGCAACCCTATTACAGCCGTGTCTGACTGCTATGTGTAATAATGTCACAATGGTTCAATCCCTTCCATCTCTCTTTGCCTCAAGGTGATTTTACACAGACCACAGCTGCAGATTGGCAGGACACCGATAGGACAGGGGCCTTTGAGTGATCATCAGCTCTGTGTAGCTGTACCCTAAACAGACCTTCTGTGCATCACCATTTTACAAGAGAGCTTATCTGTCCTTGGCACAGAGCCATTTATCCCCTGCCATCTCTCTTTGGCTCTGAAACTGATGGCTCTCAGCACTCCACAGACCTCATTACGTTTTGCTGATATTGAGCAGTTACATGTTGGTTGTCTTTCCTCCTCGTCTCACCCGCCCAACCCCCCACACCTATTTCTCTCCCTCTCTTTACTCTAGGGTCTAGTGGAGGTTTACCTATGGTGAATCCTTCGCTGAAGTCTTCTCCACACCACTGATTCATCATTATTTATTGTATCAGTTTGTAAACACTTGATTTGCACTTTGTTGTACGTCACTCTGGATAAGAGCGTCCGCTAAATACCACGTAATGTAATGTAATGTAAACACCTTCTCAAAAAACATCCTTGTTTGCGTTCACTTGGTGTGGACCTTAGCTAGTGAACCCGGAGTAAACGACTGTACTGTGGAATCCATGGACTGTCCCATCAACGCATATGTTTTCCACTTGTATAATTGTGCCACAAGACCAGCTGGTTGTGAGGACATCACAGGAAGTCTTTTACCTCTACTCTCTGAAATGGAAGACATCAGGTATGATGTTGATGGGGTGTTGTGGCCTAACAGGGAGGAGAGCCTGGATGCCCAGTGAGACTGATGAATACGGTATAAATATTTTCTATTGACTGCAATACTATGTACACAGTCTGTCTGGTTTTGATGCAAATACTTTAATGTCAGGGTTTGGGCAATGATCAGAAGGTGCTCTATATTTGGTGACAGCGATGTGTTTTGACCCATGTGGTTAATATTTGTAGGTCTTTTGCACAAGTGGCTTTGTGTTATGAGAAATAGTTTTACCATTTTAGGAATTGAGTTTTGAGAATGAAGTTAGAGTTGCAGGAAATGCATCTAAGCAATTGAGAAAATGGTAAAGACATGCTTCAGAGGAACCTCCACTGAAAACAACATGAACTCAGAATGCAGATAATGGCAAATTAAGAATATATTTTGGTTCTTTACTTTTTACAAGGCTATGACCTTCATTCGGAAACACAGGGGAGAAATCCACTATAGGACTGCTGGCTCTCCAGCTCATGCTTCTGACTGCTCTCAGTATCCAGGGGTGTGGTTTTCATGGTTGTTGATTTGCTGAAATGTATTTGTGTTCTGATTTCCCTTGTTTCAAAGCATATCAGGGACTGTCAAAACCCCTGGATGGTAAGATAAATGAGGAAACTTCCAATTCAGAAAGTGAGACTTCAAACTCAGAGAGCCAGCAATCCCATAGAGCCATCTGTTGAAGAGAGTGACGACTTTGAATTATACAATACCAAAACATAAGTAAACATAAACCAGTAAAAATGAACCGAACATGTGAAACATAAACCAAATGAGAGATAATATTGGCCATTCTTTGCATTTTATTTCATGTTTTCCAGTCTTTCGAGTGGATATTCTCTTTAAAACTTGATTTCTGGTCCGAAGAAAAGCAAAGAATGAAATGTGTACAGGTGAACACATTTCCCAAAACTGCATTATGTCCAAACATTTCCAAAAAAAACACAGCTCCAATAATTTACCATCTTTGCTCAGGACACCAACAAGACCCCTCCGTTCTGCCACTTCGTGCCGTCTGGCGCCTCTCCCTCGTCACGCTCACGATTGCTGTCTGTCCTGGTCCCAAGGTGGTGGAATGACCTCCCGGTGGATGTCAGAACGGCAGAGTCTCTGACCTCCTTCAAGCGCAGACTGAAGACCCATCTCTTCAGGCTACACCTTTCCCTCCCCAACTCACAATCACTGTGATTAGCCTTAGACCGTAATGGCACTTATGTATAGATATCGTTACTTGTATAGGTATTGTTGTTTTTATTGGCTGTTGTATTGTTGTATTCTAGCTGCCAGCTGTGGTATGCTAGTTTGAAAGTTGATTGTACTCTTCAAGGGTTCTGAATTTCTGTATGTTTACACTAGGACTCGGAACAGTACTGTCCTCTTAGGTCCACTTTTGCACTTGTTCTTGTGTTTGATTTGCACTTTGTTGTACGTCGCTCTGGATAAGAGCGGCTGCTAAATGCCACGTAATGTAATGTAATGTAACAAGGAGGAGTCAAGTTTAGTGTGTGTAGTGGTTAATGTACATGACTGGGACCCACAAGGTCGGTGGTTTGAGCCCCGGTGTAGCCACAATAATATCCGCACAGCCGTTGGGCTTTTGAGCAAGGCCCTTAACCCTGCATTGCTCCGGAGGAGGATTGTCTCCTGCTTAGTCTAATGTTTTTTTACTCTGCTATGATTTTATTAAGCAGTCACATCAGGCCCATTCATGTCTTTACCTTTTACAGCACTTATCAGTAGAGAATGAGCAGATAACTAGATAATCAACCAGGGGCGTTGTGCACCCAAAGTATTTGATGGGGCAAAAATTCTAACAGATAAATATGGATGGTTTTTGTTCACAATACAAATCCTTTTTCCTTCAGTCATTTGTTTTCCCTATTTACCAAGACTACCAATTACAACAACCAACAGTGACAACACAGTCTAAAATACAGACAATATTTAAACAATATATTATGCTAAATGGTAGTGCTGTAAATATATCAGGACAGCACTGATAATATTTAGTTTAGATTAATTAGCAAATCATAGGGAATAGTAAGTCGATCTGTACTGTACACTCCCCCATCTCAATCCTTTCTTTCAAGAAGGCGAAGAGCTTAAGGGGACTACATGCAAGTTGTCTGTATCTTAACTGGTGCATCTCTCACTCTCTCAGTCATCTCTGCCTCAATTGCAATAACCAGAAAAAAAGCAATTTGTGCATAGCATCTCTGGTGGAAATGATATAAGCAATTATATAATCGAGTGATGTATATAATTTCTTCAGTTATGAAAGTTATGCCCAAGTTGAATCCAGGCATGCTCACTTTAGGTCTGTGGCTATTGAGTTGCAACACAACACGGGCAACACTATCAATATTTGAAAGACGACAGGGCATTTGCAGTGTGCAGAGTTCCACTGCAATTACCACCTACCATCACAAAAACAACCAAATACGAGAACACATACCTGAATGTTTATGCCAGTTGAAGTTTAAAGAATATGGCTCAGCTGATAAAAGAGAGAGTCTGCCTATGCTGATGAAGAAAAAGCTAAACTTTAGAGCAAGGTTTACAGTGTGAGGTAAAAGGTATACACCTAATTGTTGCAGGGGAAAGAAATAACTTATTAAGAGTCAAGAATTTGGTTTGGGTTCCTGATTCAAAGTATTTTGTTAAACTGGCAGCATAATAAAGAGTAAAAGATCTTGGTGGGGCCTAAAGACAGATTTTGACCAGTGTGGTCAGACCCTATGCCAGGATGATATTCCTCCTCCCACTGTACTACTCTTGGATTAGATTGGTTCGGCCCAGTTTTTACTTTGAACTACCCCAGACAAAACATTAGATTTTTATATAAAGTCATTGGAGGATGTATGGCTTAACCTAGTTGCGGTCTTCGAAGTTCTGGGAAAGTGGGTGGTGCTAAATATGGATTAGCAGTATGTTGTCTGATAACTTGCAAAAAGGGTATTGTGGATCACATTTTCTGATTGATTTGAAAACAGATAACCTACAAATGAAAGCAGGGAAATAATATTTTTTACAGTATTTTCAATACTTGTTTAGATTTACAGGGCCAAAGAATAATTATTTTCATCAAGAGAAAGAAATACTGGCACAATATAAAAATGTAGATTTATGTTTATAAATGTGAATAACCACTATACTGTAAAATCAATCTTATTCATTTTTAATGAGATAGAATTCAAGCTCTGTTACATTACCATGTTGCAAGTATTCAAAACAATGTTTGGACATCATGAGTATGCACATTCTCTCACAATTGCCACAAGATGGCTTTAACTCAGAGTTCAATGTCAACATTACCTTCTGCATGAAACATCATTAAGTTCAGCAGTGTTATTCACTAAAGTTTCTGCAAAATATGCACTAACAACCTTTCCCATCTTTCAAGGTTACTGAACTCTCTTCTAGCCATGGTAGCCAAACAGAATGTGCAACTGGGCCTGCCCAGAAAGCATAATCATGCGCAAATTGGGATAGTAAATCCTGAATTAACCCAGGAACCACAACTGTGTAAAATCATCTGCTTTCAATAAGTGTTTCCTTCAGGTAGTTACCGGCATGGCCCTATTTAATTCAAATGAAAATATCCCCTTAGCAATTTCAGTCCCACGCATGAGAGGAAGTGGCTCCACCAAAATTCCAAGGGCTTTTGGCTTTTGTTGAGAAAATAGCGAAAGTTGAGAATTTAGTAGGGTTTTAATAGGGGCTGAAAACAATAGTATAGCAGTCATGCTAATTGTTTGCAAAGGCATAAGGTGAAGAGTTGGCATTTAATGGTAGTAACACTTGAGTGTCATATGGCACTCTTTGGACTGAAAGGGGTCATTATTTTCCTCCATTCCAGAATTCTATTGACGTTGCGCATGAGATCGGAGGCATTGGAGAATTGAATTTGGGCCTCTGCAGTTCCCAGAAGGTGATGCCAGAATCTTGAATGTTGCATCCATTATGATCTGACCATTCCAGCAGCTATAGCACATAAAATCACTAGGTGGCAGCAAAGAGCCACACAATAGAAACTTTTATCTCCAGTAAAAAAATATATATTTTGTTATTAATTGAAATAAAATTATAATAAGAGGATCAGTGTCATGTTTGTAGCCTATAGTCACCTGAAGGTCTGCAGTGGTGCTTTCTGACAGATGTAATGAAGTTTCCCTCTTAAACAGGAGGTTATTTTTATATTCACACAACACAGACTCTTCTTTCAGATGTGACATCTTGTCTGGTGAAAGTAAAGGGAATCTCACTGTCAATACGGTACATAAAAAGATCCTTTGTGATCCCTGCACACACTCACAAAGGGCAGTCATACAGTAGATGGCCACCTACACCAGTCAGCATGCCCAAAATCTAATTTCATGTATGTCTTTACTTTGTCCTCCACTTTACACCATAAATATAATATTCAGAATATTATATTCAGATATAATATTCACAAATGCTATTCTTCCATTAAATATTTTAAGAATCACACCTCAAATATTATTCCAAAATGCATGGGAACACATAACTTTTGTGTTGCGGCAACTGAACAATTTTTTTTTCTCTGAACAACAACTGCTGTGAACAGATGTACTGCTGTTAATTTCATTCATCATTCATTATCCTAACCTGCTTATCCTAAACAGGGTTGCAAGGGGCTGGAGCCTATCCCAGCATACATTGGGCGAAAGGCAGGAATACACCCTGGACAGGTCGCCAGTCCATCGCAGGGCACACACACCATTCACTCACACACTCATACCTATGGGCAATTTAGACCCTCCGATCAGCCTAACCTGCATGTCTTTGGACTGTGGGAGGAAACCGGAGTTCCCGGAGGAAACCCACACAGACACAGGGAGAACATGCAAACTCCGTACAGAGAGGCCCCGGCCGACGGGGATTCGAACCCAGGACCTCCTTGCTATAAACATATAAAATAATTTGTGGCTCAAAACAGATGCAACAACAAATCACTGTACGGCCTGTAGCGTAGTGGTTAAGGTAAGTGACTGGGACCTGCAAGTCGGTAGTTCTAATAAGTAGCTACAATAAGATCCGCACAGCCGTTGGGCCCTTGAGCTAGGCCCTTAATCCTGCATTGCTCCAGGGGAGGATTGTCTCCTGCTTATTCTAATCAACTGTAGCTTGCTCTGGATAAGAGCATCTGCCAAATGCCATTAATGTAATGTAATGATCATTTTCCTGATCAAAGAACTGGTAATCACCATCTACCTTTCTGGAGTATGTTTTACTGTAATGTGTTGAAGACAGTGCATAGCCATTGCATGAAAAACTGCCTTTGCTGTAATTATAGCCTGATTTAATTCAAAGGAAAGGCCAGAATAGATGGTGACAATAGGTCACCCGTTACAGTCTAAGAGCATCCCCTCTTGTGTTGTACTAGTAATTCTGCATAACAGGCAGACTGTGTGTGTGTTTGACCACCACTGTGCTCAAAACTATTAATCTAGCGGGTACTGCCAGGGCATGGGTGCGGTTGAATATGGGCCTTGCCTTATCATCCTGCTGTTTGGTGTTAGTCCCTTTAAACTAATGCCAGTGCAGTTTTTAGATTTTCACAATGTGAAATGGATACTTCAGTTTTGTACACACTACTGGGTATCATGTGAGTTGATTCAACAAAGGCAGTTTATAAATCATCTGTGACAAAACTAAAACCGGTTGACGAACTTGTAACTAAAA
Organism: Conger conger; assembly: GCF_963514075.1. Classification (NCBI taxonomy): domain Eukaryota; kingdom Metazoa; phylum Chordata; class Actinopteri; order Anguilliformes; family Congridae; genus Conger; species Conger conger. The sequence continues at coordinate 14,841,080 of NC_083766.1, read as the reverse complement.
CTAAAAGAACTGCAATTATTTACACATGTGAAAACCAAATGCAGCAATGACCTTAGGACACGGTTAAAAGGAAGGTAAGGCCTGCGCATGCAGAACTGCACTGTGTGAACTGTAGCTACATGTAGCAGGCAGAAAAAAACAGTATCATAATACAAAGATTTACAAAGAACTTTGATGAATTATTTTACAAATACTTTGATATGAAAAAGCTTGCTAAAGATAAAATGTCATTTTCAAGAACAAGGACATTTTAGTTCATAAATAAGAATTGTTAGATTTCATTGTTAAATCAATAATATGGGTTAAAGGTATAGCAATCAGGCTCTTGGTCACTGCTGTCCAAATATATCATTGCAGATTTATAGGATACAATGTTAGAGCTTTTATTTTGGGAATATTTAATCCCTACAGCATATTTGTTCACATCAGTCATTTTAAAAGTCAAAGGTGCACTTTCTGTCATGGTACGTGTACACTACCGATGAAAAGTTTGGGATTCACCTTGTCTTTTTCTGCAGTTTCTGATTTAATATTTTATTTTCTCTGTTTGCCATCGAACAATTCCTACATGGTCAAAACACATTTATTGAATACAAAATGTACAAAAAAATACCCTCTAATAAAAGCTCTGACCACGTATTAATTGCTTGATTACAAACAGAAGAAAATAAATAAATAAATCAGAAAAAGACAAGGTGACCCCACACGGTTTTGTACGGTAGCATATATGTATTTAAAACTTCAAAACTAAAAGTAAGATGTTAATGCAAATATTTAATCAGCCAATCATGTGACAGCAACTAAATGCATAAATGCATGCAGACATGGTCAAGAGGTTTAACTATTTCTCAGACAAAATGTGATCTAAGTGACTTTGACCATGGAATGATTGTTGGTGCCACACAGGGTGGTATGAAAATCTCCTGGGATTTTCACGCACAACAGTCCATCCAATGAGCAGCAGTTCTGTGGGGAAAAAAGCCATGGTAATGAGAGGGGTTAGAGGAGAAGGGCCAGACTGGTCTGAGCTGACAGAAAGCTGACAGTAACACAAATAACCACAGATTACAACAGTAGTATGCCGAAGAGCATCTCTGAACACACAAACGCGTCAAACGTCTAAGTGGATAGGCTACAACAGCAGAAGACCAATAAGTCTAAATATTAAGTCTAAATACGTAATAACTCACGGAGTGTATTTCGCAAATAAATTAAAGAGTAGCTAGACCGTTTTTTTTTTACAGTGTTTACATTATTTTCAACAAGGCCACGCTATTCACTGAATCAACAGCAGCAGAATTTCATTTTTTTTTAAGTTACATTTGGTTATGACAATTATAGGCTTTATAAAACATAAAATGCGAGATGCAAAGCTGATACCCCCTTACCAGTACACCAAATGCAACTGAATACACTTCAATAGTGTACCTACGTGCTGACACCATGCCGAATAGTACTCGATAATCTTGCGGAAAACACGCGAACGTGCGCGCCGGAGTCAGTGGTTTCTCTTCCTCCTGCTAGCTGAACGGCCAGATCATTTTACGTCCGAATGATGTAACCACCTGTCGAGGGCTCATCATTCAAATAGGTAAAGGGATTGATGAATGTGCGCAAATTCATCGAACGGGCTACATATTAATTGACTTTCCGTAACAATTTATATGTCTAAATGAAACATTTTGCCGTATTTAACTGGTTGAGGATATTGCATTTCTATTTATGCTCCGTGGACTCAAGAACGACTCGTCTGCATACATTCAAACAATCACCCTCCCCTTCCTCGGACTCCACTCTTAGCGTTTGTGTGCGAGAATATTGACTTGACTCGCATTCACCAGTGCCGCACTTGAAATCAACATTGACGGCTACAGTGCAGAGGGAGATATCGTCAACGAGGTAAACGTTGGTTAACCTATTTTAGTTTAAATTATGTTGTAATATATTATCTTTTATCCTCTTGTTGCTATTCGGTAACTGTATGTTTGGTCAAAGCGATGGAAACCCCACGCGTGAAAGTATTTATTTTGTATCCACTAAGTAGCCTAACCCGTCCCTCATGTAGCCTACTTACAGCTACAGAATGAGATGCAGCAAATTTAATTTCGTCACCCTAATCAGAAGTCGTTCTGCTTGTATGTGAGGCTTGGAGCGCACCTTCGCACGCGGCTGTCTGTTTTGACATTGGCTCTTCTTTATTATGCTCTGTGTTCATCAAAGTGTATGTCGTGGCACAAAACAAGGATAACGTGCTTACATAAAAAATAACATTTTGCATCCGAACGATACGTTAATCACACCATGATTTGTCATAGATGGCAGGTGATAAACAGACTATATAGTCTGAAGTGGATATTATATTGTAGCTGTGGAAGGTCCGTTATGGAAGTCAGCTACCAATATCAATGGAACATAGACAGAAATGCAACACTGCTGTCCAATTAACTGTCTCAGAATTCGGAAAGCATTTTGTTCTATAGAAATGCACACAATATGAATTATATTCGCCGACGGCTTTGGCAATTGATAATGGCGTACGGTAATTGTTTTAGGCATCTTACAATGCAGTTTAATTACTCAGCATTGTGTATCTAAGGATTTGTGTAGGCTATTTGCCACTCATTCAACTGATTTCTAAACATGGTTTTCTTTCAACAGTACATTTAAGCCAGTTAAGATTGATTGAGCTGCTTGGTTGACGACAAATCAAATAAATTATGTTGTAAAATATTATCTTTTAGCCTCTTGTTGCTATTGGGTAACTGTATGTTTGGTCAAAGCGATGGAAACCCCACGCGGCAAAGTATTTATTTTGCATCCAGCAAGTAGCCTAACCAGTCCATCATGTAGCCTACTTACAGCTACAGAATGAGATGCAGCAAATTAAATTAAGGAAAATAAATGACTTTACAAACTCTCCAGATGACTTTGGGCAGCGGGTGGGGTTACTGAGAGGAGAGGTAGTGATGATTGACCCTGACCCCTCACCTGAGCACGTGGACTAAAATGATCAGTCTTCATTTGGTCCATCAAAAGCAGAAATAAGATGTCAGAACTCTGTCTGTATTTAATATTGAGGATATTTCTGAAAGCGTAAGTATTCTGTAGTTTTAGGGTTTGACAGGTGCGCAGTGTTGTCTGGATATTTGTTCAGATAATGCACGGCAGATACAGAATTATATTTAAACTAGGAAGTAAGCCAACAGATCTGATTGAGATGGATCTTATCTGCACTGCTGCATGTGACACCCAGGGAACCATGGGAACTGTTAGCTGAACCTAACATGGTTGTAGTGTGTACAGTTTGAGCTACATTTTGCATGGTTCTTTGTGGAATGTTACAATACTTATATATACACCAATCTGTAGAACTGTAGTAGCTATAATGTACAGTCACCAGGCTGTAGCTTTGTAGCTTTGTGCAGGGGATTTACCTTTGCTTGTTAAGCGTAATGAAATGCACAAAATGCTCTGTATCACTTGTGTTCATTTGTGAACCCAAAGTATCCTGCCATCACTGTGTTGGTTAGGACTGGATAAATGAACTACTTGGAGTTAGTTGCACCAAGATTTCACAACATTCTGTTCACCAGAAAAAGAGAGTGCTATCATACAACTGCATTTTTCCAACACTGCATAACATATTTTATTGGCTGACTCATTGCTTTAATTTGATCTGTGCAAGAATTACATCCTTTTTATACATAGTCCCCCCATTTAGGGGACCAAAAGTAATAGTTTGGAGGCATTTGATCTGTTGGGACAGATTTTTTTTGTTTTGTTCTTTTTGTTTTCAGTATGGCAAGAACTCACCAGTGCTTCTTAATGATGTTCCAAACAGTTTATTTTTGCAAGACTGTTGTTTGGCCTATGTCTCTGGCTGTTCTTTTTATTTCTCAGCCTCATATCGGCTTTTTTGACTAACAATTGTACAACTCTGGTCCTCAGGTTGACAAATGACAATAGCAGAGTCTAGAGGCAATCAAAAGCCAATACTCAAGACTAGTTACTGAACACTTTCTTGTACTTACACTATGGTACGGTAATGTTCTCTGCATTACCAATTATTTAAGTTTCCATGCAATTAAATGGTAAGCAGTTATCGTAATCGTCATGTGATTACATATAGCACATTAATCGCTGACAGATACATTGCCCTCCATTATGGGACAAAGACCCATCATTTATGTATTTGCCTCTGTACTCCACAATTTGAGATTTGTAATAAAAAAAGATTACATGTGGTTAAAGTGCACATTATCAGATTAGTATCAGAGTATTAGTATCACCTGTAGGACAACCTGAAATAAGATATCCAGACTGTGATGATGTTGACGGGTCACAGACATCAGAAAGTCATGGCATGCAAAGGATATGCAACACAATACTAAACATGACTATTTTCATTTGCTTAACATTACTGTGTCCCAAACATTATGGTACCCTGAAATGAAGGGACTATGTATAAACACTGCTGTAATTTCTACATGGTGAAACCAAAATGTATAAAAATGCCCTTTGTTAAAATCTGACAATGTGCTTAATTATAAGTACAGAGGCAAATAATAAATGATGGGTCTTTGTCCCAAACATTATGGAGGGCGCTGTACATGCTGTTGGCTGTACATGGCTACTTATGAAGGTAATGCACCATGATAGACTGTGTTTAGTTGTGGTTGCCTTTTCTGTTTCAGCAGGCATTTGAAATGCTGTTATACACAGATAATGGTCAATATATGAATATGAAACTGCATTTTCATTAATGAGTAAATTAGACATTAAAAGTCTATCACTAATCACAAGTTTGGACATTTCATCATTTGGACATTTATACTTTTTACATTTTATAGGTCTGGACAGCTAACAAAAAATAGGTAATACACACACACACACAGGCACTCTACTCTCAGCAAGTCATTATTTACATTCTACAGTGCATTCAAAAAGTATTGAAACGCCTTCATTTATTTAACATGTTGTTATGATATACAGCGTTATTCTAAAGTGGATTAAATTACTTTCCACCCACATTCATCTACACACAATACCTTATAATGACAAATCAGGTTTTTAGAAATGTTTGCAAATGTATTCATTGTATTCATGTATTCATCTGAAATGTCACATTCAGTCAATTCAAACCCTTTTCTTAGCACTTCTGGCAGTGATTACAGCACACCTGTTCTTCTCTGCAGATCCTCGCAATCTCTTGTCAGGTTCAATGAGGAGTATTTCTGGGCGGCCATTTTCAGGTCTCTCCAAAGAGGGGCGATCCCCGGTTCTGGCCGGTGACAAATACACTGTATATATGGATTCCTCAGTTGTATATTTCCTGGCTACTTGTATTTGTTTATATGAATTATAAACAAATACAAGTAGCAGGATTATATCTCTTGCTTGCTTTCCATAACAACAGTATGGGTGGGCGGCCTGTAGCGTAGTGGTTAAGGTAAATGACTAGGACACGGAAGGTTGGTGGTTGTGATCTGATCCCGGTGTAGCCACAATAAGATCCGCACAGCCGTTGGGCCCTTGAGCAAGGCCCTTAACCCTGCATTGCTCCAGGGGAGGATTGTCTCCTGCTTAGTCTAATCAACTGTACGTCGCTCTGGATAAGAGCGTCTGCCAAATGCCAATAATGTAATGTAACAGTATAGATAGGTATTTATATTTATTGTGAAATAAAGTTTCTCAATGCTAGCTAATGTTGAATGTTTTTCATAATTTCAGAGCAAATCTGTTCCACGGGAGTAGGCAGTGAAACTGCTGACTCAGGTCTGACAACCATGGCTGCAAAACTGAACCCTAATGTCCTGTACGTTCGGGAGCCGAGAGAGACTCACCCAGCACAGGATATAGACCGACTAGCACAGGCAGAAGCTGCCGATGAATCATCTGACAGTGATGGGGAACAGGAGGAAACTTCACACAAGCTCATCAGAAAAGTGTCCACCTCTGGGCAAATTCGCGCAAAGGTAAGAGAACAAGTCCAACATTAAATATTCAAACACACTTGATTTGCTACTGTAATTATTGCAGCATTTCTTCTATTTCCTGTATTCCATTCAGACTTGTCCTCAAATTTGTTGAAATATTTATATAGATCATATTAATAATATTATCTATATAACTCCTGAACTGTGTTTGCAATGAATAACACTCTTTATCTGGAAAAGGTAGAGGCAAATGTTGGAATCTATCCATTGTCCATTTATAGCTGTAGTTTAATTTGTTTCCTCCCATTCTGCATTATAAATATGGAACATTTAAACATGAGACCATGTGCTGGGCTGTCTAATGAATTTAGTCAAGGTTAAGCACAGTGCTCTGGAATCTAATCCCCGAAGTGTCCACTAATCTGTTTAATTAATTCGGCGGGGAGTAGAGTTATCGGGTTTCATTCACATGGCAATTAAGTCAAACCCAGATCCCCTGTGCAAGGATAATTTATGTATCATTGTTACAACTGTCCCTGTCATCATAGTCATTGCTGTTGCTGTCATTTACATTTGCTTTTGGTTCCGTATTAATGTTAATAAATTACTGCAGTGAAAGAGGATGATTTAATTAATTAGTAGTTCTGGCAGTAGTGGCCACAAGCTCATGCTTGGGGGAATGTTTAAAGAATCTTGTCTGAGGTGTGTCTTACATCAGCCCTGGGATCAGTGATAATTGCCTGCCATTGGCTGGTTCTGATGGTTACCATTTTGCTCTCCTGATTCCAAAGGACGGGATATCCAATTGTTGTGTTGTGCAAGAAGCATTAATACACCCTCACCCTGTGCATTACACTAAATTACATTTATTTAACAGGAACGTATCCAGGAACATAAGTGCAGTCACCTGATTAATATGAGACAAACAACATTCGTAGACCAGTGATTCCAGCTACAGTACAACATCACTAAAATGCTAGTGCTAGTTAACTTGCTAACCTAGAATAAATTCAGAATACATTCAGATGTCATAAAAATATGATCTATAAAATTATAACCTAAACCCATAAAAGACCATTTGTCAGCAGCTGTACCACCATGAGGCAAAGCAGATGGGGGCGTGTTTAACAAACTAAGTTGATGCTGGAAGTGGTGTTTTGGCGGGCGAGTAGTGAGTAATCATCCATCTGATCAAATAACTCTCGATGCTCGATGAAGTGTTTTTGGTATCATCTCATTATTACTTTGTCCGATCACCACGAAACTTGGTGAGAATCTTGAAGTCTTGACTTGGTACTACCACATAAAATTTGGGAGTCTGTTGGCAAATGGGCAGGTTTTAAAGTGTGTATGTTTGGCTATGGTTAGTTGGAAATCCTATAACTTACATCATTAGATCCTACACCTTCAGATTAATAGCTAAGCCTCAAGAAACAACATCAGAGATTTTGATTTAGAATCTTTTTTGCCTACAAACGTGATACGGTCTTCACCATATTTCACATGGAGCATGCCTCAATTAACTCAGGATTTTTTGATGCTCCAAACAGTTTTTCCATGACATGTCAATCATCATTGTGGGCATGGCCATTTTTACTAAACAATTGTAACTTATGAATACTTTGTCCGATCATCATGAAACTTGGCGAACACGTGCAATAGTAGCATCTGGCGCAGTATGAACATTTCTGTGTAGGTTCGGCCTAGTGTAGATGGCACTGTAAAAGGAATATAAATACATGCCTCTTAACTCCCCAATTTCTTTACCAATCTTACTGAATCTTTGTATGCTATGGCTTTGTGTCAGCCCCCAATTGGCTGTGCAATGATAAAGTAATTGGCCGCCTATATTTTTAACAGTCAGCCTTCATTGCGCATGTGACAATGGCTGGTCTTCATGAATCTTATATGTACATACTGTTTATTGACCTCTAAACTAGGGAATGTCATGTAAAATTTTGGGACAGAGACTGAAAATATTTGTACCCTTCATCAGATGTGTGTCCTTACAGCTTGACAGTTCTTACTTGCCTCATGTTGACCATGCTCGACCCTATTAATTACCGCTTGTGGTTATGTCAGTTTTATTGTCATAGTATTGTTACTTGTGGAAATAGACCTATACTTACTGGCCATTCGTATACTTTGTGTGCTTTCTTATATTGGGCTGATACACTCTGCTGTAGCCTGACCTGCATCTTCCTGTCACTTCTCTCATGTTACAGTACATCATCACCCATTTTCCTTGGATTCATGTTGTAGTTCATATTGATTGTAGCGTAGTGGTTAAGGTAAATGACTGGGACAGGCAAGGTCGTTGGTTCGAATCCCAGTGTAGCCACAATAACATCCGCACAGCCGTTGGGCCCTTGAGCAAGGCTCTTAACCCTGCATTGCTCCTGGGGAGGATTGTCTCCTACTAATCAACTGTACGTCGCTCTGGATAAGAGCGACTGCCAAAAGCCAACAATGTAATGTAATGATTGCAGATCCTTCAATCTTGCTTCTATCTTGGCTCTTTTCAGCATTCCCCTCTATCATCTGATACCCTGCTATTCCTTTTGCAATTTCTCCTGTTTGATTTCTTCAGGCCTTAAGTGTTCCGGGTGATTCAATTGATTGATATCTATCATGTTATCTTATTCATACATTGTATTATATCACATGCACTCACTTTATTAGATATTTATAAGACTTGAGTCTTCTGCTGCTATAGCCTATCCACTTGGAGGTTTGACCTATCACTGTTGTAATGCCTGGTTATTTGCTTTACTGTCAACTTCCTGTCAGCTTCGACCAGTCTAGCTGTTCTCCCTTCTCATTAACAATGCGTTTTTGCCCGCAGAACTGCCGCTCACTGCAAGTTTTTTGTTTTTCGAACCATTCTCTGCAAACTCTAGAGACTGTTGTGCATGAAAACCACAGGAGATCAGCAGTGTCTGAGATACTCAAACCACCCTTTCTGGCACCAACAGTCATTTCCAAGTCACTTAGAACAGATTTCTTCCCCATTCTGACATTTGGTCTGAAAAACAGATGAACCTCTTGACCACATCTGCCTGCTTTTATGCATTTAGTTGCTGCCACATAATTGGCAGATTAAATATTTGCATTAATAAGCTGGTGTACATGTCTACCTAATAAAGTGATCACCGAGTGTATATTGGTTTCATATTGCACCAATGGAAATGACTGTTGTTCATTTTTTCTTTTCTTTTTTTTTTTGGCCAAATTAAATTAGGCTACATTAATCTTTCAATTACGACCTATTAAAAATAAGCAGCTGAGCAATCCATTTGATGCATGCATTTATGTGTGGGGTGGAAGGATGCTTAGGAAGCTCTTTGAGGGCCTTGGAGTAGTTATACGGTTCTTTACAATTGTGCTACAGGATGAATGAGGCATGGTTCATATTGACATAGACTGAGCACTGCACACAATACGTAAGAAAGGGGGCAGGTTACAGTAAAATATCACAGCAGGGCAGCATGTAGCAGTTAGACCTCCATATAGGCTCTATTGTAGGTTTGCTTGTTCAAAGATTCAGTTAAAAATCTTAAATTGTTCAAAATGGTGATATGTCTTAAAATAGTATTTGAAACCCATTGTACTTCCTCACTGCAGTCTTTTTTCCTCCAGACCACAGAACAGAGTGTAAAGCAAGTAATGCCACCACCAGCTGTTAGCTTAAGGCAGCACTCGGCTAAAATAGATAAATTCCAAAATTGAAAAACAAAGCAGCTTAGGATATACAGTATATCTACAGCTTTCTGAGGTGAACTGTTTGAATAATTTTTGAAACTGAATTTTCATTTTATGAACTCTACTCACTCAGTTAACATGTTTATATTTTGTTTGTCCACTGGATATGGGGGGCTGAAATGCATTCTGGGTTTTGCACAAGAGGCTTGAGAATGATCTAGTTATCTTATTTACTAAATCAAATTGAGTTCTTAAATCATAGTAAGGAAAGTGAGGGAAGCCAGTAACATTTGAACGACTAGGAGGGACAAGTGGATGAGATTGCAGCAGGCATCAACTGCAGAAAGTTGATGTCTGCCTGATGGTTCTTCTCAGGATACTAATGATCTCATAGATGATGTTAACAGAGAAAACAAATGCACACCAAAACAAACACACACCAACAACATTGTGCAAGGTGCTGGATCACAGGAACTGGATTATTTTTCTTTTCTAGTCATCTTTGAGATGTTACAGTGAGTTTTTATACAAAGCCTGTAAACAGATATTTAAATTGTGTTACTTTGATTGGTCAGGATAGTATCAGTCGATATTGCAGCAGTTGGCTACATGTCAGGTTGCTAGGCAATTATACCTAGTCCTTTCTTTAAATGTTATATGACGTCTTGGTATATTGGTGGGGAAACGTCACTGGCCAGCTGCACAGCTGCATCTGTAATCACTTGTAATTCCCCTGGAGAGGTGGTCTATAGGACATAGAAACGGCATATGTAGCGAGCAATAGAAAATAATTAAGTGGCAGAGAAGGGCAAAGGAAGGGCAGTGTCATATACCTGCAAAAACAATCCAATTAGTACAATAAAATTAGGTAGCAAACAGGTGGAATATATTAGTAAGCTGAGTAATCTACGATTAACTAAATTAATATGCAATAGAATACATAAGTGGGTATATGTATGTCTGAGGTAGCTACTGGCCAGAATTTGATGAAGCAAACCCAACGACAACCCCTGGTGAAAATCAAACCCCTGTTAGTGCGATGCTTGGCCTGTTGACCTAGGCCATTTTGAGGTGTTAAACACTGACCACATCACGCATCCAGATATAGGAAATCCATCAAACAGGTTTAAATTGACAACCTATCACTATGGCCATGGAATTTAAATTGAACTACCTTTTCTTGAATGATGAAGACAAAACACAATGTATAACACTAACACAACTGAGGGGACACATATTGCATATAACTGTGGCAAATGTGAGTATCCAGCGTCCAGTTATAGCAGTGAAGTAGGTTCCACACCTCATCGTCAGTTCCATTCTAAACATTTTTGTAAGTTTGCACTGTAGATTGAGGTGTGTTGAACGATTCCAGGTCCAGAATGACAGCAGTTGAGCATACAGTAGATGTTAGTGATATATCTCTAAAGCTACAGCTGAAGCCTGCTGTAATGTTAGTTAGTGGTCACACAGTATTGTTGCGACTGCATAAAGCCAAGTTGGCAACTTTTTCTGCCCTGTCCGTCTTCTCTAAAGATTCCATTTTGATTTCCTTCGAAGGCTCACTTCTCTGCTGTAGCCATGTAATTCCTAATTTTGGAGAAGGAGCACCACTGGCATTGGGCCCTGCCCCCTAGATCTGGCCCTGGTCTGGATGTAATTCTGCACTGCTGGGTTCATCACTGCAGGGCAAATACATGCACAGGCTCAATGTGCCACCTAGCCAACCAAAAGAAAACTTCAGTTTCGGTTCTGAGCCTGTCAGATTAGCTCATTTTGAGTGTACAATATCAGAAAACTAACATCTTTGAGGTTCACAATGGGAGTTATTAGTCATGTCATTATAATTTTTCAGCAAGAAAGAAATGAAAGGATTCAACTCGTCAACGTGATGTTCTCTCTTTCTGCTATGATTAATGTTGTGTAATGATAATATATTAGCCTTTTGCTATAAATAAGCTCATTATCCGTGACTTGGTGTTTTTCATGGCGTACAAGTAGATGGCTTTAAAAAACTGTAACTGGACGGTATTGCAGGGACTATTATATTGCTCTTGTAATATCTTTTTTAAATATTAAATTAATTAATTTGCTAAATTATGCAGTACATTTGAATCAGTTAAACTTCACCATATGCGTTTCGGCCTTTTGGTGTTTTAACAGTGCTTTGCTTCAGTGGCCATTGTGATGCCATTTTTAGTGCCACAGTGTTAGGCCAAAGGGCTCCGTTTCCCTCTGCTGGTTTTTATACCTGTCTAGTGTTAAATTAAATATCGACTTAAAGTTCTGGCCTCAGAGCTCAGTTTTTGGCAGTAACAAACTATGCCTTCACCTAAGAAATATGGGTCCAATTTGTGTGAACAGCATGGAATAGGGCCGCAGTGGTGTTCTGCCAATTGAAGAAGTGAACGGCAGCTATTTGTGAGCCTAGGATTTTGAGACAAAAACGTCTCCAGTACTGATTGTGTCCCTCATTCCAGTGCGTATATTCGAGTGTTTAAACCCAAAGGACAATACTCTGGGTACTGAAGTGTGGTACTATTACAGCACATAGCTGAGGCTGAAGATGAGGAATAATGAGTAATGTTCATAGCTGTTCAGTAATGCAGACTTCTCAGATAACTTTGGGTCAATATTGTGAAGGTCAAAGCACGATACAGTCGGCTTATGATGCCATTAGGGAGGTAGATTCTCCTGTTCTAGGCATGTGGTGTAGTCCACATAAGCATGAGTGCCGTGCTCACAGAGCCAGTGATGACCAGAGCTCTTTAGTCCGGTGATCTGGCATCTTAGATAGTCTCATGATAACCACAGAGAGGACATTCTTAAATGCAAGATATCTGTTGTCTGTTGGCATTTTTGATGATTAAGGAAAAGAAGTTGCACAAGCCTGCACTACCGATCCTCTCTAATGCTATAATAAGTGCACTTCTCCCACAATGTCTAAGGTCTGAAAAGCAAAGCCCATCTCCATCCCTATTGATTCTCTATGTGGAGGTTCAGTGTGAGACTCATCCCAGCATCCATCAGGTTTCTAGTGATGTAACCCAATACACAGGGCTGCTGGGAAAACCTGGGCCCATTATGTATTAAGATGGCCCGAGTGTGAATTATTCATGGTGGATGCTTTGGGTTTTCAGAGAAGGCAGCTCTATTTTTTTCTTTCGGACTCAGCTATATGTCAAGATGGACACCGCACACTGCTGGAATTGGCAGATTATCATCTAATAAATAAGTAAACCCAAACCCATGAATGTCATCATGCCAGTTATTACATTTTTCTGATGAACTTAGCCCCCTGCCTCCAGCCAGCTTCAGGGCCCTGTCTGACTCATTATCTGTCCCTCTCCCAGAGTTCACGGCCCACTACAGCCCTGACTCTCAACTGGTTGAAGGCCATGCCTTGATGCAACCGGGAGCCCCAGATGAATCACCCTGCAACATTATACACCTCTTAATTTGGACTTTTGACTTTACCCGCTATTTTAATACCAACTGTTACCTGCTATGCGCATTCGCTTATTTGCTGTGATAGTTCCCTTATTGCATTTGTGTTACATCCATTCTATCTCAACTGTACGTCGAGCCGGCCAGAAGAGGACGTGCTCCCCCTTTTTTGTCTCGCTACCGTTTCAGTCTTTTTCTTCCCACTGGAGAGTTGTTGTTTTTTACCTCACTTGCTTTTTGGGGGTTTAAAGGTGTTCACTCACTGACAAGTTCACTCATCCTCTGCCTGTGTTTATAGTCCTTAAATTCTGGTTTCAAATTATTCAGTTGACGGACCGTTTATGAGAACCAAAAATTGCTTTTGGTCTGAATGATTTAAACTAAAATATCTCTCCATTAGAAAGGGTCGGTTAAGGGTCAGTGTGGTTTCTTTGTAATGAGGATAAATGTATTCTGTGATCAGCTTTCTAGTGAAGGTTACCTTGAGTGGGCAGTTGCAGTGGAGCAGAGGTATGCTGTGATGGTTTAGATGTAGAGGAAAAATTGCTGAAGTTTGTGTGTCACTATTACTCCAATCTCTTCAGTAATGGAGATTGATCACTTCAGACCCAAGACTGAGACCCCTCACCATGTAGATTATAGAGAGCCAGCACACAAAGCAGCTTCACTCACAAGAATATTAAAATAAGGCTTCAGTTAAACCTAATCTGTTGGGTTTGAATAAATGTAACATTCATGAATTTCACATTTTCTCATTTAAACTTTGTTCTATGTCCATTTTGTAATTATTAAAAATTACATTCAAAACCCATTGTGGCAAATTTGGTCAAAGTCTGGTGGTACTGGCATTGACTTTTCCTCGTCTGTAGCACGGACGTTTTTGAGTGACGGGAATTTGGCTAGAGTGCTGCATATGGCCTTCGTTGGAATGTAGCAGTGACACCTGAAGATCTCTGTTTGGCATGTGGTGGTTCAACAATGTGCTGGTTCTCGGTCTGAAGTTGACAATGAGAGTATGCTGGCAGCTTTTCTTTCCGAGTGCTTTTTACTGGATGTGGTGAGACGCAAGTGTGCCCTCCGGGTGCATTCGGGCCATTGGTACCACAGCTTGGCTCCTGTCATGCCACCTCCTGTTCAGTGCCCTGACATCTATGCACCTACAGCCAACACCTTCACTGCGAGACCTGAACTAAACCTGTCAATACAAATATTAAATAGAACAAAAAAGTTTTCTGAGAAGGGGTTGGAGCAGACTTCCACATTGTTAAGGTGAGTGTGGAAGGCCTTTGTTTTTAGGGGCTAAGCCTAGTTTCAGGTTTGCAGCAAAACTGTAACTGGGTTATAAACGATGACAGATAGGAGGAGGAGGAAGTGGTTTTGCGTTCAGCTTAGTTTGTGTGTAGCTAGTGTATTTTTAGCAACAGACAGCAAATTTACTGAGACTGTTTCTTTGCAGAGCTTATTATTTCCTGCCAATTTAATTAGATGGTTAAAATTAACAGCTGCAAAAAAGCTAGAAGTTAATGCTAGAAGGCAGCCACAGCTTCTGTATATAGTGTATTTGTGTAGCTGTAGTGATGTTTCTTTTAACACTTTTAATTGTTTAGAGATTAGCAATCATGTTCATTTGAAGTTTGACCTCTTACTTGAACTGGATGAAGCAGAATTGCCATATCTATATGCTGTTGAAACATCTGTGGTTATTAATGAAACGTAAGAAACGTAAACGTAGATTTTTCCACCGATTGCATTCAAAATAGGACTTGAAAAGTATGATGTATCTTTCCATTTGAGAGTGGAGATGTTTCCACTTGAAAAGCGCTTATTGTACATTTTCACATTAATGGTTCTGATGTGAACTAAAGGACAGTGGGTGTGAAAGGCTTCACAGTATCATTGACCTTGAATAACTGCTTTGAACAGAAAGCCCAGTCCAGAATGAAGAATGACAACCATCTGAAGAAAGTCTGTATCTGTATGAGTCACCTTGACATTTTCCCTGTGTAGACACGACAGTATACATAATGTATAAGAAAGGACACCAGGAGTCATTGCCGTATAGCATAGGTTTTTTAACCACATAGGTTAAGAAATAAATACTAAGTAGAAACTGAGATTGTTTTAGAAGTAATTTGGGTATTTTATCCTTTTAGTCTACAAATATTGCATCAGTCTTTATTTTAGATTTGTTTGTTGCTGGCGCAAGACCTGTTAATGATGGTTTGTAGGTTTGTAGATTCCCAAAATATGAGCTACTGTTGCACCTATTGAACTGGAATGGAAACTTGGTCAAATGGTTCAATTCAATCCCATTGAATTTGGTTCTTCTGCAAGTGGCACCACCTGAAGAAAGCTTAAATCAAGGGCTTCATTGATTGGCGGCTGCTTCATGCTGAAGCTGAATGCAAATTGGACCGATAATTATGGAGAAACACCTTAAGCCTGGGGTTACGAACACCTACACTCAATAAGCACTTTATTATGTATTTATTGAACTTTAGACTCAATCTTTCTGCTGCTGTAGCCTATCCACTTAGACATTCTGCTGCTGTGGCCTATCCACTTAGACACTTTGTGTGTCCTGAGATGCTCTTCTGCATACCACTCTTGTAATGCGTGGTTATTTGCATTACTGTTACCTTCCTGTCAGCTCCTGTCTCCTCTGACCTCTCTCATTAACAACACATTTTTGCCCACAGAACTGTTGCTCAATGGATGTTTCTTTATTTTTCGCACCATTCTCTGCAAACTCTGGAGACGGCTGTACTTGAAAATCATGAGGTCAACAGTTTCTGAGATACTGAAACCACCCTGTCTGGCAAAAATCATTCCACAGTCATTTTCTTCCCCATGCTGATATTTGGTCAGAAACAGCTGAACATCTTGATCACGTCTCCATTCTTTTATGCATTTAGTTGTTGCCACATGATTGGCAGATAAAATATTTGCATTAACAAGCTGGTGTAGAGGTCTACCTAATAAAGTGGTCACAGTGTATTCACAACATCCTGAACAGTGCACATGAAGCAAAATGCCTGCCCACCAGTCTCTCAATAGCAAAAGCCACTGTTACAAGCAGGGCTCCATTACTTTGTCACTGCAGAGAGGTGTCTTTTAACAAGTTTTTATGGAAAGGGAATTAGGCTAATTAAACTACACACAAACAAAATCCAAAGATAACCAGGAGAAAATGTAGCAATCAGAACACCATATTAGCTTACTAATATTGCTATATACTACCCATATTAGAGCTAGCCACAAAAATGGATTACATACTGCATTCCACCAAAGATAAGACTCAATATTTATAACTGGCTTGTAGTTAGCGCATAACGTTAGCCTAACTATCATAATTTCCTAACGACATTGTATTATCAATATAATTTATGATAACCTGTATCACCTCTTGCTGCTAATGCTGGTTAACTTGTCTAGCAAGCAAACAAAGCTAGTTAACTAGCTAGGTGCAACATACAAAGGCGGTGTGTAGCGTTGTGGTTAAGGTGCTTGACTGGGACCCGCAAGGTCGATGGTTCGAATAAGATCCGCACAGCCGTTGGGCCCTTGAGCAAGGCCCTTAACCCTGCATTGTCTCCTGCTTAGTCTAATCAACTGTACGTCACTCTGGATAAGAGCGTCTGCCAAATGGCAATAATGTAATGTAAAAAGGCAGCCCTTACAATCTGCGAAAGGGACAATGTGACCTTGTTCGCATGATATGTCACGTTGTCCAATCAGAGAAAAAAATGTGGGCTATGCCAAAAGTACCATTTTTCTGTGGCCGTTTCCCTTCTTGTTATATTGCAGTTCAATGGTTGCACCAAAGAAAGATTAATGGAAAAATACAGTGTACCAGTCCTGAAACAGGTGGCTGTGAAATTCCGCTTTTGAAATAAGAGAGAATAGGAGTATCAAATCACACTAGGAACAAAGCCGGAGAATGGAGGAAATGGCCCTCTGAGCCTTTTGGTACACAGTGAATAACATGATAGCACCTTTTGTTTTGCAACGTACTAACGAATGGCACCGCCAACAAGAATCAGGTGAAAAATGAGCTGCTTGACAGGATGGCCCGCTGGCACAAGTGTTGTGTCTTTGTAGTGACCAGTGAAGACATCAAACTGGTCGGAGCCAGTGTATGTGTCTGCGTTTTCCACGACGGTACCTCTGTAGCTGCTCTGTTTGACACGGTTTAGGTTTCCGGACACAAGATCTCCTGGTGCTCCTCTTTTTGGATTCCTGCAGGCTGGGACCTGACAATCGCAAGTGTGCAGCCAAGACTGAGGCCCCTGAAGGGCCCCGGCTTTCGGCTGTTATTCACTGTTTGCACTGTTTGCAAAAACTCTCTATGCAGGATATATCTACAGGGCAATAGGGTTAAATCCTCTGGTTAGTTGGGCATGACTTGTTTTACCGCAGACAACTACCTGAATTTAGAAATTACCCAGAAGTCTTATGAGGTTACATAAATTTAAAAAATTTAAATGTGATAATGTACAGTATGGCCAGTGAGAGTTGCCTGATAGTAGTAAAAGTACAAAGAAGCTTCAGTGTTGCTTTTGTGTTTGTCAAGTTCTGTCGCCTATTTTTAGCAGGGACTTGGGGTTTGGCACCCCACCGCTGCAGGTGTGCGGTGCGTGGGGTGCAGAGGGGCCTCCCGGATCGGGTGCCTGTCCGGGGCCTCGCCGCGGTACTCCTGTGCAGATTCACGGCACGCCTGCCGGGGTCCTCCCGTGAGATGGATGGGGCGTGTGGGGAGGGTGCCGTGCGTCTGGCAGCGAAGATAATGAGAGCGACAGAGGAACCACGTGCTGGGGGAGGAAACCCAAAGATGGCGCTGATAAGGCTGCTTTTGTTCTCTCAGGTGTCAGGCACAGTAGGTGCAAACCACACACGCGCCTGTAACCTTGTGCGTAATCTCTTAAAATGAAATTACAGACGGCTTTTATGTGTATATTGAGATTTGAGGAGTGCATGACATGTCATCGCATTGTATCTGCATGTTTGTATCCTCCTTTTGAACTGGCAGGTTCAGAGATTCAGAATGCAGCTTTCTTTTGTTTTTTGAAGTAAACAGCAAACTCTCAAGTGTAAAATGAGTGAGGACCCTAATAGAGTGCATATCCTCCCTTTTGGTCTGGAACAGCTCACATTTTCAATAGATGTAGAAAATTGATTTCTGTTCATCATAGAAACTACTATACATTCAATGGTTGTTTCTAATGTATAGGCTGTGATAATAATGCGATCCACAAGCTAAATATTCTATCAGGCTTCGTGGAGATAATGGCTGCGATTGGTAATCCCTCTCTTATTCCTCTTTAGGGAGATGATGTTTCATATTTTAATGGCTTAAGGTGTGAATAACTTCCTTCAGCATGCACACATAACACAGCTTAATTGATTAGGTGTTACATGTACACTTGTGCATGAGTCATGATGAGCTTCATTTGAACCAGAGTAGTGGCTGTTGCAAATTTAGGCAGGGAAGACTGGTTTAAATCAAACATGCATTAGTGCAATCAATCCAATGTTTTTGAACAGAGCCATTCCTCAGTTCATGTCACCTCATCAGTTTATGTTCCTGATCCATCAGTGTTTTTGAGGTCTGCATTGTCAACTGTGGAGATAAGTGCTGGCATTCAACATCCATTATTTGTATTATTTCTTTGTTTAAATTTACATTCGCCATTTAACAGACATTTATTCGCTGTGAATTACAATTGCTTACAAAGGGTGTGCAAGCTTAAACAGGTAGGACAAGGAGCAATAATGATTCTGATTTATTTGTGTTATGACCAATAGCAAGTGTTGTCATGCAAACTCAGACATTAAAGTGTTAAGAGCCATAGTAGGTGCAAGAAGATATAGTAAGAGTTTAGGGATATAGTGGAAAAAATAGTAAATAGCAAAAAATAGATTTGAAGAGTATTATCTACCTCTGTTCCGTTTATACTATATGTAAGACAGGCAGATTTGTAACAGGTTGTTGGTATTGGCAGATGTACAATCACAAGTAGTACAAATAATAAAATGTACAGTTGCCTGAAGAACATCTCATAAGAACAGTAAATGGTGTTTGCATTCATAGTTGGGAAAGCAATTGACTAATTTGTAATCTTAACAGTAATCTCTGAGGCTTCAGGAGACAAAATAGGAATGCATACACGGAGAAGCACCCCATACCTTATAGACTCGTGGCTATCATCTTTGCCAGGGGTGTTTACACAAAGTATTAAACCAAGGGTGCCAGTAACCGTGAAATCTATTTTTTTGGGAAATATATGTTTTATTTGAAAATGTAAGACTTTGATTGATTCAACTGAATTATTAATAAAGCCCACTACTAAAATAGCTCACTAATAAAATAAAGCTTTTGTCAATAATTGTATTATTCTTTAGTTTACAGTATATTGTGGATATTTATCAAGGGTGCCAATAATTCTGGAGCCCACTTAAATGGGGAGGGATAGAGGGACAGAAGATTCTTTAGTGGTCATTGCGTTCTATTTGAGGGTATGCTGTATCAGGGGGCATTAAGACTGGGGTGAAAGTGGGACAGTTGTGGAAGGTGACCATTCGGCGGCTGTGATCAAATGGGTCAGTTGTATCTGAACGAGTTTAACTGACCCCAGCAGTGAGAGGCATGACCTGGAAACAGTACACTCTGAGAAGCAGTCGCCGCCTTTATAACTGCACCATGTATGAGTGACTGTGGATACACATGGCGTATCTCCGTAGCTTTGAGGTCTGTATGAATTACGACACATTTACAACAAGGCTATATTCTCTCCAAAGATGCAGCCAAACCCAGAGAAAAATACAAGGCAGAACGGCCACCGTCATCGTACGGCTGTTTATTTAACCTCCCACCCACGTCTTCACCTATGGCGGTTTGTGTCCATGGCAACACCGCTGATCAGAATGAGTTACACTTCAACAATAGTGAAAGGGGTGTGGTCAAGGCAGCAGTGGGGATCTCAAGCTGCAGCAAACTGCATGTGTGTGTGTGTGTGTGTGTGTGTGTGTTTGTGTGTGTGCATGTCTGCTCATGCATGTACAGATGTGCTTGTGTGGGCAGATACCATATGTCCATAATGGTAATGAGCTTGCAATCAGTGACAAATGAGAAATGCTAAATTGTTATCATTATGCTTCAGGGCTCCGACATTTACTATGGAGCTGCATAGGAAAGCAATTTAATCACCTACTGTTGGGGAAGCTTTATTAACTGTCACCATTTTTGATATTGCGATAGCTCCATGCAGGTAGTTCTGTGTGCCTTTTTGAGTTGATGGCATTGTAGATGACCCTGCAGTCCCATTTTAGTAATGACTTTACTCTTTCATTATGCTCAGCAGCATCCTGCATATGTGTGACAAATTGCTCTTTTTTCCCTCAAAGAGAGTGTGAGGGAAACCCAGGGAAACCCAGGCAAACCGGCTTGTGATGAACTCCCCAGCGGAGCTTGCCGACTTTAGCCTGCATTAGGAGCTCAGTGCGTACCCTCCATGTGGCCACAGCCCATGCTTCTGAATGCAGGAGAGCTTTTTGAAATGGGTACATCTTTACCTTTTGTCAGCGTAGCTCAGTGGCATGTATGTTCACATAAAGCAGAGCATTTTTGATTAATTGTTGAACCCCCCCCCGTCAGTCAGGAAAATAAAATGATAGAAAGTGGGAAAGTGTTGTTTATCTCATAGCCATTTTGATGAAAAAATAATGGTTCTTTTGGTGTTATCTTGAGTCCTATTGTATTTCACTGGCCAAATGCTGCATCAACATAGCATATGTATGCCAGTGAAAATGAACCTGGGGGAAATCTGTCAAGAACTGCTGGAAGGTTTTCAACGTGTCCAACGTTTCCGCTGTCCCTAAACACTTCACTGACATTTGACTTGCAAAGTGTACCCAAATCCCGCTTTGCATTCGCAGTTTAGGTACAACAGCAACAAAGAAGCAACAATTATTCTTGCAATTTATGCAAATCTAACAAGTGGGTGTGGAAGGGCACAGAACAAAAAGAGGTTGTGGAGAAGGCGATTTTGTGGGTCGGCAGTGTGTGTGTGTGTGTGCGGTGAGGAGCGTTATGGGGAGTGAGGCACTGATTCCTGATTTACAACACCGCTTGGACGTTTAGGCCTGGCAGCATTAGCACTGAGCTGAGCACTATTTAAATGGTTTTTGATTGATTCCAGAAAGTGCAGCTCCCCTTACCGATGCGGCCTTTACAGATAATGTGATGTGTCTGAGAGTATACATTAATGTTGTTGGAATTTTTCTGTATGTATTTGCTGTCAAATTACAGCAAGAAATTACTGTAAATGTAATTGTGCGATGCAGGGTTCATGTTGTATTCCTGTTTTTATACCTCCTGTACTGGGCAGTGAGAGGGATTAGCGACGGTAACCTAAAAGGGAATTTAAATGTGAATTCAGAGCACACAGTATTGTTTAAAACAGGAAATTGCTCGCTGTGTGTTGTAAATTCTATCCCAGTGGGGAAGAGTTCGATTACGATTACCTGTATTATTTCATTTGTCACCTTATTTTGGTACGTGATCGTTTTGCTAGTGACAGCCTGTTTCCTTGACCAACGGTGCAGGCATTATGAAGGCACAATAGAAGAATCTTCCTTTGTGAGCCAAAATCGGGCATCTTGGTTCTCTCAGTGTGACATGCCGATTTAGTGAATCTTAGCCTCCGATGGAAGACTGGCAGTGTCAGATATTTTGGGCGAAAATTGTGCAGTGAGACAGCTGCTATGATCAAAGACAATTAACGTCTAATGAACAACAAATAGAAGCTTCGTTATACAATACATGGCGTAGCTACTGCAAACAATACAGGTAACACTCTAACCACGACAAGAACATTTCTAGTGTCACTTTCAATACTAAAATAGTACTTGCATTTGGATGCCTAGGCTAGTTAAGTGCACCGTTAAAATGGCATTGCTTTTGCTACCACTCTCAAACCGTTTTGCAGTCTAAATAAATAGCCAAAGTTGAGACACCAGTCAGTAAGAATGTAGCTAATATCCAAATGGAAACCAAGAAAAGACAACCAACATTAAAAAACAGAAGCTATAGAAGAACATGCTCTTTTAAAAAGCAGAAGCTATAGCAGAAAATTTAATACAACAAGCTTCATAATGTTTGGAACAAATGTAGTTAAAGACGAGCTGAAACAGAAGTTAGAGCAACACTAGTTCCGTGATATGACGCATAAGTGAGTGAAGCAGATCTGATGGGGGGAAATTTTTGGAGGGCCGGGATTCGATTTGACTGACATTAAATGAAGAGGGGGAAGCAGTAGCCTATGGCTCCGGGGGAAGAATACATGCCGCGGCGACATGTGATATACTAAATAAACACCCACTGGTACGAGAACACATCAAATCTCCTTTTCTAGGAGGTGGATGGAAAAAACGAATTACCATTTTATTATTTATTTTGGAATATATCTTTATATCTTTATGATGTGTTCATATGGTTATGAAGAATGGACTAACTTGAGGAAAAAGGGCACTTTTATACATAATATATATTTATCCATTTGATACATTGTAACTATATAAGGATACTTTATACTTATAGTTACAACTTCACACTGGAAAGCAGGGCAGAGTTATATGTGGAGTTGTAAGTGTGTATGGTGCATAGGGTTTCCTAATAAAAAATATGACCTTCGCAATAAACCACCTACATTGTGCCAGTCAAACAAAACAGTAGCTATTAGTCAAAAAACATTTAAAAATGCTAATACTGCAAGAGTCTTTGTCATCAAGTGTTTTGTTTTTCTTAAATAGTTTCAGCAATGTTTCTTGAGTGCCTGTCATGTTATTTGCTTGCTTTGGGTATCTTCCATTATGTGTCAACAAGTGAGCTAAAGAACCTGTCATGCCTGGAGCATTCAGTTCTATGTACTGGTGTAATTAAAGGTTCAGGATCTTGGATGCATTTTGCTGTTTCCCACCAAGAGAGCCTGTCAGTAACAGATGAGCCTTCTAGCATGTTCAGTAGGCTACATCAAGTCCAAAAACAGTAACTAAAGGATTATACAGGGAATTAATAGTGTGTTTTTTTAGGATTAGTCTAGTTGTGTATACAAAACCAGACTGTAAGGCTTCTGCATTTAATTATTTGTTTGCTATGTACATGAACATTCATTTAATCATAACTGTCCGATTATAGATGAGGAATGTTGAAAGATCAATATGGTCTTATGTGGATGTTGATCTGGGAAGACTGCTCATGTAATGCATCTTACACATGTGAGTGCATTCCTCCTGCTGTGGAAATGGAGTTGCAATGCTGTGATGGAAGTTATGTCGAGTTTTCTGATCTCTTACTTTGGGTTCTCCTCTGCTGTAATATCCAGTTCTGCAAGCTTGAACAGCTTGAAAATTGAACCTGGCAAGCTGGTCACAAGCTGGTCTAGCTGGGTATGAGCAGGTCAACCCGCTAGTGCTGGTACAGTAAATTGTCTGTTTCAAAACATAGCTTGAGCTGGTCCAACCATGTCAAGCTGGGAACTGGTCTGAACTGGTCAACCAGCTTAACCATGCTGAGCTGGGAACTTGTCTGAACTGGTCAGCCAGCTGCCAGCCATTTCAAAACATAGCTTGAAATATTTCCAGCAGGGTCTACTCCTCACCTCCATGCCAGACCCTTCCCCCTCATAGGGCGTGGCTTCTCTATGACCCCTGTTCCATTTGAAGCTGAAGGACAGAGCCTGACTCTCCACGGCTTGACTGGATACACCCTAGCATGGCAGAGGTTGTTCCGGCTAAGATTCTGGCGTCGTGTCACATTTAACAGGCCTGGGTGCCGGCTGTAAATGTGACTACTCCACCCACTCTGCCACATGCCTCGCATGTTTGGAGGGAAGGCTGACTCAGTGACTAGGGCTCGTGTACTGTATGTGGGGAGTGCCGACTAGCTTAAAGCACTCATGTAAGTGCCACAGGACTGCTGTTGCTTGATGAGACCAAGGCCCTAGTCTAGCAGAATGCACTGTGGTGTGTCAACAAAAACAAATTCCTTAAAATCATTCTTGTTGCGGTGTTTTTCTTAACCCAACCAACTTATGCATGGATGATTAAATCTAAGCTTGGGTAAGGAATGGATTTTTATTTTTGCTTTATCATTGTCCATTTGCCAGAAGAGATTTTTACAAAATGCGTGGGCATGCATTTGCTACAGGGCTAGTTACATACACTCAGTGATCACATTATTTGGTAAACCTGTGCACCGGCTTGTTAATGCAAATATTTAATCAGCCATTCATGTGGCAGCAACTAAATGCATAAAAGCATGCCAACGTGGTCAAGAGGTTCAGCTGTTTTTCAGAACAAATGTCAGAATGGGGAAGAAAAGTGATCTAAGTGACCATGGAATGATTGATGATGCCAGACAGGGTGGTTTGAGTATCTCAGAAACTGCTGATCTCCTGGGATTTTCACACACAACAGTCTCAACAACAGAGTTTGTAGAGAATGGTGCGGAAAACTAAAAACATCCAGTGAGCAGCAGCTCTGCAGGCAGAAACATTGTTAATGAGCGAGGTCAGAGAAGGGCCAGACTGGTCGTAGCTGACAGGAAAGTGACAGTAATGCAAATAACCAAGCATCACAGTGGTATTCAGAAGAGCATCTCTGAACACACAATGCGTCAAACCTCTAAGCAGGAGCAGAAGACTTCATCTCTAAAGAAATAAGTCTAATAAATACCTAATAAAGTTCACTGAGTTTACATGGGTCATGTTAGCATCACCTTAAAAGTATAATAGGTAAGATTTTTGTGTTGAAACATTGTTACAAGACCATTGTAAATCCCTTCCTATCATTTAAAAAAGGCTCAGTGACATGTTGACTCTCCCTCTGCCTGTGCTTATAGTCCTTAAATTCAGGTTTCAAAATATACCGTTGACGGCCCGACACTCTATACCAAAACATTGTACAGCTGTACAGTAATTCAAGCTCATTGGTTGAAAATTGGTTCTAATTGCCACAGCCAATGGCGTTTCAACGTCAGCACATTTACAGAGAAGGGGGAGGGATAAATGGTGCTGTGGTTTGAAGGCGTTTGATGCTGCTATTCCTCTCTTGACCTATTGCACCTTTAATGCATACATACTTCACATATACAGGCTGAGAAATGTCTTTATCCTTGAGAGACCAGAGGGAAGGATGGGTCAGAAGGATAATTCCTTTTAGTGTGCTGTGGAATTACTCCCTCGGATGATAACAGCTTAATTAGCAGGCTGATCAATGCCTCTGCCCTTGTTTTGGCCCAATAAAGAATCAGAGAGACTGCCACCTCAACATCTTCCAGGGCACTGTGATTGATCGTTAGGAAATGGATATTAATGAGCTGCTTGTGAAAGCCACAGGCCAGGGAAATGCTTCCTATTGCAGCAGTGGCTGTTCCTGCATTAGTGGCATGTTAGATATTCAGAGATAAAATCTAATTTTAAGCCTGGTATTGTGAAAAAAACTTGTATCTATTAATTTAATATAATTACTTATTTGCACAGATTTATAAAATACATAATCCAAAATTATAACCAAATATAGGGATAATAAAAATCTATAATATTTGGTAATGTGGACAGTGTGGATAGTGCCTAATAATCATAAGGAGGAACAATATTTGCGGAGATTGTATGCTGATTGCATTGCTGTGTTGTTGCATAGAAACCAGATGCTTATTCATTGTACGTAATTGACCGCATTGAAGGAGAAAGTGACTTTAGACTTATTCAGTCCCCTAGCAAGTCAGGGGAGGTTCTGCAGTGCATTTATTGGATTATTAATCACAGTGACGGGGCCTCTACAGGCAAATGCTGCTTTCATCATTACAATTTTATTTTATTTTGAAATTGAATTTGTCAATTGTGGTTTCAAGGCTAAATAAATACTTGGTCCACACAAGTAAACACCCCAAATGTATATACTCATACTGTGCCCCTGTTAAACTCCGCTCAGAGGAACCCCAAGATTTTACAGTAGACGAGGGCTAAGGTCAGCGAGAGGGATACAAATTGAGGTGATTATCCCACATCATTCTGGGGATGACAAAGAAGTCTTCAGTCAACAGTTGGGCTAACCACTGGGTCATTACGGTGCAGTGCTGGTCCATATTCAGTGTTTATTAACATGTTTGAAGATGTGGTGACCTGGCTTTCTTCCTTCGCAGTTTATTTTGTTTTGGGGTTTGTGGTGTTTCAGTGTTTCCCTTGGCACACACTGCCACTGTGCACTAATTCTTATAATACTGTGACAGTTGGTCTCAGCTGAAATTTTAATAAGACATTGTTTGGTTATGCTTAGGTTCAGTAAACCACAACCTTTAAGGACGGAGAAAGGTTACAGTTGGCTATGCTGTTTAGGCTTCGATAATTGTATCTCTAACAGACCCACCCACACTCAGAACCTCAGCGATGGTCCTCCGGGCTTGATGATGTGGATTTTACTTTGTGATGTTGTGGCCTGCCACAACTTTCTGACCAGGTTTGTGTGTGTATTTTTCTGTCTGCTGTTTGTTTAACCATGCAGCTCCTTCAACCACCCAGGGAGCCGTCAACATGTACTAACATGTCCAACATGTACTGCTCCCCAAACTAGTTGGGATTGAATTTGCTGTTTAGTGTTGGAGGGCACTTTTGTCTTTGTGAGAGGCATTACCTGGAGACAGATTTGAGGGTCTCGGCCCGCTGCGCTGATGCAGTGAGAAGGAGGGTCTGAAGTGGCGGTCTCTTAGAGACCACGTGACTGACAGCTCTCTGATTCTGAAGCAGGGAGTCGTGACTCTGAGCAGCCTCTGGGCTAAGGAAGGGGAGGGGGGAGGAAGTGGTGAGGGTGGAGCCGGGTTGTGGACGGTATAGCGTGACTGGCAGGTGTGACGTGGGCCTCTTAATCGGCCCCCCCTGTGTTGTTGCACCGACCCCCCCCCAACCTCCCTTCACCACCGCAGAAAGGGACTGAGAGCATGTTGTTATGACCCCTTCCGGAGGTGCCATTCTCAGCCACCCACCACCAAGACCCATAGACACTTTGCAGAACTATAAGTGGGATTTGATTTACCCTGATGGATCTGTGCATTTACTGAAAGCCTGCTCTCTGCCCCTGACATGTGGAGTCCTGTGTTAGCCTCCATGCTGGAATAATATGCCCCAGAGATCCACTGAGCAGGTAAATGTCCAGGTCAGCTGATTTTGCTTGGTTTATCAGTCCATGACTCTCTTTTATAATACAAGACATATAATCCATAATATAATATATATTGTTTGATAAAGCAAGTACCAGTATTATAATATTTGGACAAAAGCACACAATAACTACAATTGCTATAATATAAGGACAGTATTCCTAATTCATCAGAATTTCACCCATAAATAGAGATAAAATTCTAGTAGTATTGTGTAAAACAAAACAAAATGAACAAGAGCTTTTGGTTATTATTTGTTTAGTACAGGTAGTCTTTTTTATGTTATTCAGGCTTGCTTGCAGGCATTGGTTCTAAATAAATGATGCAAACTTACGCACACTCGACCTTGCAGAGTTCAGCATCCCAACTCAGCCGAATAGAAGGGGCCGCACCCATTATGGTGACTTTAAACTTTACAAGTGGTTCCTATAAAGCATTTCATGTGGTCTTTTCCCAGTCTTTAATTGTCAACTGTATGATAATCTCTCTCTGTCAACCTCTCTCTCTCGCTCTCTCCTGTCTCCAACATTTGCATATTCTCTTTTCAGAGCCGCTAGTTCATATAATGCATCTTAATCATCGTGAGGGTAGTTGTGTTTGACTGCACTTCAACTCCTGATCTTTGCATTGTACATTCCACCAGATAAGCACATCTCTCAAAAAGGAAGGTAGAGTAAAATAGTATACTGTAAGCAGCTCTCTCTTTCCAAAGATGACTGTATTATCACTCTATCACTGGCAAACTTAGGGACACTTCTAAAATAGTCAATCTCAACTATTTCGGTATGACTTGCTATTTCTATGAATAACGTCTGAGAGGATGTGGTTTATTTTTGGGTGAAGTACACCTACGCATTGTGCACATGAGAACAGAAGATCAAAGGTTCAGTCAGTTTCCCTGTTGCACGGGGTGCTGATTAGTGCAGAGGACAGCTTCTGCCACCAATGTAAAATGCTATTTTTGCAAGTAGCATACTGTACCTGTACCATATAGATAAAAAGTAGCAACAGGTCTTGGTATTAATGCGTGCTGTGGGCCCCAGAATTATTGGCACCCTTGATAAATATGCACAAAAAATACTGTAAACTAAAAAATTATACTGTTAAAATAATGTGTGTGTGTGTGTGTATGGGTGTCCATGTGTCTATCTGTTATAGCAACTCTTTCTCTCCTCTTCTGTATTCTCCACCAGCAGGCAGGGGGCTAGTGTAAGTTTGCCTGTTTCCATGGTAATCATGCATGCCAATGTCTTTGCACATTGTTCCTGGCTCTCCAGAAGACAGAATCTGGCCGCCTCTGTCCGTAGACATATCCACACAGCCCAGTTTGTGACGCTGGTTTGTAGGAGACATTAAACTGTGTGATGAGAGTGTGTGAAGTACCTCGGCTGCATACAAGGCCAGTTATGTAACGTTAATAAGAGGGCTTCATTTCAAATTATGCACAGTGGTTTCTGTGGCAGTTTTTGCAGTTCAGAGTGTTATTTCTAAACATTTGTAAGGTATATTCACAGCTTGGAGAATTTTGCATACATGGAACCTATGAATGTGTATCCTTGGAATTTGCATTCTGAATAAGCTGTTTACGAACCCATCTCTTTTAAATTCTCTTTCAGCTGTGCAACAGGTGTTTGAGTATGCATGGTCTCTCGCAGTATTGTACTGTACATAGGAACCATAAGAGCATGTGGGTCTGATGCTTATGTCCTTGGTGCAAGCAGGGGAGGAATGCTCACAAAACACGGAGAGAGAGAGAGAGAGAGAGAGAGAGAGAGAGAGAGAGAGAGAGAGAGAGAGAGAGAGAGAGAGAGAGAGAGAGAGAGAGAGAGAGAGAGAGAGAGAGAGAGAGAGAGAGAGAGAGAGAGAGAGAGAGAGAGAGAGAGAGAGAGAGAGATTTTTTTGTTATCAGTTGCAAATGCATGTCTGTACCAGTCATTTGGGGACAGTTTGCTGTAGGTACCACCACCTGGTGGCTGCAACAAGCACTGCAGTCTTTAATTAGGTGATACTATTTCTACTATTTGGCAGAGACGCACCATAGTAACCATCCAAAGCATTACTAAGGTACCAAATGTCAGAAAGGAAAGAAGGTTTTGTTGGTAAACTATGTTTACTAAAGAGTGCAACAGCGACTGTGATAGTCAAAGTGTTGGGGGCTTCAATTTAGCACAAGCCATGTTATACTGTATGGATGCACACTGGAAGTAGGACATTCAAGGAAAGAGAAGAGAAAATTCCTGGAGATCAGCATGTTCTGACATACTCAAACCACCCTGTCTGGCATCAACAATCATTCCACAGTGAAAGTCACTTTGATCACATTTCTTCCCCATTCCGACATTTGGTCTGAACAACAGCTGAACCTCTTGACCACATCTGCATGGTTTTTATGCATGTAGTTGCCTCCCGATGAATGGCTGATTAAATGTTTGCATTAACAAGCTGGTGTACAAGTCTACCTAATAAATTGCTCAATCAGTGTATGGGCTATGGCTATTTCCACACAGCAGGTCAAACCCGATCTTTAGGACTGACAGAACACACTGTTAATTTGCAAGTGATCAGATTTGTGTCTTCAGGCAGTGTATTAATTTGTTGGCAAATCTGCATTGGTTGCAGTTATAAGAACGTAGGCGTGAATATGTAACTAAGCGCCTTCAAAGATGGTGCATTTCTCCAATAGTGAGACTGAGTGCTGCAGTCTATGTGCATCCCCCCTTTGAACTCTTGATACGCTCTATGGCAGGGGTCACCAACCTTTTTGAAACTGAGAGCTACTTCATGGGTACTGAGTCATACTAAGGGCTACCAGTTTGTTTTGTCACGCGCACAATACTGACCTTTGAACTAGAGTAGGTCAGAGTTCACCTGAACTTATCTAAACTTCATGTATAATAAACATATTTTTAAGATATTGTCATTTTTAAATCTATATAAATGCAAGTGTGATTAAAAAAAATAGCAACAGAATAAAATTAAATTTCAGATGCAGCTCACTAGTGAGTTGTGCTATTTTTAGAACAGGCCTGCGGGCGACTCATGTGGTCCTTGGGGGCGACCTGGTGCCCGCGGGCACCGTGTTGGTGACCCCTGCTCTATGGCATCCACCCACAGTGACAGCAGACTGGTGTTCTCCAACTTGTTGCCCGGTTCTCTTGCCTCTCATACATTTTGTTTTGTTTGTTACTTGGTGCTGCGCATGTGGGATAGCAGGTGTAGCAGGTCCTTGCTCATTGGCCATCTTTTAATTGCTGCCTATGGCCTGCCCTTTGGTTCATTGATTTAGCTGTCTGTAAATCTGTTATTACAGTTCTGCTTGGACATTCATCAAACAATCTGTTGGTGTATTGTTTGATTAGAATATCCAACAAGCGGACTGGACTTGTACAGTATTTATTTACCTTAATGTGTATAGCTCACTATCTAGAAAGCACTAATGTGTGTTTAGTTATATATAAGCTTCCCAGACTGAAGTCTCACAGCTTGGTAGTGATTGGGGTAGCAGGCATAGGAGGTCCCACGGTTTTATTGCTACCTGTGGCCTGCCCTGTGGCTCATTGATTTTACTATCAGTTCAGTCTGAAACGCTCAGCTGGATTGTCACTCTTGTCCTGCATGGTCTCTATTTGGTATGCTTAAATAGAGAGCGCACTGAATGGAGCCACATCTTAAATGAATCAGAGCTGTTCAAAAGCGATAATGAGATCTGCTCAATGGTGTTTGATGGTTGATTTTTGTGAAGCGTATGCCAGCATGTTGTGGAAGCTGATTGATTGATAGATAAACTGAAGTCTTTCAGAATGTGACCCTGGCTAAGCACTCAGCCCCACTAAATACAGCCTTCAATGAAAGCAATTTAAATCTTTTAAACCTGTAATCTTTACAGCTAAATGCAAAACTATCGGGACAGTGACACAATTTTTGTTGTTTTGCTGCACATTTTCTTCTCCACACTTTTCTCTTTCCATCACCTTGCTACAGGACAATTTGTAAATGTATTTTAGCTGACATTAGTAACATTATCAATTATATATACTATACGCACACAAACGTACTAAAACATCATTACAAGCCAAGTTCCCTAACCATTATGCTACACTGTCTTTGTATGCCCCACTGAAAGTGCAGGGCAGTTCAGACCCCAGATGAGTTGAATGGAATATTCCAGTCTCTGTGACTTCCTGCTGTCAAACCCCTGACTGCCCATGCAAATATGGTATAAGGCGGTGGATTTATGTATGCTCATCATTCCGGAACGTTCTTGCCTGGACAGGCCTCTGATCAGATTGAGTTCACAGCTGAGTGTGTTCAGTCCTGTACCATCTTTGAATACTGTCACTTCATAGATGTCCATATATGACTGTACATGCTAAAGGGCTTTCTATTAATAGAAGGAGGCCATCACATGCTCCCTATAGACGTTTGAAGCTCTTTTCTGTTTGAAGCTCATTTTAAAAATATAATAATTTTATATAATATATATTTTTAAAGGCAGTGACATCATCTGACTGATATTGACAACAGTAATTTTTTTTAACTAAATTTCCTCACATCTTGTCATAAACACAAACCTTGGGTGCCTGTATTGTTCCTACACACACTGCTAGTAATACTGCTCCTGGTTTACAGCTTTATTGATTGGTTTTCCTCATATGAGCATATAGGAACATGGCAACTCTGATTTACTGCTTAAATCCTTCATCAGCTATTTGTCTAATGCAGGGGTCACCAACCTTTTTGAAACTGAGAGCTACTTCATGGGTACTGAGTCATACTAAGGGCTACCAGTTTGTTTTGTCACGCACACAATACTGACCTTTGAACTAGAGTAGGTCAGAGTTCATCTAAACTTCATGTATAATAAACATATTTTTAAGATATTGTCATTTTTAAATCTATATAAATGCAAGTGTGATTAAAAAAAAATAGCAACAGAATAAAATTAAATTTTAGATGCAGCTCACTAGTGAGTTGTGCTATTTTTAGAACAGGCCTGCGGGCGACTCATGTGGTCCTCGGGGGCGACCTGGTGCCCGCGGGCACCGTGTTGGTGACCCCTGGTCTAGTGTCACTTTAATTTTTCTGAATGCATTAAGGAAAATAATGGTTGATGAGACTCTGTTGCATCAGAGTCCATCTTAAACAGAAAAACAACAACAAAACAGTACCTCCTTTAAAGACAGATTGATGTTACTGTGAGCCTGTTATTCTTTGATAGCAATTCCTGGCATTGTGGAAATAAGGAGTGCACTGTATAGTTTAGTATATTATAGCATGGTACAGTGTAGTATGACATACAAGGTAACAGTGTAGCACGTGGAAAGAGGAATTACATCACTATGGTTGTAGGCTTAATTCCTAGGTGGAGCCCTGCTATTGTACCCCTGAGTACTGTACTTATCTTAATTTTTACTGTAAATATTCTACTGTGCAAATGGATTGTTTGTACAAAGAATGTCAGTTGCTCTGGAGAAGTGCATCTGCTAAATAATTAAAGTTTTTCAAATGTGCTGTGATAATAGTTGCTGTGCAGGCAATGGTGTGAAAAACAAAAAACATCCAGTGAGCAGCAGCTCTGCAGGCAAAAATGACTTGTTTATGAGAAAGGTCAGAGGAGAAGGGCCATACTGGTCTAAATGGGTAGACTACAGCAGCAGCATACCAATTAGTCTAAAGAAAGTGCAATAAATGCCTAATAAAGTGCTCAGTAAGTATACAATCTCATTCCTTGCCAGTTCACACAGAGGGTGGCCTTTTAAACGCCGAGAATTTTCTTGTGCGCTTTCCCAGTGACTCAGTCCTGCTGACTGAAGGGGCATTTATTTACCTCAGCGCAGCCTCCCCCCGCCTCCTAAGAGAGAAACGGCGCGGGTGTTCAGCGGGAGTGTGGGGGACAGCAGAGCGATGGACTGGCTGGCGGCCTTGTTTGAGAGCCGGGGCAACATCCCCGGCCCTGGCGCTATCTTGACTGATGAGTCTGTCCTGGCAGCGGCTGCCAAGAAGCTGAGTTTATAAGCAGGACAGACTCTGCCACTGTGCCCCTTCCGCCAACGCTGCACAGCTGTTCCGCACAGCAGTAATTGATTCACTCAGTCCTACCTGCCGCAGTCAGAATTATTCAGCAGCCCTGAGCAATCGCTCTGGATCAGGCATGGACGGTGATGAGCATCGTCTTTATGTGGCATATATTTGACAATGACAACCACTTGCTTCCATCAGAATCAAGGTGGCTGCTCTTTGCAGAGCTTGCAGCAGCTGCTTTTAAGGATGATGGGGTATTATGGAAGTATTATTAATACTTGTAATACTTTACTCACAATTTGGAATCTCCAGTTGTATTTTTGCTAGTGCTCATTGCTGAAACATCTGCTATCCAGGATACAATGCAAGTGCAAATGCATAGACAACAAGAAGACTTTACTTGGGAAACAGAGCTAGAACTAGCAAGAATCACAAACAGAGCAAATGCTGGGGAATTGATTCACAAGGGTGATCCAAGCAGCCTGCAACAAGTGCAACACAAAACCTAAGACACAAGTGAAAATGATAAACTAATAAAATGCAAGCACAGCCAATAGTAAAAGCAATCATACAATGATAACACAACTCACACCGAAGAAAGGTGAAACAAAATAAAAAAGAAGCAAGTAAATAATCCAATATAACACTGACGAGGAACAGGGACCAAGCGTACAAGACAGAAAATATCAAGAACTGGCGGCCTCTGGTGGTCAGAGACAGGAACTGTGACACAGAGCCTTAACAGGATGAGCCCCCCAGGGTCTAGTTGCTTTTTAATTAACTCGTATGTGATTGTACTGTCTCTCAGGTCGTTCCCAACACCCAGCTGACACTGCCATGGATATACAACATACACAGATACCATTGGAGAGGCAAAATCAAGCAACATTGCAATCTCTCTCTCTCTCTTTGCCAGAAAAGTGTGAAGGAGGGACTCCTGCTCAAACAGACCAGCTCCTTCCAAAGGTGGAAGAGGAGATATTTCAAGCTTCGAGGACGGACTTTGTACTACGCCAAAGACTCCAAGGTTAGAGACAGGGGCACTTGCTGACTTTATCCCAAGTTTCAATAGATCATTATATTGCTTATAATCACAGGTGGATAGTCCAAGGGTCCGAAATGATACATTTTGATCCCATCACTTGATAACCCAAACTCACAAAATGTATCAGCTAGGAGGTAGAACTAATTAGTGAAATCAGATGGCTGAGTTAATGGGTGGAAGAAACACTCATTTACGTGGTGACCCCTCTTAATATTGTTTGTAGGTACAGTCGTGTCTGTAAAGGTGTACATGCTGAATAATTTTTGAGCATTCGTGTATATGTGTGTGGTTTTGCAGTCTCTAATATTTGATGAGGTAGACCTCTCAGATGCCAGTGTGGCAGAAACCAGCACCAAGAATATCAACAACAGCTTCACGGTAATGGCAGCATCTCACTCAGCAGACACACATGTGGAACAGTCTTAACTATAAACAGTTTATAGTTTGTGTATACCTTTTGTGGCTGCACAGCCAGTTTACACCTCTTTCCCTTTTGGTCTTTCTCTCTCAGGTCATCACTCCCTTCAGGAAGTTGATGTTATGTGCGGAAAGCAGGAAGGAGATGGAAGACTGGATTAGCGCTCTGAAGTCTGTGCAGAAGTGGGAGAGTTACGAGGTGCATAGTCTGTCGCCCTTGCTCCACTACTGGGATTGTTATCCATCCATCCATCCATTATCTTAACCCGCTTATCCTGAACAGGGTCGCAGGGGGGCTGGAGCCCATCCCAGCATACATTGGGCGAAAGGCAGGAATACACCCTGGACAGGTCGCCGGTCCATCGCAGGGCACACACACCATTCACTCACACACTCATACCTATGGGCAATTTAGACTCTCCAATCAGCCTAACCTGCATGTCTTTGGACTGTGGGAGGAAACCGGAGTACCCAGAGGAAACCCACGCAGACACGGGGAGAACTTGCAAACTCCGCAGAGAGAGGCCCTGGCCGATGGGGATTCGAACCCAGGACCTCCTTGCTGTGAGGCAGCAGTGCTACCCACTACACCGGGATTGTTATTTATTATAATAATTTTATTATTATTATTTTTCAGATATTCTAATAAGACCCCACAATGAATTGTATCCCCTTTGACGGACATGAGTCTCAGGTCTTAATCTCGAGAACCATATATGCTCTATCAAAATCAGTTGCATTAACCCCAAAATGTGTATGTATGTAAAATTAACAAGTGATTTAAGAGAACTTGGCCATTCACCAATTTTCGCGTATTTAGAATTTTTTCTTAAGTAGGAACAAAATATATGAGTGGTCCCGACCTTTCTTACGAATAATGTAAACAACACATTCCATTATTTTGTTATGGAGAGGCTCACCTGACTCTCAGAACTCCGATCAAATTTTCTAACTCAAATATGAATCAAGATACAAATTTCTCGCCTTTTCAGAAATGTGTTTTAGTGGACTGTTTAGGAGGAATAAGATAAATTTGGGTGGAGTAGCTCCGCTCCTCTCAGTGACGGACAGTGCTTCTTTCGTCATACCTTTGTCAGTTCAACATGGAGCACTTCTCTGGGATGCACAACTGGTACGCCTGCTCTCACGCCCGCCCCACTTTCTGCAACGTGTGCCGAGAGGCCCTGCCAGGGGTCACCTCTCACGGACTGTCCTGTGAAGGTACAGCCGTAAATTCACCCTCATTCTCCCCGTTCACCATCTGCATTATCTACAAGATTATAATCACAAAAGAGCAAGTAGCTGATTTGTGCTTAATGAGCTGTCGCATGTCAGTTTTCCACAGGTTTTCTCCAGACAATGGCTGACACATCGTTGTCTTTAAAGTGGAAAGCATAACCTGTACCATTGGTTCAAAAACAGTTTGTGATTAACAGCCCATTTTTGCCCCTCCCCTTAGTGATTTAATGAAGCTTAACTTCCTATTAGTAGATAAATGTAATGCATAACCACATCCACACAGCTGGGCTTCTTTATTCATTACTATATACACAGACTTAAACACACACACTCACACACACATGGATGTGGTTATGATATGTCTGTCTGCATTGTCAGTCTGCAAGTTCAAGGCCCACAAGCGCTGTGCTGTGAGGTCTACCAACAACTGCAAATGGACCACGCTGGCATCGATCGGAAACGACATCATTGAGGATGACGACGGAGTGAGTCATTCTTGTGCCTCCTTTACAGAAATGGAGTATACTGCAATACATTGAATTAAAAGTTTAATTAAAAGCTTTACGGCAGCAAAACTTCACACAGACTATACTGCGGTATATTGTATTTGTGAAAGGGATTACATAGTAATATGAACTTTTAATTCAGCCCATATACTGGAGTCCCACAGAGGGCAGGGCTACAGTGGATAGAGATCCTCTCCTCGCTGGGTTTTGGCACAGCCCCCAAAGGCTCTCACAGGGTGCTAATGAGGCATGCTGAGAGTGTACTCCTCTCTCACACAGGGATGATTTGTGATGTATTCATGGCGGGAGTGTGACTTAACGGTTATGGATGGTCATGGGGTTACATGCACATACCTATACATGGATATTGTGCAACGCAGTTAGCGCTAACCTCAGGTCCATGTACAGCTGGTGTGTCGCTAACATACTTGTGCCATGTGTATGCTTTAGGTGTCCATGCCGCACCAGTGGATGGAGGGAAACCTTCCTGTCAGCGCTAAGTGCAGGGTGTGCGACCGCAACTGTGGCAGTGTGAGACGGCTTCAGGACTGGCGCTGTCTGTGGTGCAGGGCCATAGTGAGTCTAACCCCTACATGTCTGTGTGCACCTGTCCCTGTCCAAGTCTCCACACACTGTTACCAGAAAGATTATCATAACGATCGATGAGCTTGGAGGACCTGAAAATAAAACCAAATCTGGTTTGCCCGTAGCGGCCTGTGGCGTAGTGGTTAAGGTAAATGACTGGGACACGCAAGGTCAGTGGTTCTAATCCCGGTGTAGCCACAATAAGATCCGCACAGCCGTTGGGCCCTTGAGCAAGGCCCTTAACCCTACATTGCTCCAGGGGAGGATTGTCTCCTGCTTAGTCTAATCAACTGTACGTCGCTCTGGATAAGAGCATCTGCCAAATGCCAATAATGTAATAAGTCTGAATGAACCTGGATAGAAGTATGAGATCACAGACACCCATACAAGTGTCTTTCCAACACAACATTTTTCAACATTGCAGTAAGTCTCTATAACATTTTGGTAAATAACTATGCTGTAGTGTTTTAAAATATGTATCAGTTGGCCAAGCAACAAGGGTGCATAAATCCCCTGTTGATTTGGCTAGGATTATCTTTCTCTTGTTACCATTATTTCAAGTACAGCTCATACAGAAAAAATGATACAGGTTGACAGTTCATAACATCAATGGTCTGAGGTCTCTTTGAGGAGAGGGGTAACACAAGCCAACTTGGTCCAAGGAAACATTACCACAGACAAGGGAGCCGTTAATAATGTAGTTAATCGGATATAGACTGGAGGACAGCTGATGGGATAGGTTCAAGCAGACAGGTAGTTAGACAATGCATCTTGCATCTTCAAGGAGGTCAGTGCAGCAGTGGGTGTGCTTTGGGGAGTAGGCGGCATCTTGGACTAAATGTGTTTGCTAATGCGGTAGCAGATGTAAAGGCTGGCAGCAAGGTGTGATAAGAGGCCAGGTCATTAGATGATCAGGATTTCCTATGCATGTGCATGTATTGAAATGTGTGTGTGTGTGTGTGTGTGTGTGTGTGTCTGTGCACATGTTTACGTATGCGTGTGTGTAAATGTTGGTGTTTATTTATGTGGGTCTTTATTCATGCCTTTATGCCTGTGTGTGTGTACTGTGCAGGTACACAACGGCTGTAAAGAACAAATGGGGAAGCGCTGTCCATTAGGCCAGTTCAAGGTCTCCATAATTGCACCCCCTGCACTCAACAGCA
The DNA here is from genome assembly GCF_963514075.1 of Conger conger. NCBI lineage: Eukaryota > Metazoa > Chordata > Actinopteri > Anguilliformes > Congridae > Conger > Conger conger. Next base: position 14,802,807 of record NC_083766.1, on the reverse strand, counting down.
TTGATTCTGATGGTAACTGCCTCCACTTATCTAAAGTCACTCTGCTATAGTTGATCATTCCAGCTGGATATTGTCAGTTCTCAACTGCAGTTAAGCCTTTTATTACTAGCCTGTGAAGCAAGGAGTGATACGTTTTCACTGCCATGATAAAATCATCATCACCGCCGTCATCGTCAACATCATCATCCTCGTTTTTGTTACTAAAGGTCCTCTGTCTGCTCCCCTTTGGTTGTTTGCTCAGGGTTCTGGAAAGCTGCTAACCCGTCCTGCTCCAGCCCACTGCTGGTTCTGGTGAATTCCAAGAGCGGGGATAACCAAGGGGTCAAGTTCCTGCGCAAGTTCAAGCAGTTACTGAACCCGGCCCAGGTGTTCGACCTGATGAACGGCGGTCCGCAGCAGGGGTAGGAGGGGGAGGATGGGGCACCATTCATAGTCATAGGTTGTGGCACGCTTTTAAACCTACATTGTTTACAAACGATATACCACCTTAGTGGAGCCCTTGTGTGGGCCCATACATAAATGTATTCATCAAGTATGCATGCAAGTGTTCATATGTAGTGCATATAGTTTCAACCGACAATGTTAATTTCAAACAATCTCTCTGTTTTCCCTAGGCTGCGTCTCTTCCAGAAGTTTGCGACCTTCCGGATCCTGGTGTGCGGTGGGGATGGCAGTGTGGGCTGGGTGCTGTCAGAGTTGGACAAGCTGGGGCTGCACAAGCAGGTGAAACCCTGGTACTCAGTACTCAGTACACATACAATCAGATATCTGGAGGAGTGCTGATACTGACACGTAGCAGAACCACTGCTCACATGAGAAAATATCAGATACAGATAGCTATCATATCCAATGAAGGCAGACACCTGAAATTGAACTATTTAAAAATAGCGTTGGATCTCTGTGACATGATATGTCATCTTTCTGTGTGTATATGCGTGTGCATGTGTGTGTGAGAGAGAGATTGCAATGTTGCTTGATTTTGCTTCTCTCAATGGTATCTCTGTGCATATGCGGTGTGTCCATGGCAGTGCCAGTTGGGTGTTCTTCCCCTGGGCACTGGGAATGACTTGGCACGGGTACTGGGCTGGGGAGGGCTCTGCGACGACGACACCCAGATACTGCAGATTCTGGAGAAACTGGAGAGAGCTACCACTAAGATGCTGGACAGGTATGTCAGGGAGACATTTAACAAGAGCTGGGATGCATCGCTCTCTCAGTATCAAAGGTCTGCAGCATCACCCGTCAGGATGAATACTGTAAAAAATGTACAAACAGACACTCTTTTTTTTTTTTTTTTACATTTGAATAGATAACCAGACTTGTCTGTGGTTATCACAGCCTGTTGTCCATGTATGGAAAGGTTTCTGACCCCTGCCGTGTATTACCGTACTTCTGGACTATGGCCTATGTGGATCTGGTGGTAGGGGGATGAGATGAGATGAGATGTGTTGAAGAGAAACAGAGGAGGGAATAGCGGAATAGTGTGGAATAGTGGTGTGGGTGGAACAGTGGTAAAGTCTCAAGATGCTTATAATAAGGGATTATAATCAATAATATAATCATCTTGGGAACTGGGTACAGTATGATTGTTTGCCGACAAGTTATGTTTGCGTCTGCGATTTCAGCAGTTGGTGTATGTGTAATTGTGCTGGTGTAATTCTTTGTTGCTTCAGGTGGAGCGTGATGACATACGAAGTTCCCACGAAACTCTCCCCTCCGCTGGTGAAAGAGGATGACACCAGGGACTCCAGCCACCAGGTAGAGCCTCAGAACACAGAACAATAATCCCAGAATCCCAGACAACTGACTATTAGTACTAAACATAAGTTTCTCTGTTAATCAGACAGACTTCAGATGGAGACAGACAAAATGGGACTTGTTCAGTGGATTCTCGTTGGTGGGAATGCTTCAGCTCTTCAGATCTTGCCTTGAACAGCAGCTCTCTCATGCCTTTGCTTTTCACAGATACAAATGACATTATATGCTGATTCTGTGGCCTCCCACCTGACCAAGATTCTTGACTCAGACAAGCACAGTGAGGTCATCTCCTCTGCCCAGTGAGTGAAAAATGACACACAAAATCATCAAGCTGTACTTGTGTGCTCCCATGGAGCGATTTCTCTAGCTGAAGACTACAACTTAGTAAATAATGATGTTGGGTTTAGAACCAGGAAAGTAGACTTTGCTGCTGTGTGTTAGCCCTACAACACAATTGTGTGGCTTGGTAGTTTTTGTGTAAGTCTCTGCATCTCTCCTAACAGGTTTTTGTGTGGGACTGTGAATGACTTTGTGTCAGAGGTGGGGAGGACATATGAGAGATCGACAGAGAACAGGGAGGAGGCTGCAGTCATGTCTAAGAAGGTGAGCTTGTGCAGCGCAGGTCGACTTGCGAGGTGTGGCACATTGGTCATGGATCAGCTGTTATTATACATTTTGGTTTCACCATGTTGACATTACAGCACCTTTTATATATAGTCCCCTATATCAGGATGGAATAATATGTGGGACAAATGGCAGGTTTCTGATTAGTCAGGTGTGTGGTCTTGATCCTAGGCTTTTGATTACCTTTGGAGTTTGTTATTGGCATTTACCAACTTATGCCAATGAAAGTCAAAGAAGCCATTATGAGGCTGTGAAATATGAAAATATGTGATCCTAAAGAGACCACTCTTGAAACCATTACGAACACAGCACGACCTACCCACTGTGCTGTGTTCGTAATGGTTTCAAGAGTGGTCTCTGGATAACGCTACCATAGCTTTGTAACCAACAGAAAAGAGAAACGAAAATAATTGCATAAAGCCACCCAGCCTCCCGTATTTTTACCGGTGCGGAAACAGTTAACCCACTCTACTAATCATGGCAGAGCAGCCAATCTTATATGTGGCTTAGTGAATAACCTAAAAGTGACAACAAACGGAGACCGAATAAGGCTCTTGCCTCCGGCTCTTTATTATGACAGAGCAGTTCAAGGTGAACACCAAAAATACACACTGCAGTATTAAGCGCAACGACAGTCGAGACAAATAACCCCAGCCCAGGGGTAGAAATAACCTCTAGCCAAAATGAAAGGATGTTTCTGCGTCTCTAATTGAATAAGAGTAAAGCAGTTCTCCCACGGACGTGTACTTTCCATGGGTAAATGACTGAATGAAAAGATAAGACGTGAAAACAAAAATGCACAAGGCAGACTCAGCCTCCAGCTAAAGCCTGATTTATATGCTACTTCTGCGTCGAGTCTACGCGGAGACTAAGGCGTAGCCTACGAAAGTACCCTACGCCGTTGAGAGCATATAGCTACTTGTACTTGGGGTGTCTGCGTCGCCCTGCAATCACACCTCCAAAGCGCTAGTTTTCGTCATTATATCCCATAATCATTTGCGATTAACTGTATGCTCTTACTTCTAACCCTGAAGGGAAACAGCTGATACGCGAGGCTAAAACTAATCTCAGGTAGAGACCCAACGGCCGAAATATCAGGCTAGTAACCACCCAAACATGGCAAAGAATGGCACCCCATAAACATGGTTACCTAACTACAGGAAGGGCCGGGATAGGGATTAGTTTTACTTTGAAACATTCTCGTCTTTCCACTACCATACACCTTGCATATTGCGTAACTGAGTGATGATACGAACTGCATTGACAAACCAACTCGCCTTCAGCTTTGCTAACACTAAAGGATCTGATAACCGAGGCGAGAGGAGATTTCAAAGTGATAGCAAACTGCCGAAGTGTTCGGCAACGATACCCTATGATAGAAACCCCGGAATCCCCGGAATATGAATCAGCCGTAAGTAAGGAAATTCCTAGAATCCTTTTAATTTTAAAAGGGTTCCAGTCTCCTGACTCGGTCTTTACCAGCTTCATGAAAGCGAGGACGTGGACTGTAACAGGGAAGCCAGTCCCCAGTCGTAGACAAGACCCGCTTTATATAGACTGCTAACACCTATTTGCGGTTACCAACTCCTCCTGCAATCAGCGATACTGGCTGCACGAGGCAAGCATTGACGTGTCAGGCATGTCCTCTTGTAATCCCAAGAGTTAAAAGTTTTTGTGTTAAAACATTGTTACAAGACCATTGACTTGTTGGCTCACCCTCTGCCTGTGTTTATAGTTTCTAAGTGTACATTTGTCGGGCCGTGGATATTTGTATATTCGGGAAGCTAACTACTAATCGCTAATTTGCTTGTTATAGCGAACTAACTAGATAAGAAATAGTATACAGAGTTTCAGTGATCGCTTGTTTGGAGTGCAATTTAGGTAGCTACACGTTCCATTTGTCTTTACGTGTTCAATCATCCGTGTTTAGCTAAACCTTTATTTCTCTCAAACTGTAAGTTGCAGTTGCATCGTTTGTGGTAGACTATCATATCTTAGTTATAGCCTATAGCCAGCTAGTTACGTAGCCAAATAACTAGCTTGCTCACAATATATTTGGTTTGCTGAAGTGAAAACTATAAATAGTGTTGTGTAGCAAAAGTCAAGATCTCATAAAGTCACGTATTGGGCGAACATTTTCTTACTAGAACACCACGAAAAGATGGCAGGCTCTGTTGCGTGTTGTCAGCTTTCCAAAACAGTGCAGGAGAACACTGAATCGTATAATAACGATTTATATTACGCGTTATATTCATAGACCTGTTGTACCTTTAATGCCCAAGGAAGCGAGGTAACCATGACAGGTTACAATTCAAGCTCATTGGTTGAAAATTGATTCTAATTGCCACAGCTGGCGTTTCAACGTCAGCGCGTTCACAGAGAAGGGGTGGGATAAACAGTGTTATGGTTTGAAGGTGTTTGTTGCTGTAATTCCTATCTTGACCGTTAGAAATCCGAAATTACCTATTGCACCTTTAATTAAGATTGAACCAAACAGTTATGTGTAGTAGGCAATGGCTTGTAATGAAAGGTGTGTATTCCTTTATTATTCATTAAAATTATATGGTATTAGTGATCATTTAAGCCATTTTTGCTCTTTTGATAGTTTGTTATGACAATCTGAATCACATAGAAGTGTTCTTTTAACATTTAAATGAAAAGTCAAATTTGGTAGTGCATTAACAGGGTTAAATGTTGGAAATTCTTGGAATGAGAAGAACAACAATAGCTTGTGAACATTAGTACATCATCAACAAGCTCTGGTTGTACACAAGGGTAGTAAATTCCAGTAAATCCAAATGGTAATTCATGCAGCACATCTTCTTGAGAAAGGGAATGAGCTGCTTGCTGTGATTTTTTTTGGTCAATTAAATTGTTACATTGTTAGTAAAGCAAAACAAATGACACCATGCTGAGAGAATTGATTAGTTTCATAATTAGACATCTGTCTGCTCTGTTTTGGCTCTTGAGCCATCAGTGGAGTACAGCTTGTGAATTGAGCATACTATGAGGTGTTGATTTGGTCAAAAGTCTGTCGAGAACAGCGCAGGGGCTGTCGAGGAAGTTGTGATGGATTGAGGGTAACTGGCACAGCCTGTCGAGGAAGTCGCGAATGGTCTCTGTCGAGGGCCGCTAAAGATACTAAAGATGGCATGGGTGGTATTACTGATCCAATTATCCAATTGACGAGAAGTGGCTATATGTAATAGTACTGAGTATAATGTGAATGTTCCTAGAAAACGTCCGGTTGGTCAAGTGTTTTGCTTACAAGTTGGCTAATTTAGCTAATAATAAAAACTGTAAATTTGTACCCTCAAATTTGTACATTTTGAATGAAGAAAACTTGGCAAAACTGAGCCTGTTGTTGGCTAGCTAGGAGTGAGCTGTATAACAATTTTTTTTTTACTAAATTCAGTTGGATGATATCACGAGACCATTATGTTCAGCAACGTTATCAGGTGCAGGGAGCTAGATGTGTGTCTTGTTTGTCCTCGACAGCCCCTGCGCTGTTCTTGACGGACTTTTGACTGAATCGGCGCCTCATAGCGTACACCCATGTGGCAGAGAGTGTGTGAGTGTTCTCTGTCCAACAGTGTGCTATGCTGAACGAGAAGCTGGACTCTCTGGTGAAGGCTTTGGGTGAGGAGTCCGATGCCCAGCTGGTACCCGCAGGTACCCAGCCTGAGGGCGGCCGGTCTGAGCCACCTTGCATCCCGCGGGCCTTCAAGTCCAAAGAGCAGCTGATGCTGAGGGCCAACAGCCTGAAGAAAGCTCTGCGGCAGATCATCGAGCAGGCCGAGAAAGGTAGGCCCACAAATCATCACAGTCTCCACGTCAACGCTTTGTGGAGGCTTTACCTTTAAGGCAGAGGTGTCAAACTCCAGTCCCAGAGGGCCGCAGTGTCTGCAGATATTTGTGGTTTCCTTTCAGTCAGCAGCCAATTAAGGCCTTGAGAATGAGTGTGGACTCTTTAGCCAATGAAAGACTTAAATTCATCACACGTGCTGAAGCACACCTAAACGAAAGCCAGCAGATACTGTGGCCTTCAGGACTGGAGTTTGACACATCTCCCACATAATGACTTCACTGCTTTCCCTTTTCCCCTGCTTCTTTCTCATCCCTCATTCCCCCCCCCACTCTTCAATGAAAAACATTTGCTTTCTTCCGTATTCCCACTTTTGTCCTCTTTCATCAGTGGTGGATGAACAGAACAGGCACACTGAGGTATACCGCATGGCCTCCACTTCCTCAACTAAGATGGAGAGCAGTGAGGACCTGAAGGAGACAGACACAAGTGAGTGTTATGCATCTATCAGCAGCACACCAGTACAGAAAAACACAACAAATTACATAGTCAGATTACCACTTATGTGAATTTACCATCTTATGTGAATTTATTGCCTGCTCAACATACTGGTCTCTTTTTAATTGTCCCTGTATGTATACAATTCCTATTTTCATTTGCATGGACATGCAGGACCTGGAACCACAAGCTCTGCTACCTCTCCCATTGTCCTGGAGAAATCAGAAAGTTTCAGCTCTGTGCTGCTGTCTGACGACTCTGTGTGAGAAACTCTTAAATACTGTATACTGTGCGCATGGCCTCAGTCACCACAGGGTACACCACCTCTAAGCTGCACATGAAAATGACATTTCAACACTACTCTGAGATTTTAAGCATTTGTAAAATGTTCTAGGAATGCTATGTCATATTTTACTGTATAGATACTATCTGTGAATTCAGAGAATATAATCTCTTTAAAAAAATGCTGCACAAGGATTATTATGTCTATAATGGATGATTGAGAATGCCTATAATCCATACTTACTGACTCCATATAACAATATGTTGATTCTTTGGGTTTATGTTGGTTCTGTTTTAATCTTTTTGCAGACTGTGCAATGAAAAGTGTGTTATGAACAATTACTTTGGGATTGGACTGGATGCAAAGATTTCCCTGGAGTTCAACAACAAGAGAGATGTGCACCCCAAGAAGTGCAGGTAATTATTGCAAGACGTGTGTGTGTTGGGTGTGTGAATTAGCCGTGTCGGGTGTAATGTGCATGTGAATGATTTTTTTCCCCTTACTCTTCATTCATTCATACATGAGCATCCGTATGCATCTACTCATTGATACTGAAACCCAGACCATGTACATTTGAGTGGAACTGACCTCATACAACTCACTAATCCAGCTGTACTGATAGGGATTACAATGACCAATAAAACGAAAACTTAATGTTGACTTTCACCAGAGAGTCTTATTTTTTGCAAAAACATGCATATAAAGTTGCCAGTAGTTTCCCCTGATGTTCATCAGTTAGTTAATCCTGGAAAAAAGCATTAGACAATACATACTATTTTAGGTTGTACTGAAATACCAGATTCCCTGAACATTGCTAACCTTTCCAATAACATTACATTACAGTCATGTAGCAGACACTCTTATCCGTTCCAAGTTCCAAGTTCCAAGTCCTAGAGTGATCACATAGATAAAACTTGAACCATTGAAGAGTAAATCAACTCTCCAACTAGCATACCACGGTTGGCAGCTAGAATAAAATTAACATGATTGCATCAAATTATTTTGTTGCCTGTTTAATATTTTGAACTAATAAAAAGTCTATGAGACTACACTCAGTGAGCACTTTATTACGTATTTATTAGACTTATTGCTTTTCTGCTGCTGTAGCCTATCCACTTAGAGGTTTATCGTGTTGTGTGTTCAGAGATGCTCTTCTGCATACCACTGTTGTAATGCATGGTTACTTGCATTATTGTTACTTTCCTGTCAGCTTCGACCAGTCTGGCCCTTCTCCTCTGTCATTAACAAGGCATTTTTCATTAAGAACTGCTGCTCAGTGGATGTTTTTTTTTTCACACCATTGTCTGCAAACTCTAGAGACTGTTGTGCGTGAAAATCCCGGGGGATCAGCAGTTTCTGAGATACTCAAACCACCCTGTTGGGCACCAACAATCATTCCACAGTCAAAGTCACTTAGATCACATTTCTTCCCCGTTCTAACATTTGATCTGAAAAACAGCTGAACCTCTTGAACATATCTGCATAATTATATGCATTTAGTTGCTGCCACATGAGTGACAGATTAAGTATTTGCATTAACAAGCTGGTGTACAGGTCTACCTAATAAAGTGCTCACTGACTGTATATCCTTGCAGTGTTCTTGTCATGTACAAATAATATTTATGGGATGCCAAGAAAAAGGCCAGGAATAAATTATTGTTAACAGGGATTGTTTTGCAGTGAACCACTTACAATAGCGCCCTGTGTCTGTGTCACTACCCAACAGCAGTCGCACCAGGAACATGATGTGGTACGGGGTGTTGGGGACCAAAGAGCTGTTGCAGAAGACCTATAAGAACCTGGAGCAGCGCGTGCACCTGGAGGTACTGCATCAGCTATGGCTCCAGACGAGCTGGAACCCTGACTTATACTCATGTCATATGGCTTTGGACCAGGGTCAACAAAGTAACTATGCTTCTGATAGTGGTGTGTGCCATGTGACTGGTAGCCCTGCATGGTGTTGCACAATTTCCGTAATATTAATATAATCTTAATAATCTAATATTGTTACGTTCACTTCTGTGTCCCCAGTGTGACGGCGTGCCCATGTGTCTGCCCAGCCTGCAGGGTTTGGCAGTTCTCAACATCCCCAGCTATGCAGGGGGTATCAACTTCTGGGGCGGGACCAAGGAGGACAATGTTAGTCTGCCTGTCTTTTCAGGGTCAGTCTTTGGGAGCTTGGTGGTTTCAGCCTTGTTTTATACATCACCTCTTTTGTTTCTCCAGAACTTTGGGGCTCCCTCCTTCGACGATAAAAAGCTGGAGGTGGTGGCGGTTTTTGGAAGCATGCAGATGGCGGTGTCGCGTGTCATCAACCTGCAGCACCATCGAATCGCTCAGGTCAGAGTCAGTCCCATATACGAGCTGTTGCACATGTACGCATACACATGACCCACACAAGCACACACCCCACACACACACATACACACACACCCAAACACACGCACAGACAGACACAAACACATGCCGTATACATGCATACACACACAAAACACACTGCATGGAGATATGCGGACAAACTCATGCTGCACACACGTGCATTTCTAGCCTGGGCTAGTTTCTGTTGCGTGCAGTTCTGACTCAGCCTGACCTCTGTGTTCTCACCAACTGCTGTGTCCACTGCTTGCTTCCACAGTGCCGGCAGGTGAAAATCACCATCCTCGGGGAAGAGGGTGTACCTGTGCAGGTGGACGGAGAGGCCTGGATCCAGCCACCTGGAATTGTCAAGATCGTCCACAAGAACCGGGCCCAGATGCTCACCAGAGACCGGGTCAGTGGCAACTGGAGATTTTACATTGACTTTTTTGGCATTTAGTAGATGAACTTATACAGATTACATTTTTACATACAATCCATGAATACAGCTGGACTGAAGCAATTAAATTCAGAGCGTCACTCTCTTGGATTGCGCTGCTTCCTTCCTGCCAACCGCGCCCTTGCCACAGCGGTATATGCGGTAATGTAGGTAAGAACCTTGCACTAGGGGCATAAAAATTCTCATCTGTGTGATCTTGTTACAACAGGACTGTGGATATCTTGTAACCATAGACTCCATGACTCTTGGCCCCTCATATGGGCCTAACCACTCCAACCCACCTCATCTCTCCCAGCATTTAGCATCTAGAAAACAACTTTCCATCTCACAACATTGTCCATCCGCTGTCGCTTTACCTCCCCGGCGCGTCCGCAGGCCTTCGAGAGCACACTGAAGTCGTGGGAAGACAAGAGGAAGTGCGACAGCTACCGCTCCTCACGACCGCGTCTGAACTCCCAGCAGTCCATGGAGTACCTGACGGAGGAGGAGGGTGCCCAGGTGAAGCAGCTGGGACAGGCAGCCGATGCGCTCATCGCCAGGTGTGTGTGTGTATGCCACCTGCACGAGACAGGTCCCTGGCTAATACCTCATCTGTTCTAATTCTGAAACAGAGAGAATGCTAAGCAAGCCATCTGTTGCTATTAGCGTAGTGGCATTTGTCTCGCTAAGGTAGAGCGGGAGGGCATATCTTAGAAGGTTAACGTGCTTGCTGTTTTACACAGAATCAGGGAAGCGGCAAAGACCCACAAGATAATGGAGCAGGAGCTGGCCCATGCGGTCAACGCCAGTGCACTGGTCCTCAGTGAGGCCTTCCCCAGTAAACCTTCCTGTCCTGAGGTGAGAAGCCATGCAGCTACAGTAATACTCACTCATACACTCATGCATACCTACACTTCCATACATAGCAAACTTATGACTAGATCATTAGTAGCTAAATGTAACATAACGTAACATAACCTAACATAACATAATGATGAGATCAGGCTATGCAGCCCAACAATGCTGACAATTTTCCGACCTCTAATGGGTACCTAGGGCTTAACGTTTACATACAAATTAGTGTCAAGCCTAGTCTTGACAACACCCTGACTTTCTGCCTATACAACATCAGCTAGCAAGCTATTCCACACAGAAACTGCTCTCTGTGTGAAGATATACTATCTAATATCTGTGCGGAATTGACCTTTGGCTAATTTCCATTTATGCCCCCTTGTTCTACTTACAAAACTCAAACTGAAGAATCTTTTGTACTGTAGTCCACTTTGTTAATACCATTTATTCATGATCTGAATCAATTCGCCCCCAAATTTCCTTTTTCTAAGCTCGAAGAGATTAAGATACTCAAGTCTTTCCTCATAACTTTTATCTTTCATACCAGGAACCAATTTAGTTGCCCTTCTCTTAAACTTTTCCAGAGCCTCAGTATCTTTCTGGTAGTCCAATCCCCAGAACTGCACACAATACTCTAAATGTGGTCTGAAAAATGTTTTGCCTAACATAACTATATGCAAAACATTTTAAAATCCAAAACCTCCTTGGATTTATCCTCAAGGCTTACCGTACAGTACATCCCAGCATCTTGTTGGCCTTTTTACTGCCACAGCACAATGCCCAGTACCTAAAAAGCATGTAATTGATGCAGCTCCTCATTTATGCTGTGTTTCAGAAATGAGAGACATCATTTATTTGTTTCAATACATTTACTGTTTCTAGTATATGGCACATGACAGTCAGCTTTCATAACTGATCTGATCCTATTGTAGGAATTTGGTTTTATAACCAGGCAGAGGGGAGGAACTTGGCTATGCATTATTTGAAAAACAATGAGAACATCTGCAGATTGCAAAGCTTAATGCATTTGTACCATTACAGCGATAGTGGCCATTTGGTTGGTGTCCAAAACTTTCATTTTTTTATTACCTCTGTGTAGCCCTATAGGGACAAGGGAGACACTTAGTAATTGTGTGAGCTTTGTTAAGGGTAGGCTACTCTTGAAACATTGTTCATTGTTCTAATATCTATGAACAAAAGAATACCAGTCCCCGATTGGTTTATTGATTATAATGCCTAAATCTTCTGGAACGATCACTCCTCTGCATATTCAAGCCCAGTTTTCTTCATTCCCAGGCTAGAAACCCTCCCACACAGCCATTAACAGTGACCTTTTCCTCATAGTCATTACTTTACAGAAGTGTGCTGACAGCCAGTCAGAAAATCTTTTCAGGGAGATAAATCTGCATATTGTTTTTTAACTATGTGAACAGATTATGTTTCTGCCATTTTGTTAATTTAGGTCAAATTATATATTTGTCATTTGAATCAATGCACAACATTGTGTAAATATAATATATAAATAAGAATTGGGAAATTAAATAGTTATTTTGACTCATCTTTGCAGAGAAGTTGTTACTGAGGTATATTGTACCTGACACAACATAGCCATTTTACTTCTAACATTTGAATGTATGTACTGCGTCTTGCAAATGCACACTCGCAACCGCTTTGGGCTCATCTGGTCATTCAAGTGCCTACAACACAACAAGTCTGCCTGCACCACAAACATAGGTAGCACAGTACAATGACTATGCAGCTCAGCTGGTGCAACATGGGAGAGTGCAGACTAGGATACAAATCTTCCAAAGGCAATCTCTCCCAATTGCCAGACTATATTGCAGAAATGAGATGGATTTAAAATGGAGTTTTAGGCATTGCAGATTGAGAGTGAAAAGAAAGTAATGAGAAAGTTCCTGTCCATCTGCATGTGTTCTTCTAGTGTCTGAGTCGGACTGCAGTTGTGGACATTGTCAGTACCACCAAGGTTCTACAACAGGAAACGAGAATGCTTTTGGATGGGAAGCTTCTGGTATGTGTACCTTCTCTTTTCTTCTTTATGTCATGCTCATTTTGATATATATTTTTGTTAATTTCATCAGCTGGGATGTATTAATCTATTTCCCCTATTAAAGTGATCTATGGACATGCATGCTAACAAGGTTCCAGGAGCAGATAAAGTGTGTCAGTTTACATTGAAAATGAGGGTGATTATATATCAACACTGCTGTATTTAATGAGCTAATACAATACAACTGTGGCGACAAAAAAAGAAGCCAAAGAAATGTAGAAGGTCCTTTTCCTTACAAGGTCACCATAGTTCATGTAACCTACATGCATGGTTGTATAGCACAGCTTATATTAATTAATTACTAAAAGGGTTGAAATAACTACATACAGAATCAAAAACCAATACTATGATATGATATATGCACTCAGTGAGCACTTCTTTAGGTAGACCTGTAGACAAGCTTGTTAATGCAAATATTTAATCTGCCAATAATGTGGCAGCAAATAAATGCATAAAAGCATGCAGACGTGATCAAGAGGTTCAGCTGTTTTTCATAACTAAATATCAGAATAGGGGAGAAATGAGATCTAAGTGACTTTGACCGTGGAGTGATAGTTGGTGCCACACAGGGTGGTTTGAGTATCTCAGAAACTGCTGATCTCCTTTATTTTTACACACAACAGTCTCTGGTACACTGGCCACAGTTTAGCTGCAACTGGACCTCAGTATTTTGATCATTTCTGTTCTTTAACAGCAGCTGGAGTCCCCACAGGAGGAAGCACTGCTCTCTGCTCTGAATAGCCTGAGTGCAGAGCTGCAGAGACTGGGAGAAATCCACTGGATCTGCCCCATAATTCACTGCTCCGAAGAAGAGGTTTGTGGGAATTTAAGAGGGTGGGGTAGTGCCTATCATGTGGGTGGGTAACACTTTACCTGAAGTTAGTTCGTTTTATGTAGCATTCACAACAACATAAACACAATGGCTACCCAAATAGTTTTCTTGTTAAATGACAGAAGATACTATGTCATTGGTGTCAGGTTGCACACAATGAAGTGTTTTGTAACCTTATGTTAGTTGTTTTAATTTGGCCTTAATGAGGACAGGAGTTATGTCAGTTATTTAGAGCTGCTTCAAATAGTGCTACCCATTGGTGTGGGGGTTTTGTGTACTGTAGGTCCTTACTGTGACATGGTTTTAGGCAAGATGAGAAGCTGTGCTTCTGGGATATACCTGGGATATATATGGCCCCTTCCTTCCTTCACCTTCCAGGAGCTTTCCAAGGGCAAACGTAAGAGCAGCATGAAGATGAAGATCATGCAGAAAAGCAAGAAGGACAGAGAGAAGCTGCACAAGCAGAAATCCAACAGCTCCCTGTCCTCTCTGTCAGGTGAGGACTCCCAGATTCCTCGGTCTTTATCTGACAATACAGACAGAGCAGCAATCACAAGATTCCTTCTCTTCCACAAAAGCCAACTTTACTGCAGAACGTAACAGCAAATTTACTGTGGATCATTAAAATCTGGTGTATAGCACATCACATACTTTTATGTGCAAACATAACATCCTCCAGGACAGGTGTTTCTAAATCACCTTTTGTCTGGAAAAGAGGTGATTTGACCAGAAGAAGCAGCGATGTCTTTCGTAGTAATTTGCATATGATTTCTCCAGCGTGACTCAAGTGCACAGCATGGTTCATATTAATTGCAGCTGTTTCCATTTGATTTCGTTTGCCTGGAAATAAGCTTTTTTGTATTCAGTAAAAACACTTTACTTGTATAATGTAATTCGTCCTTTATGGCCCCAAAAATAGTCTTTGATGGCCATTATGCCATTCACATAGAATTGGAAATGGACATTCCAGAACTGCATAAATCGATACAAATGGAAAAATAATTATACATTTGCAAAGTGCTTTTGCTTTAAAACATCTAAAACTGAGAAACGGCCTTATTCGATCAACATGAAAGAATCTCTCAGCTTCCTGTTACTGGTTGACCTGATAAAGCCCTTCTCCTGAAAGAAAACTGCTCAAAGTTATGCTACGGTTTCTCTTCAATGCTATCCAACTGAATGAACTAATGAGCAGTTGAGATGCTGCTGTGAAGTCGCTTTGGTGTGCTGTCTGTGCTTCTGTGATTCTTCTTCCCAAACCTACCTCTCCATCAAACCCTCCTTTTTACTTTTTATCTCTCCTCCTTTATTTACTGTATCTAAAAGACTTCTGTAGCTCTTATTTCCTACTTCTACTCTTCAACGCTCTCCTCCCTACTGTATATCTCTCCCCTTATTGTTTTGTCCTTTTTACTTCTCCATTTCCTCTCTGTTTTGTCTTTTCTGTCCTGTGGGTCCTGTTTGTTCCTTCCTGTCCTGTGGGTCCTGTTTGCTCCTTTCTGTCCTGTGGGTTCTGTTTGTTCCTTTCTGTCCTGCAGGTCCTGTTTGATTATTTATGTCCCACAGGTCCTGTTTGGTTCATTCTGTCATGTGGGTTCTGTTTTTGTTCTGTTGGGGTTTTTGTCTGGGTGTTTTGTATTGTTTTGTGTTTCTTGTGTGTTTGTGGCATGCAAGCGGAGAAGTGGGCCGCGGAGGAGGTAGCTGTGTGGCTGGACACGCTGGGGTTAGGGGAGTACAGAGAGATATTTATCCACCATGACATCAAGGGCTCGGAGCTGGTACTGCTTCAGAGGCAGGACCTGAAGGTACAGGAGGAGCTGTGTGCTCGCGGTGGGACCAGGGCCTTTCCTTCCCAGAATCCCACAGCTGCAGACCTCTTAATTAAATGCACCTGCCTGGATTTCCTATCTGAGCTCAATGCTGATCTCAAAGAAATAATTGATGCTAATCATATTGCTATATGCAATGTTGGCATGATGCCAATCAGTTTAAACTATCCACACCTTTTCACATTTTACTTCTAACATTTGAATGTATGTACTGCGTCTTGCAAATGCACACTAGCAACCGCTTTGGGCTCATCTGGTCATTCAAGTGCCTACAACACAAGAAGTCTGCCTGCACCACAAACATAGGTAGCACAGTACAATGACTATGCAGCTCAGCTGGTGGAACATGGGAGAGTGCAAATGTTAAAAGTAGTGTTGCTTAAATATTGTATGCATTAGTGCAAATGAGTCTCAGTCCGTTCCTCCAGACCGTACTTGGCATGTGTTATGTGTTGCTGACCAGCTAAATGCTTTTAAACTATTTTAATGATTCAATTTCAGTATAAGATGAAGTTGTTAACATTGGTTTTGACTTGTGCTTGACTTTCTCAGGACCTTGGGATTTCAAAGGTGGGGCATCTGAAGCGAATTCAGCAGGCCATTAAGGAGCTGAGCGAGGAGCCCTAATGGCCGCCGCCTGGTCAGTGTTCACCTGTGAGAAGGACCTGGGCCCACCCCATTTCACAGACAGGAAGCGGCTCCCGTGGGACTGAACATCAACAACTGGGGCCACATGTATAAAGCCGTTCAGAATTATTCCTAAGAATGGTCTCACAATTTGACTTAGGAGTTAAAGAAATTCTCACCAAAAGTAGGGCCTAAGTGCTATGCATAACAGCGCTAAGACAATTGTTTAGCTGAGATTAAGTGGCATTCTTAGGTGCTGACCTCAGTTTAATTCACAGCACACTCAGGTGCCGTAAAGGGGAACTACAATGATGGAGCCTAGGGAAATCAATTAACTTAAAACTGTCAAAGCCTTGATAATGGCCCATATGGCTCTACCTGCTAATTGATTTATTATTATTTAGCATTATTGCCTGCAGTAGGGGAATATAAAACATCTCTTACAAGATCACTGACAAACATACTATCCTCATAATATCCGCTACTTTTTCAAAAATCCGTCCCATCAGACATTTCCAATACGTCCTTTCTTGATGGAAAGATTTGTTGTCTGCACGCACCACAGTCATCTGCTGGCAACTCTTAACCAAGTTAAGACACCTCCCGAGCTCTCTGGAATAATTTAAGACCATGTTGACACGTAAGAATTTTTATCTAATGCACTTATTCTTACTAAGATCAAAATCATGTCATTCTCAGAATTCTGACGCACTTAGTAAGTTTTACTTTGAGCGGCTTTATACATACCAGCCCTGAGCCGGCTTCCCTGCTTCTTCCTCCTTATTTCCTGTCTACAGAGATGTGGCACATGATCAAAGCCCATGGCTGTGGTGCAGGGTAGGGGGGTTTCAGTCTTCGGTAATGTGATAGGTCTTCATCTTTGCTGCAGGTTGATGGCAGTCTGCAAGAAAAAAAGACGGTGTTAAAGTTATGGCATCGCCTCAACGATCTGCTTGTGCTTCTTGCCTACCTTTGTTGTGTAGTGACGTGTCACATTTTGATTGCTGTAGACTAGTGATCAGGCACTGAAAGTACATTCCTGACAAGCAATGACATTCATATAATGCACACATTTCTTTGTTTTGGGTGTTGTGTATAGTCTGTTGAGACTATACGTGTGTATGCTTAAACAATAAAAAACATAATAAAAAGAACAATTTGCACCTCCGTTACGGCAAAATATTCGCATATATATTGTTGAAACATCGCTGAGATCTTATGAGACGACCAAATGGACAACATTATATTTTCCGGCAGTTTTACTTTTAATGTGGCAATTGCAGGAGCAGCTCTTCTGAATACGTGATTCAAACGTTTACAGCAGTCAAAGTGCGATACTTCACAATAAGTCAATATGCAGAAGGATCCCAAGCAGATTGTTGAGCCGAGCAGATCGTAGACCGTCGATGGCAGACTAAACTTTTATCGAGCAGTTTTGAACAAAAACAAAGTCTGAATGTAAAAGGCAGCTCGCCTCTTCCCATAACTACAAAATCAATACATAGATACCTGTTTGTACATAGAGTGCCCTCCATATTGTTTGGGACAAATAACCATTATGTGTTGATTTGCCCGCAATTTTAAATTTGGAATCGCACGATTAATGTGGCTAAAGTGCACATTGTCAGATTTTAATAAAGGCTATTTTTATACATTATTGTTTCACCATGTAGAAATTGCTGCAGTGTTTATACATAGACTCCCATTTCAGGGCACCATAATGTTTGGGACACAGCAATGTTATTTAAATGAAAGTAGTTTTTCATAATTTGTTGCATATCCTGTGCATGCAGTGACTGCTTCAAGTCTGAGATTCCTGGACATCACCAGTTGCTGGGGGGTGTCTTCTCAGGTGATGCTCTGCCAGGCCTGTATTGCACCCATCTCTAGCTCATGCTTGTTTCAGGGGCTAGTCCCCATAACTTTTCTCTTCAGCAAATGAAAAGCATGCTCAATTGGGTTCAGATCAGGTGATTGACTTGGCGTCTCAAGAATTGACCATTCTTTGCTTTGAAAAACTCCTTTGTTGCAGAATGTTTGGGATCATTGTCTTGCTGTAGAATGAACGGTTCGTTCTACAGCAAAACAATGATCCCAAATATTTTTAAATCACAAAATCTCAAATAGTGGAGTATAGAGGTAAATAACTAAATGATTGGTTTAGTTTGTCCCGAACATCATGGAGGGCACTGTATGGATCCTCAGAAAAGGCGAGTATTAACGAAAGAGCATCTTGATGAATGTATGTGCTGTTAATGTGGAAAAACAAATTGTACAAAAAATGTTTCCTTTGTATGAATGGCCTTCAATTAACATGGTTAAGCCGACTGCTTATCGAGGCCCCTTTTACATTGTGTTATTCATGGCTCAGTGGCGTCAAAGCAGTAAGAGGTTTTATGCGTTTGCTCAGGCAGCTAGTAGTCTCATTGTGTAACTATTGTCCCTGAAGAGCTCTTTATAAGTGTGGTGTGCTTGTGCCAATATTGTGCCTTGCACAGTGGATAATTATACTGGAAGAATGTAAGTTTTGTGTCTTAGTTGTCTTACGTTGCACTTTAAGACCTAGAAAGGGTAATATACATTTATAGCAAAACTCTATTATTATTTTTTACATGAAGTGTCCTCTAGTTTTTCATGAGCATAAAATGGTCATAGGTTGGTGCGACATAACAACGGCTGTGTTTTACTACCGATGTCACCCTTAAATGAGGTACTGTGATGTGAACGTCTGTAAATGTCAAAAGAGAATAATGTAAGACAAAATTATGTATTGTTTCAGGATCTTATGAGCCAAAATGAAACAATTCAGGTGTGTGCAACTGGTACATTGCTTATGTACTGTAACAAGTTATGACATTTCCTAAAGATGGATATGATGTAGGATTGAGACAGAAATGATAAACTCGCACTGTTTTACATGTTCACAAATAAATAATGTAAAATAAAAGTATATATAAAAAATGGTCTGTCAGGTATAGCTATATACGTATAGTTGATAGCTTCACGCGATAGATAGATACTTTATTCATCCCGAGGGAAATTTGAGCTATGCCTGGTAAAGACCATTGCATGTTGAAAGTACGTAACCCAGTTTGTAAAACAGCGTGTTGGAATTCCTTTCCTCCTTATAATTCCTTAAATATTTAGCATATTAAAACCCCTTTGTTTTTGTTTTTATCGGCATTAAACTGGAAAGAGTTTGGGATAGATTTCACCAGCAGAGGCACTGTTGTGACAATCTCAAACAATTGTATTCCCCACTGATCAACATTCACACTGAAATGGAGAAATGAAGGAATTCTGTTTTGTTTTTTTTGTTTTGTTTTTTTTAAAATACTGGATTGTGTAATAAAATGCAAGTTATTCCAAAAATAGTGGGGCTTACACATATCGCAGTTCTTAAAGCTGCATTGGATATTACACATATTTAAATGTCAAGTACTTACAGCCATAGTTCATGTATTACATAGTTCACCAAGGTGGAATGTATTTTTTTTAAAGATTGGTTTGAATGTTTAATTACTGGTCTTTTCTGTTGAAAAATATCAGCTCCTTCATTAAGTCATTAATATGATCACCAGTTAGACTGTACATACTTGTTATCTGGGGTTTGACTGGGCTTGCGGAAACTAGAAGCTTGCTGTGGCAAAAAAAACTGTCTGTAAAATGCTGTTGATTTCAGATGAAAATGATTTATAGGTGTTATAAAATAATAATTTTCAGGATTCATATTTATTTATGAACTTATTTTTGGAATTCTCTTTGAGATACTCATTGTTGAGAATGCTCATTGTAATTTCTGTCAACGTTTAACAAGATGTCAACTGCAGTGCCCAATGGAAACAAAGTAAACAATAAAATATTGTTATTTATTGTTTAAGTTTTTATTTATTCAAATGGCTTTCCACCAGGCTGAATCACAAACAACACTAGTAGTGGGTGCAGCAAACAAAAACACAATTGAGCGAATTCTGTGTAATATCAGGACCTTTTGAGGACACAGTGATGCATGAAACATTGCCATTTATATTTTTTGGTCTCACACAGCAACATCTTTGTCAGCCAAACAGAACATTTTTTATCTGATCTTTGGAAATGTCTATTTCAAATGAATAGGCATATGGGTCTGCATTGGGTCTCCCAATGTTTGGGACAAATACTTTTATTCTTGATCTGTTACCAAACAATTCAAATGTGGTTAAAGTGTCAATTGTCAGCTTTTATAAAATGGTATTTTTTATACATTTTGGTTTCAGAGTGTAGAAATTACAGCACATTTAGTCTATAGTCTCCAACCATTTTCAGGGAGCCCTCAATCGTTTGTGACATTTTAACATTATGTAATTGAACGTAGTCATGTTTTGTACTTTGTTGCGTATCTGTTGCATGCAATGACTGCTTGAAGTCTGACCCAGACATCAGGTGCTGAGTATCTTGTCTGGTAATGCAGTGTGGCCATCTTTAGCCCCTGCTTGTTTTAGGGTTTAGTTGCCTTATGCTGACATTTTATGTCAAGAAATTATTGTACACCTTAAATGTATCCCTTAGAAATTTAGTTAATCTCTTATTTAAAATCATTGGGAAGATTTGTAATCCTGGAGACATGGTCCAGTTTAAGTTGGGGAGTGTGACAAGATGCATTAGTCAATTGCTATTTATAAACAGTAATATGAAGTGCTGTCCTGTTTTTACCTACTTCCACCACATCTCCCAGGCCCCATCTTTGAATATCCATGTAAGAAGATGGGGGTGCAGAGCCTAGCACACCTTCTTACACTTTTCTAGAATTTTCTACAGTCACGATGCAGGTCAGTAGGCTACTGCCGTGATGGAACCAACTTCCCATGGTGATAAGGACACCAGAATCAGTGACTATCTTTCAATAAAATGAAAACCCACCTGCTTCTTGGTTCCCCTCCTATTCAAAGCCCCAAGTATGCCCTGCTTTTGCACAACCTTTTTCAATATTTCAGCCTCTTAATATATTTTGAATGCATTTTAAAGTCATCATAAGCATAATTGCATACACATGAGTGGCACAGATGTACATGTGTATGTATACTCTGAGACATACTCTGGAGCATGTACACACAGATACTCAAAATGCTCTTTCTCATTTCACACTGCTTTGTACAGGCAGACTTCATGGTACATGCTCATTATCAGCATTATAGAAACCGAATCACACTCTGCCCAGCGTGTTTTACACAGCTATAGCCGCTGAGACCTGAGTCAATATATCTCACCACTCCCAGCCTAATGAGGTCCTTAATGAAGCCTGGAGTTACTGCATCGTTCAGTTCTCTCATGAAGCAGTTCAACGCCGAGTTCCTGCAGGCTCCTAATTCAGGCTAGGTATCTGATTTATGGATAAATTATGAAGAGATATACTGTATGTATGTAAGTGAATTAGTACGTCTACTCCACCTCTCTCTCTTTTACACACTATAATCCATATGAACATCACACTCTCAGTCTTGCTGGCATTTAAACAGCCTATAAATGTCATATTGGCCAGAGAGGAATTCTAATCCGTTTGCTTTTTTTATCCTCACTCTTTCTCTTTTGCACTCTGGAACCTCATTAATGACAAACCTACGTACTCTCTTCTCTAAATGTATTTCTTCATATCATTTGCTGGGATTTGCTGAGTTGCTCATTTCTTATACCAGAACTACGTCCAATGTTAAAAGAAACCTGATTACAAGTGAAAAAAAATTTTTTTTGGCTATACATTTTAGGTTATATGTAAGTAATTTACCTTGAAAGATTTGTCACTCATGGAAATAAGCTAGACTGTATTTGTGACTATTGGCTATATGTCACTTCTGGTTTTAGAAAACACGTCACTTCCGGTTTACGAAGATACACCACTTCCTGTTTCCAGAAATACATCACTTCTGGTTTTTATTTTTTTATTTTGTTTATTAAATTTTATTTTTTTGCGTTAAAAAAAAAACATTTGGGGTTTTTTCAAATATAAAAATATGCTGCTGGTCATGGGCGGTTCTAATGAATCTAATCTAATGAATTGGCCACCCCAGTGCCACCCCACAGGTTGTCAGTCTGCTTTTACAAAGAGTCTTTTCCGTTTTGCTGCCACTGTATAAAAGCTTCCAAATGTGCATCAAAAGCCCGCCTGTCAGAAGCGCCAATCTGATTGGCCACCCCATTGGCATGTCATTGGCTGTTTTGCCAGTCAATCTGTTTTTATAAAGGCACAGTTTTTCCCCTTTGCAAGGCTGGAAAAGGTGCTTGTATGGTGATTTAACTTCAAACTTTTATGACTTTCAATGTTTGAATACTTTACCTTGAAAGACTCATGGAAATAAGCTAGACTGTGACTATACATCACTTCCAGTTTCAGAAAAGACGTCACTTCCGATTTTCAGAAACAGGCCACTTACGGAAAAAGGAAAAAAATCACTTCCGGTTAAAGGAAATACGTCACTTCCAGTTTTCTGGAAACACGTCATATCCGGTTTCGGGGAACACGTCACTTCCGGTTTATTAATTTATTTGCTTACTTAATTTTCAACATTTTTTCTTACATTAAAAAAACAAACATAACAATATGCTGCATGGGCGGTTCTAAATCTGATTGGCCAGCCCAGTGCTACCCCACAGGTTGTCAGTCTGCTTTTACAAAGAGTCTTTTCTGTTTTGCTACCACTTTGCTTCCAAATGTACATCAAAAGCCCGCCTGTCAGAAGTGCCAATCTGATTGGCCACCCCATTGGCATGTCATTGGCTGTTTTGCCAGTCAATCTGTTTTTATAAAGGCACCGTTTTTCCCATTTGCAAGGCTGAAAAATGTGCTGCAAAAATTCTGAGAGGACAGCTTGTATGGTGAATTTACTTCTAAGTGAAACTAGCTAAAAGCTAAAGTGAAATTTAGCTTTATCTAAGCTTTTAAGAAGTGTAAATAAAGACAGTGAACAAAAAAGGACCACACTGTCATTTCAGAGTACTCACTTAAAGCTCTTTCGTCGTGTCAAATGTAATATCCTGTGTAGTGGATAGGAAGTGCCTTCTCGGGATCCCATTACAATAGTCTCTCTACATCACCATTATATTAGGTAAGAAAAGTTATTATAATAATAATAATTATTAGTAGTAGTAGTAGGAGTATTTTTAATACTTCGGCAATTTGAAGCCACAGGACAAAGTACTGATATGGTCCACTAGGTGGAACTACAGCAAATATTTTCAAAACATTTCAGCGAAAGCATTTGGCATTTGGATGGACAGATACTACTGCAGGCAATTGGAGTAGTATCTGTGTTAGGCCAAACTGCTTCAAGTGCCACTACAAATCAGAAGGTGTAATGAGAACTGGAAGAAAAGCAGGTGAGGGTCAGGTTAGAGTAAATTGTCAGAGAGAAGTGTCCTTTTATCACACACAGGAGTTGGCACAGGAAACAGGAAGGAGAAGAGTAGTGTACCAGTACACATATATCTAAATTAGAGCAAAGCTCATGGCCAGCCTTTAGCCCAAGTCTAACACTTGAAATTTAAAGAAAGCTTGATGGATCTTCCCGTATGAATCCAGTCGATTGTACTAGGTAGCAGTTAGCTGTTCTACTGACCGACACCAGCATTCCTCCTTTTATTGACTGGAATGGATAGAATACTGTGAATTCCCCAAGAAACAGATGTCATGGCAAACAAAACTAAAGGAATCTTTCAAGCCTAGATATTTAGAAAGTACAGTACTGCTTTAAAGTGTTTAGAAAAGAAAAGTATGCATTGACAACCCATGGTCTGCATAGTAAGGTAGAGGTATGAATGTGCAATTTCAAATGTGCCAAGTCATTCATTACGTAGGAGGAGAGGAGACTTGAACACCAGTGATTACCTTGCCATACCAAAAAAATGTCCCTGCTGCTTTGATTTCAGAAGCTACAAAGGCATAATTCAGCAATGGACAAAAGCAGCGCTGCTGTAGCCAAATAAATATGGACAACATACAGTCTAAGAATGACAAATGACCTTTTTATTCATTTTCCTTAAAAAAAAAAAAACAACCATATGTAACCCAGTATGAAATTATGCATAAAAATAAAAACTTATGTTTATTTCCCAATGCCTTTAATCGCTTTTGTAAGTCTTGGAATCCAGATATTACAAATGATGTTATAAATAAGAAAAGAAAAAGTAACAGGTGTGGGTACTCCCATAGTATTGAGTATCATTTGGCATTTAAACATGACCTGGACAAAGTTGCAGCGTTTCTTTCCCTGGTGTCAAAAACAAATGGATTAAGTGTTTCAATTGTCTCCCTTAAAGAGTATATAAAGCAAATATATATTATATATATCATGTTCAGAAAATTAAAAATGCAAAAAAATAATACATTGCAGAGTATGAATATACAGAGTATTGAGGCAGCAGTTGAAAGTACATATTGAAAAATGTGCATGTTTGGCAATGACAAAAAAAAAAAGTATAATCATCATTTCTACTTGTAGTATTCCCTGATGGTGCCAAGGTAAGGAGGACCCCTGTTTCACTGTGCATTCCAGTGCAGGAGTTGAGATCCAGGCACCACCTGCTCAGAACAACCTAGCTGTACAATACATCAAAGGAAGCTGACAGATGAGCCAGGCAGGCTCTTGCAGTGGATGCTGAGTGTCAACAGAAAGGATCGGAACACCAAGACGTTACAACAGGGGATGGGGACGGTGTAGGAAACTCAGTCACCAACAGAGGGCACTGCAGATGCAAATATAGAGATCCCATATGGATATTTAAAAAATCCATAACGTGACTAGGAACTGCACATCAGCCCAGGTGGAGCAGCAGATGTATATGGCCGATAAATGGGGTGACCTGAATGACGTTGATGTGTACGGTCAGGCTGGCTGAAACCGGCTGGTTCTTTGACGGATATTGACTAGACTGGGCCCTTGTCATTCTTAACTCTCGGACCGGAAAAGGCCTGAGGCTCCAGCCCCCTCCCTCCCACCCCTCCCCCAACTCTTTTCCAAAAGCAGTCATCTGAAAGCCTGATGACAACACCCGCACTTCACAAATTAACCTGACTACATACAATAACATGCACCCCCGGATTAAAAAAATAATACAAATACAACACTAACCATGCACTCAAAGACGGAGGTTTCCTACAGTCTCCATGGCCCTGGTAGCTTTGTGCTTTCTCATCTCCGCCAGCGCTATATACAACCTCCACAACACAGACAGTAGGGAATCCATGCAAAAAAAAAAAGGTGAGAAACTCGTCAAATACCTAAAAGTCAAAAGCTCCCAGATTGACTGACGTGTCGGTTTCCTCCCAAGGGCCTCAAACGTTCTACCTGCTGCCACCAAATCGTTTCTCTGCACGAAAATCTATCGCCTACCCAAGACATTAACATAAGAGGTGGTGTGGTGGCCATGAGGATGAGATGGAACTGGTCGACTTCCTGTCAAGAACAAAGGTCCCAGGAATGGACGCGGGTACAGTTACTGCACCAATGTAAAAAAAAATGGAGGAAAGGACTTGGCTCACAGATTGATGGAACGGGATGGTCCAAAGGCAGACAAGAGACGGCTTGAACATATCGAGAACTACCTACCGGACAGAGGACAGTTCAGACACATAAACAGCACAGTACTACTCACCATTTACTACAACTGGTCATGTGCACACAAGCCAATGACTGACATCTGGCCCTGTGGGACACCGACGCCTCACTGGGGAGGATTACCCTGTTTAAATCTGATTTAAGTTTAAATTCATCGCTTCTTGGCTTTCAATTATCCTTAACTGCATTCAAAAACAGCACAGAATATGCAATTCTGTACTGTGTTTGTGTTTCCCTAAAAATAATCCCCAAGGTGGGGGCAATTCCCCTCACAACATCGCAGCAGCTAGAATTCAGTTTTGTGCAGTTCTGTTCATCTCTCCATTTCTTACTTTCTCTTTTTGTGCTAAACTCTGTACAACAGTGACGCTGGCACATAACGGATCTAGGTTCGACTGACACACATCAACAGCGACAATGACATAAGCACACCCAGCCCTCCCTTACAAGTCTCTCCCCCCACCCCCCCCCCCCCCCCCCACCCTTACTCTCACTAACCCTCCAACTTTATAAGTTGGAAAAATCCACCCGAGTCTGCTCTGACAGACGGTTCATTGAAGGGTACTAATCGGTCTAGACCCAGCGCGAATCCAAACCGGGAGCTCACGTCCGACTCGCATCCGTTTTGGCAGCACAATACGTTGGCCAAGTCTGGTTCAGGTAAACAAGGAAGCGTGCACACCCACTTATTACCCAGAAGCCCCTGCTTTGACCTTACGGCTGTGACTGCAGCGCTCACCGCGGCCGAACTCATGCTTTCTGCCGAGAGCCGAGCGGGGGGGGGGGGGGGGGGGGGTGTTTGCCGACTCGGTGAACTTCTCACAGTGAAACTCCCTCAAATGCTCCCCAAGTCATGGTGGAGCCTTGAGAGGAGATGGCCGCTGCACTGCAGTGGGCCCGCAGACTGAGCAGCTGCCACAGAGACGTGGGGTGTGGTTGTAGTGCCGCTGGACCCGGGGCGACCGGGAAGAAGACATGCGGTTCTGCTACTGCTAACAGCAGGCGGACCCTTCCAGGGCCCGGAAACAAATAAAGCACATTTCGCATCTCAGCTGGGCTTTACCTGAACTTCCAGAATAGCAAAGGGACAAAGTTCAAAAATCTAATCACAACTGGCACCTTCTCCCCCTACCCCTTATACTCACCAATATGGCAGCTTTTTAATGACTCAAAATTGAAGTTAGATTTAACTTTTAGTCATTTCATGAAGTCAGGTGAGCATTTGTACACAAAAATGCACGCAATATTATAATAATAATAATAATAACCGTAGCAAATTATATGAATATTTTATCGTCATCGTATGACTGATGTGGCAAGACCATCCACAGGCTCCACTCCACCAATGCACCATTAGACAGGAGCAGCAGGGCACGTCTCCACACTACAAACACAGGAAAATCATTATTTACAAATTCAAATGGGAAAATACTTTCTCTAACTGAATGATTCAGTTAATAAATGGTCATATTTCAGTACTGGCGTTTGGAGAAACGGAGACATTCTGTGGCGACTGAAAGTGAGGTTTCAGCCAGGTTTCAGCTCACGCACATCGCCCATCTACCATACCGGTAAACACCCCCACGACGCTGACGATAGCTGGCGAGAAACAGCGACAAACTTCAACTCCACTCTGGACACATAAAAATTGACAGCGCAGCGTTGGTAAACTAGTAAACTAGGAGAGCCATCTCAGACAATATCTCAGGCTGATAATTCAATATGGGGGGGGGGGGGGGGCAGTGGGAAATGTAACTGGAATTTGGCAGGCACACTCACATGCATGCACACACAGGGACTAACTGATCAAGGCTGATTCACCACCATGCAGACCACAGCTCCCATTCTGACCAGGCTGAGGGTCAGGACAAGATTCCTTCACTTACACACTAGCATGCGCACGCGCACACAGACTTACTAATAAAGTGCTCAAAGGTACAAAGCACCGATTCAGATAGCAAAACCTTTTCCCTACCTGAATTAAAAAAACAAAAAACAAATGCTTATCTCATCAACACACATGTAATGTGCACAGTAAACTGAAATGTTTGGATTTGAGGCGAGAGGTGTTGGACGAAAACGCTTGGGAGAAAAGTGGCGTGGACGGATCGATTCAAAAGCTCAAGGACAGACGAGACCGACCGGCTGAGAGGCGCAAGATGAACCTCACGGGCCTCGTATGTGGCCAGACCCATCTGTACGATGAACAGAGTCCTTAGCTAGGTTAAATCTTCTTGACAGTGACCAAAAGTGCTCACGAACAATCACAGTAACAGACGCATCCATAGAAACAAGACGGCGTGGAAACGACATTGGGGCCCGAACCTCCGCAACTTCTCAAAAACAGGGGAGGGCGGAGGAAGATAGACTAGAAAAAGTAAAATGCAAAAGAAAAGCTTCAACCAAGTTCTTCAGTGCGTTTTTGCGATGGACCCTCTCTAAATCTCAAGACAACAGCGTACCCATGCAGAGCCCCCCCACGCTAGCCCGAAACGGAGGAAATGTAAATCCAGTTTAGCTGGTGTGAGGGGGGCAGTTGGCCAGCCGTGTCACGGGCAGGGCAGGGGCGCCGTGTTTCACGCATGGATGACAAGCGCTGGAACGGTAATGACACAAACGTATCTTCAGTCCGTGCGCACTTTTCTTTTCCGGTCTCCGTCTCTCTTCTCTCTCCCTGTATTTGGCGTTGGTTTGCTTTGTCTTCTTTGCTCGCTCGTTTTGTTGAGGGGAGGGGGGTGATTTGCCATGACCTTTGGCGCGACGCCCTTCGCCGGTACTACATGAACTGCATCTGTAATGAGAGAGCAAACATGGCCGTTCGTTTAATGGGAGGCTTACAAAGAGGGACGGGCATGTAAAACCCTGACAACAGGTACGGCTGTTGGGATAAAATGAGGGTTCTGAAATGCCACCTGCTGATTTATGGTTTAACTTTCAGACCAAATTCAGACACAAGAAATCACACAAGGCGAATCAAGCTAGGAGTTACGAGCTGATAGACAATGAAGACCACTGAAGCCATTGCCCTCCAGGACCAGGGCTGGGGACCCCTGCCCGAGATGAAAGGAAATTTAAAAGCATGTGCACACCAGCCCTCATAAGTGAAAAAGCACAGCGATTACAAGAGAGCAATTCGACAATAGCGATCTTTACATGTTCTTTAAAAAAATGGTCCAAAATTGGTCCGTGGTTCTGAATGTGTCAATCAGCCCTTGTTGTGGCACACACTGCCCCTTCGCTAACAGCATGAGCAACACTGAGCATTTAAAGGCTAGGTCGACCTGCTAGATTCTGCTGAACAAGTACAGGACCGGCAGAAACATTAAAGTAATAAGTTTTACTTATTAGCACCTGTGAAACTGTTAACCTGGGTCAAATATACCCAGGACGTTAGGTTGAGGTTTTCAGAATCATTGCTATCCTTGGGTTTATGGACCCCCCTCTTCAGTTCAGAAGGCAGGTTTTTGACGGGATTTAAGTAGGAGAAATGGCAAAGGTGCCAATAATTCTGGAACCCACTCTAGACACATGATAATTAAGGCATGAGGGGAACAAATAAAGTGAATATTTTTTTAATACAGTAGATTGATATTCATTGTTTTGAACTGACTATTAGTATGAATCTTTCTTACTATTCAAAGAAACCAAATGGACAATAACACAAAGCAAATACAGAAGACAAACAAAACAAGAACCCATTTTACATTGGGGCTAGTCACTAGTTATGAAATACATTTCGTAACAGTGTCATTCCTCTTCCGTAAGTTTAATGCAAGTTAATGTGACTCAAACCGAACACAAGGGTTAAAAATCTGATTGATTCAGGTAGCTTTGTAACGTAAACTCTACAGTGCATCTGAAAAGTATTCACAGCGCTTCACTTTTCCCACATTTTGTTATGTTACAGCCTTATTCCAAAATGGAATAAATTCATTTTTTTCCTCAAAATTCTACACACAACACCCCATAATGACAACATGAAAGAAGTTTTTTTGAAATTTTTGCAAATTTATTTAAAATAAAAAACTAAGAAATCACATGTACATAAGTATTCACAGACTTTGCCATGAAGCTCAAAATTGAGCTCAGGTGCATCCTGTTTCCACTGATCAACCTTGAGATGTTTCTACAGCTTAATTGGAGTCCACCTGTGGTAAATTCAGTTGATTGGACAAAGGCACACACCTGTCTATATAAGGTCCCACAGTTGACAGTGCATGTCGGAGCACAAACCAAGCATGAAGTCAAAGGAATTGTCTGTAGACCTCCGAGACAGGGTTGTCTCGAGGCACAAATCTGGGGAAGGGTACAGAAAAAGTTCGGAACCACCAGGACTCTTCCTAGAGCTGGCCGCCCGTCTAAACTGAGCAATCGGGGGAGAAGGGCCTTAGTCAGGGAGGTGACCAAGAACCCGATGGTCACTCTGTCAGAGCTCCAGCGTTCCTCTGTGCAGAGAAGAGAACCTTCCAGAAGGACAACCATCTCTGCAGCAATCCACCAATCAGGCCTGCATGGTAGAGTGGCCAGACGGAAGCCACTCCTTAGTAAAAGGCACATGGCAGCCCGCCTGGAGTTTGCCAAAAGGCACCTGAAGGACTCTCAGACCATGAGAAACAAAATTCTCTGGTCTGATGAGACAAAGATTGAACTCTTTGGCGTGAATGCCAGGCGTCAATGTTTGGAGGAAACCAGGCACCGCTCATCACCTGGCCAATACCATCCCTACAGTGAAGCATGGTGGTGGCAGCATCATGCTGTGGGGATGTTTTTCAGCGGCAGGAACTGGGAGACTAGTCAGGATTGAGGGAAAGATGAATGCAGCAATGTACAGAGACATCCTGGATGAAAACCTGCTCCAGAGCGCTCTTGACCTCAGACTGGGGCGATGGTTCATCTTTCAGCAGGACAACGACCCTAAGCACACAGCCAAGATATCAAAGGAGTGACTTCAGGACAACTCTGCGAATGTCCTTGAGTGGCCCAGCCAGAGCCCAGACTTGAATCCGATTGAACATCTCTGGAGAGATCTGAAAATGGCTGTGCACCGACGCTCCCCATCCAACCTGATGGAGCTTGAGAGGTGCAGCAAAGAGGAATGGGCGAAACTGCCCAAAGATAGGTGTGCCAAGCTTGTGGCATCATATACAAAAAGACTTGAGGCTGTAATTGCTGCCAAAGGTGCATCAACAAAGTATTGAGCAAAGGCTGTGAATACTTATGTACATGTGATTTCTTAGTTTTTTATTTTTAATAAATTTACAAAAAAAAAAAAAAAACTTCTTTCCTGTTGTCATTATGGGGTGTTGTGTGTAGAATTCTGAGGAAAAAAATGAAACATAACAAAATGTGGGAAAAGTGAAGCGCTGTGAATACTTTCCGGATGCACTGTATATTCTATTTTTCGGCTTCTTGGGTGTGTGATACCATGGTCACGGGCAGCTGGACTAACCTGGGCTCCAGGAATGGGGGCAAAGGGATTGGTGGGTCTAAGAACAGGCT
Source organism: Conger conger (assembly GCF_963514075.1). Classification (NCBI taxonomy): domain Eukaryota; kingdom Metazoa; phylum Chordata; class Actinopteri; order Anguilliformes; family Congridae; genus Conger; species Conger conger. The sequence continues at coordinate 14,771,748 of NC_083766.1, read as the reverse complement.
GGTTGTACATCATGGGCTGAGGCGCCATCACTGGGACTCCGCCCAACTGCCCCATCTGTGGTGGGAGCTGAGAGAGGGAGACAGGGTCAGCTGGGAAGACACCGGGGAGAGATGTCTGATCAAGCGATCGCTCATTTGTCTGGGCCGTCTGGGCCGTTCCAATGTGCAGATTCTCAAGCTGATTAAAGCACCTTTTCCCATCAACATGAAATCTAACAGACAAAAGTCCCGGGTTGTGTCTACAGGCTAGATGGCGGCCGTTACGATCTAATAAATCAGATTTGTTTATTTATTTATTTTAAATCGGCAGGAAAATACAGGTTTTATTTGTTTGCAAATCGGGCAAGCCACTTAGGGAAATTGAGCCAGCGGGTTGAGAACACACACTGGGCAAGGCATCTGAGGGGCTGCTAACACGGACGGGTGAACGGAAGGTAGAGACGGTGTGATAGGGGGGCAGAGTTTAAGCTCACCATTCCATACACAGGCACTTGAGGTGTCGTCATGGGAAAAGCCATCGGAGCCGGGGCCTGGGGTGATGGGGAGGACACTGTTAATACAGCTGCTTTCCAAAAGACCGGCACAATCCTGTACATTACTGTATGCAAAACATATCAAAACAATTCAGAAGCTATTTGGCTCCATCCACGTAGACAAAGGATAGAGCTGAAAACAGCAGAGCTAGGTAGGCCCCATGCTGATACTAGTCTGTGTGACAACTGGTTCACTTCAGGTTGGGTTTTTTACACCAAGGTTATACTTCCAGAGGTTGTACATACACTGCATATCAAAAGTTTTAGTACACCCACAATCTTCAGGTTCTTACTGATATTTAAACAGTTAAATGACCGCAAATCCAAATGCAAATCTAAAATCCAAACCTTTCCAGCAATACCTGCTGAGCATGTCCGTGCCATTCTTTCCACAAAGGAAGTCGAATGTGGTTGTGAAAAGCTAACACTGCTGTACAAGTCATAGATGTGTTGCACTTGTGGGTTGCTTCTCCTTGACCTTTCATTACAATCTGTCCCAAACTAGCTCAACGAGGTTTAAATCTGGAGACCGGGAGGCCATTCCATCCTGTTCTTTTCCCCTTAAGTCACTCTGACACAGCTTCAATGTTATTTTGGGTCATTATCGTGCTGTATGATGAATGGCTGACCAGTTAGTCATAGACCAGATGGCACCGCTTTGTGCCAAAGAATGTAATAGTAATACTGAAGGTTCAGTCACTGTGCAGGTTGCTGACTTTAGCACCAGCAAAACCCCCACACCATTACAGTCCCTCCTCCATGTTTGACCGGCGGTGTGACCCACTAAGAACCAGCTTTAGCAACAGTTCTCTTAATGATACTCGACCTTTCAAAGGCACATCAGGAAGTCTCTTCTTCACAGTTGATACTGGGACTTGTTTACATTGGTTAGAGTTCAGCTGTGCTTGAACTTCAGAAGCCCCTGTGAGAGAAGCTCCAGTCCCTCAGAAACTTGCCCCTGGACTACACTGAGTTTTATATGGAGAATCTCCCTCTATCTGTCTCTATGAAACGGTCCTATTAAACAATTAAACAAACAAAATAACAAACCTGTCTTTTCCATATGTTTTGGAAAATTATTAAACACTTAAAACCACTAAACTTTACTGGACAAATTAAACAATTAAACAAAATGGCACCACAAGCCACAATATCCCAAAATGAGCCACGCAACTTCAATTTCACAACTTCCCCACAGGATTTTCGGTCAGCTTCGGTCTAGGTGTTGACAAACCTTTGCACCCGACAGTATGGAACTGTGTTAGCCAACACCTTGACCAACATTTAGGTCGCTATCCTGTGAAGTAAAAGCTTATTTTGTGCCATGTGGTTATTCACAGAAGTTAAACTGCTGAAAATTTCACGAAAAACACAAATTTGGGAGGTAGTGTATAAACAGATAGCATTTGTTCACAATATTAGTTTTCATAATCTTAAAATACCCCTTACATTGCTCTTTTGTGTTAATGCGCATGTTGCTTGCATACAGTATGTAAAATGCTTTAATCATTAAAAATTATTCACACAACTTACAGTAACACGTTAACAGTTCTCATAAGACAAAACTTCATGCACATGGGAGAATTACTAGGATGCCTTCGTTTAGCACTGACCAAATAATGTAAATGCAATATTCAAGTAACCATGTACAGTATATGGTAATAAGGTTTTGGTTCATCCTTTCATGAATCATGCCATAATCAGAATATGATCATAACCGGGAAATGGATTGTTATTCGGAATATGGTGTTCATGTAAATGTGGTCATTGTAAAGTTGGAAGATCATCAGGAACCCCTAATATCTAACATTCATTGCACCGCACACAAATGTCTGGGCCACTTGAAAACACATAAAAAATTATTTAAAAAATAATTTCATCAAATTCATAAAAAAAAGAAAAGAAAAAGTAATTGATGGGAACTATCCATTCAAGGTATATATTGCGGGTTACTTCAATGTTGCAAGTATTTATACAGTGTGCTGAAGTATAGCCATTAATACTTTTACAATAACAATACAATGTCACTGTTAAAAGCCCTCTTGCATGCAATAAAGTGTAGTACTAACTTCCCCATTTCCAGTTTTAGAAAATGGCTGCTCTGTTACATATAGTAAGCCATTGTGAGATAAGCCATTGGAATGTGTCAGTTTTGTGTGTTATTTAATACCCAATAAGCTTTTATGAATGTGAATATAAAATGTAATAAATAGTTTCATGGCGTTAAAGTGCCACTTCCTCCATTTACTGAAAAATAGCTCCTTTTTTATTCCTGTTGCTAAATACTGCTTTCGCTACGCTATTGCTCCCTAGTGGCCAAAGAACCCGGCTGCCTGTTTCATATCATGAATACAAAAATCCTCTGGAGCTTCCTTTCGTCTCTGTGAATTTCCTGTCGCTTCCTTTTCCCAACCACTTCCCATGAACACACAGCTAAACGATTGACCAAATCCACAGCACTGCACTGGCGGTTTTCGAGTTTGGTGTTATGCTGCTTTGACTTTCATTTAGGACCGTGCTCACACGCTACAAGTCATGCCATTTTGAATTGCAATAATGACGACAGCAGTAACACTATGGAAATAGGGGGCCGGTGTCAAGTGCTCATTGTGAGTTGTGAAACGTTAGTAAAAGCACCAAGCATTTCACCCAATCGACCAAGCAGACTATACTGTGCATCTTTAAAGTGAATTTAAAGTTTTACCACATTACACATACAGGCAGAGGAAATGTTTGGAGTACTTACATAACCAGTATAGATCATTCCATTCTGCCATGTTACAAAAACAAGGAGGAAAAGAGAAGGGGGAGAGATGGAGACAAAGATATAAAGGGAGTGAGTCAGCGAACGCAAGGGAAATGGCAAGAAAAAAATTAAACAGAAGATTTGTGCCAAAATCAAATGGGTAACAAGCAGGTAGAAGCAGTCAGGCATGCACTGATAAGGGCAAAGTCACACTGAGAATAGGTAGTCACAGCACGTCGCTGTTAGGAAGAAATGTAAGAAAAGGTTCTGAAGTGCATCCCATTCCCACTGGTTATAGCAAGAGCAAGAGTTTCAGTTCATTACAGGGAGCGCAAAGACAATGAGGTAAGGGAACAAGCCCCTTCTAGTCAATGTGAATACTAAATAACATTGTTTTTTCAAGACTAGAAACCCTTAGAACCTTAGACATACAGTATTAATGGGCCGTTCTGATAAGACTTCACTAAACTACGGTTTTTATTGGACGCTTACAACCATTAGTTTTTATGTCCAATAAAACCAAAATTTCGTATTTATTACGTAGCTGGAATTCTCAACTCTTTTACATTACAATAATCTTACACGAATGAATAACTGAACTAAAGCAGCAGCATTATATGCCAGAACCATTTCCTGAAACGTGAGAGAACTGAGGGGACCAGTGAAGGTCGCGCAACGGGTGACCGGACGGTTCCGCAGAAGGAAGGCGGCGCGTCTGAACCTCACCATCTGCGGCATGGGCATGGGGGCGGGGCCCATGGGGGCGGGGTTCCAAGCTGTGGTGGTGCTCATGGTTTTTGTCTGCCAGTTCGTGCCGCCAGTCAGCTTCTTCTCTCCCGGCTGCGTCCACTGCATGTCCGGCCTGAACGCAGGCACGCAGAACGGCAAAATGCACCGCGCAAATCCAGAGACCAATTAATTAACGAACCTCAGAGGGTGCAGCTGAGCACCGTTTCACATGAAGGTCTGTGTACTCGGCTGATATATACACGTATACATCCTCAAAACAAATGGTTAATTTATAATAATAATCGATGTAAAAGCACCATTCACACAAAGATAATGTATGGCTTTGTTTTGAGGATGCTTCAGTGGAATATAAAGGCAATACATAAAGATGGAGTCAAATACTTACTTTTTAGCTGGTGTGCCTCCAAACTGCAGGTCTGAGTGGAGAAAAATAAATAAATAAATTCAGCATGACACTTAATGGAGCCTGTCTGAGTTCGTCGTCTTCCTCCTCCTCCTCCTCCTCCTCCTCCTAGTGCTGGCAGGTGTTTGATTAAGCTTTGTGGTCCACCTGTATTCATCTAGACTGAGTGGGCTGTGGGAGGGGTGTGTGGCAGGAGGATGATGATGATGATGATGGTGATGATGGCTGCTATAATCACGCACCTTTTTCCATTTAAGTTTAACAGACACCCTTCTCAAGATAAACCCAAACAGAGGATCTATTTTAGCATGCAATTCAATCTTGCTCCATGAAAGATTCCAATCACTTATTTTTTTCAGAAAGCCTGACGTTATGATCGACAAGAAGCGAGGACATTTAATTTGCCTAATTCATGTTTTTTAGATTTCCCCCGTCTTCCCTTCTTTTTCTTGCCATTTTTCCTAACCTCTCCTGATGGGTGGAGCGAGGAGTAGATAAGAGCAAGAAGGAGAAAAGAGATTAGAAGCATAAGCGATTGGAATGAGCCCACAGCCATCAATTCCTTCAGCAAAAATAAATTGCCCGGTCCAGATGGCTACACAGCTGATTTGTATCAGACATTACAAGAAATAATCGCGCCACAATCACTAGAAGCCTATAAGAATATGGTCAATTGGACAATCATCAACAGCTAATAATCTTTAATATCAATCATAATACAGTGGATAGAAAATGAATACACTCGCCATCAAAGTTTTTACAAGTTGTTGCGTCATGGCCTGTATATTTCATGGATTAAAATGGGACTTAATTTGCACTGACCCAAAATATACAACATATTTAAGCATACACCGCCCGAGTCAATACTTGGTGAAAGCACCTTTGGCAGCAACTCCAGTTACCAGTCTTTTTGGGTAGCTCTGCACAAGGTTAAGCACACCAGGATTTGAAGATCTTACTCCTTTTTGCACAACTGTTCAAGCTGGGAGAGGTTTGCTGGTTTTTGCTGAGGGAGAGCAACCTTCAAATCATTCCACAGATTTTCAACTGGGTTAAAGTCGGGGCTTTAACTTGGCCACTCCAGCACATCTGCCTTGTTCTTTGCAAGCCACTCCATGGCAGCTTTGGCCTTGTGCTTTGGGTCATTGTCCTGCTGGAATATAGCCCCGTATTTGGCTTCATCCATCCTCCCTTCAATTTTGACAAATTCCCCAGTCCCTTTAGATTATATTTTGGTTTCATCTGGCCACAAAACCTTCTGCCAGTTTGTTGCAGGTTCCTCAAGGTGTTTTTTTCCACAAATTTTGGGCCTCCAGATGGATCTTTTTGAGAAACAGCCTGCTACCCTTCCATACAGGCTAGATGTGTGCAATATTTTTGATACAGTGTATTGTGTCCCTCTGTTGGTCATGAAACCCTGTTGATCTTTCAAGGTTGCCATTGGATTTTTTCATAATTCCCTTTTCACTTTGAAATGGCTAGGTATTGTGTGTAAAATATATAGAGTGATTGCATTTAATTCAAATAATCCAAATTTTTTTTATGGGGGGAGTATTCCTTTTCTATCCACTGTATACTGCTCAAAAAAGGCCAATCACACTCATGACCCACCAACCAACTATAAAGTATTAAGATACTTACCCTCCCTCTACCGCAAATATCAAAATGTATACACCAAACAAAACAGGCCTTATGAAAAATTGATTCTCCTCAGGAACAACACCAGGAAACTGTTCATCCATATTCATTTAGCAAAACAGTCACACCTTAATGCAGCAGTAGACTGTACCCTAGACACTGAAAAAGCATTTCTAATGGAATATACCTACTAACAATACTTGCTTCACATGGAATAAGGAACATATGAACAAGAACATTTTATTCTTCATGGCATGTGTAGCTATGCCTGACATAATGAGTGTAAATAATCCCATCAATAGCACATAATTAAGAAAATTTAGCAGCTTGTTAATGTTCTGGGATTGCAGTTGCGGTTGGAACGAAAACCAGCATACACAGTGGGGCCCCAGGACTGAGTGTGAGAACCACTGCTCTAAGAAAATCCAGCAGTCGCATATGGAGAAAACAACGATCAACAGTGGTGTCGGACTGTAACATATCAAACATAATTTTAAAGACAAAGTGTGAACAGATGTGAATTTTTTACTGCTGGTGATATCAACTTCAAAAAATAAAGGGAGCCAAGGTAAGGTAACGATGTGAGTGTGTAAGTGCGAGGCAAGTAGAGAAACATTGTAGAGAAACATTAACAAATGTATAACATTTATACATTTTTATCCACAAAAATAATCCTAAAAAGGAGGAGGTTCGCTGCTGTCTTGATTAGCGTAATATTTTGGCAGACACTTCCACATTCGACGGTACTCACTGCCCACAAGGCTGGCCAGGGAGGAGTCCAGGTCGCTGGCCAGCAGCTTGCCCCCAGGGTGCAGTGACATGGGTGGGGCCTGGTTCTGCATGGGCACTGAGGGCTTCAGGAGGTCCCCTGCCAGGTCCGAACCTGAGCGGGGAGGAAGAGCGCCAGGGTCACACACCCAGACAAGGCAGGGCACTGTACAGCCATGCCTGATGAGCAGGACAGTCAAAAGTACCGTCTAATGCTCTCCAAAGTGAATTGATTAGCCGCAGCAAGAAGATGACTTTTCAACCAGGCAGGTCTTCATCAGGTCTATGTGCGTTTCTGTCTCGGTGAATAAATCGAACTGTGTTTGGGATATTTTTCCTCGTTACAATTTACTTTGGACCTATTTACTTAGCACATATTATGTAGCTTGATAAACCTGCACGCTTAACAGGAAGGGAGAGGAAAAGTCATACTAACAGAGAAGAGTTTCTAAACTCAAAGCCCAGGGCAGCATGAGCGCTGACATGAGGGATTAGCGCCATGCAGTCGGAGGGCTGATCGAATGCACTCACGGGCCTGCCACTTACGGTCAGCGGCCTGATTGCTCTCCTTATAAACCGTAACAGGCAATTGTGCAGAGTAATGCTCTCTGAAAACAGCCCCTGTCAAGATTGATTCGGATAATGATGCACCTTACTATGGTGAGCAGTGTGGTAGCTGTGGTGAAAACCCACCTCTCTCACACACACACAACAAAAAAGTATATAAACTATATTTTCACAAATGGCAGTCTGCTTCAGGGTAGTTTTCTGACGGACTGTATTCACAAACTCTGCCTTCCTTCTCAACAAGCAAAAAACAATGAAAATAAAGAAAACAGGCCCACTCACCAGTTAAGGAGAAACACCAGCAGGAAGTACAGATAACCAAACCAGGGAAAAGGAGAGAGAGAGCGAAAGAGAGAGAGAAATGTATTAGTAAAAGTGTGGCTCATTGGGTCTAGTCCTTGGGGGCTTTAAGGGAAGCCAGTGTCATTGTGAAACAGCAGGAAAGTGTGACACTCTGGTTGGGGAAGCACCGCAATCAACACACCGCAATCAAGGTCTGATTGTGTCACAACAGGCTATTTTTGCAAAAAAAAAAAAAAACATGCTGGATTGTTAACCTGAGAAAATAATGCTTTTTCACTGCGCTCCTGAAAAGCTCTTCAGGATAAAAGCCCACATCAACTGCATCATTAGTGCAGGCAACAACAGCTGCAGTCACGCCAGTGAGAAAAGAGTTAGCAACGGCAGAAGAACATTCTCCAGTTAGAAAAGGGCAAGGCCATTGGAGGTATATTATTTTTTTAACAGAGCGCTTGGTTAAGAGCGGTAGAGTTCTTTGACTCCTTTTACCAGATGTGGGTGCCGCATCGGTATTGGCGACTTTACTCCCAAACACGGCATCAAAATCTACACCCATTGAGGGCGGGGGAGCAGTGGGTGGGACGGGATGGATTTCCAGACCTGGTGGAGGGGGGGAGAGAGCAGTCACGACCAGGGCTCCCCCAAATCCACTTCATTCTGCTTACACCTGGCAACCATCTTCTCTACACACAAGCTGCAAAACTCATTCTCTCCCACAGGGATTCTGTCCACTCTTCCCCTCTGCCTGACCTACAGGGCCAAGGGTTCGAGTAGTACTTTTGGCTAATGAGCCGACATAAAGCCATATAAACATTCAGAAATGCTTGTGTAATTAAACCGATTACAGTTCCTGGGTTCTCCGCGTCTGACTCATCGTTCGTTCTGCCGTTCTCCACAGGAAGCACATCCGCTCAGTGTGTAGTGTTAGATACGGAGCTCTTCTGAAGTGTGACAACAGCGAGCAGCTGTGTTCAGCACAAGTGTTCCTGCACTAACAAGGACGCACAAAGACCCTGACACTACAACATCCCCTCCTAATGAACACAGGTACACAACACAAGTACTTTAGCCACACTAAAGTAAATTACCGATGACAAAAAAGACGTAGCCACACAGACAGACGCAAACACACGGACACAGACAGGCACACGAGCAGACACAAACGGGGAGACATGTAGACAGCCCGTCCATGTGAGGGGGTCCGTCAGGTGGGCAGAACTCACCTCCCCAGGCACTGTTAACGGTGGAGATGGTGGGTGTGCTCTGTACGGTGGGGACGAAGGCAGGCTGGAGGTCAAACAGGTCGCTGGTGAGGTTTGGCATGCTGTGGAGGGAAACACAGTGAGGGCTGTTAGACACGGCAACCTCCATTAGCTATGAAACACCAGCCAATGTGCAGAATGGGCCCTCTCTAGTAGAACACAAGCATTACAATGGGGAGGTAAAGCTAAATTCCTGCTGAATTGCATTTCCCCTACTGCTAAATGCTATGCTTGCGCATTTCAGCACCGACAGCAGCAGTGACAATTTCATATAAGCAAATTAAGCATTAAATTGTTCTGCAATCACAAAATGACAAGGCTCCATATCATTAGAGACCAAGAGCACGGTCAGATTTGTGTACCAAAGGCAACAACAAAGATGATGTTATGTATCCTGGGCAGGCCAGTCTCATGGGACATACCAAAACATTCGTACCCAAGGGTTTTTTTCACCCCAATTGCACTTGACATCAGTTGCAGGTTGCCATCAATAGCCTACTGATTACATGAATGTATCATATTTGTAATCAAGTTTAGAAGTTAAAATCATGTCAAGTAGGAGTTTTAAATCACACAAGTTGGGGTGCTAAATGAATGCATACACCACTGCCAGTGGCATTAGGACAATCACTATGAAAGGGAAAGCATCATGGAGATTGCCTATCTTAGCGATCTAAAAACACTAAACAGGACTTGTACAAATTGAAATACATAGCTATATGCTGAATTTGACGGTATTTAAACCATGAAACACATAGTTTGAACCAAGTCTTCAACGCTATGTAGATCGTTACATATGTAGATCGCTCTTGCCGCTCTATTTCATAGGGAGCAGTATACTGGAGGTATCGTTCCTGAAACATCTGCTTTACCTCCATATACTTCAAACAGGAGATTGCGCTAATGCGAAAAGTGGAGATGCCGCCGGCTGACTGGAGTTCTGTCCAGGGACTGGGTGAAAGGAGAGACTGTGCGGAGAGCTTACTCGACCCGCTGGCGATTCCATCTGGGCCAGAAATGGAGGCCAGGCAAAAAAAAATTTTATCTGCTGAGAGGAACTGGGGAGGCAAAAAAGTTGTTCAGTTTTGCTGAAAGGCAAATACAACAGGTGGAGGATGACCCGGAAATTATTCTCCCAGGAAATATTTTATATTCATGAAATCCGCCTGCTCACCTCTCAAAGTAAGCTAGATATGCTATCCTTTTCAGAAACTTGACTTGATAGTTATGTGACAAATTCAAAAATAGAATTTGGAAACCACAGTTATAAGGAAAGACGAGAATCGGTGTGTTCGTAAGCTTGGAAAATTATATTCCAATCAATCCATTTATGGAAACATGTTGCAGATTCTTCCTTTTTCTCAGCCTCAAAGGCTTCATTGACTGCCATTTGCACAACTCTGGTCCTCAAATGCCAATAACAGACTCCAAAGGCAATCAAAAGCCTAGAATCAAGACTAGATACTTTAAAGCTTTCTTATACTTGCACTACGGAAGCAACTGAATACACCAGACTAATCAGCTGAGAAGCCAACTGTCCAATTACTTTTGGTCCCCTAAAATGAAAGGGCTATGTATAAAAAGGGATGCAATTCATACATGGATCAGCCTATGCGGCTATAAATACCCTCAAATTAAAGGTGTGTCTGCAATTTAACCTTATATTCATCGTTTCATAGAGCCAAAAGAGCAGAAATGATCTCACTGTCCAAATACTTAGACTGCAGTGTATTTTACACTGATCAGAGTGATGTACATTCTCTCTCACTCAAATAGACTCTGACAGACAGACAGACACACAGAGACACACACACACGCTCAGTGTACCTGTTGGTAGAGGGGGGAGGGGCAGGGCTGGTGAAGAGGTCCATGCCAGCAGTGGTACCGTTGGCACTGCCCATTGACTGAGTGCTTGGGGACACCGTGGGTGTTTGCAGGCCAATCTCCTTTAGCCGCTGATCCTGCAGGACAAACACAAACACTTACGTCATTCTTAATGACAACAATGTAATGACAACCGGGAATATTCTAATCCCATAGTTTACGCTAAAATTCAAAACAGTCATTTTGTATATTCCAACAATTATAGTCCCAACAATTGGTTGTATGTTGCCTGGATTTTAATTAAGCTTGGCATTGCATCATTTTGAATAATAGTAATGCTATTTTCTGAGTGGAACTGGCTACAGTGCTAGCATTCATTTTTTTCCACGGCAACACACACGTACCCGTATTTCATACAGATTTTATAAAACATTTCCAAAGGTTAAAAATTGGAATTAATGGTGCATTATGGTGTTGATTTAAGCACAAGGGAGGATTTTGGGCAAACCGAGAATAAATGGCAAGCAAGCCATCAACTGCTGTCAGTCAGGTGTGGCTCCTGCACTAGCAGCTTTAGCCTGTGGAGGGAGTCTGTGAGCATTAGAGCAGCAGGACAGAGGGTCTGCAAAGATCATTTTGCTGGGGTCCAGGACTTTAGAATACAGGAGCCACATAATTTCTCTGCACCCAGTTGAGTATGCAGCTCACCTCACATTTCTGGACTGGTTGATAACACTTGGTAAAATGACTCTATTTCATTTGCTTTTTGCCTTGGATAAGATATGGCCCGGCATTCAAATCTGAAATTGACCTGTACTTGCAAGAAAATGTAACTAAAGTTTCCTTTATTTGTCGTGAATAGCACAAGAGTGCAGCCATCTTGGAACAAGCTAGGTTGTGTTCACTGCTCAATGTATTCCTGTTACTAGCCGACTGACCTTCAATGAGCTCAACAATGAATCTTGAGGGAAAAAAACTAAACTGAGTACCCAAGTAATACCCTTTCTCTATTGCCCCCCGGATGCTCAGAGTGTATTACTGAAATGTTCTTTCTTAATTTTTAAAAACCAGCAAATACAGGCCAATCTCAGACTTGAATGCAGGGCCATGTCTTATATCGGGTAAAAAAAACACAGAAGTGAAACAGAATCATTTTACTGCACGTCCCCTTTAATGCAGATTCTGACGCGGGAGCACGCTGCTCTAATTTACACGGTGGAGCCTGTGGTGTCCTGGGCGGCCGGCAGCGTTGGCACAGATGGGAGTGACGCTTGCGATGGCCCCGCTGCAGGAACCAAACATCGCCCGCTCCTCTCCGTGCCCTCAGGGTCTCGCTGACGGGACAGGGGGAAGGCATGCTTCACTAGCTCCTCTGGGGCACGAGACACGATGTTCCCGTTGCTCAGCGACGCTCTTCTCCGCCATTCTTTTTAAGCACTTTACAAACGCTGGCTCTTTTTCCGCATTACGAACAGCGAGGAGGAAAACTAAATATTCAAATAAGCTTTCAACAACAATGGGAAGGATAAACTGATTGAAATCATATTAAGAGAGAAAACACCCCATGGCATTTATTGCTCTCTGGCCTCTCTCCCTCTCTGCAGTTTACAATTGGACTACTGCCAAGTGTGTGTGTGTGTGTGTGTGTGTGTGTGTGTGTGTGTGTGTGTGTGTGTGCATGCGTGCGTGTGTGCCTGGGCGTTTTCTTTACCAGGAACGTCATGGGGGCCAGATATGAGTTAGAGGGTGGTGTCATTGGGGGGAGTGTGGTCTGGGATGAGGATATGCATCACTGCCAGCAGATCATTGCTCTGTGTACGCGTGTGAACTGGTCCATATGGTTTATGAGGCCAATTTACCAGAATACAGCACCAACACTATGGGGACATAATTCCTCAATTCCGACAGTGTAAAATCACTCATGAATGAAGGAATGAACAAGCGAACGAGACCCAAAACTTTATTGTGCCAAAGGAACACGAACCTGAGCATAAACTCAAAAACAATACAGAAAAACATAAAACAAGACAAAAGTGAAAATTTGTTAAAAAAGAGTATTAAAAAAGAGAGATAAACCGATGATGAGAAGCAAATAATCAACACCATCATAATATATTGAATTCAACAATGCCTCAATCATACCATTTGTTGACGGGTTGTATGGTCTTAGGTAGAAGAGGTCTCTCCTTGAGCTTATTCAGGGCATTTGATAGCTATGACCAGATGGGTGTGTTTGTACTACAAACGCAATTGATGGGAAGGGTCAATATCTGGCCAGTGAGACTCAGAGCACACTGTTCAGATAAGAATTTGATGTGCTGAATTGGGACACCAGAACTCTTGCTACCTACTTTTCTGTCAAGGTTGTTCTTACTTTGTTCCCAGCACTGTATGCGCAAAGTCAGCACGGTATAAGACACGCTTTATCACCTTCAGTTTCTCCATTTTTGCCAAATAGTAAGTGGGGTTTTTTGGGTGTCCTTATGCACCATGAAACCCTGCTTTTGGGTGCATGTACCTATGTGAGTGCATGTGAGGTATGTCTGTGTCGGTGTGTGTGCACGCACATGTGTATGTGTATGTGTGTGTGTGTGTCTACACACACTTCCCACCTTGAGGGACTGCAGCCTGCTCTGCTCCTCCTCCAGGGCCAGGTGCTTCTCCTTCTCGTCCATGCGGCTGAAGGACATGCCGGTGTTGGTGAGGGAAGACACGGCGCTCGACAGGGTGCTGGCTCTGCGGGGCAGACACACACACACACACACACACACACACACAAGCTGAGCCCAGTGTTTTCCCACAGGACCCAATCCCAACTGACAGTCACGACAGAGCAGGGAGTAGTTCACAACCTTCAAAATGGCCGTTCTCACACGTAGGCGCTTTGCCAGGTACATAAAATTCTCAAACCGCCAAATGAGAGGGTTGACTCCACATCTTACAAGCACAGACACCAGCTTGCTATCCAGAGCATTGGAATCTCCAGTGTACAGCGCAATGGCAATTCTGACAGGGCTTCTGAAATACTGTATCGGCCCTGTCTTGCAGGTGGCACCACTTCGGAGTCAACTCTACCTGCTGGCTGCAGAGAACTCCTTGGTTTTCTTCCCCTCCAGAGAAGCCAGGTGCTGCTCCAGCGCTTCCAGCAGACTGCTGGGGGCCTGTGGGGGAAGCAGAGCCCAGGTGAGACAGGTCACAGCCCATGCATATGAAAGGTGTGAGGCATGCATGCCTCAAACAAAGCACTACTCTCTCTATAACCATGGTCACATGCCCTTTGCATTAGCTTATCAAGCTTCCAGGGAAAATGTATAAAGAAAAAGGAAAAGTGGTTTGAGCCCAACATGCACACTTCTCTTCTCATACAAGCATACACACAGGCATGTGAAGTCAAGTTATGCTGCTCTGCTTCCAGCAAATGGGACACTCCCACCTGTACTGTTGACATAATAGGAAGGGCTATTACGCTCAGTACACAGGCCTGTGTATATGCTTTCTTACACAACAAAAGCACATCCACAATATGTTTACATACGATTAGCGTTTGGCTTCCATTTTCTTCCTGGTCTCTTTTCTTCCATTTTCCCCTCGGCGAAAATTACATGACTTGTTTTTGCATTAGGATAAGCATGCCCAGTTGGATGTCTAATTTACGTCACACGTAATTCTTTTGCCACAAAGACTCTGGAGGCCAAACAGCAGAAAGGACAGATTTCTCAGGTACTGGGAAAGAGGAAAGATAACAGATGTCCTCCTACTGAGAAATCTAATGAGCACAGGAAAAACAAATGCTACATGGGAAAACGTCTGCGCTCAAGCAACCGAACTGAGGTGCTATCTTCAAAATTATACTGCGTGTAGATAAAAAGAAAGGCATGGCACTCGCTCACAAGAAAATACAGTGGGCTCCAGAATTATAGGCACAATACTGTAAACTGAAAAATAATACCATTATTGAAATAAACCGAATTTTCCAACAGTGTGTGCTTTATTAATGATACATTGTTTAAACCTCTAAAACTGATTATGATTACTGTGCTTTTCCCCGTATTAGCACGTAATAGTGGGCAACTCCGCCGACAGTTAGCCTATGATTTTCCGTGCCTTTCCTCAGGTAGTGTAGCCTATTGCTGAATGCCTTGTTATTGATGTTTAGAGTTGCCATTTTCATGCAATCACCCTTTGTCAGTGTCAAGCCTTCGAAATTTGGAAATATCACCAGTGATACACTGCTGTAGACATTGCTGTCTTTTGTGCAACAAAGCCAAGTTTTTTCCTGAAAAGATGCTCCTGTTTTGCAGTAACATATCTAATTAATGTGCTTATACTGACTTGTATTGTTTTGGCTGTGATCTAGCCTATTAGAACATGCTTGTACAGCCTATTACAGGAGTTCTAAACATGGATTTTTAATTGGTTAAAATCCTTGCGGTTTAATACTTTGTGCAAACACTCCTGGCAGCCAAGAGTCTTTTTCTATAATTTGTAATAAGGATAAAGAACAGGGCTGCGTTTCCCAAAGCCTTCTTAACGTTACATCATTTGTAAGTTGTACCTGGTTGGAGTCAGCAGATCCCTAGCAGAGACGACCAGATTTTCTGCCAAAATTCCCTAGTACTAGTAAAACGTCTCTAACATCAATGACTTCCTTGTCATCCATGGGGACAATTTGCACTTGCGTCCTCTTCCGGGCAAGTTGCAACCCATTACCAGACTTGTGATGGCCACTTACCATCAGTCTCTCCTGAGCTGACAGTTTTAGGCTTTTGAATGACAAGGGGATTTAGCATGCTTGCTACCGCATTCTTATACTCTAGTGAAACAGGAAGTGATGGAATGACACAATATGGTTCCTTTAGACTGAGATTAACTAAATTAAGTAAAATTGTAATTAACAATTTCAAGTTGTTTGATTTTATTTACAGTAATTGTTGACACCTATATGGTATTCAGAAAAAATTAGATTACTTCATTAAAAATAATTATAAACTTCAGTAAATGTATTGTATATAGACTATTTGCGATGTTAATTGCAGTATATGCAGCCATTTTTCTTAATCTTATCAAGGGTGTCAATAATTCGAGCCCATGGTACGTCTTAAAAGTGTGATGTCTCAGCCAATCAAGACTTCATCGGATCTGATGCCGAAACATCACATTTCCAAAAAGTTTGTATTTTCCTTTGAGGGAATGCCGTAACTTTCTTTTAACCTATAGAGTAAGAAAGTCATTTTTTATTTAAAAAAAAAAAAAACCAAAAAAACAGATAATAAACTAACAAAAGAACAGAAGGGAGAAATGCTGCTCAGAAAGAGAAGTGCTGATCTACCCACAGCTTGGCAGACAAGATTTTGGTAGAATACGATACTAAGATACTAAGATGTGTTTCTGTTTTGTGTGCGAGGTGGTGTGCCTGTACATGTGTGGTTGTGTCAATTTCAGAGAGATAAGAAACTTTAAATAAATAAATTTCCACAACCCTGTAATGTTACATTTACCTGGGACAGTTAATCTGTCAGGAAACAAATACACACAATGGCTCTCATTTATCAAACGTGAGCCAAACAGAATTCACCATAAATCATTTGGAAATGCATTTACACAAAAACATTCATCAAAGTTTTAAGATTTCAGTTTTTTAGTACAATCTGAATGGACTTTGCAAGTGCTGTCAGCTTTTTTATGGTTGTAAAGCTATTTTAATTTTTTATTATTTTACTAAGCCAATTGAATATAATTATTCGTATCATATAAAACACACAACTGGGTAATAGTAATTCATGAATCATTAAGTTGAATATAAATTCCATAAAACACATCTGACAGTGACGATGACGACACTGCAAATAGCATAGTTTTCAATGATGTCTTTATACAGCCGGTTCTGTGGGTCATAGCTACAGCTCTTTATGTTTCTCCACCAGGACCATCAGTTTTTCCTCATCCATTTGTGAACTGAAGAAGCAGCGAATAATAAAGCCAAACAGCTGTTAACTCCTAAATACATATCATGTGTACAATGGATTTTAAAGCAAAGTTCTCAGCCATCTCTTTAAATTGTCTGAAATTGAATTCTGTGCTGCATATAAAGTATTTTAGGGGTGTCAATTTATGCTAATCATATTCCTGTGCACACGCTTTTTCTTAACAATTGATTGATATTTATCAGCATACACATTCGTGAATATGAAAAAAAGCTGTGTCTATGCGTTTAATAAATTTGGCGGAATTTGTTAGTTTGCTTCCAATCACATATACATTTATACAGGGATTTCCAAAAATATTGATAAATGAGGCCCATTGTGCATGTGCAAAGCGTCAGGAAGACACATCCTCAAGAAATCTTACACAAGGTGTGATTGCAGTTTAGTTGGATAAATAAAATTACCCCAAAAGTCTACAGTTGATGTCAACAGAACTGCATCTTTCAATACAGCTACATGTATTTTCCCTGTCGTAGACTACCAAATATTTGCACACGCCTAAATTGCTTTTAAACATTAATCTTATATTGCGGAACAAATGTTGTTTGTTTTTTGGAAAGGACTACAAATCGCATCTCATGAGACACAATGCTGCAGTCTGGAGGGGGGAGGCCCTGACCTGTAGCAAACAGAGAAAGAACCAGAGGAAAGTGTGTGTAAGAAAGGGGGGGGGGGGGGGGAGAGGAAGAAATCTGTAGGGTGAATAGGGAATGGCAGCGTTTTGAATGGATCAACATGGAGAAATTGAGATGAAATGTACACTGACCTGCGTTAGATCTGGGATGTCACCCTGATCAATCCCAACTTGCTGTGTCACAAAAAAGGGAAAAACGAAGAAAAAAACAAAAAAACAACAGAATAAAGGAAGGGGGGAAGTGGGGGAGAAAAGAATATAACAAAAGGATCCATTACTCCATGCAGTGACTGTAAACGAAACAACAGAAAAAAAGGGTCTTTGCATGCTCACACACACAGACACACACACAGACACACAGACAGACACACAGACAGACACACAGACACACACATCTGGAATGAGGTTTTGCACACAGAAATGCCTTGGACTGTTGCAGAACTATGGGCCGGGCACAGACAGATGTGAGATGTGACTGTGGCTTGAGAAACATCCAAAAATAAACATGGAAATAATGGTGACTTGGGGGGGGGGGCACAAGACACACGATGATAGACATTTTTTGAATGTATGAACCCTAAAAGCTAACTCATCTTTGGATTGATCCCGCTGCCCAACAAAGGAAGCAAGCTGGTACAAACAACAGCGTCCAAATGAACATACAAAAAACCAGGGTATAAACAATATTATGTATAGATTCGTCATCTCTTCACTGAGAGAGAAAGAGAGAGCGAGAGAGGGGCGGAGAGACGGAGAGAGAGAGCACGGCAGCGAGTGTGCTCGATTGTCTTTAATTTTGGAGAGGTGGGGGTTGCAGCTGTCAGACGTTTTGAGCATTCTGACGATATGAATATGGCATGGGAGGAGTGGTCCTTGTTCCCGGGAGATAACAAAATCAAGCTAGGTCAGCCCACTATCAAAAATATTAATATTAAATAAACAAATAAAAAGGACAAAAAGATTAAGACGACTGTGCCCACTCAGTCAGTTTACAGCAGTATACTTACAGACATGAAAGCCCTGCCAACCACACCCACACACAGCCAGTCAGGGGATGGTTTCCCTGTCTAATACTGTTGATTCGTGTAAAGAACAATATTTCAAAATATGTTCGGCAGCAAAACCAGTCTAACTATTTTAAAGCTAGCCAACAGAAAATATTGGCTATATGTCCGCTGTCACCCTATGACCAAGACAACACAGCCATAGAAACAGTTGGATCAGTTCAGGGGGGATCAGTTCAGCCAATATGCAAAAAATAAATTCTCATGAAACATTTTACATTTTTCAGTTGAAATCGAATTAATTTTGTAAGTTCACTGAATTGAAAAGGGTAATTGGTCCCAACCCTGTCTACCGTAACCTCACACAACTAGCAAGGGGTTCCAGTACAGTGGGATGGGAGCATTTTCCATTGCATGTAATGGGAGGTTGTCGGGCACCTAACAGTCAATATGAGAACAAGCTTAAGGAAAGGACCCGCTGCGCTCAACAACACTGGTACTCCTGTTTCCCAGCAACCAAGGACTATTATGCATGGGGACAGCAATGCATGTCCCAGGATTCTGGATTTTCCATGACTTTCAAGGATAAATGTATGATTGAATGCAAGGTCAAATGGCGCGTGTGAGAAAAAAATCTTTTTTTTTTTTGTATTTGGGAAATTTCCCATGATTCAAGGACAGCATAATATTTGAGTGCTTCAAAGACTTTCCAAGACTTACAAGGAATTTCAAGGCTGATGTCATATGCAGAATACTCTATACTCACAACTGTCTTGAAATGACTTGAAGTCATACAGGGAGAATGGCTTATTGGTAAGTGACTTGTGAACTATTCATTGTAGCCATGCAAAACATTTTCAGTGAACAGAAATTCACAATTTCCTACGTGATCGAGGTTATGCTTTAACTCTCTCGCTTATGGCACCTATCGCCAATCCAGAGAGGAGGCAAGATCGCGTGTATAATCAGTGTCAGACACGGATCAGTGCAGTGTCTCTTATGATGGCACTGATTCTGTCGTCCGTGACCGTGACGGAGATTCCCCCTTGACCCCCCTCCCGTTGCAATCACGAGCCTCAGGTGACACTAGATTAACAGCATTAGTCATTTTTTTTCCAGTTCCAGTTTTGCATTTCCCTTAATTCCACTGTTGGCACTAAAAATAATAGGCTTTCATTTATCGAGCAGGACTTTAAAGGAGTAACATGGTGGTTGGTCACACTTTCTAGGTTTTTATATGCAATTCACACAAGAGGGCATTGAAGAAACACAATGAAGGTATTAAATATGCTCGTTCTACTTTCGTAAAAGTAAGAGTTTAAAATGTATCATCCTATTTTCAACTTGTTGAGAATGTTCTCCTCATAGTGTCACATGAGGATAACCACTCCCCTTATCCATCCCCTATAACCAGTGACCCATAATTTCAAATATTCACTTAATGCCTTAGTGCCTTTTAAGGTCTATTAGACTATTTCTGGTTATATTCATTTAGTTAGCTAACTAACATTAGCTAGCTAGCTAATTAGTTTGCTTTCATAAGGTGACGTTATCGATAATGTTAGCTAGCTAGTTTTCTTTCATAAGGATGTTATAGTTGTGCTTTTATCTTAACTTGGCTAGCTAGTTAGCAAAAATTATTATTGCATAAGTTAGCATCCTTACCTTAGATATATATTGTTGATAATAAGTCAGCTAGCTCATGAAATTCAGTCTCAGAAGATGAGTGCATATCATAGGAGGTAGCTATGGTAACAAACAACAATGTGTGGAAAGTGGTAGCATAGTCTGTCAATCATAGCTAATTGACAGTTCTCACCTTTATAGTGGGGAATTTAGGCTTAGAAAAATAGTTTTAAAATACATTTTAAATGACTAAATAATGAAAAAATTATCCACATTTGATTTATTGTTGCCTAAAGACAACTGGCAAGTGTCACATTCAACCACCATGTTATTCCTTTAATCTCCAAACTCGTAAAGTTATTTTCCTTACTCTTAAATGGCATTTTTATGAATGACTCTTCCAGAGACGCCGAGCCTTTATACAGTATTGTATTTTTGGGGTGTCAATTGTGATAATCCATCATTTTCACGAATGCGCACTCATTTACAAACGGGTGGGATCAGTTACAGGACTTTGTTGAATCTGACGTGGCACACTTGTACAAGCCCATCATAAAAAAAAAGGTAAGAGAAAGTTAAAGGTACAATAGGTAAGATTTTTATGTTAAAACATTGTTACAAGACCAGTCTAAATCCATTCCTGTCATTGAAAAAGGTTTACTGACATGCTGACTCGCCTTTGTTTATAGTCCTTAAATTCGGGTTTCAAAATATGCAGTTGACAGGCCGGCACTCTGTAGCAAAACATTGTATAGCTGTACAATAACTCAAGCTCATTGGTTGAAAATTGGCTCTAACAGCCAATGGCATTTCAACGTCAGTGCATTCACAGAGACTGGGTGGGATAAACAGTGTTGTGGTTTGAGCATGTTTGTTGCTGCAATTCCTCTCTTGACTGTTAGAAGTCGGAAATTAGGTATTGTACCTTTAAGATAAGAAAAGGAAAATGTCCGTTGTCTTCCTATTAATAAGAACAAGCATGACAGGGACAGACGCATTGTGCCCCGAGGGATATACCCTTTCATATACCCCATCTCAATCTCGACGAGGTGAACGGAGATAAAATATGGGCTATGGACCAGGTTTGTTCAAGGCGTAGGAGAGGCAGCTCATGGAGAATTTGAGAAAAGGTGGATATGTGACCTACTCTAAGCTGTGTGGTTACAGAACCAATTGCAGCTGCCGCTATTGAGGATGTTGGTTTTAGGGGCAAAAATGTGGGCTTAAATAAACCCCCCAAAAAAGAAGAAAGAAAAAAAAGGGGGGGGGGGCCTAAAAAGATAGTGCTGCACCAGCCCGTTCTCACGCTTTACTGTAACAATTTATCCGTCCTTTAAGATGTTATCCATCCTTCCACCTGAACCGAAAAAAGGAATGTCAAATTACCTCAGCAACTTTGAGAAACTCGGACAGCTTTGTCATCCTGTAGAGAAACTTCTTATAGATGTCCAGAGCATCTTTGCATTGGCTCTTCTTCATATCAAAATATTTCTCTTGAAGGTGAAAAGGGAAAGAGATATAGCCATTAAGAATGCAATGAAAGCAAATATGTTCAATACACATTTCCAATGTGCAATTACCTGAAAGCTCCTTCAGATAGAAGAGTACCATAATTACATTCAGCAACATAAGAATACCTTCCATTTCCAAGAAGCCAGTGTTCGGATAATGACAGTCTAAAATACATGTCTGAATCTGAAAGCACTCAACTCATTTGTAATATACAGCTCAGATAGGCATCATTATGTGCTCAGCCACCACACATAATATGTGAATAAAACCTATACATGCTTATTATACATTGACCCTGAGCCTCATTTACTTTAGGCCTTCTGTTGGCATTTAGATTTAAAAGTCATGAGAAAGTAATGTAACCATCCTCTATCACCAGCAGAGTTTCATATACAAAAAGATACATCTTTTTTTAATGCATTGGAATCAAAAACTTATATGCCCGTTTTTATCATATTTTAAGCCATCGTGTTCCATTGAAACCGCTAAGATTCCTCAGTCTTCAGTTTTGCAAATACACTTCATACCAAGCTTTTTAGAATGTCTTAATGTGTAATAATTAAACATTAATTGCACTGCATGGGCCAGGAGCTGTCAAGCACAATGAAAGGTGTAAGGCTGTCCAACTAGGCTCCTTACCCAAGAGGTTGATGACGCCCTCATTGTAGGCCGCAAAGAGGCGGATGGAGTCTTTGAACAGAAGCATGAAGGCAGCATTGATGACCCCGTTGGTCAGCTCATTGGGGTTGGCCTGGGAAAAGTTTAGTTCAGAAATTTGGCACCACAGATAATGGATTCTTACAAGACGAGACAGACAATCTGTGACCGGGCTTCCAGTATAACACAGTCAAATTATTATCAAAGGGTTCACTCAAATGTAATATGTAATATTTTTTTAAATATATTTTTATTTAATATTTATTCGTCTTTATTCTCAGTTTCTTCCTTCTGTCAGTTACTTGATTTTCATACCAAAATAATTTGCCAAACCACACTTGTGTAGAAATGTGTAACAGTATCGCAGTTGCATTCATTTGTACATCCAAAGTTAAGGACACAAGTTGGCTGAACCCAGGCCTTCTTAAAGCAGAAGAGCCGATAGTCTATCTGCTGGCTGAGGCTGAAAGAACAGAAATGTTTTTGTGCGGAGGAAAAATGGCCGCTTTGCGAGGACTACTAAAGCAGTTAAGAAAAGTATTTTGAAGAAGGAAAAAAATAAAACTTTCTACCATTCTTCCTTCAAGGATTTATTTTACCACAGTATTGCAGCAGCTTTGGTCAAAAATTCAGATTTTCTTCTACTTTCAATCCGTCTTCAAAAGAAAAAACTAATCAATAAAGTAATAACAATAAAATCAATTTATATTGCATAACTGTTCTTGCTCTTTTGACAATGTGAAAGATATACTTCCTGCAATCAGCATTTTTGAGAGTTTTAGAGAAACACTAAAACACAAAAAAAAATGCGGGCATCTGTTCCCCTGAAATTTGCAAACTCTCTCAGGCTTGAAACACTCCCATCCATAAATCTCTGACTTCAACGCTTGGTACCTCAAAGTCCAGCAAGGCGTCCAACTGGTTCTGGATGATGGGGAGGGTCTTGATCAGCTTCTCCGTGTTCATAGTGCGCATCACTCCATCAATCCTGACAGACATAAGCAGCTTTTAGAAAGTCTATACATTCTGGAACATTCTCCACAAGATCCAAAAGGAGGGGATCAGGCTCAAATACACTTTGATGCAATGCTGATCAGAACAAAGCTTGCAGGTCTTTCTGTACAGAAACCTGAGAAAACTGAGAATAAGTGACGGTTACCCTCTCTTCATCTTGGTAAAGTCAACCGCCACCAGCCTGTAGGAAAGCGCCTTTTCGTTCAGATATCGGCTGTAACGCCTGATGAAGGTTGACATGTCATATCCTGGAAGAGACAACACATCTTTTCTTGAACCTTATGTAAATCTGGCTTTACACATATTCACTGCATAATGCTAGGCTAGTGCTAGTTCTTCAGTACACTGGCATATTAAAGACACTTTAGCCTACCTTGCAATGCGCCTTTGTCCAAGAAGTTGTTGAGGTTAAAAAGTGTGTTTCTGGAGGCCAGGTACTGGATAAACCGCTGTGAGGCAAGAGCCGAGGAAGAAAGGGGGAAAAAAGGGGGGGAAACTGATGAATCTTTCGGACTGGTGATCAGGATGACACAGTTTAGGGTGGATAAAATGGAAAGCTGAGACCACACGCATTGTTGAATCAACATGGCAGCAAAAGTAAGGGGGGGCATGCTACACAAACAGTATCTGCATTTAACATCACATTCTAGCTTCCGTCAAATATTCCCAACTGCAGGAACAGAAAAGTGTCGCCTCTCCGCTCCACTACTGTGGGTTGGGCCACCAGGGGGGAATTGGGGCCAGGAACGGTATCAGTCATGGGCCAACAGGAACCATAACACTCCACCACCTGCTGAAGTGTGCCATTTGGCAATGGGGTGGAACTCCCGCCAGCCCAACATGGAGTCCACAGCTGGAAATGGAGAGGATTTATGCTAACCACTGTAGCTCTGCAACAAGCTTAAGGGGACAGGCTTGGGTTCAGACACTTTCATTTTCTAACTGCAAAAGCTCCACTTTCCTCAGTCACCACAAGGGAAGGGGAAAGGACAGCAATGTTTTTAGTACTTTGTGACAGGTCCCTTAGCAGAGCAAAATGTGCTCAGCGAATTGGGAGCATTCTTGTAATGGTTTGCCTCTGGCGAAGGAGACAGGGGTCAAAGCGCTTGAGAAACTGCTTCCTATACTGTAATGTGCACCTTTTATTTATTTTTTTACCTCCCAAGGAGAAGGCAGGTAAGTATGGTCACGAGCTATCCTGAGTGGTATTTTCAATCTTCAAGACATCCTTCAAAAACAGTATAATGGTCCTCAGGAGGTCAAAGAGGGCAACTTGGGCCAGGAGACGACAGGCCACATGTTAAACTTCTGCTGGAATCTCAAATCCTTCATGCAGGACATGCGAAAAGGAGCTGCGCCACTTCTGTGGTGAGGGCGAGCCATTGAAAGGGTCAAACAGTGCTCAAATGCACTGCTTAGTCGAATCAACTGTACGTCGCTTTGGATAAAAGCATCAGCTAAATAACATGTAAAAATGCCATCCCTCCAATAGACTTTATGTAATATGGAGCATCACTTGACTGCTCTCTGTTCATCATGCCTTGATCATTTTCCTATGGGCGGGCATCTGGAGGTCTCTCTCCTTACAGCTGTCTGCCCAGTTCTGGCCTCACATGACGGGCTACTGAACACAAATCTTCTTCTCCTGAAGGGTTTCTGGGAATACCCTAAACACCCTGGATCTGCCGTAATCCTCCAAGCAGTCCTGCGTTTAAATTTCCCCTCCCCCTCCCTCCCTCTCCCTCTCCCTCTCCCGCTCCCACGTCCCTCATTGTCATTGTGTCCTCGGCCCTGTTCATTTCTTGCGTGCGGTCTCTGACGCAACTCCACTCCAGCGGCGTCATTCTGCCCATTCTCAAATTGATCTGGGACAGTACAATGACTCAGAAGGAAAATAATCTAATTTCTCACCTCACTCCAAATGTCTCTCACTCACACACACACTACATAATGATCAGCACTTTCTACATCAGCTCCTTATCCGCCTGCAGACTGAACAGAGAACTTAGCCAACTGTACTGCAGAAGTATCAACAACAACAATAAAAACATTGCAACATATGGCAAGCACAAAGACTGAGATGAAAGAAACCCACACAGGCACGGGGAGAACATCCAAGTACCACACAGAAAGACCCCAGTCAGGATTCAAAGCCAGGACCTTCTTGCTGAGAGGCGACAGTGTTATCCACTGCACAACCACCAGGGAATTTATGTCATTCCACGTTGATTTTATTTTAGCTCTATAGCACCACCATGTGTTTTGATTTGGCCAGAAATACAACATTTGAGCCTTTGTGTGCCTGGGCTTCCAATATGGTGGACGCCATGGATCCATGCATATTTGTTCACTTTGAGGAGTTGCTCATATGTACCAAATTGTGTGACACTACATCATATGGGGGAGGAGCTACACACATATATACTTCCAAAATGTGTGCGTTTATGTGGCTGTCATTGTGCCACAACGTGGCCGATTGACACCATATTCAATCCTGAACGTAGGAAGCGGAGCTGTGGTACGAACGGTGGGAGAATGTCATATAGCTGTCCTAAAATGTCATGAAGTGGTCGTAGACGCATTCATGCGTGGCCACGTCAGCCGAACGGAACACTGAAGTCTAAGAGGTGCATGGCCCTGCAGCTGGGTCACAACACCTTGGGAAAAGTACAAATCTTGAGCTTTTCCAACACATGGACAATGAAATTAGCCTTTCATCTCCATAACAGAACCTTGCATCCCATTTATAAAAGGGATTAGGCACAGCACATTGCAGTTTTACTCACAACACCCCTGTGAAACAGATAAGCTAATGTTATTCAAAGAAATTGGGTAAAATAATTGCCTATGGTCATTAGGCTCAGTTGACAGATGTTACAAGTTCCAATGAGCAAACAGGACTAAACAAATGTAAATGAGGAGAGAGATCAAATCATCAGATTGACCTTTCTGCTAGCATACCGTTATTAATTTGCAGTAAGTGCAACCTAATGTCAAGGTTACTACAGGCAATGTGCCTGGTAGGCTTGGCTGGTGATGTCAGTTATTAATCCTGCAGGCATATAGATGGGTGGTTATCTCTATCCTGCTATGACACTGGGGTTTAGTGCAGACAGGGCTCTGCTGTAGAATCCGGACTGTGCCACTGCTGGCCGTGAGCCATGGATAATGGCCATAGCATTGCTAAGGAGAAAGAGTATCAGTCTGCAGTGTTTTCCCCATCTCATTGTGCATGACCGTTCAAGCAGGCAACTACTGCCTACGGGTAATTCCATGTCAGCTCAACACTTTTGGCATGCTGATTCTGCCTTTAAAAACCTGGAACAGAAATCCCATTAGTCTCGGTTTGTTAATCTGGGAGATATGGGCTAACAATGTTTGCACTAATTTTCATTAATCCATGACTTTGACTTGCCCCATCTCCATTACCGGAAGTTGTAGAGAAATGGTTATTTTATCACTTTATATTGGTTCAGTTCCCCTGTCTCTCCCAACTATGGTTCAGAGACAGAAGAAGAGAAAGTAATACTGTGATAAGAATACCGATTTTAGCCTGATTCATGTCGTCTGTGAAGTTCTAAAATGCATAGAAGTTGAGGTCCCCCATGCTTGTTTTGTCACGGTACATCTTCTAAAATAAGGAATCGTTGTTGCTAAAACAATGGTATTGAAAAATAGTTTATACAAATAGAACTGCTAGTTTTATTATTTTCGCTGTTAAAGAGGACTGTATGGAAATAAACTCACTCTAAACGCTCTGTTACTTTTAATTTTAGGGTGAATGTAATAAAGAATAGAGCTGCTGAAGACCGATACAATGATACAAGGACCGTTTCTCCACGATCTGCAGTAATGGAGATGGGGCAAGTCAAAGTCATGGATTCACGAAAATGACTGCAAACTTTGTTAGCCCATACCTCCCAGACAAACAATCCGAGACAAGTGTAATTTCGGTTGCAAGGGTTTCTTCAAAGGCCAAATCAGTATGCTAAAATCACATTAATATATGTGACGATGTGCTTCAAAAGTGTGTTCAATTAACATGGAATTACCTCTACCTAGTAATCATGCCAGATGAGTCACACAAAAAAGATGAATACAATTCTTAACAATCCAAAATGTAATTTATAAATGCGCCTTCAGAGCAATAATATGCTTTTAATTATTGCTTCGATATGTCTGGCTCCAGCAACATAGTGTAAGAATAAGTTCTCAGCCAAACCGGCTTCATAAAGTTTGTGTATAAATAAGTGTTGTGTATAAAACGAGTGCTCACCTCGTTGCCATACATCATGAGGTGATGAGTGGTGATGAGTGCTTTGAAGACCACCACCCAGCTGTTGTTGGCAGTTCTCTCGAACAGCGTGTCCGCCAGCTGAGGAATGCTCACGTTCATCTCGTTGGTGCAGTGGATCAGGTCTGTCGAAGACAAACAAACTCAGTGAACTCTGGCTCTTTCCCCATGTTCCCAAACATGTTCCCACACTGATTAAAGTGATTAAAGGGGACTTTCACCCAAATCTCATGTTACATTTTACTGATTCCTTCACCTGTTAAAAGGTAAAAATAAAAAAAGAAGAAGAAGAAAAATTCAGACGTTGTAATCTTCTTGCATCTAGAATCAAATATTCGAGCAGACCATGTCACTGGGGAATATTATATAAGGATAGGAGACACACTCATTGAGCACCTGTGCACCCCTACTTATTCATGCGATTATCGAATCAGCCAATCATGTGGCAGCAGTGCAATGGATAAAATAATGCAGATACAGGTCAGGAGCTTCAGTTAATGTTCACATCAACCATCAGAATCTGGAAAAAAATGTATCTCAGCGATTTCAACCACAGGCCCTACCCAGTATTAGTATAATAATAATAATAATAATAAAGTGCTCAGTGAGTGCTTTGGTATATTTCCAGGGAACAGATATGATTACCATTATTTCAGGGTGAAGTTCCCCTAAAATTGACATTTTAGCATTTCTAGCTAGTTGCATCAACAATAAAGGGTGGGCCTTTTATACTGAACAAATAAATAATAACTCTCGCTTTTCTCAAAAGACTGAGAGCATCCCATCAGACTTCATATTAGTGGATATAATGCCTGCCTCAAAAACCAACCAATCAACCAGCAAGCTTGGGAAATCTGTACTCCCATTTACAATGGTTGTCAGTGAGTGCAAAAATTGAACATTACCAGATCCTGTCGGTACAACACTACGTATGTACAATGTATGCAGCTATGTTCCTTGGAAGTCTATATAATGTTCCTTTTTCTGGGGTAAGACAGAAAACATATCCCTGATAATACTGGATTCAGACAGGAGAAACCACTCTGACAATCATCAGACAATAATTCCATTACAGTGCCAGCAATGAGTACATTTAGAGCCCTATCTGTAAAAAAGACCTGCCAAATTACATAGCAGTTGAAAAATATTGCTATTCATTTTATCAGTCCTTGTCTTCAAAGATATGCCTGATCGTTATCACTTTTAGCAAGTTGATGGCCTCATAATGTAAAGTTCTGTTGAACAGCTTCTGACTTGCGTAGGCAAGAAGAGCTTGATTCATGCTATAAACGAATAACTGCTGCAAACCAGTGGACTGCTCGTACTCATTCATGCAGCTATATTTTGGGTGCACTGAGTCAACCAAACACAAAGGACCCGGAAACTTTTCACCACAAGTACCGTGCTCTCATGCACATTGCCGTACTCTCTAAACTCTCCACATTGAGAAGAGAAATGCAACAGACCTCCTGTGCCAAGTGGCTGTCTCCTTTGTCTAGGCAACTGTATGAAAGAGGAAGACAGCAGACTCTGGGATAAACAGGAGACACACTATACTGAGCATCAGATGCAGCGATATGAAGAACCCCTTCAGATATGAAGCCACCCTTCCCCCACAAGCACATGCACCAGTGCTCCCCCATTCCCATCCAGGGCAGCACAGACTTGGTAATAAAGGAGGTGATGGCTCATTACACTACTGGGTTGGCTCCATCTTTATGATGGAGGCATCTGCAGGTTCCCGCAGCTACTGCCTTTGAAGGTGAAGTCGGATCAAGCTCACGACAAAATGACCGCCATTTTAAGGGCAACTTATGTCAATGCTCAGGATTTGCCATTTTTCTCTCAAAATCACACAATCCTCCCTCCCAAGTTCTCCTATTATTTTCCTACAGCCAGCACATAGCTGATTGGGCCCTTTGAGACAGAAAAGAGTCTGATTTAATGTGGGGATGTGTTGATTTAAACAGTGGGGGGGTTGGCGCTGGCAGAGGGGGGAAAAATGCAATATGTGGATGCCATCGATCACAGACCGGTTAAAGCCAGTTATTTCAAAGGGAGAGGACTGGAGCCGGGCTGAAATACCAAAAGCTGTTGTGTGGAGAGAATGTGACACATTTATCCTGACAATCTCACAGAGCCCTGACGATGCACGGCTTAACAATCCCCCCTGGTCTGGCTGTCTCGCTGCTGTGCAAATCTACCCACTAAAGATCCTCTCCGCAGCGTCTCACTGCTATTGACACAATTAGAGGTAGGGTTCTTCTCACACTGGGACCTCAGCAGCGGGGTGCAAGTCAAGACCATAGACTGTAGGAAACATATGGACCAAGTGCCTGTATCTTCACCCACTGACTATCCATTGGCTTGTGAAAAGCATTTTGAAACCTCAGAACTCAAGATTACAAGCGCCGCCATGTTGTACAATTTGGAGTCAGAGACTAAGCAATAGGGAAGCAGAGTACGGCTCCTCCACTAAGCAAGTAAGAGAGTGATGTAATCTGTCCCTGAATCATCCACAAAGTATTGCTGTATTGTCCCCATAGCACAATAACTTAAATAAAAATAAATAAAAACAGTTTGCAAATACATTTTCTTGTGGGAAAAATGTACGTCATATTTTGACTGCAATTTCCCTATTGAGTTTACATTGAAAACGGGTCTCTGAATGGCCTAAGCTGGAGTCAAACACAGTGGCGCAAGTGAGCACCGTCTCTCAGCAGGAAATAGTTTTGGCTGCTTGGTGAAGTGTGAGAATAAATAATAAAATAGAGGGACAGTTAAACTGAGCAGGGAAAAGTAGCATAACATGGAGGTAGTGGGCTTGGACAGCATGCAGCTCTTTCCCCATTTTGGGCCCGTTTCACATCGTAGTGTTCGTTGTCACACACAGTAGAGAAAAAGCCTTGGAACTTCATTCAGCCCTGTGGTATTGGTCGGCTCTTGATAGAGTAGCCCGGGACCCTTCTCGACAGTGCTACTGTGGAGCATCCCAAGAGATCATATGTCAATGGTCAGCTCAATAGTCAAACAACATAAACTGCTCTTTGAGGAGACATCAGATAAGTAATATCCACGATACGAAGCAGACAGACATAGCCATTACACGAATGTGGGAAATCTCCCACATGAATGCAATGCCTTCAACAAGCACAGGAATTGCTGAAAACAGAAATAACACTTTTTTTCTTTAGTCACTTCTCAAAATTGGGAAAACAAATGGAGTAGAGGGATTGATTCACAAAAGCTTGAGATTTTTTTCTTTTTGATCAATGTCTGGTACAATCTTCAAGTACTACAGGCACATTTTTACAGAAAACAATTAGAACTGCAACTCCAGAAAACTGTTTGGAACATCTTCATCTGAGGAATATTACTTTAATAGGATTTCCAACACAAATCCAGACCTAAAAGTACTTGTGTTGATCCAATGCAGTATCACCGGCACACAATTGGGCTTACAGTAGGCTGATTCCACAGGGAATAATCATACTTATTTAGACTTAATTCCACAGCAAATGGAATGTCAAGCACATCCTTCAAACACAAGTTTTGAAGCCACAACAGTTACAGACATGGCAGATGTGTGACAGATAGGGAGAGGTGGATCCACAGCTTGATCATTTATACGTCACTTTCCTAAAAAATACTTCCGCAAAGGATGCGTTCATGTTTCCTTCCTCAAAGGAAGGCTTGGGAGCGTTCAAGCTTCTATTTCGATCTCCTAGACAAAACAGTTAACAGATTGGAATGTCCTTAAAGATGGTGAAGCTCAAGTGATTTCCTGGTCAGGCAAAGGAAAATGAGAAAAATAAGTGATTCGAAAGATCCCGTAGACTAGAAGACAATGATCACCACCAAGACCAGGGCCAGAATGAATCCGTTTGGAAAGAATAAGTTATAATGTGTGACTTACAGAAGATTCAGACAAAATAATGCATGTCAAGCATTAAAGGCATACTATACAGCATTTTCACCTTGAAAATATTATAACAGAAACACTTAGAACCTGTGTCCATGTTCACTTCTGCCCAACTTGCTTGCTTGTCTACTTGTATTAGTCATTCTAAAAACTCCTTTAAGCCGCTTTTGGGTGTGGGCCTTTTTTTTTGGCCTGCATCTGAAAAGCATGTGTCCAATACACTGAACTACGTTCTATGATCCAACAGGATGGCAAGTGGAGACGTGTATGGATTGACGAGTACAGTGGTGAGCTGGGTTTGCCAGAGATAAGCCATGATAATTAGTGGCTGGCTAGCATTCAGTAACATTACCGTAGGTCACTGCCGTTATTAGCCAAATAAATTCAGTCAGCTGGCGGGCCATTATAGCTGGGTCCCACTGCACAGTACTGCTGCTTATATTTTCGGGAGATTCTACCAGCTTATTTCTTCTCCTGGGCACAGAGCTTGTGCCTCGACTCCAGTACTTTCAGTGAATTCTAGATGTCTGATAAAAAATAAAAGTGACAATGAATTGATGCATTTGTGTGTATGTGTGTGTATGTTAGAGAATTGGGATTCCTTCCAGACAGGCTAGCAAGAGCAGACTGAAATCCAATGGCGTTAGCAGAGGCTAGTATGACGACTAGCAACATTTAGTTAAATACAAAGACCAGTAACATCAGTTAAAAAGCTAGCTAAATGGCTTATGTGGGAAGCGACTACAAAAAGATGTTTTAATGAATCATATTAGATTATGGTTTTCGTAGCCGATTGACATCACACTAGAGTCTGCAACGGCCAGAATCATCTAGGGGGTGTTACCCGGCAGGGTAGAGAATGGGGGCATAGACGTTTTTGGATATGAAGAAAGGGCTGCATCAAGGCCTAAAATTCAGCATGGCATGTGTTAAAAAGATTCATAAACATACTGTTTTTACAGCAGTGGCTATGGCTATACCCAAAGGTATATTTTGCAAATGCATTTGGGGTGGTTATTGACAGTAATAGGGGATTAGAGGCCAGCAATAGAGGCCAAAAATATACCCTTTCCTACATAATGAAAGACATTTGACCGAAAATGTTAAACTGGAAGGCAAGGCAAAGCCTTGATATCTCTTAAGACTGAGATAATAATGCATTTAAAATAAACATTTCCAAAACACGTAAGGGGCAATACTTTATATATCTGTCATACCCCATATAATAATTCCAAATGAAACTTTTTTTTTTTTACACTGGGAAATGAAGAGCTAAATGTCATCAAAAAAGTGTATTAATGAGTTTAATTAAGGACCCAACAATATGGTTGTCAAATCCAGCGGTTTGCATTCATCTTATCTGCTATGCCAGTTCACTAACAACAACTCATCACATAGAAGAGGAATGGTTGTGTGACAATGACAGAAAAACTTTG
Organism: Conger conger; assembly: GCF_963514075.1. Lineage (NCBI taxonomy): Eukaryota > Metazoa > Chordata > Actinopteri > Anguilliformes > Congridae > Conger > Conger conger. Next base: position 14,738,874 of record NC_083766.1, on the reverse strand, counting down.
GAAGGCACCACTGACTGTTTTCATTAAAGCTCAGACAAACCATCCATTGTTGAGGAAGGTAGGCATCATGGCAAATATTGAGTGTCATCAACTAGCGTATTTCTTCACTGGTGGCTGCAGGGTAGTTAAAATCCACTCCATTCTAAACTCTAGGATGCATGAGATGGGACCTGTGAAAATGTTTGCACTGTGAAAAGAACCGCTGCTCATTCCCTTTGGATATAATGAGGCTTTAGGCATTTCATATGTTAGGTGCAATGAAAGGTCTTCCGAAGGGCAGGGCCTTACAGTTTGGGCTTCAGCCTTGGTTAAGTCAACAGCAGCACTCTGGCTCCATAGGTGTAGTTGGGAGTAGAGGTAAGAGTACAAAACTTAGCACATAAAGCTTGAATTCCAATCACTGCAAGAATTTACTGGATTCCGGTTCCCGGTCTAATATTACATTTTGTCTAAATACCTGAAACCAATGGAAATCAGGAAGGAGGCAAACTTTCACTGTATGCAAAACAGTACACAATGATGAAGAATGTGTCTTTGAATCAACACAGCCCCTTGAAAAACTTTTTCTTTTTTACCTACCTGCAGACAATACTTTGTTCCAGATTTTAAGAAATGTCATCACACAAAACATTAACTTAGCTCTTAGTTATTACTGGCTGTAGCACATTTTAGAGAAGAAAAACACACTTTTGTCCAGGGCACTGTTGTATATAGGCTATAGTCCTTAAAAGGATGGTCAAATACTGCTCTACAAATTACAGGGCCAAGCATAATGCTTACTGAACTATAGTGAGCATTACACTTTGCAAGAGCAATTACCATTAGGAACAGAAGTACACATGTGTAATTAATGTCAGTTTCAAAGGCATCCAAAAGCGAACACAAAGCAGGCAGGAGTGCTAGTTGGAGCTAGAAACTCTGTAAAAGAGAAGGACTGAAGAATGTCTTTGGACTGAAACATTTGCAGCCACTTGAACTCCTCTTGCACTTTTTAACTGATGCAATTGTCAAAAGTAAGAAGAACAGTTTTGTTATCAGCTGTATGCATTCTTTTTAGGGGTGACTACCTCAGATGTGAGATGGGGTCTGAGTTCTGCCTAGTGCAGCAAGTCATACAGAGCTGGAAACTCAAGGTATTGAACCCTCAGATGATTTCTGTCCATTGCATACTGCACTGTGTAGATGGCCCCAGGGCAGCTGCTTGGGGAGAGCTACCATTTTTATTTGTGTTACAGCAGAACAAGCACATCATTTGGCAAGGAAAGTGTAGTATATCAAAGTTCTGATTTTGTTATTTAAAACCAATTTGGTGCTAAAAGTCCTTCAATAAAGCCCATTTCTTGTCAATAAGGTCTTGGTAGCTGGCCAATTCTTTCTTGTGCAACAAAGTTAATATTTTGGCAAGACAACAGAAGCACAAGACATTCTGTCTCTTAAAATCAAGACATGTACCTCTAGTACATGTTCAGAGTTTTCACCATTCATTCACATACGCACACACACCTCCCAGAGGACGCTTAATGGCTTCCTGCTTTGGGGTCTATAAGTATCCCGCGATCTGGATGTGCAGTAGGATGCTGGCAGGATGCAGCTGGTCCATGGCTCTGCTTCCAGGAAGCCAGGTGTTGACATTTGTACCTGGACTGGCTGCAGCCCTCCTAGTTTCTCACAGCTGTTGCCTCTTAAATGGCTATGGACATTGAAGCCAATTTAATAACTCACAGTACAAATGACCAACCATCAGGTCAATTAGGAGCTATTCCACCCACCTGCACTTGGCTGAAATGTTCCTTTAGCAGTCCTGTTATCACCATCTATCAGTGATAGTGAAGCCACTCGTCCACAAAAACATATCCCTAGTCCACAAAACATTAGGGATAGCTTTCCTTAGAAGTACTGACCAGTTGAAAGCAGTGTTTCCCCACACATATGCTTCATCAGAACAGGCAGTCCAGATGTATCTGCAGACCGATTTTAACAACAAAACAAAAGTCAAAAGTTTTTAACTAAAGCCAGCCTCGGCTTCACATTCGGAAAAATCTTTGAATACCAGATGACATTTCTTCCTCATGCGAGGGTTCAACAAGTCAAGTGTTTGCAAACATGTTCTTCTTTCTGTTAGCTTAAGTTCACCATGAAGATTCACCAACCAGTCTGAAAAGGTAGAGCAAACAGATGGAATTTGGTGAAATTTAGATTAAAGTGCACAGATTTTAATAAAGTGCATTTGTATGTGTGTGAAACTGTTTATCCAGTCCCCCAATTTCACGGCACCATACTGTTTGGCACAATGAAAAATGAAAGTAGTCATGTCTAGTATTTTGCTGCATATCCTTTGCATGCAATGACTGCTTTAAATCTGCGATTTATGGACATCACATGATGGTTCTCTTCTTCTGTATGGGTGTCTTCTTTGGTGATGCTCTGCCAGGCCTGTATTCCAGCCATCTTTAGCTCATGCTTGTTACGGGGGCTAAACCCTTATGTTTACTCCTCAGCATATGAAAGGCTTTGAAAAACACCTTTGTTGCATTAGCAATGTTTGGGATCATTATCTTGCTGTGGAATGTACTGCTGACCAATGAGTTTTGAGGCCAGTCACTTGAACTTGAGCAGATAGGATGTGTCTATACATTTCAGAATTAATTTTGCTACTACTATCAGCAGTTATATCATCAATGAAGATAAGTGAGCCAATACCTTTGGCAGCCATACATGCCCAGGCCATCTGTTTCACAGATGAGGTGGCATGCTTTGGATGCTTCTTTCCTTCATACTTTGCTCTTGCACCTTAATCTTCATCTCATCTGTCCACAAAACATTTTTCCAGAACTGTGGCTGCTCTTTTAAATACTTCTTGGCAAAGTAACCTGGCCATTATGTTTCTTATCCATCGGACAGGTGTTTGGGTTTTTTTTTTTTTTTTTATAATTCAGAGAATTCGTCTGTCATCAACTGTGGAGGTCTTCCTTGGCCTGCCAGTTTTTTTTTTTGCGATTAGTAAGCTCACCAGTGTTCTCTTCTTTATTATGTTCAAAACAGTTGATTTTGGTGAGCCTAAGGTTTGCCCAAGGTCTCTAACTGTTATATGCTTTCTTTTTGTTGATAATGGCTGTCATTGGCACATCTTTGGTCCCCATGTTGATAAATGGCAATAATGGTTTCCAAAGGTGATTGAAAAACTAGGTGCTGAGAGATCTACTATTATACCTGCGTTAAGGTGGCAATTAAACACACCTGTGAAGCCATGTGCCCCGAATATTATGGTGCCCTGAAATGGGGGGACTATATATACACCAGTGCAATTTCTACATGATGGAACCAATATATAAAAATACTCTTTAATAAAATCTGAGAGTATGCGCTGCAACCACATGGTAATTGTGTGATTCCGAATCTAAAATTGTGGCAAATCAGAGGCAGATCTAGACATATTGGGTCTTTGGCCCAAACATTATGGAGGGCACAGTATATGGTCTTATGACTGATAACTATATATATTTGAATGCGATCTTGCTGATCATTGCTAATGCTGTAAAACCAGCATGGGGATGTATCCTCACCTTCTATGCATTTCCACAGATAACACAAATCACAGAAATGTCAGTATCCTTATCACACCAAAGTTCCGGCAAAAAAGAACATCCGTAGTAGTTTGTAGTCCCAGAAATGTGCTAAAAACTTGGAGAATATAATGTCCATTGTTTACAGTACCTGCCAATTCTTCAGAGAAATGATAATTGTTACCGGTTTCACCTTTGCACACAAGTATTGTGAATATAGGTAGGAGTGTTGTTATCGCTGGTCCCTACACCCTCTTGAACAAGAGGAGCTCTCCTACAAGATTCTCTGACAAGTACTGGGCAAGCAGACCCTCAGAATAGCAAATGGGATCCGCTGTACTCAAGCAATTGCAGTATAATTTCTGATCAGTATTCAGCTAGCTAGTGCCAAGATATTGTAGTGATGCCTAAATCTAAAAATCTGAAATCACTCGTCAGCAGAGGGCATGTTCAATGAAGGACTGTGCATATCTGTGCACAACTAAAGAGGGCTACTAGGTCGGCTGATCTTCGTTGTTACTCTGACTTAATTAATCAATTAGAGCAGTTTATTACACAGTTAACACACCTCACCTGGTTACCTGGGTCTCAACAGAGTGCTGACTTTCAGGTCAAAACAAAAACCAGCAGACCCAGTGGCTCTCCAGGACCAGGGTTGGAGACCACTGATTTAGAGCAATTGTAGTTGATACTTGGTAACCATTTTAGTTTGTGTATGTAATTTTCAGGTTTGTGTTAAAGTGGGTGCTGCAGAAGGGGTTAACCACATGCAACGTTTTCATTGTGATTCTCAAATTGTACAGAGGCACATAAATGACGGGTCTTTGTCCTAAACATTATGGAGGGCACTGTATGTTGGTAATCGCATTACAGTAACTCGTGCAACATTATGTCCAATAAGAAGGGAGGATCATTTCTCACTGTGAATATAAATTGAACAAATGAAACAATGACACTCTGAACTGAAGCAATTGGAAAGGTGGCAGGCACTTCACTACTGTAATCAATGCATTGGCAGAGATGCACATGTAGAATAAGCATGTTTAAATGGGAAATAAAAGAAAGAATGTGGCAGTATGACAGCGTGAAGGTGTGTGAAATTATACCCCAGTATGCGGTGTTTCTGGTATACCACCCAAGCCTAATGCCCGTCAAATGTAGAAAATCCCTCATTCTATGATGTAAATGTGACATTTTCCCACACACTTTATGGCACAGGTGTCAAAATCCAGTCCTGGAAGGCCGTAGTGTCTGCTGGTTTTTGGTGTGTTCTGGGTTCATTCAAGTCATTGAATGGTTAAAGTATCCACATGCCTTGTTCTCAAGGCCTTAATTGGCCTTAATTGGCAGCTGATTGAAAGGAAACCACAAAAACCTGCAGACACTGCGGCCCCCTGGGGATTCAGTTTGACACCCTTGCTTTATGGCGTGAAGTAAATATATTTGGCAACAATTTAATTGATATTTTGAAAAATATTGGACTAATTTCAATCATTTCTTCAGTCCACGTAACTAGAACTCATTTACCAGACAGGAAGAAAATGTATTTTCTCTTGCTATGAAGATTAATTTTTCAGGCTATGTTCACTCTCCAATGGAATTGCACTTATTTGTTTTTTATACAGTGAAGAATTGTTTAATATAAGGAAAAGAACAGTTGTTCATTTTTGGGTCATCACCCCACAAGTCCATGCATCTATCATGCCATGTCTCAACATTGCAGGCAGGTCCTGGGGGGTACCATGGTGTGAGGTCAGCTTTCATGGAACACATTGGGCCTATAGTGGAGCAATATTTGACTGCCACAGAATAACTGAACATCAATGTCAACTAGGTGCATCCCTTCAAGGCAACAGGGTATCCATGTGAGAATCATTTTGTTTTTCCCAGCAGGATAATGCCCCTTGCCAAAAGGTTCAGTCAGTCCAAATATTACAATTAATTCAGCTTAATGCAGTGGCCTGCCCAATCCAATTATCCAAATATCACAGGGATGAGATGGAATACATTATTTGGAGTAGAGATCCACTACCAGCTAAATCAACACAACTGTGGAAAGCATTGAACTCAGCATGGGCAAGCATCTCTGTGAAATGCTTTCAACACCATTTTGAGACCATTGTGTAATGAATAAGGCAAAATACTTCCCTGTTACTTCACACTGTAACTCATTAGACTTCCTACTAGCTACTTGTTTTTACACACCTTTGCCACAGTAGCTGCTCAATGATACTATTCTATTCATTGAAACCTCAACACATACTGCCATTAAAGTAAAGAAATAGCACCACAGTGCACTCCTTTGGCAGTCTGCTCACACAACTAAACTCCAAATTGCTTGCTTCTCCATCAACCCTTCCAAGCAATTAGTTCCAAGAACACATTTATTTTGAATAAGTATCCCTAAAAACTCAACTCAGCTCAGTAGCACTTACAAATCCAGGGGTAAACAACAAAAGTAACCCCTAGAAAATGATGACTCTTGTATTGAAAACATCAGGGTGGTGACTTTCCAGGACAACCTCCCACACAGCGTTTGAGTGACTCACAGAAGGCTGAAAGAAAATAAGGAGGCAGCATTAATAAAAGAAACTTCCGGAATCACAGCATTTCCACTTGCCTTCCCCTTGAGCAATCCCAGAGTGAATCAATAAGGGACATTGTGTCATTTAATTGTACTTTTCATCTCCCTCATCTTATGGGGGGTGGGGGCAACAACAGGAAATCACCTTGAGGTTTCACTCAATTCTATCATGCTTCCATTAATTCTCAGCTGCAGTAACTGTGTGCTATACAGTTCTATTCTACAGCACCACTACACACTTCTGCTGCACACAGTGACCTGAATACAGCGATGAGGCATCTCAGAAGGTACACAGACCACATGCTAGTCACACCAGCCAAAAGCCTGGCATGGCTAAAAATACACTGAGTGGCATGTCAGGACAACAGCATTCAATGAAAATGCACTGAAAATGCTCCAAGGGACAAATTAGCTGGAGTCCTGGCACAGACCCCTGAATTCTTGAAATCACACATGGACTTAAAAGCTGAGAGTACGTTCCCGTCAAGTGCCGAGGAGAGCCTTGAGTCTTCCTTTCCCAAGATCAGCCCGGGGAGAAGCCGATTCCCCGGTGCATACCATCTGTCCCTGTTCCAGCAATGGTTAAACAAATAGTCTGGCATCGCTCTGCACGTCTGCTTCACTAAAACCGAATTTTCTACACCGAGCCATTCTATGGCTGGAAGACAGGTGAAGCCTCAGAGAGAAAAAAACGTTGAGTCCTTGCTGGCACTCCTACACACTTAACAGCTCTGACTTGGGGAAAACGCACTGGCCAAACAACGCGGTGTTGACCTCCGCCCATTGTCTCCATTGTGCAGCTCTGTTTCCTGGATTGGGACCGTTTCTCAGAAGCAAGTGAGACACTGTGGCCCAAACTGAGGCCTCAGACTGGAGGTTAAATGACTGCGAACGTTACCCAAACAAACACACAGGAACGCACTGTAAGCTAATCGGTATCCTCCTTTCTCCACTGGAACACCAGCACCCCACTGCTCATGGCACCATCGTCATGGAAATGATCAGAGATTGATAATCTCAGTATTTCAGTGCTTGCTGCTCCCATTTCCATGTCACTCAGCCAAAAACGCAGGCAATGGTGACTTCCATTAACAGTAAGAAGTTGCTTTAAGATTACTTACCTAATATGTAGTAAAACACATGATATCCAACAAGCTCTGTATAATTACATTAATAAAAAATGCAATGGCTGATAACCTCTGACATCAATTTAGTGGTTGGATGTGCAAATATTTATTCAAATTACTCAATTGATTAACACCACATGCAACAGCTACATGTGAAAATGGTACAACTCTACTGCTACAGTTACAGCGCGCTGCTCCATGGAAACCATGACAACGCTACGAGGGCTCAGAAATGTTATTGGCATGTAACAGCAGGATGTGTGCAGAAACCATTAGACACCAACTCATAGAATAGGTTTGGACAAAAATGTAGGCTGTATTTCCGTTAAACCCTTTCAGCCCCACTAATGACATACCAACCACTGTTTCATCATAGGTTCCCCAAGGCATGCTCAGATCATAAAGTGAAGCTATCCCATTCTTTTCAATAATCACAAGCCTGCATTGCATATTTCCAAGATTCAAAATCAGCCTCCTACTATCTGGGGTTAGGTAAAAACCTTTATACATGGAGAATTAAAATGGTAGGCACTTATCAGTGTAGTCGGAAATGATCATGGACTCTGGATTTGGAGCTTGTTTTGAGAAGACTCCTAAAGGCTTTGATTCAATAGGAAAGTGCAACCCTCTTCTGACACCAAACAGATCCCCTTCATTGCATGGCTGCAAGATATATTTCAAGGTTTCTTAGGATTCTCATTTTGCCTAAAGCCTCCTATTGAGAGAAGGTACACCACATCCCTGTGGATTGTGTAGGTCCCAAAAGACAGGCAAAGTATTGTGTAAAGCATAAAGTACACAGCCCACCCTTTTCACCCTCAACAATCTTCAAATGTGTAATAAAAAAATGTACAATAGACATATGGCACAGCACACCATGCCCTCAGATTCAGCCCAACCAATATAACAACAATACAACTTAAGGGCCCCTCACAAGAAATCGTGAGAGTGACATAAATATCAAGTCTGAAGGAGGGGGACAGAAATTATGCCGAGAAGTGAATCCATGTAGGTTCTTAATTTCAGAATAAGATTTAACTTGCGCCATTCCAGACGTCACTCAAATTTAGACATGCACATATTTGTGACTGAGTCATAGCGCATGTTCTCAACTCTAACGATAAATGCCATATTTTGTACATTTCCATAAATCTGCACAACATTAAATAGGCTAGTCTAAATTCCAAACAACATAATCAAATGGGTTTTTTTGAACGGAACGGTGAAAATAAACGCATTCAATGTTATTGTGTAATGTCGACATAAAATATACATTTAGGAAATTGACAAGAAAACGGTTAATTTCGTATATCACTATTCATGCTGACGTTCGAAAATACTACGGACATAAAGATACGTGATCTCACCCGACTAGCACCTTAAGATCCACAAGTTCAATTCAGGCAAAGCTTACGTTAACGCTAGCCTCATTTTCGAATGATTGCTGAATGTAGCTAAAATGCTAAAATTACATTTCCACAAGAAAATCTCGGTGATGTGCTTGGTGTTGTTTGTGACCAAAAAATTATAATTGGTGGGCGAAATGCTAGTAGACAGCACAATGGAACGGGGTAATGAGTACAGCTGTCACAGTCAAGGAGGCACTGCACTGCAAGGTGTTAAGACCTACGCTCATCAGCATCGTCGCCATGGTCAATTTGCGATGCAAGGTTATGGCTAAAATGTATTAAAAAATTACAGCAGACGACTTGCATTTAGTTTAAATCCTATGTTATGACACAGTTATCCAAACCATTTAATTAATGCCTATTCTTACTTGATACCCGCACGTATTTTTTGCAGGTAGATTATTCTTTATTTTAATAATAAAATAATAAAATAGACAGGGGGTAGGTAAGTGTAAGAAGAAATGGAAAGCGAAGGGCTGGTCTTGCTCATCTCTTGATGCATGCATAACTGGTGCCCAGATGCTGTGATGCGCCATACACACATTATGTGTGAATAATTCCATCGCTGGCTCACAGCACAGACACACAGAGCTTGGAACGGAGCGTTCTTTCCTTTTTAATTCCAGATCCAAGTAATTGCGAAAAGCAGCTAGGTTGAAATAAGGGTATTTTCCTATGCATTATGTCATAATACAATGGTTGCTGGTTAGTTCATTAACTAGCCGACGTTCACTAGATAGCTAGCTAGCTACTTACAATCAAGGTGTTTCTTTTTCGGTCCGCTGACTTCATGCGTCGTGGCCTTGCAGACGGCTTTGCTGATAGCAGATCCAGTCATGCTGTGCTGAGCCGCTGCGATCCGATCCGTAATGGACTGTCCCGACATTTTAGCTAGTTAGACTATAACCTAACCTAATAATTGGCACACAAACTCTCAATCAAAAAATAAAATCCTTAACTGACAAGAGGGTGTTTTTTTTTTTTTTTCTTCGTCTGATGGCTGTCTGGAAACAAAACCGTAGACCCAGTCGCGCACTAAGTTACACAGGGAAGCATGCGGTAAATCAGACAGCCAGCTAGGTTGCACCCAGCTCGTATTAAGCCCTGGTAAACTAAAATGCAATTTGAGTTCAACTGCAAACACAAAATCGCTTTACTATCACGAGAAAAAAAATCTAAACGATGAAAAAGGATACAAGAATAAGTTCCTACCTATCTAGCATTAATTTATAGCTAGATGGCTAACGTTAGCTATATTCATAGATAACAGTAAGTTAATAGTTACCAACTACCTTAGGTTAGTTAACTTACTGAAACTGGTTTAGACGTAGCAAGCTTGCTAACGTTAGCGTTACAAAAGTGAAAATGAAATTCGTCCTATGATAACGTTTGCTAACTGTCCAATAAGAAAGCAGTAGGCATCACTAACGGTACGTTACAACTGTGGCTAGAAAGACTAACTTACGTTTTCCAGACCGTTAGCTCGCTGTCTACACAGCTAGGAAGCAGCTCCAAATTAGAGGACAGCAAATAACCAAGTTAGCTAGCAAGCCAGCTTGAATTCATTAACGTAAAGCGAAACAGAATCAACATTCATTCATAAACCGCTTAATCTACTGGTTGTCACTGTTAACCTCGTTTGCTGTCTGACAGAATCCCTGGGAAAGAAAACACGTTCCGGAGTTCAGAATGGAACAAGCGGATAAGCAATGATACGGCAACTAGCCAGCTAGTTAACACTAATTGTCTATATCTAACTACCTAGCTATATAGCTAGCTAATATGGAAAACCCTAAATACGATACTGTGGCAAGATAGACAGCCAAGTTAGCTAGCTAACGCTAGTAAGGCTAACGTTATGTAGTCCTTTCTTTAGCCGTTGTGTTCCCGTGTAATTTTTTTTACAAAAATAATCAACCCCTCTCTCCAATATAATCTCAGTCAGTTGTTCATTTTGTACGTATTTCTTCTCATCTTCCCCTCAACAGCTTTTAAGTAACCGCTTCGGTTGATTTCTGAATGTATTGGCTACCAACCACAGACAAAATGGCTGTTTGTGAGTCAGGTGATCTGTGATCTGGGGATGGGTGGATTTAGTAGGAGTCAGGAATATGGGATTAAGGTGGAAACGCAGAATGGTCTGAACACTTCGAGGTACTGGTCTTGGTTTTAAATCATCCGATGCCGTTGGAATTCAATAACCAACATCATTTTAAGCCAACCGGTGAGTTGGATACTTTGAGATAAGTAGCCTCTCACGTAAATATGCGACATTTGTGCATTTGCAATCCCGTTGGTGCTTGAACGCAGTTTAAGGTCGTACTGCCACCGTGTCCTTGATTGACCACAGCAGCCCCCTCATTAATCCAGATTATTGTAGTTTCACTTCGTGTGTGTAGACTACGTGCGCCTGATGAACGGCAAATGAATACGGAGGCATTTCTTCTGCAATAGACGAAGGAGGTTATTATTATTATTATTATTATTATCCATCCATCCATCCATTATCTGAACCCGCTTATCCTGATCAGGGTCGCAGGGGGGCTGGAGCCTATCCCAGCATACATTGGGCGAAAGGCAGGAATACACCCTGGACAGGTCGCCAGTCCATCGCAGGGCACACACACCATTCACTCACACACTCATACACTCATACACTCATACCTACCTACCTAAATTTAGACTCTCCAATCAGCCTAACCTGCATGTCTTTGGACTGTGGGAGGAAACCGGAGTACCCGGAGGAAACCCACGCAGACACGGGGAGAACATGCAAACTCCGCACAGAGAGGCCCCGGCCGACGGGGATTCGAACCCAGGACCTCCTTGCTGTGAGGCAGCAGTGCTACCCACTGCACCATCCGTGCTGCCTTATTATTATTATTATTATTATTATTATTATTATTATTATTATTATTATTATTATTATTATTATTATTATCCATCCATCCATCCATCCATTATCTGAACCCGCTTATCCTGATCAGGGTCGCAGGGGGGGCTAGAGCCTATCCCAGCATACATTGGGCGAAAGGCAGGAATACACCCTGGACAGGTCGCCAGTCCATCGCAGGGCACACACACCATTCACTCACACGCTCATACCTACGGGCAATTTAGACTCAGCCTAACCAGGACCTCCTTGCTGTGAGGCGGCAGTGCTACCCACTGCACCATCCCTGCCTATTATTATTATTATTATTATGATTATTATTACAACATAATAATCGACTAACTAGATATGGTCGATCCATGGTTGATTCGGAGCTCATGTAGGGTTGATACAAATAATGTGGCATAGATATACTGACCATTATATGCCACTTATAATAGTTTCTCCCATTTATTGCATATTCACTTCTCTGTAACAGGCAATTGTCTGTGTCTGAAGACAATTGACACTGATTATAAAAGTAAAGAAGGGGTAGGAGACCATTTAGTTAAAAAAAGCAACCTACACGCAACCTGGTCAGCCCATGGCATCACAGAGTAGGTGTGTGTTATGTAGAAACAGCAGTCAATTACATTATGACGATTTTAAAAAAGTATAATATCTTAACATTGCAAATAGGAAAGGTACAGCGCAGTCCATAAGTATTTGGACAGTGGTGCAATTTCTGTTCTTTTGGCTCTACTCCAACACATTTTATTTGAAACAAGAATAATGAATATGAGATTATAAGTGCAGACTGTCAGCTTTCGTTTGAGGGTATTTACATTGTTATCAGGCGGACCACGTTGGAATTGCATCACTTTTTATACATAGTCCCCCCATTTTAGGGGACCAAAAGTAATTGGACAGTTGGCTTCTCGGCTGTTTATGATTAGTCAAGTGTATTCAATTGCTTCCTTGGTGCAGGTATAAGAAAGCTTTCAGTATCTCGCCTTGATTCTAGGCTTTTCATTGTCTTTGAGTCTGTTATTAGTGTTTGACAACATAAGGACCAGAGTTGTGCCAATAACAGTCAAGGAAGCCATTAAAAAAATAAAAATAAAGTCAGAGAAATAAACAAACAATAGGCTCACCAAAATCAACAGTTTGGAACATCATTTAAAAGAACGTCACTGGTGAGGTTGGCCTAAGGGACTGGTAGGCCAAGGAAGACCTCTCACCAATACAATACTGAAGAATTGTCACCATAGTGAATAAAACCACTAAACACATGTCCAATAATCAGAAACACTTTTCAGGAGGCAGACGTGAACGTATCAGTGACTACTCTCTGCAGGAACATATCTACAGAGGCTACACTGCAAGATGCAAACCACAGCTTCATTGCAAAAACAGAATGGCCAGGTTACAGTTTAAGTAAGTCCATAAAAGAGCCTACAGAGTTCTGGAAAAGGATAGCTGCCACAGGTGCTGGCTCAGTGATAATGTCATTGCATATAGCAGCCGCAGAATGAATTTCTTGAGTGTACAGAAGCATCTTATCTGCTCAAGTTCAACCAAATGCTTGCAAACTCATTGGACAGTGCTTCATCCCACAGCAAGACAATGATCTCAAACATACACAAGTGGTATCTTTCTTTTAATAGATCTTCCAAACAGTTTGTTTTGTTTAACCTATTGTTTGGTCTATGTATCTGACCATTTTTAGTCATTTTTTTTCTCAGCCTTAGAATGGCTTCCTTGACTTTCATTGGCACAACGCTCGTCATAATGTTGACAAATGCCAATAACAGATCCAAAGGCAATCACAAGCCTAGAATCAAAACTAGATACTGAAATAACTTATACCTGCACTAAGGATATACCTAACTAATCCGAAACGAAGCCACCTGTCCAATTACTTTTGGTGATCTTGTAGGGAGTCCTAAACATCAAGAGGCATCTTTTCTCCCTTACATGACTTTCCCTACAATTACACACTGGTGCAGTCTAATTTTAAACCACAGCTGGCCATGATTACGGACCGTTTTGCAACTCTGTTCCCCCACCAGCCTGGGAGGTACAGGTGGGCTGGACAAGACTGGACAGTTGGAAACAGTAGTAAACAAGCTTGGATCACAGTAAACATATATAATGGATCCTCATAGTGTGTTGACCCAGACATTAAAATTATTTCCTTACACCCTAAAATTGGGGTACTGTGTCTAAAAATGGTGTCGGCAATTCCTACAAGGATTACCCAATATTGATACCCTCTAAACCTGCACCTTAGCCTCATATCCATTGTTTAATTTCAAATCCAATGTGCTGGAGTACAAAGCCAAAAGAACAGAAATTGTACCACTGTCCAGATGGAGTGTACATGTTTCTCAGGAAATAGAACTGAATGCATCTAGCCTTTAAAATACATGGTTAGTGACAAAGAGCAGGCAAAACCTCAATGGTAGTGTAAACATGTGGTCTGTACGTTCTGTAGTATACAATTACTCACATTGGATATGCCACAAATGGAATGTTGCAATTGGCTTTTTGCTGCTTCTTTGGCCTTTAATCAGATTCAAAGGATAAACACACACACACACACACACACACACACACACACACACACACACACACACACACACACACACACACACACACACACACACACACACACACACACACACACACACACACACACACACACACACACACACACACACACACACACACACACTTTTTGTTGAATGAATATATAAATGAAAATTCAGGAATGCACAATGATGCTGTGTGCCCATCAGCTATTTAAATGAATTTGTTGTCTGCAGTGTAAAGCCATGAGACCTGTTGGATGAGAAGACAGCCCCATCTACTGGTTAATGTCCTAAACAGTATCCTTACCAGCTAGAGGTGTAGTAGTTATCAAAGTGTGTCCATGGCAACAGAAACTGTGAAAGGACATTGCTCAATGTGAAGATATGGAATTCTATTTCCATAATTGATTGAGACAGGTCCACAGACAGTATTTCTTCTTTAACTTAGCTGTAGTTAATAGATAGTAAGGCAATAAGTACACTGTCACATATGTACAATGAGCTGGCAAGCATCCACACTTCATGAGCAATGACCTATTGGTGTAAAAAAAAAATAAAAATAAAAAAAAATGTATTATGAAAAGGATGATAAACACATTTTAGGCATTGAATATTTTAACAAATATGTATAGGTATCTGCCGCCTGTCATTTACATATTAGTCGTTTAGCAGACACTTTTAATCCAAAGCGATTTACAAGTGCATACGTTTCGCAGAAAGTGAAAAGCATCAAATCCATTAATAGCAAAAGATTCATGTAGAGCAGTAATAAACAACAACTATTAGTCATAGTAAGTACATTTTTGAAGGGTTTGAAGAGGGATACTGGTGCAGTGACACAGCATTAACAGCACTCCTTATTTTTCCTCATTCCTTGGTTTTAGCAGGTCCATTAATTCCACCGTTGACGCTGTTAAAATCATAGTCTTTCCTTTATGGATCTCCGAAAGCAAGACTTCAATCTCTGAACTCGTAACTTGTAACTCGAAAACATAGTTTTACTCTTTGATGCTATTATCATGAACTCCTGACATATGGGGCTGGACGTGTAGGTTTATATTGTATTATTGGGGCGTTAATTATGGTACTTTGAATCGGAATTGGCACACTGGTACGAGCCCACTGTATGGAAAAAATTTAAAGTTCAGATAAGAATACGAAAATGTTCTTGCATGAGGCCCTTTAACTCCAAGCATACGTCAAAGTCCACACATAAATGGTTAAGTAAAAACAACAACCATGTTCTGCAATGGCCATCTCATTCTCCTGTCTTAAATCCCATAAAAAAAACCTGTGGTCTGAACTGAAGAGGGGGGTATCCAAAAAATATCAATGATTCTAGTTTTTAAGCCCAGGCTTGATCCTGGGCTAGATACTATTTAACTTTTAGGAAAATTAAGCAGAAGGTACACTTTAGTGGTAGGAAATGGCGAGCATTGATGGGCTGAATGGCCTGTTCTCACCATTATGTTATGTTATATTAGGTTATGTTAAATTAGCTGGTAAAATAGGCAGTCCAAACAGAGATAATATGCAATTCAGAGGGGCGGGGTGATGTATCTAGACTTTCAGGTTGCGTCATGGTATGGATTTGAAGATGGACACTGCTGGAGTGGTCTGCAAACACGGGGCGGTTTTATGACACTACATGTGTTATCACTGGTTTGGTGCTTTTATAGTTCTTAACAAAGCTTTTACTTTTGTACAGGTGAACATGGATCATGCAACACAAAATGGTAAAACATACACATGTAAATACCATGAAATAAAAGCTACTGGATTTTTGGCTCATATTGATCTCAAATACAAATGTCTTAAAAACATTGCAGACAAAATACAATTTGTAGACACTTTTCACTCCACTGTTCCCATACGTTTGGAGGGTACTGTATGTTTACACACATTTCTGATGTGATCTGAAGGGTTGCATCCCTACAGTGCATTATTGTATCATCCACCATTATTTAAAAGTTATAGGATTAAGTTCACTGCTCTTTATTATGACACAATAAAGTTGACTCACTGAGAATCTCAATTTCTACCACACCAAATTAAATGACATATATTCATAAACTCATAACTCGTGTTTAATTTTATTTCTCCCCCTTAGATAAAAAATGATAAATTTAGGCATTATAAATTATAAAGGCATAGGCATAAAATAAAACATTAATTCATTTGTCTGACCGATTGTGGATGTCATGCTAAAGCATGTTCATGTTTATTGTTTCAGTTTTGACAGCACTATGACACAGGACCATAACAAACGGTTTAGACTTCCATTATTGGCCCCCTATAAATAGATGAAAATGTGACTACTCTACCTCTTTGTACAGGGGGCCAAGCCTTTTACACAAACATCTGTTCCTTCACAAAGCTGACTGCTTGGTTTTCCACTCCTCAGTTTTTAATACACCCATTGAAGCACTCATAAACACTTACAATAAAAACATCTGTATATTTAAAAGGCCTTCTAGATACCATCACAAAACAACTATCGTAGGATCTTTCTTCCCTGGATGAAACTGCAATGACAAGGCAGCAAGGCAAGCAAGGAAGGGAAAAAAAGAAAAAGAAAATTACTGAATATAAAAGCGACAGAGGAATAATAGTCTTCCATCAATTCACACAGGAATCTAGACGTTATCTTCCACGTGAATAGAAATGCAATTAGAGCCAGTATTTGGGGAGAGAGGGGTTTTGTTTCACGTGCTGCAGTAGATGCCTGGAGTCTGAGGTCATGTTGTTCACATTCTTCACAGATCCATGCTTATGAGCAGCTCATCCTCAGCCATTTCAGCTTTTCAGTCACCTTAGCCATAGACAGCTTTAGTGTTTTGACCATTATTCAGCCCAATCTAACATCTTGTTTCCAGGGAGGCAGATTCCTGAGTTTGATCAGCCCACCGTGAAGTGAAACGGCCCAAACCGGTTATAGCTTGGCTTCTGTCAGAATCAACATGCCATTCTTTTGAGGTGGCAAAAAAAAACAAAAAAAAAACATTTTTTGAAGTTTTGATCACGCTCAAGTGATCAAAATATAACATGGAGGTGAAGACCTTGAGGGTCACAAGATGCATTAACAACAGTCAGCCTATATCACTGCGGCAAAAGAAAGCTCTGGACTAATCCATCTTTAGTTGGCCCCCGTATTCATCTTTTAAAATCTCAATGATTGCAATTTGTTTTCAGATTTCACAGAAAATATACAACTATACAGTGTTGAACAAGCTACATAATGCAACCGCAAAACTATCAAGCACACACATATACACTCAAGCATTTGCATTCTTCCCCTCTCATTCTCCCCATCTCAACCTTTCTTTTGCATTCATTTTTCCCCACTGTGAGCCAGTCCACATGTCCGTCCCAAATTGTTCCAGTCCCATGGTTAGAACTTGGAGCAGGCAGCACAGCCAGAGTGGCCTCGGTCTTTGGTGTTGTTGTTCAACCCGGGGAGAACCAGCACATCAGGGTCTGAGTCCACACCTGCACTCTCTTCATTCGCCAAGATGTTTTCCACCAGACACCTGGCTGCGGCATCAATGTTTGTGTTCTCCTGAGAGAGATAGAGGGAAGGTGAGTGGAGAGGAGCAATTGATGTCAGGGAATTGATGTAGGGGCGGCCTGTAGCGTAGTGGTTAAGGTAAATGACTGGGACACGCAAGTTTGGTGGTTCTAATCTCGGTGTAGCCACAATAAGACCTGCAAAGCCGTTGGGCCCTTGAGCAAGGCCGTTAACCCTGCATTGCTCCAGGGGAGGATTGTCTCCTGCTTAGTCTAATCAACTGTACGTCGCTCTGGATAAGAGTGTCTGCCAAAATGCCAATAATGTAATGTAATAATGAACAGACAGGAATGAGTGGCCATGCCTATCAAACCTACAACAATAGCAGTGCTAAAACAGAAAGAGAATTATTTCTGGAAGATTCCATCTTGCTGCAAATATCATTTTCTAGCCCGGAAGACTTTACATTCTGTCAGGGTGCCACCTCTTATATTTAGTCAAATCACATTCCTGCGGTCCCCTCCCCACACATACACAGTCAACTCTCACACCTTCCGGTACATTTCATTAGAGGGGAACTGTGAGTAGGATATTACTCAAGTCTCAGTATAGCAGATCTGACAGCACTCTCTCATATGTGCAGTAGATACAGGTATCAGCACCCAAACATTTCATATTTGTGTGTTAACTTTCCCCTTTCCCCCTTCTGAAAGGCAGCAGAGCACATCCCATGCAGAAACTGCCCTGGGAATAATTTGTAGGCATATAAGCAAAATACAGACAAAAGTTGGCACCAACTCTTCTAAATTCACATCACAAAGCAACCCCAAGGAGAGCAGGTGACAGGAGGCTGGTTCTTAAGTGCAAACCATTTAGGAAGGTAGAGCTATTTAGCAAGGAGATGTGAAAGTCCTGTTTACATTCCACAGATACATTCTATTCAAACCCACAAAAGCACTCATCTCACCCCCCCTACCTTCACACACACAAATTGTACAAACATACACTAGAGCACAGCAGGATTGCATACAGGCTTTAAGAAAGGTCACGCTACCGCCATATCATGTGAAATCTCAGCTCCCAAGAGACTCCAAGTAAAATATCAAGTGGGTTTAGTGGTAGGGAAAGTTTGGAGGCAGCTAAGAATAACCCCCGCCTTCACCCACTGGAGGAAGCAGGGTGACCTCAGGGGAGGGAAACTCTATTACAGTAAAAGTAAGACTTGAAACTCTCACAGGCACACAGAGGCACATAACCACTCAATACCCAAAATTGAAGGTCATAGGCTCTCATGCATTTTTATACTTACATGGCAGGAAGTGCCATGCTTTGTAACATTGCTGTTGTCCACCAATACAAGATCAAGGAGGAGAATTAAGACTTTTCTTGTAATAATCCAATTTCCATTATTGATGATAAAAGCAGTTGTAGATTTCTGATTAAGATACTTCCACTCCTTCCTCTACCAGCCCTTCTCATTATTCTCCATCACTGCCTCTACCCTCACCTTAGCAGAGGTCTCGAACCAGCCAACAAAGCCATTTTCCCTGCAGAATGCATCCAGCCTGGGCAGCTGTGAGCACAGGCCTTCACGTGACTGGTCAGATTTATTGGCCAACAGCACAGCAGGGACAGGTCTGCCATTGCCCAGCGTGACTTTGGTGTCCAGATCATCCTTCCACTTCAGCACTGCCTCAAAGGTGGAGGCACGCGTCACATCAAATACCACAAGTGCACCCACTGCCTCCCGGTAATACACCCGAGTCATGTTTCCATAACGTTCCTGTCCTGGAACAGACAAACAGAGGAAACCATGTAAGGCGGTCAGCTAGGTTAAGTGGCCTTTTGTATTATTCACTCAAACTTCTCTCCTAACTGAAGTGTCAATTTCTGATGCAATTTGTCTGTGAATGCCTGCAGATTTGCGTGAGTGTATGTGTGTGTGCCTGTGTCTGCGTCCTCATGTGAGCATGAGGGAGAGGAGAGAAAGACTCCTGGCACTAAAGCTCTTGCTCATGTGACACTAATATGAGCATGAGACCAGCTGAGATTAACACAAGACACGCATTCCAACAGCTACTGAAGGTACTGAGAAGATAAAAAGAAAAGAAAAACACATACAATGTGAGATGAGAAGAAGGTAAAATAGTGGGGGTAAAGGATACAGTCTTTTACCATGTAACCATAAACTTCCTGACCTGGAATCACATATGTGTGGTGCACACACACACACACACACACACACACATTGGACTATTGCACAAAAAAATACATGACATAACTTCTGTAAGACTGAATACTTAATAATGCAACAAATAATACCAGCACCTTTTAATCTGTCCAAATAGTCAGGAAAGAAAATTTTGATGAACAGTGGGAATGTGGCAGTTTAGTCATTTCTTATCATCACCAAACTGTGAAATAATGAATGGCATATATTGAAGAGCAAGATCATAGTGAAAACTGCATCATCAGTAGCACTTTAGATCATCAAATACTGAATATTTTTGCATTTGGAAACACTCTCAGGGAGTTAAAAAGCACGTATGCAAGATAATAACAGCTCCATTTAAATATTAGAAAATGATTTGGTGCATGTGGACAAAAAAAAAAAAAAACATTATGCTGCCTGTAACATCTAACATTTGAAACATTTCTTGTTCCCATTTATACATTTCAAGAATTCTGCAATGACAACATTGATAAATGGAGGTGTTTTCCCATCCTCAACAAACACAAATAACTATGAGTTGCTTACTCTTTTAAGGAAAATCCTGAAAAAGAAAGCCGAGGTACACATACCAGCGATGTCCCACAGCTGCAGGCGGATGACTGTTTGATGATCCCAGTTTAAGACTTTTAAGGCAAAGTCGACTCCAATAGTAGCACGATAGTGTTGAGAGAAGATTTGGTGAACATAGCGCTTGATTATTGAAGTCTTACCAACGCCGAGGTCCCCGATTACGAGAACTTTGAACAAGTGCTCCTGCTGCATGACTGCAAAATTGCCTAGAAAAATCTGCCTACACAAATATACTCATATACTCCTTTACATTGCTTCGGGACAATCATCTATTGTTTCTTCGATATATTTCTGTTATATGGCCGGCGTTTTACTTTTATTTCATTCTTTTACTTCATTTGGCATCAGCTTTATAGCTGGGCATCTTCTACAACGCGTTATTTCCACACGTGTATCGCCAGTGTTGTGTTGATAGCTATCCTGCATTGTCAAAACATTTTTATTAAGGAATGCTAAAAACGCGAAACGCATCCGTAAACCAAATTTCCCTACAAAACGGATAATTAGACAAAGTTAAAACAATGTATGTATGCTGTTTCTTTCTGTGCTGTTCACTTTTTTAATGCCGTTGTATTGGTTCCAAGTTAACTATTTTGCAAAAAAAATATTTTAAGTTAATATTTTTATTCGCTGCCGCAGCAACAGCCTACAAGTCTTCTGCACCACGTTTCGTGAAAACTGAAAACTGAAGTCTTTGTCCACAAAGACAACTTAAAAAACAGAATCACCAACAAGCGTACTTCGCTCTGGACTTCCTACCGTGTAGCTTCTTGCGGCGAAGTCATGATCACTAGGACCAGGCAGCTGTCATCCACAGGAATTTCACCATCACCACACCCACTTTCCTATGGGAGGTTACTAAATTGCAAGATGGGACTTGGAGTTTTCCCATCCGTTTCCACCCCTCTTCACTCCAGTAAAACAGCCTAGTCCAGCATGTATCCCAGTGCACACCGTAATACATGGAAATTACCCGCCCTCGTTAACTCTCAATTAAACGGTGACATTTATCTTATAAAAGCTTCATATTGTTGAAATATAGTCTTCTAACGTTCTCCTAAGCAAGCACTTTTGAAATGTATATTGGTTTGTATCTTGGTTTCATTCATTCGCTTTAGCCCAGAAGTTCATTTGAAGCTAATTGTATGGCAGGGATCGTTTAAAAGATAGCCTACTCTAAAGCCGAAAATATAAGCGCTGCTAATATATGTTTTACGGTAATGGTCCTGATGTGGGATGAGTCAGGCGATATGATGCTGTTGCTGCTGCCATTTCATCAGCAGATTTCCGAAACATTTCTCCATCTTTCAGTGATTGAATAAAATGGTAGGGATTTATTTTTAAGTCAGTGCTAGCCGTGGAATATTTTATCACCACGTAGGCTATATTTTATCTCCTAGACATAATCTGCAACAATCATTTAGCCTATTAGGACTAGGATTTGTATCTAAATATACCAGGATGTACAGGCAAAACGGTAGGATTTGTGCTTTCCAGTCTTCGCAATAAAGAATAGTAGTACGCTATCAGTAGCAATTTCCATTGAAATGGTATTTGAATGATAGTGCATCGGCTACTTGTGCGGGAATCACTAGATCCGTGTGCATTTTCGTGGGAAAAGATTCTTCAGAACAATGGTATTTGTGGTTTCCAAGCTCTGAGAGGCTTATTCAAAAACGGTAATTGCTAAATCTATTTTTCAAGACGAATTATGAGTGTTTTGTAATGTGGTTTGTATTGTATATGTGGTCTGTTAATATTTGTCTACCAATAGGCCTCTATACTATGTCCCGATGTTTGTGTCCACGGCGTTCCTGAAAAACTACAAATTAATTAGGCCTATCTTTAAAGTGTTGATATTTAGCTACACAACATAGTTCTGGCTTATTGTAATTGATTAAACGTAAAAGCATTTCTCTCTGTAATTAAACTTTTGTATCTTTTCGTCCTTGTTAGGAACACTTATTGATGGAACTTACAGTAGCCTATAAATGCAATATTTGTTAATGTTAAAAACCAATAATTAATTCCAGCGCTAGAAACAAGATTATTTAGCTGTTTGCAAAATGGTGGGCAACTGACCTTGGGAGCTTATGTGATACAAGGGGGAAATGATTTATGAACGCGTATTTTATTTTTACAGAATACACAGCAGCAACACAGACAGTGTGGCTGCCTAGTTCGCCGCTATAATGAGACAATGGACAAGAATCAATATTAATTTGGGAGCCGAATAGGCTATTTGTTCGCATAGTCGAGCAGCATGCTCAAGTTGGAGGGAGAGGGGGTGGACTAACAAGGCATTGGAAAATATAGTAACACAACACTAAGTTCAATAATTAACTTAAATGATTCATTGTAGAATGGTGCACGCGCACACCCTCTTTCACCCAAGATTTTATTTATAGTGAATCTGTCAGCCTGCGCTAGAGTGCATTTCGGAAATATAATTGTATTTGAATGTTAATGGGATCTATACTACAGAGCGGCATTTGAATGTTAATGGGATCTATACTACGGAGCGGCATTACAATTTTATTGCTAAAACATATATATTTTTATCTGGGTCCGTATGAAAATGCGACACCTTAAATAAAAACAGAACCATTGTGTATTGGAGAAATAAGTTAGCACTACCTCTGGCGTCTCATTCCTTGGGGAGGCATTCATAGTTAGAGACCACGTTTATCCTTTCTCTTCTGTTTCCAGCGAATCTTCAATTCAGACGCACCATTCTCAGATCCAAAAAACAAAAAACAAAAAATGCAGCAGGGAGAAAGGAGTGTGAAATTGTCTTAATCCAGGTGCGGTTTGGTCTTCATCACACTTTATATGTGTTTTGTCAGACACCGGGAGGCATGGAAGCGATATGGCTGTACCAGTTCCGATTGATCGTTATTGGCGACTCGACAGTGGGGAAATCATGCTTGATCCGGCGATTCACAGAGGGACGCTTTGCACAGGTGTCTGACCCCACAGTGGGGGTTGATTTCTTTTCGCGCCTGGTGGAAATAGAGCCCGGAAAGCGAATCAAACTTCAGATCTGGGACACTGCTGGGCAGGAGCGCTTCAGGTACTGTGTGATGTGTATTTGATTGAGGAGACCTGGATGACTTGATTAACCTATTCCTGCAGAAGCCACAATACAGAACAATTACACTGCTCAAAAAAATTAAGGGAACACTTAATCATCACAGTGTAACACCAAGTCAGTTAAACTTCAGGGATATAAATCTGTCCATTTACCTGCTTTGGTGCAAATGAAAGTGACAACAGGTGCAATGGAGATGCAAAAGCAAGACAATCCCCAAAAAAGTAATGGTTTTGCATGTGGTGGCCACAGACAATTGCTCTCTGCTTTTCCTTCCTGACTGATTCTTCTCTAGTTTTGTGTTCTGCTAGTGTCCTTGTCACTACTGGTGGCATTAGGCGGTTCCTGCAACCCAATCAGGTTGCGCAGGTAGTCCAGCTCTTATGCGGCATAATAAAGGGTCTGGAGACACCGTGGTGAACATTATGCTCACACAGACCTCCATGTCATAGCCAGCGGTACCCTGACTGCTGTTAGGTACCGGGGTGAGATGCGCAGACTGATTGTCAGACCTTATGCTGGTGCCGTGGGCCCTGGGTTCCTCCTGGTGCAGGATAATGCCCAGCCTCATGTGGCCAGAGTGTGTAGGCAGTTCCAGGATGAGGAAGGCATTGATGCCATTGACTGGCCCTCACGTTCCCCTGACCTAAATCCAATTGAGCACCTATGGGACGTTATGAATCGGTGCATCTGACACCGCCAAGTACTGCCACAGACTGTCCAGGAGCTCACTGATGCCCTGATCCAGGTCTGGGAGGAGATCCCCCAGGACACCATCCGCCAACTCATCAGGAGCATGCCCAGACATTGTTGGGAGTGCGTACAGGCATGCGGGGACCATACACACTACTGAGTAACATTATGAGTAACATAATAAAATTCACACAAGTTGGGATTTTGAATCTAGCCCTCAATTGGTTTCCTTCATTTTGATCTCAACAAATTATACAATGTACATCAGTAAAGATTTTCAACTTGAATAAATCATTCATCAAGATCTGATGTGTCCCTTAAGTGTTCCCTTAATTTTTTTGTTCAGTGTACTACACTACACTGCTTTTTAAAAAGATTGTGTCCCACCATTCAAGTGCCTGTTTCCATTTGTGTTTTGAGGGGTGGGGGTCATGCACCTGTAAAATATGAACTACAGGCACATAAGCATTGGGCACATGTGCATTTGCGTAGAGTAACACAAGATAGAAGGTATAGGCTTGGAAGGGAAAAGGCAATATTAATGACAGTAATGAGAGTTTTCAGTACGATAGTTATTGTTTCTCCTGCTTAACACTATTCATCTCTACTGCTTAACACTATTCATCCCCTTTCTCTCTCTCCTTTTACCTCTTCCTTCCATCTGGCCTCGACTTCCCAGGTCTATCACCAGAGCCTATTACCGTAATTCAGTGGGCGGGCTGCTGCTGTTCGACATCACTAACCGCCGCTCCTTCCAGAACGTTCACGAGTGGCTGGAGGAGGCGCGTAGCCACGTGCAGCCGCACAGCATCGTCTTCCTGTTGGTGGGCCACAAGTGCGACCTGGAGGCCCAGCGGCAGGTCAGCCAGCAGGAAGCAGAGAAGCTGGCGGGGGCCTACGGCATGCGTTACGTGGAGACTTCGGCCCGAGACGCCATCAACGTGGAAAAGGCCTTTACGGACCTGACGCGGGACATCTTTGAGTTGGTCAAGTCCGGTGAAATCACCATCCAAGAGGGCTGGGAGGGGGTGAAGAGCGGCTTCATCCCCAATGTGGTGCACTCCTCGGAGGAGGTCACCAAGAGTGACCGCCGGTGCCTCTGCTGAGTCGCCCAGTGAAACTGTTGACCTACCCTATGTCTCCAGCCCTCTACCTCACCCTACCTCATTTCCCTTCACTTGCCCAAATCCCAGCCCTGTTTGCTGCTGCCCTGCCTCTGCCAGTCCTCCTGGGTCCCAGTTTAGCCATGACCACCCTTGTCTCCAGTCCATTGGACTTCTCTTGTCAACCTTCTCTGTCCATATCATTCGGAGGAGTTGAAGAATTTGTTACCTAATCCTCTCACGTCTCATCTCAGTTTTCCCCTTCCTTGATTGTATCCCTATACTCCATTCAAGCCTGCATCTATAAATCATAAATGCGAGAGTTCACCCGGACAGAAACTGGTCTGGATCAGTTCTTTGAATTCTTTTGTGTATAGATTTGCAGGGAAATGCATCATATGGATACTGACAAAACACAATTGGTAGCGTAACCTTTTCTTGTAAGGTACAATTATATCCACAAACCAGGAAAATGCACAGTATGAAATCAAGTGAACTGCTTCTCCTCATGACCACCCTGATAGGGAAGACAGGAAGAAGAATGCACTGTGAAAATGTATTACTCACACATATAGGACATCTCAAACTGATTTGAGGCATTTATCTATATTAGTGATATAAAGGTAATGAGCTTTATCAGCACTAATATAAAAGAGCAGGTGGGATGGTATCATAAAGCATTGCCTTCCTGACAAATCACTGGAGACATTCTTTTTTTCTGAGAATGTGTTGAAAATTTCCATATTTTTGAAGTTTTTAAATGTTTTTTAACATTTAAAGTGTATGTGCCATTTATTTTTTGGATGGTTTCTTTTCATCTCATCTCAATATTACCACCCTGTGCTACAGAGATGCAATGACGTACCTTTAAAGTAGAAACTCTTATGTTATGTTGTGTTGCTTGCTAAGGGAACACCTTTTGAAGTCACATATACCTAAACTAATTTATTTTACTTAATTAATCTTATTCTTTAGTGGCACATCTCTGCTCGGAATTGTCTATGACCTGTACCTCAGCGTATCTGCTTTGCACATGTTCCTGTGCCTAATCCACTTATTTACAGATCAGAAATGTATTGCTTCCAGCTTTTGAATGCTCAGCAGCCCAATCCGATCTTAGATTTTTCAGATCCCCTTGCAGTATTACAAGGGTTTTTACTTTTCTTGAAAATGACTTTCAGCCATTAGGAAATTGGCCATGTCCGTAACAGCTTTCTAACTACTGTGTCCACAAAATATGTACTGTCTACATAGTTATAGTAGCATGCAACATGCTTCTGAATTGTGTCTTAATAATATACTTATTTCAGGAAGTAAACCACAGAAGGTCACACAGAGAGGAGGAGCCAATGCCATCTTCGGGTCGAATCACAGTCCAATAAATCATAGAGGAAGAAGCAGGGACTTTTTATTACTAGCGTGAGCGTTTTGCAACATTTCTTTTGCCATACCTTTGGAAAATAGCTTGGGGAATATGTCACACAGTCTGCAGAATATTTAGTAGACTACATATTTTGAGGACACCGTAGTTTTGGGGACGACCACACTCAGCGGAACCCTGGAAATATGTCTCCCATCAATACTACATTTAGAGAAACCTTTTGCCGACTTAACAACTTTCTTATCCAGTGTACTCAATTCATGTATGCAATAGTAAACAAGTAAGCTGTTCCGGACACAGCCGTGGCCTCAGAAAGCAACTGAGTGTTTAGGACAGTAGTCTCAAATCCATCTGGTTCTGGAGATCCTCCACTTAAATTGTGTCCCGTATGGACCTAAATCATCTCTGTAGCCATGAAACCTGTTAACCACTGACAATTAAACCTGTTACCTGTTTATGAGAATGTCGTGGTTGATATTTCAGTGGTGTTATTTGATTTTATAAATAATGTGTTGCTTTTCTGTTTGCATGCAATGGATTTTCTGTCAGGTTTAAATGTGTGACAAGCAGTGGGCTTGAAATATTGGGAGGCTAAAATGTATATTTAAATGGGTAATTGTCTTAAAATGGTTTTGGATGGTTTTCATTTAACTGCAATCGAAATAAGCACCACCTATTAGCAGTTCACTACAGTTTCCTACAGTTTCTTACTTCTAATCAACATTAATTGATTTAAACTATTTGCTTAAAAGGAACACCCTGTAATGCAGTAGTAACCAACTGTGTTCCTGGCAATTATTATCATCCTGTGATTTTTAATTTCAACTTTAAATTGGCACACCTGACTACTAATTAGCAGCTCAATGGCAATACTGAATGATGTGCGGTTGGTTCGGGTCTATTATCCTGTTGAAAACCAGCAGGATAGTAGATCTTGAGGAATAGGGTTGGTTACCACTGCTGTAAAATTATGTTTTTTTTTATACGTTGAGAAATGCATCTCAAGCGTTTAGCAAATTTAGCTTGATAGCAATGTCTCATGAAAACAATATAATTTAAGAAGTTAAATGATGTGGCTGTAACTACACATACAGCCTCTGAATGACTACTTTTGGTGACTGGCATTTATTGGATCTTCATCATTCATAGATTTTTTTTTTTTTTATGTGGCCTTGTGGATCATTTTTGATGGACTAATAATTTTATGGACTAATCAAAATATACAGTGGGCTCCAGAATTATTGGCTCCCCTTACTGGCAATGCACAAAAAATACTTTAAAAAGAAACAATATAATTATAACTAAAAAATGCCAACCTGTGAAAAATACTGTACTTTATTACTGTTTCAATGGAACCAACCAAAATTAAACAGTTATTTAATAAAAAATAGATTTCACCAAACTCAAGGTTCCATAATTATTACCTCTGTTTTAGTGCTTGGGGCATCTACCTCTGGCAAGGATTACAGCATGGAGTCTTTTCCTGTATAATGCTTGACCAGGTTAAGGAACACGTTTGGAGGGATTTTGGACCATTCCTCTATGCAGATCCATGCAAGATCCTTAATATTTTTGGGATTGCGCTTATCAACCACCCTCTTCAGTTCAGCCTGCAGGTTTTTGATTGGATTGAGATCCAGAGCCTGAGATGGCCATTGCAGAACATTGCTTTTTTTTGTCACAGAACCATTTCTGTGTGGATTTTGAGGTATGCTTTGGGTCATTGTTTTGCTTTCATTGTCCCACTTTTGACAATTTTCCACTTCTTGGCCATCATCTGTCAGTGGACAGGGTAGCATGCTTGGTAATTGAGCACTCCTGAGATTAATTAAGCAACAAGTACAACTTCCTAAAGGACCTGCTTGAGTGCCCCAATGTGGTTTGGATGAAAATCTGGAATTAAGAGTTGAGTACAGACAGGATTGCTGTCAATTAAGACAATTATGACTAGTAGTTTGAATGCAACCTTCCAGCTAATGCTTAATATTTTTATTCTGACTAAAACTAAGCTTAAACTACTTTTAAAGGCCAGTCCTCATCCCTCACCCCAAGTCTGGTGATAAATATCCCAATTAACATTTTAGTGAAATTCATACCTTTCATATCATTTGCAAACCTCCCATGGACAACAATGGGTTAAACTACTGGAACTTCCCTGCTAAAAGTATTTGAAATTACCTCATAAAATTTTAAAATCCTTAAAATCAGCACTTGTTTCAAATATATTTTATAAAACATGGCCTTGCGGATCAAATAAATCTACAATACAATATTTCAGAATAAAAATGATATGTACATGTATTCCTCATAAATAATGTAAATAAATGTAAACTTTTTTGAATAGCCATGAAATATTTGAAATGATTCCTTGATCCTGGTTCCATCTGACATCTAGCCTCAACACAACTCGAGGTCTGAATGAAATAAACTGCCTTTTTCTGTTCTTTCGCCCAAATGCAGTATCACTGAGCCTGGTTAGCACCATCTCGCTCCGTTGTACAGCACTGTTGAAATGTGAATATACTTCCTATAACACCTCCCCTTGGATAAAGACATTTTAAAAGACCATTTGTGAACATTGGCTTCTTGGCAATTCCTTTGCATTATCCCTCTATTGTATTTTCTATGCCAGTCTCTGCAAGTGGTACTGTAAGTGCTGAAATATGAACCTTCATTCTCAGAGCTGTACAGTGTCATGTAGCTGTATGGGTATCAGAACCTCTCTAGCAAAATGTACTAAATGTACTAAAATGTAAATGTGATCTGTAAACATATCTGCTTTCTCTTGTTAAAACAATGAACAAGTATTTGTTTTTATTGTAGAGAATCTGTGTTTTCTTTTTCAATGAAACCCTTGCCCAGATGTCTGAAAACCTGGTCTTGGAGAGCCATTGGGTCAGGTTTATGTGGTTACCCAGTGTTTAGTTGATAAATTAAAACAATTGTTTAGTTAATTCATTCACGTGGATACTTGTCTGTACAGCAGACCCTACAGTTTGCCAAGATCAGGGCTGGGTTTGACTCCACTTTAATGTCTACTTAGCTATTTCCCAATAAAATTTGGGACATGCAACAAGCAAACTTAACAGGATCTCTGCAAGGGAGATTAGACAATAAACAAACCAAAACGGAACTAAACCACAAAGGTTCATGAATAATTCATAACAACCATGGTGAATTCACAACTTTTGTTAGATAATGAATACACGCCAGCCAGCTCTAATTAAGCACTTTCTAAACCTCAGTCAAAAACACACACACAAAAAAACATACATGCTAAAATATCGATTAATTTCTCAGTTCTTAATTCCCCCTCCCATTTGTCAACATGCACTCATGGATTATTGTCGAACCTCCCAAACTCCCACAAAATAATATTACCTCTTCTGTTTGAAAGTGCACTGATTCACTCCCCTCCCATTATTGGATTTCCCTTCTTGCTGGAAGCTTGAATATTATATACTTGGCAGGAGGGAGGAAAAAGGAGGGAGCAAGAGGGGATTCCTCCATCCCCTTGCGTAATTCGGATCAGAACCCCATTTGGCCTGGCCTCCATATTTCATCCTGGCATTGTGGGGATTCCCCCCTTGAAGCAAGGGAAGGAAACATGAGGAAGAAAGCATACATTTTGGAATTGAACCCAACCTAACCCAGTTCAACTACGAGGAAGTAAAGGGGGTACGTTCTATGACCGAGCTGGCGAGTGCTCAGCTAAACGACATGCAGGCCCATGCTCGGGATCAGCGTGGGTTAACCTCTTTGGTGGGGCATCGTGTGGATATGGGTGGGGTGGCACCCATTAAACAGCACCCACATCGTTTTCCCCCTCCAAGGGGGAGAAGGTGCAGCTATTTGCTGGAGATTGAACTATAGAACCAGGGTCTGGGGAATGGAGTACTTCATGGCTGTGTATTGACTATTGCAAGGTGAATGCTGTGACAAGGAACAATGCCTCAGATTGAGGACTGCATTGACCAGATTGGCCAGGTCCGGTTTGTGTGAAAAGTAGATCTGCTAAAAGGGTAACCCATAATTCATTTTATAGATGTTTTATAGATTTCATCCCACACCTTTGGGATGAAAAATGCTCCTGTTACCTTTCAGAGGTTAATGAATGAGGTGACTAGTAGCCTGAATAACGTGTTTACCTTGACGATGTGGTCGTCTACAGTGAGAGCTGACTTGAGTCATCCTGAACACCTGAGAAGGAGGTTTTAACCCTAGTCCTGGCAGTACAACATTTTGAAGTGTATGTGTTCAGTACAGGTAGTCCCTCTGTAGTCCAGCACATTGGACTTGGGTTAAAGGCTAAAGTTCTAGCCATTGATGGTATTTACATTACATTACCTTATTGGCATTTGGCAGATGCTCTTATCCAGAGCGACGTACAGTTGATTAGACTAAGCAGGAGACAATCCTCCCCTGGGGCAATGCAGGGTTAAGGGCCTTGCTCAAGGGCCCAACGGCTGTGCGGATCTTATTGTGGCTACACTGGGATTCGAACCACCAACTTTGCATCTCCCAGTCATTTATCTACAGGCCGCCCCCTATTTACATCCATATCGGGTGTATGTATGAATTAATCGTTTTTATATATACCATTTTTTTGGAGTAGAATAGGTTACTGTGGAGAGACTGGGAACCATGATACAGGAAGCATTTGGAAAATAAGAAGGAAAACAAAATAGGTATGAAATGCAAAAGTTAACAGGAAAGTGGATTAATACACTTCATTCTACCAATGCCTGGCAAAATGATAATAAGGGGATTCAAGAGGGGGACTTAATTTCATTTGATTGCTTAGATAATAGCTTTGATATGGTTAATCAAATTTCTGGAAGCAAGACAAAGAGACAAAGGTGGACAATTAGTGTAATTCTACATTTAAACCACAAGTATGGTACAGCTGTGCATATGATGATATTTGTTATCTTCTGTTTCAATGTTCAATAGATCCATTATAACCAATATTTTAAGGTCATGCATCTCAGTCTCTGCCTAACCTTTTCTTTCGCTGCTCATTTCAGCTGATGAAATACTAATATCTGGTGATGTCATCTTACGAACTTGTTGACAGAATGGTAAAAAAATGAAAAAAAAAACACTAAAAACTTCTCCCTTAAATGCCTCCATTTCAAACACAGGAAACTACACTTTAAATCGTCAATGTCTCTGGTGAGTTATTCCAGTGCCAGCCACAAGAGACTGCTATTCATACATGAATAAATGTCTCCATTATAAAATATGTTTTGCATTATAATTTTTGGACTTGGATTTAGGTCTCGGCGAAAATAATGTTCTTTTTTTAAGATGTGTGGAGCAACTGAAGGCAAAGCCCTTCTAATAGCCAGGGTTTGATCCCCTGCCATGGCTCTTTCTCAGTGTGTGGACCTCCCTGTTTTTTACCTCTCTAAATAAAATACAGAACAAATACAGAACACATTGGGAATGGTCGTTCGAAAATAATCGGAAATCTGAAAGTAATGTTGAAATACAGTTTTAAGAAATCATTCAGTGGGGCCAAATTCTGAGACCACTTGTGAAAATGGTTATATTTTGCGTTCTTAAATTATATTATCAGCATAACAATTTCAGTGAAAAGTTGAATCATGAGTACATGAATTTCAGAATTTGTATTTGGTATGTCCCCCTTTTGATTTAATGGCAACATGCACTTGAGCTGGCATGGACTCCACAGATTTGTGCAAAACCTCATGATTCATGTTATCTCAGCATTATTGGACAATGTTCCAAAGAGCATCCTGTGATCATATTGAATGCTTGGCTTTTGTCAGTCTTCAAGTGTCCCCATAAATATTAAATGAGGTTGAGGCCAGGTGATTGTGGATTATACAGCACTCCTTCCTTTCTTTGGTCTTCAAGTAGTTCTTGCAAAGCTTTGAAGTAACTTTCATTTGTTTTAAAATGTTCAAAAACTTTTCAGGATTACATGGGGAAAAAAGCCTTGATTTTCAACTTGGTTTTAGACTTTTGGACCCCGCTGTATATGTATCTCAGTTCAGTTTCAGCTGGCCAACACTGTGACACATCATCTGTCTTTTACATCAGCTGGCTCTTTGGATTATTAAATGTCACACTGATGTTGACCCAACAGTACACATTTTATTGCTGTCACATTGTGCAATAAGATCAAAAGATTTCTATAATGACAGCAGAGATTCCATCCTACAGTTACAGTAGCCTAGTAGACATCTCACATCCACACACAGAATTTGAGGATGGTGGAGTGGAGCTGTTGGTGGAGTCTAATCTTGGCAATTGTTTGCCAAGAAAAAACGAAATTCTAAACATGTTTTCTTTCCTCCGGTTCCTCAACTTTAAGGCTGTTTATTTGGGATGAGAAACAGTTGAGAGCGGGAGCAAAAGCGATACCATTACCCCAAAACCAAGGTGGGTTAATTAGGCTGCTTTACCATATGTAAGTAATTACATTACATTACATTATTGGCATTTGGCAGGCGCTCTTATCCAGAGCGACGTACAACAAAGTGCATACCCATAACCAGGGCTAAGTGCGCTGAAAGACCCTAGAGGGAAGTACAATTTCAATTTCAATTTCAAAAAGGGGACACTTCAAATAGTGACTAGCCTTGTAGGCTACTCTTTAGCAACAGTCGTGAAGCTCACTCCCTTGTCTAATTTTGATATAATTTCAAGTTTGATATAATCTCAATGAATCATGTTACTCTTCTGCATTTGAGTTGTCATTTTGTATTAATGTTATACTTACAGATTCTTTCCCTGTTCGGTTGACTGGACATTTTTTTAAGTTTCGAATTTCGAAGGTTCAAATCTATGTTTATATATTTTTTATTTGTAGCCTATATTTTAACATAGGCTATGTTGAAATAATATATATTTTTAAATGCCACATCAAGCACAGACAAATGGCTGTGGTAAAGGAGCAGAAACTTGGATAGATGGAAGTTGATTATTTTAAAATCACTTTATTCAGCATGCAAAAAAACAAAATAAAGAGAAGATGGTGTGTTCTTCCACTCAATCAGAGAAAACCGGATGTAGCCACCTCTGTGATATTCTAGACCATCTCCACATTGGCGTTGGTGTGCAAACATCTAAGCTTGTTCGGCCAGCAGGGATGTGCATACCGCGGTGGCCAAAGTTCAACACAGAGCTTTGTTATCTCCCCAAATGCGTAATTCTAAATCATTTAGTTCATACAAATTAGCAGAGGTTTTCACAGCAATGCATCCAGCTTTTGCCTAAATCATATGAAGGCAGCCAGCATACGCTCTGTGTTTGGGGAGTCAGCAGCATCGCGGAGTGGTAGGGTATGTGACTGGCAACTGTAGAGTTGCTGCTTCAAGTCCCTGGTTGGCATATAGCTGATGTCGAACTGCATCTTTAGAGATTAATTTGGGTGCTTCCCTAAAATGAAAAAGAACCCTGCCGTTAACCCAAAAATAGTTCCAGGTGCTTTACCCCTGTTCTCTTTCTCGCCCCAATTGCAACTGTTCCCTCTGGCATTTCTTCCAGTCATCTGGCATTCCCCCTTTCTTGCAAGAGAGAACATGCTCTCAATGGATTTCCCCTGGTTACATAAAGGACTAGAATTAACTAGGCCTACTGGAAACCCCAGACATAACTTTAACAGAAATAACCATTATAAATCTGGGTTATCACTATTTTCTGATATTTAAATAAAATACTTTTTGGGGAAAAAACACAGAGTTGTACTGGGCGTGTTGTTTTCCAAAATGGTGGATGAGTCAAGGTCACATTACAAATAAGCATAGGCCTACAAAGTTTTCAATGAACACCAAATAAGCATAGAAGCCTAATATACTTTTCTGTGTATTTATTAAGTGTTCACAGACTTTTCAATGTTGTGATTATGTGCACTTGGATGGTTCTATTAATGAAAGGATTCCATTTGAGTTTTTCAGAAACATTTGTGGATTTGCATAGTGCTAGATATGGTACACTGGATGACAACCAATGATTCAGCATTAAGCCATGTTCTTAAATCATCATTATGAATGTGTTGGATTGTTGCACGGACATGTCAAGCAAGTCTTCTTCACTCTCCTCTGAAACACATGCTGCTGACCATTGCTTTTTTTGTCACATTGCATTCCAAATGTTGCATGGTCTTTGCTTCAAAGCAGGGGTGTAGGAGGCAAGGGGGCATTATTAGCAGTAAGCAAATTGCCCCCTTAAAATAGTTTTTTTGTAAACATATATATATATGTATAAATTATTTATTGTATGAAAATGTATGAGCAACTACAGTAGGCTCCAGAATTATTGGCACCTTAATAGATATTCAGAAAAAGTGGCAATTGCAGAACCCTTTACTTAACCATTTCTGTATGGATTTTGATGTATAGTATGCTTGGAGTCAAGGTCCTGCCGGACAATCTACCTATGACCAAGACTCAGCTACCTAGCAGAGGCAACCAGATTTTCTGGTATTTATTGAATTCATTGTGCCATCTTAAATAGTGCCCCTGGACCACTGACAGCAAAATATCTCCAAAACATCAATGACCCACCGCTGTATTTCACAGTAGGTATGAGGTGCTTCTCCTTTTTTTCAACCAAACATGTTGATGGTGTGGACCAATTTTTGCCTCATCTGACCAAATCACTCTCTTCCAGTTATAATTCCAATGAGGTTTGGCAAACTCAAGATGCTTGGTTTTGTTTATTGTGCTCAGTAAGGGCTGTCTTCGTGCCACCCTTCTAAAAATGTTGCTGCTATGGAGGCGCCATTTTATGTTTTTTTTTTTTTTTTTACTTGGAGATCCCAAGACACAACCAATCTCTGCAATTCTTAAACTGCTGTACTTGGGTTACTTATGGCCTCCCTCCTAATCTTCCTTGCCGTCTGTTGGGATAAAATACACTTGTATCCTCTTCCTGGCAAGTTTGCAACCATTCCATATATGCCTCTTTATTATTGCCCTGTTTAACCGTTTATGTATTTTTTTTGTACCCATTACCTGACTTGTGATAGTCAATTACCATCTGTGTTTTCTGAATTGACAGTTCTTTGGCTTTGGTTGAGAAAGGGATTTTGCATTCTTGTTACCTAATTTATATACTCCAGTGAAACAGAAAATGATGGAATGACACAATATAGTTTATTTAGACTGAGATTAACTAAAGTAAAGTAAAATTGTATTGTCATTTTCATTTTGTTTGAATTTACTTAACAATAATTGCTAAGGATGGTTTTTAGAAAAAAAACTGATTACTCAATAAAAAAACAGCAGCCTTTTTTCTCCATTCTTATTAGCTTATAACTCTGGAGCCCACTGTACATGAAAACAACACAAGAGGGCACTATTTTTTCAAAATGTGAAACTGCAACTCTTCATTATTTTTGTAGTCTGGTGCCCTCCCCTTTTAAAGTCTTATTTAACAGTATTACAGAATATAGTTGCTTTGCATAATTAATTCATGATAACATTACATTATTATTCACTTATACTGTATGTTCAAGGCTTGCATGGTATTTTCTTAATCATATATTATCTTATTAAATACAATGCAGTCCATAAGTATTTGGACAGCGGCACAATTTAGATACTTTTGGCTCTGTACTCTGTAGTTCGTAGTTTGAAATGAAACAATTAAGATAAGGTTAAACCATAAATAGTTATGTTTAATTTGAGGGTATTTACATCCATATTAGGTAATCGAAAAATGAATTACATTCCTTTTTATTTTGCATAGCCTCCCCATTTTAGGGGACCAAAACTAATTGGACAGTTGGCTTCTCAGCTGTTCCTGATTAGTCAGGTGTATTCAATCACTTCCGTAGTGCAGGTATAAGAAAGCTCTCAGTATCTAGTCTTGATTCTAGGCATTCGATTGCATTTGGAGTCTGTTATTGGCATTTCTCAACATGAAGACAGTTGTGCCAATGAATGTTAAGGAAGCCATTAAAGCTGAGACATACAAAAAAACAAAAACAGTAAGAGACATAGATCAAACAATAAGCTTACCGAAGGAAACAGATCAGAACATCATTAAATAGAAAGAGAGCACTGGTGTATGTTTGGGATCATTGCCTTGCTGTGAGATGAAGCACCATCCAATGAGCTTGCAGCCATTTGATTTAACATGAGCAGATAAGATGCTTTTGCATATTTTCAGCCTGCACACTTTGCTCTTGCCATCACTCTGATTCAAGTGAATCTTGGTCTTATCTGTTCCCAAGATATTTTTTCCAGGACTCTTCAGGCTCGTTTTGGCACTACTTACAGTAGCGAACTGTAACCTGCATATCCTGTTTTTGCAGCTAACTAGTGGTTTGCATCTTCAGGGTAGCCCCTGTAGATCTGTTTGTGAAGTCTTCTGTGGAGAGTAGTTATTAACACATCCACACCTGCCTGCCGAAGAGTGTTTCTGACCTATTAGTCGGGTATTTTTTTTTTTTTTCTCAATTATGGTGACAATTAATTGGTCATCAACTGTAGAGGTCTTCCTTGGCCTACCAGCACGTTTGCAATTACTGAGCTCTCTTTATTCTTAATGATGTGCCAAATAGTATATTTTGATAAGCCTATTGATTCTATTTCTTTCTTATTTAGCCTTCCTTCCTTGA
Organism: Conger conger; assembly: GCF_963514075.1. NCBI lineage: Eukaryota > Metazoa > Chordata > Actinopteri > Anguilliformes > Congridae > Conger > Conger conger. The sequence goes on along the minus strand of NC_083766.1, from coordinate 14,701,549 downwards.
CTGTCATTTTCACAACTCTGGTCCTCATGTTGACAAACGCCAATAACAAACTCAAAGGCAATCAAAGAAAAGCAGAAGGGGTACTTTTGAAGTCAACTCTCAAGTGCAAAGGTGATATACATACCTTTCAAGAACATGCTGAAATACTTTCTTTTTCAATAGTAGCCCTTGCTGTAGGCGACAAACCCATAAATAAAAGATGAGAAAGGTATATGCAACGTATAGTGCATAATAACAAAATAGATTAAGAAGCACTGTCAGTGAATTAGACATCATGGTAAAAGTGGAATTATATTTTCTAGATTTATTCTGCACCGAAAAGACTAAACAAATACCAATTTTGTATTAGTGAAATTCTGTTTATTAAAGTTTCAAAATGTCAAAGTATGTTTCAAAATGTCATTTAATATTTAACATTTCAGTTGTCTTCTGTGTAATTAATTTTACCCTGGCCAGGAATTACAAGAATCATTGACTATTTCAAATTAAATGCATATGGTTTTGAACACATCCAACATAAGAAATATGCCAAATGTAGTATGTTTCTAGACTTTAACCTTCTAGACTTTAAGACAAGTATGCCTAATTTAGTATGAAGTAAACATAACACCCAGAAAACTTCATATGTAAGCATTTGGTTTATCTGAAAAATTGTGTTCAGTTTCTCCATCTTATGATACTTCATGAAATTCAAGTGGGACTATTCTTTGAGAACATTATCATTTATTGACAGAAAAATACATTTTTGAGGATACAGAACTTGGATTCTCAAAACAAAATCCATAAAATACAATCAGACCATTTCTAATTAATTACCACATTCACCGGCAATTATTCCCGACCTGCATAGCTTCTTCATTCTTGTCTCAAAAGAATTCTACAACAGAATTTCACTGGTTAACAAGACCAGAATGGACCACAATTGTGATGCCATGGCAGGTGACGTGATGCACAACTGAAAGGCTGCTTCACACGTTTTGGTCTTTATATCCTCAGAAAAGAGCCCTCAATGTAGATGGCAGCATACAGTACCCTCTGTAATGTTTTGGACAAAGACCCATCATTTAATTGCCTCTGTACTCCAAAATTTGAGATTTGTAACAAAAAATAACATGTCAAATAAATTATAGGGCTTTGTCCCAAGCATTATAGAGGGCAGTGTAAATGTTCCAAAGACTTTCCCATTATCAAAAACATTGCCACTGTTAGTTAAAATACAAAATAAACCTAATGTTAGAGTTCACAGTAGCCTAACAAAATAATTCCACTAACAAACATATTAATTATTGCCAAATTAAGAAGAGAGTTCAGAGAAATGTGAAAGAGTGTTATGAAACACCTGTGTGTACAAGATAAACAATATTTACTTATTGTTAACATCGCACATACTGTCAAGTAAGAACATACTCCTTTTTCCACCATTATTTTCCACTTTATATCCATACTAGGATCATATAAAACAAGTACTTATATCCATACTAGGATCATATAAAACAAGTACAAAAATAGTTTTAACTCGAAGAATGGAATGAGAAATGACAGTAAAAATACATACAGTATCTGTTGTCCCTGAAATTCTCAAGTTGAATGCCGTAGCTTCAAGTTTGCCTTCCTTTATATCTAATCAGTTACAAACACCACTTTTGTAGGCAGGAGGTTTACATTGCCACTGTTGGCAGTTAGTGTGGGCAAGCTGTGGGCTGGCTCTTGGTGGCATATTCACAGAGCAGAAGCACCGCATCCAACCTCTGCAGGTGGTGGAAGGTGTTGAGAAGGTCAGGCACCGTGTGCAGGGTGCAGGAGGAGAGGTACTGGAAGACATGCTCAAACCCTTGCAGGTTCTGCAGCACCTCCAGAGGGACACCCAACTCCAGTGCTACCTGCTGGTAGTTCCTAACTCCAGGAAATGCCGGGTTCAGTTTCAAGGCCAGAGACTCAACGAGAACCTGAGGCAGCCTTCCAAGATGAATGCCTGGAACAAACCGAAATTAGTTTAATCGGTTAATCGGCTTACAGTTATGGGCAAGGCACTTTTGGAGCAGACTGAAGCAAACCTTTAGACAAGTAACAAGGGATAATTGTTGTAGAACTGTAATTGTAACTATGTTGAGATAAAATTTGAGTCTTGTAGAGAGGAGTCAGTGGATATAATGATATTTAATATCGTATGTTCTGACTATTATTCTGACTGTTATTTGAGCATACACATAGGGCCAGTTTTGTAGACTGCAGATTCTCCATATAGAAGTCAATTTATTCCAGAACTAAGCTTAATCTGCATCTGGCCCAGCCCACAATGTACAAAAATGTACTAAAAAGAATTATTCAGTGAAAATACTGCTTAGCAAATAAGGACCACATAATCAGAGGTGATATGGTAAATGGTTGGCATTTATATAGCTCCTTTATCCAAAGCGATTGTTCTCATTCACCCATTCATACACCAACGGTGATTGGCTACCATGCAAAGCACCAACCAGCTCATCAGGAGCAATTGGGGGGTAGGTGTTTTGCTCAGTGACACTCGACACACCCAGGGTGGGATCGAACCGGCAACTCTCCGACTGCTAGACGACTGCTTTTGCCTCCTGAGCCAGTGTTGCTCCCTTAATACATTGGCCCAAAGACATTATACTGAACAGCCAGCGAATCAGTCCAAAAAAACTAACCACCAGTCTGTATCGCTCCAAGTTAATATAGACAAATGTCCTTACCCAAACATTTACTGAAGCCCATTTAGCATTTCTTGTTTTTTGAAGGGGGGAATTTGTTTCAGATTATTTCCCAATTTGTTTGACAATTGCCCTGTTCATTTCAATTGCCCATGTTAGTTGAGGAAATACCGCTACGACCCCGTCCCCTGGCAGTCGGAAAGAGATAGACATGGCTTCTTCAAGCTGCATTGTCTCGAGCCCCGGCCCATGATTCCGAGGCGACCAGGGCGCTTTTGTATGCGGCAAATCTCCCTGCCGATTCCCTCCCCCCACCCGCGGAGCTGAAGTCCGTACTCGCCGTTCTCTCGTGCGCTGGCCGCACTCGGCTTTTTGGCAGGACCGGGGCATGAACACCGGTCCTCAGTGTGCCACTGCCTCAAACTGATGCCTGAATCACGGTCTTAGCCGGGTGCCACCACGCCACTCTATTTCGCATTTCTTACTGGTTTCATAACCATTAATATCGCTGCTGCTCAGAGCATTTTACTCTTCTACATCAGATTTCAGAGCTGATGAAACTACCTTTCATATGAAAAATTCAAGCAATGAAATTCCCCTTCACTTCACATGGTCCAATATCCCATTGTACACAGTGCAGAACTTATATGAAAGAAGATCTGAAGCATCAGTTATTTTTGGTCTCTCCAGTAACTGAATGCAGGAACCATTTGAAAGGAGTCAGTGATAGTGTCAATGAACATAATGGTGTAAGTCAATTTGTATAAGCAGGTCAGCTTAGTGTGAACTAAGACTGATAGACATAAAACTAGTTAAACATGCAATACCATATGTTTTTCTACAAATGAAATTATTTGTAATTAGTACATTTTATGATTATTAAACTGTGCTCAGAGAAAAATTATCACTTGTTTACCTTAATGATGAGCATATACACTCACTGAGCACTTGTTCATGCAATGATCTAATCAGCCAATTGTGTGGCGGCATTGCAATGCGTACAGTCATGCAGATACGGGTCAGGGGCTTCAGATCATTCTCACAGATTGGGATAAAAATGTGATCCAAGTGACTGTGACCGTGGAATGATAGTTGGTGCCAGACAGGGTGGTTTGAGTATCTCATAAACTGCTGATCTCCTGGAATTTTCACACACAACAGTCTCTACAGAGAATGGTGTGAAAAACAACAAAAACATCCAGTGAGCAGCAGTTCTGAGGGCAGAAACACCTTGTCAATGAGAGAGGTCAGAAGAAATGGCCAGACTGGTCAAAGCTGACAGGAAAGTGACAGTGACGCAAATAACCACACATTACAACATTAGCGTGCAGAAGAGCATCTCTGAACACACAATGCTTCAAACCTCAAAGTTGATAGGTTACATTGAGAAAGAATTGTACTACTATAAGTATAAGCCAACACAAAACACTGTGGCATTTTATTTTTTTGCAAACCGCTGACCTTTGAAATGCATTTATAATACGTTTACTATGCAGGGGAGTTTTTCATAAACAGCAGGGGCCGCCTTTTAAGAGCATCATCAAACAGAATTAGGCTGATTAAAACTGTACTGCTTACAATTATGCCATTTGCTGTTGCAGAGTGGTTGTTTCATCCTCACTGTAGCCTGTGGAACAGTGACATGCAAAAGGCTGCTGGACTATACTTCTGGCCAAGATAAAGAACATTCTTATGAGACAGCAGTGCAGAATGGAAAACCTCTGTTTTTGTACATTCAAGGTGAAGCTGTAAGCCCTGCTTTTTAAACGTCTTACTGTGAACATAAGTAGAACAGCAGATTGACTGAAACACAGCAAATAGCAATGAAGAACCAATTACTTAATATTTTGTTTAGTCTGAAAAGGTATCCATACAACATGGAGTCATCGGGAACTTTTTGTTTTAAATTGTAGGGAAAAATTATGTAAGGGATAACGCCCTTCAAACGAGTCAGTTCGAGTGTACCACCCTGAAGGGTAATTATTTCCTCATAACTAATTTGCTAAAGTAATGTAGTTATGGAAAAAATATTTTTAGTTTAGAAACAAAAATGTATTCATAGAAGTGCAATGGGAACAGGAGAAAAACATTGTCCCTGTTGCTGAGGAAAAAAAATCTTTACACAGCGTAAAATTGCCTGCTGCAACTAAAAGCCAACTGCATCATCGGCGAAGAAAATTTCACTAGCTCATCATCGCCGAAAGGAAATAAAAAGTTAGGCTGTAAACTAATGTTAGCTTGCAAAATAATAGTAAGCAATTTATAGATATTTGATGCTGTATTCCAGACTGCAATCAGCTGGCATGTCTCGTTTTTGCAGCCAGTCCCGCAAAACAACATATTCAAATAATTAAATTAGACTTCAAGCCACGATGTAGTTTACAGAGAATATCAGTGTACTGAATATATTTTAGCCTCTCTGGGCATTCTGTGTCCATGTTCCTCTACACCTGCGGCACTTTCTGTTGCTTTACAGAGTGAATTACAAACTGTAAATGTTTGATCAGTGTGTAAGTTGTGTTATTATTACTGCATTATATAAGTTGAAATGCTCGGTTACATTATGTTTGAAACATCTCCCATGGTTCTCTTTCCGACAATGCAAAGTGTAGCCTAACTCAATGCAATGTAGCCTAAAGCAATTTTTGTCACCAGATTGGCTAAAACCAGACTACTTGCATAAATTCAACACATTGCATCTTATATGTTGTTTGCATTGATATTTGTTGGATATTTTAGCCGTGAATAATTTCTGCGCACCTGTTTGATCTGTTCTGGTTAGCAAGATTATATGAAGACGTGTCACATCTCAGCCAATCAGAATGCCATATTTGCCCTCAATGGTCGGATGTTTTTCAGTGCCGTGGTATAACTTACAATAATGTAAAAGGTTAATAAGAGTAAATAACATATAACAGTTTCTTTTTGAAGTGTCTTTCTATAAAATGAAGTGCCCCATAATATTGTCTCTAGTTTGGCCTAAAATATAGCTGCATAATTTCAATATAATTGCAAGTTAGTTGTATAACTGCAAGCAATTGAAAATGATGTTGGTGATTCAAATTCATAATAATGATTATCACAGATGGGCCAAGCATTAAAGTGTTTTTCCATGGTCGACCAGTCCTGCATGCTTATAGATTTAAAAAGCATGGCAATGATCTGCAATTAAGTTTTATATGGAATGAAAATGTGACATTCAAGAGGTATTTAAGTGATAATGCTAAATGGCAGGGACAAACAACCATAAATCAGTTCAATAAACAACAAATCTAAAACATGAGAACAGATACAAACAGTTGAAAACAAAATTAAAAGGCGCCTGAGAATTTAGAGCACCTGGTACTGCACTAAATGAATGTACATCTTCACAGCTAATTTAACAGTGGGGGATTTTGAAATTAGGCAGATAAAAATACGTATCTCTAAATACATTTTGCCACTTTATTGAAGCTAGTTGATGAGGCACAAAGTTAAAGTTGGCTGATGATGAATGAAACGAATAGGAGTTGTTAAATAAAATTTATGTTACGTAATGTTTATGTCAACATCACAGTAGATTACCATTTCATTACAGTAGATTACCATTTCCTTCTGAAGTTGGCAGCACATGAGCAGAAACAATTGGATTTGCATCACATAAAGAGTGTTTTTTTTCTGCTTACGAAATGCATATGTTTATAATTATGAGATGACTCTTACAAGCCCCTTAGGGTTTCTTTCCTCTTATTTTGCATCTTACGTTTGATGTCATCCTTTTATTTTCTTGTATGCTTTTAAAAAAATGTACTGCAGTGTACAGCGTATTTCAATATTCAGTATCTGTTATATTTAAATATAGAGATATTCCATTCATCACATACATAGGTGTATGTATCCCTGGACCTTGGAAGTCATCTGTGATTTATTTTGTTTATTGTAATGAGTGCAAACTTGGAACTGTAGAAAAATCAGCTTATAAATTTTTGGGGATTGCGATTGTTGTTGGAACCCCCCCCAGGACCCCTGGTCTATGATGATCATAGGCAATTGTTAAGTCCATTAAATTGGCCATCAATCCACATAAAATGGATGATTACTGGTAATTGAGTGCATCTGCGAACCATGCTGTCACACTGTACTGTAAAAATGTGTTCTACTTCGCTAACAGGCCTCCAGAAAATGTGTCTTTTTGTTTTGTAAGGTATACAGACTGGGTACAACGTACACTATTTAGAAGAAACATCAGCCGGTCTAAACACATAAATCACAGAGCACTATGCAGTAGCGGACCGTGCACTTCAGACCTCTGCTGTCTAAGTGTCCATCCATCCATCCATCCATTATCTTAACCCGCTTATCCTGAACCGGGTCGCAGGGGAGCTGGAGCCTATCCCAGCATACATTGGGCGAAAGGCAGAAATACACCCTGGACAGGTCGCCAGTCCATTGCAGGGCACACACCATTCACTCACACACTCATACCTATGGGCAACTTAAAGAGATATTTTTTTTAGGCCTTTTTCAGCTTTATTGGACAGCATATAGTATAGAGAGACAGGAAGAATGGGAGTGAGAGAGAGGGGAAGACATGCGACAAATGTCGGACGGTCGGATTCGAACCGCCGACGTCACGGCTCGCAATGAGCATGCGGTCAGTGCTCTACAGGCTGCGCCACCGAGACACCCCACCTATGGGCAATTTAGACTCTCCAATCAGCCTAACCTGCATGTCTTTGGACTGTGGGAGGAAACCAGAGTACCCGGAGGAAACCCACGCAAACATGGGGAGAACATGGACCGTCGAACCCAGGACCTCCTTGCTGTGAGGCGGCAGTGCTACCCACTGCACCATCCGTGCCGCCTGTCTGAGTGTCTCCGCCTCAAAATCTCACAACCACATCACCATATTATACTGCCTATAGCCAACTATGCGAACCCCTCAGCCAACCAGTAAGTACACAAAAAAGTTATTTGCCTGCTTTCGACACCATGCGTCCAATTCAAGCAATAGCAACCAGCATCATCCCCTGTCTTTACTTTACTGTTTATTTTCTATTAAAAATATTAATAATAATGACATGAGCATGTCCCAGCTGGGCCTATTTATCAGATGTTCTTTAAACAAAAAGCAATAAAATAAGCAGCAAGCAAGCTGATTCATCCTCATGTTCCTTCTTCATGACATGGCCACACAGAATATCCTCTGACCCCCGTTCATTTTGATAGCAGAGGGATTTAATCTGGATTCTGAAGGCCTTCAAGGAGGAGTCTAGATTTAATTTTCCACACAAAAAAAGCTGCTCTGAATATAATGACAGATAATAAAAGATTGACCAGACGCAAAAACATATTATTATATGAATAATTAATACATGTTTTCACTGAAGGCCTTTGACTCCACTGACACTGAGAAGCAAGTCTGGTATGATAAATACAACAAACAAAGCCACTTTAGAGGAAAGAAAACATAAATGCTAAAGTAATACCCTATTCCAGACAATTTTCTTCACAGACATTAAAATGCATTCAGGTCAAAATCAATAAACATCCATTTCGAAGGGATGATCAGAAATGAGCTCCACTGCTGTAAGATTAATCTTCACTCCCCTACCACTTGGCACCCCATTACACTGCATGCGGTTTAGAAAAGTGCCAATTTCCTGCTGTGTTCCAAGGCACAGACCAAGGTGCACCTCTCATTTCCGTAATTGCGCTACATACTCCAGGTTCTGACCTTTCTCACCCCTCCCCGCTCATTTCAATATATTTCAATTTCGCAAAAATATTTAGCAACATCAGAGCAACTGAGTGGTTCCCTAGGGAGAGATGTAATTTGAGCAGAACAGGGCATGTTCTGCCAACTTCATCATGGCCACTTGGCTGTATTTAAGCCTCTGAGCGCCACGCTCAGGTGAACATGATCCTCTCTGTCCACGACGCTCAAAGCTTTACTGGCTTGTATTTTGGCCTTCAACGTGCAGACACAGGCAATCGCATCACTTTGATTTCACAGTGCATGGAGAAAATCACTTCAGCTTTTTGAATTCGTATCACTCAAATGTTTCAAATGAGCAATTTCATAGCAATGGCTATCTGTTGCAAACGCTGCCAGCAGACAAGTGAAGCAGTGACTGGATTTTCTCTGGGTGAAAATCTCAACTCTTTTACAGCAGGAAGTAATTCTTTGCATTGGTTGATTAATGGCTGGATGCCTTATGTTATTGAATTTTTAATTTTTGTAATTTTTAAGTGGTGCACTTGGGAAAACTGAATTACATGACATTACATTGCAGCATATTTGACCTCCAGACCTGGTTTTATCACTTTCAAAAAAAATTCCATCTGTGAGAGTGGTTAGCTCACCACTATAAAGACACATTTGCAAGTGTAGCAACGTTAAATGGAAAATGACGTATAGTTGTCAAGAATTGCATTGAAATGTAATCTGGTAATAAAGACAGCCCATGGTTAAGATTTTTTTGTCTTCAATCAGGACTGAGTTATGTCTTTTCTGTATGTGTCATTCTGACTGTTTGATATGTGTTTTTTCTAGTGTTATTGTGATAATTGTGAAATGTATTTTATTTTTCAAAAAACAGTCTGGATTCAGTCAACAGAATGTACTTTTTTTTTCTTGTCAGTGATTATCAGAATTCATGAAAAAACTTTCTTGCTTCAAAGAATCCAAATATTTAGCAGATTGGGTTATTACATGTCATCTGAATTAAAATTATAATACTTATTCTGAACATAAATCTTGGTCAAAGGCATTTTCTAAAATCTTAAAGCCAAAATGGAACTGAACATCTAATAGCTTATCAGTTAGTTTCACAGTTGGCTCACATACTGGTTAATTGGTGATTGAGTGCCTAAGGAGACAATTACTTTTTCACATGGGTGATATGGGTGTTTGATAACTTTTTCACTAAATAATATTTTTTTAATGTGTTTTGTGTTCACTCAGTTTCCCTTTGTATCATATTATTTTTTGTCTAAAGATATGAAACCATTCAGTGCGACAAATATGAAATAGAGAAAACCAGAAAGGTCAGAAGCATACCTTGCATTATCCTACAACTCTTCTTCACCAGACTCTGGACACTGGAAAACTGAGAACACAAAGGCAAACACTTCAGCCCTCAAACAGAAATAAACATTTCAAACCTTTTGGCCACCTACAAGCCAAAGAAACTCCAGCACTGTGCCTCTCCCTCTCTTTTCAGAAATATTTGAGGTGCACTCAATTTCCTGTTGTAATCACGCAAAGGCAACATTATATTTTGTACCACATACTCCAGATATACAGTACCCTACATAATGTTTGGGACAAAGACCCATCATTTATTTAGTTGCCTCCACAATTCACACGTGGTTAAAGCGCACATTGTCGGATTTTATGTCATTGCAGCAGTGTTTATACTTAGTCCCCCAATTTCAGGGCACCATAATGTTTGGGACACAGCAATGTTATATTCTTTGCATGCAATGACTGTTTGAAGTCTCTGATTCATGGTCATGACCAGTTGCTGGGTGTCTTCTCTGGTGATGCTCTGCCAGGCTTGTATTGCAGCCATCTTTAGCTCATGCTTGTTTCTGGGGCCAGTCCCCTTAACCTTTCTCTTCAGCATTTGAAAGGCATAGTAAGTTGGGTTCAGATCGGGTGATTTACTTGGTCACTCCAGAATTTTCTAGCTTTAAAAAACTCCTTTGTTGCTTCAGCAGTATGTTTGGGATCATTGTCTTACTGAAGAATGAGGCCAATGAGTTTTGGGGCAATTGCTTGAACAGATAGGATGCCTCTATACACTTCAGAATGAATTTTGCTACTACCATCAGCAGTTATATCATCACCAAAGGTCATTGAGCCAGTACCTTTAGCAGCCATACATTCACAGGCCATAACACCCCCACCAGCATGTTTCACAGATGAGGTGGTATGCTTCGGATCTTGGGCACCTCCTTCTCACCTCCAAACTTTGCTCTAGTTAATCTTCATCTCATATGTCCACAAGACCTTATTCCTGATCTGTGGTTGCTCTTTTTAAGTACTGTAACCTGGCCATCATGATTTTGCAGCTATTGTTCATGAAGTCTTCAATGGTCATTGACAAATCCACACCTGACTCCTGAAGAGTGATCTGATCTGTTGGACAGGTTTTGGGGGGATTTTTCTTTATTATGGAGATAATTTTCTGTCATCATCTGTGGAGGTCATCCTTGGCCTGACAGTCAATTAGTACTCTCAGTGCTCTCTTTCTTCCAAACAGTTGATACTGGCTAAGCCTAAGGTTTGGCCAAGGTCTCTAACAATTTTATTCTTGTTTCTCAGTTTCATAATGGCGTCTTTGAGTTTCATTGGCACAACTTTAGTCCTCATGTTGATAAATAGCAATAACAGTTTCAAAAGGTGATCGAAGAGGAAAGACTAGGTGTTCTCTTATACCTGAGCAATTACACCTGAACACCAGGGTGTCCCAAACATTATGGTGCCCTGAAATGGGAGGACTCTGTATATACACTGCTGTAATTTCTACAACCAAAATACCCTTGAATAAAATCTGAGAATGTGCACTTTAACCACATGTTAATTTTGGAACTCCAAATCTAAAATTGTGGCAAATCAGAGGCAAATTAAGACACCAACATTATGGAGAGCACTGTACATACAATGATTCCACTTCAATACACAAAATTATGTATTTGTTAATGAAATATTCTGGTTTTATATTTACTATAACATGTAATAATCAATATGTATTTGTTTAAAATCCTTCAGTTCAAGTTACCAACCCTTAGAGGTGTACTCACATTGTCAATATGGTAACACTTGAATATTTAAGTGTAATGTTTCTGAGCATTAAAATGCACTGGGACCTGGGTATTCACCTCAGTGTGTCAAATGTAACGTGTGGGGTTATGCAGTAGACAGTGTGGGAGTCCTGCTCTCTTCAAGCAACTGTACCAATGACAATAAAGTGAGCACTTCATGTTCTTTACATCACCCACAACAGGCAATGGATCCATAATTAAATTCATGAAATTATACTTTCAGCCTTTACAGAACAGATGATATGAGAGAAAATTCTAGTCATAGTTTCCAGATGTCCTGATTTGGATTCAAAGTTATATTTGCAAGATAAACAATGAATGTAAAAATGTAACAGTGGAATAAACAGTGACCTTTCATGACCGTCAAAAATGGAGGTCTTAGTTTTAACATCTGCTAGGAGAATCTTAATCCTGTTGAGAACCTGAAATGTATACTCTGTTTTTCCATTCCAAATTGTGCATCACAACTAGGTCACTGCAGATATTTGATTCAACACTCAATGAACGGACACCATTTTGAAAGCAACAGGTGACACAAAATGGCTGATTTGTTTCCAGCCTCGAAAAGAGCGGTCTTATTACCGTATTGCTGCATCTGCTGCTGCAGAATTGTTTATAGCCATTCAAGCAGCTGTTGGTGGAGCAGTCAGATGGACTGTTCAGTTGCTCCACTGACAAAATCTGGTTGGAGTCTTCAGACACCTCCGTTGACGCTTTAATCTCAACAGCAGCTTTGCCATCAAGAAATAAAGAGCTGTGAAAGTCTAGCTCTGTGCACTCGACCGGCGTATGCAGATGCCTCTCTTTCTGGTCAGAGGCACAGTAAATGTTGGCCTCGTCAAATGGGATTGGAGATGGCCCCACAAGGTATTCTCCACTGTTTGCAGAGCTGGATGACCTCTGGGAGACGCACCCCAAGAAGCAGTTGGAACAGGTGGAACATCTCATCAGAGGCTGGGTCTCAGATAAGCTACTGAGGTAGCAGAGTTGGAGGTCAGAGGTTGTCGCCATGGATCCCAGAAAGGTATTAGCCTTGAGAAAGGTCTTGAGGCTGGTGGGCGAATCCACAGCACTCAAGCCTTCACTAGGACCTGTGAGACAAAGCATTTGTGTCAAATAAAATTAAATGAAAAGATGATTGCAAAGCTTAGCGAGGTAGAGGTTACCTACTTGCGACCTGTACTTCCTTCTCCAGGTTGAGGATCACAGTTTCCCCAGTCCCAGCTGTAACTGCATCACATTCACTGGGGATGGATTTTCTTGACCCAGCACATGCTGTCAGACATATCATCATTAAACAAAATGAAAGTACACTTTTCACTTTTAAGACCGAGTCCGTGACATAATGTAAGATTTTCCATCAAGCGCAGAAACAGAGGATACAATCATTTCAGAAAATTTCACTGAGGAAAGAGAAGAGTACCTTCAAATATTTTTCTCAGTGAAGCACGTCTGTAGTATACGAACAAGAAGACAGAAATGACAAGCGCCGCAGCGACCAGAGCGGCACCGGTGATGCCGGCTGAAGCGCTCCCCTGCGGTGGAGCTTTTGTGCTCCAGACTTTCGGCACTCCCTCTCCTCTGCTTCCTGAAAAACAGTTTTGTTAACGTCTACTCTGAGAGCTTCCCTTGGAACCGGCCAGAAAACATGATCATACAATGATTAAATATAACATATGAAACATAATATACATGCAGAATGTCTAAGTCTGTAAGTAGTTCAAATTTGGTGTTAAGTGGTCCGATGAGATCCTGTTTTGACAGACTCCAAAAGGCTCTGTATTTCAAACTCCCAGATAATTACCTTCCTATTCAGAGAAGGAACCATGTGAGCTGCTTGGAATTCTTCTATTTGATTTGGTACACAAAGTGGTAGGGCTGGTTTTCCTACAACTTACGGATGCATTGGTGCTCACTGGCTGATGATGGTCCGCAGGGCATGCATTCGAAATCATGCAAACCATCTATCCTAGTCTTGCTGTAAAACCTGTAATTAGATGAAAAAAGGAAGAGAAAGGACTGATTAGCAATATTTCATTTTTTTCAGGTTTCCATTTTCAGCTTTTCAATATTCATTCTTTCATCTGTCACTAACCTGCCTTGCCAATGAAAGCTGCCACAATTATCACTTAAATCACAGTCCTATGCTGTACAATAATTTACCAAAAACACATATTAATGGGACCGTGATGGACTGGCGACCTGTCCAGGTTGTATTCCTGCCTTTCGCCCAATGTATGCTGGGATAGGCTCCAGCCCCCCTGCGACCCTGTTCAGGATAAGCGGGTTCAGATAATCGATGGATGGATGGACATATTAATGGGACATCACTCCCATGATGTACTTTATTTTTATGGAAGCTTTATAAAACCAGATTTGACTTTTGCAAGAGAGACCAGGCAAGACATGCAGTGGAAATTTTAAACACTCACCGAGCACTTTATTGGGAACATTTTTACTTTATTACACCTACTTATTCATGTGATTATCTGTTCAGGCAATTGTGTGGCAGCAATGCAATGCATATTCATGTAGATATGGGTCAGGACTTTCAGTTAATGTTCACATCAACCATCAGATTAGGGAAAAAATGTGATCTAAGTGACTTTGACCATAGTCTCTAGAGTTTGCAAAGAATTGTGCAAAAAAATAAATAAAAAATAAATAAAAAATAAATAAAAAATAAATAAAAAATAAATAAAAAAATAAATAAAAAATAAATAAAAAATAAATAAAAAATAAATAAATAAAAATAAAATAATAATAATAAATCCAGTGAGCAGCAGTTCTGCAGACAGAAATGCCTTGTTAATGAGACACATCAGGGGAGAATGGCCAGACTTATCAAAGCTGACAGGAAGGTGACAGTAACGCAAATAACCACACATTACAACAGTGGTATGCAGAAGAGCATCTCTGAACACACAATGCATCATAACTGTAAGTGGATAGGCTACAGCAGTAGAAGCCTAAAAATAAGTAATAAATATCTAATAAAGTGCTCGGTGACTGTATAATTACGTTATCCATGAAGACATACCCTGGTAAACACTCTCCACAGGCTGCATTGCTCTTGGTGGTACAGGGAAACTTCTCATGCCTGTTAACCCTTTTGCAGGATTGGCAGAGCCTGCAGCTGTGATGACCCCAGTCCTCTTTAAATGACTTTGCATTGCATGAGGTGCAGTAGGCATCCCTTCCACTTCCGTATCCACACTCCTGGGAAGAGACAGGCAAAGGCAACAGACAAATGTGAGGTCATAACTCTATTTTCAGAATTTTCAGAATTTTATTTTACTATTTTCTATTTTACATCTACTGCCATTTGCAGATAAAATGCCCTCTGTCATTTTTAAAGATACAGTTCAGAGCAGAGATCAGGCCGAGCAAGTGCTGGAGGATTGTATTTTCAACTGTCGATGCTTGCAGGGTGAAAATGCATTCCGGGGTTATTTCAGGTCACGGGTTAACTTCCTTTGGCAGGAAGGTCTCAATTCCAGCCAATGCAAAGTTCCACAGCACATCTGCCAAGTCTGCTTGTGTGAACTTGGAACAACTATTTTAGCCCACAGAATGTTTAATGAATGAGCTAGCCACAGTCAAAACAAACTCTGTTCCATTATACAGCAATCAGGAATCCTTCTCTTCACAGCTGTTCTCCAAGAAAAAGCTCTCTCATAGCAAACCTGTGCTTAGAGTATTACTGGTTACTAGTTTAGGGCTGCCTGTAGTGTAGTGGTTAAGGTAAATGACTGGGACAGGCAAGATTGGTGGTTCAAATCCCAGTGTAGCCACAATAAGATCCACACAGCCATTGGGCCCTTGAGCAAGACCCTTAACCCTGCATTGCTCCAGGGGAGGATTGTCTCCTGCTTAGTCTAATCAACTGCACGTCGCTCTGGATAAGAGCGTCTGCCAAAATGCCAATAATGTAATGTAATATAGTTTGTTCTGGACAACCTCTTCATAGATACTTAACTACTTGTTGTTTAATGTAGGGAGAATTAGTTGGAATGGGTCATTTTCAATGTGTTTTCCAAAATAAAACTTACCTCAGACAATTCCTGCCCAGGTCCACATTGCTGACATTGGTGGCACTCGCCTTTGTAGTAATACTGGTTCTCTGAGCAATCCATGGCAATAATTAAGAGCCTGTCAAAGAGGACCATGTCCAGAATTATTCAACTTTAACTCTGTAACTAACACCGCTTCTGATTTGGATTGCTTTTCTGGATCATGGTAACTACTTACATTAACTTAAGATCCAATTTAATATGCAGACATATTCCTTTACTGGAACATCCACTTCCAGTCAAATGGAAATCGATACCAGGGGTTCCATCTAATCACAATTAAACAGATCTGCATACCTACTTATTATGGTAGTGAACGAGAAGCAGATTCAGCAGGGGCTGGGTGCAAGCCTGGTCTAGCATAAGAAAATTGAGCCATTGTTTTATCCTTCTGGCCTATTTTACATCTTGCTGCCTTAACAGTTTTAGTATCACATGTAAAATAACCTGAACATAATCATATAAATAAAATCAGTCTTCACATAATAATCAATGAATAGGTTGATGTTGATAGGTCACAGACATCATGATCCCATGGCATGCAAAGGATAGCTATGCAACCAAATACAAAACATGACTCTTTCTTTTGACATTATGTTAATTTGTACCAACATTGAAATGGGACTACATAGAAAAAGTGCTGTAATTACTACATGGTGAAACCAAAATATAGAAATGCCCCTACATAAACACTCTGAGCCTGCGCTTTGACCATGTGTGAATGGTCTGATTACAGAGAAAATAAAATATTAAATCAGAAAAAAAGGCAAGGTGATTCCAAACTTTTGAGCAGGGGTCTATGCATATACACTAAATAGTGAGCTCTGTTTGGGACAAAGACTTATTTATCTTAAGACTCACTTATCCAGAGTTATTGGCACCCCTGTCTGGCAGTCTTGATAACTCAACATCCAATAATTCTGGAGTCCACTGTATTTCTTCTCGATTTGGTTTATTCTGGATTTATGCATTTTGGTTTCTCAATGTATAATTTACAGAACTTTGTATACGTAAACCCCCATTTCAGGGCACCATAGTGTTTGTGACATAATAGTCTTATGTAAAAGAAAGCAGTCATGTTTAGCATGTCATAACATATCCTTTGCATACAATGACTGCTTGTCTGTGACCCATAGACATCACCATGTGCTTTGCATCTTCTCTGGTAACACTCTGCCATCTTCAGCTCCTGCCTGTTTTGGGGTTAGTTGCCTCGAGTTTTCTCTTCAGCATATGAAACACATTTTATACAGGGCAAACCCAAAATGTATAAAAATACCCTTTAATAATTGCACTTTGAGTACAGTACAGAGCCAATTCTAGAGAATGAAAAATTATGGAGCGCATGTAGTGATTACAATTACTAAATATTAACCGTCTAGCCACTGCATTTCAGATTCCAAGGTCTGCCAATTGCCACAAAACTAAGCTTGTAGAGTTTCTTCTATATGCAGTTTACACATTTCACAATGCATGTGATGCCACTCCAGGGCTATAAGACTTAAGACTTTTCCTAAAACAATGCAAAAATTCACAGATTCAAAATTTTTGTTCTTCTAATTTGTCTAAGGCATATGAACATGGTATTGGATTCTTGTTCTTGTGACCTCCGGAGATGGAGACTACACTCTTCATAGTAAGAGAATGCAAAAAAACAGCCCTAATTACAAGCTATGACAACCGCAGTGCAAAACATACATGCACATAAAAGCTAATTATAATATTCTGTATTTCTAAGTATACTCAGATGCATGTCTGAACTGAATGTAGATCATATCTCACTTCTACTACATTTTCACTGGACAATGAATACTGACATTTCTGTTCACCTAATATGTACTGACTAGTATTTAAAAGGAAAGATGATACAGACTTACTATAAGCCTACTTTTTGCATGCATCCCTTTCATGTTGTTAAGCTATCGGCCTTTACAAAATGTAAGTTCATGTATTTGCCTATTTTTGGTAGCTTCTTTTATTTTCAATCACTACCAACATATCAAACATATTTGAGGCATAATTCACAAATTAGAAGGGCTATGCAAAGGGAATCTCAGATGTCAATCAACAGACTTCTAGGCCTTAGCATGTCACTGTTCCTTCCACATGGTAGGCAGAAGGGTAAATTATACTGCAAACTCTGAAAGGCTTGATGCTCAAAAATACTTATTCTAAATTGTCTTGTCATTATGTCACCTTCATAAAAATGTATTGTAACATTAGTTGATAAATCAAATAGTAAAGAAATTAAATTATAATCATCATCATCACTATTTTGTCATCAGAATGATCATCAACTACAACAAATAAAACAATAACAATCCAACAACAATTATGGCAGAAACGTAAAGTTTTAAATTGCTTTACAATTCTGATATTGATTTGCAAATATAATCAACATCCACAAAAGTAGAAATCTTAAACCTGACTGACTATCAAAGTATGATCATACAAAAAATAAAACAGAGCATCACAGGACCTACAATTATGCGGTCCTCTTAGACGCATGCCCTCCCTCACAGAACCGAGCGAATGAGTAATCATAACTACAGAAGTCGCCACCCACTCCTGTCAACTATATTCACTTATTGAATAATATGTTGCGTTAAACGCAGTACAGTAGCCTACCTTGAGCGATATGCTCGACGATTAATAAAAGTTTTTTGTGTCGTTATAATCGAGAGCCACTTCTGCGTATTGCAACACAGACTCAGTCGTATGCACTGTTTCATGCATGCCCAGACATGCCTTTACCAGGCTTGGACTAAAGGCAGAGACCATCACCAGTCCACGCTACGCTCCAGAACGAAATGATGCGCGATACTATAGCCTACTTACCGACGAGTATTCACTATTATGTTTGAGATTGGTTCAGCGAGCGATAATTTCAAATAACCACTCTGGGCAATCTAACTATTTCTAACATTCAAGTATTAAAGTAACATAACATGTTCAAACTATGCTGAATGTAACGAGAAAACGTTTATTTTACCTCTACTATCGGTCCGTCTCAGATATCAGCTTTTGTCAGTAATAGGCTATATGAGGTATTATTTGTAAACGTAAAAAGGATAGGTGCCGTAGCCAGAACTTAAGCAGGAACACATTGATGCAACACAGTGCAATAACAGTGCAATCCTATCCACGTAGATCGTTAGGATCTCGTTTCAAGTGCGCATGTCAACCCAAGGTAACCCGTGCAGGGTTCTGTGTTAAAAAATATAATTACGATGTGACATAGTTTAATCAATATTCCGATTTTAATAGACTTAACTTAAACTGCTCATTGTGCACCACAGTTTTCAAATAGAAAAAATGTATATTTTCGCGAATTTATCCGAAGCGCAGCTCCGTACAGGGTGGAACAATCTACTTAAAGCTTGAGGGATTCGTGGATTTTTTATTCCTGAGAAATATCCCTATATTGGTCAAAAAATGTACAAGAATGAAAAAAGAATCAATTTTATAAAGTATATGAGTTCAAAGAAATGACACTATTCTCAATTTAGTTTATAACTATAGCAAATTATGGTAGGCTAGTGGAACTATTTGTTTTATGAGGGGAGACTGCCTGTTTCAAGAAAGTGTTACAGATGGTGGTACTTGGTTATTGATGATTTCAGCAAAATTACAGGCTCTTGACAAAAAAATGACAACACAATGTTGTTAAATGAATAAATACAGTGGCTTCAGAAAGTATTCAGACCCCTTCACTTTTTTTTGTTATAGATTTCATTTTAAAATTGATAAAATTGCCATTCTTGCCCATCAATCTACACTCAATAACCCAAAATGACAAAGTGAAAACAAGTTTAGAAATTCACAGATGTATGAAATCAAAAACTGAAATCTCTCATTTATATAAGTATTCAGACCCTAAATCCGGTACTTTGTAGAAGCCCCTTTCGCAGAAGTTACAGCTTTGAGTCTTCTTGGGTAAGTCTCAATGAGCTTTGCACACCTGGATTTGGGCATTTTATCCCATTTGTTCTGGCAGAAGCTTTTCCCAAAGGCACTCCAGCATTGTCTTGGCTGTATGCTTTGAGGCATTGTCTTGCTGAAAGGCAAACCATCGCCCCAGTCTGAGGTGGCATGCATTCTGGAGCAGGTTCTTGAAGGTCCTCCCTATATTTGGCTGCATTCAACTTTCCCTCACCACCATGCTTCACTGTAGGGATGGTGTTAGCTAGGTGATGAGCAGTACTTGGTGTTTGCCAGACATAGCGCTTGGAGTTCTGCCCAGTGAGTTCAATTGTCTCAGACCAGAATCTTTCCCTGATGCTCTCAATCTTTTAAATGGCATTTGGCAAACTCCAAGTGGTCGCTTATATGCCTTTTATTCCTTTCAGCAGGTTCTCCCATCTCTAGAGGATTCTTGTTGGGTTCTTGGACACCTCCCAGACCAAGGCCCGGTTACATAGTAAGGAATCCTGGTGGTTCCAAACTTCTTCCATTTCACAATTATTGAGGCTACCATGCTGCTGGGAATGCTCAAAGCTTTAGAAATGGTTTTTTTCCCTGACCTATTGCTATTGCTATTGCTATTGCTATTGCTATTGCTATTGCTATTGCTATTGCTATTGCTATTGCTATTGCTATTGCAGTAGCCTACAGCAACTTGGTTTTTGTCCTGAGATGCAGTGCAATTGTAGGACCTTATATGCACAGGTGCGTGCCTTTCTAAACTATTTCCAATCAATTTAATTTGCCACAAGTGGACTCCAATCAAGTTCCAGATAGATCTCACGGATAATTAAAGCAAACAGGATGCACCTGATCACAATTTGGAGTGCCACAGCAGTGTATGAATACTTATGTAAATGAGAGATTTCTAAAAACATGTTTTCACATCATTGTGTGTTATTGAGTGTAGATTGGTGGTTGATATGAATTTAAAATTAAACCTACAACACAATAGTGTGGAAAGGGTGAAGTGGTCTGAATACTTGTTGTTTCAAGGAAATCAAAGTAACAATTGGGATCAATTCAGTGGTTGGAATAGGGATAAGCTAATGAAGCTGTATGTAGCGATCAACTGAAAAAAATACCCAGTGAATTCTACCTGATCTCGATGCATGTGAACATGGCTGACTTCTGTTGGGCTCCTGCCAGTCTTGTGTCTGATGAATCCAGAGCTGAGCTGTGGAGTAATTGCAACTGTCAGCAATTCCACAGCTATTTTCCTCTTCCTGAATGTGCTGTAGGCTCACTACAAAGGTGGGTCAATTACACTGATCCAACTAGTTTGCCAGTAGGGGTATGTAGGAGCATTCAAAGGCTGGAAAATTATTAGGACATTGTGCCTAGAGTGTTTCTTGCAACTACCTGTGTTGCAACTGCTAGATGGCAACTTGATTAAAAAGTAATGACTGAAGTAAAGCTTCTCTATAAACCACAGCAGGACAAAGTACAGGACTTCTTGGATTGTAGTGATTTGAAACGGTTTGTTTACTGTACTGTTCTGAACAAAATTGCACAAGTACTTTGAATATTCATCCAGGAAGACTTGATTGGTAAATACCTGGTAAAAATGGGTAAACATGCCATCTAGCACTGATGTAGGTGTCATGTCAGGGCATCCATTCATGCTCTTATTGGGGGGCCACCACTTTATACCCCATCTCTGAAGCCTTTACCAACATGTTCATGGATAAGATGTAGAGGATAACAAAGATGGTACAGCCAGTTATGCTGTCTTTCTCAAGCCAGTGCCACTCTAATAGCGTCTCTCTATTGGGGACTCTAAGATGCAAGCTGTTGTAGTAAAGGGTGAGATCTCTGATCCTGCCTCAGACATAGTGCTGTTTTAGAGCTCTCTGCACTAGCTTGTGGGGTATCAACCCATAAGCATTTGCAAGATCAAGCCAAAGCACCAGCAAGTCTCCATAGTCTTCCAGAGCCTCTCAAATAACCTGTTGCTATACTTGTCCCTAAGGAGATACTCTGTCAGGAAATACTCTGATGAATACCCTTCCCTCCACACTTAGCAGTGAGATTATTCAAAACTGCTCAATGGCTTGTGAATTATTCGCATGGATTGAAAACTCCCTTAGCACATCTCCACTGGTGTGGTGTACCACCTGCCTCAGATTGTCCTCAGGATCTTCCAGAGCCAGTGGGGAAGACTTGGACTCTTGTAGACCTTATAGGGCACTCGCTTGGTCTAAAGGTCAAGCTGTTCTGACGACCCCCTGAATTCTCTTCCAACACTGTTTGTTGTCATTGAACTCAGTGGTGGAGCTTGATGGAGTATGACGCTACAATGCCCAAGGTTCCGCTACCTCTCTGGCTATGGCTATGGCTATGACTCTGCCGAAGCAGCTTTTTTGTGAGCCCTAAGGTGTTAGTGACATGCTTTGGACATGCCTTCATTCATTTCTATGGCACTGATGCTGAAAGGATGTGCAAATATTGAAATCGACAATCATATTTTATTAAATCACCAATTATATTTCATATTGATTTCATAATTTCCCCCTATTAATGATAGTTATTATGATGCATAATTTGCTAAATATATGTGTCAATTAAGATGACACATTTCCTTTCCCTTTCTGAAGAAAAAAGTGGTCTAGCTTCTTTCAACAAGCATTTGCAAATCTGAGGTAACCATGGAAACTAGGGACTAAAGAAATCACTCTGGTTTTCAATAAAGGATCTCTCATTGTTGTAAATGCAGTTTTTTTTTTTTTTTTGCCTAATTCAACAGTTAACATAGTATTTTTCAACGAATGTGGAACTCTGCTTTACATTCAGTATTTGGCCTACTTTTAGCATGCACAAACTAATTTGGTGAATTCTTAGTTTGTCCACAGTAAAACATATACTGTAGCAACCTATGGTTTTAACTCACTCACATCTTTACATTTTTAGTTGATCCCACAATCAACTACAAGAACTAATGGAAATTGTTTAGACACATTTAATTTCCCCTTGAAAAGATATCATAATCCAGCTTTATCTAAGGCAGCTAAGGTAACCATGGAAACCTTTGGCTCTCTAAACAACTCAAAAACCACTTTACAACTTTAGAGCTATTATTATTGCTGTATTTATGCAGGACAGTAATTACAGTCAATTGTTCTTTTTCAGTTCTCATACTACTACTAACATGATCTGTTAAAAATGCATGAAAATCTTCAGATCTACATTCCATCTTAGACATTTGCCCTTATAGGTATCTTTCTATTTGATATTTGCCTTATATTAAAACAATAACATAACAACTATAGCTAATATTCAATTAGATTAAATGAATGTAGACATTGGTAGGTTTGCCTAAGAGATGGGTAGTAAGTGATATATGTATGTTTATAATCTTAAATGTGAGCTCACAGCTATGAATGATCCATAGTGTGTATCTTGTTATGGGAAAGTTGGGAAATTCTTGTATCTTTCCAGCTTTAATTGTTTTATTCCCTTCTGTGTTACTCTGTGAAGCGTCTTTGTGACAGTCTTCTATAAAAGGTGATAAAAAAAAAATTATTGAATTGAACTGAATTAAGCATCTTTCAATGGTTGAACAGAAAATTAATAATCACTTTGGTAACACTATACAATAAGGTAATAATTCTTATAATAATTCTTATTATTTTCATGGTGCAATTTCCGATCACTATGGTAACAGGATAACCTTCTCTGCATTTTAGAAAGCCATATAATACACAAAATATGGTCTTTTTCATGGCAAGCGTCCAATGAACCAACTACATAATGCAATTCTAAAACCTGAAAACTAGGAGAAATATTGATAGAATGTCCATTGTTTACTTAGAATTTCTCTGGAGGAATTATCATTGTTTTTGATTTGCCATTGCATACTTCTACAAAAGTACATAGGAATGCGATTCTCTACGTTTTATATGGGCTCTCTCGAACAGGATGAGGCCACACACAATCTTAATGATAAATTGCAAATCAATAAAAGGTTGACATTTTACACCAAAAATGTATTTTGCGATGCCTACGTCTAAATGGAGGACTTCCCATGGAGGACTTCCAAGGAATCTTTCGTCTGACAAAAAGAGGGAGACATAGGGGGAGGGTGACAGGTGGGATGAAGTGGCATAATATAATTTCATTTCCTTTTGGAGTCTCCAAATGTCCTTTTTTGATAACTGCATAGAAAAAACAATGCAGAATGCTAATTTGTGGAGATATTGCCATCAAACTTTAAAGGAAATGTGTCCATTGTATTTTTAAGCATGCCAGGCACCGCCATATTAATCTGTATACACTGAAAATTTGAAGATTTCTTGAGTGAGAAAAAAATCTTCCACTTGTTTGAGCACAGCTGTCATTTACTTTAATGGGCATGCTTGCTTCACGACTGGTTGATCTGTGGAAGATTATAACTACATTCAATCAAACAAGCAAACGGGTCTTGACTGGCACTTCGAGGCACTTTGTCTTCATACAGTGATGCAATCTGGATCACATGGGAAATGTATAATCAACCATAATATTGCCCAAGGAAAGGTTTAGTCGGCAACACTTTTCATAACTCTTCATAGAACAGTGACAGCTGTGATTAATCGCATGCCTGCAGTCAACGTGCAACAACTGTGACATTTACATAATAATAGTAATACTTATATTTGTATCTGCTCAGCAGGTGGACTGCAGAGTGAAGAGAGGAACTGACTCTGTACACATTGGATGATACTGCAGTTTTTCTTCATTTTATTGCCACCTTTTTTTGAAGTACCAGAAACCTTAGTGCTTTGGGGCTGTCTGATACAGAAACCTGAGCATTAAAGCACTTGCAGTGACCAAAGCAAGATGTCCACAAACACTGTGCATGCTCCTGAACTTTTATACTTTTACATTAGATGGATAAACTGTGGTAAGGGGTACATCTGATACTAATTCTGCCTTCAGAATACACATTAAAGAGATACATACCATCTGGGCCATAAGATGTTTTTATATCTACAGAGACAGAAAATGAAATGTCACATTTTTTGTCAGTCCTACATCCTAAAATGAAACTGTACATGCTTCAACAAAAATAATCATTTTAAAGAATGCAGCGTAGCTGGTAAGACACTTTTCTTTTGAGAACATTGTTGTCTTTCCTCTGGGTTACATGGATGATTGCTTAAGACATCTCTTATAAGCCTACTGGATATTGTTTGTCTAAAGTTATTTCTCATAGTTTTTCTCATAAATATGACCACCTCAACATAGACCTCATGACCCTTGAAATGTTATTTTCAGTCTGGTGCTTGGATTTTATTTCTGCAATTTTCAAAGATTATCTTTTCCATCCAATGAGCAGGCACATTTTAAAAAGATAGCATATCCTTGTAAATTAATTATCCATTCACTGCATGAAAATGGCAAACAATTCCTCACTTCTTAAAAGTTGAACAGATAAACACAAGTAAATAAAGTGACAAGCTGCATGCTTCCCAATTCATCTGTAAACCCAATGAATGCTGGAACTGCTCAGAAGGAAATCCTTCAGAAAGTATTGGCAGAAAGACAGGAAGTGGCCAATGGTCTTTCATCCAGACAATTGCTTTTTTCTTCTTCTTTGTTTCAGTTGGAGCTGCTCTGTTGAAGGCCATGACAGCTCCCCAAATGTTGTTGGCAGATCCTGCGTTGCTTTAGATAAGAGTGGGACAGACGAAAGGTGCAAAGTGAAAATTTTATGTCAATTTCAGTGCATTTCTTACCTCAATGACCCAGAAAACTATTTGGTAGTAAACATCCTGATAGATTGTTGCTTCACACCAGAAACTGTATCTGGAAGAAGATAGAGGCCCAGGCATGTGTATTACTGGTGGTGCAGACCTACGCACTTTATCTGACAATTAATGAACAGTCCATTTGACTTTTATTTTTCTATAGCCTATACTAGTCACATGTCACAAGCATGTCATAATTAAAATGCAAGTAGAAACCATCAAAGCTGTAGCCTACTTCCACGGTACAAGGCTGACATCATGAAAATCCATTGTAATGTATTTAGCTTGTTTGTATTGTCAAATTAAAATGAAATGCATTTGCATAATATTTTATAAATATGACCGGATCAGTAGCCTATTCCATACCTATTGATGTTGGTGCACAGATTGTAAAACAAACTTCAGCAAGTATTTTTTTCTTAGGGTGAGTGGAAGGTTCATGAATAAGCAACCTTACCCAAGCTTATCTTGAGTAATAAAGATCGTCTCATAAAAAATACTATTGCTGGTGCTTTTAGGGATATTGCATAGGTTAAGGATCTAACAAGTTAAATGATCAATTCATGATCCCCTTCCATCCCTCCATCATCCAGCCATTGGCTCATTGTTGTAAACCACGCCCCTTTTATGTGAACGAGTCGATAGCTTCAGGCTTAGTTCCAGGATTGGCATGTATATGGGTGTTCCATTTGATACATTTTGCAAAGAAAGATGCAACGGTAAGCCATACTGCTGTTATCTTTTCTAGTATGCAGTTTTCCAGTATGCAAATTGCGATAAGGAGAGAAGGTGAATATGCAATGCCAAACCTTATGTTTTATTATATTTGTTCTTCTGCAACATCGGAGATGAATAAATGAGCAGTGAGGTCAATGACAGATCCCCTGTGTCAGACCATCCTTCGGGCTGGAATAGCGTGCGAGACATGCTCCGGCTACACAAGGAACTTTATTTGCTAGAGGCTAGCAGTTGTGAGTTTGCAAGCAGCATGTTCCTTTCTGTAGTCCTTTGGAAAATGTCAGAAAGTTAAACAAGGATGGCTACCATTTGCAAAACCACTTTAATGAGCATTTCTCAAAATATTAGTCCCACATATATTTTTGTCTCTCTAATTCCTAGTAGCTGTGTGGAATAGTCTTTCTTTGTAAATAACATTTTAATTAAGCGTCATTCTATAGCAATCAATGCGGAACATACACCGTCAGTTCAATAACACAATAAGAAAACAGGCATTCGGTGGCAATTCAAGAGAGGAGAACATATATTGTCCTGCCACCTGTAGTTTTCTCAACCGATTTATCCCAACACTTGATGTGGGGTAGAGGGCACAAAGAATGTAATAGCTCAAGAGAGTTTGTATTAAAATCAGCTTTCCAGCATAGTGTGGTACACTTCCCTGCTGGTGTTGTAATGAGCTCAGCCCTCAAAAGTATTTGATAGGAAACTGGGAGATCCGAAGAGGGCTGTGGTCACAGAGTAAAAAAGGGATGAGATGAGTCCAGCATAGAAGGAAGAATAAACTCTTCTTACAGACTTGCTCTTCCTCATGCCCTCTGGATCCCTCTGAAGTTCTACAATGAAAATGCATGTCAATCTGTCATTTTTAGCCACATTCCATGATATAAACAGCAGCTGATCTATGTTCTGATCTTGTAGCATTTTATTGTGGTCTAATTTATGAGTGAATGGGTCATAGTGCATATGGCTCATTAGTTGATTGAGCCAGGGTAACTGGTGGC
Source organism: Conger conger (assembly GCF_963514075.1). NCBI lineage: Eukaryota > Metazoa > Chordata > Actinopteri > Anguilliformes > Congridae > Conger > Conger conger. The sequence goes on along the minus strand of NC_083766.1, from coordinate 14,674,562 downwards.
AGCAAAATCCTGCATACACACCGACCTTCCAGGACTGGAGTTGCCCATCCCTGCCATAAAGCTTGGTAGGCATACTTTTTATATGTATATTACTTATTGTCATTCATATAAATTTATTTATATGTAGGCCTCAATGAGTGAATGTATACTACTGCGTATCAGCAATTCCAGCATTATGGATATTATCTTATTATTATTCATCATCTTCATCTTCTTCTTCTGGCCAGGGTGTCTATGGCAGCCCCTAGAACCGTAAGGTAAAACGTTTTGAAATTTGAAACAAATTACTTTTGGGATTTCTTGGATCAAGCAGTCTGAGTGGATGTTCAACGCACCCATTAACATCAATTTTCACCATATTGAATTTTCCACCATATTAGGGACACTTTTTACTGTCCCTCATCTGTCCACAGAATTTGGGAAGATGGCTTATCATTTTTATGCTCCACGGTCCTGTAATCAGCTCCTGAAGGATATTAAGCTGGATCACGTCAGTACAGCCAATCGAGCTGCGAAGCCGGCAAACAAGAAGTGAGGGCATATCTCAGCAATGCTTTGATGTGTTGATACAAAACTTGGTGTATGGACTCAGGACTGCTTCCTAAGAACATGGAAAGAAATTGGTGTCATGGTGACCCTGCACCACTGGACTGCTTGGCCCCCTTCAACCCTGCTTGCAGGTTTAATTATTATTATTATTATTCCATAGCATAGGACTTGAACAAATGAGCACAAAAAGAACTTTAACGCAAATACAAATAGTGGTATTATATAAACTCCTGTACCCACTCATGTGATGTTTGGCCTATCACAGCACATAGGCTATATTTGTGCTTACTGAATGCATTGAGCTATGAGGGTAGTCAATAAATAATAAATGAATAAACGTAACATCTGTTGATAAATTAGTCTTATGTAGGCTATTATTTTATATTTATTGTTTTTTATCTTTGTAATTGACAGGTGCATCTTCATCATCACCACCTTAATCAGCACCATAGCATCTCAAAAATAAACAGCAAGTTAAATATATGAAGCTACTCTCATTATTTATTTATTTTGACCTATTCACTTTTCATATGTGATTAGTCTTTGTCATCATCATGCAAAGATACTAGGCTAAAAAATTTTTTTTTAAAACAGTAGGCTATTGGTAGCAATATCAAAATAATAAGGTTGGTATGATATGGGCCATGATATGGGCCGGGTGGGATGCTGATTATTAAATAAAGCTGTATTTGTCACGGTAAATTGGGTAAATTCGTAGTTTTGAATGAACTTCAATGGGAAAATGACATTTTTGGCACCGGAGGCTTACAAAATTGCAATACCCCAAGTAACCACTGGGGCTTGCAAGCTTCTCAGAGAATTGCAATCCCTAACCGCCTGATTCCACCAGCCATCCTCTCCAGGGGGAGACAACAATCTTCAATCTAAAATGCATAACACCTTGGGTTAAGAGACGACAGGCTGACCTGCTTGAATGGAAGTCAAATTTCGAAAGAATTTTGATTCTAGACGACACGGTTCAGCTATGAGGCAAAATGTAAATGGTTGTATTACATCACCACCACCTGGCCACTAGGCATCTTTGCAATAAACTGAGTAGCTTCACTTCTTGGATCCCCAACAATGTAAATTTTATGAGTGCTGTTACCTTTTTTTATGAGAGATGACACAAAACTGCAGGAGAAAAACAAACCCAAAAAAAGGAAGCACAAAATGCACCTTCGTTTTTTGAAATGACATAATGCTAAACCCCCAAAAGAAATTCCTGCTGAAAAATCTGTCAAGCAAATTTCATATTTGCTTTTCTACTGAATGCATCCATTCTGGGTTCTCCACCTGAGAATTTCATACACAGAAATGTTCCTCTGTAGAGTGCATGAAAATGTGTAATTTAGTAGAAGCATGAGCTTAAACTTCTTAAAAGCACTGAGTTGGATCCCTGGCGGAGCCAACTTGTGATCTAACATTGAAAACATGCCTGGACTGTACGGGGAATGCAACATCAGCAAAGATCATGTCTGTGAGATTCTGCCTGATTTTAATAGTCAAGCCCTGGTTTCATTTGTGCAGTGGGCAATGGGAACAGTCCTGAGAAAGAATAATAACAATACCAAGGAAAAGGTGCCTGTGAAAATCAGTGAAGAAGGAAATTGGGTTCTGTTGAGGAACTGACTGAATCCTTCAAAGATCAACTCAGTAATTTCAAAGGGCATCTGTTAAATATAGAGACATTTGAACAAATGCCCATATTCCTCTCTCTCTCTCTCACTCTCTCTCTATCTCTCACCACACACACACACTCACACATGCATGCACACAAGCACCCACACACATGCATGCATAGTTGCATTGTTATTATACTCCTTTGGAGTAAAACATGTTGGTTCTTGTTGCTGTATTTAGCATGTATGTTGCTGTGATATTACAACCAGTCTGTCGTGTAAACATAATATACAGTTTAAATGTCTCGTTGGTGTAAAAGTTTAGCAGTGCAGAAACTTTAAAGCAATGTTTTATACTTGTGTGTGTGTAAATCCCAGGAGATCAGCAGTTCCTGAGATACTCAAACCACACTGTCTGCCACCAACAATCATTCCACGGTCAAAGTCACTTAGATCAAACTTTTACCCATTCTGATGGTTGATGTAAACATTACCTGAAGCTCCTAATCTACATGATTGCATGCATTGCACTGCTGCCACACAATTGGCTGATTAGATAATCACATGAAAAATTAGGTGTAATAAAATAAAAATGTTCCTAATAAAGTGCTCGGTGAGTGTATATATATACACTTTATATACACTCACCGAGGTGTAATACAATTAAAATGTTCCTAATAAAGAGCTCGGTGAGTGTATATAAAGTGTATATAATACTTTATTATGTATTTATTAGACTTATTAACTAAGAGGTTTGATGCATTGTGTGTTCAGAGATGCTCTTCTGCATACCAATGTTGTAATGTGTGGTTATTGCATTACTGTCACCTTCCTGTCAGCTTTGACCACTCTTCTCCTCTCCCATTAACAATGTGTTGGCCAATTTAGACTCTCCAATCAGCCTAACCTGCATGTCTTTGGACTGTGGGAGGAAACCGGAGTACCTGAAGGAAACCCACGCAGACACGGGGAGAACATGCAAACTCCGCACAGAGAGGCCCCGGCCGACGGGGATTCGAACCCAGGACCTCCTTGCTGTGAGGCGGCAGTGCTACCCACTGCACCATCCGTGCCACCTATATATCTATATATATACATACATACACACTCACTCACACACACACACACACACACACACACACACACACACACACACACACACACACACACACACACACACACACACACACACACACACACACACACACACACTCATTCCACAGTCACTTAGATCACATTAATTCTCCATTTTGACATTTGTTCTGAATAACAGCTGAACCTATCAACCACATCTGCATGCTTTTAAGCATTTATGGCTGTTGCTGGCACATGATTGGCTGATTAAATATTTGCATTTACAAGCTGCCGTATAGGTTTACTTAATAAATTGCCCACTAGATGTATATACTATATGAAATATTATTTTTCAAATGGGTGAACAATTCAAAATTAACACTTGATAAAATAACACAAAGCTTTTCAGAAATGTTGGCTATTTTAATACCTGGAATTCAGTTATTCAGGTTTGAAATATCACACCTTTTGTCAGTAGCATAGGCTGCTTAACGAATTAATCAGTCGAAACCTGTTTTTCAAAATAAATATCTAAAATCATTACCGCTTGAGCTTTGCTGATAGTAAATAGGCTAGCCTATATTAGGCCTACACTGTATAGATGCCTTGGAAGAATATTCATTTTTCTTTCATGTACAAATTCCAAATGTAGTCTACTCCAGTTATATAATCACTGAGCTGGATACTTTAGCTTGCCAAATAAAAAAAATAATAAAAAAACACACACGCGCACGATCATCAATGGATTTATAGAGCTGCAGTTCTATTGAACGACCTCTAAAGTCTGCCTTTCTAAAGTGTGGCAAATGGACGTTATAACTTTTGACTGTGAAGACTCTGGTTGGATTAGGAGGAGTTTGTGACTCCCCAAACACGGCTTTTCGTGGACCATATCAAAACGTTTTTCATAACGTGCGAGTTGCATTTGAGAGGAACAGCGCTGACCCCGTGAGCTTGGACTTTCCAAGTTCAAAGTACAGTTTTTTTTACAGGATATACACTCCTGGGAAATGAGCCAAACGAACAGACAGATACTCCGTAAAGGACAATTTCACGGGACGTCTTGTAATTTGGATACCGAACTGAAGGAAGCTGACAGTGCTAATTTTCCGATGCAGCCTGAGGCTGAAGCCGGACGTATCCATTTTTCAAAAAGCTCATTGGATAGCATAGGCGACTCTTCTACGCTTGAGCCAGACAATGCACAAGAGAATACGTATGGCCCCTTTCTTTCTGACCAGCACGGCTGTTACACAGAACAAAAATCCTTGCTACCAACTGCGCCCCGTAATAGACGGGAGATAAATCCTCACAGTGACGCCTGTGTTTCGAACAGTTGCTCCGAGTCTGCCTGCACCACCATCTCAGAAACAGCACGAGAGCTGTGCAAAGCTGTCTCCGTCTCACTTGGCTTGAACATGGACTCAAATGAGATGAACGAACCGGGACATAATCTCACCACCTCTCTCGCAAGTGACCTACATAAAAACTATATGTTTGAAGTGCCTTTTTTGGGAAGTCCTGGAACCCAAGAAAGTGTCCCGCAGGCAGAAGACAAATGCTCCAGGGTACACAATGGCCAACTGTTACAAAACGATGAACTTTCTGGAATGTTTAAAAGTACACATGTTCAAGGCTTGACGAATGAAGTTGCATCTTCACATCTCAGCTCTACATATTCAAACTGGGACACGCAAGAGACAAGATTGAATGCGCAGACTGAAAAAACAGCTTCTAAAGAGCATGGGAGTTGCATGACCATGGATGAAGCGCGTTCTGGTTTCTGTCCGTTTGACCAACTGTTACCAACAAGCCTGGTACAATACAGTCAGACAGATCCATTGTCAACGGGTCGGAGCAACTTTAGGTCCCAAGTCTTTTACAAAACTTTGGCTCTTGCCAACGATGCCGTCGAACACGTAGACGGGAGATATGCCGACATTTCGGCACAATGTAGTGCCAAGATCAAGACCGAGAATTTACAGAATCAATCTACAGGCACCTGGGATCACCATTACAGATACAATGAAAATTGTCACTCACCATATGGACCCCCAAGACACGGTGTCCATCCATACTGTATGGAGACAAATAATCAATTTGTTGTTGAGCCGTTTGATTACCAAAGACCAGGCGGTCTGCTCCCGAGGGATAGATCTGCTTCGGAGTCGTGGTTCCCGGGTGGGATGCTGAGCAAGATGCCCTCCGCAAATCCTCCTTGCCTGAAAACTGAAGTTACGGATTGGCTGGAAGTACCTTACTCTGACAGAACACTGTGAGTCCCTGTCGTTACCAATGTATATTGAAATAATGATAAAAGATTGGCATGTGCTTATTTGCTTTACTAAAGCACCACCTACTGCGACTACTCCAGGAACGTGCACTGCTGCAGTAAGTTTGTTTTAATTTCAAGTGTAGATCGAACTATGCTATTGGTATTATTATTATAATTTAATTTTTTTTGTAAACTGTAAACTTCAAAATTGTTACCTGGTTTATATAATAATAATAGTAACAATAATAATAATAATAATAATAATAATAATAATAATAATAATTGGTAATAGTTGTAATAATAGTAGTAGCAGCTGCAGTAGTAAAATAAGTAGTTGCCATTGAAGGCAGTACTTTTCAGAGAAATTAATTTACTCAGATTTAAAAATTGAACTGAAATTCCTTGCAAAAAGGGTATGAGACCATGGTCTCACTTGGGATTTGATCCCAGGACCTTGCTGTCATGAGTCCATTGCTCAAATTAGGGCACCAGAGGCTGCCTGAAATACAAACAAGTATAGTGGGCCAGACGCTGTGATACAATGTAATTATAAGTATCTGGAGTTATCTTTTTTTGCTTATTCAAGAGCTGTTAAGGATGTAAGTTATTTTCACTTTCGAGTTTTCATGTTACCGAAATCGACCTGTGAATTTAAAACATTTGAAAGATACTGAAACACTGTTGCTGTTTGCCTTGCATTCAATAAGAACCTTGATAAATTATACAGCTCATTAAATAGCCCTTGCAAGGTTGATTATACTTCCATGAGGCTGTTAAAATGCACTGATATACTGCAGCTTCTGAAAGGTGCCGCAAAATTGTTTTTAAATCTAAAAGGGGAACTGAAGCCATGGGTTTTCCTATCATGGCATATTTAAAAAAAAAAAAAAACATGGCAAAAAAAAAAAGGCAAAACATGTGCTTGAAACTCTTATAACTGAAGTGAAAATTAAATTTGTAATCCCCAGAGGACATACACTGTTTCAGGTCACCTGCACCCACACATCCTCCTGTTTACTGGTGGGCCCACCAGGGAACCTATGCTCCCAGGGAATTTGCAGCCAAGACAACATTGATTATTAGTTTGAGTTATTAACAAACACTAGCTGGTTAGAGTGCAATGAGGTGTTTTACGAGACAATACTATTTTAAAGACTAACAGAGATCATGAATAACTGTCTGTTTAAAACAATATCTCTTTAACATGTAAACAGTGGATTTAATTATTCAGTAGGAAATCTGTGAACCCCATATACGCCCACTTATAAGAGGGGACACTTCTGGGAAGATTTTACTTTTAACAAAAATTTTGTCATAATGAATCCAAACACAATTTAATCTTGGTGAGAGGCGAGAGGGATCTTAACTGAAATATTTTGGCATTGAAGTGTAAAGAATATTCAGGGGGAAATTATTTTCAGTTAAAAAAAAATTTTCTCAGTGGAAAATAATCTGTTATTTGCATATCTCCTTTGCAAAGCATACTGTTTGGGTTTGTGTATGGTGATTGAAACAGCCTCTTTCGTAGTCTCTTTTTCTAAATGTTTTGTTGCATGCACAACCTAAAAGCATATTGTAATTCATGAATAATGAGATTACATTAGTTATTACACTAATAAATCAACAGTATTGAAATGCATTGTATGGTTGTCCATCTCGTAAGATCATGTATTTGGTACTTACTGTACAATGTACAATGATGAGTAATATACAGTAATAGGCACATTGCTTTGTATGACTTTCAATTTGTACTATATTCAAATATTTGACATGTCAGTTGCAATTTTAGTTGCAGTGGTTTGTTCGCTGACTAATGTTATTACCTTCCTTCATTTTGCCTGTGCTTACCCTGTGAGTCACACCCGTGTGACTAAAATATGTTTTTGAATGAATTGTGACCAGTTATCAATGTGATGACTGTGGTTGGATTTGTTTTTCCAAGCAAAGCAACAATAGACAAGATATTTACTAAAGCCAGTTTAGCTGCCAGCGTTAAGGGGAAAAGAGAACAGTCAAGGCTAACATCACGTTCCAGTCCGCACGAGACAGCTGGCAGCTGGATTTTTTCTTTCTCGTAAAAAAAGGACTGCAAACTTAAACTGATGAAGAAAAGCAATACAACTCAATATTCAGGAAGCTACGTACATGTTTTAACACAGCCACAGCAGAACCTAAAATTCAAATGCAGTAAAATATAAAAATCCAAACAACCTCCAAAAAAGAGAACAAATTGAAATATAGTAGTAATTTTATACTGACCCATAAAATCCTATTCTAAGGTATATTTTATTTCACTTTTTGAATATTTACAAAATGTATTGTTCACAATTTATTCATAATTAATTTCCGTGTTCTGTGTGATTGAATCATTCTAATTCTGGCCTTTTACTGAATTACAATTGAAATTCTGTCTGTCTGTCTATTTTATTTAAAACGCAGAACCTCAACATTCATTATATTAAGGTGACAGTGATTCTATGTTAGAAAAAGAGGAAAATATGCTGTTTGCATAAGTATTCAATCACTGAGAGAGAGAATTTGAGAGAGAATTGTATGGAAGTTAGAAATAAAGTACCATAAATGCATAAATTAGTAAAAGTGTACAAATAATATCCAAGGATATCCCAGTGAGGATCACTAATCAGGAAGTTGAAGCTCTATCATGCCACCCAGGCACTGTCTAGCTGTCAGTCAAAACTAAGCATTTGAGAAAGAAGACTTGTGAGGAAAGGTACAGATAGGCCAACACTAGGGGTGCTTTTTAACATGGAATATAAAACTGTCCGACTACTATAGATCAATATCCATATTTGGAAAAACACAATAGCATATTTCATCTGAATGAAATAGCATGAATATGTACAGTGCTGAAAGGAATTTGACACTGCTGTGTGATAGGCTGGATGCAACTAAGGTCCCTCCCATGAGCCACCCTCTATAAATACCATTACTCGTATTTCAAAACTTGCAACTTGCCAGTTCTCACAGCCTGCAGTACACCATGTCTCGTCATGTACTCAGAAGAGTGTTATCAGTTGCATTATGATTCTAGTACATTCACCATTGATTTTATTGCTTTGTTTTCTTTTGCATCTTTACTTTGGCTAGCTTGTATGTTTATTTACTCGCTTCGATTGCAGCAAATTATGCAGTTGCATGGGGGGTAGCTTAATTTATTTAACTTGTTGGTGTGGAACATTTGCTAGCCATTGCTAGCAGGCTGCAGCTTTCTTTTTTATATAGCCTAGGCCAGGGGTTGGCAACCCTGGTCCCGGAGAGCCGCAGGGTGTGCTGGCTTTCGTCTCCACCTTAAAATAAGCAACCGATTCAGACCCAAGAAACCAGGTGAGGTGAGTTAACTGTGTAATCAACGGCATTGATCAATTAATGCCAAGTAACAACGAAAGCCAGCACACCCTGTGGCTCTCCAGGACCAGGGTTGCCAAACCCTGGCCTAGGCTATACACTCACCGTGCACTTTATTAGGAACACCTACTTATTAATCAGCCAATCATGTGGCAGCAGTGCAATACATAAAATCTTGATAGTTGATGTGAGCTTTAGTTAATGTTCACATCAGCCATCAGAATGGGGAAAAAATGTGATCATAGTGATTTCAACCATGTCATGAGTGTTGGTGCCAGATGAGCTGGTTTGAGTATTTATGTAACTGCTGTTCTCCTGGGATTTTCACGCACAGCAGACTCTAGGGTTTGCAGTGAAAGCTGACAGGAAGGTGACAGTAATGCAAATAACCACACATTATAACATTGGTATGCAGAAGAGCTTCTCTGAACACACAATGCGTTAAACCTCTAAGTGGATAGGCTACAACAGCAGAAGACTGTTGCATCTTTTCTTGGTATAGCTTGTGTATTTATTTAATCGCCTCCATTGCAGCAAAGTTAGGCAGTGGCACGCAAAGTTAGCTTTCACTTACTAACCACATATTGGTGCAGTGAAGCAACAACTTGTCTGTCTGCTTCCTGTTTAACTAAGCTCACAGAATGGTGAATTCATTTTTGACATGTGCATCTTCATAACGATTCTCATGCACCAATGCATCAGAAACAGAGCAGCATTTACATTTTTTTCCTTCCGACTAAGTCTTTTGAAGCTTGGCTTCCGGATACAGATGCAACTACGACAATTAACATTGCCCGTGCCTCAATAAGCACTGTCCCTACATTGAAGTATGGTGGTGGCTGCATCATGCTATGGCGATTTTTTTAATCAACAGGGACTATCAACAATCTATCATCTAGGAGTGTTGTTCTGATACCAATGTTTACTTGGATACTGCTGTGGTACCCCAATACCAAATCAATATCATGGCAAAATAACTGATAACCAAATATCTAATGAAATAAAAAATGTAAACAAAAATATCTTTAAAAATTATTTTGTAAAAAAATCTGGTTTGAGCTCTTTGTGAACAACAGGGCTGCACTTGACTTGTTTGTGCAGGCCCCATTGTAGTGTAGATGTTTTGGCCTGCTGGCATGTACACTTTGCAACCATCAGAAATGCACCATGTGTGTATGATACTGGACATGAAGAGATTTTGTGTTTTGTTGAGTGGTATATGAGGATTATAACAGGAATGTGGAGAGCACTTTATTAGGTATTTATTCACCTTATTCTATATGAATGATCAGAAAAGCTTATTTCTCAATTAAAACAGATTCATGCAGGGAAAATACAAGATTAATACAAAAGGTAAAGAAAATTGACCTTTTATTCACATACCCTCAGTGAGCACTTTATTAGGTACTTAATAGTCTCTTTTTTGACTTAAGTCTTCTGCTGCTGTAGCCTATCCACCTTTTGACGTGTTGTGTGTTTATTGATGCTCTTCCGGCGAGCTCAAGTTTGTAAGCTGTAATAGTGGTGAGGAGGAGGCTGGGGTTTCATTACCCTGTTTTGCAAATAAGAGGCTGATAAGCACCTAAGCTTTTTTTGCCTTTTTGCGGTTTTATTACGTTACAATTTTTTGTATTCTATACATATGAAAGCAACAATAATTTGAGATGTCGACGACTCGACCACAAGGAGGGCAAAGTGGTTAGGGTTAACAAGGAAGTGAAATATGTAGATTGTGTATTGATTTTTTTGCTAACAAGCATTTCTCAATACTGAGTTGACTTTTCAAAAACTCTTCCTAGAACTCTCTACACCAACACACAGCTTGGCGCAACTACCAATACTCTGCAAATGTGTCTCAAAATGTATTTATTCACCAAAACACCAGCACTGAGTTTATATCAGGATGCAGATTTCAATCTGCTATTGAGCCTGCTTTGTTACTGCAATATTCTGTAACACAAGCATATACATTCACAAAAAATTTTTTTTTTACAATATATTTTTTTTCATCTTCACTCGATATAGCTTGTGTATTTATTTAATCGCCTCGATTGCGGCAAAGTTAGGCAGTGGCACGCAAAGTTAGCTTTCACTTACTAACCACATATTGGTGCAAGGAAGCAACATCTTGTCTGTCTGCTTCCTGTTTAACTCCCTGTGGTGTGCCTGAGCTTACAGAATGGTGAATTCATTGTTGACATGTGCATCTTCACAACGATACTCATGCACCAATTTATTTAGTCGCCCCGATTGCGGCAAAGTTAGGCGGTGGCACTCAAAGTTAGCTTTCCCTTACTAACCACATATTGGTGCAATGAAGCAACACCTTGTCTGTCTGCTTCCTGTTTAACTCCCTGTGGTGCGCCTGAGCTTACAGAATGGTGAATTCATTGTTGACATGTGCATCTTCACAACGATACTCATGCACCAATTTACAATAAAAGAACAGCAAACAACAAGCATCAGAAACAGAGCAGCATTTTTTTTTTTTTCCTTCCGACTACTGGCTTGCGGATGCAGATGCGACTACAACAATTAACATTGCCCATGCCTCAAGAAGCACTGTCCCTACATTGAAGTATGGTGGTGGCTGCATCATACTGTGGTGATTTTTTTAATCAACAGGAACTGGTTAATCTATCATCTAGGAGTGTTGCTCAGATACCAAAATGTTTACTTGGATACTGATACCCACTGTACCAAATCAAATCAATGAGCACTTTATTAGGTACTCAGGCGAGCTCAGGTTTGTAATAGTGGCGAGGGGGAGGCTGGGGTTTCATTGCCCTGCTTTGCAAATAAGAGGCTGATAAGCATCTAAGTTTTTTTTTTTGCCTTTTTGCAGTTTTATTACGTTATATATTTAAAAAATATAAATATGAAAGCAACAATAATTTGAGACATCAATGACTCAACCACAAGGGGGGCAAAGTGGATAGGGTTAACAAGGAAGTTAAAAATGTAGACCATGCGTGGATTAATTGGTTTTGAATTATATTTTTTAGTTTTTTTGCTAACAAGCATTTTTCAATACTGAGTTAACTTTTCAAAAACTCTTCAATTTTTTGTATTCTATACATATGAAAGCAACAATAATTTGAGATGTCGATGACTCGACCACAAGGAGGGCAAAGTGGTTAGGGTTAACAAGGAAGTGAAATATGTAGATTGTGTATTGATTTTTTTGCTAACAAGCATTTCTCAATACTGAGTTGACTTTTCAAAAACTCTTCCTAGAACTCTCTACACCAACACACAGCTTGGCGCAACAGTTAATTTCCTGCTACTCAAAATGCACCAAAACTACCAAAACTCTGCAAACGTGTCGCAAAATGTATGTATTCACCAAAACACCAGCACTAGTCTTCCGACAAGAATACATTGTCAATCATAGCACAGTGAGCTAGAAAACACTAACAACTGGTGGCATTACAGTCGCATGCGACCTCAGACTGGGGCAATGGCACTATTTTTGGAAATTTTTGAATTAGTATATAATTTTGTGCTCTCTAGTTTATTTTCTTTTTGTAATTAGAATTAAATGAATTTAATGTATTTTATTTATAGTGTAGCAATGTTTTTTTTTTTTTTTTTTACTTACAGTAGGGAATTTACTACAGTATATGCAACAGGAAAAAGTCATAGAAATAAGGCAGTAAAAGTTGTATTGGCACACATGGATGTACAGTAGTCCAAGTATTGGAAGTCACAGGTATCAGTTTTGAAATAGTGTGTGCCAACATTTGTAAATTGAGCTGTAGGAATTTTTTGGTGGTTGAGCCTGCCTAAGAAATTAATTCAGGATTTTTGTAAACTGAGTCCATTGAATGCATTTTTTGTCAAAGCAATGAAAAAATGATTTACAGTTTCGTCCACATAGAGTGGTGTTGTGCTAAACTTTGTATTAAAAAATGCTTGTTAACAATTGTAAAAAAAAAAAACTGTAAGATGTAATCTACTAGGATATTTATCCATTGAGTAATTGAGACTTTCCCAGCTTTCCAGTTGAGTAATATAACGTTCTTGGCGATAGTTAGAGAGACTACCCAGATAGGAAGTCACTTCGGACCGGATCTGTGCTATACTGACTTTGGGCCAGAATCGGGCCAGATCTAACCCAGAGTTGCTTGCTGTCTGGGTAGAATATTGTTGGGTTGCTTAGGATGGGGTTTGAAGAGGGACAAGTCACCTAGTAATAGTTCACCTGGCTGATTCTGTATGACTTCCATCCAGTATTTTGTGATTGGGGGACATTGCCAAAGAGTGTGAAAAAAGTCATCAGGGGTATGAAGAGTGCAGTGTGGACATGTGTCTGAGTTTGTGAATCCCATCTTGAACATTTGGCGTTGTGTGATGTGTTCTGTGTAGGGTTTTGTATTGGATCGGCTGTAGTATTGGAGCTCATAGTGAAAATATTAGTGCATATACAGTGGCTTCAGAAAGTATTCACTTTTTGCACTCTTGAAGTTTTCATTTTAAATGGATAAAATTGGCATTCTTAAGTCCTCTGTTGAGATCCTGCCGGAAGGACAACCATCTCAGCAGCACTCCATAAGTCAGGCTTTTATAGTAGAGTGGCTTGATGGAAGTAAAAGGGGTATGACACTTGGAGTTTGCCAAACGGCATTCAAAGGCCACTGAGAGCATGAGGAAAAAGATTGTCTGGTCTGATGAACTCTTTGGGCAGAACTCCAAGCACGATGTCTGGTAAAAAAACAGGCATTGCTCATCTCCTGGCAAATACTATCATGAAGCATGGTGGTGCTTGTTTTCTGCAGCAGGGGACGAATGCAGCCAAATACAGAGAGGTCTTTGAAAAGAACCTGCTCCAGAGTGCATGCGACCTCAATGGGGCAATGGTTCACCTTTCAGCACGACAATGTCCCAAAGCATACAGCCAAAACAATGCTGGAGTGGCTTCGGGACAAGTCTCTGACTGCCCCAGACATAAACCCCATTGAACATCTGTGGAAAGACCTGAAGATGGCAGTTTACAGATGCTTCCCATGCAATCTGACGGAGCTTGAGAGGATCTGCCAGATAAACTGCCCAAATCCAGGTGTGCAAAGCTTGTGGGGACTTACCCAAGAAGACTCAAAGCAGCAATTACACAAAGGACACAATAATATGCTTATTATGGAAAAAATAGCATTATTCACTTTTGGATAGGCTTGCATAGGTTTTTGGTCCCCTGTATATACAACCTCCATTTCTTTGGAAAAAGATGGAAGTTCCGTAATGTTATGGATGGAAGCATGTTTTCTATGATCTGATGAAAAGATATCTGATGAAAGAAATTGATTATATCAGAATTTATTGTAATGCATATTTTATAATTTTTTGATACCATGGGTTCCATATTTTTCCGGCTGGTGCCTGCCGTGTTTGCGTGCTGACATGCTGTTGATTTAGCATTTTCTGGACGATCCAGATACCTCGGGACTCCGGCACACTGAAGTAGGAGGAGAGCCGCTGCTCAGTCAGTGTCAGTCAAGAGTGAGAATTGCCAATTTGGTGTAGCTTATCGGGAGGTAAAGAACGTGCATGGATCACCACGCTCAACCAACAGAATATGAAAGGACACACGTGTGTTCTGCGGTTAAAGTTCCAACTGTCAAACTTCTCCGAAAAACAATGTCTCGCGTTTTTGATATTTTTTCCCGCACATATACTTAAAATACCTTGTGTAAATAGGACAGCTTTGGAGTTGCTGGAATGAGTATTTCTTCACTTTGAGGAGGTAGGCTACTGACCCTATAGGCTTCAAGTCTTTATGCTAAGCTAACACATTATGCTAGTATGGAAACCAAGCTAGTGAATGCACAAAAATGAAAATGAAATCAAACATCTCGTCCAAGTCTTGGTAAGTCAGAAAATAAGTTATATTTTGTTATATAGTTGGTGTATTTGCATGCCACATTGGTGCAGTCAGCTGGCAAGGAGCATGGTGTACTGGGTGTGTCCCTTGCTTGGTAAGATTGCAAGATTCAGTAGCCACACCCAGTATGCCATGTACAGTACTGTGCAGAAGTCTTTGGCACCCTAGACTTTATTATTTATATGTTTATTTTTTTGTGTGTGTTGGTATAAAGAACACATTTGAGATTTCCAAATAATCACTTTTCAAAAGATTTTATTTTACAGAGACATTTTTGTATTTAATTTAAAAAGTAACATATTATTGTAAGCAATTTACTACTTTTTACATTAATACTTGATCAAGGCTCTCTGAGATCAGAAGCAAAGAGACAACCAAAGTCTGCAGAAGAACTGTGGCAAGTTCTCCAACAGGCTTGGAACCACCTCCCTGTCTTAGCCAACACTGTCCTGCAGTTCTATATCTCAGAGAAGTGGTGCAGTTTTAACGCCGAAGGGTGGTCACAAAAAATATTGATTTGATCCAGTTTTTAACTATTCTGCCAAATTACTAAAATGTCATGTAAAATGTATAGTATGTTTATTTAGGACCTTTCATTGAATTATTTTTGAAAGAATCTTATCTGTACAGAATGTTATACAGGTGCCTAAGGCTTTCGCACAATACTGTATCTCACCAGGTGACTGCGCCGTGCAAAGTTGATTCTGGAAAAGGGATGCCAGGATACACTATTTACAAATTGCCTCATAGAACCTCTATACTTTTACATACTGTATCACTCCAAAATTCTGTACCAATATGGAAAGGTGGTGTGTGAACCTGGAAATGTAAAGTATGACCTGCTTTACATGTTAGACTTTCAGAGGTGCACTGTAAAGTAAGAATTAGAACATTGGTTTTACAATTTCCAGCCCATAATTTATATAAAGATTATGAAAGGTACAGGTGGTACAGGGGTCTTCTTCAATGTAAGGCATTCATGCGGTGTGCCTGATGTGCACATTTGGTGTTATAAAGCCTTAAACAGAACAGTGCAAAATAGTTTGTTTCTATACAGCCTATGTTACAAGCAAAATGCTTATCAGACATTTTTAGGACTTTAGAAATCCAACCTTGATGGATATTTTTAGTCCCAAAAAGAGGAACTCTCCAGGATAAAGAGGATGTCTGTCTGGTCAACCTAGACCTGTTACCTTGTCTTGGTGAGACAAACTTTTAAGCATTTTTTGCAACTGGGTGCTGGAGGCAAAATTGAGGCAAAATGCTACCACTATTCACTTGTACTGCTTTTGAAGTTAGGGATGGTCTTCTGCCGCTATTATATCTAGGGCCACCAGTTTGTCTCCCATTGTTTTCTGGCATGGTACTCTTCCAGCTAGTGGTAGAGATAGCCTCTCAATTATCCCATTTGCACCACTTAATTAATTTGATTAAGTAATTACAACTAATTAAGCACAGGCAGTGATTGACAGCGGTTTACAAGCAACATTTACATGTTCATTTAAAAATTCAGTTTGATTACTTACTACCCTGCACATGATGTAGTATTTGTAAATTATTTACAGGGGCATCATAGGGTTTGTTAGAAGCAGTGGGATATTCTGAAAGATTGGATACCCCTGCTTTATATGGATGCATTTTTCTTTTCACTGCAGTGATACTCAGTCCTGATTCCGGAGAGCTGCTGAGTCTACTGGTTTTAGTTTTTTTTCTGAGTAATGAACTGCTTTAACTGATCAATTGTTCTGCAAGTGCTGAGTAACAATGAAAGCCAGTATGAGTATATTTAACTCTGCCCTTTTTCCTTGCCATCACATTTCCTATTTTGTCACAGCAAATAACTGTAAAAGCAGAAATAACTTAAAGCTCATGATCTGACTCTAGTGTTATTTTGAGCTCAGGAGGCACAGGTAGATGCGTACACATCAGTAGTAGATTTCATCCTGAAAAAAAGAGTGTATTGTATGCTTCATTAAACCAGAAAAGGAAAAGCAATCTTATCATCTCAGACTGGCAGGGGCACTATCCCTGCATTCTCCATCAAATGTGAAATGTTCTTTTATTTGCATAGTCAAAATGCTAAAACCAAAGAAAGCACACAAATATGAACAGAATAACTGCTCAGGTGGAGGGAATGAGGAAACAGGGAACACAAACTTCTGACAGCAACCAAAGAAGAGTAGCAGCCCTCTCAACTTCTCTCTCCACCATTCCCAGTATCACATACTCTCCCACACATGAGTCTGGCAAAGCTTGTCCTGACTGGAGATCAGTGGTCATTAGTCCCTTGAGCCATGTTGGGGAGACACCTTCTGAATGACCCAAGTGGATAGGAGAGAGGGACTGCTCATAAGTATAATAGGGTGATGAGTGTCAATTCCAGTAAAGCAGGCCATCATTTCAGAGTCATAACCAGAACATCAGGTGTGTCAAAACTGTACATTGTTAAGAAGCACTGAGCAATGGCAAGAACACTCAGGATGTAGGTGTAGATGTACGAAAAACGACCATCAAGAGAATACTACAACTTGTCCGCTAAAAATGTAAAAAAGCTAGAAATCTGCTCTTTAACTACATAATGATTGTTTTATTTCAACTGTTTGTTTGCTGGAGTACAGAGTGACAAAATTTTTTGAGTAATTATGTGTATCTTAAATTGTTGAATATATTTTACCAAATATATTGTCCAGGTAAATGTCAATTAACAGCTTGTTTCACTGTAGATTCACTCCTTTTGGGAAAATCTGACAAATTATTTTTGGTACGCACCTTAAGGTCCAAGATTTTGGCTTATTAGCGCCTGAAGGAATAGCTGAACTCAGGATGAGTTACTCATATATATATAAAAAAAAGAAATTAAAAAAAAGAATGAATAACCTATTCAGGACCCTGTTACTTTCCACCTGATAAATACTTTTTATCCGATATTTTGGAAACTGTAAGGAAAATATAACACCATTTTATCATAGGTTTTAAAAAAAAGTGTTTTCGTGATTACTAAAAACAATCTATATGACTGAATGTAACCTTATTCCGTCATATTATGGGAGTAACATTAGCTCTGGAGATAAAAACAGTCATGTAGTAGTCTTAGGGTTGCCCATTTGATCTTCATCCTGTTGACGTGACCCTGAGCAAGACAACTAACCCCCTAATGAGCTGGCTGGTGCCTTGCCAGCCTGTCGCCGTTGGTGTGCGTGAATGGGGAAGTGAGAGGCGTTAATTATAAAAGCGCTAGATAAATGCCGTCTATTTACTATTTACAATCATTGTCAGGTGATGCAATGAGAATAGAAGACCAAAGCCTATATAAAGTGTTTAAAGTGTTTAAAGCACATTTTTAGGTGCTTTTTTCTTGGTGTGCCAGTTTAAGGGTTAAAGATTTTGTACTCTCATGAGGTGTTCTACTGTACCCCCCCACCCTCGCAATGTCCCAGCTGAACCTAGAATTTTTATCAGGCGCCCTCCCCACTGGGATACAAGTGATCTTATTAAGATCCCTCTTGTCTTAATTGTGTCTCTTCTTTTACCTCATGGCTCATTATTGCATTGTTTTTTTGGAAAGCACACCACACGCCATGCTTTGTGTTTTTATGTATCGTTGCTGTTTTTAATTGTGTATGCCATAATTGGAACGGGTGAAAAGATTTTCCCTGCTTTTATTTTGAGAAATGCTCAGGCATTTTTAATTGTGTGTTTTGTAATTAATTCCCTGTTGTTGCTTTAATTGTTTACTTGTTTTGGTATTCATTCTGAGATTCAATGGGTGGTAGGTTGGGCTATGGTGGTGAAACCATGGTGTTGGGGCCATAATTTGTCTGGCTTATTGGCTACCTGACTGGAGCATTTGTTTTGCCAGCCCCCAGGATGTACCCAATGCCACTTATTGCAGGCTGCTACCAAATAAACAGAATTTAATAGAGTATGTTCCTTAAAGTGTCAATTTGCAAGAGTAAACATGTCTGCATTACAATACATGGAATGGTTTGAAAAAAATACCATAAAGTGGCGCCTCCATACCAAAAAAATATTTGGAAGCACAAGTTAAATCCTTCCTTGTTTTCATTGAGACCTTCACATCACAAGTAATGGCTAATGGGTCACTGAGGCTCAGGTATGTATAAAGCAGCTAGTCACAGTGTTCCCTTGGTGGTTCTCAGAAGCCTTGTATCAGCGGCAGTCTTTCCCATAGTTCTCCATAGCTTTCACTGCACCTTCTTTTGACTCTAGAAGTACATTGAAAAATAAAGGAACAATGAGCTGGTGCCAGCTCATCAGTTGCAACCGACCATACCCACTAACATAATTTAAGCAGAAGTAGTAAAGATAATCCAACAACTTAATGTTTGGAGCCATAGTAGGTGCAAGAAGGAGAATGTAGTGCTTCAAGTACTGTAGCTTGTGATGAGTTTTATGTTAGTGGCTATTGTCGGTTGTGATCCTCGTGACTTGGCACCAGTGGGCAAAGATAGGTAGATAGAATAGATATTACATAATTTTCGAAATATTTGGAAGGTTGTTTCCTGTCACTTCAGAAAGTAATTCAGGCCTGTATTGTATATTGTATTTTGTGGTGGGTTTAATATACTTTTAAGGTACTGTGAATTCCTTCTCCCCAAAAATCCCTGCAAGAGCTTTTCTTTGTTAGGATATGATATACTCATACAGGTAATAGCACTCATCACTCAGCTTCTGAAGCAGAAACCTAGTTGTAACATTGTTAATGTAGAAATGTAGTGAACATAAATAACATAAATAAATTCTTTCCCATTTTGTTAAATGTCCCACTGATGTTAAATGAACAAATATGCATGTAAAGTAAAGGATTGGTTTTACACTTCAGTAAATTGTCCTATGCAAAACCTGCTTGTAAGTTTCAGATAAACTACAACACTTATAAAACTGTCTAGCAGTCGGAGGGTTGCTGGTTCGATTGGTTCCAGCCACCCTGGGTGTTTCAAAGTGTCCCTGAGCAAGACACCTAACTCGCAATTTCTTCCAACGAGCTGATTGGTACCTTGCATTTTACCGCTGGCATGTGAGTATGTGTGAATGGGTGAATGAGAACACAGGAATTAATTTTTATTTAACCGTCGGGGAAGCAGAAAGCAATAAAATAAAAATACCAGATGTTGTATTTACTTTTCTACGAACAAATCCCATAAATATATTTATTTTATTTTTATGTGCAAACATGCGTACCCAACACATTAAATCCAAACACAACATGGGGCCTGCCTGTTACTCCTATAACAACGAGCTATGAAGGAAGGGAAGTGGATCTTTTATAAACATTTAAATTTTATTCCATAAAATACTGCTTACTACCTTTTAATAAGTTTTATATTACAGTATATCATTGTTTGTACTGTTTGTAGGTTGAAGGATACAGTCATAGGGTGTATGGTACAACAAGGTGTTCTGTGATAATCCGTATGTTGCAAATATGAAATAAATAGAATGTAGGTTAAATATTTGCTCCCTTGAAGAGGTGTGCCAATGCTGGTGAATGGCTATCCATTAATCTGTTCTAAAAAGAACATTTGAAGCATCTGTGTTTCTTCATTCTAGCATGCAATGTGATACCCCCACTCATTGGGAAACAAAAGTGCAGCCAGATTAGAGTATCGGGCTTGAGGACATTTTGAGTATTTTGTCGGCCGTGGTGAATCGATTTGGGCATGTGATGCATACAGCATTTTCAGTGGATCTTTTAGCCTGGCCATGGTAAGCTGAAAGGACAGGGCACACAACTTGACTTGTGCCACATCTTGTGCAACTGCTGTGGTCTTGCGGCCCGTAGCGTAGTGGTTAAGGTACATGACTGGGACCCGCAAGGTCGGTGGTTTGATCCCCGGTGTAGGCACTATAAGATCCACACAGCTGTTGGGCTCTTGAGCAAGGCCCTTAACCCTACATTGCTCCAGGGGAGGATTGTCTCCTGCTTAGTCTAATCAACTGTACGTCGCTCTGGGTAAGAGTGTCTGCCAAATGCCATTAATGTAATATATATAACCATATTGACAGAATGAGTTGTTGCTCCCTATGCAAAATCAAACTTTTAACAGGTCCCCTTGTAGTATAACAGTAAGGCAACTGGGTTTATAGCTACAAAAGTTGTAGGTTCAATTCTGTGGATTGCTGTGATTGTATCCTTGGGCACGATACTTAACCTGATCTGCTTCAGTAACTGTCCAGGTGAGCTTATGTAATGAGCTTATGAGAATAGAATATGAAATGTAATGTTTCTCTGAATAAGACTGACCATGTGCAAAACACATCCATCTTAACTGACCACATCTTGAAAAAATGTTGTAAAACCAGAATTACTGTGAAACCCCTATTTCAGGGATACAATTAAAGATAAATAAGAAATACCACATTTTTCTTGGTGCACAGTTTATGTGGACAGAAATGTGATCAGAAAGAGAACTAAGCTGGAATATACAGTATATACCAGTTTATTGATTTGCTTATTTTAAAATATCGGAATTCGATTTTTGCCATTAATTCCACACTGAAACAGTATGAAATTAAACAAGCACCATTTTGTGCTGACTAAAGTCTGGGCTATGTCATTTGCATGATCACAGCATCAGTACAGGATGGGCTTCTGTCTCCCACTCATCCTTCATTTTCGTTGCAGGAAAATGAGTTTTCAGGTTGCAGGCTATTGTCAGTGAGGGGCGTGCCTCTCTGGTCTGTACGTGCTTCAACTGCAGAATGTGAGTGTGGGTGGTGAGGCGGTAACATGAGAGTGGCACATTTGGTGAATAAAAAATGGGATGCAAATTAAATGTAACAAGCACAAATGCCTTTCATTACTTCATGACATTTGGCGTTCACCCGCTCACGTGTGGTGGCTGCCCTGTTTTATAATTTTCATAGGAAACCAAGAGGCACTGCCAGCCTGGGAGTTGTTTTTCAACTGCGCTTGCCTCGAGTGATCCATTGCCCAGATGCAAGCAAATTTAGGTTTATGGTTTTGGAAGCTGTTGCCAAAATCGAGGCTAAAAAACAAGTTATTTACAAATGGCCTGAACATGAATGGCTGAACTCCTACCTGTCCAAAGCAATCACAGTCAAAACACAAAATGAACTAGTAAAGAGATTGTTTTTTTTACAAACCAATAAACATTTTACAGTGGTGACTTATGCTTTGACCATGGTGACTTATGCTGCAGAGCTAAACTGCTCTGGAGCAGTTTTTGTTCAGGCTATGCTCAACTCCATATACACTTACCACTTTATTGGGTGAATGTGAATGCACTGTAGTAGCCAGACTTTCTTTAATTAGTCGATTACTTTTGGACAAATATTAATGATTATGTATAGGCCCATATATAGTCCCCTGCAAAAGCATTGGAACAGCAAGGCCTTTCTTTTTTTTTTTGCAATACACTGAATACATTTGAGGTTGAGATTAAAAGATGAACACAAGATTAGAGTTCAGAAGTTCATCTTTTATTTTGTGGTATTTACTCCTACATGTGTACCTCTGGTATCAGACCACCCAATCTTTAAGTCAGTAAATGTATTGGAACAGAGAGTATTTAAGTAAATTAAAGTAAATAACACTTAATATTTTGCAGCATATCCCTTGCTTGCAATATCTGCATCAAGCCTGCAACCAAACTGTGGCATTCTTCTTTTGTGATACTTTTACTGCAGCCTCTTTCAGTTGTTGTTTGTATTGGGGTTTTTTCCCCTTCAGTCTCTTCTTCAGGAGGTGAAATGCATCCTCAATTGGGTTAAGGTCTGGTGATTGACTTGGCCTGTAAAAAACCTTCCAGTAATGAAGCCTTTGTTGTGTTGGCAGTGTGTTTTGGGTCATTGTCTTGCTGCATGATGAAGTTTCTCCCAATTAGTTTGGACACATTTCTCCTTAAGTTGGCAGACAGAATGTTTTTGTAGACTTCTGAATTCATCCTGCTGTTACTATCATCAATAAAGATCTGTGAGCCTACTCCAGAAGCAGCAGACACTCACAGATGAGCTTGTATGTTTTGGATCATGAGTAGATCAATTATTTCTCCAAACTTTGGCCTTACTGATTCTTACTTCTGATGAGTGGTTTTTATCTAGCCTCTATATTACTGCGCTCTAATTCGTCTTTGAACAGTTGATTTAGATACCTTCACCCCTGCCCTGTGGAGATTGTTTGCGATGTTACTGACTGATATTTTGGGGTTTTTCTTCACAGCTCTTACAATGTTTCTGTCATCAACTGCTGTTGTGTTCCTTGGTCGATCTGTTTGATGTCTGTTACTCAGTAAACTAGCGCTTTTATTCTTTTTCAGTATATTCCAAGTCTTTATACAAGCTATCCCCAATGCTTGTGCAAAGGTTTTCATGTTGATTTATTTTTTCTAACACAAATGCAGTCTTCACAGGAAAAAGCCAAGGCTAAAATGAAGAGTAGACATTCAGAACTATTTCTTGTTTAACCAATCAATCTGACAGGACACATCTCGGAAACAAGAAACATCTGTCATTCATATGTTCCACTACTAAAAATAGGGGGGTCATTAATAAATTGTTCTAAGTTCTTTAGCAAAAAAAAACCCCAGGAAATAAAAGCTGAAATTCTCATGTACATATTTTGACCTCAAACTCAATTGTCTTCAGTGTATAGCAAAAATAAAAGGAATTAACCTTGCTGTTCCAATACTTTTGGAGGGGACTGTATGTACTTACTGTGGGCTAGATATCTGCTTCTACACTATAATCCAGAATGACATACAGTTGGCCTATATGAATGAGCAATATACACATAGCATAGAGATATACACTCTGTACTCTACAACATAATGTACACTTTAATGCAGGATCTTTAAATTAATCACACTAGTTACAGTTTGTGGGCATCCTACATGGAAAGAGTGATACATGTCAGAAATAAATCATGCTTTCGAAAATTGCTAAATAATATATTGCCTCTAACTTTAATATGCAAATTTTCCAATACACTTTACAGTGCAGTACTGTAAGATTGTTTAAGATTCAAACCTCTCAAAGGATCACAGTCTGTCCACTGGTGAGCACATGTTGTTTGACATAGAGTAGGCATTATAAATGGCTGTAGCATGTTGTTAGAGATCTGTGCTGATATCTTGATCAATCAATTTCATTTCCTGTCTTTTGAGGCTTTCAGCAAATGCAACCATTTCACATCAAACTTACTGTTTTGTCATGAATAAACTGTAAGAATTAATGATAGTGTAGATTTGTAAGGTAAATATGGTGGGGGGAAAAATGTCATAGAAGTGCCTTGGCTGTGGAATGATTGTTGGTGGCAGACAGCGTGGTTTGAGTATCTCAGAAATTACTGATCTCCTGGGATTTTCACGCACACTAGTCCCTATAGTTAAGAATGGTGCAAAAAAAGAAAAATTAAAGCCAGTAAGCAGCAGTTCTGCAGACAGAAACGCCTTGTTAATGAGAGACGTCAGAGGAGAATGGCCAGACTGGTCAAAGCTGACAGGAAGGAGACAGTAATGCAAATAACCACACATTACCGGTATGCAGAAGAGCATCTCTGAACACACAATGCATCATAGCTCTAAGTGGATAGGCTACAGCTGTAGAAGTCTAATCAATACCTAATAAAGTACATATATTTATATATACAGTGGATAGAAAATGAATACACCCCCTGAACATTTTTTCAGATTTACTTGACATGTAACTGTAATTAAAGTGCAATTAATCTATGTGTTTTTTCTACAAATCTACATACAGTACTTAGCCTTTTCAAAGTGATAAACCAATTAAAAAATTGTTTTAACATTAATTAAAAATGAACAATTGCAATAAATTGGTTTGATAAGTATCCACCCCCTTTATTGAATCATCCCATAAACTACCTCAGGAAATGGCAAATTGCCTTCAAGTCCAAAAAATAGCTAATTGCCCCACACCTGTGTGAAATCACAGCAATTAACTTGATGACATGAATAAAAACAGCTGTTTACCATGGTCCCTTAGTATGCAAGAGCAGTCTCACTGAAAGGCAGAAGCATGGGCTCCAAAGAGCTCGCAAAATAAGTCTGTGACAAAGTTGTGGAAAGGTACACATCAGGTGAGGGATATAAGAAGATTTCTAAGGCTTTGAAGATACCTTGGAGCACTGTTAAGACCATAATTAAGAAATGGAAAGTGCACTGAGCACCACTCAGTCTGCCAAAATCAGGGCGTCCGTCTAAACTGGATGACCAGGAGAGAAGACGACTGGTCAGAGAGGCTACCAAGAGTCCAATGGCAACATTGAAAGAGCTCCAGGATTTTATGGCCAACAGAGGGAAACGTGTGCATCATACATCTATATCAAAGATATTGCACACATCTGGCCTCAAAAAGGTCCACCAGGAGGCCCGCTTGAAATTTGCAAAAGAACACCTTGGGGAACCTGCAACAAACTGGCAGAATGTTTTGTGGTCTTATGAAACCAAAATAGAACTTTTTGGCATGAATGTTTGGCGAAAACCCAACACCGCTCATCACCAAAAAAACACCATCCCAACTGTGAAGCATGGTGGTGGCAGCATAATGTTATGGGGATGTTTCTCATCTAAAGGGACTGGGGAACTTGTCAACATTGAAGGGAGGATGGATGGGGCCAAATACAGGGATATTCTGGAGAAGAACCTGAAGAAGTCTGCAAGGAGACTGAGAATGGGTCCAAAATTCATATTCCAGCACGACAATGACCCAAAGCACAAGGCCAAAGCTACCACTGAGTGGCTTGTAAAGAACAAGGTGGATGTGCTGGAATGGCCAAGCCAAAGCCCTGACCTAAATCCAATTGAAAACTTGTGGAATGACTTTGCTGTCCATCAGTGCAAAACCAACAAACCTCTCCCAGCTTGAACAGTTCTGCAAAGAGGAGTGGGATAAGATCTCCAAGTCCAGGTGCGCCAACCTTGTGCAGAGCTACTCAAAAAGACTGGTAGCTGTAATTGCTGCCAAAGGCGCTTCCACCAAGTATTGACTCAGGGGGGTGTATACTTGAAAAATTTGGAAATTAAGAATTAGTTTTGTCCATTAAATGCACTCTTTTTTTCAAATTAAAATAATTTCACTGCATTCATATGGTATGTTGTGTTCTTTGGGTCAGGGAAAAACAAGTCCCATTTTAATTAATTTTAAATTTACATTCCGTGACACAACAAGACGCTACTGAATTTTGTTGTACGTACAGCAGGTGGCTTATGTGGGATGCAGTGTTATGCAGGAGTTGAAAAAAATAAATTGTTGCTATGGCAGATTTATTTGCTTGCTTCCTGTCAGCAGCCTGTGTTTTTGTGGTTTAAGGCTTGAGGGTGGCCGGGAGCATGTGTTTCCCATGGAGTTCTTCTTCCCGCCCCAGAGGACCTGCCTCATTTGCGCAGACGAGGCATCGGGGTGCCACTACGGGGCGCTCACCTGTGGCAGCTGCAAGGTCTTCTTCAAGAGAGCCGCTGAAGGTGAGAGTACGTACCCCCAGCAAATTTCCTAAACCTTCGCTCACAATTTAATGAGTCTTCACAAGTACAGTTTTGCGAGTTGACCAATCACTGACACTTGCATTAAATTATAAGTAAATGTTTAAGGTACAATAGGTAGGATTTATGTGTTAAAACATTGTTTGTTCATAGAGTTACCTTGCAATGCGAGACAGTTACAGTAGACAGTACAGTAAGCAATAGAATTCTGTAAACAACGTGGATTGATCCCAGACCATGATGAGGTCGGAGTGATGTTGCACTGTGTATCAGAACTCATGGAATGCCTCTTGTCCAATCAAATTACTTGACTGGAACTAACTGTTGTATGAAATGACATACAACATGGGAGCAAAGTAAACAGGTCCTCGTCCAGGATTCCTATTTTGTTCTTGCATGTTTTAATACTGTAACCAGGAATGTTCTGGTGTCTATTTGTGCCACCACCCAAAACACTCTTTATTCCGGTTTTGCTCATAGGAAAACAGAGGTATCTTTGCGCAAGCAGGAATGATTGCACCATTGACAAGCTGAGAAGGAAAAACTGTCCAAGTTGCCGTCTGAAGAAGTGCTTTGAGGCTGGAATGACGCTTGGAGGTAGGAATAAAATGTTAATTCAACTCTAATGGAGTACATATAAGTCCAATGGATCATTCTTGATCACGTGACTCTGCTCACTGGTTAGTTATATCACTGAGAACGCATTGAAAGTAAGCTTACCAGTGACAAAGTGATCCGAACAAACGCATATATTCATTTTCTCTGGTGTAAGCTCTTTCCTAATTAAATTGCAAATCCACTGTGATCTTCTTTCTGTTGACAACCTTTAATTTTCTTATCACCAGTGGTAAAAATCTTTGGCAAACAAAGACTACTTTTCTCTCTCCCGATCAGCTCGATTTGAGCAACCATGAATTGCGCAGAAACTAACCATAATGAGTCTATGTTATTGCTGTATTTCTATCCTTTTTCATTGACTTGAGATTGAAAAGAGTATTTTTTTGGTGGAAAGATACATTGAGTTGAATACTTTGAGAAGGTTGTCCTCCATGGGTCAAGGTCACATGGCTTGTGATGTGTATTAAGAACGATCCATCGGGACCATCGGAGTACATATAAATCCAATAGGGACCAAGAACATTTTACTGAGTTAAATTCTACATACCCTTCTGTTATTTATTTTAGTTACTTCAGTCTCTTTTTCAATTTCTTCCCTATCTGAAACATTTAGACATATAGTATCTATGTAGTTTTTTCTGTAGCACACCTTGTAAGAACTTTTCAAAACTTGAGAGAGAAATTGTGTTTTGGTTCTTTACTGCAGCTCATTGGATTTGAAATGCAACAATAAATGAGGTGAAATTCAGATTTGATTTGTGTGCATTTACTATACATCACAAATTACAACCCAGTTTATACAAAGCTCCCCCGTTTTAGAGGAACAAAAGGGCAGTTAAATGTAGTCGCACTAAATGTAGTGACACAATTTTTTGTAATTTTGCCTGAACTGAACTAAACAATGGATATGAGGTGAAGTGCAGACTGTCAGCTTTAAGCCTCTCATATTTGAAGGCATTTCCATCCACATCAGGTGAACTGCAACTTGCTTTATACATAGATCCCATTTAAGGGAGCAAATGTAACTAGACAATTGGTGACTCCAATGTTTCTAGGCCAGCTTTGTGCCTTTTCTTCATTACTTCATACTTAAGACAATAGGTCTACGATTGATTCTACATGTGGAATTTGCATTAGAAGTCTGTTCCCGTCTCTTGACATGAGGACCAAGCCATCCTGACCATAGACACAGATGTCCCAACAGTTTCATATATTGTCCCTGCTCTTTCTGGGCCTCTCTAATCTCCACCGCAGTCTGCACATTCTCTGTATAAAGTCATGCAAAGTGTCCTCTGTGAGGTCGATGTCACATC
The DNA here is from genome assembly GCF_963514075.1 of Conger conger. Classification (NCBI taxonomy): domain Eukaryota; kingdom Metazoa; phylum Chordata; class Actinopteri; order Anguilliformes; family Congridae; genus Conger; species Conger conger. The sequence continues at coordinate 14,646,384 of NC_083766.1, read as the reverse complement.
CATGGTGTATGGCTATGTCGTGTAGAACACAGCCGCCACAATGCACTGACTTTCTGAGGGATGTATTTTAGCGTACCACCCAACCAGTCCAAAGATCTGATATACATTACATTACATTAGTAATTTAGCAGACGCTCTTATCCAGAGCGATGTACAATGTACATATATTATACATTTTTACAATGCAATATACATTTTTACTATTTTAATCTTCTCAATCATTGACCTAGCCCTGCCAGATGCATGACTCAAAACAAGCTGGCGATATGATTTGAGCTCAATGTATGGAGTAAGTATCATGAATTTAATGGCCACCCATCCAGGGGAGCATCCACTTCAGATGCTTCCAGAATGACGGGTGTAGAGCCGTTCCCCCCACCTGTCATGCAAGTCGCTTACACTGATTAACTCCATTGTATTGCCTAAATAGGCAAGATTGGACTGTGTAATTGAAGACGGCTTGCATTTCGAATAGTCGAATAGTCAATCTGTATTATGTCTTCAGTGCATTCATATGTGCGCATTTATAACAGCAGGTTGGTTTAAATACAGGCAGATTATTCAACACCAAACTTGCACAGTGCCAAATGTTTCTATTGGCACACCGCCTATTGCTCGGCCCAACCCATGTTGGCACAAACAGGTTTATTGCAGGATACTACTAAACTTGGCACAGGCGAAAACATTATTTTTGTGCAAGTCAACGCTTGTAATTCCACTGGCACTCAGGCACTTACGCACTTGCATTGTCACAATAGGGCCCCTTATCAGCTCAGATCCAATGAAATGCCTCAAAAGTCATTGGGCCTCACTTATCAAACGTGAGGCAAACAAAATTGCCCTGACCTCTTCATGTCTTGCACATCGGTTGGTTTGATTTGGTCCCAAAACAGTTGCGTGTCCAAGGACACAGAGACACCACGGGGAAATAATGAATATAAAAATATAGATAGGCTATTCTTGATCCGATATCTAGCCAAAATTATTCACACTGGTTAAACATGAAGCCTATCTGTTGTTTTTTGTTAGCTAATTGACGTAGCTGGAGGCTGTGCAGAGGCGAATCTGTGCAAATGTAGAGTAATGATTTTGTTAACTTGAACGGTTGCTAAACAGAAGCCATTTCTTTTGCTGTATTCATGTGACTTATAGTATGTAGGTTTTACCGACAGGTCGGAGATATCGGAGCCGTCTGAAAGTACCCATATGTCCTACTTTCCAACTTACTTTCCTTCCCTCAGTGCAGCCAGGAACACAGCAGCTTGTAGAACTAGTAAACTAATAGCGATGGGTTTAGCAAACTAGTTAGCTCAGTTACATAGATACAGATACATTAAAGTAGCTGCCTGCAAAGTAAAATGTACACATAATCTGCCTTCCAGGCTTCAGAGCATCACCAGGCAAGATACCCAGCTTGGTGATACCCATAACCTGATGTCTATATGTCTATAGTTACTTTGTTGAAGATTATGTTCATTTGTCCAATTACTTTTGGTCCCCTAAAATGAGGGATCTGAATAAACAGGGCTATAATTTCAATACTGATTACCTGATTTGGAAGTTTAGAATCCACTGTTTTGGAGCACAGAGACAAAAATTGTGCCATTATCAATCTATTTGTGGACTGCACTGTAGATTCTAGATTTGAAAGTTACATATTTTATTGCGCATACCACAACTCACTATGGACATGTGTGTATATTAACACGCTGATGTATTTTGGAGATGAGGGGGTTGATTTTTGGTTGCACAAGGCAAGTTAATGTTTAAAGATTGAACTTGGAAGAAACTTCATGGGTGGGGCAGGGGATTTTTCCATTGACACACAAGGTAAGGTTTAAAGGTTGAGCTTTATTTGGAAGAAATTTCAAGAGAAATTGGCTCCTTCAGCCACAGGGCTCATTCTGTGTGAATGTCCCATTCCCATCTTCTGCACTTCTGGATCTGTGCTCCTTCAATTTCAGCTGCACAATGGCCAGGAGGCAGCTAATCAAGCCTCCGACTGTGCTCCGGGATAATTTAGACCTATCCTTTCGTCCTTCTCAGAATCACCCCCCGAGTGGCTTGTCATATTAGGGCCCCCTCAGAATGGCGTGTGGCGGCCTAATTTTAGCACACCATTCAATTTTCATGTGCCTCAAATTTCTCGTTCGGGCTAATGGTGAAAATTGTGCGGAACAGCTCAAAGGTGACACGAGACTGGGGAATTAAAGGAGCCAAAATGCAACATAATGTAGTGATTGTCGCTATAAGGCACCTCACCTCCCTTTCTGCTAGTGATGAAAATGACTGGGGAGTGACAGGACTCTTTGAATGTGAGCCTTGCTTCTTTTTGTCACGTTATTGGAGGCCGTTTGGGACTGATGTTGTGATGGGGGCTGCAGGTACTGCGTTTGACTCTGTTTGTGGCCAGGGCACTGCCTGCTATATCTCACTTTTACAGGATGTCACAAATCATGTTTTATTTGCATTTAATCATTAGAGGAGAGATCTTCACTTTTCAGGTTTAAAATTCACACAGTTTGACTAATTGATTAACCCCTTACGTATCACCCCTTTTCTTTAGGCAAGCTTGAAAATGACATACCCAAAATAAAAGGCCTACTATTATTGAAGCCTTTTGACTACTGGCATGATCCTGGTCTACTGAAAGGTAACCCTTTGGGGTTTGTTTTGCAAGAGTTAGAATTACTCTTAAGTATTACTAAATCAAAGTTACAGAAGTTCAAACATAGTGGAAGTAGAAGATCTTTTTCTCACTGAAAATATTTTCTGTTTTTGAGTGGATACAGATTATTGTGACAGTGCCTGGCATGCTACACTGGACAAATCCTTTTTCAAACTTTTTCAAACAGTATCACCAAAAATAAGCATTCTACATGTCTAGGCAGTTTTCCAAAAAGGACATTTGGAGACTCCAAAAGGACACATGGAAACTAAATCATGTTATGGGTCTTATGACATGTAAAATACTGTAGTTTGCTTGCGAAAGAAAACAACTTTTTATTCTAAAAAAAAAAAAAGATCCCCCCGTCAGTCTCCCTCTACCTCCCTCTCTCCTTATGCTCTCCTCAGATAGCAAAATGTTGAGATAAAAGATATACAGTCAGGTCCATAAATATTGGGACAATTCTCATCTTTTTGGCTCTATACACCACCACAATGGATTTGAAATGAAACGAACAAGATGTGCTTTAACTGCAGACTTTCAGCTTTAATTTGAGGGTATTTACATCCAATTCTATATGTGCCTCCCACTTTTTAAGGGACCAAAAGTAATGGGACAAACTAACAACCATAAATCAGACTTTCACTTTTTAATACTTGGTTGCAAATCCTTTGCAGTCAATTACAGCCTGAAGTCTGGAACGCATAGACATCACCAGACACTGGGTTTCATCCCTGGTGATGCTCTGCCAGGCCTCTACTGCAACTGTCTTCAGTTCCTGCTTGTTCTTGGGGCATCCCTTCAGTTTTGTCTTCAGCAAGTGAAATGCATGTTCAATCGGATTCAGGTCAGGTGATTGACTTGACCATTGCATAACATTCCACTTCTTTGCCTTAAAAAACTCTTTGGTTGCTTTCGCAGTATGCTTCGGGTCATTGTCCATCTGCACTGTGAAGCACCGTCAATGAGTTCTGAAGCATTTGGCTGAATATGAGCAGATAATATTGCCCGAAACACTTCAGAATTCATCCTGCTGCTTTTGTCAGCAGTCACATCATCAATAAATACAAGGGAACCAGTTCCATTGGCAGCCATACATGCCCACGCCATGACACTACCACCACCATGCTTCACTGATGAGGTGGTATGTTTTGGATTATGAGCAGTTCCTTTCCTTCTCCATACTCTTCTCTTCCCATCATTCTGGTACAAGTTGATCTTTGTCTCATCTGTCCATAGGATGTTGTTCCAGAACTGTAAAGGCTTTTTTAGATGTTGTTTGGCAAACTCTAATCTGGTCTTCCTGTTTTTGAGGCTCACCAATGGTTTACATCTTGTGGTTAACCCTCTGTATTCACTCTGGTGAAGTCTTCTCTTGATTGTTGACTTTGACACACATACACCTACCTCCTGGAGAGTGTTCTTGATCTGGCCAACTGTTGTGAAGGGGTTTTTCTTCACCAGGGAAAGAATTCTTCTGTCATCCACCACAGTTGTTTTCCGTGGTTTTCCGGGTCTTTTGGTGTTGCTGAGCTCACCGGTGCGTTCTTTCTTTTTAAGAATGTTCCAAACAGTTGATTTGGCCACACCTAATGTTTTTGCTATCTCTCTAATGTTTTGATTTTTCAGCCTAATGATGGCTTGCTTCAGTTGACAGCAACAGATTCCAAATGCAAATAGCACACTTGAAATGAACTCTAGATCTTTTATCTGCTGCTTGTAAATGAGATAATGAGGGAATAACACACACCTGGCCATGGAACAGCTGAGCAGCCAATTGTCCCATTACTTTTGATCCCTTAAAAAGTGGGAGGCACATATAGGAACTGTTGTAATTCCTACACCGTTCACCTGATTTGGATGTAAATACCCTCAAATTAAAGCTGAAAGTCTGCAGTTAAAGCATATCTTGTTTGTTTCATTTCAAATTGTGATGGTGTATAGAGCCAAAAATAGGAGAATTGTGTCGATGTCCCAATATTTATGGACCTGACTGTATGTAAGATATAGGTACAATAATCACAATAGTAACATCTTGTATTCTAATACATTCATTGAGGTCCATTGGGGAATACTCAACCCCCATCAACAAGTCAAACACATTCCCCAATTTCACATGCTAATTATAATTCAAAAGCAGACCTGCTCCTTATTTATAAGCATGCTGAATAATAATACAAATATTTAGAGAATGTATTTAGATGATCACTGAAAATAGCGTCATGATGATGAAAATTCCAAGCCAAAAAATGTTGTACTGTCTTCCTGAGGAATATTCACTCGAATACACAAGAGGCTCTAGACATGAAAGATTTTGGGAAAGTCCCCCAAAGGAAGTCCTCTATTTAGACATAAATTTGATTTAAAACGTCAACCTTCTTGGCCCTAAAATCTGAAGAACCGTTTTTTGCCTAAGCTTCCCCGATGCACCCACCGAACTGTATCAGCGTGCATATTGGGGATCATGCATTTACTGTGCAACAGCATTACCGATACTGGTTGGAGAAGTTCATACGTGGGCTCTTCTTGTTTCAGAGAGCCTATACAAAACATAGGTAATAGCATTCATATGTACAAGTCCTTTTGTAGGAGTATGCAGCGGTGAAACGAATAACAATGATAATTCCTCCAGAGAAATTCTAAGTAAGATTTCATCTTATCTTTTCTCCGTTTTTGGAATTGGATTATTATGCATTTGATTTGCTGGACCCTTGCTGTGAAAAGGACACTGACATTACCTTATTTTGTGTAGTATATGGATTTCCGAAATGCAGGCAAGGTCCCCCCGCACTTGTTCTGCCTCCCACATGTTACAAAATAAGGAACTATAGTCATTAAACCAATGGCATCTTAAATAAAGGTTTTAACACTTTCAGGTATATCCTGTTACCGTAGTGATTGAAATTGCACTGTTAAAAATGTAATCAATTCAAATAAAAACACACTGGCCCAGCCCTGGGGGTCATTTCACCTGGAAGCTAGATTTAATATTCCTCCTTTTTTAAAAAGGTCAATGTTGACATTGAGCCAGGACACAAACAGCTCAGCAAAATGACCATCGGCATAGCTTATGACTAAGACTTGAATCTTAATTGTAACTATGACTACAGAGCTTCATGTTGCTTAGTAGTCATAGTTATGGAGAATGTTATGCAATACACACATTCATATGTTCTATCTTGTTCTTGATACTTTGTGTTGCAATTCCCTCTTGGCTGGCCTCCCAGCGTCCGCCATCAGACCCCTCCAACTTATCCAGAATACAGCAGCTCGTCTGGTCTTCAACCTTCCCAAATACTCACATGTCACTGCTTACTTCCCTCCACTGGCTGCCTGTCATGGCTTGCATCAAATTCAAAACATTGGTGCTAGCCTTCCAAGCAGTTAAGGGGTCTTCCCCAGCTTACCTACAAAAAATCATCAGACCCTACACCCCTGCCAGACCTCTTCGTTCAGCCTCCACAGGCCGCTTGGCACCTCCCCCTCTCCGAACTTCCACCTCATGCTCATGACTACTGCCTGTTCTCAAGTGCAAACTGAAGACGCACCTCTTCAAGCAGCACCTCTCCCCGTCCCTCCCTACCTCCCTGTGAACCTTAATTGTTGTCTTTCTGTGATTTACTTTTGTGTATCAGTATTTTTAGTTTGGTTAGGTAAGCAATGTTTGGCTAGTTAAGGGGTTTGGTCATACTTTTGAGTTGTTTGTTTAAAAAAATAATAATAATCAAATAGGCTCTGGTCCTTATCTTTGTTGTGCAGGTAGCAGTTGAAATTGTACTTCCCTTTCAGCGCACTTATCCCTGGTTATGGGTATGCACTTTGTTGTACGTCGCTCTGGATAAGAGTGTCTGCCAATTGCCATTAATGTAATGTAATGTAATGTAATGTAATGTAATGTGTTGAGTTATCAGTCTAACCTTCAGTAAATGCCATCTTCCTTTCTTGACCTGTGGTGCTCAGGAAAAAAAAGACACAAATGAATATTATGCAGTGACAGGATAAATTTCTACATTGACGATACCCAGTAATCAATGTGTGAATTAAGTGTGATGTGTCAGAAAGGCTAGGGAATAGTTGAGAGTAATTATACCATCTTAAGAAAAACATTCTCTCTCTCTCTGTTGAGATGTTGCTAATTAAGGTGATAAAACGACTGCTTGGGACATGGCAGTGATTATACCCATTTGCTATTTAACAAGCAGCAGGGTTGATGCAACTCTTCCAAGCTGTATCTCTTTGATACCATTTGTTTGACCAGTTACAATAATGTTATTTTATTACTGAAGACTTTGAAATTGGGCATGTGATGTGTGTTTTACCAACTATTAGAAAGCTCCATCTGATGAGTGGCTCTGTACACACATGAAAATTAAAATTCATTTGAAATGCATCATGTGTATCCAATGTTATAAAATACTTATTATGCATGACACATTAACCAGGTCCCTACAAACTTGTGCTGGTTGTACTATTTGTGCAAAGTTAGTGATTCCAGTTTCATCAACTGTAAAAGCATTCAATAAACACCATGGGCTACCTCATCTTTATCAAGTGAGGAGAAGCTGATACACGTGCTGAAATGGCATATAGCCTCTGCAATGCTAACCTTTAATTAATATAAAACACCCATCTCTCAAATACATCCCTCGCCTCATTTTTATACTTATGTTGTGTAGTGCAGTGGTTAAAGGTTGGCTAATATTCCTCATATTTCTCAGTTCTATTTGGCTACGTTGGAGGAAGAGTGACGTGAAAGCTTGGACGAATTAGAATATTTGTCCTGGCACCAGCTCAACAGAGTGTGTGAGGAGGGCAGAGCGGCCTGACCTCTACTATGGGTTGTGCAAAGATTGTTGCCAAGATTATATATTTGCACACTGTTCATTACAGGATTTCAGACAAAAGTTTTGCATCTTGGAATTTAAGTCTTTTCGAAAGCTACTCTCTCAGCTTATATTTTAACATACAGTTTATTTATACAACTGAATATTTACTGAAGTGAAGTTAAGTACCTTGCAGAAGGGTACAGTACAGCACTCCATTTGCAACTCAAACCGTACAGTTGATTATATCATGATTATTAATCAATCATGATGCCCACCCAGGATGGAAGACATACAGGAGACCCCAATGACATGTTTTTCTTATATATTAAAATGGATTTACGACACCTTGACTGAATACTAAATTCTGATTGGCTGGGAGGGGTGCATTATTTACATAAACGTACGTCTGGCTATCGCTGACAAAAGCTTAATCACGGTTAATGCACATGAGCGGGTTGACTTGATAAAGTAAATGTGGACAATGATTATTTGTTACAATATTATATTTGCAACAGTGTCCAGCCAGGACAAGACTGTAGAGAGCAGTCTATGGTAGAGAGTACTATAGATGTCTAGCTTGATAAAGGTTTGACACCCTTTCCATAAAATACTGAATTATTATGTAATTGGAAAGTAAAAGACACGTTCTCTATTTCTCTAACTCATACGGGACATGTTTGGTTCTGTATCTTTTCCAGACTGATTAGGTTTATATTTTAGCCTCTGTGTTGAATATAATTCAGTAGTTGGCTATAGCTAATTATCCATCATAAAACATGGTGTGAAACCATAATGCTAGCTAGCTGTCGTGAGTGGTGGTGAATGTAGCAGAAAGCTAGGCCACGTTCAGCCCCGACAAAAATGTAGCAAAATGTTTATCTGAACAGAAACATTGAACATTGCGCATTGAACATCCTGTTGCAAACCGTGGGACTAACCTTGTGGTTTGCTCCTATGGTGTCTGAGAAGGTGTTCCCCAGCCTTCGGGCTACAGCCCCGACACACCTACAAAACAGGAACAAACATACCTCATAGCCTGTTGCAAAACGTTGCACACGGTCGGGAGAAAACATGTAGTGTGAAACCGTAGCAAAACTTGGCAAAATATTTTCAGATTGAACATCTGTTTATCTAACCCAGTTGAGACTGAGTCCTATGGGGACTGAGAGCAGTTGCTCTCAAGCCACCTGCCAATAGATTTTGGGTGAATATTGACTGTTGGAATGTTATATAAAAACTGCATTATTTGTAGTCATGCAAATCGAAGGTTTATTAAGTTGGTTGCACAGTCAAGTTGCTAGTTTGCTATAATTACCAAAGATGCGCTACCACGCTACTGTACATTTCCCAGTGATTATATACCATTGTGGATGTTGCATACATTGAGTAATAATGTTACATACAATGTTACATTGTGTAATAACCTAGCAGAGATAGCGACATCACTGGTGGGACTAAATATTTTTTAAATAAATTATTCATGGGCAGACTTGTGAGCTTTTTAGTGGCACTTGTCTTGAAAATGTCTCTAAAGTGTCTGAAATGGCAAATTGGCATATGTTTCTCAAAGTGCAGAGGAAATTGCACTGTCTGTATAAATTCAGCATTTTTGGCTTCATCTGTTTGTAAAAGTGTGAGTCCTTCAGCCACAGATTTACACTCAATGGTCACTTTATAAGGTATTTATTCAACTTATTTTTTAGACTCATTGGTTTCTACTGCTGTAGCCCATCCACTTCAAGACTTGTGTTATTGTGTGTTCAGAGATGCTCTTCTGTATACCGCTGTTGTGACACTTAGTTATATCAGTTACTGTCACCTTCCTGTCAGTTGAACCAGTCTGGCCATTCTCCAACATCATTAAGAAGCCGTTTTTCACCCACAGAACTTTCCCCAGATGTTTTTTGTTTTTCTGAGATACTCAAACCACCCTGTCTTGCACCAACAATCAATACCGGATCAAAGTCACTTTGATCACATTTCTTACCTATTCTGATGTTTGAACAACAACTGAAGCTCTTGACCATGCCTGAATGCATTCATGCATTGACTTGCTGCCACAAGGTTGGCTAATTAGATATTTGCATTAGCGAGCGAGTGTACCGAATAAAGTGTTAATCAATTTGTGCTCTGCAGGGATGTGAGTGGAGCAGCAGCGATCAGCACCTGTATTACAATGTGTCCTACAGCCAAAGCCACTGAGAGACTTTAATCCATGTGTAGCCCTTGAAGATTTGATGTAGATAATCTCCATGCCGAAGGGACTAGTGATGACCAGAATCAGATGGTGCCCATACTAAAACATGATCATTAGTCAAAGTGCTGTGCTCAGTAACTTATGATGCAACATTTGAGGGGGGAATCAAACTTAAATGTAAAACTTTTCTTCCGCACAGACGTTCAGTCATAACCTTTGGAGACTGTACTTTCCCTGTTCAGAAACACATACAGCTCAGTTCAAGTCAAAAACAACCAGCGGAAATTTTTTTCTTTTCCTTTCAGAATGAATGTCCTTTTTGAGTCTTTTAAAATCTTTCTATTAAAATAATTTGTTCAAATGTCATGTAATTCAGAATACCCCAAATACTAAAATAATAATACATAAATGCAATTATAACCTATAGGTAGGGAAGGAAAGCAGCCTGAAGAAGTGAGTCTGCTCTTGAAAGTGATGTTTGATTTCATTTTCATTTTTGTGCATTCACTGGCTCGGTTTCCATGGTCGAAGTCGGTATATAAAAAGGTAGATTTTTCCCCATATGTTGGTGTATTCCTTTAATTGTGTGATTCCAAATCTAAATTTGTGGCAAATCAGAGGCAAATCAAGACATAATGGGTCTTTGTCCCAAACATTATGGAGGGCACTGTAATTTGGGTCCTTTACTGGTCTTGTTGTATTTTTTAAATATCAGTTATGAAATGTAAAACAAATGTGCCCAAATCAAGGCAGGATGAGCTGCACGAAGGCATTTTGTTTGCATACAGTACGTCTTCCACTGCTTGTCAGCATGAAGCACAACCAGCACAGATCACTAATTCAGTGCATATTAGGAATAGTTGGATTGAAGATGTGTGAAGGTGTTTTAGGTGACTGACTGTAGTTATAGGGTGATTTGGGCACAAACTGTCTTTGCAGTATATGGCAGCTGTTCAAAGAGCGTATAATTACTTGACTCAAGCTTATTAGCACAAGAGACCATCGTGTCTGGAGGCAACAGTTCAGTGACAAGGAATTTACATAGTTGTACATGTAAGTGGTGGGTGTCAAAGCCATGCAACTATCAGCAGCCGAAAAATAAAGACTTTCTCTTTGGATGGTGAATCAACTGCTTCCTTGCTTTCAGGACTGAGAAAGGGAAGAAAACTATGTAGTAACCTTTTAATATTGCAGCCAAAAGTTCACGACGTGAATGCAAGGGGGAATGCTGAATCATTCTGCTTCTCCTTTCATCAGTTCATTGTTTGTGTTACAGCAGCTTGCCAAAAGCTGGTAACTGTCAAATTCTCTCAATGTCTATCAGTGACCCTCTCTGATTCTCTCAGATTATGTCCAGACAAAAAAAAAAGTCTGTTTTTCTCAGTCAGTGCTGAAAAATAAAAAATAAAAACAGACTACAGGAAATGGATGAGTTATGCTTTCATCCAGGGCTTTCCACATTTCCATCGCTTGCTCATGCCAGACTGCGTGTGGATAATGTGATGTGTTCAATGCTCTCAACCTCGTATTCAAAGAGAATTTACTTAATCCAGTTCCTCCTTTGGAAATACAGAGAAGTCTGAGGGTCATGTACTGTAGATCAGTTGGGCAGGGAATGCATGTCAATATCACAAGCAATTGTGTGGCGATTGGGTTGCAAAATGCAAAATAGAATAGAAAAATCACACAAATGCACACACATACAAACACACACATGCCTACAACACATACATATGCACACATTTTAATACTTTCATTCATGTCCACAAACTAAAGTGCATCCAAGTACCACTGGTAGTTACAATGGGAGTATACTGTGTGCGTGGATCTTAAAAAAAGGTGATGGTTGTTACAATACAATACTCCGGTGTTTCTGCTGGCAGCCGCCTGCGACTATGACACACGCACGCATGGACGTACGCACACACACACACACACACACACACACACACACACACACACACAAACAAAAGGCAAAAGTAAAACAAAGCAGGGCTTGTCCCCTTCCCCAAGAGATTAAAAGGAAGGATGTCTTCTCAGTTTTGCTCTTTTTTTAGTACATTTGCAAAATGTTAGCTGTCATTATTTATTTGACCTGGATCTTGAATTTGTAATGCTAGATATTCCTACAGTAGGAAATACTCCATAACAAGGAGTTGAAATCTCTGACCCTTGAAGTTTAACCTTCTGTTCTTTTTGTAATAGAGTTTTTCTAGTGCTACTTCATAGCATTTATGGAAAAATAATACACATCTCCCAGCCAATCAGAATGGAGTATTCAGCCCAGGTATCATAGCCTATAATCTTGCATATCTGACCCAGTTGGGACTGCAGGAGTGTTAGATAATATGAAGGTAGTGGTTGGTATAGAAGCAGCATTGGTTGTTCCAACATAAAATTGAACTATACTGTAAATGTTAAAATTGAGAAACTTATTTTAATACTCAAAAAGCAAAATTTGCAGTTTGAGTTACGTGTGGAGTAATTGTATTTTAATACTAATTTTACCATCTTAGTAACAGTCTTGATTGGATGCCAAATGCCCTTGTTTTTACTGTAGATCCAATATATTGCCATTCTTACTTTGTCTTTTTGCAGCAATGGAGGGCTGCCCTGATAATATTTAACCAAATTAAAAAAAACATTCAGACAGAATGAATAGTGATGTATTTTAGAAAGTTGTTTGTATTGCTTTCATCTCATTGGGATAATTTGAATAACCTATAATAACCTTACTATTTTGAAAAGTGCTTCCATATACTCAAATCTAGTTTTCAATGTGTTACAGCATATTTGCCAATAAATGGCCAGTTGCAATTGCTATATGAGGGAGAGCACACTGCTTGTGTTTTACAGGCTGGTCCGATGTAAGCCTTGCTTTTCTCAGCTGCGGATGAGTTGATCTGAAATGGAAATATCATTACAGCATTACAGCTTTCACAGGCCTGTGTTTTTGCTCTTGCTGCCAGCTAATGGGTAGATAATTATCCTGCATAGGTTGCTGTGAGCTGTAGCTAATATTGTGGATGGGTGTCTCGCAGTGTGTTGTCTGGGTCTGTGATTAGATTTAATAGGTCTTAATAGCTTCATATAATGACACTGGAATGCCAGGAAACATTTAATAAAATGGCTGAGTTCATAATGATCTCGTGTTAGACCAAATTATAGGTCTCTCATGCAAGCCCCCTAGTGGCCATTGCAATAAACAAGATTTCTTTTGTGTAATTATGCCATGTCATTCTACTACCTGCCAGTAAATCTGGAATAAATATACTATTTTACCATTGGGTTTACAGATAGAGATGTCCGTTTCAAGATTCAGTGTTTGTTTACTGTTGTGAACAATACATTTTTGAAACAAACATCCAAATATTAAGCGGGGATAGGCATTTACATTGGCCATGCACAGCACCCAGTTGCTAGTTAAGGCATGGTAAAATCTTTTAGTTTACTCTGTTTTATTGAGTATAAGTTCCTAGTCACTTCCCAATGGTGTATGGCGTGTAGAATTGCCAAATTAGAGCTGAGGGCTGGTTATAGGAGAATTACTTCGTTTTTCATTTAGAAGATTTTTTAGTATTTGTGGCACATTATTCATGCCTCAACTAACAGTTTAGTTATAATTGTAAATGGTACATGTATCTTGTTGGTTTCATTTAAGCCCTTTTCCAACTTTCTGTGATAAAACGTTATAAAACCTCAAGTCGAACACTGCATAAATTGGCAAGGGTTGCAAGATTTTTCATCTGTGCGAAGGGCTTAAGTAATACCAAAATGATTTTAAAATCCAACTTATAAAACTCAGAAAAAGGAGTGTACTGTACCTATGGAGATGGCCTCACTGACACTTATTGCTGTTTTCTTTCGGTTTGTTTTTTCCTGCTTCTTGGCGAAGCTCGGAAGCTGAAGAAAATCGGACAGTTGAAGCCCATGGAAGATCTTCCGATCCAGGGCCCGACTGATGCCATCCAGTGCATCTCTCCAAAATCTGGCCTCAGCTTCCCCTCCCAGTTGGTTTTCCTGAACATCCTGGAGGCCATCGAGCCAGAGGTTGTCAACGCTGGCCATGACTACGGCCAGAACGACTCGGCTGCCACCCTCCTGACGAGCCTGAACGAACTGGGCGAGCGACAGCTTTTCAAAGTCGTCAAATGGGCCAAGGGCTTGCCAGGTACATTCAACTGGAACACTGAAGGGATGGGTCATTTTCCAACACCTTTAAAGTGAAAATACTGCCTGCCTAGGGTGAATTGCATTGTTGTGAATATTCTGCAGAAAGATCGAAATTGGTCTTTACAGCGTGATATAGTAAATGTTTATTTTATAAGCTTTCAAAAAAAAAAAACACTTGACATGAATTTGAGATTGAAAAATAACTGCTCTATGCAGTTATTTAGGGAATAGTTTCTTAAAAATATGTTACCGAAAGCTATTATTAGAGTTTTCACTGTGGCATGGAAAGACTTCGGAAAGAAATAGGATATGGTTTCTGGGTTGGCACAGAATTAACTACTGGGGTCATGAGATTGAATCTTTCTTTGTACATACCATGCCTCTGCCCAGTGCTGTTTTCTGTAAAATGTTTGGTTCAGCAAAATAGCATCTGTTTTGTGTTTGCTTCGTGGACAGAAAGCTGGTACTGAGGAATTCCTTCAAGGCCTTTAATCAATCAAAGCAATAGGAATTACAGAAAAACATTCAGCAGCAGATATAATTGTACTGTCCTCACACATATTTTTTCATAAGGTGATAAGGGAGCAATTCTTCATTTGTTTCTTGCATGTCCCAGGATTTAAAAATATGTATGTACGTCTGCAGGTTTCCGAAATATGCATGTAGACGACCAAATGACTGTCATTCAGCATGCCTGGATGGGAGTTATGGTGTTTGCCTTAGGATGGAGGTCCTACAAAAACGTGAATGCCAGAATGCTGTACTTTGCTCCTGACCTTGTATTCAATGAGTAAGTACTTCTGTGAAATGTTCCAATGTTTCTAAAATTAATGAACCATATTTGTATCTTAATCCTCTCGAAGTTCAGAATGTTGTTTTGATGTCATTTTTCTGTATATACTTCAGTTAGCAAACTGCTATATTTCAGTTTAACAACACACTCATGTCTCCATGTGTGGCTTGTTTTTAGTACTCCATATTTGGTCTTGCTCTTAGAATTTTTGTTTCTTTTACCATGTGCTATTAATTTACAATTTGTTATTCATTTTATGCATCAGTTTTGTAATCTTACAGGCTGGGTTCAGTGTAATTGAATTGCTTTAAGAATTCAAAGGCTTGTGTTTCAGTCCTGGAAGAAAAACAGTGATTTGTTCAGATTTGATTATTATTGTTATTCTGGAAGCGTGTCAGAGAAGCATTGTTAACATGGTGCAGGGTAATACTAGTAAAGTAATCCTGTAGTGATAAACGGATTCATTGTATAGATCAAATAATCAGATATTACTTGTATATTAAAAAAAAACTATTAGAGCTGCAATTATAATTTTCAGGTGGAGGAGGGAGCTGAAAATAATTACTGTCAACAATTTCACTAAATTACTGAATTTTGTATTCAGATTTTAATAATTTAAGCATTTATTTTTGATCACAAATAAATAATGTATTAAATAGTTTCTCAAGTGTAGAAAAATCCAAACTAACATTTAACATTGAACAGTATCAAGTGAACTGGAATACACAAGCAAATACAACGACAGCTACGGATATACATTGAAGCTCTTCTCGTGCAGAACCGTTTCGTGGCAGCATTGTAATTCTGTGGGAAGGGAACGGCGAACGAAGGCTGAATCTCAGAGCAGCGGTGGAGGGGGCACAGCCTCGCTGCGTGGGGCGCATACTCATGGCCGGTTTCTGCCGGCCGGACTGTTTGCTATCCCGAGACAGATGTGAAGATTGAGCGGCAAAACGCGCGCTGCGATAATGGAGACTGTGATTGAGAGCTGCGCTCCTGACCCCCGGTGTCTCTCCCTTTGATTCCCCCTCCAGCCGGCGGATGCGCATTTCCACCATGTACGAGCACTGCATCAGGATGAGGCACATGTCCCAGGAGTTCGTGCTGCTGCAGGTCACTCACCAGGAGTTCCTCTGCATGAAAGCGCTGCTCCTCTTCAGCATCAGTGAGTAGAGACAGTTTAAGAGTACACGCTTAAGGGCAAGCAGCCCGGAGGAATGTTCTAGACCAGGGGTTCCCAAGCTGCGGGTCAGGCCCCCCCCCCCCTCCGCCACTACATGTTTAACATTACAACAACCCAATTATTATAAAGCAATGAGGTAGGAGAGGTTGTGGTATATTTCTGGTATAGTCATGGCACAAGTGTGTGTGGATGGGGTGTTGCGGTCGTGTAAGTTTATGAACATTCATTTGGGGGTCACATCAGAAAAATGTTTGGGAACCCCAGCTGTAGATAGTCAAGTAATACCCCAGTTTTATTCATTTACCAATTTCTTTCAGTATTTTAACGGTTTAGTCCAACTTGTTTCTGTTGCTGTTGCTGCTGCATTATTCATGAAGAGAATAATGAAAAGAATGGCTTGTACGGTCTTGTACGGTGGTGAGTGTGGCTCCTGCATGATTCCAAGACAAGCACAGCCAAAAATAAAAAATTAGGAATGACACTGAATATAACATAGCAAAACTACGTGTTTTCATTTGTCGATGTTGGAACTTTACATTGAAGTCTTACTTGCTCTTTTTTTTTTTTACGCAGTCCCAGTGGAAGGTCTCAAAAATCAGAAGTACTTTGACGATTTGCGGAATACCTACATAAACGAGCTAGACCGCCTCATTAACTGCAGCAGAAAGACCAACTGCTCACAAAGATTTATCCAGCTCACCCGACTCATGGACTCCCTGCAACCAGTGAGTATTGAAGTGCATAAAAATCACTATAAAACAACTGAATATGGGCAATATTTCTGTTTCAAAATGTGTCCCTCCTTCAACAAGTGTATCTGCAATAAAAAAACGTTTAAAAGAATATTTCATGATAATCCAAATAGTATGCATCATGCAAAAGAGTAATGCCTTTTTAATATAATCCTCGGTTAAAACTATTTGAAGCACCGCACTCCGGAGCGGTTGAAACTTTACTTAAACTGGACATTTAGATTGCTGGGATTTAAATCGCTGAAATCGTGTCTTATTTGCCAAAATGGCTTCAATCATGTTTGATATTTCTTCCTCTCTTCCTCTCCCCCGCGCAGATCGTGAAGAAGCTTCACCAGTTTACATTCGACCTTTTTGTCCAAGCGCAGTCCCTTCCCACGAAGGTCAGCTTTCCGGAAATGATCTCCGAGATAATCTCAGTGCATGTCCCGAGAATCCTGGCAGGCATGGCTAAACCAATCCTGTTCCACAACTAGCAGGATTCCTTATGATCCCGAGTTAGCTACCCATGTCCTGGCAGTTCTACAGATAACAAGCAAAGCTCTCCAGTGTATCTTTCAGTTTTTCTTCCTAATAGCTCGATGTACCATTCAGAACCATTACAGCACCTTAGCTGCATGTCAAACGTAATTGAGATCATTTCCTGAAACAGGCATGGTTTTAGCATCAATCTTAAAGGTTAGAAGGTGTCACCTGGCGAACAGCACTTCTGCATTCCTAAGATTCTTACCCCTACTTTTTACAAGAATGGATGCTATGAAGTCAGTGGGTAAAATAAGATCTAAATAACACAGGAGTACAAAAGTTACATTACAGTAACAAAGGTTTACAAGATCAATGGCAGGTATACATGTCTATGCATATATTTAGGTCTGAAGCTGTGCTAAACATTTATCTATGGAGTGGATATTTTTCAGTTTTCCTAATTTCCTTAACAGTCTGACATTTATATATATATGAGCTACTATACAACTGTAACAAACTGTGCATTCAGGACATACAGGTAGATATTTCTGAATATACACTCAGCCATCACTTTATTAGGTACACCAATGTACACCAGCTTGTTAATACAAATATTTAATCAGACAATCATGTGGCAGCAACAAAGTGCATAAAAGCAAGCATGCAGATGTGGTCAAGAGGTCAGACCAAATGTCAGAACAGGGAAGAAATGTGATCTAAGTGACTTTGACCGTAGAATGATTGTTGGTACCAGGCAGGGTGGTTGAGTATCTCAGAAACTGCTGATCTCCTGGGATTTTCTCACATAACAATCTCTAGTGTTTGCAGAGAATAGTGCGAATAACAAAAAACATCCAGTGAGCAGAAGTTCTGCAGGCAGAAACACGTTTTTGATGAGAGAGGTAAGAGGAGAAGGGCCAGACTGGTCAAAGCTGACAGGAAGGTGACAGAAACGCAAATAACTACACGTTACTACAGTGGTATGCAGGAGAGCATCTATGAACACACAACACGTGAAATCTCTTGGATAGGCTGCAGCAGCAAACGTCTAATCAGTGTAAACAATAAGTCTAATAAATACCTAATGAAGTGCTCACTGAGTGTATATGCTGTACATACACATATATTAAAGTCTTTGGTAACTTTTGTCAGTAGTGACTATAACAGTATAACAACAACCGGTACCGAAAACAACTTGAAATGGTCCTGAATAATTTTTTGAAAGTTTTCTAAAAAAATAAAATTACAGGAGGTTCAGTTTTCATTTTTACAGTAAAAAGGTACAGACACAGTTTAACTAGTCTTTTTATGGCAAAAGTATTTTTGCATGTACAACATTTTAATATGGAGGAAAAAAAAATGACATCCTGACCGGGTCCATCTGAAATATTTGCAAAATGAGAATCACAATCAAATAATCATAAGGGTTTTTTTTCTCCTGTATTTTAAAGAATGGCAGCTATGAAAATAATGAAAGCTGCCTGGTTAATTCTGTACTTAATCTTCACAAGTCCATTGTCAGGAGGTCTATTTAAATACGGTGTGAGGCAGGAATTGAAATAGCTGCATGTTTTTTTGCGATCAAGTGTGAATATTCGTTTTTGGATGTTTTACCATTTGTATGTCTTATAGTGTTTTAGTATGGCCTTATGTGTAGTAATGCATGAAAATAATGTGTGTGAAATCTTGGGAAATTTGATGTCTTACTCAGCCATACTGAACATGCCACCATCTCTTGAGAATACTGCTACAGTATGACTCCACAAGTAATATTTATGCCTTCTTTTGAATTGGACATATTTTCATACAAACATTTACATATGCGTAAACAAAGTGTATGGTATTTTGTAGGTATTTCAACATGTCCTTTAAAACTTTGCATGCAAAATTTCTCAGTGTAGAAAACGTTCTAATAAATGAAGTGTATTGAAGTGTAGCACCCTCAGACGACCTTTAGTTTCTTATTCATGTGGTCATACACAAATTGAATACAATTGGCAATCTATCATAAGTGGAATTTAAAATCCCTTTTTTGTAAATAAAATTCAAACAGCTTTTTTATCAGACTCTTTTTAAATTGTGTGCTTTTGGGAATAAGATATTTCAGATGTCTACCAAAGGTAGTGTACATGCTGTAGGTGTGCAATTCTTACACATTCTATGAGATGCATTACATTTTTTTCTGCAGAAAAAAAACCATTCATAATTTGCATTAAAAAAAGTGCCAAACAGGCACGTCTTTCTCTGCACCAGCAATAAAGGCTTTAGTTACCACGTGCTTATACAGGCAAAGCTTAAAAGCTGTTTAGTAACATGGTCTGTGTACTGCTTTTGAATAATAAAAAAGTTTGCTTGGGAATTTAAATGCATAAAGTACGGTGGGTTCAGTGTTGTTGATTAGTCCGTTTATAAAGCTTGCTTGATTTTTGCAAACAATCAAACCTTTTTATATGGAATATACACAATTTCCATTATACTGGAGTTTTATAAATACCGCATATACAAAGGAAAACAGCTGTGCACATTGCAACAGATATTGTCTAGTTATTGATTCAATGATTTCTTCTTTTATATGTTACTTAGCAGACAGCTGTATCTATATCTCATCATATTTAGTGCATTCTGTATCTCTAGATAGTTCGGCTTTTAAGCCCCGTTTGTTTATTATTTTCAGAAAGCCCTTATTAAAAAGCGGAAGATTTAGAATGAATAAAAGAGCAAAACAGTTTGAAATAGCAAAAGAAAAGCAACCTGACACTCTAAATAGGCCATTGTAAGAATAGGTTGTCAGAATACACTTTTGCGGTTGACATTCATGAGCACTGTGCAATTATTTGCAGGTGTTTTCCCTTTTATAACAACACCAAATACACATAATTAGAATATGTATGACTTCAGAGTGAAAATGGCTTATATTACATATATTTTACAGACAAAAACATCAAGTTGCTGACAGATTTTTCTATCATTACATCCAGCATGATAATGTGAGGACCCCATTATTTAAAGTGTGAGATGAATTGATATGAAAGAAAAGTGTTGCTAAAAGACTTAAGTGCAGAAAAGGGAACAAATATTAATGAGGAATACATCACTGTTGCATTGCATTTGCCAATGTATTTGGATCATATGATAAACAACATTAAGTAACATTAAATGCTAAACTTACACAATGTTGTGCATCTGAAGATTGTGTCTAAAAGTCAATAGACAAAACTCATGTTATGGCTTTGATCAGTTTCTGCTCCTGTGAAATATAAACATTTGTATTGCAGCATTAGTCATTTATTGTATGCAAAGTAAGGGGGCACAGAATGACTTTAAAAGATACATTATCTGATACATTAGATACATGAACACTTTCATGAGAAAATAGCAAAAATCATCTGACCTTAGGTAAAAAGAAAATGACTCTCAGGCCTATTCTCAATGGAAACCTTTCCACTATTACCCTTTCCTTGGTTACACTTGTCATTTAACATAGTTCTCACCTTTGATTCAGAAGTAGAAAGAAAATCATCCTGATTCATTGGCCTTCTATGTGATACAAGATGATTATCTCCCAGGTTTTTTGTTTAGAGAAGATGCTGGTGTCTTCAAATTTGGAAAACACTTTTGTGTCGGAGAGGGAAAACTATCTGCCCTTAGAATTTTGTTTCTGAGTCAGCTCACAAATTTTCACAAGCAATGGTGGGTCCCATCCAAATAGTTACATTATTTAAATTGAAGAGGAAATTGGAAGAGGAAACTGAAGTCTACAAAATCCTTAACAGGTGCATATCATACAGGGTAGAATTCACACTCAAGGTAGCCCAACATTTGAGATATGCCCCAATTCTCATGCTTTATGTGAAAGACTTTTTGTATGCAGAAAGCTTAAAACGGGTAAAGATATTAATATTGATCAATTTATAAAAATTCTGAAAATAGGTGTGTTTTCAGGTCACATACAATTTGGGAACATAGTCCAATGTTCAAACAACCTCCATTCCAGATGCATTCGTACCTCTGAGCTTTTAATGTATATGAACTGATTCTTAGCTGATGAAGATACACAGCTAAAAGTGAAATCTGACAAATGGTCACTTCAATTTAACAGCGAAGCAAAAACTTGTTACTGACATAATCATATGATGCTATGATATTTACATTTTTCTTAGCATCAGCAAATTTCCATTTACTACAGAAAATAAGCTATACAGCTACACTTACAAAAGGAAAGACTACTTTACAAGGCAGAGTAACATTTTTACTTTACTTTTGTGGAATCGAATTAAATATGCTAAAATATGTTTTAAATTGACATGTTCAATGATATTTGGATAGGGGGAAATGCTGTTATTGAAGCTCGATATACAACTTCATCATTTTAATAATATCTATAAAGGTGTTTGTGTGTTTTAATAAAACTCACCTGTCTGTGTAAATATAATGACTTTGTAACTGACATACCCACTTTTTTTATTTCTGTTCTTGAAGACAACTGAGTGAAACCGATTTGGACTCATACAAAAATGAATAGGCTATGTATCTTACTGTCTAGTGTACTTGAATATTTTGTGACAATTGTTTACCAGTTTTTACAGTTGCCAGGTCTGGGATTGCTTTTCAATGTATAAAAGGAAATTCTGGCTACCTGATGGAAACAACCTACATACATTTATGGGTTCTCTTTTTACAAGATGTTTTCATGTGAGTGTCCTTTGTGCAAATTGTTTATAATTTAAAACTGGCCCTGTTTCAAACCTGAAAATGAATGATCCAACTTTGGCTTGCATGGTCTGATTATTTGTATACTGATTAGTCAGTTTATACTATTGGCTTTGTTTGTGTCCTTTGTATTCTATTAAACATTGTCAAACTATTTCCAGCAATGGGTACGATTTGTCAAGGGAAGGTTGTGACTAAAGTCCACTCGTTAACTATTTAAAGATCAAATCAGAAGGGAGACACTTGATGTACTGAGTAATACACAACACATCTCTCAGTTGTGGTGGAGAGGGAATTATGTCTGAAGTTATGTCTCTCTCTCTCTCTCTCTCTCTCTCTCTCTCTCTCTCTCTCAGGGAAACACTCACACAGAAAGAAAAACCTACAACATAACTTTAAACAATTTAAAGGTAACAGTAGCTAAACCAGCGACATGTAACTTTTTAATCAGTGTGAAGACATTAGGTAGCTACCTATCTATGCTATGCATATGATAACTGTGACAGTCATTCTGAATTTGCGTAACATTTTGTAAGCTAAATGGTGGGTAGTTAGCGTTAGCTAATGATCACTATCAATATGTCATTGTATATACACCACTGCCACCAATCCTGCCCAGAATCTCGGTTGTTATTAGTGGCAGTGGAATAGCCATTATATGTCAAGTTGGCAATTGATACAAACAGTGAAAAAGTTAATAAATTAATAATTTGCTAATAAAGTTAGTAATTTTAATAAATGAGTTGTTCCACACATGCCCCTGGAATATTCCAGAAATTCATACAATCATACCTGCATTCTTGCCAACAACTTCTATTTTTGTGCTGAAGGCTGAACTATTTGGAGCATTCCTGATATAGAAAAACAGCAAGACTTGTTTTCCATAGAAAACATCTGGAACAGGCATACATTTTCAGATATGAACAAATTGCAGAATTTAAACTGTAGGCTGTAATTTTACTCCTTTATACATAATCTACCTTTTAGACATCTCTATCCTTGTAATATTTGTAAATTGTTTTGTAAAGTCAATGTTCTATATGGTTTTTGAATGTGATCATGAGTTAGCTTCAATAGTCCTGTCACATTTGCAACAGAAATGGTATTCAGCTCTGCTTTAACACAACAATCCCACATTAAGCTCTCAACTTCGCAACCTCTGTGACTTCAGCCTCTTCTTACTTTGCTGTCAAGAACACTGACATCTTGAAATAATCTTTTATCCTACTATAAAAGCTCCTGAGATTTTTGAGGTGCATACCTACGTACATTATCTGAGGTGCATACATACATCACATTTGTAACATTTCGTAACATAACTGCACATTGAAGTTACACACAATTGTCAAGATGAGAATTGGGAAGCAATAATTAAATAGTAAACACACTATCCCAAGAAAATATAAGATGGGGTTATAACAGAGATTGTAATGTACAGCTTTGTGTTGCAGTTCTCTGGTACTGAACATTGGGTGTTCATGTTGTAAACCAACAGTCAGTCACAAACAGTCATTTTCAGAAACTATCCTCAAGTTTCATAAGATAATTGCAGGCAATGTCATGTCATGGCTTTTTTCTGTGATATTTTATGTGTTTCTAGTGGCGATAAGGCTTTTTTTTTTTTTTTTTAAACTGGTCAGTTAATACAATTGATTGCACAGTTACCTGAGGTGACTTTGTTTTTTGAGTCTGAACTGGTCAGTGATCTAAGAAAAAAAACAAAAAACTCTGAGACTGTTCTCCTGGACCAGGACTGAGTATCACTGCAGTAGTAAAATGAAAAAGCATTCACATAAAGCAGGGGGGTCTGACCTTGGGCCAGTGTGGGACAGTGTGGCTGCAGGTTTTTGTTTGAACCTATCAACCCAATTTTATTGAAAGTCTTTTTTGAAGACCACAATTAGATAATTTGTTGAATCAGAAATATATTTTTTCTGTGAAAGTTATATGTTATATACAGTGGGGTGCAAATAGTCTGGGCACTCCTGGTTTAAATGTCTATTAGAATGAATCTGTATGTGATCAAAAGCAAAACAAGCAAATGGTACAGGGTTAAACATGAGTCCTTTCTGCAAAATGTAAAGCTTTTCTTCTTCATTTTTTCTGTTATTATTATTTGTTGGGGAACCCTTTAAGATTATTCATTCATTCATCCATTCATTATCCTAACCTGCTTATCCTGAACAGGGTCGCAGGGGGGCTGGAGCCTATCCCAGCATACATTGGGCGAAAGGCAGGAATACACCCTGGACAGGTCGCCAGTCCATCGCAGGGCACACACACCATTCACTCACACACTCATACCTACGGGCAATTTTTTAGACTCACAATTTTCCCCACAGGACATGTGATAACCACTAATATAATCTAAGGGAACCACTAGAGGAGAAAGGGAAAACAGGACGGAAAACTTCCCACAAAGCGCAAACTAAAACAGTACTGAAAACCTGGGAGAAAAGAGATTATTTGGACTTAAGAGGTACTCCTGAACACGGAAGAGTATCTACAGAATCACTGGAGCAGGGTTCTTCCAGTTGACTGAAGATAACCCCAAGTAAATATCTAAATCTAGCTCCTTACAAAGCGGGTGAGAGTATTCAAGAAAACTGATACGGCTACCCGAATACAGGGCAACACACCTTTAAAAAAAAAAAAGAAATTCAGTATTTTAGGCGACCTCTAACTGGTTTGGTGTCTCAAGCTAAATGCAACACTCAAGCACAGAACAGAGGGACAATGAGCCTTAAATAGAGTAGAGCCCACCTACCAATAATGGATAATTGGTTTGGTAATTAGACTGCACCTGGATACCAATTAACCAAGGCAGCAATCTGCACGTGAGCCAAAAACAAAGGTACTGCCTGGAAAATGAGTTGAGAAACCCTGATACCAGGTGAATGTTTTATTCTGAAGTTACTCCATGCCTTCTAAAGTATCCAACTGCACTGCCTGTTCCAGAAAATCCAAAGCATACCTTACGTACAAGACAGATGAAGGTTTTGGAATGGCCACCATAGTCTCCAGGCTTGAATATTATTGAAAATTTGTGGAGAGATCTCAAACAAGCCATAGATGCAAGGAGGCAGAAGAATATTTCTGAGCTAGAGGTGTTCTGCCAGGTACAATGGGGAAAAATTCCAAAAGCAACAATTGAAAGACTCTTAGCTGTGTACAGGAAGCATTTCCAAGCTGTCATAGTTGCCCAAGCATGAGTTACAAAGTACTAACTGACAGGGTTTCCAACCTTTGGATTGTTTAACGTTGTGCCATTTAGAGATCAGGTTTACTTCTGTTCACTTAGATATTCATATGTAAAAGGCTTTTTGGCGAGGTGTGCCAAGGTTTTTGCACACTACTGTAACTGTTCTCATTTTTCTTATGGGGATTTCCCACTGCTTCGAACACAACTTGCAGTATCATGCCCATTTAAAAATACTCCATGTCCACAGTAGTAAGCAATCAAACTGAGGGTGCATTCAGTTACTTTTTACTCCTCATCTCTTTTCCTCTACTCCCCCTCTAGCACTCTGCCCCTACCCATAAGTATGTGGAGAAAACAAGGGGAGGAGATGAGTGAACACGGTACCTTATCTGCTTCTCTGTCATCAGAGTTTCATGGTAACTATTCATGAAATAGTTCTATCACAAGCATTATTTTCTGCTGAGCCTACAAATACTCCTTTAGCCAGTCACAGATTTTAAACGTGATCAACCCATTTCAGTAAATTAGCCTGCTTCCCTGTCTTAAATTGCACAAAAACTAACTGACATTGTAGGCAATCTAACTTTTGGGTCAGATGTCTGCTATGTGTTATAACCTACTGAACCACACAGTATTATTGCATAATTGGGGAAATTCAAGTTCTCTGCTATCTTTCTAAAGTTTGGATCATGTCAGATTCAGTGGGATGGTCTTACAATCTCTGTGGGCGTGAGCACGATGATGTGTCCCAGAAATGTGAAAAGACGTTTCACTCATCACCTCCAATATTAGGGGTGCATCCCAATACAAAAATGTATCCTCCTTTCCTACATTTGTCTCCTCCTCCTATACGGAAGTTCTATTGGGTTCAGGTCAGGCCACTCCAAAACTTGAATTCTGTTTATTTTCAGTCATTCAGATGGACTTTTGGATCTTGCTGCATAACCCAGTGCACTTCAGCTCACTTACAGATGATCAAACATTCTCATTAAGACTCTTCTGCTACAGAGTTCCTTCAATAATGGTAAGTTATCCAGTTCCCAAGGCAGCAAAGCATCCCCACACTATGACACTAGGCTAGGGAGGCCTGCAGTTCATTAGATGTTCTTCTGGGATTGTTTGTGACTTCCTCGATGAGTTGTCACCACGCCCTTGGATACATTTTGGCAGGCTGGCCATGGAAGCTTCACCACTGTTCCAAGTGTTCTCCATTTGGAGATACTTTCCCTTTTCCCATTTGGGCTAATTTCCCTTGATCATGGCATAGTGTACTTGTAGAAACTTTGTGGTGACTATTTCACTCTGATGGTTAGGCTCAATATTAGGCACTCCGATAGTTAAACTGGTTTTGTTCATTCAGCTGAATGTGATTTGATAGATTTTTGGTTGCTTAGTTGATTCAGTAACTAAGGGGGCGATTCTTTTTTCACACAGATGATATGGATGTTTGATAACTTTTTTTCATGAAATAAATGTAATACATGTGTTTTGTTTTTATTCAGTTTACCTTTGTCTAATATTCCATTTTGTCTAAAGATCTGAAACCAGCGTGACAACTATTTGCACTACTAGAGGAAGGGGGGAAATCCTTTTTAATGGCACAGTACAATGTGAGAAATCAAAGAGAGACAAACAGGTGACCCTTCTCATCACATATCAGTGGCCTCCTTGTTTACCTGTATAGGCTACACTTGAAGTGTGCTCCTCTGTCAATTTCTGTGCAAGCTTATCCGGTGGATTGTAGGGTTAAACAAGCAGCAGCTTTGCCAATGCATTGTTCAGAAGACAGGCCATGTTTGTGCTCTCCCAAACTGACACAGGTGGATAATGAGCATTTGCACACAAATTGGCTACTCCAATGGGGTTAAGATTAAGAAATCATTAACAACAACAATTAAATGCCAGTGTGCCGGAAATGCTTTAGTACTTCTCCGATAAGTAATCCCTGGAGGATGGAAGGGGCACTTCAACAGTAGAATTAAAACAGTTTTTAATAAGGTTATAGCACTTTTATTTTTTCAGATACACAGGGATAAAATGAATATCATAGATTAATCTACTATTTATATACTTTCAAATAGTTTACTTTTCATTATTAGTGTCTCATTCTTGAAAGACACAAGTTTGTAAAGGAGTAAAAGAAAACATTTTTCTAATATAACTCTACCTGTTCTCATTATTGTGCTCAGTTCTGGTAGGATTTATTTGATGCAAAGTAATAACTGTTTTATATTGAACTCTAAAATTACCTCACCAAATAAGCTTGAAATGTCAGCAAACGGAATAATTGATAATGAACTACAGTGTGAAAGGTTCCTCAATAAACCACAGGATTATGGCGCTTCAAAATTGGGATTCACACTCCAGCTACAAAAAGATATGGTATATATTCAACCATAATCGACAAACTGTTTTAATTTGTTATGACTACTCCAACTTAAAGTTCTGCATGCATTTCAGAGTTGAATATTAATGGCCATTGTTTATAATGAGTTTAATGTTTTGGACCGCTCAAGCCTTTTCAATTTTGGCTTTTTGAAAACAAAATTAGATTCACATGAGATTTGTACTTCAACAGTGGATAATGTCACAGGGAGAGTGGTCAGAAGAGAATGGTCAGACTGGTTCAAGCTGAAAAGAAGGCGACAGTAATTCAAATAACCACGTTACAACAGTGGCATGCAGAAAAGCATCTCTGACCACACAACACATCAAACCTTGAAGTGGATGGATAACAGCAGAAGACCACACCAGGTTCCACTCCTGGTGGCAGGGAATGTTTTACATTTTGTTGTAAATTCTCACAAAAAATAAGAGTTGCTCCAATCTCCATAATTTTAGATTTGTGATAAATCACAAATGGTTAACTTCCTGGAAAATCTAATAAGAAAAGTGCTGCAATGCTGCAATTTTTGGTTTCACAATGTAGAAAAAAAAGCTGCACTTTTTTTCATAGTCCCCCCATTTTAGGGTACAAATGGCTTCACAGGTGTTTGTGATCAGTCAATAATCATGTTCATTAATAGTGCTTCCTGCCCTCTCAGCTGCCCTGGCACTCAGGCTAGATGCCACGGAGGTGTTTGACTGCCTGGAGGGGTACCAGGGGTTGGTCTTGGAGGCTATGGGCCTTGGGACCAGCTTATATGCATGGTCATGATGTTGAATGCAAACCTAACAGCAATGGTGATGATGGGTAAGATTTGCTACCCCTTATTTAACACAGGCAAGGGCCCCTTAAGTCCACTTATCTTTGTACTATCCCTGGAGCCTCTGAAAAAACATCTAGGTAGTGAGATGTTTTCATCTCTGCAGACTATTGCTAAAACTGACTAAAATCACCCGTGACCTTGATAGTTGTGCTGTGATGCCGATCCTCAGATCTTAGTTATCTTAGATCATGCAATTGAACGTGCTTCCACAGATCACTTTTGTCAGTTTGATGTTGTTCTTACCACCTTGCCTTATTACTGGGCCTTCACATTGCATAATCTGTCTAGTTGATGTAATAACACAGTTCAGGTTGCATGCCATGCATTAGAGAAGAATTTAGTATTTCCATTAAAGCTGGACAAGGCGTTGTTCTCCTGTACCCATTTCAGCCAATGTAAACATCGCTTTAGTCCAATTGTGTCTCGGCTGATTGCCGTATGGAAAGGATTATCAGGAAGTGTGTGGTGTATCATCTAACTAGAATCATAACATGTTCTCCAATCTTTCTAATAATGGGTTGTTGATTGGCAGGCAGGCCATTAAATTTGGTCAATGTCAGCAGTGGTACGATGGGGATCCACACATACTTGGAGACAATGGTCTGCATTATTTTGAGGATTTGTCTATTCAGTTTCATTTACAGCATTTCACTTCAAAGTTCATTTGCAATTAAGGACAGTCGTGAAGCATGTTGACATGTTCTGATTAAAATGCATCCACTGCTCAGAATATTATGCAATGTTGGGGCACAAGAGGGCTGGTCACCAAACCCTATAGTTACTGTACACCTTTGAGGAAACATATTTCCAACTGCCGTGAACTCGGATTGGTGGATATCCCTGATCTGGACCAGAATTTTCACTGGGAGGTGGTTTGGGACACTGTAATGCAGTACCCCAGAAACCCTGACCAACAGATCAATTTAAATTCAATCCACAGGGCATACTGTTTATAATTCTGTGGAAGCTCTGGGGGTGTGATTCATACCTTTTAGAACATGATTTGGGAATACCCTGGGATGGCCACGTTCTGGAAGTTGGTAGCAGATAAGCTCTCCACCATGTTGCAGATGACTGTGTCTCTGGCCTCATTTGTGCTGGTCTTAAATGAGCTCTCTCAACTTCACTTACAAAAATCTCAAGAGCGTGTGGGTTTTGCTCAGTCTGACTGCTGCTGGGAAGATGGTTGCAACCAGATGGAGATCTCCACATGAACTGCAACAGTGCTTACAGTGATTTACATAGGCATAGTTTATCTCAAGCTGTCTATGGTGCACATCTATGGGGCAAAAGAGGGAGCCATGAGGCTTTGGGCTGAAGGGTGGAGGATCTTTGAACTGAGTGCAATGGATTTCCTTTTTGTCCTGGGGAAGGGTGGATGTAGTTTTTCGGTTTTGTTTTATTTTTTGGTTGCGTTTCTTCAGTTTCTTGGTTTTTGATGGTTCTGGTAGAGGCAGACATTTTTCAGCATACTGCAACGGATTAATTCAGTGTGTCAGTGCTAATTGCTAGTTTTAGAACTGAAAAGATTGGTTATTATTTTGAAAGCTTTACTTATTTACTCAATAGGAGTCTCCTCTCCTCAATTTAAAAAATGTACTCTTTGAGATACATTAAGTTTTGCCACATTAGCATGTGGCTGGTTATAACCATTAGATTATATAGATAAGACAGACAAACAAGAAATGTAAAACTGCACT
Source organism: Conger conger (assembly GCF_963514075.1). Taxonomy (NCBI): domain Eukaryota; kingdom Metazoa; phylum Chordata; class Actinopteri; order Anguilliformes; family Congridae; genus Conger; species Conger conger. The sequence continues at coordinate 14,616,506 of NC_083766.1, read as the reverse complement.
TCAGTTACTTGTGTTGCACCAGGCCCTGGTTTGTGCCATGCTGCATTTGCTTTTGGTGTACACTACCTGAGATAAGTTTAGTCTACCTCATCCATATGTTACATTTTCATATCTAGTGAAACAAGTAGTTTGCATCAGGCACGCATTATCTTACTTTTAGTAGCTTTGAATAACATATTTTAAATAGAGGGATATAAATAGAATGTTGATCTGGATAATTAAAACTAATGGACACACGAGAGAGTCTGACTGAGTAATAACAGATGAGCTGGGGTTTTAAAAGCGGGTCAGGAAAATGGTCACCAGAAATAAAACCATTCCATCATGTGAGAAGCCCAGTTCATTGGAATTGCTTCAGGAAACTGCTTCAGACAAAACAACAGCACAAGCATTCTGCAGCATTACAGATGTCTCAGAATAACAGTGAAGTATTTTGCGTTTTTCTTACAAATGTTATGCTGGATACAGTGACATATAAACATGTGTACATCTAATGCAGAAATCATATTATTTTCCAAATGGAAAGCACTGCGAGGACAGACCTGAATTGCTTTCCAAGCTGGGCCTTTGTTGTTAAGAACCCTTACAACAGTATTGCCACCTACATATTGCACACTGGTATTTCACACATTAAAAAAACAGACAATAAATGCACTTATGCGGTTTGAAAATGCATTATATTAGAAGCTAATACAGAAAAAAGTTGGAGTTTACATTTAGAATTAGAAAGGACATACATATACATACACAGGATATAAATGGCTATGTTGTTTCCAGAAAACATAGTGAATCTGATGTAGTGTGGACTGAGGGAACATCAGAGGGTAACATGGGGTCAACACTGGCCAGGCTGATTGAGTTCTGAATATAATTAAGATATCTTAATTCACTGATGATGCCATTAAATAGTTATTTAAAACTATTCAAAGAAATTAATGACAGCAACAGTAAAAAAATAAATAAAATGTTCCCATATTTTTTTTCAGGAATGAAGAAAACCTTTTTATCTGTATCTCCCAAAAATGATGAATTAAACTAACCACAGAATTGTTTTTTTTTCACATTTCTTATTCACATTTAATAAACGAGTGAAAACATTCAACCATGAACACAAAATCTCTACACAGGTTATACATTCAAGTCCAGTGACTACATTTAAAAAACTGTCTGCAATGTTAGACAACTCAATGCTTAGTAAACATGTAAAAAGCTGCAAAGCTAACATTTTCTGGAAGAGAAAGGTATGGAACCCATGTTTGATGTCATTGCTTTACTGGGTTCAGATTAACACTGCAATTTTGTGGCTACATATAACACCATAGCACATCAGGAGGAAAACATACAGACTGCAAGTGAGGCTGCTCCCACACTGCACAAAATCCTGAACCCCTTTGCAAAGGCAAAACACGCCACCCATCAAATTTGAGTAATAATTAATGTACAGCATTCATGTTTTATCATTTGCTGTGGGCCTTTATTCCATATGTACAAAACTTACAGACACGTTGAATATGGTCTTATTTTGAAAAAGGATTGACCTAAAGACTCTTATTAGGGAAGAACGGAGCCCATAGGTGTCAAACCTCAGTTCTGGAAGGCAGCAGTTCCTTCAGGTATGTATGGTTCCTTTCAGGAATATGCCAGGAATATGCCAGTTAATGCCTCCAGAACATTTGGAGCTGAAATACAGCAAAGAGACTGCGTTCATCCAGGACTGGATTCTGACACTAATGCTTTTGACCACATGCCTTTTTGAACATAAATTCATATGAACATTTTACTTTTTGCATAGCTGCATTCCCAATTATACTCGTTTCCTTTCCTGGTTTTCAGATATCAGTAACAGGTACAGCGGTGACCAGGGCAGGTGTAGGGTTCCTCGGTTTAACATCTGAAAGGACAGGAAAAGATCATTTGTTTTCATTGACAACACACAAGAGACTAAATGCTCAGTATACTAGAACTTTGGCTTGGCAACAGTTGAACTCTAGTGCACCAAGGTGTGTCAGAATTTTTGCATATTATGATTAAATGCTGTATATAGTATATTATTATTAGTATATTATGTTTTATGAAGACTCAGATGTGCATGTATTTCAACAAGTACACAAGTCATTCTCAAACCAAAGCACAAACATTAGTACAAGCAACAAGCAACATATAGAATGCCTTATGGGCTGTGAAAAAAAGACACAATTATTAAGTCAAAGTAAAAGCACCACATACCTTTTCTTTTGCATTTAGTGAAGCAGATGCTGAAGGTGTAGTCAATTAACTGCAAAAGGAAAACAGCCTTGAATTAACATGCTCTAAGTGACTTACAGTTGATTAGACTAAGCAGGGGACAATCCCCCTGGAGCAATGCAGGGTTAATGGCCTTGCTCAAGGGCCCAACAGCTGTGCAAATCTTATCGTATTATGATGTAATTAAGCGTATCTGTAATTTTGTGCTGTTTTTCTTGGCCAGATCTCTCTTGGAAAAGAGATTTCTTAATCTCAATGAGACCGACCTGGTTAAATAAAGGTTCAAGAAAATAAAAAATGAAATTGTAGCTACACCGGTGCTTGAACCACCAACATTCTGGGTCCCAGTCATGTGCCTTAGCCATTAGGCTACCCGCTGCCCGGGTGCCGCCCGTCACACTGCCAACTTATGAAGCACGTGAAAAAAGGATCATCCAAATTGAGGAGTGGCAATATAGATTTGCAATTATAAAACACTAAACAATGTTTGTTAATGTTAATGTTGACTAATTTGACATGTCCAACACTCATGTCATGTGGTATACAGTAGCTTCAGAAAATATTCAGACCCCTTCACTTTTTGCACACTTTATTGTGTCGTAGATTTATTTTAAATGGATAGAATTGCTATTTTTGCCCATCAATTTACACTCAATAAGGACAAAGAGCATGCAAAGTTATAAAGCTGCAGTACCGGTTTTGAGTTCTATAAAGCTTATTCAGTGTTGATTTCCCCTCGACTGCTTGATGTTTTTAACAAATCATTTAATGCCAATACCCCCAACCTTTTACCGGGCCTGCATCTCTCTTTTGCTTAAGCAGGATAAAGACCTTTGCAATGTATACACTAAATTATTAGCTAAATCACTGGCCACCCATCTATAAAAACTGGCTTCATTAAGAATAGACTTATATTTTCAAACCTTTGCAGAATTATCAATATTATTTACTCTCTTAATCCAAACCCCCAATGCCAAGATGCTGAAAAAGCGTTTGACCAGGTTGAGTGGGATTTTCTTTCTTTCTGCCTTGGAGAGGTTCAGGTTTGGTGGGAAACTCATTTCTTGGATCGGTCTCCTTTACACCTTGGGCTTCTGTTCAGACCAATGTCTTTAGGTCAAGATATTTCTCTCTACAGCGGCACAAGACAAGGGTGCCCCCTCTCTCCTCTGCTATTTGCACTTTCCATCGAGTCCCTGGCCATTGCCCTAACCCACTCAGGGTTATTTAGATGAAAGAGGAAGCACAAAGTCTCTTTATATGCAGACAACCTACTTTTATATGTGAGAGATCCAACTGAATCAATTCCAAGTATCATGTCTGTGCTGAGGATATTTGATAGGGTTTCTGGGTAAAAGCTTAACTTATCTAAGAGTGGACTGTTCCCCATCAACAAAGTAGCCCAGAATCTATCGTACGCCCAATTTCCATTCAAGCTGGTTGACAAGACCTTCAGACACTTGGGCATGGTCGTGACTAGGTCTATCTTTGACTCGTTTAAGTTGAACTTAAAACCTCTATTTGAACGCGTAATCACTGATTTTGTTCGGTACTCCAATCTCCCTTTATCCCAGGTAGGGACAGTTAATGCTGTAAAAATTTATATTCTCTCGAAATATGTATTTTGTTTTCAATGCCCATCCCCATTGTCATTAATCAGTCTTTTTTTAGACAACTAGATAGAGAAATCATCCGCTTTATTTGGAATAAGAAACCCCCTAGAATTGGTGGAAGGGCCATTTTACAAAGTCCAAAACAGATCGGAGGTATGAGACTGCCTGGTTGCAAATTGAGCAGGCCTCATGTCATCCTACCTCCCCTGAACTGTTACACTGTTATTCTCTTCCCTTACTATGCCATCGGAATTTGCTAAAACTAATCCTATTGTAAAACAGTCCCTTAAAATATGGACTACAATAAGACAGCATTTTGCCATGGGAATTATCTCCTTGCTCCTCTGTGTGCAAACCATCATTTTCAACCATCTCTACTAGATATCTCCTTTCAATTATGTACTCGTCATGGCATTATAAATGGTAAATGGTTGGCTTTATATAGCGCCTGGGGGTTAGGTGTCTTGCCCAGGGACACTTTGACACAGCCTTCGACTGCCAGACGACTGCTCTTACTGCCTGAGCCATGTCGCCCCTATGAAAGAATGGAAAAAATGTTTTTAATTACTACTTATTAAGTAGTTTCCAATAAAACTACCTTTCCTAGTGCACCTAATAGCACCCAGATGGAATCTTTGTGTTCTGTTGATCCCTCGTCTAGGCGGGTAATATCATATGTCTATGAAAATAAGTCTGGTTTCAAACATATTCCATTTCACAATTAGTGAGGCCACTGTGCCCCTGGGAGCAAAGGCTTTACAAATGGTTTCATAACCTTGCCCTGATCTATGCCTTGCCACAATTTTATTTCAGAGGTCTACAGAGTTCTTTGGACTTCATGGCTTGGTTTTTGTCCTGACAAGCAGTATGAAGTTTGGGGCCTTATACACCCAGGTGTGAGTGCCTTTCTAAACTATGTCCAATCAATTCAATTTGTCACAGGTGGACTCCAATCAAGTACTATACACATCTGAACGATAATTAAATAAAACAGAATGCACCAGACCACAATTTGGAGTACCACAGCAAAGGGTCTGAATACTTATGTAAATGAGAGATTTCAGTTTTTAAAACAAGTTTTCACTTTATGCATTGAGTTGCTGCCACATGAATGGATAATTTGATATTTGCGTTAATGTATTTGCTGCTGTATAATACAGGGGACACTATACAGTATACTCTACTGTATACTGTACATCAGAGACCCATTTAGTACTTAATATAATATAATGGGACATTTTTGTGTACAGCAATTGATGAAGCCATTTTGTGAGAAAGATTTTTTCAAATAAAATGGAGAAAAACAACTTAAATGTAGAAGTTTCTCAATAAAGTTCTGCCAATAAGGCAGGAGTGTTGCCAATGCAGTTTAAATATTTACAATGGTAGGTCAGTATGTTCACAAGAGTGTAAGAGTACTCTCAGGTTGTATCACTTTTTAAAAACAATGATTTGATTTGGCGTAGCCATGCGTTTAAAAGTCAGCAATAAGTGCTGATCTCCTGTCTGTTTTGAATTAAGTGAAGTCACCATAGGGACATGGGAAATATGTTCCTTCTAAAGTAAGAAAATAACTTGCTGTTACTAAAAAATAATCTGCAAAGAACGCAAGATAAATTTAGTGTCATTTATTTAGTCGCACATCTCACACTCTCACGAGTCCTAATCACTGGCACAGTGCCCCTAATTATCACAACCATCTGCTCCTAAACACCAATCCCTATTTATGTTCCTTCATTTTCTGTAGCTAGCATTTCACCCTAACATCACCCTGACATCATATAAACTCATGGTCTACCATATAATTATTTTTATCTTATGCACTGTGAATACAAAAGGGAAGGGACTTCACAAACCAAATCGCAATATTGGTCTGAAAAATCCCAGCTGATGGACGGTTGCATACTTATTGGTCTGGGCATTTACAACAAAATGGCTTGGATAACAGCTGCTTGAGTTTGAAAACAAAGCTCAGAAAACATCAGTAGAGCTGTACCACCAGCTGACCTTTCAATGATTATTAATCACTCAGCTCCATGTTGTGAACTTAGGTGTTTGTTGTTCATTGGCACATTTCACCCCCCATATATTATAAGGCAAAGTGCAAGACTTGTGGCTGAAACGGAGGGACTGTTGACTTTGAGGATTCAGGATCCAACTCAGCACTCTATACCTTTAGAGTTAAGGTTTAAACTGGGCAAGTTATGATGTATGCAGTATTTATAGATGATTACATGATGTTACATATTGGGTACGGTAGTTTCAATAAAAAGAGACGCACATCAGAGCTGAACAGGGCATGTATTGTAATAAAAATGTAAATACACCTCCTTTTATAGCGGAAATGAAACTAAAACAAAGGTATCTACTCATGTACAACAAAAGTGTATTTGACACATTTACAGATAAATGTAACATTTATGAACAGCAATAGCAGTATTTAAGCTGAGGAGAACCTCCTACTCATCAATATTATATATTGTTTTGACTTTCAAGTTTGCAAACATTTCAGAGTGCTAAATGACCCCTATTCAAGAAGTTAAAAGGCTATCTCTCTAAGGTTCTATCATATATATATATATATATATATACTGTATGACATTGAGTTCTGAGTGAAAAATTCTGAAAGCCTCAAAGGACAGGAAATGAAATGGCCCTAACAGTAACATCAGCCTGCTCTCCATCCAGGTATCTGAATAGATCTCTGACAACTGTTACAGTCATTATAACAGTTAGCTAACGTTAGAGCTAGTGGTTACATTGAGCAGGAGCTACAGTTCATTTATTATTCAACAGACAAACCTGTTATTAGCTGACTAGCTAGTTAGCTAACGTTAGCTAACGTTGCACTGTTCCGTTTACGTACGTTGACCTACCTGGTCTCTTTTGAACGCCCTCACTTACTGTATCAAATTATTTACTGTATTCCATTTTCAGAAATTGAGTGCTTACTTGCAACTTTAGACAGTCCCGTAGACTAGCTGCTGAACATGATTCTCATGTCTATTCAATGAGAGAACTTTAAATTAGCATTGTGTCTCCCCATGTTAAGTATACGGACTAAATCGTCTAAATTGTCTAAATTGTCTAAATCTAGAATTTTGAGGTCTAATTCAAATGTAATAAAATATGCAGTCATAAATTCATGTGTATTTCTGAATTACCTACAGAATGACTGGTCTTGTGTTTACATGGAGTTATTTTTGTGCAAAAAAGTCTTAATGTTTTATGCAATTTTAACAGTTCTTTTCCTTGGAATGTAACCTGCTCATGACAACCCAACCCCCAATTCACATGTACCAAAATAATTATGCTTAAATAATTTAGTTTAAGGTATCTTAGTTCAGGACCAAAATAGACAGGGCATATCCAAGTATTTCACAATATCTGTACTCCAATGAGCTAAAATCCCAGTCTGGAACCCATTTTTGAGCCAAGATAACATTGAAAAGGCAGGTTCCTTTGCAGCTGTTAAAATTTACAGAAATATACCGATGGATCGAAAAAGTTGTTTAACGTGTTGTTTAATCTATGTGTTGGTAACCTAATCTCCAGCTTTACAATTTGTAAATCAGAGCATATGCTCAGAATTCTAAATAATGTATCAGAATGTGTCAGATATTGTCAACATTCTAATCTCTGAAGCAGTGCAATAAGACCTTACCTTTTTTAGTAGTAGTAGCAGCCTAAAATCCACCTAGATCCACTAACAGGTGGCACTATGGAATATGACACAACTTTACGCACATGGAAAAAAAACCTAATTCAAGCACTGACAGGGTCAGGAAAGGGTATCAGGAGCTCAAAATAAGAAACAAAATCATAAAGCTTCCACTGCTCATTAAAACAGTTTCTTTTTTTTAACCTCACTTTGTTCACTGTCTACACTATCATTTGTCTTCCTCACCTCAGTAATGAGTCGCCACATCTTTCTCGAGAGCAGGCAATGATTTTCACAAAAACACAATGGTTAATATTCAGTGACTGCACTATACAGATAGGACCACAGACCACAGAAAAGAAAGCAGATCACAGAAATCGGAGTATCCTAGTGAATGTAAGGATTTGTGGTAGCTGAAGCCTCATATTCTGAAGTGATGCTTGTGATTTCTGTAATCATGTGAATTTCCATGCGTGTCTCTGGGATTTTTTTCAGCAGCTAGATTTTTACATGACAATGCGTTTGGTAAATTGATCCCACTCACCCAACCCTGACATACAGTAGTCTACCCACATTTGGCAGGTGGTTGGGTGCTCATTTTAGACATCATGATGTCTGGCATCTGATTGAAATCCAATCGAGCATGCATTTCACTTGCTGAAGACTGAAGCCAGAACATCTCCCAGCCTCCCAAAATAAAGATCAACTGAAAGTGGTGACAGTGAAGGCGTGAAAAGGCATTTTCAAAGAATATGCAAAACCTTTGGCGATGTCAACGCGTCATAGACTTTATGCAGTTATTTAATTTAAGATGCAACCAAATATTAGACTATAACTTTAATTTACTTTTAAGTTCATCCTTTAACTTAATTTTGCCCAGCTGTAAAATGGTAAAATTGTCAAACATATTCGCATGTACAGTACATTAATGAAATAAAAGCATATTGTCTGTACTTTGATCTCATTTTTATCATTTTGTCTCAAATCCAAAAGCTTTAAGTACATAGCAAAAATAACAAATTCCACTCCACCATCACCATACTTTTGGGGAGCACTGTACATTCCTTCACTATATTAAATTCCTGAACATGAAGTGTCACCTGTAACAATAGATAATAATTACTTCACTGATATACCACATACACCACATCTGTCATCTATTTTAAAACCACTCTGTAGTGAAGGTGGCATGAAGCGTGTCTTCTCCTGACCTTTAATTTGCTTTGGCAGGAGTCCAAGTTCATGAAAGCTGTAATCATGTTTCATTTTTCTCCAAACACTAATGAAGTACAGACTGAAAAAAAAACAGCTAAGTAGGAGCTAAGTCCTTATGATTTCATGTACAAAAAGAAAATTCCTAAGCCACGTTGTCCTCAAGAAACATCATAAGCCATCTATGCATCCATCACAGAGCAACAGGAAAAGGTCTCTGGCTTTAGTAGTGGCCTCAAGTTAGAGACATGTGCACTGCTTCACAAGGACAGGGGGGAAAACTTTTTTTTTTCAATGCCATTCTAGAGATCTATCTCAGATTGCGCTGGTCCACATCTGCACTTCTTTCTAGGAAATAACCGACAAGACAGGCAACCCACTACAGATAGGCCTCTCTCTTCCATGGTCCTGAGTTCAGCTTGGAAATCAAATTACAAGAAAAATGTATGCCTCCCACCTGCTGCAGGGCATTCAGTGCATCAGCTGCTGTGTTTACATATCAGTAGCAATGATTTCAATTCGTTCCGCATTACTTTGTTACAGTACAAATACCAATAACAGAATTCTCCCCATTTAAGGACCGGCATTTTTTCTTCTGTAGCCACGTAAGCCCATCGTTTAGTATTTAGTTTTGCAACTCTCCATATTTACCAGCCCTTATGATTTGGTGCGGTTTCAAAAATGAGAAAACATATCTTACCTTCCGATTTACCTCGAAGCATTCTCGAAAAACTTTGCTTTGGAAGCGACACTGTGGACACAGAAAATATGAAAGTTCTTCAGACCATAGGTGATACCAGAGGTTTACTTCTAGCCAAACTCTGTTGTAATAGTTTTTGGTCCTACAATAACCAATTACATGGCTTCAGACAAAGTATAGGTTACCTTGGATTTATTGGCCTACCTCAGAGTTCAGTTTGTCCAGTTGACTCCCCCAGCATGGAGGGAGAACATTTAATGAAGTGACTGTAAATTTAACATAAAACTTTCTGTAGAGCACTCTGTTCAGGGGAAAATGCACTTGATGTTCCCCCCATAATCTGCAGAAAGACAGTTCTGGCAGGACAGATACAATCTGTGTGTATCTGGAGCTGACTGAAAGGTAATATGAGAGTTTCCTTACTGTAGAGTAGTTTAGATGAAAGAAGTGCTCTTTGAGTGTGGCCATTACCTCATCTTATTTGCTTTCTTATGTGGCTCATCCAACACAAAACTTATTTTTCTTGTTTCAGAAGAAATAGAATGGAGCACTAATGAGGAAATTTTCATCCATTCTTACATTTTCTTCTTCAGCAGAACTGTCAATTTACTACGGCAAACAGTTTACGTTGATTACAGTACAGTTTATTGAAGTACTGTGGTTTCAGCATTTCTGATACAACAATAGCAGTTTGTTTTGCTAATTTATACTGAGGTAATGAACATGGCAACAATAACCTCATTAACATCTTTTGAAATATCCAGTACCAGTCATAAAAATGTATCTTTTTTTTCTCATGCTACCTGTCCACCAAACACCAAAAAAAAAAAAAAAAAAAAACCATGCTAGTTTTGGGCCAGTTGTCAAATTTCACTGGGACAGTGTGAGCTCACAAGTGCTGCTTGTTCAGTAAAATGATACACATTTAAAGCTGTGAAAAAAACAAAGCCTTCATTGTGGCAACCGAGGTTGAGAATTATTGTCCTTAGAGTGGGGCCGTATTACAAAAATATCTAACCTGACAGAACGCAAGGTCAACCACCTACTTCAAACACAATTAGATGGGATGATGACAAGGGACAAATCCAACATGTGCTGCGATGGACAGAGGCCAGGGGACTAAAAGTAGCCTGAAAAACCCAAAACAAAAACACTCTACAGGTGTGCATACAGTGGGCTCCACAATTATTGGCACCTTTAATAAAAATGAAGACTGCATATAATAATCCAGACAGATAATGATCTATACGGTATTTTATGTTGGGTTATGTGGGAAAACTATATACATTTATTTCAATGCATTTCATAACATGTTTTAATATTTCTATCGAGTAACCTATGGTTTTTTTCTGAAAACCACAGTCAAAACACTGGACAAATCACCTTTGATGACAATATCTCCAAAAATTAGCATGTTGCATTGTTCTTTCTACACTATGTCTGGGCACTTTTTCAAAAAGCACATTTGGAGACTCCAAAAGGACACATTATATTACAGTTCTTATGATGTAAAAAATACTGTACTTTGCGGACTAGAGTATACAACACTTTTTATCCAGAAAAAAAGTGTTCGCACTTCGCCCCACCTGTCACCCTCAGCCAACCTCTCCTTCTCCTTGTGCTTTCCTCAGACTGCAACAGGTCAAGAGGATTGCATTAAGTACAATTATCACAATAATAATAACATATTGCATACGAATATGTTGATTGAGGTCCATTGACTGAAGTTTTTCTCAAATATGAAACCTCCATGAACAAGTCAAAAACATTCCACAATTTCATATGCCATTTATTACTCAAAAGCAGGCTTGTTCCTTATTTACAAGCATACCGAATAATAAGAAAATATTTTGAGAATATATTTTGATGCTCACTGATAAAAAATGGGCTCACGTGAATGAGAATGCCCTCTAAATTGGAGGCAAAGGTGTTTTCATGGTCTTCCTCAGAAATATTCACTCGAGAATACTCGAGAGGTTAGAGAGATGAGAGATTCCTTGGAGAAGTCCTCTAAAGGAAGCCCTCTATTTAGACATAGGCATCAGAAAATAAATTTGTTGTGAAATGTCAACCTTTTTGCCCATAAAACCTCAAGAACTGTTTGCCAAAGCGTAACAGTCTCAGCATCTGGATTGAAAATGCTACGGTTTCGTTATGTATGCAAAAAAAGGTCTGCAAGCCTCACAACCTCTTCGCACTTATACTTGTTTGATTTGCACTTCGTTGTACGTCGCTCTGGATAAGAGCATCTCCTAAATGCCATGTAATGTAATGTAATGTAACAACCTATAGATTGTTGGAAAAGTAATGTCATTAGCTAAAATGCGTCTCATTTGTTACTTCAATGCCGTACCACTAGCCTGTTCTAGGCGGAGCTGAAGTTATCCTGTATTTTTTGCTCATGGATGGGGATCATGCCTTTACTGTGGAACTGGATTACCAATACTGGTCAGATAAGCTCGTACTTGGGCTCATCCTAGAATTCTTTTGAATTAGAAACTATTATGCATTTGGTGCGCTGGATTTTGGTGTGAAAAGGACACTGACATTACAGTGGGGCAAAAATCCCAGAACCTCACGGGGGGACCTAGTGAATGACCTGCAGAGAGCTGGGACCAAAGTGACAAAGGCTACCATCAGTAACACACTATGCCACCAGGGACTCAAATCCTGCAGTGCCAGACGTGTCCCTCTGCTTAAGCCAGTACATGTCCAGGCCCATCTGAATTTTGCTAGAGAGCATTTGGATGATCCAGAAGAGGATTGGGAGAATGTCATATGGTCAGATGAAACCAAAATAGAACTTTTTGGTAAAAACTCAACTTGTCGTGTTTGGAGGAGAAAGAATGCTGAGTTGCATCCAAAGAACACCATACCTACTGTGAAGCATGGGGGTGGAAACATCATGCTTTGGGGATGTTTTTCTGCAAAGGGACCAGGAGGACTGATCCGTGTAAAGGAAAGAATGAATGGGGCCATGTATCGTGAGATTTTGAGTGAAAACCTCCTTCCATCAGCAAGGGTATTGAAGATGAAACGTGGCTGGGTCTTTCAGCATGACAATGATCCCAAACACACCTCCCGGGCCACGAAGGAGTGGCTTTGTAAGAAGCATTTCAAGGTCCTGGAGTGGCCTAGCCAGTCTCCAGATCTCAACCCCATAGAAAGTCTTTGGAGGGAGTTGAAAGTCCGTGTTGCCCAGCGACAGCCCCAAAACATCACTGCTCTAGAGGAGATCTGCATGGAGGAATGGGCCAAAATACCAGCAACAGTGTGTGAAAACCTTGTGAAGACTTACAGAAAACGTTTGACCTCTGTCATTGCCAACAAAGGGTATATAACAAAGTATTGAGATGAACTTTTGTTATTGACCAAATACTTATTTTCCACCATAATTTGCAAATAAATTCTTTAAAAATCAGACAATGTGATTTTCTGGATTTTTTTTTTTTTTTCTCATTTTGTCTCTCATAGTTGAGGTATACCTATGATTACAGGCCTCTCATCTTTTTAAGTGGGAGAACTTGCACAATTGGTGGCTGACTAAATATTTTTTTGCCCTACTGTACCTTATTTTGTATGGTATATGGATATTCAATACGCAGAGAAGGCAAGGTCCCCCCGCGCTTGTTTTACAAAATAACAAACTGTTGTCGCTAAAGCAATGGCATCTTAGAATAGGTTATACAGATAGAACCGTGAGTTAACGCTTTCAATTGTTACATCCTGTTACCAATTGCACCATAAAAAGGAATTAATGCAAAAAAACACAGGACCATCCCAATCATTTTGGCTTGAAATGTCCACATCAAAGTGCTTTAAATATGTATAATTGGCTAGCTCATCTCTCCGTCTATCTCTCTTTTTTCTTATCCCTTACAATCACACACCCAAACACACATGCAGCCAAAAGATTCACCTTGGCTCAAGGTTTCTCTGGCTATCTCTGCAACAAAGACAAAGTACTATTAATGGAACATCTTCTGATTTCCTTGGCCTAGTGAGCTCCCAGGAGGCTAAATCATAGAGCAAGTCCAGACAGGAAGTAATAGACATTCCAACAAGCCATTTCCATTAGCTCAAGGTACCTGTGCTTGATTTTAAAAAGATCTAATGTACATTAAATGGATTGGAAATATTTCAAGAGACAAATCATGAAGGTTTTACCTGTCAAAAGAAATATTTCTGTGTATATCTGTGATTGAAATACAAGCACTTTCATGCCCAATTGATACTAACACAATGTTCAGGCAAAAGCATCTACGGTACATCCTAATACAGAAAAAAACAGATTGTTGACTAAACCATACTACACATCCTTGTCCAGGTTCTCAAATGTAGCATGGTGCAATTCAGTTTTAAATCATGACAGCCTTGTCTAAGGATAATAAAACAAAGCAAGTGTGGATACTGAAACAACTAAAGTCATGGCAAAGAGCATTATTTGGTCGTTTGGCCAATTGTGATGTTGTGATGTTTTCCTATGGGTTTACTCACTATGAGGCTCGGTTCTCCTCCACACCGGCGGCATTTGTGGGTTTGATGGGCATTGGGCTCCGGGTTGGGGGGTCAGGGGGTCTCACTGGCGGCCTGCAGATGGCATGTTTCTCCACAGGGGACTTCATTTTGATCGCGCCTTCAGTGTCTCCTGCATCGCAAGGAAATCAATGACTCCATCGGAAGCTAATGAAACCCTGACTGTAGCTTTATCAGAGGTGCTGAAAGTAACACACAAAGTCTAAAAACAAAACTAGAAAAGTCTTTCAATGAGTTACAAAACAAATCTCCCATTGGCACTTTCATAACTGTATTTTAAAATGGTGCTAATTTAAAGTGCATTTGATAATTCAGGCACTGCATGGAGTAAGAGTTGTAGGCAGTAATTCAAGTGAAAAATGCTACATTGTTCTATAGCAGCTCTAGCTGAAAGCATAACAAGGTAATTGTCTGTTGTTAAGAGATGATTTGAATAAAGAAGAAATATGACAAGTCATAATGGACTTGATGCAAATTATCTTTTTAACTGAATATTTTAAATAACAGAATTATGGTATTGGACTGGAAGAAACAATGGCATCTAAAGTGCTTTATTGAATTAACAAAGTTTAATAACAAAACATAATTCAATGAATTCTAGTGAATACCCTTACACTATATTAGTAATTAAATTAAATTAGTTATGCAAAAAATATTTAATTGAAATCATGAATAACATTAAGAGGGACAGGAACATAGGAACTTTGTAGGGAAAGGACATGGATTTTTGTGTCGTTTCATGGAATTCTGTGAAATGAACAATCAGTAAATTAAACTGAGATGATTAATGTGTTGTATGCGATTTGTATTTTGGAAAAGAACATTATTAATGATTGCTAAATAGATGGTTTTGACAGACTAGAGCAGCCTCCTGCTGTCAGAGGATTCAGTCACAGGTTCTAAAATCTAGTCATTGAAAAACACAGGCCAAATCAGTGATATTTGCATACAATATTTTATACTACATATACACTATGTTTAAAGGTGTTAGCTACAAACATATTTTCAAAATCATACAGGAAATGGGTATTAAGGTAGATATATAATACATTTCTGTATTGCATTAATTGACAGCATTTATATGATTCTGTTAGAATGTCAACCTCAATCACACACAAAGCCAGACAGTGACACACAGGGGTCTTAGTTACCATCTTTGACAACAACAAAGCCACGAGGAGGAGGTTTCCTGCTCTGGAAGGATGAAGCTCTGTTCACGCTGACACTCGTATCTCCATTGGTTGCGGAGGTGTCTGCCCTCTGGCCACCATCCAGTAACCGAGCAACCAGTTTGGCGACATCGGAGTCTGAGTGTCTCTCCAGCCGGCTGGATGGCTTTGGCATCAGCGCCTGCTTCGGAGCAGTATCCCTGGCAGAGAGCCGCGGGCCGTAATTGGTTAGCTTGGTCCGTTGTAGTGGAACAGGGCTGGTTTGCGGCGCACTCTCCGATTCCATTCCCTCAGACTTGCTACCGTTCAGAGCCTCGTCGCTATGGTCAACTGTAAAGCAACAACCCCACATAAACACATTCTGCTGCATTTAGATGATGCATGGCTTAATATTATTTTATATATTTAAGATTTGTGATAACATATTGCAATATGGAATGTTACTGTGAATTACCTGAAGGTACTGTACAGCTTTACAGATTTAAAGGGACATTTTTTGTAAAGATATCTATGTATACTACTCAAGAGCATTTCTCTCGTCTGTGGCTTACAATATAATATACTATGCAGTGAATCCTCTATAGTAGGTGTCCTTAAGCCAGAATGGAAAATACACATTTGATTAATAACTATTCTAGCTAAATATAAATATATTTTAACACAACTAGTTGGCTGAATAATCAACCTCTTTATTCACTGTATTATTTCTGGCAATATCTTGGACCTACGTTTCAAAGGAAACTGAATCTAACTTCAAATATTATTCCTTTTTTTTAAATGTTCATTCCATCTCAGTTTTTATTTGATTAGACTGTAATGCATGCTACTGTTTGCAATGCTTGGCTTAATTTGGGAAAAAATACAACAATTGTGCTAACATCTGACCTATTTTGTTTGCATAATAAAACTATTTTATTGTCCCAGCTCAGCTGCATTGATTTGTGAACTGGCTAAACCACTCTATGTTAGGTACAATGCTTTAGCATACTAATAGCATGATAGGTCTGTACATAAAAATGTAGCCAAAGCCAACAAAATCTATTACAGCAAAATTGATTCTGCCTTGGCCAAATTCACAACCTGAATGTTTTATAGACAAATAACATATTCCAAATTAAGTGGTTAAGTAAATATGTCCTCCACTGCCTAAACCGATTCACAGTAAGTGATCTTGGGCAGGAAAGCCACCGTGCATCAGGTGGGTGTTTAACGACTTTAGGACTGAGAAATACTTCAGGTAAATGCAGTACTATTATCTTTTGAAAATCAAAAAATGAAATACAGTATTTAAATGCAGGCCAAAGCACACCTTAATTGTTTATTTATAGTGTTTGATATAAAAATTCCCATACATACTGTACCATTCAGCTCCAACTATTCAGCTTGACACTCTCATACGTCTCACCGTCTCAATAGTTGAGCTGAGCTTCAGCCAGAACACTGGATTAAATCCCAGACTCTAAAAAAAAGTTGGCTGTACTATTTGCAAGCAAAAGTAATACATGACAGACCAGCACAAAAGTATGTCAAAAGCATGAAGTCTCAGCAGGTATAGTACCAATAGTAAATGGTACAGCAGGTAAAAAAGAATGACGTTTTCTGGGGTGTGTGTAAATGTTTCTCTTGGGTTATGCAATCAGGAAATGGCTCGTTACTGGCAAGGTCCTCACCATGTACTTTTCTTGCGGTAAAAAAAAAGAAAGAATTGATGAATATACAAATGTCAACCTGTTATCTCTGCCATTTTTCCTAGACTGACATGCATACCTCATTGCACTTTAAATAGCCTTTCATTTAATTTGATGTGCTTTTAGACTTATCAGACACCTAAAATGTGTACTTATGCAAAGTGCACAGAGCTGTACAGGTAAAATATGTATAAAAGAAAAATTATCACACCGTCAGCTACGCTATGCTGTCATTGCTCAGTATGCAGACAAACAGCGTCAAATGAGTTTTGTCATTGCAATTCTGCCAGCTATAAAATAGTGAGAGTATATAACTTTTTACTTTTTTTATAAAGGTCCTGTTTAGTAATGGTGACACAAACTAATGGTGACAATTTGCTTCAAATTAAAGAAAATTAGTTGAAATTAGTTGAAAGTTGAAAAATTGAGCTATGTAGTTATGTAGCACCTTTTATACACTACACACGTTTCCACATATAGGCTGCAAGTCCACATATTATGTTCTTGCACAAATTTATATCCTTGTATTTTGATTAAATTATCAATTACATTTCAGCTGCCGGGTGGCATATCCTATCAAGGCACTGTTGCATCATGAATAGACCCCATGGTCTGGCATCAACCCCAGTCTGTGCCACTGCTGTGGCCAGAGTCCCCAGAGGCTGACACATTATTGGCCACCAAGGGATGGCAGAGTCTCAGTTGGCTGGACTAATGTTTCTTTTATGCGCACCAATGAGTCACATCTGTGCACATGGTTGTCTGCGCTCTCTCGAAATGATGGTGTAGGTTACAGCAATGAATGATTAAAAAAAGTGGGAAATATGGGGGGGAAAGGCAGGAAACACTTGAAAGAGCAAAGACAATAAAAGGTGTGCCTTTTGGGAGTCCATAGCAGGTGTAAATAAGGGAATACCAGGAAACCCACCGTCAGGAATCTCAAATGGGCCATGAGTGATGGCTGGGCGGGGCCTGGGGGGGCGCTTCGAGATGGTGATTGGCTGCCGTGTCCTTGGGTTGACACGGGGAGGGGGGAGGGGAGGGGCGGAGCTTTCCTCTGGTGCGGCACTAAATATCTGTAACCAAACCACTGCTGCATGGGTGTCATGTACAAATTCAAGCCTTTCTATTAACAGTATACACAATAAGCTACAGTAAAAGGCTTCAAACAGCATTCTGTCTTTCTTTTTGCATTTCAGTGCTGTCCAGACTCTGCAAAGAAACCGCTAAGTCAGGGTCCAGTCTTCATTTCAAGCAAAACAGTACAGCTGTGTGTTCAGGAGGCTGCAGAATAAATGGACATATTCATTACACTGCCTATTTTTGGATGTGTTGGAAAACCGGCCCATGGAAACCAGACAAGCTAGCGGTTTCAGAAAAGAAATAAGAACTGAAACATAAAAGAGGTTTTCATCATCCCAAAATATGTATCGTGTCCTTTGTTTAGTGCTTTAAGCACTATAAAGTGATAAAATTGTGGTAGAATGCAGTTGGCTGCCATCTTAAGCAATGGGTCACTAGCCAATATATAAACAATTTTTTATGACACTGGATCTACAGACCCCTCCAAATGTATTGGAACATCAAAGTCAATTCCTTTGTTTTTGCTATACACTGAAGACAATTGAGTTTGAGGTCAAAAGATGTGCATGAGTATTTCCTGGTATTTTTATCTAGATTGGTTAAACAACTTGGAAAAAAATCACATTTTCTATCAGACCACCCAATTTTTAGGTGAGAAAAAGTATTGGAACATACTAACAGGTGTTTCTTGTTGCCCAGATGTGTCCTGTTAGATTGATTGGTTAAACAATCTTTGGGAGAAAAGCAAGCCATTTTGAAGCTTCGAAAAGAGGAGAAATTGATGAGCCATTGCACAAGCATTGACATTCCATAGGTTGGAATGTCCTGAAAAAAAAGAAATCGCTGGCATACTGAGAACAGGTCGACCAAGGAAAACAACAGCAGTTGATGTCAGAAACATCATGAGAGCTGTGAAGAAAAACACCAAAACATCAGTCAGTGACATCACAAACAATTTCCACGTGGCAGGGGTGAAGATTTCTCAATCAACCTTTCAAAGAAGACTTAGAGAGCCGCAATATAGAGGCTATACCACAAGATGTAAACCACTCATCAGTAGTGAGAATCGGAAGGCGAGATTACAATTTGCAAAGAAGTACAGAGATGAGCCACAAAGTTTTATGGACTGAAGAGACCAAGATGAACCTCTACCAAAGTAATGAAAAGTCCAAAGTGTGGAGAAAGAAGGGATCTCCTCATGATCCAAAACATAAAAGCTTATCTGTCAAATTTGGTGGAGGAAGTGTCATGGCTTGCATGGCTGCTTCTGGAGTAGTCTCACTAATCTTTATTGATTATATAACTCATGATGGAGAACTGTGTACAAACTAATTGGGAGAAACTTCATCATGCACTGAGACAATGACCAAGAACACACTGCCAACACAACAAAGGACTTCATTAGGGAGAAAAGGTGGAAGGTTTTAGAGTGGCCAAGTCAATCACCAGACCTTAACCCAATTGAGCATGCATTTCACCTCCTGAAGAGGAGATTAAAGGGGAAAATACCCTGAAAAAAACAACAACAGTTTGGTGATTTGGTGATGGTCAATAAGTCACAGGCATGATGCAGTTATTGCAAGCAAGGGATATACTACCAAATATGAATGTGTTATTTACTTTCGTTTACTTAAATACTCTGTTCAATACTTTGACTCACCTAAAAATTGGGTGTTCTGATAACCAAAGGTGCTATGTGCTGTGTTCATCTTTTTTCCTCAACCCCAAATGTATTCAGTGTATTGCAAAAACAAAGAAATTGGCCTTGCTGTTCCAATAGTTTTGCATTGGAACTGAATATGTTTGTCATTACAGGGAAACATGACTTGCACAAGTTTTCATTGTTTCATCGCTATGAATCTTTCGTAATGGACTGACCTTTTTGTAGTCCTCAATGAGGATCTCCACCACAATGTTCTGGAACTTGATGTCCAGCATGGCGGCCACCGTCACGTCCTCCGCCCTCATCAGCGTGGGTCCGAAGATGACTCCCATGTTAGATGGGGTCATGAGGTTATGCTCACTCTGACTGCAGACACTGTGAACACAAGTGGCGACATTGAATATCCAGAGCGGGTCAGGAATGCTAAAGACAGTCCTGTAGACAGCACTGTAAAATCTCACAAGGGTCTGGAATGAAAAGCACCCAGAGAGGCAGGCAAGGGTCTAGGGCCATACCAAGGATGTAGGGCTATGCAAGCTGATCATGCATCTCTAGAGCTATGAAACACAATATCTGATTGTAAGTGATGCCTGGGTCTGTTTTCATAGTACTGGGAAGCTAATATCATGAGGGCTACAGTAATTTTTACTTAAACTATTATTAATGTGAAAGCTTTTTGTTCTAAACAAAAAGTGTTTTTGAAAGAACATAAAACTTTGAAATTGCAATTCTCTTGAAATGCAGTATGTTACAGTACTGGATGGAATATTCATTAAAAGTTTAAATGTACAGCAAGTTCATAGAGAGGAATATGTTTGAATACCTAGAACAGTCCAAATAAAAAAATATAGAAAATACATATTTAAAAACAAAGCAAATAATACTGTTATATAGAAACAGATATTCGTTTGACATGGAACATTAAGCATACAATGTAGAATAAACAGCTTAAACAGCAAAAAAAAAAAGAAAAAAAAATACAATGTACTATTTCAACAATATAACTGCATACTTGGCTGTAAAAGTGGCTGTAAAATCTTATAATATATTCTGCACTCTTTGACATACGTATTGTTCTTAGGATGTTCTAAACTAATAAGGTCACAAGGCCCAATATACCAAGATTGATAAAGCATTTCTGCGAACTTAAAACAGTTCAGTACAACACCAATTTACTTAAAAAGTTGAAGCGAATGTTATTCATCCGATCATGCGGGAGCTTATGTTCATATCAGTTTATGTGCTTCATTCAGATCGGTGAAATGTGTGCATCAATAATGTTCGACAGGTGCTCTGTCAAGTGACACACAAAAAAATTAAGCAAACCTGCTCACCACTGTTATGCTGCTATATGGCTTAATTTGTTGTAACACGATAATGCCACGACCAAAACCTGTCACTTTGTTCCTGTTTTTAACTGTACTTTTTTGGGACATATGCGCAAACCTGGTTGCGGTACTTTCATATCAGCAAAGAGTTGTTGTTTTTTGCTACATCAAAATGGAAGCGGCTCATATGTAGGTTCCTCTTTCATGATTAGTCAACCACATTTATTTCTTTGTCATGCACTCACAGTAATCCTTAACAAAATTAGTTAATAATATGAACAAAAACCATTAAGCCTAACTGAATGCATTACTCCTAATTAAGAACAAAGAAGGTTCCGGAGGTCCTTCCTGCCTACCACACTCAATTAATTCCTGGAATAACCCCCCAGCCACCCACCAGTAACAGAACAATTGCACATACATAACACTTTACACACTTACACACTATGCACTTTGGACATTTGCACACGTGCTACCTACTAAGCTATATATTTACTATAACTCTTCAATCTCTATTATTATCATTACTAATACTACTATACCTTACCTTAGTTAGATGAACTATTCTGCTTTTAACAAGGGTAATTATTATGATTGCCTTTTACTGTAATAATTGTTCATATTATTGCTGTTGTTATGGTAATTACCTGTACAGCTATGGCAACAAATTTCCCCCTCGAGGATAAATAAAGTACCTATCCAAATGTAACAAGTTTCAGCTTACTTGACCAGATGTTGGATAAGCAAGTCCAGCATTTCCTTGTTCTTATCCGGCAGTTTATGGATGAGTGAGTGGATGGCTCCCAGTCGGTAGTCTAGATTCTCAGATTCTGAGGGAGAAGAGGGGTCAGTGCCTTTAATGCCATCAGTCACAACTACCATCCCTTCAGTTCTCCCTTCCTGCCTTTTGATCTCAGCATACTTCCATAAGGATCAACTTAAAAATGTAGTATAAGGGTACCATGTGATGTTTCAGATGGGCAAACCAAGTCTGGAATTCCACGTTAGGTATGATCCGTTTTGTACAGTATATACTTCAACAAGAAAATGCCCGGTCAGAGAAAGGGCGCTCAGCAGAGAAGTTTTGTAAAACAGTTCAGACAAAGAAAAGGCAGCAAACACAGCATGACTGCATATTTAGTGTTTGGTTCTGATTCTTTATCGTTTGATTTTGTGTTTAGCACTGTTGAATCAAAGCTATATTCAACATAATAACTAAGTGTGACATTTACAAAAAGGTGCTTATGCACGACCTTCCATTTTATATTAATAAACAGCCTGAAAAGGCATGATTACATATTCTACTTCTGCGTACCATATACCCTTTCAGTTGTAGTCAGTTCAGCAGACCTGAGTTTTACAGCTCAATCTCAGCATTTATGTCTTTAATATTGCTTGAGTGGAATTGAAGTGCAACTGAAAATGACTACACTTCAAATACAAGTGCAGCTTCAAGCTAACTATGGAGAGAAGTAATCAGGGACTGACTCCATTTTGGTGATGGCCTTACGATGACAATCTTTTGCCCTGCTTAAGCGGTTGGATTGTGCTGAAGATCAAGCACTCGTGCTCGACAGTAACATAATACCATTGTGCACATGGGGGTACGATCAAAAGGTAACCCTTGATCTCATCCTTAATCCAGAAATTCCAGTTGTCACACCTGCCGGTGGTACTACCTTCTGACAAAATGTGAAAACAACACATTATGAAGCCTAACAATAGGACCCCGAGAAGTGTGTGCTTACTGTGGTCGAGGGGGGATGTTTCGGCTGTGTAATAAACTGTTGTAATTACATGTTATCGTGTAATCACAAGGCGCTGGAACATAATACGGAGTCTAGCAACACTCCACTCGCAATTAAGATTCCGTTGGTGGAAAGCATCCAGGAGTAAGTACAAAGAAATGAGGCACCCCAGGAAACGGAGAGAGAGACCTTATACTGTAAGTCCACTGAGAGGCTTGGCCAATTCGTGTTGGGGGGGCCATTAAAAGCATAAAAATATACGGCTAGATGGTATTAAGATAAGTCCTTTCAGCCGCACAGATGCTGAGTGTAGTAATCCACAGAACGCCGCGAACCTTGTTTTTCAAACAAACTGCTTGGATGTGAAACAATGGAGGCCTCTTGTGTTACACATACTGTAACCCACCCAGGATGGAGGCTTTTTACAACTG
Organism: Conger conger; assembly: GCF_963514075.1. Taxonomy (NCBI): domain Eukaryota; kingdom Metazoa; phylum Chordata; class Actinopteri; order Anguilliformes; family Congridae; genus Conger; species Conger conger. The sequence goes on along the minus strand of NC_083766.1, from coordinate 14,593,430 downwards.
CCTCTCAAAAATCGCCAACGTTGAGCTGGAATCCCCTCTCAAAGGTTATACAAATTCAGGTTGAATGGTGTTACCGGACTGCGGATTAGCGTAATGTGGGACCAGGTGCAGATGTAGCCACCTGTTCAACAGTCCACACGCGTGACCAGTGAAAGAAAGTACATCCAGGATAACCACAGACAAACCCTAATGCTTATCAAATAAAAGGGCTGGAAAAGGTGAGGAAATTGGTAACACCATTTGCTCAACCACACAAGTTGGTCAACAGTCAAAGCCATTACACAGATTGCTGGTTGTCAGCTTTTTCACCTTCGAATCAGTAGGTAGTGACTAGCAGGTTACAGTATATGACATAAAACGCAATATGCTTGACATTTGTGAAGCATGTAAGCAGGTCTTAAAACCACGATAAAATGTCCATTCATGTGGTATTTTGCAAACAGAAGATTGCAAATGTGTGATCAAAGAGGAACAGAACAAGAATAATATTCTATTGTTGGGGCAACCAATCACATGTATATCTTAAAAGTAATGGTACCATTTTATTCAATTATTATTACTATTAAAGCACAAAAAGAATCTTACTTGCAGCTAAGATGAGTTCCCTGTGGAGTTTATAGGTCATCAGAGGTTCAGAGAGACTCCTGCAAATGCATATGTAGAATCATGTAAACAAGCAACACTCACTGAAGACCCCAGGCCCGTGTAAATTATACAAGTTTCCTGGACCGTGTACATATTTTCAGTTGGTCTCAGAACACTCAGTAATTCACTGAACTAGTCTGCATCTAAAACGCACTTTTACTTCAACCTTGTCAAGCACTAGGTCAGCACAGATCCATTGCCGTTTCAAATCATTTCAGAGGGAGCCATTTTGTTTTTGCTTGTAAACATTCAAAGTGCACTTAAGCTTTCAAAGTGTTTTTGACCTTAATTCCATTAAGATCAGATTTTTTTTTCTCTTCAGAAAATCAGAATTCCGATTGCCAACTGAGCCAAACGCTAGACTTCAGGGGGCTTCATGCTCTAGCTAAATTTAATCATTGAGATAAGATCTGGCCTTGAATAAGACAGCCCCACCACAGACACCATTCTCATATGATGAACTGGGGCTGGGCCACAGGCCAGATTTGGCATTTTCATTGAAAACTATCCAGGCAGACAAGGGCGGTGTGGGAGGGCAATTGTTTCCAAAAAAACACCAATTTTCAGAGAAAGCGCTATTATTAATACCGTATTTTACAGTATAAAATTAAGGGGTAGAGCATTATTTCCCAGTGCAGCACAGTCTCTCTCACCTGAGGTAGAATTTCATGGAGCTTGTGATGGTATTAATTTCCCAGTCACCGGTGTGGTAGTCCACATCCCCTGGGCAGTTGGGGTCTGTGGAGAAAGAATGGACAAGATAAAAAGCAGCCATAATAAGAAAACAAAAATCTAATCCAAGGTCATTCACACACTTGTCTGGCCGGCATCTGTTTTTAACCCTACTTCCAATCTTAAATTAATTTTGGACTATTCATGAATGGTGTTTATTTGAGTACATGTAAAAACAGTTTTGTCTGCACTTCAGGGAACTGTCATCTTGAAACAATAATTAATTCTGAATTCTGTCACTGAATGAATTCTGTCAATGAGTTTCACATAGTTATTTTGGTTTAAAAGGGAGTATTTTCTCTCAAAGGAAGTGCAATTCCAGGTTTTATGCAATGTGACCTTCACTATTATTTCACAATTATAATTATTTATTATGAAGCATCGATCACTCAGCAAATAGAAGCTATAATGGCTGACAAAAGTAAGCTGTGTTGTTGACAAATATTTTATGCTGAGATATTACGTCGGTCCTCCAAACTCTTTAAAAATCTCTATTTTTAAGTTGAAATGTGCTAGACCAAACAGTAACATGTACACTGCAGAATACATTCCCACTGTGGTATCATGCTAAGATTGTTCATCATATGCAATTTATTTTCTAGCTATATGCTGCTGTGTTGTTCTCAAGGAATGGCCCTAACAGTGCGATGACTGGTGTGGGTTGAGTAATTTCCTCACCAAAGAAGGCGTTTAAAAGCTTTTGTACTTGAATGTTGCTGCCAACAGCTCTGTACACTCCCTCTTGCATGACGCCTAGAAACAGACAGAAGGGCGGGGGGGGGGGGGCGGAGTGAGGGGGGGGGGTTGGAGTGAGGGTGGGAGGGAGAAAGTAAGTTTCCTCTAGTTACAAATTCCAAGCAGGATATGTACAGCCCTGGTGCCGACTGCGATGTTGAAGAGAGGAAGCGGCAAAGGAGCACAGCCTTTTAACCATCTGTTCATAAAAGAAAATGCTTAACACTACCCTGTACCAGAGAAAAGAGATGGTGCCTAAACAGTTTGACTTAATCATAAACAGAGAGACAAAGGACATCTGAAGTAGACTGATTCACAGGTTCATGGTAATCAATGTCCAAACACTTAAAGTTTTATATGAGACAGAGTAATCCTCTTCAAGCAGAGAAGTTTTTTTTTTTTTATACATATCTAAATGTGTTTCGTAAAAAAACTGTTGTTCATAGTGTCAAGGTTCAAAAATGTGAAATGCACTGAAGAGGAATGCGTAAGCAAATGTTGGACCTCTCAGAGGAAACTAGCATGTTTTTATTTACTTCTGGCATCTGGTCAGAAGGCATATTCAAAGGAAATTTTAAATCCTAATCTGCACTGCCCTCTGCAGGATGGAGAAAGAACACACCCTTTTTGATTTAAAAGTTTATAAAATGACGAGAAAATCTTTAATGTGTACAAAAGCACAAACAAAACTGCCCACATTAACACAGTATTTGTTTACCCATATAGAGAAATTGTTTGAGCTGTGTAGGCTCACTCACTGTGTAGGGAAAATGCAGAGGTACAACACTTTTGACACAATAACCAGTATGAAGTCACACATAGGAACACAGGAGGTTAGTCACCTATACCAAAGAAAATGGAAGTAGCGGGAGTACGAGGCGCAGCAGTGGGATATAGATGTAGAGGTGTGCGAAGGTGAGGTGGGAGAGCTGGATGTAACTACATACATAGCAAATGAAGTAAGGCCAACAATTGTTGATAATGTCATTCAGGACGCAGGCATGAGGATGCAACCAAAATCTGAGCAGACAGATGGTTTCATCAATTATACAAATCTTCAAATGCTTGGCATTTATTTATTAATCTTCAAGATGGAAAGTAACCACAAAGCAATGAACTAATTACAGTTTACTGTCCTACATACATCAAAAGCTGTACATACAGCTTGCTTTGACATTGTGTTGCGTTATGTACTACAACTACGATGGTAAATATTTTTTACTGAGCATTATACTGTAGGTTTGAGAAATGACCATATGCTGGTGGCAGACATGCAAAATTTGCAGCTGAATAGGGGACTGCTATTATAAATATGGTTCTCTAAAACAATGCCCTCTGCCTGAAAGATATAAATTACGAAAACATTCAAGACAATGTTGTCTTTCAAAATATCATCACTGTCAGTTTGGCCACTATTGAGCGAGTTCTGATGAAGCTCATTGGCTCAGGAGGTAAGACCAGTCGTCTGGCAGGGTTGCTGGTTCGATCCCGCCCTGAGTGTGTCGAAGTGGCTGAGCAAGACACCTAACCCCCAAATGCTCCTGACGAGCTTGTTGGTGCCTTGCATGGCAGCCAATGGTGTGTGAGGGCGTGTATGAATGGGTGAATGAGAAGCATCAATTGTACAGCGCTTTGGATAAAGGCGCTATATAAATGCCAACCATTTACCATTTATGGACTGTATTGTATGAAATTACATAGTAAACTTCTGGAGTGAGAGTACAAAAATCCAAGGCCTAATTCAAATGACAGGCAAGACATGGAATAGTAAACACCTATAACCTTCTGTAATAAGGAAGACAGTGAGCTTATATCCATGAGTTTTAGAGGGTAGTGACCATACTAAAAATGTATATAAAATACAATGAAATACATGTAACTTCTATTGTGAATTATCTTACCTTTTGTTTCAACATAATTCATGCATTTGCGGACAAACTTGAATCCTACTTCATTCAGCTCCACTGTGGAAATAAATGAGCATGAATTAAAATACATTTTACAAGCGAGGAATGTGTACATACAGAAACTGTAATTTCTATATACAATATGGTATTTTGAATGGAAAGGAAAATTGAATGGAAAAGATATAGTTGTGATCAAACAAATAAAAATATAACTTCCATATATGTTATAAAGAGGCACTGATACGTACTCTCAGCTTGCTTTTGAATTGGGGAATGATATATCTGAAATGAAAACAATGTGTAAGACAAAATTTGGTTATGAAAATGACACATTCAAGAACAATAAAAATCTGATGCCATTTGAAACCTGCTTTAGCTCCCGTAATACTGAACTCCCCATCTATGTTACATCTAAAATTACATCCTCAACCCTATTTGCTACTTGAAGCACTACATTCTCAATCTCCCTTTTGCACTTACGGGACTATGGCACATAACTTTATGGTGCACAGTATTGTAAAGAAGAGAAGATTCTTTAAAAAATTATGAAATGAAAAGTTTCAAAATATCAAAAAAATTACCGCAAAGAACAGTAAACATTTAAAAACTAAATCCAATCAATATTTGTTGTGACTATCCTTTGCCTTTAAAACGGCATCAGTTCTCTTTGGTACAATGTCCTGCAGTTTTATACAAAAATCGGCTGCAAGGTTGTTCCAAACATATTGGAGAACTTTCCACAGTTCTTCTGCAGACTTTGGCTGTCTTGCTTGCTTCTGGCTTTCCAAGTAATCCAAGACAGCCATGATCAGGTTTCTTTATTATTATTACTTCACTTTATTTCACAAAATACAAAAATTTGTCTATAAAATGAAATTTTTTGGAAAAAAGATATTTGGAAATCTATTTATAGATCATACAAATGTATAGACCAAAATATAGACCAAATTTATATTATAAAAAAATCTACAGTGCCTAAGACTATTGCACAGTACTGTATGTTTATGTATTTACTACTTCTAAGTAAAATATGTATAACTGCTACAGTTGTAGCAGTTGGATTTGACAATGATTTTGTAGCCTAAACCTTTTTTTACACTATGGTAAATGGTTGGCATTTATATAGTGCCTTTATCCAAAGCGCTGTACAATTGATGCTTCTCATTCACCTATTCATACACACACTCACACACCAACGGCGATTGGCTGCCATGCAAGGCGCCAACCAGCTCATCAGGAGCATTTTGGAGTTAGGTGTCTTGCTCAGGGACACTTCGACAAAGCCCGGGCGGGGGATCGAACCGGCAACCCTCCGACTGCCAGACGACTGCTCTTACTGCCTGAGTCATGTCGCCCTATGCACATCGATAACAATGAAGAGCCGCTGCTAAATGCCTCCATGTAAATGCGCACAACCGTAACAAGTGTGTTTTGCTAATATTTTCTCTTGCCTTCCCTTCTTTTTCTCCCAGCTTTAAAAGTGAAATTACAGTTCAAGGCCTTTCCCACTGCCACTGAGCTCATTGTATAACTGAGGAGAGCATGCACCTTCACCAAGCAGCTGGCAGTTCTGTACGGAAGGAAGAAAGAAAAGCTAGGCAGTCTCTGTGTTCGAGTGCAATGCCGCTGCCACAGGCAGAAGGCAGGGGTCTGATCAAGAGGAGTAGCTCTTGTGCAGTGAGGTGGGGAAACCCTAATGACTGAAATTACGCTTCTTTGGGCAATGCTTTTGTATGACCAATTGCTCCATTATATGTCCAAAGGACCCCAAAAGTATGACAAATACATATATCTCTGTGTCACGGGTTTCAGTCAGGTTTTATGGATTTGGATAATTTCTCATTTTCAGTATATGAAGAGGGATGGAAAAACAGCCACACATCACTGTTGGAAATGCAAGCTGAGTTTGGAGGAACAATACATTCACAGTGAAATGTGTTTCACAGAAATGTAATCCGGGCAAGATGTAGAAGTAGCATGTTATGAAAAGAAGCTGGGAAAACATACCGGTTCCTTCCCATCCATTGCTTCCATCCACAGCTTCCTGCTAGTCTCAGAGATGGCCTGGAGAGTAACAGGTGCACATCTAGACATAATTCAAAGAAACACTGCTGTTACTGGAAAAACAATGGAATCCCCTGCCCCCCAGACCCCAGGTCCCATGGGTTACTTCCTGCAGCAGAGAGTGTGTGTGTTTTGGGAGTCATTATTATTTTCTTGGGACAGTTCTCTACAAAATCCCAACACATCCAGAAGATTCCAGTAGACTTCATGACAAGCTTGCTTGTGTGAGATAACTGCTGTGAAGATACCTGTATGTGGGCAGACCAGGGTCAAATACGTAATTGTTTTGGAGTCAAATATTTTGCTGTGCTTGACTGGTCTTGCCTGGCGCAACTGAGCGAACCAACAGGACTAGAAGGCAGGGTCAGCCTTTTTTGATACTATTTCAATAGGTTCACCAGAGAACCTCAGTAAATGGTAAATGGCAGGCATTTATTTGGCGCCTTTATCCAAAGCGCTGTACAATTGATGCTTCTCCATTCACCCATTCATACACACACTCACACACTGACGGCGATTGGCTGCCATGCAAGGCCCCAACCAGCTCGTCAGGAGCATTTAGGGGTTAGGTGTCTTGCTCAGTGACACTTCGACAAAGCCCGGGCGGGGGATCGAACCGGCAACCCTCCGACTGCCAGACGACTGCTCTTACTGCCTGAGCCATGTCGCCCCATGTAAAGGGTAGAAAGTGTAGAAATGATTTTAATCCAAAATAATTATGTACTGTATTTGACCCAGGTCTGTATGTGAGTGTACTTACACTCTTACACTCTCACAATAGTAAGGAATGGACACGGAGCTGTAATTCTGATTGCACCAAGCAATCAGCATTTCAATTTAGCTGAGCACAAAAGTGGCCACAAAGTCACTGCTTGCGTCGTCTCGACCCCAAATTCTAAATTCTGGAAAGGGAAGTAATAGTTTGTGAGACTGGTGTCTTGCAATCTGGTTCTATCCATTCATACCAGCCTTATGGTTCATGTCAGTGCTTGAAAACTCAAGATCACTACTTAGAAGAAATGACCACTGGTTAATTCACAAAGCACAAACATGGAAGTTGCGTGGACTCCTTTCATATCAGTGTCAACCTTGACAGGCTTGTGGTACCATAAGATTATGCATCTAACAAATGAAGGCAATAAGCAATATTTGGGTTTGGGCCCACTGCTGATGTCCTTGTAACAGCTCTGCCAGCCTGTTGATTGGGCAAATCTAATGCCATAGATGTTGTTGTGAAATAGAACGTACTCTCACCTTTCGATTGTTTCTATTTCAAAACAGAAGCGCTTGTCTATTGACTCGCTCTTCCGTCGAATGCAAGTCTTCAGTTTCAGCTCTGTTGGGCACTGGAAGAAAAGCAAAATATTCCTGTCGTAACCATAATCATATATTACAACAGCTCATGCCTGGAAAGTTGTAGGCTGTCATAAACTAAAATTAATGTTTATACCTGCTTATGTTACACAGTATGATGCTGATTATTTTAAGTCCTGACATCCATAAGATGGTTGTTGTCGTTTTAAGTTCCAAAAACTATCTCTATCCAGTTTTACAGTTTACAGTTTTCAGTTCTCCAGCGAGTCTCATGAGTTTTACCAAGAACAGGCAGTTTTCGTGATTGTGTCTTTAAGGTTCATATCAATTAACCTACAGTATGTTCTCATTGGCTGGCTAGCTCCACAATAAACTGAAGAGTCTGTTCAACAATATGGGACCTTTTAACTGATTAGGAAGTAACATAAGATTATGGACACTCGAAAACACTCAAACCTTACCAAAGATTATCTCACACTCATCTTCTCTATGTAATGATCGCCTACCTGCTTGCCTGCAGGTTTTTGCTCAAAAGGGATCATGAAGAAAGTCCTGTCTCCTTTGTAATATTTGCAGTAATACTTCACCCATGACACACCTAATGCCCCTAAGAGGTAAGGGACAGCAACAAAATTAAACACTCAGTTTTGAACAGGTCTTTAGATAAACTGCTAATTTCTGAGATACGGTACTTTGAAGTAATACAGCATAAAGAACAATTAATAGATATAATAGTTTATTTGTTGGCTTTGTGGCAAGACATGAGTTTAATAGCTGTGGGATCATATTGCTTACACTTCTCCTGTGAGTAAAGATAACCCTCAATAGTCGGCTGACCGGGAACTTTAGTCGGCAGACCGGGAGATTCTTTCATCGTGTTCATTAGCTCCTTCATCTCGTCACGTGTACTTAGAAAGTGGTTCCTGGTCTGGGTGGAGATAAAAAAAATGAATTACACTCAGGGCAAAGAGTCCTTTTGATCACCGTGTCCCCACAGAAAATAAGCACTCACATTTTGGAGGCTCAACTGCAGCTGCTGTTTATACGGCATGAAGTCCTGCGTCATCTCAAACGTGAGGTTGTTGAGGGTCAGAATGCTATGAAGAAAGGCCAGCACCTGCAGCCAAAGACAAAAGCACAGTGAAATCTCAAACTTGAGCATTTCTCAATATGTATTTGCTTCAATACATACCATAAATGCATCACCTGGTGAAAGACACTCACAGCAAGTTCTCCTAAGGCCCTTTGGCTTTGAAACAATTTTATTTTATGTCCTAGTCCTATGTACGTAATAAGGAGACATCACCGGGCATCAAGATTGTCACATGTGGTCGTTTCTCTCACACTGATTGTGTCTCTACCAATCCCTCCCACCCCTTCACCCAACAAGGAGAGCTTACATACTGGGGAAGTGCAGGGAACACAGTTTGGGGGGGGGTGGCAGCAGTGTAAACAGGATATTGGATAGACTAGAGGAAGGCACTTACGGGCTCCACAACATCAAACTTCTTCCTGTCCTGCACCTGCTGGATTTGATAGACATATTCCACAGAGGACACGTAGAAATTTTCCCTCTCCTTATCCAGCTGCTCATCCGCCTGTAGCCATACAAACGGGAAGGGATATGAGGGATAGGTTGTGTATCATCAACATTACCAACTCTTGTTGCTACATCCAAGCAGAGGTTTAAAAATCACCATAACGTCACGCGGCAAATATATCTGCACTTCAGTGAAATTCAGCATTGTATCATAGCTGCAGCTGGTGATCGAGCAGTGAAACTTGACTGTACCCTAGAGGGTGGTGTGACTTACTAGCTGCAGCTCTGTGACCTTTGAGGTCATGTACAGTGCCGTGTTCTTTGCCCCCAACCCGATTTCCTATAATTACGTATTAGCCAAATATTATTTTGAAATAATTTTAAAATATGTTTTGCGCTTACTTGGGTTCCTTTTGTATAATATTACATTTTGTCTAAAGATCTGAAACCATCCACTGTGACAAATAATAGAGCAATAATAGAGTAAATAATGGAATTGGGCAAATACTTTTCCACAGCACTGTATGATACATTCTTAAGAAATAGTATTCTTAAGAAATACTCAGCTGGCCCAATGTTCCTGCTTACCTCTTGCAGCTGGGTTTCCTTCTTCTTGGATGACAAGTTTAAGTGTTTTTCCAGCTGAGAGTAATATTTTTCACTCTCCTTTTCAAACTTCTTTCTTTTGTCCTGAAAGCCACATGCGTTTCCATTACTTATAATGGGAACTCTCATTAATGTGAGCACATGATATGAATACATGCAAAACAGGCTGATACCAAAATTTTAATTATTACACTTTTAAACTTTAATTAAATGAGAGATCAGAGGAGGATGGCCAGACTGGTTCAAGCTGAGAAGAAGGTGAAGTAGATGTACTACAGTAACAGAAGACCAATAAGTCGAAAAATTCTAATAAATACCTAGGGCCAGATATACTAAGCCTTTTGCAATGATTTTCAGGCGCACATATGACGCATTCTGCCCAGGAAACATGCACTGTATGTATCAAACTGGCGTACGGGTCTGGATGCGTGGTACCTCGGTGAGTCATCACAGGGTGTGCTTTTCTCCTTAATGCATAAGTGTGTTTGATTATGCATTCCGTTGAATATATTAAAGTTCACACGCTTAAAGACGGTTGATTGTGCATGTAATTTCTCCGCCCCTGAAGAGCAGGTGTAAACTGAGGCGCAAGCAAAACGCAGGCTCCAAATCCATCCATCCATCCATCCATCCATCCATTATCTTAACCCGCTTATCCTGAACAGGGTTGCAGGGGGGCTGGAGGCTATCCCAGCATACATTGAGCGGAAGGCAGGAATACACCCTGGACAGGTCACCAGTCCACACAGGGCACACACACCATTCACTCATACACTCATACCTATGGGCAATTTAGACTCTCCAATCAGCCTAACCTGCATGTCTTTGGACTGTGGGAGGAAACCCACATGACACAGGGAGGCAAACTCCACACAGAGAGGCCCCGGTCGACCGGGATTCAAACCCAGGACCTCCTTGCTGTGAGGCGGCAGTGCTACCCACTGCACCATTTGCAACAAAACTCACACTATGTCTACTACAAGAAATCATCAAACACATTATTAATATTAAATATTAATTAGCCAAGCAATAATGAAGGCTTGGTGTTTGTCACAGAAAATATTAATAAAATAATTTATAAAATTTACCAAATTTACCGCGAATTCTTGTAATACATTGTCATTCTAATTCTGCAATGCACATTGTTTATCAAATTGTATTAATTTAAACCTGCATCCTCTTGACTTGCACCACTGCACACTTAGCAGTTTAGAGTCCGAACAGACATAGACAAGCTAGGATACCTGCACCCCGTAGTCACTTGCCTATACACCAGTGCCATCACAAGATACATACTAAGTGTTTCATTGTAGGCTATACAGGCCACAGGCACGTCCGCCTCCACATAGATAGATAGCGATCGTATAGAGCCACACTATTGGCGGACATTTGCAGTTCATTTTGTTGAACTGTTAGAACAAAGAAGCAGTTGAACTTATCTTTTGGAGTCAGATAAACGAGAACAAAATTCAATTAACCCTGTTCCAGTAGCATTGGTCAGACGCGTTTCCTTCACCTTTCAGATACTTCCACCTTTTGGTGTATTTGGGGGGTTCTTGCATAATAAAAACACAGTTGTGTGTTTGTTTTGATGAGTTATCCTCCTAAACAACCACAGAAAAGGAACGGAGAAATACTTCTGTGACAAACAACCAGCCATGCAATTAATTGCGCTTCTGGGAGTGACATGGGAACGACAATAGCCATCACCGCTGGAATATGTACACATTCTGACATATGTAGATGCTTTAACTGGGCTGTTTAAGATCAATATGTGGTTAGTATGCAGTCTCATTTGCAGATTGCGTTGTCGGGGAACTAATTCCTTCTTCACCATTAGGCCATATGGAACTTCAAAAGATATCATGTACTCTCAAATCCATTTGCTAGTTCAAGCACTATATCATCACTCTGCACCTACCAAGGCACTGTTTTCGGTTTACAACTTCTACAACTGACTGTGAAACTGATGACTAACAGCTCTGCTCGTTGCCCATTCTTTTAGCACTCACTTTTTTGGAAGTCACTCGGGATAAGAGCGTCAGTTAAACTCATAAATGTATGTGAAAATAGAGGCACATCCTTCAGAGATGAGGGACAAGAGGATGTGGTCTTGTTGGTATGTGTTTGAGTGCGTGCTTGTCTTCCATTTCATGGTCAGAGCCCCCAAAGCCAGGATCGGCCTGCCAGGAAGGTTGGCTGGCCCCTTGTCGACTGTTCCAAGGATTCGGAAGAGAGCCCTGCAGTTGATTAGCACTGCACAGAATTTGCCCCTGGCCACAGAGCCAACACAGGCACGGGGGCAGGGCGGGGGTGTGGCGAGGAGAGGCGTTAGGCAAATCAGGCGAGCGAGATTCCCTTCCCCTCTCATTCTGTGACCTATTTATTTTCATAACCAGGGAAATTTTCTTTCCAGTGGGCAGTTAGCTTTAAAAAGACACGTAAATAGTGTGAAATAATCATATTTAGAAATACTGTTCACAATGCCTCACTTTTGTTTATCATGGTCATGGAGAAAATATATTTTCCTGGCTGTGTGTGTGTGTGTGTGTGTGTGTGTGTGTGTGTATACTGAAGTTTGATGTGTGCGTTTGTTTGCCTATGCTTATTTTTTTCCAACATCCTCGACCCAGGAAACACCTGCATGTTCTTCTTCCTGGACGTATCATTAAGAGAGAAGCCCCTGCCCTCCAAAGATTATCGATAACATCTTTGTCTCATTATAATAGTGTACAGTCAACTGAAATAACTAAATACAATTGCTTATGGCATACCAAGCATTGTTAACCTCAGGTACCTGAATCAGGGAGAACAATTTAAATCTACACTGAACAAAACAGTTAAATGCATTGAATATCCCATCTGGAGTCATACAACAATCTTATCTGACTGGATTCCAGACAAAAGTAAACAAGAGTGTCTGGCCAGCTGAGGTCTAGAACATGTCCAATCTTTCCCATAGTGTACTTCAGCTGTTTTTTCTGTTAGGGTTAGATGGGCGGAATGTGTGTGTGTGTGTGTGTGTAGTTTTAGCCGAAAATAAATCACAGTATTGGTGGAACTGATTTAGTAATCGTGTGGTTGGGTTGAGATTAGGAGAGTTCTCTTCTTTGCCATTCCACTGACTAAGGAGCAGAATATGCACCCTTTGCTAGTGGAGGGTGGGTGCTGATGTCATGGGTGCACAGGTTTTACATTGGATTGCATTGCAGGAATTACTATACTGTATTAATATAAGACAATACTGCTTTAATTAAAGCAAAAGGCAGTGTACTTTTGTTATGCCAAGTCATTTTCAGTCCAAGCATCCACTGTCAAAGCTTTTAAAACTATACTTCTCCTGACTGGTTACTGTCTTTTTGACTCATTTACGGAGTTTGTGTTGTGTTATGCACTACCTGGGAGTGGTCCTTCAACTGAGGACAAGTGCTTGACCAAGGTAAAGAAAACAGAACAAATTACTCACAGCAATACAGGAACTGTGAAGTTCCCTGAATTATATTTTCGATTACCAGTGGTTCCGAGTTCTATTTCAGCTGTCTTCTGAGACTACATTGGTTAAAGAATGCTTAGGCAATTCCCTAAAACGTTGTTCGGTTTCATTTAATCTTCACAAAAACAACCATGAGATATAAAATTTAAAATATGTAATTGTGAATGTAGTTGTTCTGCAAATGTTTCATAATATGAAAAGGTTCTTTCAAATCCAAGCACAGCAAATTGCTTGGATATTGTTTGGAACTATGCCCATTCAACAAGTTTGCAACATCATCCAGTTAATCCAATGATACCTCCCCATGTTTTTCTGTTGATTGTACACACCTGACTACAGAATAGTTTGGCAGGAATTATGTTTCTTACACCAAGTGGAAATAGACACAGAGATTACATCGCAATGACTAGAAATAAAGTGACAGTGACATATTCATATTACATATTCTGTTTTGACAGAGAAACACAGAGGACATCCGGCAATGCCACCACTGCCAAGCAATCCATCTTCACATTGCAGGGCTTTTGCAGTCAAAAAGTGTTCCGTCACACAGTTAGATAAATAGTGTCATATGCAGCTTTGGCAAAACTACACAAGGAAACGCAATGAAACCATGCACACAGAAAAGCACCTGAATTAAATCAGTCGGCTCATTGTACAGGTTTTACCAGTTATACGCTTTCACACTAGACTGTAAATTAAAGAGCTATTTGAGTCGTGCCCATGTGCTTACCAGTGTGCAGTCCAAGAATAGCAGAAGCCATGTGTACAGTAAGTGCACATAAGAGTGCAAGCTAAGGTTAAGCTGTTCTGACTGACTGAATGAATCTGTAAACCATTTTAAAGAATGAGGTATACGTGTTCCAACTTATTGTGGTGGGAGTGCAAAGAGAATTTTGCAGGAGGTGGATGTTTTCCCTCAGCGTCTCATTGCGAGACACGTCGCACACAGGAGCCAAAATGGCTGTGGCCCGTTGCCCGCGGCACTCACTTTCGTGACGTTGATTTGATCCTTGCGGAATCTCTCCAGCGGCTTGATCAGCAGGTCGCACGCGTTTTGAACCTGTATCCAAAGACGAGACACAACAGCACAAATGTCACACGGCAAAAAATCTTCTTTTTTAAACTTGTTTTAAGTTACTGTTTGCTTGACAAGTGAATACTTCTCACCCCATTGGCAAATCTTGAAATGAGTCAAACTTTCTCACCTCATTGGCACTTTTTTTTGTGTCATTTAGTAAATAGTAATAGAAATATGATTTTAAGTGTAAATATAAGAGGAAGATACTTGTTAAGACTGACTTATTTTTGTATTCCCAATTCCTCACCCCAGGAGCCCCAGGCAGAGCACATTTGCCTTCCAAACCCTCCAACTCCAAACCCCACCTCCCCACTCCAAATCGAGCAGACTGCTCAGGATTTTGACAGGTGTTTGGGGGAAGGCCAGGAAAGAAATCGTCCATCTGAGGGTAGCCAACAAAAGTGTGTGTGTGAAACCAAGAACTAGGGGATTCTCAAGCAGTTGCCTCGGAAACCGGTATGGGTTGCAGACGTCGAGCTCAGATTTGCCAGCAGGGGGCGGCCACTTTCCCATCCGTTGGCAATTTTTTCACATCCTTAAGAAGGCCACCGGTCGCACAGGACCTGTTTCTTTTGGTGCCAATCAGGCCACCTCTACAGCGACTCAAGGAAGGGAGCGTTCTCTACTGCTCACTGCTCTTTGTTTACTGTGCTGTCAGTGAGGGGAGGCCACACCCTATTATAAACAATACGGCTGAGTCATCCATCATGGCCGCCAGCCCAGTGTGACAGAGGTGTCAGTGTGGGGATAAGACATCCGAGCTCAGCTGCTGGTAGCAGGCTGAATTACAGAGCACAGCAGTTTCCATGGCCCCTTTTACTTCCTTTTATGATAGCGAGGCAACTGTAAAACCCATCAGCTGGCAGCTGGGAAGATACGTTTCCTGCAATAAAGCACATGAGAATACACAGAGCTGCCTACACATTCACAGCGGAAATGTCTCCAGAATATATAAGGAAAATATATTCCGAAAGAAACTCATCAGACAAGACTCGGCCCAGCGTGCCCTGGGGCAAAATAAGTGTTTGTTTGAAATACCCAACAGTGGTGACACTGCCTTAAAAAGGTCAAGATGCATAGATGGCATTCAATCCGGTTAAAATTTTATGTAACAGTGTAGGGAGAAAACTAGCATGGGATATGCTAGTTCATTCACACTCATTCAGGTCACATGCTGAGAACTGAGCACTGTAACCTGTAAACAGGTTTCCTTGCGGCTGTTCTAACAACCAGAAACACACCAATAGTGACTGTGCAAAAGAGATTGCATTATAACAGGTTGTTCCTGCATTGAAATGTTCTGGGCAGCTCGCCCAAATGTTTTGAAGTTTAAATCACACAAAACAATAAACAAACATTCCAAAAGTAATACACTTACAAGTGGTTCCACCCTGCATTTGTTGGTGAAATTTGGTTGTGAATGATATTGCATTAAAAGTTTTTTTTTTAGGTTTTGGCTGTGCATGCGTTTAATGTGCATCCTTAGACACTCTAAATCAACTACAGTAGAATCCGCTTAATTTAACATAAAAGAATCAGACAGACAGGTGGCATTGAGGCGTCCACTATCGCTGTGATTTTCAATGGCTACCTTTGTAAATTTTGGCAGTTTTGTGTCTTTATTGGGAACTGTCGGTTTATTTACGCCACATCGGCCAATGTATATCCATAGACAATTATGTGTTGAAATAGTTCCATGAAAATATTCGAAAATGCGCAATCTCTTTACAATGGAATAAATGCAAAAAGGTACAAGATTTTACATTTCTATGCAAATACCAGAATTATGCAATAATCCTTTATGCAATTACAGTAAGTGGATTCTACCGTATTATCATGAACCTACAATGTTCTGCCCATCTGTGAAAAATTTTATTCTGAATAGCATTTAATGTTGTTTAAGGTAAGACCAGTGACGTACAGGTACAAGCATTATTATTAGTATTATGAATGTATAAAAGTCATATAAACAGAATGACCATGTTGAATGACAATGTGTAAATCCTTAAACAGCTATAGGCTATATCCAACCTGCCCCTCCCCCCTCAATTCTGCCACACAAAGTCACCACCTCAGCCTTATTTTGAGACAGGAAAAATTCAAAAAACAAGTTACTCTTGCAAATTGAGTTTTTCAGTACAATATTAAATCTTGCCATCTAACCCAACCTCATGGCATTAACTAGTGACAAGTGTAACTGACCAGACTGGTGCCCTTTCTGTTACTGGCCGTTTTTATGCCAGCATGAAAGAGTCCACCAGTCGGTGGGCACCAAATCAGCAGTGCGATGTTGTTGTGGTATGGGCGCGGTATAATTGTGGTTGTTATTAATGTATTTGTCAAAGTGCACTTTATCTACAGAGACATGTGATGGTTGACAGGGAAAAGAAGAAAAAATATTTTTTACCAGCCTCATCCTGTCGTCTTCCACTTCCTGAAGCAGACCAGCAAATTCCTGGAAAGACTCCGCTGGGAACAAAACAAACACCGTATCTACTATAAGCAGATGACCTCCGTTGCTTGATTAAAAACTCAACACAAGGGTGACAAGTTCTAACACAATAAATAAAAATACTTATAGTTTGTAGGCGGCTTACTTCAGTGCTCCAAGGACACAAATTGGAGCATAGGGTATTTAAGGTTTTCATGAAATTGTGGTGCCTTTTATCTTCCTAGTAACTGCTGCTAAAAGCCAATTCATCTTAAAGCTGACTATTATGTTGTATGCATGTTTTCTGCATATAGTAACCCAATCCCTGCTACTTTTCAAAATGTATATACATCCACAATAATTCTGGAAGGAATACATTGTAGGGCATCTATATGAAAATGGTCTCAGACTTTCCTAACAAGTGCATGGAATTGTCACATCAGATTCATTTAAAGAGATACTGTAGGAATTCAAACTCAATGAACTCAGTTGAATAATTTCCGGAGTTGGACGTGATGAATACAGACCAATGGATAAATAAATAATTAATACATGCATGGAAGGTCCAGTTCTGCACACTCACTGGATTTTTTTTCCAAGAGAGCCCAGGATGAAAGATACCATTACCCTCTAGCTGAATGCACAATGCACTGAGGCAGCAGGCTACAGCAACCTCTACTGAAAAGGTCTTAACATTCGGAGAACTCACATAATATCAGACTGCATAAAAATACGGTGTGTAGCATTTACTTTGCTGAGATTTTTTTGAATCTCCCAAATTCTAAATGAAATTCAAGCTGCCAAAAGATGCCAGAAGTACAGTTTGTCCTTTCGTTTACCAAAACGCAGTACAGGATATTAGGAACTGTACAAAGAAGAAGCACAGACACAACAATATTTCACAGCATTTGCCCTACAAAGTCAGCATAGGCCCTATAAATCCCTATAAATACAAATACTGCATTACTTGTTTTCAACTCAAAACAGCAATAGAGATCACGTTATTTTTTAGACATTGTTTACACATGATAAAAATCACTAAGAGCTAAGAGGATTACCATGACAAATATATTTCAAACCAGTGTTATTTCCATAACATTATTGCATTATATGCCTATGGGCCTTTTCTCAAACAAGAACAAGGGCACCAGAGCAGAGTGTGTGTGCCTTTAGTCAGATGCCTTTAGTCTTATCACCCCATTCACACTATATAAACTTCTGTGTTTTTTATTTATTTATGGTCTATTTATATGGCCCACTGCTGATGACAGTGGGCTAATGTTGAACATAGGACAGTTTACAAAAGACTGGTTTGATGCAAGAAGTAATTCAGTGGTGGTCGTCATAATACAAGTGTTCTTTTCAGTACTGCACCCAATACACATATTTCTTGACATGAATTTCTCCTACTCAGGTCTAAATAATGACCAACATGTGTGACTTTTATAGGTTGAGCTGGTAAACAAAGCATATCAAGACTAACAAGAGATACTAGGATTGAAGAAACCGCAAATGAAGATTTATTTGAGACACTGGGGTTCACATATTTCACAAGCTGTTTTGAGGACATAGTGTGAAGAGTGTACTGAGACTTGAAGTCTATTATAATGTAATTTATGTAAGTTATAACTTGGTATTTGGGCTTACCAATGTTCATCTCATCATCAGTCAAGGAATCACCAATGAAGTCAAACTGGAAAGCATGGAGAGTCTGGGAGAACTTCTGGACTGCCAAAGAGTAGTCTATGGAAAAACAAACACAATACAATCCATTTACAACTTCATTTACACAACTGTAACAGTCAACTGTCTATCTGTGGCAATTGAGAATTTATGAACTTTCATAAGAAAACATACTACTTAACCAGTTTATATGTATTTTGGCACAAAGCTCCTGAGAAACAGATAGATTAATGCCTGATAGACTAATTTTCACACTGAGAAAAACAATACCATCACCAAGCCTAGAGGCTAATAAAAAGATAACATTTCTGAACATTCAGTAGTTCTATAAAACAGAACTTTATTATAGAAATATCCCAATATTAGAAATGGCTACATGTACATGCATATTTCTGCACAGTGAAATGGAGTACTTTTTACTCTGATAGTGTCAATTTGTATCCCTTATATGAACACTGTTAATATTATATTAATACTGTAGGTTGTCTTAATTTCATATTATATTACATTGGTCCCACAAATATGAAAGTACAGTGCAGGATTTTGCATACCAACTTGTTGCACGAAGAGTAAGCAATTAATGAAGCATTGCTTAATAAGAATACAAGCATGGGAAATGCAGACCCTGACAGAACCAAGGCCTTGCACACAGAGAGTCTGCAGTGGGTTTGGAATGCAGGCGGTCTGCAGCCGGGTTTCTAAGACTGGTCTGTTACTGCACTCCAGCAGCCTTTTGAATATCTAATTACATTTCCATTGTTCCCTCATTCCCAGAGAAGTGGCCCGTGCCAAGGTCACTATTTCAAACTTGTGACAATAATCAGCCCTTTTCCCTGGAAAGAGCTATACAGTTACTCCACATACTGGGTCATAACACATATTTTCATTCAGCTTTTACTAATGCACGTTTAGGAAACTACACTAAGAAATCTGAAGAAAATGTACATTTTCCCCCATCCAACCTTTGCATCTGGGCCTATGTGGGCGTTTTTCTCTGAAAACAGCAGCTGTAATTTTTTAGGCTATGCTGTAGCTTGAGAAGAAACATATTTGTTTGACATCTTGGATTGCATTTTACAGGTAATATAGTCTATATGGTATGAGAAGCTGTTTTATTTGCATATTCTGTTGTGTGGGGGTCAAAGTTCTTAATTGACAAGAATACATTAGATGACTATCGGGAGAATCTACGTCTCTTAGCAGTGGTAATACAGTTCACAATAACTGGGTTAACCTCTCACACTGCACTATAACATTTCATTACATTACTATAAGCCTCCCCAATCCAAACAAATTGAGTAAACTGACAAGAAGGGCCTTGGTCAGACAGGGAGGTGCCCAAGAACCCAAAGGTCACTCTAACAGAGCTTTGAAAGTCCTCTGCAGAGATGGGAGAACCTGCCGGAAGGATGACCATGTCAGGAGCAGTCCATCAATCAAGTCTTAGGAGAACAGATAATTGGAAGCCATTGTTCAGTAAAAGGCATATGATAGCCCGGTTGGAGTTTGCCAAACTGAGAACATGAGGAAAAATATTCTGTGGTCTGATGAGACAAAAATGTAATTATTTTGGCAGCATTATGTCAGCATTACACCAGGCACTGTTCACCACCTGGCTGATACCATCCCGACAGTGTCACTGTATATCTGGTCATTGCTGTCATTTTGTTATTTAGCATTTTCTCTCCCTTATCTTCCAAGAATATTTTGCAACAATATTTTTGCGTGTTAAATGAATGCATGGATGTTCTTAGTTCTGCATGCAGCCATGAAAAGGTAGTCGCATCTTCCTGTTTCTCATAATGTTGCATGAGTTTCAGTTCTGATAATAATGAGCCTGATAAAAAAAAAAGTTTCATTACCATTTGGTTAACTGATCATCTCTAAGATACATGGAACAATCCTCTACTTGAATGTCCTTAATTTAGTAGCATATCTAAGCACTCAGAGTGAAATGTGAAGCAAACCAGCTTTTCTCCGTTGTTCAGCTTGCATCATGCAAACACTAACACAGACAATCCATTACTTCAGCACAACCTTATCAAACACACCAACAACTAAAGCTAATCTTCAAGCTCCTTGAGGAAATTAATGACATGCAAGTAAGCTAATATATGACATATCCCCACTGTATGTTTCCCTGACAACGACAGCCTTGTTTCCAGGATAACTGCTTGACAAGGGGAAAAAATGCATTATGGAATGGAATCCCGACATCACCATGTCTAACAATGGCAATACTGTTCAATTATCTCCTGCTTACAGCAAAAGAGGAAGCAAGTTCACTGAGAATAGCCCAGGCCAATCGTTTGAAAATACCGTACCACGATTTCAGGAGTCAAATAACCTGATGGGCAGGGCATTAGAGCGAGTATCCATAAGGAATTCTGCGCTCGACCGTCCTCAGGTCAGATGATCATTTCTCTCTGGAGGATTTTGCAATGTTCCAGGAAGTTGTATAGCTAGTATTTGCCACATGAGATTGCTGGAAAAAAAGTGTGGAAACGAAACCATGGGACACCACACTTAATATTTCATAGATTTCATAACTCTAAGAAATTACATTTCAAATTTTTATCTTCATGGACAGGAAGTATAATTTTTATAATTTTAAAATGATATGATGTTACTGTTTGATATGTGGCTTCAAAGTACTGCAATAACGTAAGGAGTATTAAAAGGAGTCTATTACAATATATATATATTTTTACATGAATAAAAAATTACTTGATTCGTGAATATTAGGAAAGCTAAAGCTGGGGCTTCAAGAATGAGCAACTGCAAAAAGACAGTTCTCCCGCTTCCAGACATGGATGAAATATAGGCTAGTTTGGCAGTACTGTACGCCACCTTCAATAAATTACAGTGGTTTCACAGCTACACAGCTTTGAAGTAGTAGCCCTGGAAACATAATATACACTCAGTGAGCACTTTATTAGGTATTTAGGACTTATTTTTAGACTTATTGGACTTATGCCGCTGTAGACAATCCACTTAGAGGTCTGACACACTGGGTGTTCAAAGATGCTCTTCTGCATACCACGGTTGTAATGTGTGGTTATTTGCGTCACAGTCACCTTCCTTTCAAATTCAACCAGTCTGGCCCTTCTCCTCTGACCTCTCTCATTTTTGCCCACAGAACTGCTGCTCATTGGATGTTTTTTTGTTTTTCGTACCATTCTCTGCAAACTCTAGAGACTGTTGTGCACAAAAAGCACAGGAGATCAGCAGTTTCTGAGATACTCAAACCACCCTGTCTGGCACCAACAATCATTCCACAGTCAAAGTCACTTAGATCACGTTTCTTCCCCATTCTGACATTTGGGCTGAAAAACACGTCTGCATGCTTTTATGCATTTAGTTGCTGCCACATGATTGGCTGATTAAATATATGGTGTACAGGTCTATCTAAAATTGCTCACTGAATGTATATATGTATGTATAGAACATATCATGTGCTAGTATTCCAGGAGTAGGCATATAGTCAATATTAGACTGTTAAAAAATCATCACGGTCAACAGTTATTGTAAATGTCTGTAAGTCACGAAAGCACTTATAACAAAGCATTATTGAAGTTAAGAAACCTACAGTAATGTTAAGTTACAGAACAGACTGATCATGTGACTGTATGTGCCACAGTATTACAAAGAACAGATGATAGGCAGATGACAGCTCGATAGGCTAAATGTTAAAATAGGCTAGATGTTAAAAGTACAATATGTAATTTTTGTGTTCAAAAATTGTTACAAAACCATTGTAAATCTCTTCCTATCATTGAAAAAGGCTCACTGACATGTTGCCTTGTGGTTATAGTCCTTAAATTCTGCTTTCAAAATATACAATTGATAGACAGACACTCTGTACCAAAACAACATCAGCATGTTCACAGAGCAGGGGGAGGGAAAAACAGTGTTGTGGAGTTTGTTGCTGCAATTCCTCTCTTGACCCCTCTTCCTCCAAAATTACCTACTGTACCTAAAACCTGAACATTGAGTAAACAGTTTCCAGGGCCTGTGCATTACTGAAGGCTTGGGTTATAGGAGAGGCTGGCCTGAAAGAATATAAGGGATCCCCTGCTCTGCTCTACAGTGACGTGCGGCACATCTGCTTTAAATATAATGTGAACATACATATGCAGCAGCAATCTGCTTGAAAGCATGTCAGTGCTTTCAGATCCAGGTCTACTCCCACTAAATTCCTTCTCTTTTCAAGGCAGGAGCCCATTAGCTCAAGAAATTGCTTAATGTGCAGGCCCCATATATACTTCAAAGGGATCATGGTTAACTGTAGGCTATCATCCCTGTGAAAAGCCATGGACATGCTTACTACATGGCATGTACCCATTATAAAGGAGGTAAAACATGAAACTACAGTCTAGTCTATTGTCATTAATAACCTTTCATATATTTAGCCTATTCCTGCCTTTCTACAGATGTGATCATTAGATCATTCAGAATGGCCTGAAGTGTACGTTTAAGCTACTGTTTAGCCCTGGGTATGCCTCACTATTGATGCAGCAATTCTCCAGTGTAAATTGTTCTATTGGTTGCACAACACAATAGAGAGAAAATAACTAGTCCTAGCATATCGGTTTTCACTCTTGAAGTTTCACCTCACTTCACTGAGGTTCATGTTAATTGCGCAATCACCAACTAAACCCAAAACATAACCGCACCTTGAAAATGATCTAACCCTACTTTGGTGTGTTGCACACAATATTTGTGGGAAACTTTTCGTACGACTAGAAATGGCGCCTTTGTCTTAACTTCCAAGCATGTTTCCATCAGAAACAATGTGGATCATTGACACCAATGTCCACCTTTGAAAGTGTTATATTGCATTTTCAACGTTTAGATTAGTGGCAAATCCATTTTTACTGGGCCCTGTGAACTCAAGACAGAAAGCTTGCAAAATATGCCAAAGGAATGCTGATTTGCAAAATACAACCTCTGTTCCTTTTACAATTGCATGGCAGTGGAAATAAAATGCTTAGCAAAATAAAAAAAAACAGGAAGAGGTGCAATCAAGATGTTTGCTTGGCAGTCACAGTGAAATTATTTTTTTTATCCAAATTACACATAATAATGCATGTTAAGTGTTCTAGATAGATACACATGTGCATCTTGAACACACTCAAATCCACTAGCCAGAAAAGTGCCAGTCTTGAAATCCAGATATTTCTAATTTTACTAAACCTTTATTTTACCAGGAAATAAATTGAGAATTATTTTTTTTTTTCCCAAAAAGATCTGATCACGATGCCGCATGATATATGAAAACTGGATATTTAAGTGTAGAAAAGTGTTAAGGGGACATTTTCTTTCCATTGGGCTAAGGGCAAAAGGATATGGTAAAAGCTGCTCTAGCTTGTCTTCAGTCTAAAAGCATGTTTTACTATTACAATAATTGTTTGAAATGCGATTTCTAGTCAGAGAAAACAATCATAAATTGATTTAGCTATATTAAATGCTCAAAACCCACACTCCCATTACATAAATACAATTGCTCAGGGAAAGATTTTGATTTTTT
Organism: Conger conger; assembly: GCF_963514075.1. Taxonomy (NCBI): domain Eukaryota; kingdom Metazoa; phylum Chordata; class Actinopteri; order Anguilliformes; family Congridae; genus Conger; species Conger conger. The sequence goes on along the minus strand of NC_083766.1, from coordinate 14,569,669 downwards.
CCAAACCTTTGAAAGAAGTTTCCCTATACGCCTTCTTTCCCTAACTTTCCCTACCCACTTTGCTCTGATACGGTTAGAAGCACAGTAGTTCTGGAAGTGGAATGTGTCATAGGCCTAAGTGGATTCCAACAGCAAATGAATTTGACTGTACAGTTTGGCATAGAGGTGTTGCTGATAGGTAAACAAAAGTATCTTGGCTAACACCCACTGAATAAAGCATGCACAATGTCAATGCCTTCTGAAAGGAATGAGGATAGTTCAGCAGTGTCATACACACCCTTAATGGTGGATTGAAAATGTAAAACTGTCTGAATGGCAATATAAGTCCTTAAACATTTCATACATAATGGTACACCAGCCATGAAAAGGAGTCACACAGCTACTTGGAACTGTAACCAGTTCATCTCATTATCCCTCATAAGAACTTTATGAACTGAAGCGTCACTCTGGGACAGAAGTTCATAATAATGGCTCAGTTTTCTGTTTATAATTTGAATAAAGGATGCGGTCCTATGTTGTGCATGTATCAGTGTGTATAACCATACCTTTACAAATGAGCCACATATACAGTGCAGTCCGTAAGTGACTGTATTTGGATAGTGATATACAATTTATATTCTTTTGGTTCTTTTGTACTCCAGCACGTTTGTAATGAAACAATGAATATGAGGTTAAAGTGCAAACTGTCACCATTAATATGAAGGGATTAAAATCCATATTTGGAGATCAGAGATCATTTTTTAAATTTATTTCAGGGGAAAAAGTACAGCTGGCTTCTCAGCCATGTCTGATTGTACACAATTGCTTCCTTAGTGCAGGCAGGCTTTCAGCATCTAGTCTTGATTCTAGGCATTTGAATGTCTTTGTTATTGGCGTTTTTCAACATGAGGACCAAAGTTGTGCCAATGGCAGTCAAGGAAGCCATTATCCTCAACTTTGGGTATGTTGAAGATTCACTCAAGATCACTCAAAAGTTTCATGCTGTTTTGATAGGTTTGGTTACTATGGCAGCTTCAAAAACCCAACCTGTACCAAACAAGAGAAAAACACAATTTTAAATAACATTCCAAAAGAACTTTTGAAAAATCTTTTAAGACCATGTTCTAAATCAAAATCAAAATATTGTATGTTTTATAGGAGAAAGGTCTCTCATAAGACAACACAAATGTGTTTACTTTTTAAGATATGATACTTTGAAAATGGTTTCTTGAGAAGAAATATCACTTTTAAGGCCCAATACCTTCTAAATGAAAAGAGATGAGTGTTGTTTGACAACAAATTTTAATTATACATATCAAGTACACCTGAGATATTTTGGCAGTTTGCTTGTAGAATTATAGCCATTTCAAAATTGGAGGCATCTTTTGGACATTACAATTTATAAAAATGGAGCAGCGTATGAATCTCACATTTTCAGAATTTATATTTGTAATTTCCTACCGCCACACGAAAAAAATTAAGAAACTGAAGAGATGCTGTGGTGCACTTCATTTGAGTTAACAGGGAATGACCCAATGCAATAGAATGTGTAAAAACATTAAACGGAAGAGATTATGTTGCAACTGCAGCCTGTATCCAAGACAGATTTCTCTGTCATCATCTACTCATGCACGTGATGTCTGTGAACAAATAAACATCTATGTTGTAATAAAACTGCAAGTTAAAATGCATTTTTCAGGAAGTTAGAACCACAGCCCGTTGCCCAAGAGCAAATTATCTTCCGTTCTCAAATTACCCTTATTTACTCCTTAGTAAATAATCTGAATTATTTCTGCTAGCACATTCAACGATTTCTAATTCAGTGCATTGCACTCATGAAAATGGTTATGCCAAATCAATTCTGCTCATGAAAATATTCATGCCAAATTAATCAAGGATCAAATGCTAGAGGACAATCTACGGCTCCCCTTATATCACTGGCTTGAAACATCACATCATTTAGAAGTCGAATATTCGAACATAAACAAAGGATGCTCTCCATCTGCTGTTGACGTTATGCCCGACATTATTTGGGATTTTCGATTTGTTGTATTGTGCTAAATCCTCCAAAATAATTATTTCTTAAATTAATGTATAGGCCTAAATCAACAATGAAGCAAATCGACAATTGCCATTTCCTGCAAAATAGCCTACGCAACGATCAACTGATACGTCCAGCTAGAAAAAATCACTTGATTTTACAGAGTAAGGCCGCAACATTTGTGCAACTCTAGCATTTTGCGGTTGACAGACCTGCTAATCAGCTATAAAGCATAAAATCACCGCCTATACTTACTCTTGATTGTACTGATTACATTATGTCCATCTTTGACCACCTCTTTAAGAAACTTGCTGGTTCTTTCCAGTTCTTGTTCGTAGCACTTCAATCTCTCCCTAAAATCTGGACTGTCAAAATAGCAGTCACTAAACTCCAAAGGAGGATGCCCCATGTCTTTTTGAAAAGATACGCTTTCAAAGCGCCACGGTGGACTGATTGAAGTACTGTGTTATCAAGTGAATACAATTGGGCTATTTCCAAATATTATTTGGAAATATATAGAACTCAGGTTAATTTTCCAGGGATACTTTCAGCAAGCAATTAGGTTTTATACATCATCAACGGTGGGATGCATTGTGCAGGAGCAGAACGTAGCATTGGACTCGCTTCCCAAAATGAATCCAGTAATTTTCCTTGCTCTGTAGCTAGCTTGCTCCCATCGTGGCCCGCTTCTTTGAATCAATCCAGCAACGCGAAATTCTTAGATCCACATAGAATTTCACTGATGTTTGTGTTCCTTTTCAAAGTCTGGGACGCTTATATATATTATCTTCACTCAATTGTCTTGCTGTTCCTTGTAAAATACAGTAGGCTAGAGTAAATTCAGAAAATAAAGGCTGGGCAAGGCAACGATCCCTCCCACTACAACGTAGCTTTGTCTTAAAGTGACATGGTGCAATTTGTGGACCTCAGACATCAGGGACTGTATCTGCAAAATGAAGACTGGGCTACTGTCCCACTCCTTCCTGCAAACCTAGGCCTAGGAGGGTAATACCATTTTTTGAAAACATTGTCACATCCCATGACAATTTGACCTCGTCACTCCAGCAGTAGACTAGTGCACTTAGGCTTTGCTCTTACACAATTATTGCTGCGTGTTCTGTACATGAAGCAGGGGATAGCTAACAATTATCTGTGATTTTCAATCATATTTTATATATAGGCCTAGGCTATTTGAAATATTTCAAACAAAACTTTCACGAAGAACATTACTGCCAATGATGCCATTTTGGGCAATGATTAAACATCATCATCCCACTTCACTTGATAAGCAGGCTAGCAAAGTTTCCACTCAGGCACTTAATTAATAGTAGCATAATGAGACTGCTGCACCGACCATACCGTCCATTAATTGATTGTCAATCACAATGATACCAATTTATCTATTCATAACTTTGATCCAGTATCCAGTGTGATTAAAACTGTAAAGTTACAAGATGAATAGAAGCCTACATAATTTGCAATGTTCATTTTGTGAAAAGAATAAATAATGCACATTTTAGGCCAAACCAAACAATTCATTAATTCAAACAATTACATTATCTTTTAATATTATATCAAATATATACAACATAGCCTAAGTATAATCGTTAATAAAAAAAATAATCCTGTAGGCTAGGTCTAATTATTTATCCATTCATTTTTGGCCTATCAGGTTCTCAGGTCCGCTCCTTTTCATACAGCCGGGGCACCTCCCGGCAAGAAAGCGATGACGAGGGCGAGGGAGGAGCATATCTACAAATGGAGGAGGAAACATTTGCAAGCAGCTGGAGACTGCAACATAAACAAAAACCATGGCGAAACTGTCAGAGCGCAGAAAATCCATAATACACGCCGCTTTCGCTGATTAAACTGAGCGGGGCATCCAGCGGATCCGCCGGTTTACATATTTTAAATTGTGTGCAGACACCGCAGGGGTACGACGGCGTGCAAATGGAACGGACCCACAGAGAATACAGCACGTCAGCAGAAAACGTGCTCAGTCGCTTTTTGATGGCGTTTTCGATCGTTTTTTTTTTTTTTTTTTTTTTTTTCTGATAAGAAAGTCTTATAATGTAAATTCTTTGAAACAGTGCCTGTAAGGAGACGTTGATATATGTATTTTTTGACCAATTTAATGCTACAATGGTGAATAAACACATAAACACAAACATATGTCAATAAGTCCTTTTGAATGGTAGTGTATTTGCTGAAGATGTAAAGTGTGAATAATGACCATCAGAATCACAAATGGGTGTAGCAATTATTTTGTTCATTTTGAAAATACAATAATTACAATCATTGGCTTTGGAACAACAGTGTGGAGCCATCAGCCATCAAGTTGTGTTGTGTACTTGACTAATATTACACTTTTTCTTGTAAGCTTCTATACCGCCTCCATATTTGTAATTGCTCTATATGGTTCTGTAGTATAAATGGTAAATGGTTGGCATTTATATAGCACCTTTATCCAAATCACTGTACAATTGATGCTTCTCATTCACCCATTCATACACACACACCCACCAATGGCAATTGGCTGCCATGCAAGGCACCAACCAGCTCATCAGGAGCATTTTGAGGTTAGGAGTCTTGCTCAGGGACACTTCGACACAGCCTGGGCGGGGGATTGAACCGGCAACCCTCCAACTGCCAGACGACTGCTCTTACTGCCTGAGCCATTTTTGAGCTATTCATATTCATATCATCCTGGAGCGTTTAATTTCTGTTTCATACTAATCCAAGTAAAACAACTGCAATTTTCCCAAGCTGTTTGTAAAATGATTTCCCACGTGGCATATATTTCTCATAATGAATTCATGATGTTGCTAAAACCTACGTGACTGCTCTTTGCGAATATTTTGTGGGCGTTTTAGATCCTAAAACCAGGAAGAGAACGCCGATACGTGTGGGCCTTTAATAGAGTTTATCTATCCTTTCAGGATGACATACTTTTTTAATGATCTGTACAACAACAGTCACAGTGTTTATGTTATATGTTTGTACACACAACTGAATTCTTTTTTTACAAAATGAAGATCAATGTTATTTCATTTTAAATACAGATATGAGCTCTTTCAATTTTAGCAGCTTTGCTTTCAATATTCAATGTGGGAAAAAGTAGTCTGACTAGCTCTGTGTCTGGTCTAAAGTTTAAACTCTGAACACAAACTTCCTCAATTTTGCTTGCCTGTGAAGTTAGTTTCATTACATTATTGGCATTTGGCAGACGTTCTTATCCGGAGCAATGTACAGCTGATTAGAATAAGCAGGAGACAGTCCTCCCCTGGAGCAATGCAGGGTTAAGGGCCTTGCTCAAGGGCCCAACGGCTGTGCGGATCTTATTGTGGCTACACCGGGAAGAACGATGGACTAAGTTGAAGAACGATGGACTAAGCCTCTGTGCATGTGCATTTCCATGCATTCACGCAAGTCCTTGAGAGTTTGTTTTATTGAAATGACATAACATCAGAAATAAATAATGCTGCTGGAGACATGAATAGTGACTGTAGGTGAAGATAATGCAAAACAAATGCAATTTCCTGGAGAAAAATTTCACAACAAAATGTATGTTCTTGTTTTTTGTTGTGTTTGCTTTGAATGTAACAGTCAATGTTGTGCACAAATTGTTAAGGGGCATATTCCCTAACCTGATCACTCTATTCCAGATGTGTTTTGAAAGTATAGAAGAGGATCATAGGTGGCCTTACATATAATATCACCAAGCCTTGTTTATTAATGCTAGAGAACCCAACTGATTTATGACCAGAAGCATTAACCTCTTTAATGATTATCACCATGAATGGTTGCATTTTCCAAATTATTTGTCATACTTCTGTTTGCGGTTTTGTATGTAAAGGTCAAACATTGGTATCAGAATGTACACATCTTGCCACAGCAGGGATAAAGTATTTAATACTGTCATGTGTATTGACGTCTCATAAAAAGCAACTTAATTTGCTGAAAAAGGTGTAGTATTAGGTTCAAGGAAAAAATAAAAACTTTCTATTATGAATTGCAGTCTTCATTATCATCTCCAGCAGTGCAGTCTTATTTAAACCACATATGTTTTTCCACTATTTCACTTTGACATCATTGTTTACAAAAAATAAAAAATGAAATACTCTATAAGGCTGGTTACATCTGAAGTTCAGCAATAGTGACACCATGTGATCATTAGTTGTGTTGCATTAGAATATTCCAGCAGATGCCCCTCTCCAGAGCAGCTTACATCACTGTCTCAGGAATAGAGAAGTCCGATATTACAATGAAGGCACAGAAGTCCCAATTACAGTGCAGTCCATAAGTATTTGGACAGCGGTACAACATACAACCCCTGGCAAAAATGATGGAATTAGCACTCTTAGAGGATGTTCATCTAGACCAGTGGTTCTTAATCTGGGTTCGATCAAACCCCAGGGGGTTCGATAAAAGCATAGGGATATATTTTATTTTTCAATAAAATATATACCTATGTTTTGAAGAAATCATATTTTATTTTTCCAATTACGAAGGGTTCAGTGAATGCTGCAGGGTTCAGTACCACTGATCTAGACTTTTTACTTCATAGCAAATAAACAAATCACAGATCTGACTCAAAACTAATTTTGTTCAACAGCTGAACTTTAAATTACCAAGTGAGACCAAAATTGTGGTTTTTGTGATCATCTGATTTGCATCTGTCATCATTACAACTCAACTCTAAACTCCTGCGGTGCAACATGTAAGCTATTACAGGAGATGAGCTGTATTCCTGCCAGTCATATTGCTCAGTGAACATATGATCAATGACAAAATCAGGACTCACACATCCCCCTACCCCTCCTGCTTGAATGGGTTCCTGCTAGTTCCCTGTTTGGCTGCACTTGACGTTCTGTTCTCTGCATGCCTAACTTGAGAAGTGGTGGTTGAAATTACATTATCTTGTCTGTGCTCTCCTATATTGCTAGCAAAAGTTATGATTAGTTGCCAGTTTAAGCCTGGTTGGATATTCCAAAATGGAGAGAAAAGGGCAAGATGCGTTAAAAAATGGATAAGCTGCCTAAAGTACGTTGTTAAAGCAGAAATGTAAAAGTCTAATTGGTCCCAGTGGTGGGAAATGAGAAACCTTTTCATCAAAGTCCTTTCTCCCAAACTCCCTAGCAGGCTTACTCATTATTTATGACACAATTGATTAGTTCCAGCCAAAATCTCTGAGCTTAGCTGAGCCAATGCCCCTCAAAGTGCAGTTAAAGGCCTTCCATTGTGCAAAGGCCTTTCTCTTGTTTATTTAATAAGTATTTACAACATTGATGCAAACACGAAAGGCAGTGTGATACCTGAAGGCTGTGTTATTGCAAAACATCAAAACCAAAAGCAGTGTTCATAAATCTTACTGGACTGGTGTTTTGTTTTTGGCAGACCCGTGGGGCCACGCAAGAATCGTCTTTCCAATTATCGAGTGAATGACTTGCCTTGTTAAAAGGCGCATGCGCGAGATGGCTCACGCAGTATGTAAGAGGATAGAAAGCTGTAGCAAGATGGCAGAGCAAACTACTATGGTGAGTCAGTTTACACTTCTAGTCCTTGCTAGCTTGGAGAAAGCAAGCAATTGAACGGTGGAGACTGCAGTAAAAAATATCAGCACCTCAATTAAAATTACATAGTGGTCTTATAATTAATTTGAACACTGCAAGTACTATACAATGCTTCTTGTTATGAAAAGCTGGCATTTTTTCCAGTAGCCCACATGTAGCATAGTTAACCCTTAAGGGTCAAAAATGACCCACCACTATGTTTAACAGCAGAGAAAACCCCTTAAATTATCTTTTTTCAACTTGAAATTTGATTACAAAGTTTGTGATGAGTGACCGGTTGCTTATCTACCTCTGCACGTCAAAAAAAAGAAAATAAATAAATACTGTTGTTGTCCTGATAAATAGTACGTGCATTTATATTGAATACTAGAGCTGATAGTCAGAAATTTACAACCAGGTGCAGGTTCCAATCGCTAGGTAAGATAAGATTTTTTTAAATCTATAGAGTTCAGTGAATTCATCTAATATACAAGAACACCGACACCTGAAATGTGAAAGTTTGGACCCTATGGAAGATGAGTTATCACAGACACCTATGGAAAGGCTGGTGTTCTGCCTAGCAGTAGCCTGCTAATTAATTAATTCTGCTTCTGGGAAATTTCAATCGACTTAGAAACTGAGATTTAGAAAGTTCAGAACACGGTAGCTAATGCCTAGCCAAATTCTGAGGTAACTCCTAATAACAACAACACTAATAAAATGTCCATTCATTCCGCTGCGTTGGAGAGTCTGTGTGTACTCGGATGCTGCATCTTTCCACTGGCTGCAGTCATGATTATTTGCAGACTAGTACAGCTGAGGGAATCAGGAAAGATTAGTTTTGTCGTCCAACTTGTCGTGGTGGCCATCTCCTTCAGCTGGTCAACGTTTGGTTAATCCCTTACTGTCATCTAGCAGTCAGAGTAGTCATTGCACTCACCAAAAACTGAACCCTTGGTGATTGTGATCGTAGAAGCTGGTGTCAAGGAATGTATCCAGTAGGCTGGGCTGTTGAAGGGAGTGGGAAATGTGGACTCTGGAGTCCAGAATTCTAACTGACATCACTCAGAATATGTGAACTGAATGGTCAACAGTTGGAACTCCCTCTGAGTATTTTAAATGGAAAAATTCAACAGTAAGTCTATAGGTTTGGTCATTCATGCATTCTCTGTATTAAATGCATCCTTAAATAAAGGTTTCATGCTCACATCACCCTTTGTATTATTTTACACTTATACAGGTACTTCTTAGAGGATATTTGACAAATCAAAACCTCCTGGATAACTATGGCAGTTCAGGTTAGGTAACATGATATAAAAAAAAACAAGATTTATCATTTTAAACTAGCCAAGTTCCCTCATCATTCCTCTACATGTGCACCTTTAATAGCATATCCTGAGTGTTGCCAATCAAGACAGAATTAAAGGTCCCATATTCTGGAAATCCCAACACTGAACGGCTTTCAGTTCACTGTGGAGCTAGCCGGCCAATCAGAACATAGATTAATTGATATTAATGAGCATTAAAGTCACTAAGACAGCTTGTTCTCGATAAAGCTCATATAAGGTGCTGGGGAATGGACATGTACACATTACATTACATTACATTATTGGCATTTGGCAGACGCTCTTATCCAGAGCGACGTACAACAAAGTGCATACCTATAACCAGGGATAAGTTCGCTGAAAGACCCTAGAGGGAAGTACAATTTCAACTGCACACGCTGGTCGGCCTGTAGTGGTTAAGGTAAATGACTGGGACACACAAGGTCGGCGGTTTTAATCCCGCACTGCCTTTGGGCCGTTGGGCCTTTCAGCAAGGCCCATAACCCTGCATTGCTCCAGGGGAGGATTGTCTCCTGCTTAGTCTAATCAACTGTATGTTGCTCTGGATAAGAGTGTCTGCCCAATGCCAATAATGTAATGTAATGTACAATGATGTGTTCTCATTTTTTCATTTTCATATATGACTACTACCACCAGCACCTGATATTAAATGAAGGTGTTCCTTTATTCCTTTCTTTATTTATGTGCAGACAACCCCCATCACCCAGTAAATACTACTTAAGCAAAGGGAGTTTTGAAGGATGTGTGTTGTATCATGTGGGGCAATTACATTTACTTTAAAGTCATTCCTTGATGGTCAATACCAAATTTCACCAGCAGATGGAGTAATGAAACTGAGCAAGGGTCACACTAATTTTCTGCTGTGTCCTTCAGAAAATAAGGGGTTGATGAAGTCCAAATATAATTTTTTTAAATGTCATATAGCCTTTTTACAGCCATAATATATTTTGAAAGAATATTTTTGAATACTTCCTGTCCTTTTCTCCTGTATTTCCACCTTCAGCCTCCACTGCCGTCCTGGCTGATAGCCTGCCTATCTTTTTTTATTTTGTCATGAGCTGGATAATCCTCACCTTTCCACCTTTTTCATAACGGAACCCCTAAAGCTTGATTTCTGCTCCTCCAGAGACCAGGGGAAAGATCTGTCGATGTTGTCACGAACAAACAATGACTCACACAGCATCCTGGGAAAGCAAAGGATGGAAGGGAAGGTGGCGTAATCAGGGGAAGGCGGGTTGCGTCAGTGACAGAAACATTTGTCACTCGCCGCTATCCATCATCTCCGCCATTTACGATTGATTGAAGTTCCATCACGTGCACAGTGGATCTGATTACAGTCCGTCTGCAGTTACACCATGCTTCCCGTTCAATCTGTCATAGTGTTCTTTTCCCTTTTGGAGTGATTTGCATTGTCATGCATTTTATCACTTGCCCCTTTTCTATATTTTCTATATTTTCAGATACAGTTATGATGTATTCGTCAATGCCAAAGTCACACTGAAGCATCCAAGTCAGGGCACATTAGTGGCCTTAATATTGACAGAATACGTGTTTGGTGGTTTAATTCTGAAGTGTTAAATGCACAAGTTTCCCACTTTCAATAACATTGGACAGCTGAGGTGTATATTTTGTTGACTTGTTTATCACTTTAATTTGAAAACGTTTTGTCGCTTTTGCCTTTATGTCTTGGTTAACATTCAACATTTAATTGAATGTTGAATACTGGAGGGGGATTTTATTTATTAGATTTTTCTTTGAAGAAGGTATGTTTGGAGCAAAAAGGGTAAAGCCTTTGTAGAGAAGAACACCTTGCCAACTGTGAAGCATGAAGTTGGATCCATTATTCTTGGAGGTTGTATGGTAGCTGGTGGCACAGGAACTATTGTGCCAGTGGAAGGAAGGATTTCACCAAATATGATATAGGCTAATGTTCAAAGGTCAGTCCAGGCACTGAAGTTGAAGAGAGGTTAGGTATTCCAGCAAGACAATGATCCAAAGCATACCTCAAAATCAACCATGAAGTTCTCCAGGAAAGATGGATTAAGGTTTTGGAATGGCCACCACAGTCAAAAATTCCAAAAGCGAGAACTGGAAAAACTCTTAGCTGGCTACAGGAAGCGTTTACAAGCTGATATAGTTGCCCAAGCAAGAGTTATAAAGGACTAACTGGCAGGAGTCCCAAACTTTTTCTCTTTTTCTTTTTCAGAATTTTGAAACCGTAAAGAATTTGGGAATTATCTCTGAAGAGCAGTGCCTACAATTAAGTGGTGTATAACAAGACAGGGACATAAGCTTTCCAGGATTTGTAATGAAGGATTATTAAGGAGAATGTGATCCTTTTATTTTCAGATGGCATTGTTCATGAGGGCATTGAACAAGTATACATAACAGTGACCATCTTAATTACTCATTTCACTTCTCATCAGCTGAACAAAACGGGCAGCGGGTGGTCTTTTGTATTGGAAAAAATGCTGCTCTGCTACAGCTGCTATTAACCATAGCAGGTAGCAGTGGTGCTGCATTGCTGTTATTAACCATAGATGTAGCTTATTTGGTGGCGCTGGTGTTGCATAGCTGCTATTGACCATGGATGCATCTCGTTTGGTCGCGGCACTTGGTTCAATGGCATTAACATCATTCAAGGTCTTTTCATTGAGATGAATGTCTTTTAGCTGCTGTTTGTCAGTGCAACAGTGCATGAAGTGTGTTCCTTTATCACCATGACAACACACTTCCGTTAAGAGTAGATGGTGAGAGATGGCTGTACACACATCAGAGAAGAACGCATGGTGGTATGCACATGTGGTACTGAATCACAAAAGAAATTATTTGTCTGTACTATGCCTCTGTATGATATTTAGAGGCCTGAGCACTCCTATCCTTCAGTGTCAAGCGTAGGCTTGTGCTGCTTGTACATGTTTAATGAATGAAAGCATTTTAGTACTCAAGGCTGGACCAAATAGTGCACATTTGCTCATTTCTGCCAGGGCTTACAGAAACAGCATGTATGTATGTATGTATGTTTGCTGCCCTGACAGCCAGCAGAGATGAAATTCCACTGAAGCAAGAATGTATGACAGCTCGGAAGCGGGATACAGTATATGTCATTGTGTGTGTTTAATACAAATACCCTTTTAATTAATCTGGGGTGTGTTTCCCGAAGCCTTCTTAACACTCGTTCGTAGTTTGTACCTTAAGCTCTACCTTAACGTTTCAGCGTGTTTCCCGAAACGTTCTTAGCTAAGTATACCTTCTGTACGTCGTACTTTCATAAGGTTGGTCTGGACCACTCTTAGCGATGGTGTCAGCTCACTCCACTAGTGGCCACCACTGCTATGTCCGCAAGCCTATGAAATCAGCTCTTAGTTACATCTCAATCTGTTAAGCAATATGTACACTAATAATTCTACAGTTGTAGTTGGCTAATAATATTACAAAAATACCACATTAATGGCACTGTTTTCATGCTGGAAATTATAACTGGAAATTATAAAGGATGCATGTTGCACTTTATTGAACATAAACTGATGATTTCCCGCTCTCTCTGTGTGTGCGATGTTTAACCATAGTTTTCTCTTGGTTTTGTTGGACATTTCTTTATTCAGCGCCACGTCTAACAATATGTCCATTTTGTTTGCTGTGAAGCTGTGGGACCGATTATTTTTAAGTTTTTTTCCTCCATATCTTATGTAAAAAAATAAAAATTAAATTAAAATGTTGCTTTCGTGTTTTATTATATAATTTGGCAAAAATGATATATACGGTTGGATAATTTTGTTTGTACGTTTTTTATTCTGCTAATAAGTTCCCACCAGTCCTGATAAATGCAACATTTTAAAGTATTTCCAGCAGTGTTTTATTCATGAATAACACTACTTTCTCGCAGTCAAACAGTCGCTGCATGGAGTGCATAATCGATCTTAGAGCGAGTCGATGGGCCTAGTAACGTCACACGTAGAAGCAACCGCCTAACCCGGGGTGTCAAACTGAATCCCTAAGGGGCCGCAGAACCTGCTGGTTTTTGAGGTTTCCTTTCAATCAGCTGTCAATTAAGGCCTCCAGAACAAGGAGTGTTGATTCTTTAGCCAATCAATGACTTAAATGCACCACAGGTTCTGAGAACAACCCGAAAACCAACAGACACTGCGGCCCTCCAGGACTGGAGTTTGACACCTGTGGCCTAAGTGATAGTTCGGGGAACACATGTAGAAAAGTGTCATGGTGGGAGGTATGACCCAGTGTGACCACCAGAGGGCTGGGGCTCATTGTTTGCACCTGGGCTTCATTAGCGCCAGGGGAATTCTCCCATGGAAGAGTATTTAAGGCTGGTACTGACAGTCTTTCAATGCTTTTGTGTCCAACTGTTCGCTCTTGCGCAAAGCCGGTAAAAGCACGCGGTAAACTCTGTTCGCTTACGAGTCAGGTACTGTGATGGTGTGTTATTCCAAATTGTTGAAAAGATTAAAAAAGGTAAGAAAGGTAAGTTCAGCTGGCTAGTGTTGCGATTTTCTGACGCCTTCCTCAAGGGTCTTAGTTTTCTTTTTATTTTGGGCTTGTGTCAGCCGGTGGTAGAGGGACGTTGTCCCCGGTAATGTATTTTGGTTTGTGTTTTTTCCTGAGCTGCGTCTCAAGGGTTTTATTTTTCGTGCCTAGTATTTTTTCTCTAGGTTGTATTTTCATTTGATTCTCTGTCTGCAACCGTTAGTGCTCACCTTTTAAGCATTAAGTTTGGTTTGGTGTTTCGCCCTGTTTTCTAAGGGTTGTTTTATGTTCTACAGCCGTTTTGGCTTTATTTCTGTTTCATTCAAAATCACCTTCGGGTTAGTTTCTGTTCCTCCCCTGTTTCGGGAGAAGGTCTTGTTTTCTGTTTCTGTGTATCGCTGTCGCTTGGAAGGGTTTTGCCCTTAGTCGCATCTGGCTCTCCGCCCAGCCCCGACCTCACAGAAAAGTAAACAACTTTCATAACTTTAGTTACCTTAGAGAGTCTTCGTAAAGTGCTAAGGGACACCGTTATTGGGAAACGCCCTGACCTTTTAATTAAGCTTAATTTATCATTAAAGCATCTCTATGTTAAGCTGCACCTGTGAATCGAAGCTCTGTTGAACTAGGAGACAAGATAACCATCTAAGCAAATCAATAGTCTTCATAAAAAATGTGTACTTTAAAAGTACATTTGGACATAATATGTGAGGGCAACAAAAACTTCATCTGTAATAATAGTGTCTTACTGAAGAGGGGTTCTGTTTGCACAATTTACAATGGTCAATGTGACTCTTTCTTCCTGAGTCTCCTGCACAGATGGTATATAACCCAGTCTGAGTAGGCTATTAATATAACTAGTGTTCTTTTGACAATGACCTCTGTGATCCAGTTAAAAGAATCTCTGGTATGATCTTAATCTGTGTTTTAAACTTAATTCTAAGTTTCAGCATTCATGTGGGGCAGCACGGATGGTGCAGTGGGTAGCACTGCTGCCTCACAGCAAGGAGGTCCTGAGTTTGAATCCCTGTCGGCCGGGGCCTCTCTGTGCGGAATTTACAAGTTCTCCCCGTGTCTGCATGGGTTTCCTCCGGGTACTCCGGTTTCCTCCCACAGTACAAAGACATGCCGGTTAGGCTGATTGGAGAGTCTAAATTGCCCGTAGGTATGAGTGTGTGAGTAAATGGTGTGTGTGCCCTGCGATGGACTGGCGACCTGTCCAGGGTGTATTCCTGCCTTTCACCTAATGTATGCTGGGATAGGCTCCAGCGACCCTGTTCAGGATAAGCGGGTTCAGATAATGGATGGATGGATGGAGCATTATGGTTAATGTGGTTAATTTTGCTTCCATTAATGTTAAAAACTCCAGACAGTGAGCTAGGATTTAAGTTATAATGCACATAGCAGCTGGTTCATTGTTATGCAATGAAATACCTTTAAATAAGACAGTTATGTAACACAGAATTTCTTCAGGAAATTGTACAAACAAGTCTAAGATATGTAGGCCTATATGTCAGCAAAAACTGCCATTTGTCCTCTGGTGAATTTTTGACTCTGTAAAAACATGTAATGCAGGTCTCACACACCTGCCTTGGGGGAAGAAAATGGTATGGTACTTTTGCACAGATCTGCATGGAAAAATAGAGTGCCTGTCTACTCACTATAGGCACTAAAGATGCCATGTTAACATTTGTTAACATAAACAAATACTTTAAATCCTTAGATGCATAAGTATGCTGGTCAAAAATGACCCGGTTGTGTGTGGGGTTTTTTTTCCTCTCAAAATACGAAAATAGTAGTTTTGTTTCAGCTTTCTTACAGTTTCAGTACAGATCAGTTATTCATTAGTACCCAAAGTTTACATAGGATGGGTCTTTTTTTGACCTGGTATTTGATGTATCATACTGAAACAAGTGTTGGTTTTCACTGTATTTCTCAGTATATATAATAAATTAGCCTATATATTGTGTATGATGTAATAATTATTTTCAACAATGTACCTACTTTTGGTAATAAGTTTGGATTCTTACATGAGTTACCCATTGCAATAAATTGTCAGAAAGATCCAGCTTGTATAAGAATGTCAGGATTTGTGGGACCGAAGAACCAAGTGCAGACTCGGGAAGTCAGAGAAATTGCAGGCTTTAATAGTAATAAACAGATCAAAGCAGGGAGGGAACAGCAAAACCGATATGACAAGGAGCATCAGGTGATTAACGTAAAACAGGCAGAGGCTAAAGACGGGTAGGCAGTCCACATAGAGAGCAATGGTATAAAAAACGCATTCGAGGAAACAGAGTCCAAAACAGGCAGAGTAATCCAAAAAACTAAACAGAAAACAGGTAACTAGGAAGCAGAGGCAGTGACAAATATTTTGTCAAATATTGATTCATGTGATTCATGTAATATCAGTTGATATTGATGTTCCAAAAAATTGATTAATATGATGTTGATGCTCCAAATTAAGTTAAAATAATACATTAAACAGTAATTTAACCCAGGGCAGGGCCAGTGAGGGTTTTTTTGTATTCATTCCTTTTTTTAGGGTGCAATTTTTAATCACTATGGTAGCAGTATATACCATGTGAAAGTATTAAAACTCACGGTTCTATCTGTATAACCAATTTTAAGGTGCCATTGCTTTAGCGAAAACATCCTTATTTTGTAACATGTGGGTGGTAAAACAAGTTGTGTGAGGACCTCACCGTCTCTGCATTTTTGAAATGCACATACTACAAGAAATACGGCAATGTCAGTGTCCCTTTCACAACAAGGGTCCAAAAGGACAAAATGCATAATAGTTTCTCATTCTAAAACTCAGAGAAATGTAAATATAATTGTCCACTGTTTACTTACTTAATTATCATTGTTGTCCTTTTCGCCGTTGTATATGTCTACAAAAATACTTGTACATATAAATGCTATTATCTATGCTTTCTGTAGACTCTCTTGAACATGCTGAGCCCAAATACGAGTGTCTTTGACCAGTATTGGTAATGTAGTTATGGAGAAAATGCATTACCCCTATCCAATGCAAAATCAACAGCAAGCCCGCGGGCAACACGGCAGACGTTAGCCAGAAAATATGGCCCTTAATGTCAGGAGTAAATGTTCAAAATAAAACGTATTTATACATAAAATGACATGCAACAGCCGCATGCAACTCTGGCATCAAGACTTTGAAGCCATTTTTCTCAAAAACATGGTTTGGTTGCACTCAAAATGAAATGCAACTCAACTATATAGAATAGAGAGATAACTTTGGTGTGGAAAAAACTAAAACTTAAATTACGCTTTGGGGTCAAGACAACTGATTCTTATAGACACTCATTTCTGACCTGTTCTATTTAATGAAAGGGATTTAGTTTGTACATGTTAAAACACTGCCAAGTTATTTGTAATGATAAAAAATCATATTAATATATACATATCCTACTGATAAGATGAGTGATAAAAGCATATAGAATCCTGACAGGCTAATGTCTGAACATTTGCTGAATTATTAACTCTACGTGTGTCTATAATGATTGGCCTTGCTGTTGTCTGTGCAGTTGCACTGCTATAATATATTGCAAAGTTGCTATATATAAATATATTATTCATACTTTACATTATTGGCATTTGGCAGATGCTCTTATCCAGAGCGACGTACAGTTGATTAGACTACGCAGGAGACAATCCTCCCCTGGAGCAATGCAGGGTTAAGGGCCTTGCCCAAGGGCCCAACGGCTGTGCGGATCTTCCTGTGGCTACACCGGGATTAGAACCACTGACCTTGGGTGTCCCAGTCATTTACCGTAACCACTACGCTACAGGCTGCCTGATGTACGACTGATCTCTTAACATTTTGGATGCAACAATAACCAGCTTCCCATTACAGTGCTGTGCAAATACCGTACACAAACACAAAGATTTTTAGAGAACCTGGCAACCACTTTCAAGGACAAAGTTTCCTTCGAAAGCAACTTGCAAGGTGATGTCAGGCTTTGGGTTGGGATTGCAATTCTCCCTTGTAGACACTAGATGGGCACACTAAATGATGTATTGCAGCTTTAAAGTACAGTAAGTGTTGTGTATGCTCCAGCGGACCAGGGATTGTCATTCTCCCAGAAGCTTTTACCTGAGGCATTGCAGCTTATTGAGACCCTGTTGCCAAAAAGCAAATTTCCCCATTCAAGTACATTCAAAACTAAAACTTAACTGTGACAAAATAATATATCGGACAAAACTTTTAAATCATTTGCACCAAACTCATTAGGATTTTTAAAATTCCTATTTAAAACATCCCATCCCATGTAGGTACCGAGTGTGCATGTTCTGCCACAAAGCCACATAGTCAAACATGGCAGCCTCCATGAATTCATAGATCTCAATGCTATGCTCACATAAATAATATAATAATAAGCTCACCGCTGTTTTTAAAAGGATGAGGATAACAACTACACCTTTGAGATGGCAGCAACAACAGTGCAATGCTTCCCTAGTTCACCACATGCTTCATGCAACATTAATTAAAGCTGTTTAACATGTGCAAATTTATTTAAAAAATGATCCACAATATTCTTATTTTAAACTCTCATTTGTAACGATATGCCAACCCATGTTTTACCTTTCCTAATCCAAATGCAGATGACATGTAACACTTGAGATTTTCGGAAATACTGGACATAAAAATGTAAGTGCCTGTCAATTAAAAACTGACGAATTAGCAATGCTGTAAAGATACCATGTTGCAGACACCATGGGTGCACTTCAATTACCCAGCCATAAATTACCCTGAATGACAGACTGCACCTCAAGGCCACAACTAAAATGAAGGTGAGCACACATGAAAGAGATATACAAGTATGGCTTTCCCTGAGAATTCCCCTCTGGAGACATGAATGTCAGAGAACAACTGTCTGCACAAGGGAAAGGTAAGGAAATGAAGCTTAAAAGTGTTAAGGAAGCAATTTTCTGGACACGGATGAGTGCAATGGGAGGAAAGTGGCCATTGTCCAGACCAAACTAAAATTGTTGCATCACTTTAAAAAGGTGAGCGTGTGAGTGATGTCATTCGTTCTGCTTACCCGGGTAATGGTTGTGTGCCAGATGTTCCTTCTGTTTGGCTGCAGGAAAGAACAACTTGGATCTGAGCCGCGAGGGAAGCTGGCCTTTGAACATGTGTCCTGACTTGGGCGTTCCCTTGAGTGGATACAGAGTGTTCTTCAAAGCCAGGTGCAGTTGTTCACTTCTGTTAAAGACATTTAGGTTAAAGAAGAAGCTTGGTGCAGAAAACGTCCTTTGAACAAAAGGTACGTTTACCCACCCCTGTTCCTTTGAGTAGCAGTGTTTTTTTAAGTGTTTATTTTGTATATCTGTATTTTTCCGCAGGTGAATATGCAGATATACATGCTAAACTAAACAATAAACTGATAATAATTGTAAAGCATATATTCAGAGCAGTTTAGTTAGACTGCAAAATGTTTTTTTTAATGTTTTTTTGGCCGTCATGGGCCATTTGAAATATGTCCCTGGGTGTATGCTTTACATACATAATTGTCTAATTGTCATAGCTAAAGGAGTTAGCTAAAGGAGTGTGTGTTTTATAAATATCATTACCCTATGTGTGATATGATTCCAGAATTCTGTTTAAAGTTAACATTGCATTAATCATTTGATAGAACAGCAATTTCAATTAAAACAAATATCTTTCTTTGTGGAAGGGATGGCATGAGCTACACATATCCATTTTCCACTGGCACCGGTAATGAAATATAGGTTAAAAACAATATGTTGTGTACCAGTGGCAGTGTATGTCAATCAAATCTCTGTAAATTTTCCGTTGGCTTCCAATCAATATCCTTTACACACAGGGGCCCGCATCCTCATTTGACTTCCTCCTCCGCATTTGACGTCAGATTACCCGCCCTTCAAATATTCCCACAAAAGATCCATTTATGCGTCATTTCGCGGAAACTAGTGCCGCTCTTCTGTTTCAGCTTGTCTTTAAAGAATTTTGAAAACATGTTACAGATGGTACTACTATTATGGTTTCCTGGTCAAAACATTTGATAGGATAAGAGAACTGCAATATTTTACAAGTCATTGTTTGATGGCATGTGGGTTGTCTGAAAGTCATTACAAAAATAATTTAAACAAATTCCCTGATTTGTAGGTATGAAGGTATGCAAATGTTCAGTCAGATTGTCAAAGTATTGCTGCATGAAGTTCCTGTTTACATTCTGCCAGTTCTTAGGTGTGAATGGCTCATACACTACACTGTATTTACAGATGGATTTAATAGGTGATCTCTATTCAGAGGGCTGTCATAACTAGAAAACAGTTGTAAATGTACACCTTTATTCCAAAGGACTGAATCATCCGTTGGCTCGCCAAAGCTCCAAGCCAAATTAATTCGCTGGCAATTTCCAGGATTATGTTTTGAATCACTCACCAGTATTGATTACCTGAAGTTGAATGTCTCTTTATTTTGTTTCAGTAAGTTCATATGATTATGTAATTCACAATGAAAATGTGTGAAAGTGTTAAGCTGTTATGTGACATAAAGTATTGTGATTGCATGGATTTGCAGTTAATCTAAAACCCAACAATCAATCATTCTTCTGAAGACTGTATACAATTAAACATGTCATCACTATATTTCTCTATATATACAGTGGCTTCAGAAAGAATTCAGAATGGATAATATTGCCATTTTTGCCCATCAATCTGCACTCAATAACCAATAATGACAAAATGAAAACATATATTAACAAAAAGCGGAAGTCTCTCATAAACATTCAGACCCTTTGTTGCTGTTCCCTCCGAGGAACTCTCTAAAAAGACTCAAAGCTGAAAGTTGTAATTACATTATTGGCATTTGGCAGATGCTCTTATCCAGAGCAACATACTGTTGATTAGACTATGCAGGAGACAATTCTCCCCTGGAGCAATGCAGGGTTAAGGGCCTTGCTCAAGGGCCCAACAGCTGTGCGGATCTTATTGTGGCTACACCGGGGCTCAAACCACCGACCTTGCGTGTCCTAGTCATTTACCTTAACCACTACACTACAGGCCGGCCCTGTAATTGCTGCCAAATGGGCATCTACAAAGGTCTGAATAAAATAGTTTTTCCATTTTGGGTTATTGAGTATGGTGATTTCATCCATTTAAAATTAAATCTACAACACAATCATACTGTCTGGATACTTTCTGAAGCCACTGTATATGCAAGTGTTCCTGATGGGAAATGCAATTGAGTTTTAATAAATAATCTGAAATGTTCTATTGTTTCCGTTCTGGACCTTGTAGGTTCTTGTAGGGAATGTAGGGAATTCAAGAGAAATGGGCCAGGGCTCCATCTGCATCATGGAGGAATGGTAATTACACTACAGCTGGAGAGGTCAAGGCCAAAGCCCAGTTGTAGCTTCTAAGCTGAAATGGCTACAGAACAGATGGCTCCAATGGTGGCTGACGTAGAAGATAACAATTATGACATTCTTTATGAGTCTGAATTGATCCAAGAGGTGGAGGGTCAATCCATCCATTTGGGATGGCATCTCCCTCATGCCCTGGAGCAGAAACCTATCACTGGAGGAGAGATGACTCTGTCCACAAAATGCCTTCGAGTCATAAAGCACAAGCCAAGTGTTATCGTCTTCTCCAAGGAGAGCGAGTGGGTTGTGAGTGCAGAAATCATGGCCAGAAAACTTTTTGTCCCCCGAGAGTCCAGTTTCAGGTCCAGCTCCTTTCTTGGACCCAGTGGACTGAGTGAACACAAAGCTGGGAGTTTACTGGAGTTCCCGTCTCAGACAGGGAGCCATTTGGTGTCAAGCAATCGCCAGTGTGCGCAAGAACTCTCAGAGTGCCACGACCTTCATGTCAGTGTATGCCACGCAAGCCCACGCTGTTTGGTAAGTTGACTAAGTTCTACAAGTCCTTTCCAAGGAGTGAAGGTTCAAAAGAAGGTGTAAGTGTTTTACAACAAGTTGAACAATGAACAACTAATAGAACATAATAAAATAAAATATAAGATGGAGCAGACATCAAACACAATACTGTAAACACAGGGTGTCATTGATTTAGAAAAATATATAAAAATAAGTATTTTAAAAGATAACACTGATATTTGCCAGAGTAATGTCCTCAGGTAGGCCTTCATTATGCCTTCATTAAGTAAGTCTGATGGAAAAAGCCTGTCACCCTTTGCCGCTAATCTAGGCTGTGGAAATGTCAGTAGTGCTCAAGTGAATCGGTAAAAAAGGAGAAGCAAGCCAAACCCGATCATGTGACTGTCTAGTCATCTGAAAAGCTGTTTGTCTATTATGGATGGATTATGATCTAAAGGTGCAGATAGGTATGATAATGAAATGGATAGAGAGGTAACTTCACAGGTGGGAATAGAAACAAGACAAACACTGGATGTCTTCAGTCCTCCTGTTTGGGGAAATTGTTATACAAGTACTGTATGGTAATTTGTCCCAACATGAAATCCAGCCATACTATGAAAATATGCATGAACCTAATACATGTTAATTTGCCAGTATTTCACTAAAGACGAAATTAGTACGTTAAGAAAATGACCGCAAACCGACTAATGACTAACTTATTACTAGGCCCAGACGGAATCTGCAGACTTTTGGGGTTTTCTGCCATGTTTCCAGAGGAAAATCTGCGGTGTGAATTTTCACTCTAGAACTGTACTGCAGTCATTCACTACATTAATCAATGTGTTCTAAGCAAATTTGGCCACAGAAAATGTTTTAATTCAAGCTGAGAGGACCACAGTGTTACAGGAAGTAAAATAAATAAAAATCGATGTAATCAGAATTCAACATTTTTATTTCAGTTACCAAGAATTGCAAAAGTGGGAACATTTCAAATATTGGGACAGACTTGTACATAAAACTATGACTGAAAACTGACTGAAGAAATGCACATGAAGTTCATAGATCAGCCATCAACATTTTAAGAATAAATGTTTACATTGCTCAAGAGCTGGCAGTTACAAACGGCTGGCAGATTAACACGAGAAAGGCCATCGGGCGTTTTTGACTTCTGAAATCAAAATTAATTTTTTCCTCAATTTAGTCAATTCTTCATGACCATACGAACATGTCTTTGGTTTTTTATATATTCCAAAAACATTATAACATTTTAATACTTGTGTATTTTCACACCAACGTTTTTTTCCATCGACTTCCTGGAAAACAAGATTTGACAAGATTTGGTGTCATTGTGTACCAGCGGACGTGTACTCCCCACCCTCAAAACATTTCCCCCGAAAGAGCCGTTTCACTCACGTATACGGCACATCGCGGAAGCTAGTGCTGCTCTAACTTCTGTTCAGTGTGTCTTTAATATTAAAATTACTCCAATACAGTAAATGCTCCTCTTTCCATGACTCTTCCTAAAATCTGTATGGAATTGGGCTGCTGTGGGTGCAGAAATCATGGCTGTAATGCTGGAGGTAGTAAAGAGATAGTAAAGGTAGTAAAAAAGCGCCTTTCTACTACTACATGTTTGTGTTTCTGTTTGGAAGAAGAACCTTACTTCATGATTCAGCCCAGAAGATAGAATTAACATAATATAAGCACAATTATTCAGTCAGTCCAAATTCCCATTACAATTTGGTGCACGATTTTTGACAATGTGATCTTGCCTATTGCACAATATGGGTGTGAAGCATAGAGTCCACTCAGTAAACTCGAGTACACTATATGGGATAAACAACCAATAATTAATTCTGTAGAAATATCCTATATTGAAAATCCCCAACAAATTCAAGAGGGGCAGAATTAGGCTCACTGCACAACTTGCAACAGACTCCTCTGTCAGCTGGTTCTGAAATTACCCAACCTTCAGGTTGAGACAGAGAGACCCCAGCCGACCGGGATTCAAGCCCATGACCTCCTTGCTGTGAGGCGACAGTGCTACCCACTGCACTATCCATGCCACCTAAAAACAGTCAGATAAAATTATTTTGAGAAATTTGAGACTACATACCCTAATCCAGTGGTTCCCACTCACGATCCTTAGTATGACGATTTTCATTCCAGGCACAGGATTTTTATTATTTATTTTCTTAATGCTTCTTTTTAAAATATTCTTATAATATCTTAATTTGAAGCTTTTCATGCCTAGAGGGTTTATTAACCCTGAGCCAAATCCGCATTGTTTTAATAGGTTTAAGGAAAAATGTGATCAGACTGAAACAAATGTTGAACAACTTAATTAGGAGCCTATTCATTCTCCTAATTTGATCAGTTCATTGTGTTACCCTTCTTCAATATTGCACAATAAGCACAGCATAGGATGCATATTCTTCATGCCACGCATGGCTATTTCTGACATATGTCTTAAACGGGTAAATAATTCCTCTAGACATGAAAAGCACATAAAGTAACACTAACAGCCTTTTAAAATTCAGGGATACTAGCATAAACCGGACCATGGTTGAGAACCACTGCCCTAATCTACCCCAAACACACACTATAAGGTTCTATTTACTTATTTTCTTTAATTTTGATCATTTTGTTTTATTAATATTATTTTCTGAATTCCTTTCACATGTCACATTTTTACTTAATCACACCTAATGTGATTATCTAATCAGCCAATTTTGTGGCAGCAGTACAATGCATACAATCATTTACTCCACCTCTCTCTCTTTTACACACTATAATCCATATGAATATCAGACTCTCAGTCTTGCTGGCATTTAAACAGCCTGTAATTAATGACAAACCTACCAGATCCTTTAAGTCCTGTAAGCTGTGAGGTGGAGCTGCTGTGGATCGGACTTGTTCCAGCAAATCCCACAGATGCGTGATCGGATCGAGATCTGGGGAATTTGAAGGCCAGGGCAACACCTTGAACTCTTTGTCATGTTCCTCAAACCATTCCCGAACAATTTGTGCAGTGGCCACCTTGACTGGTCTGGGGCTTCCCAGCCCCATATGCACCTTGTGTCGTGACACGTTCCTCCTATAACCATCATTAAAATGTTCTGCGACTTGTGCCACAGTAGCCCCTCTGTCGGTTCAGACCAGGCAGGATAGCCTTTGTTGCCCTTGTGCATCGATGAGCCTTGGGCGCCCAACACCTTGTCACCAGTTTGTGTTTTGTCCCTCCTCGGACCACTATTGGCAGGTACTCACCACTGCTGACTGGGAGCACCCTACAAGCCTTACTGTTTCAGAGATGCTCCGGCCAGTCCTCTGGGCATAATGATTTGGTCCTTGTCAAAGTCGCGGTTGTTCATTGTTGTTCTCCATTGCTTACTGTATGATCTTTGGTGCGATATGGCTCAGGCAGTAAGAGCAGTTGTCTAGCAGTCAGAGGGTTCCCGGTTCGATCCCCCGCCCAGGCTGTGTCGAAGTGTCCCTGAGCAAGACACCTAACCCCTAAATGCTCCTGATGAGCTGGTCGGTGCCTTACATGGCAGCCAATCGCTGTTGGTGTGTGAATGGGTGAATGAGAAGCATCAATTGTACAGTGCTTTGGATAAAGATGCTATATAAATGCCAACCATTTACCATTTACCATCTTTGGGGGGAAGTCAGTGGAACAATAGTGATATTGTGCAAATGCACAAGTATCCTAGCTAGTAATTCGGCTTGTCATGGCGTTTCTGTTTCAGACCGATGTTACTTCCCTCGAAAACACTGTCAATTAGCAGTATCAAACTTTAAATTGACCTTTGGTCTCAACTAATTATCATTAGGCAAATTTTGCTTGACTAGCAAGTGTGCCAACAATTGTATTTTATATTAATCTATGTTGATGTGCATTTGATAAAATAGTTGTACTTAAGTATATTACATTTGTATGAGCTACTGTAGAGTCTTCTACTTAACACAACTTTCTTTGCAACATGAATTATTGTTAAGTCCTTGAATTTGAGGGTCATAGGAAGGCAAGGTCCATGTCAATCACTACTTAATGGTAAAGGCATTTATTTACCGCAAAGATGGGTTTCTTTCAAGATACCACTACCAGACTATTCAGACAATTATTATTCATAGCAAAGGTCTCAAGTATTTCCATTTAGAAAGTGCTCATTCCCTGGATACTTTGAATGAAATAGTGTGTGGAGTTGCATGTTCCCCCCATGTCTGTGTGATTTTCCTCCCACAGTCCAAAGACAGGCAGCTTAGGTTAATTGGAGTCTAAATTGCCCCTTGTTGTACTCCTGCCGTTGCCCTTGATCGAGGCACTGGCCTCAGAACTGGAGTTGGTCCCCGGGTGCCATACTCTCACTGCCCATTGCTCCTAAGGAACTTGGATGGGTCAAATGCAGAGGATGCATTTCATTGCCTTAGAAGGCAATGGCAATAAAGTTCAATCTAATCTAATCAAAATGATTTAAAATCAACCTGGTCTCTGTTAATAGTTTGGCGACTGACTGCAGTGATATTAAAGGATTAAAGTTGTGTGTTATCTGTCAAATCTTTTTCATCTTCTCTTTCACATGTGACGTTTTAGTGCTAGTTAGGATATAACATTTGAAACGGACCATGTTTCTCTTTGATGTTTATCACTGGAATATATGGTATTTATCTTTTTTCTAGAATAACCCATATCATCAGGAGGCCATGGACATACACTTATCATGCAGCTGCCATTCCACATTAATCTAAGGTAGATGGTATTTTTTACTTAACGGAAATAGGTGCCGTGTGTAGTTTTGTCAAGGGGAAAAGAATATAATTAATCACCAAGGCACTGTTGAGTAGACACGCTAGTAGTGGTATCAAGGATCTGCTGAGCAGCATATCCTGTCAATTTCTGGTGACTGAATGAGGTTTCAAAATTAAATGTGGATTGTGTCAGTGGCGACAGTAGCAGGCAGACCTACATTGCACAGTCGGCTCTGGTGTTTAGTCTAGGCCAGGGCAACATTGGCTCAGGAGGTGAGAGCAGTCGTCTGGCAGTCGGAGGGTTGCCGGAGTGTCACTGAGCAAGGCACCTAACCCAATTGCTCTTGAGGAGCTGGTTGGTGCCAATCACCGTTAGTGTGTGTGTGAAAGGGTGAATGAGAAGCTTCAATTGTACAGCGCTTTGGATAAAGGCAGACATTTACCATTTTAGTGTTTCCCAAGGATGGGAGGAATTCAGTGTCCTGTCACACTAGCAACCTCCACTTTTTGATAAAACAATATGTTGATATTTGGGATGACAGCACAGGATTACAGTGGATACCAGCACTAGACATGACGTGTGTTCCAAATGTAGTGTTTTGCCATTATAGTACTGTTATCATGATTTTATTCTTATACCTAAAATAATTCATCTATTTTATTTTGAAGATAAATAATGTATTTCTTCCTTTGAAGACAGGCTTGCGAAAATACTATTATGGTGCTTTCAGTTGTTTTCAGTTGTTGTTGTTTTTTCAGTTGTCTTTAAGCATTTTGTATGTACTTTTTGTCAGATTGTGCTGAATTTAAGGTTGAATTCCCTGCTTGGTTGTGGATACAATTTTGCATGGATTTTATTTTCTCCTACACAACTCTGAAAACAAAAAACTCGCCTCTTGATGGAATTTATAAATGAATGCGATCATTGTGGCGTGCCCATGGGATAGTGCATACAGGGTTTGTGGAATGTACGCCATACCACGCACAAAAATATATGGCAATGTTTCATAAACTCTTCATTCATGATTTCTTAAAGAGTTTTTGTTCAACAGTTTCTGGAATATTCTTTGTTGAATGGTTTTACTGATAGACATACTCCATACCTTCATTTTGGGGAAATTTTTTTTTTTTTCATTAACCCGTTGGCAAAACATATGCTCTTTGATCATGGCAAGAAAGAAAATAAATATACTTTATAAATAAATATACTATATTTATTTTGACAGGTTATGTTTCAGAAATGGCATCAACATAAAAAAGTGTTATTAACATCTGGTTAAAATTGGGCCTTATTGTATTTCTCGTATTAATAATATTGGAACATCTTTTGACTCAATGAATATGAAAAAGAAATGTATTCTGAAAATGAAAGTTTCTTATAAAGCACTGAAATTCTGAGCAGGAAAAATATTTAAATTAGTACTTATTTTCATTTTGACATTTCCTGTGTATTGCTCCTATTTTGCAGTTGTATTCTGCCTGTTTTTGATAATTCTTTCTTTTAACCAAATTTTCTGCTTGGTCAATTCAACTGCCACATGGGGAGGATACAAATTTGCAGAATACTAATACAGAAGGAATTCATTATTTTAGAAAAATAGTATGATTGTACTTCTCATTTGTGTTTCTTTTTAAACATTACCTGCCTAGTTTCATGTTTATTTTCTTAAATCTAATAATGAAGAAAATGCATGCATGTATTTCTAGTTTTGTCAGTGATAATATGCTAGTGGACTATGGTAAGATAATTAGTATAAGAACAGTGAAATCCACATTGCCATACTGTGGTTTGCCAACAGTTTTTGAGCAGTTGCTTCAGAAGAGATTTCTTAGTGTAAAATAGTATTTTAATCGAAGTGTCATCTGTTTTTGTTTTTCTTCTATTTGGATGTTGTGGTTTGTTTCCCAAATTGTATTGAATGTTACAATGTGTTCCAAAGTCACCCAGGCTGAAAGCAGAACAGCTTCAGGCTTTGTTCTAATGTTCAGCATTCCACATCAAGTGGGCTTTTCTCCACTGAACATTTTGATAACTTACAGCAAGTTTTATTATTTGGCTTTAGAAATCTCAGCCTTGTGTTCATTCACTCAGAAGGGCAAGTCGATTAGCATTCATAAACATGAACTGTAAAACCACAGGATAAACATCTTGGAATATTTTAGTGCAAAACAAATATATACTGCAAAATCTGTGCCCATATGTTAGTCACATGTGACATTTAGACATAGCTGGAAAGCTTCCCTATGAGCCTCTAAACATGAGTATAGATCTGTAAAATCTGGGTGAATTTAAAATGAATAATGTGGCACGGTTCGGTAAGCCTCAGCATAACTATATTCGGCGGTGAACAAAAATGAATACTAATCTCCCTTCACAGTGCTAAACTCAACTCTGTCATACTGACGGAGGCACCGCTTTTAAATTGAGTTTTTAAAAAATCCTGATTCAGTGCTCACGCCCGTAATCGCGCTGAGCCAAAAACAAACCGCTCAGCGGAAAAAAAGAAAGAAAGAAAGAAAAAAGATTTAAACTTTCAGTCTTGCTCACTGGCTTTCGATAGTTCCGTCGATGGAGGGCTGCGTCAGTCATTGGCTGGTCCCCGTCCAGCTCCCGGCAGCCAACTCTCCGGAGGCCCTGTAAGCTGAGAACGGCATTGCTATGCTTGGAGCATCCTGGGCTCTTGCCCTGTGCTCTGATTTACAGGCCACCGGGCCCCACCCCCCCTCCCCGTCCCTCTGTCCCGTTGCATGCACTCTCCAGCATTGGGCTGTGGACACCATATGAGAGTGCAGGATTGCTAAAGGGTGAAAGGATATGCCACCTTTAGCCCCCAAACCCCCCTCCCCTATATCCGTGACCTAAGGACCCTGGAACACACATCAGGCCAGTTCAGTCATGGCCTTCTTCAATTGTCTGTGCACGCTGTTTAGGAGGGCGAAAGTAAGTAGCAGCATGCCTTTATACACGTGAAATTGCGATACCATTGAAAAAGCTTTGCAGACGATGTGGTTTTCCCTAAATTGTAAGCACGTACATCGCGTACATTTTGTCCCAGTATTTCTAAAGCGCACAAAATGTGTAACTGAAAAGAAAATAGATTACTAAAGCTGTGTTGTGAAAATCGATTAAGTCTGTAGTTGGTGTATTTTGGAAAAAATAGCTTCAATAGTTAATTTGAAGGCTTTTCAAATGCAAATTATATACTGTACATGATTTTCAGTTTCGTATTTTGAGAGAGGAAGAGAGTAAAAAAAAAGGGTCCTTTTTAAACTGGCTGCTATTTTCAAACTTGAAGTCTGTGCAACATGTGACTTCCAAAAGTAACGGACATTCCAGGCTGTGTGAAGAGGGCGTTGGAATGGAATGAATGCCAGTTTGTTTCCAGACAGCATGCTCACACATGGGTGTTAGTTAGCCCGCAGTTGCTGCAGCAACCAGATTCAAAAGTGACTTTGCTTTCACATTGTGGTATTCATACGAGAATGTGAAAGCAATTAATGATAGAATGACTGTATTTCTTTCTCAGACATGAAAGAGATTATGAGAAGGGCAATACTCCTTATGAGATTCTATTTACAGACATTGATTATAATATAACATATATTATATGATATAACTGTCACAATACTTTATAGACGTTCATGGAAAACATTTTTGTGGATAAAAACCCTTAGGACTCTCAAATGTAGACTGAAGTCACTGATTGTCAACATGTCAGAATGCATAACCTAGAATTTCACAAGTGCCATTAAGTTTCAAACGAAAAAATAAACCTTGTTGTGCCTGGTTTCAAACAACGAGTTAATGAAGTTCTACATGTTAGGGCAAACAAGAGAATAAAGTTAACCTCACTTTTGCAAATACCAATGAAAAACATTGTTTGCACAGTGCATTCCAGGGTGATAAAGGTCTTATTTGAACTAAAAAGGTATACTCCTGTCCTGATTAATAGATCAATGTTGGAAGCACTCTTCCTACATTCTTTTTAATCTACAATTTTAATCATATGAAGTGCAAAGATCTTAACAATGTGACATTTAGGTACCACTTCTCTTCAAGTGAAAATAATTGGGCTTTCTTCCTGTCAGGGGCTGCCCTTGCCATGGGATCATAAAGACGCAGGTAAGAAAGGACAAACTTTTGCTTTCAGTTGTTTTGACAAGCTGCTCTGCTTTTTTAACAACGGAACTATGTTGGTAATTATAGACGCTCTCAACGGTGGTCATTTATACGTCTTGGCTAAAACTGCGTTGAAAAATGTTCCGGGACACATCAGGTTTGAACATGTTTACTGCCAGTTCTTCTGGAAAGATGAGCTTGCAGAGGTGAGATTATACTACAGCAGGAGAAGAGTCAGTGGAAAGCTAAACACCATTTGGGCAATTCCACGGTGACTGACATTACAACTGCTGGATATGTGGTGAAGCCCAATACAGCTACATAATAGAGTCTGATAAGAGTTATTGATGCCTGAGGGTTATAAAAGCATATGTCAGTCTCTTGTATCTGTATGGGGCTTTACCACCCAAATATCCAGCAGTTGTAATGTCAGTCATCATGGAATTGCCCATTTGCTGTCTTACACTACAGTCCCTTTAGGGATTACTGACCTTGTAAATCCAAGGTACAACCAAGATTTGATTCCCCAGTGAGGTAATCTTGCTCTACCCTTGAGCTAAGAAGATAACCTGAATTGTATGAATGCTTTTGCAGTTATTTGAACTGTGATGACTAGCTAGCAACCCACGGTATGTATAGTGACGTGGTTTACCTTACCCCTTTTGAAACAGACCGTTGCCACAGAATTGATTAGAATATTAGATTTAATTTGTCTGAACAGAAGACAATTATTATATTCGCTATCAGTGTGATTAACTGAATTATCTTTTAATTGAATGTGATTAATCTTTGATACAAAAAAGCACCATATTCAACTTCAACGATTGCATTGGTTGGAAAAATATATACAATGGGCTCCAGAATTATGGGCACCATGTTAAATATGCACAGAAAGTGCTGTAAACTAAATAAATAATACAGTTATTGATATGAGCTTTATTTCACAAAATGCGTAAAGTAGTGCACTTTATTAATGATTCATTGGAAATAAAAAATGAATTTTCCCAGAAAACAAGTTCCACAATTATTGGCACCCCTGGTTTAATATGTTTGCACCCCTGCAAAGATGACAGCAACTCTTGCTATCACTCTGATACAAGTTAATCTTCGTCCACAAGACCTTTTTCCAGAGCTGTCGTTGTTCTTTGAAATACTTCTAGGCAAACCGTGACCTGGCCATGCTGTTTTTGTGGCTAACCAGTGGTTTACATCTTGCAGTGTAGCCTCTATTTCTGTTCATGAAGCCTTCTGCGGACAGTGATCATTGACAAATCCACAGTTGACTCCTGAAGTTTCTGATCTGTTGGACAAGTGGGGATTTTTCTTTATTATGGAGAGAATTCTTCTGTCATCAGCTGTGGAGGTATTCAAAGGAGTCAATTAGTAAGCTCACCAGTGCTCTCTTTCTTCTTAATTATGTTTGAAACTGATTCATTTTGATCCTTGAGTACATTCTGAAGGCTCTTTTGCATGATTTCAACTCAGTGAGCACTATATTAATTTTTATTTTATATTAGGTATTTTAGACTTTTTTTTTTTACTTCTACTGCTGTAACCAATCCACTTAGAGTTATGATGCATTGTGTGTTCAGAGATGCTCTTCTGCATACCACTGTTGTAATGTGTGGTTATTTGCATTATATTGGATATGAATTTATGTGGTCTTTGAACAAAGAGGGGGAATAACAGCCCAAGCCAAACATCCAGTTTGCTTGTGTGTAGTAGGGGATTCACTAAGCAAACACAGCTTTTTTTATCACAGGGTGCATGAGGCAACAATTATTCACAGTGCAATACTGACCTAAAGTAATGGTTTAGTGCAAACGCAGGTTTCAGGGAAGCATGGTACTTTGGATGTGCAAACAATATTGCTCTGCAATATTCCTGTATAAGATGCAATTAAATATTTGCCTTTTATAGTTAATTCATCAGCTCATGTTCGGCCCTAGTCTATTGAGTAGCCGGTCTATCTGGATCTGTTTGCTTCCTCTTCGAATGAAATTGTTTTCAATGTAGGACAGAAAGCAGAATGTGAACATGGGATGCTTCTTCTACAGGATATAGCATGAAAACAATTTCTATGTGGCATAAGCGGGTAAATAATCCCTCTAATGAAAAGCACATAAATAAGAAACAACTACTGTAGAACAACTACAGAACAGAACGATAATTCACATAAAGTATCGGTTGTCTACAGCCATGAACATCGTCTATTTCATGTGGTAAATATAGGCCAAGTATGGCATGTCAAACTAGAAGCATGGCATGATACAATAGATGGGGTAAACAAATATAGTACCAAGATGGATACAAATGGAATGTGACAGTCCTACATGAAAATACAAAACAACAAGTAAAACAAGAGAGGGCTATCGGATTAAAACTCAAATGATAATGGATGTACAGTGAGAGCTGGTCAAGGTACTGCTTGAAGCGATATGTCTTCAGACAGTGTGTTTGATGGGGTTCAGACTTCAGTTTCTTTTTGAGCAAGTGAAAAGCATGTGCAATGAGGTTTAAATCTGGTGCCAGGACAGTGAAATAAATGGTGTATTTAAGAGAATTGATGCAGTTTTAAAGACGGTCACAGCAAAAACTGATTTGATTTTAACTATTTAACTATAGTTTAACTATTCGCTAGTCTTTATTGTAAATTTCTCAATATTTAAAACTGTTGATTTCATTATTTTATTATAGAAATTCCAATCTCAACTTTCTGTTCTTGCTGTTCATGAGAGATTTACATCTGGAAGTATATTCTCTGTAATTTCTCTCTCTCAGCCTTTTGTGCAGTTTCCTACAATACCTATAGTACACCCCTAGTGTATGGAGAAAATTAGCAATCACTCAAGTTGACAATTTAGGATTTTTTCATGCGTCATCACTTTCTGATGTCTTGAATGGTCTGAACCCTGGTGATTCCCCCAGTTGTGAGTTTCTTTAGGACATTCCACACTGTTGCCTTCAGAATACACAAACATTCTGCAATCGCTCTAATTGATTTTTTTCCTTTCCTTTCATCCTCAAAATAGTTTTCTTTGTTGTTATATTGAGTTCTCTGGCCCTTATCTCCTCTCATGTGGTGTAGCTTACAAAACTCTATAAATGCTTCCAAAGGATAAATCCCATGCATGACACTCACAGCTTTTCATTTATAAATTATTACAGTAATATGGTAGCCCTGTGAAGTTTGAAACAACTGACAGTCATTTGTCTCAATACTTAAGTTGGAATATAGGGGGGATGTAATATAGCTCAATGTCTTATAATGTCTTTATAAACACAGGAAGTATTTGAAAATACAAATAATTATCATTTTCTTTTTTTTAAATACCAGTTACAAAGCACAACAATATTTGAGCACAAATAATGTGTTTCCCAACCGTTAAAACAATGTCTCTAATTGTAAAGTTACAGATCCCCAGTTTGGGGAACATAGCCTCAAGAAATGAGTATTTGGAAAGTACCAAAAAACCTGTGTTTGGTTGTCAGATCATTTTAGACACGTTCTTGTACTTTACACTATTGACAGGGGAGACGGAAATGAGTGGGTTCTTGTGGTGAGGGCTACTGGTGGGTGTACACATACACACAGTGGCCCACCCAAACGGGTTGTTTGCCCAGCCTGGAGAGACCTGCGAGTGGGTAGAAGTCTCCTACACATCGGCTATCTGCACCACTATTAGAACTGAAATTTAGAAATGTGCAACAGTACCGACAACCACAACCGAGCAGCACCCCCCAGACCCCCCTGCTCACATAACGAGCAGCACCCTCCACCCCCTGTCTGCCCACTCTTTATACCCAAATGCCAACCCCAGCATGACATTCTGGTAATTCCACTGTCTTGTGCAGAAGAGCTACAGAAGAGCACACAAAGTGGTTGGCAGGGCTGGGATGGATCAGTATGCTGCCTGCTGTTGAGGGAGTAAAATACCATGATCAAGGTTTTTAAATGGACATGGCTGACTGATTAGCCTGTTAAATTGAGGGACACAAAAGGTCAGGAATCATAAGTAATTGCTTTATATTTACCAGGAATGGAACAGAATATATTTTGTTTGCCTTCTAAATGTAAGAAACGTTATCACCTCTCCGTGCATAACCTTGTATTGGCACTTGTTTTTGAAGTTAAATTATCATTATAGTATCTGCTAATTGATCCATCCAGTAGGCAATTTAGAATATACCGTTGAAAATTGATTATTGCTTATTGTATATTCACTCTAGTTAATGGATTAAAAAAACTTAAATTCCAATTATAGCTCTTTCGTATCATAGTTTACCGGTCTACACATATAGGTGTCATATTTGACATTCGTAGCCCTATTGTTAAAAAAGACCAAACTTGCATATTATTCAAGCAAACGAAAGAACTTGAAATCCCAGAATACATTGCGAATCTCAATCGAAGAGCTGACTGCTCCGCAACGCGGAAAGTTTCTGTGAAGAGGAAAAAGTACTGTATGCACTCCGAATACCGGTGGAATAAGTATGGATTATCAACAACAAAAAGAAAGATTGTTTAGATATAAGAACACGTCGGCAGTGGCCGATTAGCCGAGAAATTTGGAGCCTCTACACAAGAAGCAGGAGAAAGTTTGACAGACGAGTAAAATCTGGAGAATGGAGCGTAAAACATGGACAAGACTCCGACCAAGATCACTAACTCTGCAATTCAGAGACTCGACTTACAAAGCCTTAACTTTGTTGCGGAGAAAAGCCAATCAGCGACACCTTGAAGGTAAATAGCCTAATAACTGCTGCTATGCTGCTTTGTGAGGTTCCATTAATTCTAATAGGATTATTCCCTAGCTGCTTGGGAAATTGAGCTCTACAGCCAAATGAAGTAACTTAGTTACGATACGAGGAATGATGTATGCTAGCACAGAGTTGGACTAATTTACTCACTGTTTAATTTCACATCAGTTACAGACTCATCTGGACTGTTATCTGCAGTGGACTCCACTTTCTTAGTTTTTATATATATAATGGGTATTCACACCGTTGTTATAGTTTAAACTATTTATCAGGCAAAGTTGTCATTTTAGGTAATAATTTTTTGGGGAAAAAACGGGTTTTGTCAATTGCGGACAATTCAATTATAGTGTAAGTTTTTAAATGCATGCCTAAAAAGTATTGAATCACGAGAGCTTTTGCACTTTCCACCCAATACCTTCAGAATAGAATAGACTAGCATAATTCAAAGCTAGGTCAGTTGAATATCTATTCAAAACGAAAAAAAACCATTCTGATTTAATTAAGTGTCTCGTGAATTATAAAGCACTTTTTCAGTACTCTAGTGTGCGAAACATCATTTTAATCTTAATCATTTTTTGTTCGGTTTTACAAACAACGTGGTGGTTCTGTCACCGCAGAATGTCATGGTATCATGTTACTACAGCAGAGCAGAAATTCAATGGGGAACATTGACAGATTAAAAATTAATTGTATGGTTGATTGATTTCTAAGATATTTATATATATTTATATTTATATATATTTAGTAAAATAAATAAATACATAGGAGGCTTTATTAACATCCAGTTCAGCTACAGGAGCCAAAGGTTATTCCACTCATCCTGGCTAGCAGATGAGAGCCCCCAGTGTGCTGTTTGAGGCTGCTGGCTGCTCTGGCTCTGTCCACTCCCCTGCTCTGCACACTGCCCTCCTTGTTATTTGGCAGTGTATGTTTCACATTCACGGACTGGCTGTCATTCCCAAGTAATTTGTTATGAACTATTAATACTCACTGATGTGTGGCCTGTCTCAATGAGCCCCATTGATGATGGACAGCTCAAACAGGATGATTGATGCAACTCTATGACCAGGCTGACCACAGCCCTTGTAATTACACAACAAAATGTTCTGCTCAGTGCAGTAAAACCTCCCATTGCTATTACTTGAGGAGTAAGGACGATTCTCAAAAAGTAAAGATTTGGAAAATAGTTTTCAAAGGAGGGTTCAGGTTATCCGCTTTTATTCTGTATTGTTTGTACTATTGACAGTGTCATAGTGTCATCTAATTACCTGCTTTGTTTCCTGATCACTGTTTTGGTGAAAGGTTGTCTTCATTTCCATGTCTCTGCTTTCCTATGTGCTCAAATGCACAGCTCATGTCTGTTTGCAGTTTTTTCTTTTTAAGAATATATGTGAGTGCTGTTAGCGAGAAGTAGAAAACCTGCCACAAGCAGCTCACTTCACTCCTGACTTTTGAAAAGCGGTCTTTATCCCTTACCTGGCGTGTGGCTTTAGCCACATGGACTAACATGCTTTATAGGAATTGGTGTGCAGGGAGATTTCAGTTAATTATCTTTCTCGTAAAAAAGCATTGTGGTATATGCTACTGAGCTCCTCTTGTCAATTTTCAACTGTAGTAAAGGGCACAAGCAGAATGATTTCTGAGCCCCGTGATTGAGCTTCCTCTTTTGAAAGGTCTCATGCACGCATTGCATCACCAGCTATAGAATTGGTGGCTCTCAGAAGGGGAAGCGCACTCTTAACCAATCACCACAACTCATGTTACAGCAGTCATAGCTGTGAATGCCTAGGCACAGACACAGGCAGAGAGAGGGCACAGTGGTCTACAGGCATGGGGGCTTGCAGTCACATTACACACTCAGTCACACTCACTGACACTCACACTCTTTCGCACTCTCACAGTCTCACACTCTCTCTCTCTCTCACACACACACACACAGTCTTTCTCCTCGTCTAACATGTTCTCGCTCCCTTCCTTTCTAAATGCAAGTAATGTTTTGGGTCCGGCAGCTCTTGTATGATGGTCGTCTGGCTCGTTTAGAATCCACCATCCACCACTCCACTGCTGGAGCCGGGTTCAACTGCTGCAGGGGAGGGCCCTCCAGGCTGATTCTCATTGGATCTTCAGTGGAGGAGATGTGGTGGCTGCTTCTGGTTGAATTTCTTATTGTATTCTGAGCGGAGAAGCCTCCTTCACAATGAGCAAGGGATATGGGGAGCGCCATCATAATCTGCACCAGTTGAAGTATGTTCTAGGAAAACAAAACAAAATCTTTGAATGTCATTCTTAACCAATCACTTGTCAAAACATCCATACCAGGCAGCACTACTGGTCTACAGTATAGTCCTTCTTGTAGGGGTCCTTGGTGAGCATGGTCTGCCACAGGCCTGTGTCATTTTCACTGATCTGAACCGTTATCCACAGCCACTCATCCTGAACTGCTGCAGTGTTGCACCCTGATCTAAATGATGAACAGAACTGGTCAGGGGAGATTTAAAATATCATGCACATTGGCTCATTTGGCAATATATGCATAGATACATTCTTACCTCTTAAGATTAGGTCTGCCACACTACCACTATGCCACTGTGTACTACAATCAGATGACAGGAAGGCCATGAGTCATGATCGAAAACCATGATCGAAAACCTATGATTGAAATAAAGAATCCCATCGTTCCTTCAGCTCAACAAGACTGATGTCTATGGCAGCCACTATGTGATGTTGAGGCTGGGTGAGGGTCATGTTTCCCTTCAGTGTTATTCCCACACAGAGAGAAAAAATCTAAGGCTGAAATTGTTATGTCTCTATATATATTACATTTTACTAAAACTTTGCCAATGTTGCTTATCCCAAACATACACTTTTATCCTAACACACCTGGAACTTTATTTCATATGACCCCTGCTGCTGAGGAGGCAGTTCTGGATCTTCTCAACATATCCCCTGCCTAGTCATAAAGTCCTCCAGCCTGGCAACTGGCTTTCTAAGCTTACTTGAAGCTTGGGGAAGGATGAGGTCATTCCTCTGGAGATTGAGGCTAAGACTAGGTAGCTAGAATAGTGCGTCATCCATTTCCCCCTTCATCTACGAGTAGTACAATTATAAAATGTAGCTGGAATGCAAATATTATGTAAGACATCATGTAATATAATATGCTTATGGTGTTAATAGATGCTCACACACAACATATGAGCCTAATAATCAAATGCAGGTTTTACTTGGAGATAATCAATGGATATCTCACCTTCTTTGCCCGTTCTTTAAGTATTTTATAGTTGCTGCAGCTAGGTATTCCATGTGCTGGTGGACTACAGAGTATTGTCCATTGTCTTTGGCTGAGCCCTCCATTTTTTTTCCTTTTATGCAGGAACACCTTTAGTGCTCTGTAGACGTGGGGGATTCAGCTTCACATATCTACACATAGCTCTTTATCCAGGGCATACAGTTTTTACTTGGACTTTCTTGGACGGATTTCTTCATGCATTCCTCTTCCTCACCTTGGAGTACTCCCCAAAAGTAGCTTTTGTGGTATCCAACACACCTTGAATTAAGTAAAATAAAATTATAGTTTGTGGGATTTATGTTGAAACTATTCTTCTTGTGGAGCAAAATCATTGGGGCAACGTCACTCAAGTAAAGCAGGTGCAGTACGTTGCATGCAGGGAGTCGTAGTTTTTAGACATATACTTATTGTCTTTATTGCGAGTTTTTATCAGAACGTAAGTTAATTAGTGTAAAACATTTTGAAATGTCCTGCCTTCCAAAGGCACAGCATTCCATGGGCTAGAAGTGTGACCACGGTTTACTCTTTCATTCTGTCTTTGCTTGCATGACACAATCAGTTTCCCGTTCCACCATACATGCCCACTATGAACGAGTTCTGCTTTAGCCGAGCACATTTTAGTAGAAATTTTTAATGAAGTAAAGGTCATTGAAAATTTCAAAAGCGTCACCTGGATAATTGACCGGTTTCATCATTTGGGCCTGTAATTAGAAAAAGAAAGGGTCGCAAGACCCCATTTTTCCGCAGAATTACTGGCACCATGGAGACTGACCGTACATTGGAGTTGCACGGTTCGGGTGGTCAAATTGACAGTCATTAATGGTGGCCGGCTGTCGGTGGACGTTCGCATGCCGGTTTAAGGAACTTCCCCTGCTGCTCATTGCTGGCACCAGTACAGCCCTCGGTGAAGGAGACAAATGATGAAGGACAGAAGGAGCCCTTGTGCTTGGCCATTAAACGAGGGCACACTCTCTCTTTATTAGATTTAGTGTGGCACTACCAGAATAATTCGGATTAGAGTCTAATTCATTTAGCTTTTATCTCAAGTTCTTTGGAGTGTTTAACATACGCAAACAAAGACTGCTTATGAATGGCTGAGATACCTAGTCACCATACAGCCATTTCATACTTGTGTCATGTTGCTTCAACCATAGTGATATAGGCATATTGTCTGGGCCTGTATCCTAATGTATACTCCATAGCCATCATTACATTAGTTAGCAGATGCTCTTTTCCAGAACAACTTACATTGTCGGCCATAAAATCCATGACCAGGCACGAGAAAGGGTTATAGTGAACAACATTTGGAGAAAAGGGCTGGATTGACATAGTTTCACCCCTGCTACCCAGAGCAGAGCTGAGGAAGGAGATGGATATGGTCACCACAAACCTACAGAGTACTGTTGGTGATACCCTCAATGAATGTTCTTGATACTGCTGTGGGAGTAATCAAGGCAGCGCCAGACAATGGAACCTCCTGAGTTGCATTGGAAAGTGCGCCACCTGCAGGACCTTTCTACCAATTGTCAAAATCTCTGTTGATTCTGCAAAGTTTGAATGATCCCATTGCAAAATGCAAGGTGATGTACCTTTGCAAACTCATATGAACTTTATTAGTACCACAGGACCTCATCATTTCATGTCTTAATGTTGGGCGGCATGGATGGTGCAGTGGTTAGCACTGCCGCCTCACAGCAAAGAGGTCCTGGGTTCGGATCCCCGTCAGAGTCTGAGATGCTGGGATAGGCTCCAGCCCCCCTGCGACCCTGTTCAGGATAAGCAGGTTAAGATAATGGATGGATGGATGTGTCATGTTGCCTGGCTTCTGCTTTTGTTCTCCACTGACGTCTATTGTAGGCTGTCAGTAATTAGAAATTGTGTTATTTATATTAATTTGTCAAGCCTGCCAATGAAACATACCACTTGTGTGAATTTAATAGAGTTTCAGCTACCACAAGCACTGTACATTTACCCATAATAAATGGGAAAGCATGACATTCCCTGTCCCAGAGATTTCTTTTCAGAAGTCTACAAATTGACTCTATTGGGACTTTGCACATTTAGGCTATTGGCTAACATTTACTATACATTTATTACAGTTCAATGTGAAATTGTTCCAGGAAGAGAGCAAGTCGCATACATTTTGGAGCATCAAATAATTTAAAGCAAAAACATTGATGGGTTGAGAAATGGGGGAGGATCCCAGCAATGTCAAGGATCAAAGCAAACAGTCAATTCCCCTCCATTGTACTTTCTGTACTATGATCCCATCTCTATCTGTAACCCTATCTGCTGTCTTTATCTCAATAAAGTGAAGTGTATCTATTTCGGGGATTGGCTGCTTTTGAGAGTTTAAGACAACAATCCATAAATAAGTTAATGTAAATAGCATGGTTTAATGCTTCAGTTCAAATAAGCCACATGGTTTCCAATCCCTGGAGTGCAGCCTTGGCCGGTCAGGAAAATAATTTCACAGCACAAGCATTTAACTGCAAATTTGAATGGATATTCTGTATAAGAGTTACTTTACCGAGAGATATGTGGAGAGTCAATATTGTGTCGTTCCACGATTAAATAATGTTTAACTATTAAAGTAAACCAAACACAACCTTTTAGGTAATGTAATAATTTAAATTTAAATTAAAAACGTTGATGAATTTTGATGCAGGCAACATTACGGTTTGCCAAACCCCTCCCTCTTGGCAAGTAACAACTTGTGCTACTGGGCATTTCTGATTTTGCCAAAAAAAACAAATATAGTGGAGTAAATTTAGTTCATGAGAAGCTCTTCCTGGGCTGCATACCTCACAATAAACATTCAGACATTTTGATAGTGGGGAAGTCCTATTGGCTCTTCCATGAGAAAAAAGAAAATGGGGATGGAGTCTCAAGTGAAGCGATGGGGTCACACACACACACACACACACACACACACACACACACACACACACACACACACACACACACACACACACACACACACACACACACATTGTCCTGGAGGCCCCGTCACTGGTGTGTATCAAAACTGTGATGCACTCTGGTAAAATGTTTTAATCTATCTGGGCGACATGGCTCAGGCAGTAAGAGCAGTCGTCTGGCAGTCAGAGGGTTGCCAGTTCAATCCCCCGCCCAGGCTGTGTCGAAGTATTCCTGAGCAAGACACCTAACCCCTAAATGGTCCTGATGAGCTGGTCGGTGCCTTGCATGGCAGCCAATCGCTGTTGGTGTGACTGTGTGTATGAATGGGTGAAGGAGAAGCATCAATTGTACAGCACTTTGGATAAAGGCGCTATATAAATGCCAACCATTTACCATTTACTATTTATTTATTTTTTGTTATTACTTTGTCTTAATTATGTGCTTTTCCTGTTTAGAGGGATTATTAAATTATTTATTTATCTAGCAACTAATAAGCAATGAACTGTTCCTTCTCTCCGAGGTTGGGGACATTATACACTTTGTGTTGCATTCTTTTTCTTTTACTTTGGCTGATTGAATCACATGATATACTATAGCAGGCAGTTATGCAAGTTCAAATGCTAACATGCTAATCTGTGAGACGGCTGACTGTTTTTCATTTGAGGGAAACGCTGCTGAGAGACCTGCTGCTGTAATTCAGAGTGAGGGTCTCTGAGCATGCACCTTCCTCACCGTTGACCATGATTCCAGCTGGCCCTCTGCAAAGAGAGTGGGGGAATTGTGTGCCGCCTTCATTCACTGCAGGCAGACTCAATCCTGACACGCGGGGCTCGTCTGCCGGCGTGTCCTGCTATTCTTTCCCTCCGGGGCTGTGTCATGGCATGTGACAAGTTGTTTGTGGGATAAATTCATGGAGAGTTGAACAGAAACAGTTTTGGTATTTTCATCGTATTGAAGATAATGGAAAAATGAAAATTCCTGACGCTATTATCTATTAAATCTGAGTGAATGGATTGAAAGTGCAACTGATCTGACTGGCCTGAAATGTTTATTCGCTCTGTGATTTTGGGAGCTGGTTGTCATTATATTCTGGATATGAGTGGTTGCTTTGGGTGTTGTGCGAGTCCAGAGATTTTGAAACTTGTGTTCAATGTGTCCCTGGCCATGTGTCCCTGACCATGATTTTAACAATGATCTGACATTCAAATTAAGGTGCTCTGTCTACTGTATGTGAAAGGGAATAACTGGGGGCAGAGCTGAAGCGACCATATTTATAAATGTAATGTAGATACTGTCATATTAATAGGAGTGTAGGGCCTCCGGGTGGCTCAGGCTATAAAGAGGCTCGCTCTCAGGAAAGAGAGTGAGTCATTTGAGTCCCGGTCATGCCGTTGCCATTGGCGAGGCAACAGTTTGAGAGGCCACTGCCCGTTGTCCCCCACGGGCTGAAGGCACATCTCTTCAGACTGTGCCTCAACTAGCTCTAACACTACTCCACTGCAGGATTACCCCAGGATAATGTAGTATCACTGTCTTCATCTTCCAACCTGTCCATGTTGTCTTTGTATCTTCAAATAGCACTTTCACTTTGCACTTGTGTCTCCATCTTTATATTGTAGTTGTTTACCAGAATTCTTGTTGTCATGCCTAGCTTCTAGTTGCCATAACTTTAGCCTGTATTTACCATGTGAACTAGACTTGATGTTCATGGCTATGGATAACTAATGCTTTGTGAATTGTACCTTATCTAACCTGTGTTCCGTAGCTGTTTAATGCCCTTTGGTATGTACTTATACGCTGTTTTGGATAAAATGCCAAATAAGTGTAATGCAATGTAATCTAACAATTGGCTCAGCCTTGCTGGGGAATGACAGGGGGTAATTTCTCTTGGTGTCACTTTATAGTGGCCACTCCTGGTCAGATCAGGAGCCTGCAGATGCAGAAACCAAAAATACACTGACCTCATTCTCCTTTAGT
This sequence comes from Conger conger, assembly GCF_963514075.1. Lineage (NCBI taxonomy): Eukaryota > Metazoa > Chordata > Actinopteri > Anguilliformes > Congridae > Conger > Conger conger. The sequence goes on along the minus strand of NC_083766.1, from coordinate 14,526,583 downwards.
CACATGGGCAGTGTGATTGGTGGTACACCTGCGGTGTGACAAATGTAATGCGAGAATAGGAGTCACGTAAGTCTCATGTCTGCCATCTTCTCATGACGTGAGCAGAAATGACTGCTTGCGGGAGATCAACAAGTTTGGTAGAGTTCGAGGTTTGGAAAAAATGGGGAAAAATCAGGGAATAAAATATATATATTTAAAATAGGCATGTAGAAATATTACATTGTAATAATAAAATGTTGGTTATTTTATTCAGGGGTTCTGTCTAATCATTTATGAACAGTATGTGCAATGAATTATTTGAATTTCTGGATTTTTCTGGAACAATACTTCTTATTTGATAAGTTATTTAGCAATAGCTACTTAATGAATACCTATCAATAACCTGTCTCAAAAGGGTTGTCTGAACTGTGTATACCCACAGTGAAAGTGAAAGACTGAAGGCTGTACAGCAGGGGTGCACAGCAAGGGCCGATCTGCTTCAGGATTTTGTGCCAACTTCTGCTCTTAATTATTTAATTAGCTAAATATTGTCTTGATCAGAAATTTGTATATGTACCAGCTACAGTTTATCCTAAAGCTTGTACTGTGCTTAAGTACAGCAGTGAACCAACTTCATTTATAGAGTGGTAAGAACAATAAATTAAAAGGTAATTGGTTGGGGGGAAAAAACCAGCACACAGACGGCCCTCAAGGACAGGAGTTGTGTATTTTGTCTTTTAGCGGCTTCTGCTTCAAACTGATGGTACTTGAGGTGATGATTAAGAAGGCCTGCCAGTCTGTGTTGAACATGCTGATGCAGCATACTGTCAGCGGTTATGTCTATTTAAAAGGAACTTGAGGCACTGTTATCTTGAATGTCTGGCAGGAGACCCTCTTTGGCCTCTGTCTCCGTGAGACGCATGACTTTGACCTTAGTGAACTCTTCCCACGAGTGGATATTTCTCACACTGGAAAACAGCCATTGTTGGACACGTTATATGCTGGTAAGGAACTCAGTGACCCGTCATATGTCACGTATATACATAAACAGGAAAAACATTGTTTTTCCCCTCAAATGTGTATTTTTAGAAAGGCAGGAAGCTTGGAATCACTGCAGTGTAGGTCTGAAGAAACAAGAAAATGAAATAAAACATGGATATTAATGTCTTGAACAATTTTAAAGGCTACTGTTGGAAGTAAACTGGGTCAGCCAAAGTATTCACATTCACATTTTCATATACACCATTTTTATAAAGATTGGGAAAACCCCAGAAAATTTAACCTATTATCACATGACCAGAGTTTTTACCACGTTTACAAAGCTCAGGTTCTTTGAGCTCTCAAAATCACAGTGAATAAACATTTGACCTGACCTGACCTGACTGCCCTAAAATGTTTATTAGCTCTAAGACTTTGGGAGCTGGTTGTCATTATATTCTGAAAATTACTGTTGCTATGGATGTTGTGAACTAGATTTGATCTTTGTGGCTATGGATAACTGATGCTTTGTGAATATACTTGAATACGAACATATTTATACTTTTCTCACAATAGCTGATTTTCTGGACTGATGAAGAAGCAGTCAGTATATTAGTGGATACCAAACTCTCTTGTTGACAGACTGCTTTGTAGTAACATTAGCTTTCACTCAAAATCTAAGTTGAGCCTGGATCACAGATTTGTATAGCCAAAAATTGAATTGTGCATCAGGGTAATAAAAATGTAATTTTTTCAATAGTTGTGACCGGGCCCTTAATTTCTTGCTGAACAAAAGTCAACTCAGAATTTTGAATTTAAGTTCTGTACGGAATTTTGAATTAACTGCACAAGTATGAAAGCAAGGCTGTTTGTTGTTTTGTTTGCAGATTTCTTGACTTTCAACACATACGGTTTATAAAAATCAAATTTCTTTTTTTACTTTAAATGTCTAAACAGGCATTTCAAAATGCAGTTTAATCCATCAACAACCCCTCAAGCCTTCATTAACAGTCATTAAAGCCGCATAGCAGCCAGTTCTGTTGCAATCCCGTCTCGGGCATGTGGTGATGTGTGTAGCTTGCGATCATATCATGTTTTATGTAAATTGCCGCTGATGAGCATGAGTACCGGGCGGCCGCCAATGCGCATTGCACTTCATTTCTCCAGGGTGTTATGTGAGCACTCAGTCATGCCTGTACAAGCTCTTTCAACACCGGGTTTAAAAATCTTTTCTTCGTGCCAAGCTTGTACTTTTAAGAATCGTCTATTACTTGAACCAGATTCATAAACATTCTTTCATTCCTAAAATTTTGACCTTTAATTTCAGCTCCTAAATGTGTTTCTTTCCAAAAATGTAATCGAAAGATCACTGCCTCCTGCCCCCGGTCATGTTCGCCTTCCAACCTGGAGCACAGTGTAACTAGTGTAGGCTAGATAATGCAGATCGGTGGCCATTACTAACTACTGGCTGTTCACATACTGTATGTATGTCAGGTTCAAGTTTAAAGGATGGGGTTTGCCTGAGGGCAGTTCTGTACCGTTCCTGCGGTGCTTGGGGGTGTTTTGTTCTCCCTCCCCCTCCCCTTATTGGAGGCCATGTTAGAGGAATGTGCCAGCTAGAGGCCCTGTTTGGCACTCTGGAAGGGGACAAGGGTGACAGGGTTTGCTGACTGAGAGACTCCTTGAATACCTTATCCCCAAGATATTTGCTTATTTATTAATAAAAATATCAATATAAAGATCCTATAAAAGCAGATCAATTGACAATATTTATGATTGTGCAAAATAGAAAGAATCTCTTTTTTCCTTGGATGCCTTCAGCAACCCCAATATTCAGACACCACGTAGCAATGACTTTGTTGGCCGAACTGCATTTGCTGCTTTTGCATTTACAAGTAAAACTGCCACAGCTGTACAGCATGTAGCCAGCTTCTCACTTTACCTTTTATTTTCCCCTTTTTATCCTACTTCTCAAGCTTCTTTGATGGTTGTATGTCCATGATAATTGTGTTATTATGCAAATTGTATTTCTTCTGGGATGGAAGATAACCGTGCATGTTTGACTGTGTCTAGTACAGCTAGCATGAGTCCAGGTCCTCTCCTGCTGAGGGATGAATGGGTGTGGTTCTTATCACATTCCCAGACCTAAGATTAGGAATGGGCCTGTAGATGGCTTGTTTGAGTTATCTACAGCACAGACGGGGATTAGCAAGGTACTCCTAGTGTGCAGTCCCGCCATGGGGCTGAGCCAGAAAAATATGCTTTCATTTCATGAAGACCGGTTGTCTTCTTGGTGTGCAGCTTGATTCCCCACTCATTCACTTGAAAGAATGAACTAGATTTCAGTTGTGTTCTGCTGTGGTTTGTGGATAGGCTTGTTACATGAGTGCCATTAAGTGACCTATGATGAAGGCCTAAACTACGAAATTGTGTTAAGGGATTTTCCAAATAAATTGCAGAAGGAAATAGCCATTCTGGTTCAACAAAGAATAAATTAGTCATGCAAGCCTTGGAAATACCCTTTCCCCCTATTTATATCTTCATATAATAAAAATGGTGGTATAAATATAGGTTCACACATTATACTTTATATAGACACCTGGAATTCTGACATTAACATGTGTTTCGTATCCAGATTGTGTATGACAGGGATCATCAAATCACTGTCTTCAAGGTCCGAGAACTGCTGGTTTTCCACCCTCCCTTTACCTGGGAGTCAGGTCTGGCCAGGTACTGGCCAATCAGTTGCAATTACCTTGGAGAAAACTAAATCAGGTCCAGATTTGGTTTTGAGGTCCAGATTTGATGATGGCTAGTATGTGATTTAGCTGGATTACACCTAGCATCAATATGCAGCTCCCCTGTCACATTGAGATCCTATGTCACTTCCACCTCAAACAATCACCCATGTGACGTCCTTCTGGGGGGACCATGAGCCCCTTGAAATATATTGTAACTGACTTGCTGTAGGCTAGCTAATGTTACAGTGTTAAAAAAGGGTCCCTTGAAAAATAGTGGCAGCTGTCTGAGAAGCTACACAAACAGGTTTCTTTCTGATTAAGTATTTGTTGCATGTGAATTAAAATGCATTTGCATTTACACTTATGTTCAATGTGGTCACAATGTGTTCCTAACCACCTCTGGATCACAATCCGTCCTCAGTGTGTCTTCAGTGCATTTCTGCCTGTATTTCTATGTGGTCAGGTGCTGTCCGGTCGCAATCCGATCACTAGAGATGCAGGTTAATGGCCAGTGGAAAGCGGGTCATCAATGTATGGAAGAGCCATCACTCAGGAAACACCTATCCTTCCCTTCACCCTGATTCCCATTCCCCTCTTCCACATCTTATCCTTCTATCCTATATCCCCCTCTCTGATTTACGAGTTTAGGCCTATTTCATTTCCACTCATTGTACAATAATTTGCTCTGGATAAAAGTGTCTATTAAATGCCTAAAATGTAATGTAATGTATAAATGCCACTCTGTGTGTGTGCTCCTGCATGCATACATACATGTGCACACGTGTGTATGTGTGTCTATGTGTGCTACTATCAGATATATGCTGCTACGATCATAATCAGTATTTTTGCTGTCTACTGCATGTTCAGCATATAACTACAGTTCAGTAAACGGTACAGCATTATTGGAGAGACAAAAACCAGTAGGCTATGGAAGAGGTTTTCAGGTTGTCTTTCAGCACAAATTATTTGGTTGTTGATTGAAAGGAAAGGGCAAAAAATCCAAGACTGGATTTTGACACCCCCGCTCTAGGTGAAGTGGTACAGCCTTGTGGGTGGGGGGTGTGTCCATGGTGGGACATTTGTTCACAAGGAACCAGATGGTCTTCAGTATGAACGGGGTCAGAAGGGGCAGGTTTTATTGCGCTGCTACAGTATCCCTTGCCAAGGAGGGCAACTATAGCCCCTCACATAGTTCTGTTCAGGAAATCCCTTTCTCTCTGGGAAATGTTCCAGTCAGACCTGAGGACTTTTCCTTTGGACTTTTGTTGGCTATGTCCCACCTTGGGATCTGTGAGGCTCTTGGACTCTACCAGGGTGGCCTTTCTGTTGACTTGGGCTTCAATGCCTCGTTATCAATGAGCAGTCAGGATAATTTTGAGATGCTGCTTGGCAGAAATGGTAAGTCTGTGCTGCACAAGATCACTTTTTATTGAGTTTACAAATAACTCCTTTGCTTTTTCAAAAATAATGCATTTTCAGGTGCTTACTCAATACTTCTCGTGCAGACCTGTTTTTGTATTTGCAAACTGTCATATGAGAACGTTGAGAACCTTTTTACCCCAGCCATACACGGTGAATTGGATACATTTCCGGCACTTAGAGTAATTGTTCAATATTACTTGTAATCCATCAGTATAATTATTTATAAATGCATTTATCAAATGAGTTAAACTAATGATTGTAAATATATCATTGTGTTTTTGGATATGCTATTGCCTAAATTCTAAGATGAATACATCTTCTAGTTTATATTTTAATGTATTGTGTTTATTTATTTTCAAAGAATAATTTAACTCAATTTAAGTATTGAGTACGTTCATGCCTTTTTTTTCTGAGAATCCAGTCAATTAGAAGTGCACATTCAGCTAATTATTGGTGCACAATTAAAACAAAATGGAAAAAATCTCTCTTACTGACTTGCATGAATTTGGTCAGTTGTGAAAGATAAAATCGGGAAATTGAGTGATTATGCTGTACTTGCACTGCTTGACAGTTTGAATGGGTGGAACACTTTCATGCTTTAGTACACTGAAGATAAATTTAATTGCGGTAACCTTCTCTACCTTGTTAATGACTGGTTCTCTGCTGCATGCCTTGGTGTGAGGAATTTGGTGCCATTTAGTGCTCTCCCCGTGACACCAGAGCATTGGCCAGCTTGTGACACAGAGCTCTAGCTAAAGCCATCAGCTGTACCAAGAACAGGTAACCTTTGACCCGTGCCGGCTGCCTAGCTCTCCGGTATGACAGCACAGGCACGGTATTGCATGGGTTTTGATTGAACAATAATGTACAGTAGAACCGTGGGGGTGGGGTTTTGAACTTACGCACGTCAATGGTCCATATTATAGCAGGGCCAGAATCCCATTGGTCAGCCGGTGTGAGACAATGGCACCCATACAGCCAACATGAACAAAACACTTTATTCACTGTGGGGTGGAAAGAGCAATGGGAGGCCAGGGTTTTGCTCTTGGGGGCAAGGTGTTGGGTTAAATTTGCTCCCCCATATAGAGTTGCCTAATTCTGCCCAGTTACTCATATAGTGTTCTTTTCTTATAGTTTAGCATGAGCATATGAGATTTTTCCATGTCGCCTGTTGCTTAGAAGGGAAACTTCGGGAGTCTATTTTTAACTCGGGTGAAGATGTGGAAAGAGCTAAAGTGGAATGCAGGATAGAATAATGCTCTGTAGAGACCGAGAATCTCCGAACCACGGCTCAAAATTGGGGTGGAAAAAACACTCTCCAACTGCCAAGAAACCTTTTGAAATTTTAAAGCAAGGAACACTCAAGCCACACTCATCTTTTCCATGAACCGCAGGCCAACCTTTCTGAAATGACAGGCTGTAGAGTGTGGGGCTTCTGTGGGCCTCTGCACTGGAGAGGGGGATCCAAATGAAGCAGAGCCACAAATAGAGCGCTCGTCCCACACCGCAAGAAGGGAACACTCAAAATGTTGCTCTCCCTGATGGGAACTTTGTAATGGAAATAGGCAAAACATGCGGTCGTAAAAAATGCGGAACCCAACAGGAAGCGCCGTCTTATAAACATCTCCCTTAGTGTCAACAGTCCCCCCTGGTGTTTGGGCTTTCCTGTACGGCATTAACGCGCACCCCCTTACCCGTTCCAGCCCGGCTCTGGCCGACCATCTGTTTGTCAGCTGGGGAGTTCAAACGCACCCCCTTCCCATAGCCACACCCTCAAAAACATGGCCGCATTTACATACAGACACAACAGTGATAAAATAAACAGACCTCGCCATACATATAGTGCCGGGGGGCGGGGGGGGGGGGTCAGAGGGGGAACTTTACATATATACTCATTGTTACCGACTTCCTCAAACTGGTAATCCTTGGGCCGGGTTTTACTGTGGTGAAAATGTACAGAGCTAATGGAAATATTGACTGAGGCCCAGTGTCCCCAGACACACACTTAACTCAGCAATTACCTGGACTGTATGTCTGTATGTACTGTAATTGTGTTACACGATTCCTTCGCTTATTGTTCAATCTTGAAATCCATTTCTCATCAAAAGGAAATGCATTGCTCTTCTGCTGTGAGTAATATGATTTGCCCTGATTCTTCTGGTTGATGGTTCTACGCTGAATCCTGAGCCACCCTTCTCTTTCCCTGCTAGCTTGAGCAGTGATTTGCTCTTGGACACTATGACGGGTTAGCTTTTCTGGCCGAGGTCTAACTCCCAGCTGATGGTACGGGGGCAGCAGTGCCTGGTTGGGGTCTAACCCACTGAGCTGTCCTGCTGGCTGTAGGCGGCTGGGGTTCACCAAGGCTTTAAATACCCAGCTCATGGGACGGAGAGATAACCGACAGCAGCTGCCCCAAGAGAGGGAAAGCCAGCTGGTGGCCCTGCACCAGCTCCAAAGCCAGTGACTAGACAAGCGGCCATACTGCATGCCAAAGGGTCAAGTAAAGGTGGCTAAATCTTAGAAGGGAACAGGATTAGATTTATTTCCTTGATGATGATGATGATGACGGTCATGATGTTGTTATTGTATTCCATTCTGTACTGATATAATCAACTCCTAGCATTTGATTTTGGAGTATACGAAAAGCTTGAGAAGTAAAATAGATAATGTGCATATTTTTTTGTGTATTTTTTTCCCCATCTGAATATATAATGTTCAATTCACAAGCTATGTACAAGATTGCTCAAATATAACCAAACCGACGGATAGACATCATTGTATAACCTTGCGTCTTCCATGTTGCCCCTTCTCAATTTTAAGCGACAAAATAAGGTAATTTAATAATAATAATAATTATTATTATTATTTGTTATTTAGCTGACTCTTTCATCCAAAGTGACTTACAGTTAATTAAATTAAGCGGGGCACAATCCCCCTGGAGCAATTTGGGGTTAAAGGCCTTGGTCAAGGGCCCAACAGCTGTGCCAATCATAATGTGGCTACACCCAGGCTTGAACCACCAACCTTCCAGGTCCAAACTTTTACCTACAGGCTTCCCCAATACACAAATTTTGCTGCTCACATCCAGAATCACTTGCATTGTAGGATAACATGAGCATTATGGTCTACGTGAAGTCTAATTCCAAAATGTATGTTGGAACATGAATAGCAATGCAGATAGTGTTAAATTATTTTGCGTTATTGTCTAATTCTGCAGCTTTGCTTATCTGTAATTACTGTTCTGATAGGGATAATGTAAACAAATTAATTTCAATTTAGGCTGTTTATGGATTATTTAGACAAGGTTTTAAGAGGTATTGTTGATGTTATCACCTTAGAATACTGGTGTCTTATTAATTGAATTAATTCAGTTTAGGTTTTGAATGCTTGGACTGTAATCCTCTATGGTCCACACAGTAACTAGACTTCGCTGTCTGGGTCATGGATTGACCTTGATTGTGCTAGTGGCAAAGTCTGCTTTGACTGTTTCACATTTGAACATGGAATGCAATGCAATGTGTTTATTTTTATTTATTTATATATATAAAGGGGCACTTTGTAGCTGCATTTTAAATAGCCAAAAAGTGACGTGGTCATTTAAATGCAAACTAAAAATAAAGCTGCAAGATGTATTTCATGATATATTTCACAGATTCAAGTGCGAGAAGGGGAAGGATTTGGAGTATTTTGATCACTAGCAAAAACTAAATGAAGAAGAGCTGATGCTTTTGTAGTTGCAGTGCATACCCCAGAGTACACACAATATTCACCTTCCTTCATACTTATATAATAACCGTAACATTTAATCCCACATGTCTAATCGTTGTTTGGCGTGTGTGTGCCACAGTGGTTTGTGTATAAAAAGACCTCCCGGGAGCCAGTTTGTCGCTGGGCATGGCGAAGGGGGTAAAGAGATATGTGTGGGTGTGGGGCAAGACGGAAATCCCCCCACCCCCATGCCCGGAAATAGCAGTCATAACTCCACCACATTTAAATATGCAGCGCTCACAAAGGACGAAAATAGAGGACAGTCAATTTCCCACCTCCATGTGACAGAAACCCATGCCTGCTCTGACAACAAACACATGCCACTTTCCGAGTTCAGCCAACTGAGACCAGCCTGCTCCGTTTTATTTGTAGTTTTGAGAATGTTAGGATTGGCAGGCAGCTCAAAGTTCCTCCCGAGCACACTGTCCTTTTTTCTGCTGAGAAAGAATAAGCAGTTTTGCTGGCTTAAAATATGGTGTTGAAGTCGCAGTTTAGCCATTTTGTATTCCATGCTGCTCCTTTGCGTGTACTCCAACCAAACCTGAAAGTGTACATTTAATCTAAGCCTCAGTTACTGACTGCATTCTACTGGTATGAAAACAGTCTGATGCAACTTTCACTGCAAAACATTTTGTTAACTTTTGTGTGGTGTCTTTTATTTAGCCTGCTGTCTGAATGATGTGAGTTACCAGTGTGAGTCTTCTTCACAAAAAGGTCCTGTCCATGAGGGATTCAGCTCTTGGTTTACAGTTCCCATACACGCTGTGGCCTTCTGCTTCTTGTAGGTTGGCCATCTTTGTCAGCTGACTTGAATTTCCTTCGCCCTTCATTTCTAACAGCTCATTTGATCAATTCTACCATTTCCACCTTAAGTCACTCATTTAAACAAGACAGCAGTGTTTCCTGGCACATAAATACAATGAAGTTATCTTTCCAGTCTACTGCATTTACTGAGCTTTGGAGAGACACTCTGGTTTGCTCTGCATTGGACTGGGTATAGTTACAGGGCTCAGGAGAATCTTGGGAAGATCCCTTACCTCTCATCAGGACTTCTTGGTAAGCATTGTGGAATTTAAAAAGACAGGGGGGAGATGCTAGAAGGAAAAAGGGAAACCAGCAAATTGGCCATCAGGGATGAAAAGGTCTATTATGGTGCAAACGTTTGATGCAACTCCTACATGGATCACCCAATACGCATGTGAATACTCTCAAAGCTGACTGTGGGCACTTTAACCTCACATTCATGGTTTTGTTTCATATCCACTGTGCTGAACTGCAGAGCCAAAAGAGGAGTTGTACCACTGTCCAAATACTTATGGACTGCACTGTGTGTTTGTTTGCTTTGTGAAAAGCCATGCAGGAAGACAGAGAATTGGCTTTGAGTATTCAGTTCCTTTATTTTTGAACTTTTATTCAGAATTTTCACATTGGGTGAGGGTACTGCATTGAACTGTGATCAGTTCTCAAGATGTGCCATTTAATAACAGTAGAGCCTATTATCCGTAGGGCTGAAGCAAACAATCTGGTTGGGTAATCTACTTAATTGCTTACTAAAACAGTTGATTTGAATTTTAATGCAATAGTTATTGGTATAATAATTTAAGATCCTAATCATTTCCCTGAGGTGTCTTTCAATGAATCAGCATTGCTGATCAGTTTTTGGGAAATAAAAAACACGGCTGTTGCAGATAAATTTGTTCTCTTCTCGGAAACAGTTTGCAAGACTGTAATAGAGTATTGTTCAGAACTTTCGTTGCGTCAGTAAACAGTTATTTGAAGAGTATTTTATAGATTACTCTTTATTTTAAGTCATTGGTAGAGTAACTGGTGGTAAAATAATCAGTATCTGCAGCCCTAACGATGCACTCCAATGGCAGTGTCCTCTGCAGATTCCCTGACCCACTTTTAGTCACCAGCTCTTGTCTTTCACATGCTTTAGCTGCAGGACAGGAAACTCACTGTAAATAAACTGAGCTGGGCCTAGGTTTATAATGACTTTATGTACTCTTGTAACACCTTTGCACATGTTGCTTTTAAACTTTTTTTTCTGTACAAATTAATAAAATGAAATGAAATGAAAACATGTATTCAAATAAACACCAGTCCTTATTAAATTCCAGGCAGCTCCTTGACTTTCTCTTTCTGTAGTGCATAATGCCATGGAAATGTATAGCCTACTTACTGACTCTACTTATTGACTGTACTTACAGGCATCAATGTAATGGGATTTGTGTGATTATCATGTAAGATAACATTTGTTTGGCCAAATGGTGCCTGACTATTAGCAAAGTAATTTCTACATGTGTCATTTCACACAGAGTAGGAACAACTCAGTAGCAGACAAAGCGCAAAGCTCTGCATGATGAGGGGTGTGCTGCTGACATTGCCCTAAAATGGAGCATCATTTTCTCCATGTTACTGTGCATGTGAGACCTTCAGTGCTCCAGTTGATACAGTGGAATACTCTTACCCACAGAAAGTGAGCCTGGTAAAGAAAGGTTTTCTGTGGCTTAGGGGGGCGGAAGGGAGTGGTGTGAACACGTCTGACATTTCAGCACGTGTTTGCTCACGTGCGTTGCCCACACTCATTGCAGATAACCTCGTAATTTCCAATCTCACCTTGTTCTAGTTGTGGTGCCATGCACTGAAGATCCGCACAGATCTTGCCCTTGAGCAAGGCCCTTAACCCTGCATTGCTCCAGGGGAGGTTTGTCTCCTGCTTAGTCTAATCAACTGTATGTCGCTTTGTATAAAAGCGTCAGCTAAATGACATGTAAATTACATGTTATGTAAAAAATGTAACCCCCCTGGCACAGGTCTCTTCCCATTGGCTGTGATATACAATGGGAGCAATAATTATTTGATCCCTTGCTGATTTTGTAGGTTTGCCCACTTACAAAGAATGGAACTGTGTAGAATTTTAAACATAGGTACATTTTAACATTGAGAGACAGAATATCACAAAATAATCCACAATAACAACATCATATGAATGTTATAAATTTATTATCGTATTTTTGCATGAAATAAGTATTTGATCCCCTACCAATCAGCAATAATTCTGGCTCCCACAGACCAGTTAGTTTTCCATTAAGAAGCACTCCTAATCTCAACTCATTACCCAAAATATAGCTGTATAAAAGACACCTGTCCACACAATCAATCACATTCCAACGTTTCCACCATGGGCAAGATAAAGGAGCTGTCTAAGGACATCAGGGACAAAATTGTAGACCTGCACAAGGCTGGGATGGGCTACAAGAAAATAAGCAAGCAGCTTGGTGAGAACTTAACAACTGTTGGAGCAATTATCAGAAAATGGAAGAAACACAAAGTCACCACCAATCTCCCTCGGTCTGGGGCTCCACGCAAGATCTCGCCTCGTGGGATATCAATGATCATGAGAAAGGTCAGGGATCAGCCCAGTACTACACAGGAGGAGCTTGTTAATGACCTGAAGGCAGTTGGGACCACAGTCACAAAGAGAACCATCAGTAACACACTACACCGTGAAGGATTAAAATCCTGCTGAGCGTGCAAGGTTCCTCTGCTGACGAAGGCACATGTACAGGCCCGTCTGAAGTTTGCCAAAGAACACCTGGATGATCCAGAGGAGGCTTGGGAGAAGGTGATGTGGTCAGATGAGACCAAAATAGAGCTATTTGGCATCAACTCGACTCGCTGTGTTTGGAGGAAGAGAAATGCTGAGTACAACCCCAAGAACACCATCCCCACTGTGAAGCATAGAGGTGGAAACCTTATGCTTTGGGGGTGTTTCTCAGCTAAGGGGACAGGACGACTTCACCGTATCGAGGGGAGGATGAATGGGGCCATGTACCAGGACATTTTGGGCGACAACCTCCTTCCCTCAGTGAGAGCACTGAATATGGGTTGTGGATGACAATGACCCAAAACATACGGCCAAGGCAACAAAGGAGTGGCTCAAAAAGAAGCATATTAAGGTCCTGGAGTGGCCTAGCCAGTCTCCAGACCTAAATCCCATTGAAAATCTGTGGAGGGAGCTGAAGCTTCGAGTTGCCAAGCGACAGCCTCGGAACCTTAAGGATTTGGAGAGGATCTGCAAAGAGGAGTGGACCAAAATCCCTCCCAAGATCTGTGCAAACCTGGTGAAAAACTACAACAAACGTCTGACCTCTGTGCTTGCCAACAAAGGTTTCTCCACCAAGTATTAAGTCGTATTGTTCTATGGATCAAATACTTATTTAATGTGAAAAAATTATATTAAATTAATCAAATTTATATGATGTTGTTATTGTGGATTATTTTGTGATATTCTGTCTCTCAATGTTAAAATGTACCTATGATTAAAATTCTACACAGTTCCATTCTTTGTAAGTGGGCAAACCTACAAAATCAGCAAGGGATCAAGTAATTATTGCTCCCACGGTATCTGTGGATATCTGGATTTTTTTATTTTACTTGTAACAATGTAACCGTTAAAATACAAAAACATTTTCTCCTCCCTCCCTCAATTTGGCCGTCTGTGCAGATCTTTTGTAGCTCTCTGGACATCACTCATGCCTCGCCTGCCAGATTATTGTCCTCCGAGTTTGTTAGGACAGCACCATCAATCACATGTTGTTTTATTTCCTTGTGGAGCAATAACCTGCAATGTTATTTCCTGGCGGAGTAAGGATGGGTAGTGCAGTTATTGAATCACTACACCTGTGAGGAAATACCTATTCTGCTACAATTTTTACCGCAATCCACTGTGCTCAGTTCTCAGGATGTGTCATTTAATAACAGATACAGTAAATTGTCAGAATGATGTCTACCCTGGCTGTGCTTCTGGGGACAATGGTTAGGAGGGCTGCAACAAACAGTCCAGATAATCTAGTTAATTGATCACAAAAAAAACAGATTTAAATTATGATGCAGTGGTTATTGGTATAATAATTTAAGATCCTAATCGTTTCCCTGTTGCCTCTGCCAGTGAATCAGCGGTACTGATCAGTTCTGGGGAAACAAGCAGAATAGCACGGCTGTTGCAGATAAATTTGTTCCGTTCTCTGGAGTTGTTTGCGAGACTGGAATGAAGCATTGTTCAGAACTTTCATTGTGTCTATGTTCTGTTATTCGAAAAAGTGTTTTTATAGTTTTTCCTTATTTGAAGTAATCGGTAGAGTAACTGGTGATAAAATAGTCATTGACATTCTCTTTCTGTGATGCACGGTAGAGACGGGCAGGGGACTGGCAATTTCATACAGCCTGTTTAAAATGCTGTTCTTCAAGCCAGAGAATGAATAGGCTACACATTTTTCTGAGGAACATAAACTTTAATATGGTATTAAAGATGTCAGCATTGAAATTCCTGAAGAGTCACCTTATGACTCCAATCTCATGCTCATCTCTTAGACTGTTTGAGGGTGAATAGAAACCACATACAAAAGCTGTACCATACAATTCGGTTGAAATGACCAGTTGTGGGTAATGTTTCAAAATCCTTGACTACAGTTTTAAAAATGAGCCCATAATGATGTAAGGAAGGCTAGCTGTTTATGACATATGATGTGATTTTGTTTTCAGAACTTGAAGCTAAAGAAGCGTGTAACTGGCTACGGGCGGCTGGCTTTCCACAATATGCACAGCTTTACGAAGGTAATGATACAGTTTTGGTGTCACTTTCAATATTAGTCAGCTTGCTGCTGAAGAAATACAATTATGAATAGGAAATAAGTAACATTGAACGGTAATGCTTCCATTACATTACATTACATTATTGGCATTTGTCAGATGCTCTTATCCAGAGCGACGTACAGTTGATTAGACTAAGCAGGAGACAATCCTCCCCTGGAGCAATGCAGGGTTAAGGGCCTTGCTCAAGGGCCCAACGGCTGTGCGGATCTTATTGTGGCTACACCGGGATTAGAACCACCGACCTTGCATGTCCCAGTCATTTATCTTAACCACTAGGCTACAGGCCGCTTCCATTTTTAAAGACATGAAGAGATGTCAGTGATGGCTTTTGATTAATTGTTACAAAGACGGACCAAAAGTTATTCCTATGTTATTGTGTTGTTAACGCCACACAGTGTGTATGGTTCCCCTTAATTCTATATCTTCACCTTCCCTTGAGGTTTGTGTTGATTCATATTAGAACTGAATAAAACTGTGTCAAACACGTTCATTTTCCTGAGCGTACTGTGTGACTAATGTTCCTTCTTTGTAATGCTGTTAATTAGCAGACTTTTATAGTACGAGGTTTCATTGAGCCACTTGTTCCCACCGTTAAGATGATGGTGGGTGAAGCCAAATAAACGGGCACGAGTTGCTAATGATTGCAGGCTTGAAAATGGAAGTAATTTGAGAATCCGTTTGTGATTTGCAGCTTAATAATGAGCATTTCCAGGATGATAATGAACCTGCTACCCCTTTTTCTGAAGGCTAATGTTCTTTGAAAAAGTGAAAAGCATCTAGCCTAATTGCATTTTTATTATGCGCTTCAGTGTCACATGCACCCAATTTGCTTCAATAATAAAGACCGTGAAGACAATGGATTGGTAAGTTGCGTGCTATGCTCATGTGCACTGGCTTTAGCCCTTGAAATGAGACTGTGTGCAGGAGTGATGAAGTCCAGCTCAAAAGATAGCCAACAAACCCAACTAATCAATGGAATGGTTTCATTATACCTCCATTAAGTCATACAACCATAAATGTTCTAGGCATTGTTCAGAAATTTTATCTCTTTTGTTTCTGAAAAAATCAGATTGTCTGATCTCATCCCTCGCAGAACTTTTTCTGTGATTGGATATCTTCAGGTCAAAATCAGTGGCAGTAGGAACCATTTGCACGCAAGCTAACATTAAACTTGGTCAAAATGCCAAATGCGAAACAGTAAAGTATGACGTATAATTTAAAAACAATTAAATTGTCATTTATTGTAATTTTTGCCATTGCAATAAAAGTATAAAAGCTTCATTTTGGCATCGGCAAAATCTAAACAATACCTGTCCCTGCTCATAGGAATGTGTGAAACCAGAATAGGCGTGTCTAAAACTAATTCAAAATGGTTCCCCTAAATTCCTCTTGTTTTAAATCCCACTATCTAGCTGTTGATCTGTATTGAACATTCGACTCTTACACATTGAATTATAATCCCAAATAATGCCCCTCCATCATAACACTTGCATGTTTTTGTTTCACAGATGCTCTGTTTCCTATTGATATACCCTCTGTGAAAAAAGACCATGACTTTCTGGACAGGGACTCACTGAAATCACTTTGCAGGTAAGATTTGATCAGGAGCCTTGAAGTGCATTAAGCAATCCAACACAAGCCCCAACACAAAGAGTGGAATTCTTAGATATATTCTCAGTCTCTTTGAATTGCTTGAACTGAAGCTCAATGAACCTGTTAATCATTTTTGAATGTTCCACAGAATAGAGATATCTCCCAGCTGAATGAGTTTTAAAATGTAAATATGGCTTTATGACTTAATAATCCGTTTGAAATGAGGTCCTGATTATGATCCATAGTTGTCCTCATATGGGTATAGTCAGGGGTCGGGTCAGTTTTATTTGTACAGCACTTGTTTGTATGATACAGAAAACTATCACAAATATGCTTTACAGAGTAATATAAGGGCAAAAAAGGCACATAACCCCCAAATAGCAAGCACAACCTCCTCTGTGGGGGTGAAACCCCCTCAATTGGTGGGGAGGAGGGCAGCCTGTTGTGACTAAGATTCCAGTAATATATAAGCTTAGAGGTGGCAGCTGATATCCCCTGATAGTCAGGGGAGACTACACATTTGCATTCTTGCAAATAGATAACGGAGGCTATGTCTAAATAATTGAGGAGAAAACTTTTACTGTGGAGAAAACTTTTAATGTATTTTTTCTTTTCAGAAGCTCCATCAAAACTTTACACCTTTTAAAATGAACATGTTCCTTGCCAACCTGCTAATGGCAAGGAACTGCTGCTCTTCTGTTGCTCCTACGCAAATAGGCTTTCATCTTCCATTACTTTTGTTCGCAAGCTAACAACTTATTTCAGCGCCCACAAAATACGCCCCCACATATTTGATCCTAACTGAACCATCTGAACTGAATGAAGGTCTCTGAACACACTGATTGGGTTGTATAAAAGTAAAGGGGGAAAAATGTGAATGGCATACACCACATTTAGTTAAATATTGTCCCTTTGATATAGTAGGGAATGTACGGAATTTGGGCTTTTATGATGTGTGAGTGACGCAGGCTTCACAGAAAGCCTACTGTATCTGCGCACTGTCACTGTGGACCTTTTATCTTTGATGAGGACCATGTTCGGCCTCTTTGTAATTATGGGAATTCCCTTTGGTGAGACCAGGCTTCAGCGATTCCAATTGTTCCCATGCGCTTCTCATGCATGGATATGCCTGAGTTAACTGCGCAAAAAATAGAGCCATGTGAATGATGATTATGACAGAAATTCCAACAGTCTTTGTAGTTTTCTTAGCCAATGATGGAGAGGAGGCATGTAACTGAGTATTCATTGCATGTAGATATCCTTTCACTGTGACTTCAGAAACATACGTTAGATCCGAACATGGACGAGAGCTTCTAGTACTTCCCGTGGCTGTCGCTTTAGAAGGCTTTTTACAGCTCATACTTCTTGCTGGGAGATTGAAGTTTGAAGTTTTAACTATGCTGGGCACACCTTCATCAGACAGGGTGATGTATCTGCATGTTCAGGGTTAGACCTAAACCTGTTCTAACTCACAATTTTTTCTCACAGGAGGCTGACTACTCTTAACAAGTGTGCCTCGATGAAGCTAGAAGTTCATTTTCAGCGCAAACAGGTGGGTGGAAGCTTCCAAGGCATTAATCTCAGGGAACTGTTGACTATTCCTTCTTTGTGTGATATTATTTTCATTATTTTTATTGGATGTAGGTCTACATAACAACTCCAACAACATTAGTGCATTCTGTAATCGACTCCCCCAGTTGCTACTCCCTCAATCGCTATTTGCACATTCGTGTCTAGATCCTTTGAGTTATGTTCACGACAGTGTGTTTTGTAAAATATTGTAATTATATCTCTGTATGTATATTTTATGTAGGTCTACATAACGGCTCCAATCAGTAGCGTATGCATTCTGTAATTGACTCCCCCAATTGCTACTCCCCCAATTGCTATTGGCACATTCATGCCTAAATCCTTTGGAGTTATGTTCACTATAATGTTGTTTTGTGAAAATATTAATTATATCTCTATCTCTGCATATGTTTTTTATGGTATTTGGTGGTTATGTATTTCTTATAAAAAATTTTACTCCCTTTTTATATATCCTATTATTATTATTAGTATTATTATTGAAAATGACAATAATGCTAAAATATATCACACAAAATTGTGTCCCTCACTGACGCAGAGTGAAGATTCAGAGGAAGATGACCTCTGCGCCATCAGTGACCGGTGGGCGTTCCAGCGGGACAGCAAGCGATGGTCCAGACTTCGCACCCTCGCCCCACCCTACACGGACGGCCTCTCGTCCTCTGTGCGGACCTCAGCCAGCAGCGAGAGTGTCCTGAGTGACTTCAGCGACCTGGAGGTCTCCTCCGTCCGCAGCGGCAGCAGTCTGAGCGCGGGCAGCACCGGGGGCCCCTCGTCCAGCGATGCCACAGTGGCCGAGCCCGATGCCCCCTCCGGGCCCCTCGACGCCCTCGCCCCGAGCGGGGAAGAGGCCCCCGGGGCCCGGCCCTGCCTCCGAAAAAAGGTCAAGAGGACCTCCAGGGGCTTCCTCAGGCGGATGGAATCGTTCCGGCGAAAGGACAAAGAGAAAGAAGCGCCCGATGCAGGGGAGGATGCTGGCGGACTGTCGCAGCCGCAGGCCAGCTTACACTGCACGCTAAATGAGAGTCTCCCTGGCCTGAAAGAGAGCGACTTGTTTTTCAGCAGGAGGGCCCATACCATTTGCCGGACTAGAGCGGGCCGTTCCGACGACGGAGGGTTAGGAAGAACAAAACGCAACGCCCGCTACTTGGAGGATTACGATATAGGCGCAAGAATGACTGGCTGGAGTGAGCAGGTCGCCGGACTCGCGAGCGGGCAAGAGAGCTGCCTCGTCCACCTCCCGGCGGATCACAAACCTGGCACGTTCCCGAGGGCTCTCTCCATCGAGAGCATGCGTCCCCCTGCCGTCGACAACCTGAGAAGGTGGAGGGCGGGCGAGCTGGATCTCTCAGTGGCCAGCAGCGGCGACTCCCAGTTCGAAGGGTTCCGCCAGAGGAGGAACTCAAGTAGCTCGGTGGGGAGTGTTTACGACAACGTGCCGGGGACCTACGACAGCTCGGAGGAGCTCTTCGGCCCGGAGGGGGAGAAGGTCTTCCGGCACCTGAACGACGTCCTCCAGCACGTCAACGACGTTCAGCAGAACGTTGACCTGTGGTCGAAGAGAGTCTGTCTGGAGCTGGGGGACGGGGACAATGAGGAAGACTCCGAAGAAAAGGGCAAAACGTCCTATCCCGCCGGCCTTCGTTTCGAGGAGCAGTCCGTGTCTGACCTCGGCACGGCGGTGAGCGACTACGACAGCATGGGGAACTCGCTGAACGAGGCGGAGGAGATGGAAATGAGGGAGAGACGAGACTCTGGAGTAGGCGCCTCCCTAACCAGGCCCAGCAGGTCAGATTCTACAACTAAACAATCTTAATGCAACTGCTTTACATTACCTTACATAATGTAAATGTAAATCCTTTAAGCAGCTCTTATCCTGAGTATCTTACACGACTAAGAACTTAAAGGTACAATAGGTAATTTCGGACTTGCAGCAACAACACTGTTTATGCCACCCCTTCTCTATGAACAGGCTGAAGTTGAAACGCCATTGGCTGTTGCAACTAGAACCAATTTTTAACCAATGATCTTGAATTATCATACAGGTATACCGCTGTACCGGCCCGTCAACTGCATATTTTTAAACCCAAATTTAAGGACTTTAAACACAGTTAGAGGGTGAGTCAACATGCCAGTGAGCCTTTTTCAATGATAGGAAGGGATTTACAATGGTCTTGTAACAATGTTTTTACATAGAAATCTTACCTATTGTACCTTTAAATGCACTCAAATAGGTCCGTAATAGAAGTAGTACTACAGAAAATGATTATTATAGGTGCCATAGTAATCATGTCCACCAATTTAAGAGCATCACTGAGATGGAATTATTTTCTTTCAGAAAACTGAGGTGGCACAGCTTCCAGAACTCACACAGGCCTAGCTTGACCTCCGCATCGCTGGAAATAAACAGGCAGTCGGCCGCTCAGCTCAATCTGCTGCAGAAATTCTCCCTGTTAAGACTAACGGCCATCATGGAAAAGTACTGCATATCCAGCAAGCATGGTTGGAGCTGGTGAGTGATGTTTACAGAGCAAGAAATACAGTGAATGTCAGTATCCTTCCCCTCTAACACACATACACATGTGCATGCACACACACACACACACATGCATATTCAAACACATACACGCTCATATGAACACACGCACACAGACATTTGGACTAGCATTGCCAAATGATAAAAATATACACTACACACCATGCTCTGTTCCACCATGGAAGCTACCTGTACCTGATGCCTCCATTCTTGGACCTTTTTTGTACTATTCAGCCATAAGCATCCCACTGCATTCCCTTGCAGTGGAACATTAAGTGCATGTAATGAAATATTGGAATAGCTCCGTCTCCTACTTAAGTGGTTTGTCTGATTTATAGGGACAGTTAATTTAATTTGAGAAAGCGACAGCGATTTATCCTCTTAGAAGATTTAAAATCAATGTCTTTTTTATTCACTAATTTTACCATTCATATTCCATTTGCTATGTATATTATTATTTGCATGTTTAATATTTATGCATAAATGCTGTTATTTAATGTGATAGGTGGGACTGCTGACGAGAACTGACAGCTATGTTTACATATCTATGTAATTTAGCGTTGAAGTCTCCCCAATGGGGAATATAAAACTTTTAAGTACATAGCCATTATTCATTATGCGTAAATTCAGTGCTCCTTCCTAAGTCATAGTATTTGACAGAACTAGGTTTTAACACGTGGTTCTTTCTTGTTTCAAATGTCAAAAGTACCCTTCCGCTCAAGGAAATCACCAATTTGCTGTTGAAAATCTCACACGCCTCAAGCAGCTTGAATCTCCTGCATCTTCATTTCCTTCCCCCCTGACACCCAAATCACCACACAGATCTCTGCCTGCTTGGCTGATATCTCTGCATGGATGACTTCCCATCACCTGAAGCTCAACCTTGCCAAAACTGAGCTTCTCTACATCCCTGCTAAGTCCTCTCCGTCAATCGACCTCTCACTGACTGTGGAGGACTTTGTAGTTTCCTCCTCCCGTACGGCAAAGAATCTTGGGGTGACTCTTGATAACTGCCTCTCCCTGGCTCCACAAGTATCCTCCACTGCCAGAACCTGCAGGTTCTTTCTGTTTAATATACGCCGCATCCGTCATCTCCTGACGGAGAAAGCCACCCAGCTCCTAGTCCAGGCGCTCGTTATTTCCCGCCTGGATTACTGCAACTCCCTCCTAGCCGGTCTCCCAGCGTGCGCCATCAAGCCCCTCCAGCTGGTCCAGAATGCTGCAGCCCGCTTGATCACCAGTCAGCCCAGGTCGGCTCATGTCACCCCGCTTCTCATTGGCCTCCACTGGCTTCCTATTGCCGCACGCATCCGATTCAAGGCCCTAGTGTTGGCATTTCAGGCTGCTAAGGGGACTGCCCCACATTACATACAATCCCTGATCACTCCCTACTCCCCAGCTAGACCACTCCGGTCTGCCAGCTCTGGTCGCCTTACGATTCCCTCTCTACGGGCACCTGGCGGTCGAGCTGCACGTTCACGCCTGTTTTCCGTTCTGGTTCCTCAGTGGTGGAATGACTTGCCTACCACTGTCAGGACAGCAGAATCCCTCCCCCTATTTCGACGCAGACTCAAAACACACCTGTTCAAACTCTACCTTAGTCCCCCCTCCTGATTTACCCCGCCCCCCCCTTCTGATACCCCTATCCCTGTCTAACCCCCCCCCCCCCCCCCAAAAAAAAAAAAAAAAAATAAAAAATAAAAAATTGCACTTATGATGACGACTATATGTTTAGAACAGCAGTCCAGGTGTATTTTTCTAGTTCTGGATGTGATGCTTTGACTTGTGGTAGAACCTATGCACTTGTAAGTCGCTTTGGATTAAAAGCGTCTGCCAAATGACTAAAATGTAAATGTAAATGTAAATGTAATTCTCGCTGCTTTTCACGTCTTCCTCAGGACGGTGCCCAAGTTCATGAAGCGGAGCAAGGTCCCCGATTACCGGGACCGGAACGTCTTCAGCGTCCCGCCGATCATCAATGTGCAGAGGAGCGGACAGCCACTGCCCCAGAGCATTCAGCAGGCCATGCGATACATTCGCAGCCAGTGCCTCGACCAGGTGCGGCTCTTTACCGTCCACGTGTAGGGCTCAGTGGTTTTTCATTTGAAACAATAGCAGCTGTTTAAAATTGAAGTAGGGTCAACAGGGATAGCATTATTTCAGGACTGTAAGCTACCATCTGAAAGATCCACCGGAGACTGAGAAGGACTGGATACGAATGCAGTTGTGGAAATATTCATCGTATTGACTTACACAAATTAGATTCCACCACGAAAACCTTCTGTAAATAATATAGCTGGTAATCATACACACAAAGAGCTGCTTGTTCAGAGGTGCTGTATACATTACAGTTGCACAGCACAGATTGACTTGACAGTTGATTTGAATAGGCCTTTAATTTAGCAGTCTACGGGGGTTATCTTCTGTACCAGTATAAGAACATAAGAATATACATATTGTCCGCAGGCCATTCAGCCCATCTTGATGCCCCTTCATTTAGTATTTGTGTAAAAGGAGACCTTTTCCATATTTGCTTAGTCGGGCATTTCTCTGCGTAGGTTGGTATATTCCGTAAGTCTGGGGTGAAGTCCAGGATCCAGGCTCTGAGACAGCTGAACGAGAACTCCCCGGATCACGTGAGCTATGATGGCCAGTCTGCGTACGATGTGGCTGACATGCTGAAGCAGTACTTCAGGGACCTCCCCGAACCGGTCTTCACCAGCAAGCTCACGGACACCTTTCTGCAGATTTACCAGTGTGAGTCTCACTGTGAGAGGGAATACTGATCTATTGGCTGCTCACCTGATGCATAGAGGCAACCTGAGCTAGGAAGGTGCAGAGATAGTAGTCTCTAGTAGTAGTAGTAGCAATAATAATAATTATAATTGACACAGTTAGCTATTAATTATTATTATATAATAATAATAATATTTGAACAGCACCTTTTCATGGACGTAGAAGAATGGATAAGTTAAATAAATAGAGGAACTAAGAGAAATGAATCCAAGTAAATTAAATAAAAGAATGAAAGGTACCGTAAATAGAAAAGTGGAATATACAAAAAAGAACATAAAACCTTAGACATACCATTGCATACCATTCATACGAATGATTATCAATGGTATGCACAAAGTACAAGCAGGCCAGGTTGGGAGGGAAGATGGCGGCAGGACTTGAGTCTGCATTGGATGATGGGAATAAAAGGTGAAAGCTACCAGCTCTGGATCCTTCCCCTCTCATGAGCTGATGTCCCCCTGGGCTCTGGTGTCCCTGGGCCCCCCCCCCTCTCTTCTCCAGGTGTCCCTAAGGACCAGTGTCTGCAGGCGGCTCAGGCCGCTGTCATCCTGCTCCCGGATGAGAACCGTGAGGTGCTGCAGACCCTGCTGTACTTCCTCAGTGACATCGCCTCTGCCCAGGGCAACCAGATGACCGCCGGAAACCTGGCCGTGTGCCTCGCCCCCTCCGTCTTCCACCTCAACGTCTCCAAGAAGGAGGGCACCTCTCCCAGGTACACAGCGTGTGTGTGTGTGTGTGTGTGTGTTTCTTCCTGTGTCAACCAGCCAAAGGGTTTCCACTGCTATTTCATATTGATTAAGCTCTTCCAAATCCCTTCAAAGGCTCTGCTGAGCCAGATGATAATGGTGGTATCTTCCTGATTTCTCTGCATTGGGTTTTGAATGAAAACATTATAGCTCTTAATGGTTACATTTGAGCCATTCTGTTTTCTCTACTATACTAAGAGTTCATTTGAAGGCTGTAGCATGTTTCCACTTTATAAAAGGGATGCCACTTGTTCTAATCTTCTGCAACACTTCTTCTGGATCATACACCGTTTGTTCATTTGAACATTTTGTTTGGTTGATATAACTGTATATGCTTTTTAAAGTCCTCTCCAGCTATTACATGGAACAAAAAAATCAGAAAAACACAATGTTTGCTTGAATGCAGATGAACAACAGTTGTCCTAAACTTTGACCAACAAATAAAGGAAACTGATTTCGTCTTTACACAGCTTAACTGTCAGCCGTTTGAGACTAATCTGTTTGCCAGCACCTATTCTAAACAGTGCACTGTCTTAAATGCTCATTTCCCCTGTGGTAGATTAATCCCTAGACGGGGAGCTGCAGGTAAACCAGACCAGAAGGATCTGAATGAGAACATGGCTGCCACACAGGGCCTCAGTCACATGATTGTGGAATGCAAGAAGCTTTTCCAGGTAAGACTTTCTATGTTTCTGATTTGTTTATTTATGTATTTGTTTATTTTTACGAAGTATTTAAGTATCAGCAAGAACTATTTTGATGTTAAAGGGTGACTGATGAGATTCATTTTGATACAGCTAGACCGTTTTCTTGCTTTTTGTTGGTGTTGCTCCACTTGATAGTGTTTGTATAGTTACACCCACCAATTAAACAATTTTCCTCCTTTTCCATGATTAACTTGAATAACTGGCCAAAAAATATATATCTCATTGTTATTGTTTGTTTGCAAATGAAGTTTCTGAACAACGATATACTACCACATATATCTGAGTGTTAATTTAGTTGTGCTTAATGCCTTGTGCTTTGTTTTGGCCGGGCAGATCCCCCACGATATGATGCTGCAGTCCAGGAACTCCTACATCGCTGCAGATGCTCAGCCGCTTCCCCTCCACGGCCTGGGCTGCAGTCTGAAAGGGGAACCGGTGGACTACCAGGCCCACCTGGAGGAGAGCGTCCAGTGCCTGTTACGAGACTCCACGGAGCGAAGCAAGGGGTGGCATGGTGCCCCAGGGCCAGAGAACACCGAGCTATCTTACAAGAAGGTAATGGAACCAGGTCCAATTATCAATCTTAATGAGGCCATCTCATGCATCTAAGGCAAAACTAATCCGCTTTTAAGTACCACTGGATTTTGCTCGATTAGATTGCATTAGAGTTTATTTATTAATTTTAGATTGGACAGCGCCACAAGGAATCTTCAATTACATCAATTCCAAATGCAGGCACCCGTAATTAAAACAGTTTACCCTGCCTTCATTTAGTGTCCTGCCTCAACTTTTTTGATTACTTTAATTCAGGGTTCATTGCTGATGTTTTCTCAAATTTTTACTTCACTAAAATTTATTAGCAAGTGTGCATCATGGAGAATGAATTCTGAACTCCCAGAAATTATTGTGAGTCAGGGGAAATTTCTGTTTAATTCAGATCTAGGAATCATGGCTGGGGAACCCAACCATTACAAATTATTACAATTTATAAATTTGTATGATGTGTGAATTATGCAAAACATACTTCGTTTTTTGGTAAGACATAGACTGTGTCACATCCCATTATATTATAGAATGAATCTTTTACAAAGCTGAATTGGCAACTTTAGTGATGGTTTAACCATTGCATGTGCCGTTCATCATCTGAAGGTAGGAGATGGACATCCCATTCGCCTGTGGAAGGTCTCCACGGAGATAGAAGCCCCTCCCGCCGCCGTGCTTCACCGAATACTACGAGAGCGCCACCTATGGGACGACGACCTGCTGCACAGCCGGGTCATCGAGTCTCTGGAGAGTGACACGGAAGTGTATCAATTTGTGACGGACAGCATGGCGCCACACCCCCGGAGGGATTTCGTCGTGTTGAGGTACATTTGCGCCTTATTTGAAACGTTTTTAAAATGTTCTCCCAGAATATCCCCCAGCTTTTTTGGTTTTAAAGAATGCTGTCGTCATCAGGAAATTAATTTGCGGAGGAACAGGAAGCACAAACTGTTTGATTACTTGTGTTTGTGTCTTCTATGTCGGTCTGTATGATTCTTTTTATTGTGTAAGAGCTAAACGAAATTCTGTTTAAATATGTTTAATTATTATTGGTTTAATTATGGTTCTCTGTCAGTTAGGTTGACCATAGACAAG
The DNA here is from genome assembly GCF_963514075.1 of Conger conger. Taxonomy (NCBI): domain Eukaryota; kingdom Metazoa; phylum Chordata; class Actinopteri; order Anguilliformes; family Congridae; genus Conger; species Conger conger. Next base: position 14,500,434 of record NC_083766.1, on the reverse strand, counting down.
AATTCTTTCCCGAAACCTGTACCGTTTAAGCAGCTATTGAAGGCATATTGCGGAGTTATGTTCAACCAGACAAGTATTTCTTGTGTGCCAAGTCAACCCCCAGGTACCCTGCCAACTGAATTCTGATTTGATTTAATTCCAGACTGTTTTTTTTTATTTTATTATTATTTTTTTATCTTGACAACCTATAACCTCCATAATGTTTCTGCTACAGCAAGGATAAACTCCTAAACCAATTTGCTGTGCATGAAATACAAAGTTTGTTGCGGAGTACGTCCCTATGTACTCTTAGGTGTAAAGCACAGCTTAGGACATGTAGGCTATGGGGTTTTTAACTTGTAGGCTATGGGTTTTATGGGTAGGTGGGTCTGGTTACGGCTTGGCAGGGGGTGTGACAAGGCTTGTGTTTAGTTTGTCTAGTTAGTAACCGAATACGCCTCATGGCCTGCCTGCACTGTTAGCTGTACAGCACATTACATTACATTCACGGCATTTGACATACGCTCTTATCCAGAGCTATGTACAGTTGATTAGACTAAGCAGGAGACAGTCCTCCTGGAGCAATGCAGGGTTAAGGGCTGTGCTCAAGGGCCCAACAGCTTTGCGGATCTTATTGTGGCTACACCGGGGATCAAACCACCGACCTTGCGTATCCCAGACATGTACCTTACCCACTACGCTACAGCACAGGTTAGAAAGTGTGGGGAAGTTGGCTGTGGGTCTTTAATCATCACGTGCGTATGCGTGTCTGGCCACCGTGGGCAGGGGGTGTGACGAGGTTTGTGTTCTCCCCCTTCTCCAACCACAGGAGGTGGGACAGTAAGCTGCCACGCGGGGGCGCGCTCCTGGTGTCCTCCTCCGTGGAACACGACAAGGTGTTCCTGCAGGCGGGGCTGAGGGCAGTGCTCCTCACATCCCGCTGTCTGATTGAGCCGTGTGGCGCGGGGAGGTCGTGTCTGACCCACTACTGCAGAGCTGACCTCCGGTGAGTAGTGCCGTCTGCCAATCTCTCTCTCTCTTTGACTCTCTCAAAATGTGTTGAATTGCTATTGTTAAAAAAACATGATTGACTTCTGTATGCTTTGAAAATTGTATTGTTAGAAAGCTTACATTCCCCTAGTAGTTTATAAAACTCAAAATACGTTTTGGGATCAGTACCACTGAATTTGATAGAACCGGTCACATTTGAAATAATATCACATCCTTGTAGTGCCGCACACCCTTCCTTGGATTTATGGCTAAATTTGCAGCGCTAGCAGAACCTGTGGAATACTAACATTTCAGTGTAAATATTTCACTTGACATTGAATGCATAGACTGCTAAATCTGTAAGCATAGTTGCTGTGTTACTGCTTCCTTTATATAATCCCCTGCTGCTCACCTGCTGAGATCTTGTTTGATCAAAGTGGAGAGGATTTGTGACCCTTAGCTCATTCTTAAGGCTTTTTCTGGTCTAACAGAAGCATGTGAGGATGAAGGATTAATGGATCTGGATGTTGAGATATGCTGAGATATTTTCTGCTGTTGTGATATTTACAGAGGCCGTTCTCCTGAGTGGTACAACAAAGTGTTCGGTCATCTCTGCGCTGTGGAGGTTGCTAGGATACGAGATTCCTTCCCGGTCTTGGCAGCTCAGGGACTTCAGACAAAACTGTGAAACCAGGGTGGGAGGGGGGGCTGTTTCTCACAAAGCTTCAAATGGGACCTCAGGTGAGATTGCTATGATTCCCTGGAATTATTGGCTCCTGAAACCATCAAAAGGGCAATTTTGAGTTGTGTTTATTCTCCTCAGGGAAGTATAACAATGTCCTGTTAGCAATGAAATCTACCCATGAGTGAAATCTACACATCCAGTATTAAAGTAAGGACATTTGTGAAATGTTACATTGGCCAAAATGGAGGAGAACAAGATTATCCACTGATTTTAATGCTGGAAGTTTGAAAATAACTCCCTCGTCCCCAACACATAAATTTTAAAGAATTAAATCACCCCAAGTGAATAGAAGTAGCAGCTACAGTGGTGTGCAAACATTTGGGCACCCCTGGTCAAGAAGGATTTTACAATTAATAACTTAGTGAACAGAAGTGGCAACCTGACCTCTACATGGTACAACATGAAACATGATACATTTCTTCACATTTTAACGCAAGATGAATTTTTATTAAAAAATGTAACACTTAATAATAATAAAAAGGCCCTGTGCAAAGGTTTGGGAATCTTGTCAGTTAGTACTTTGTAACCCCTTCTCTGGCAACAATAACAGCTTCCTGTAGCCAGCTAAGAGTCTTTCAGTCCTCGCTTTTGGAATTTTTCCCCATTCTTCCTGGCAGAACACCTCTAGCTCATAAATATTCTTTGGCCCTCTTGCATGTATGGCAAGTTTGAGATCTCTCCACAGATTTTTATAATATTCAAGTCTGCAGTGAAAGGTGCTGTCTGCAGATTCGTCTTGGGCCATTCTATCTGAAATGCTTCTTGCCTTGACTTCAACTGTTCCATTTATCTTCTATTTTGTTATGTTTCTGATAGTGGAAATAGGTAGTTTGAAACATTCAGAGTTTTTTTTGTAGCCTTCTCCTTCTTGGTGGAAATTAACCATCTTCATTCTGAAATCCTTGGACAACTGTTTAGAGGAACACCAGACAGAACAGCCAATGCAGTTGGATACTTGAGAAGGCATGGAGTTAGTTCAGAATAAGAAGTTCAGCCCTGGAATTATACTCACTGAAGCCCTGAAGTAAATCACCTGGGTCTGAACCTTAGTAATCATCTTTTTGAAAAGTAACAAAGAATAATTCAAAAGGACACCCAAACGTTTGCACAGGCCCCTTTTTTTGTCAAAAATAAAAATCTAAAAATGTGCAGAAAAGTCTCATGTTTAACTCCATTTAGAGTTCAGGTTTTCTTTCACTCACATATAGATTAATTGTAAGACATTAAAACCAGGGGTGTCCAAAGTTTTGCACCCCACTGTATATTTGAGGATTTAAAAGCCATATCTCCCATTTTAATACAGTGGCACTATTATATCCTGAAAATGTGTTTACAGACTGCAAAGAAATGTAATTATTATAAATAAACCAATTTCAGATTAACAGGAATGCCATTTTTTTGCATAACATACCTCTTCTGTGCTGCTATATATTGTAATAATGATGTCTAGAAATGTACATAGTGGGCTCCAGAATTATTGCCACGTTTAAGAAAAATGGAGAATAAAGGCTGCATATAATAAGCAACATTAATAATGATCTAAATTTCAAGTTCAAATATACAGGAAAACGATATACTTTTATTTCAACACATTTACTCTCATGTTTCAATGTTTTTTTTTATTCAGTAAACCACAGGAAATTATTGGCACACCAAACAAGGTTAAATTGCCAATACTTTCATTCTGTTCATTTCAGTCTATAGGAACTATTTTGTGTCATTCCATCACTTCCTGTTTTACTAGAGTATAAAAATGAGGTAACAAGCATGTGAAATCCCTTTGTCAACTGTCAGCATGGGAAAAGCCAAAGAACTGTCAATTCAGAAGACACTGATGGTAATTGACCATCACAAGTTGGGTAATGGGTACATAAATGGTTAAACATACCACTTAGCACTGTAAGGGCAAATAAAAACTCTCATTGTGCGTATTCATCAAGGGTGACAATAATTGCGGAGTCCACTGTATGTAGCCACAAAAACATAACGAGTGGCGAATAGTGAATATCTTGAATGTTGATACTATTTTAACAACTCAGGAGAGGTCTTTAAATTAGCTACTGTCACCAATAATCTTTATTTGTTTCCTTGCTAGTTGATCAAATTGAAATCTTTTATTTTAAACTGCACTATACAAACAATGATAATATATTTTTGCATTGTAAATAAGATTGTGTAATAGTTGGTGCAGGATTAAGTGGTCCCACAGTTAGAAAAGTCAATTTAACTGGCATACCAGTCATGGAAAGAAGGAAAAGTGAATTACTTTAGCTTTATAGTTTTACTTCTTTAACGATGTGCAAACAGAACCATAGCTTGTGCTTTACGTTTGCATGGATCTCATATTAGTACCTATTTCTCCTTTAACATGGCAATATCTTTCAATTTCACCCCAGGAACGTCTTTAAAATGAGGGGGTTTTTTTGTTTGTATTCTTAATCTTAAAAAGGAGATGTGATGGTTAATTATTGTTACAGCCGACATTGTGAGGTTTCTGAAAGTTTTTTGAGCATCCATTACTTTATTGGGAATTGTATTTTGGGTTTTGAGCTTAACCCAAACATTGATAAATCAGAGGGCAATGGCTGTGGGGATCATGATCCCCAGCAGGAAGAGATTCAATTATATAATTCTTTGTAGTTGTATGTTTTAATAGCTGGTTGTGTGTGTGGGTGTCCGCATTTGCGTGCATGTGTTGTTTTGTACGTATGCATTTTATTTATATCTGTGTTTCTGTCAGTCTTTACATGTGGCCATATTGTTCCCTTTATAGGGTGTTATGCATTGCAGTCATATTGTAGCATTAATTTGTCCACATCACAATCCTTGTGTTGTTCTCCTCAGTTCTTTAATATGTAAAATTAGCAATCAAAATTATACTGAATCCCATGAAAGTGTGCATCCAATACTAAACTGACCAATAAAGATGGTGAGGACCTTTATTCATGTGTGTTGGTGTTGTGCATATAGAAAGATATCATTGATATTCAAGAAGACATTGGGCAATAGGTTTTTTGTCTATATTTGTATAAACAACCTCGCATCATTCGTTTTCTTTTTGCTTTTTTGCTGTCAAAACTCTCTTTGAATCTTTGAAGCAACATAATAAATCGGTATCATAGAAGCAGCCAAATAAATGTGTAACTGTGCAACCAAACAATCAATTGACATTCAAAAGGCTGAATGTATTACCATTGTTATGAAAACTGAAAGATGACAGATTGTGGTTTAGCATTACCTAATGGGATCAATATCCAACCAATTTCAGTTTTAAAAAACACCAACTGTTCACAGTGTAGTTCATACACACTTCCATCTGTTTATTTGTACCCTAGCTATTTAAGTCCTGTATTATTTCTCTATTTAACTACCATTGTATATTTTACTTTTTTGAGAAAATGAACAATAAAATTATTTGAAAATTTTTGTTTTGGGGTTCATTCTGTGACTGTCACTGAGCTACTCTGCCATAATTACAGAGAAATTTCATCAATGCAGATTAATATCAGACACATTCCATATAGACATGTCAGATACTTTATTTGAAATTCTTTAACACTGTAGACACAATTTAAATTCCAGCCGATACCAAAAATGTTAAAATTAATTTCAGTTTTGACCAAATTCAGAACAAATTTATTTGGCATTTTAGTGAGTAACGTGCTATGTTTCATTATCACACATTTCTGGGAGTGTGTGCAAATTCCACTGGTGTAAAGAGTTTTCCGATACATGATTGACCCGGGCATGGTGCTCTTGCATGGGATAAAAAAAATGATAAACCTAATCCTTTTATCAACTCCTACCTCCTCCTCTCAATTTTCTGTTACTATAACACCCATACAGACTGAAACCAGATACAGGTCCTGAATTCAGTCAATAAAAAAATTAAGTAATTTTTCCTTGGACCTGGTGATTGGAATCAGGCTTTAGTTCACAATGAAGTATAAACAGGCCCAACTGAGGATCAGTATTGAATTTCTAACAATGTAAGCATTCTGTTTCATTACTCGTTAAGGTGGCAATTCAACTGCATCAATTTAGAATGTGAGTAATGTTAGAATTCAATAATTCTTTTTTTTTTTTTTTACTCAATTAAACATGGCACTTCTTGAAAATAAATGGGCTGAGAACTTAAAAGTTCATGTATCGTTTTAATTATCTTTGTTCCACTATAGTGAGTGCATCCCTTTCCCCCGTTATATTTGTACATTCAAATGAGATTTCATGATGCAGACTCGTTTCCTCAAGATAATCGAATCGTTGTGACGTCAGAGATTTACAACTCCATTTTGGATAGTTTTGTCAAATGTTTTATGAAGCTATCCGTTTCATGAATTCATTGACAAAAGCAAATGCACACTTCTGACTTCTGCACTTTTGACTAAATCATACAGTAGCACTGACAGAGATAATGAAGCAATAATAACCAAAGCCCGCTACAATTTCTTGGGTGCGTGGTTACTGGGGATTAGCAATGAAGCATGGTGTAACATATTGGACTAGAGCAATGCACATCAGCAACATTAAGAACAGATAGATAACTGATAGTTGACAGAGTAATATAGAATGCAGAACTAAATGAAAATGCTAATAGTTGCTAATTTGCACCACACTTGTAATTGTCTTTAAAATGAAGGTTTTCAGTATCATACATTGCATATGAAATGTGCATCCATTCATACACCCAAGTGTGAGGGAGTGGAGACGGAGGCGACCAAAAAGGGAATCTTAACCCATGTGTTGTCTTAAGGTTAAAAAATGACCCGCCACTATTTTTACCCACAGAGAAAACCCCCTAAATGATCTTTTTTCAACTTGAAATTTGATGACAAAGTTTGTGATGAGTGACAGATTGTTTCTTCATGCAAAATAGATTTTGGGTTTAAATTAAGCTGCTTTATCTTAGAGGTTTAGTGAAAAGGGTTAAAGGACATGTGAGAACCAATCTAGGGGTCTCCCTAATATAATTTAGGGGAAGCACTAGAGGATAAAGGGAAAACAAAAAAGGACAGAAAGCCCCTGGCGAAAGCCAACTAAAACAGTACCGAAAACCTGGTAGAAGAGTCTATTTAGACCGAAGAGGTACTCCTGAACATGGAAGAGTCACTATCTCTATCTCTACAGAATCACTGGAGCAGGGTTCTTGCAATTGAACCCCAAGTAATTATCCAAATCTAGCTCCTCACCTACCGGAGGGCGTTAGAAAGAGGTGGAGAGAATATTCGAGAACTGATACAGCTACCCAAATACAGGGCAACACGCCTTTAAAATATAAAGAAATTCAGTCTTCCAGGCTACCTCTAACTGGCTCAGTGTCTGAAGCGAAATGCAACACTCAAGCACAAAATGGAGGGACACTGAGCCTTAAATAGAATACCAATAATGGAAAATTGGTTTGGTAATTAGACTGCACCTGTATACGTGTGAGCCAAAAAGAGGTACTGACTGGAAAATGAGTTGAGAAACCCTGACACCAAGTGTGAGGTGGGATTTGAACCCCAGCCTCTCACTTGTCCAAATTATTTGTTGAACGAACGCGTTACCAGTCAGCTAAAGACAAACTCGCCTCTAGCCAAGGGCAACAACGTTCTTTTGAATTTGAGGGTTACGTCATCGGGGAGTGTTGCCGCGATAACCTGCTACCAGCCTTCGCTTTCACTGCACCATTCGTGCTTACTAGCGAACTAGCTGAGCTAACCATGCTACATGTGCATTTTATGCCTTTGTTTGTGTTTCGGGCAGCCTGTAGCGTAGTCGTTAAGGTAAATGACTGGGACACGCAAGGTCAGTGGTTCTAATCCCGGTGTAGCCACAATAAGATCTGCACAGCCGTTGGGCCCTTGAGCAAGGCCCTTAACCCTGCATTGCTCCAGGGGAGGATTGTCTCTTGCTTAGTCTAACTGTATGTCGCTCTGGATAAGAGCGTCTGCCAAATGCCAATAATGTAATGTAATGTAATGTTTCAGGTTTGTAATGCAAACTATTTTAATTAATTGCATGGTTCTGTTAGTGTAAGGAGTGCACATGATGGTCATGAATAAATTATGAAGAGTAATTGCACTCACTGTTTCAGCCTGGCTCCACCTTCTACACAATTTAGTGGGCTATGTACAGTGCATCCGGAAAGTATTCACAGCGCTTCACTTTTTCCACATTTTGTTATGTTACAGCCTTATTCCAAAATTGATTAAATTCATTTTTTTCCTCCAAATTCTACACACAATACCCCATAATGACAACGTGAAAAAAGTTTTTTTGAGATTTTAGCAAATATATTCAAAATAAAAAACTAAGAAATCACCTTTGCCATTAAGCTCAAAATTGAGCTCAGGTGCATCCTGTTTCCACTGATCAACCTTGAGATGTTTCTACAGCTACAGCGATCCACCAATCAGGCCTGTACGGTAGAGTGGCCAGACGGAAGCCACTCCTTAGTAAAAGGCACATGGCAGCCCGCCTGGAGTTTGCCAAAAGGCACCTGAAGGACTCTCAGACCATAAGAAACAAAATTCTCTGGTCTGATGAGACAAAGATTGAACTCTTTGGCGTGAATGCCAGGCGTCAATGTTTGGAGGAAACCAGGCACCGCTCATCACCTGGCCAATACCATCCCTACAGTGAAGCATGAATGCAGCAATGTACAGAGACATCCTGGATGAAAACCTGCTCCAGAGCGCTCTTGACCTCAGACTGGGGCGACGGTTCATCTTTCAGCAGGACAACGACCCTAAGCACACAGCCAAGATATCAAAGGAGTGGCTTCAGGACAACTGTCCTTGAGTGGCCCAGCCAGAGCCCAGACTTGAATCTGATTGAACATCTCTGGAGATCTGAAAATGGCTGTGCACCGACGCTCCCCATCCAACCTGATGGAGCTTGAGAGGTGCTGCAAAGAGGAATGGGTGAAACTGCCCAAAGATAGGTGTGCCAAGCTTGTGGCATCATATTCAAAAAGACTTGAGGCTGTAATTGCTGCCAAAGGTGCATCAACAAAGTATTGAGCAAAGGCTGTGAATACTTATGTACATGTGATTTTTAATTTTTAATAAATTTTCAAAAATTTCAAATAAACTTCTCTCATGTTGTCATTATGGGGTGTTGTATGTAGAATTTTGAGGAAAAAAATGAATTTATTCCATTTTGGAATTACGGCTGTAACATAAGAAAATGTGGGAAAAGTGAAGCGTTGTGAATACTTTCCGGATGCACTGTACGTGTGTACATCTCATTTGCATAAAGTAGTATCTAACCAATCAAGTGCCGGCAGTGTATTCGTTTTGTATTGATCCGTAAAGGCTGGCTTGCAGACTTTGAAAACAAGCCCTTAAGCTAGTAAAAAGCATGAGAAAGGTCAGAAGAAAAGGGCCAGACTGGTCAAAGCTGACAGGAAGGTGAGAGTAATGCAAATAACCACACATTACAACAGTGGTATGCAGAGGAGCATATCTGAGCATCTTAGAGGTTTGACACAACTAAGTGGATAGGCTACAGCATCAGAAGACCAATTAGGCAAAGAAATAACTAAGAAATACCTCATAAAGTGCTCAGTGAGTGTATAATAATAATAATTAATAATAGCTTTATTTGTATAGCCCCTTTCATGCAGACTGCAGCTCAAAGTGCAAGAAAAATAAAAACAAAATGCAACAGGATTCTTTTTGACCAAATATTTTAAGCCAAAATGATATCATTTCATAAATGTTGAAATAATGGCATGTTTTGCGGCATACAAACACATTTACAGCTAAAAAACGTTTGATCTAGGGTGTAATCACCCTTTAAGTTAGCCTTCCAGTCAACATTTTTGTTGTGAAAAGTCATCTAGGCATTCACGTGAAATTTGATTTCAAGTTCTCGTTGACTAAGAGGCCGCATCTGGGCAAAACCAAAGCTATGACCCTTTTATTTCAAAGCCTCTTTCAACCTAGATTTCCACCCCTCTAGATTCCAGATTTTGCTCACTGGGTTTGTTTCTAGTCCATGCCTTTTCAACTCTTCATATATTTCATTGATGTTATCATCAGAGATGTTGTATGTGTGTATGTGCCATTGAAAGTACAGTATATGGACTTACTTTGTTCTTCAATTCTCTACGGGTAGTGACACTGACCCTTCTGAATTGCTCCCTTTGACTCACCATACAAGCCAGTTCAACCATGAACATGAATTATTATGGCATTAGTCTTCTTCAGGATGAATGAAGATTCCAATTACTCTTTCAAGAATGCATTCCTTTCCTCAAAATGCTTTGCGTGGTCTTCATTGGATCCAACTGTTTATCTGTGATGTTTTGTGGCAACAACAGTCGCGCACACATTGCCACTGCACACTAAGATAATGCTGTTGATGCAGGGGCTGTTCCAAACCAGTAAATTGGATCGATGCACCACAAGAGGCAGTTCATTTCAAAGGATGATTATAGCCTGCACAAACGGCAAGTTGTTTGTCCTCCTTTGGTTGCCATACGGCCACAAGTTTTTTTAATGTTCACCAGTCAGCCCGGATGTCTTTCGGCACTACAGCTGAACAGCTCATTCTAGTAAAGAGTAGACTGGCAGCCGGGAGCTCTGGGGGAAGGGACAGAGTGTATGATCCCTCCAGCCGATTGCCAAGCCAAGGCGGTGACTTCATCTTTTCCACCTGACACCGAGTGGCCCCTGCCAGATCATGGAGCTCATTGCTTGGGAGCTCTGGCCTGCGTGTAGACGGTAGAGACACTCCGCGGGGTCTCTTTCAGCCCAACTTGCCGCCATTTCATTTGCAGACAGAGCTTGATGCGTTCCCGAAAGGAGCTGGTGGTGATGGTGTAGAGGATGGGGTTGAGGGCACTGTTGATAGGCAGGATGAAGATCACCACCCACAAAATGATTGTACCTGGTGCGTGTGGAGGGGGGAGGATGTAGGAGGGGTTGAACAGCAGGGCAGTTAGACAGGAGAAGAACGTGAATTCACAATACTGAGACTACTTATTTTTACAAATGTGTTACTGTTATTTGGTCCTTGAAGTTCAGTTTCTATGTCCGAACACTGAACATGTTCAGTGGTATCTATATCAAACAAATATGTACTATTGTGTCTATTTTATTTGTAATGTTTTTGACAAGGTAGGTCGACTGAAGACTCAATTCCCATTTGTAATGATGACCTGGGGAATCAATGTGGGTAGGGAACACAAGGGATTGTGAAACTAGTCAAATATATGGGGTGATTAGGCCAGATGAAGAGAGCCAGTTTTAACACCAGGGTTAACACCTCTACTCTGTCATGGACACTTTTCTATTTTGTATGGAACAATAAGTGCCCTCTAGAGGCTTACCAACACCTCCAAGGGTACATGTGTTAGGACTGCTGCCGATCTTAGTTCCACCTCTGCACACCATCATAGCACTGCATACAGTATTTGAACATTCATATTCTCCCAATGCAATATAAATGGCTGCATAACATTATATTATGTAAACTGTTGAATGTCATGCTCATTACAGCAAATATCCCAAATGTCTTGCCTGTTTTTCCTCATTTACCTGCATAATGTACAGTATATATCCTTGCAAAGAGTAAAAAGAAATGTGCTCCTTTGACTTAGAAACCTGTGATTATTCCTTACCTGTGAATTCCACTTGTAGCAGGGACAGAGTCTTAAACAGGAATATTGGTATCCAGCACAGGGCATCAGTGAAGACAATGAAGAAAAACCTCTTCGCTATGGTCACCTCTCGATCAAAAATCCTTTGCCTAGCTGTCTTGGAAGTTTTCATCACTGAATAAAACATGCTGGTGTAGGATAAGACAATCACGACGAAAGCGAAAAGATTCAGGCCTAAAAGACAGAATAAACTCATCAATGCACATAGCAAAGACCATAAGCATGTGCAACATTACAATTCAGAGCACATACACATACAACAAGCTACACTTCCTCCCCTAAATGTGTTATTAATATTCCAGAAACTGTGCAAGCAAGACCTTTTCCCACTAAAATATAATTGTCATAAAATAGCAATTTCACAGTGCTGATACAACATCCATGTAACAATCACATCATACCTCCAAGGGCAATATTGTCAAATAGTCAGATATAATAACACCTATCTAGGCTTTCAAATTCCCCAGGACCAATAGCAATCTTACCAAGAAATATTCCTGTTGAGTATCTTCTGGCACCTGGCTTCTCCATCAAGTCTGAATGGAGCGGGAAACAGACACCATTCCTTCCGTAGTAGTTTCCAAATGTTTGCTTGTCCCAGAATGGAATGATGGCAATCATGAACCCCAAGATCCAGATGAAGATGAGAAAGAAGAGGGTCTGTTTCCTCCCCGGCTGGTAATTTCGGAAGGGGAACACGATGCACAGGCACTTCTGCAGTGTCATGTATGTCAGCAGCATGACAGAAACCTCTGTGGACAGTATGGCAAGACAGCCAATCAGTTGACACTGAAGGCTTTCCATCCACAACTGGGCGTGTCTGTTGTACTCCCCACAGTACTTGATGTCAAAGGCGCCGATGAAGAACAGGTACACTCCCATCAAGCAGTCTGCACCTGATGATGGATTCAGTTGATGATGTGGCACATTGACATGAATAAGAAATTATTGCTTTAAAGGAGAAAATAAAATGTGTCCAATTTGAAAAAACAACATTAAAATTGTTGACCAAAATACATCTAGACAAAATAGAATCTAGAAATTGTGTCATTACACTTTTATTAATGTTACACAATGCCAGTTCTGGATATACTCAAAAAAAAAAAAAAGATATGTTGTACAGGTATAAGATCTTGGAAAAGGTATAGGTATAGTTATGCCTTATATACTTTATACCTGCCATTGTATTGACTGTAGTCTATTGATTTTTACAAAATTAAACTGTATTCAGATACAGTATGTGTGTTGACAAATCATCTATTTTATTGTGTACCCTAATTAACAATGCACTAATCAAATGCAATTTAAAACATTATGAATAAACTTTCAGACACAAGTACATCAAGAAGGAGACTAAGAATAAGACTGATTGAAGTTTTAAAATGTAAAATGGTTAACTAAATGGACCACAAAAAAAGGTCAAATTTTAGTACTTTCAGCCTATTTTAGCAGATACCAGGATTTAAAAATCCATGAAACAGCCTGCCAGGTGAAACAGAAGAGATACAGACTCTCAGGATGTTCTAGTCCAGGCTTGATAGTCTAATCCACATTGCTAGACTCCCAAGGGAGCATACTACATGAAAATCCTAGAGGCTGAATGGTTTGTTCTTATTATTAAACATTTTCATGTTCATGCTCTGCACGCTGGGTTCTTTCAGAAACATTACTGTATTTCATCATTCTTTGGTGACAAATCTTTAAATCTGACTCTCCTCCATTCTAAGTCAATCGCTAGTTCAGTAAAAAGTCAATATCTAGTCTAATTAAACATAGTCTTACATGGTCTCCCATGGGGGTATAATAATTACCAAGAAACAGCTTCACCAGGGCAATGTGTCCCCTGCTGAAAAAAACAGCTCAAGCAAGGTTTTGAAACAGATGGTGGCTGGTCATTTCAAGCTGGCCATAGCGGGATTCTACACCAGGGTCTATAAATTGAGTTAAAATGCCTCCTCCTGAGAAGAGTTGTATTTCACTCACAGCACAGCGATTGGATGGCCATGGTGTGGTGTCGGTTCTCAGACACAATGCACGAGCGGAGGCAGATGACGAAGATGTTGCCAAAGCAGATGATGAAGGCCACCACCCACACAAATACGCGGAGGATTATGTTGGCCAGGAGGTTCTCAAAGGAGGAGATCCCGTCTGTGTTAGGCTTACAGCTCCGCACATTGGGAGAATATCCGCAGTATTCAAACTTTTTAAAATATCTAAGTGAGGAACAGAGGTTCAAGGCCAGGTCATCTGCATTACACCTCATACACTGTTAACATATACACCATTAGAAGTCCAAGCTGGACCTTAATCAACATAATAAGACATAATATCTCATGTTTGACAAGCAGTGAAACTACAGCATTTACTTGTGCTTGGTGTAAATTACATACAGTAGCTGTACAGACTGGACATGTGGAATATGTACTGCAGTCAACCTTCAGGAAAAGCCATTAGATGTTGCAAAGAAGATGTGATACAAAAGGGCCATCAAACACTGATAACCTGAAATTACTTTTAAAAATGCATGTTAAAGTTATAAAATAATGGCATGATATGGGATGTATAGAGTTTGGTAGAATTCTAGATTTCTTGTGATTTGGTGGTATTCCTGGGAAGATAGATTGCAGTTCCGCCAAACTTTACAGCATGTTAACCATTTCAAAATGTCCAAGAATGATATCAAAGTAAAGTTCTTAAACTTGAACATCTTCTTTCAGAGTCTGAAGGTCTCTGAATCTGAACTGAGGGAATCTGCTGTGTGTGTACATTTAGGAATCACTGACACTTATCCACAACATAAAATACATTTGTTCAGCTTGATATTTACTGAAGCAATTGAAGTACCTTGCTCAAGGACACAAGAGGAGTGCTTTAACTGACACTCATACCTGCAACCTGTGAGCTGCAAGAACAATTCCCTCTATACGGCAATATTTCTCTCTAAGTGCATAGCCAGACTCACATATGGGAGAGTTTGCTGAGTGAACGAAACATCCGGATGCTGATATTTGGGATTTCAATGTCCTCCATTCCCCTGGGAGGAAACAAATACATTTATTTTAAATATAAGTGATTTTCTGAAAGGCTTTAATCCACATTCTCCAAGTAAGGTCCCAGACATACATTGCTTGATGTATGTGCATTGTATACCCCAATCACTGTTCAAAATATGCCTTATTTATGCCCCATCATCAAGATGAACTCAAAGAGGCTGAGGCGATGTAAAGTATGACTCTCTCAAACTCTTAAGTTATATCGTAACAACAAAATTAACATTATATCATTTTTAGAATAAATCTCTGGCATGGCCACAACAAAATCAAGTACATTATGACTTCATATGTCTGTGCTTCAGAGTATTGTATTAATAAATAATGTCATCAGGATACTGTATTCATAAAGAGCATCCATTGAAATGTTCTTATATCCTACATCCACATCAATTAACCAACAGAGAGGAACAGAGTGTTTCCACTGAAACACCAGTACTTCCTGTGGTTTATTTCTTGATTCAGCACAGATAAGGTTAAAAAATATTTTTGCTGAATTTTCCCTGTACGCTGAAGCACTTCAATTTCCGAGGATTCAATTTATGAGCTGGCCTTTGTGGAGAAGGTACAGTATTTGCACCTTAGGCCACCACATGAAACAATTGAAACTGTGTTTTGTTTATGCCATCTGTCTAATTACTATACCGCTGAATTTGATGACCCTGAAGCTGAATTTCCAGTGCTGGTCAGTGATAACACTTTTTGAAATCTTATTCACTCATTTCATTTGGTAAACTTATCTTTGTCGAGTGCACTCTGTACCTTGTCATCCATTCAGTATTTGAGTACAAGTATTTATTCCAACACATCAGAAAACAATTCTCAAGAAAAAAAATACTTTCACATAATCGGGATGGAAATAGACACCAATAAATACTGCTGAACTTCAACATGCAACAGGAACTGGAAAACAGGAACAGAAATGGAAAAATTGTATAACAATGTATCCTCTGTATAGCCTATAAGTAGCCTATTACTAGGCCCGCACGGAATTCGAACGTCTATCCATCCATCCATTTTCACCCGCTTATCCGGAGTGACAGTGGCAGTAGGCTAAGCTGGGTATTCCAGGCTTCCCTCTTCCCAGCAACGCATTCCAGCTCCTCCTGGGGGATCCCGAGGCGTTCCCAGGCCAGGAGAGATATATAATCTCTCCAGCGGTTTCTGGGTCTACCTCGGGGTCTCCGCCCAGTTGGACGAGCCCGGAAAACCTCCAAAGGGAGGCGCCCAGGAGGCATCCTGATCTCGATGCGAAGGAGCAGGGGCTCTACTCTGACCTCCCTCCGGATGTCCAATCTCCACACCCTATCTCTAAGGCTGAGCCCAGCCACCCTACGGAGGAAGCTCATTTCGGCCGCTTGTATTCGCGATCTCGTTCTTTCGGTCACTACCCAAAGCTCGTGACCATAGGTGAGGGTTGGGATGTAGATCGACCGGTAAAGAGAGCTCAGAGAGCTTCGCCTTCCGGCTCAACTCCCTCTTCACCACGACGGTCCGGTGCAACACCCGCATTACTGCTGATGCTGCGCCGATCCCTTCTACCCTTAGTCGTGAACAAGACCCCGAGATACTTGAACTCCTTCACTTGGGGCAATGGCTCTTTCTCAACCCGGAGGGAGCAATCCACCGTTTTCCGGCAGAGAACCATGGCTGACTCTCATCCCAGCCGCTTCACACTCGGCTGCAAACCGCTCCAATGCGTGCTGAAGGTCACGGTCCGATGAAGCCAGCAGAACCACGTCGTCCGCAAAAAGCAGAGACACAATTCTGAGGTCACCAAACCAGACACTCTCCTCACCTCGGCTCCACCTTGAGATCCTGTTCATGAATATCACAAACAGGACCGGTGACAAGGGGCAACCTTGGCAGAGTCCCACACCCACTGGAAACGTGCTTGACTTTGTGCCGAGGATGAGGACACAGCAACCCCGCCAAGGGGTGCATCTGGTACCAAGTAAACTTATGAGCTACCCTATGCTCAAACATGGTGTTCGTTATGGACAATCCATGACCAGCACACACCGCTCGGGTTAATATCAGGCAGGCCATTCCTCCCAATCACCCCCTTTCCG
This sequence comes from Conger conger, assembly GCF_963514075.1. Lineage (NCBI taxonomy): Eukaryota > Metazoa > Chordata > Actinopteri > Anguilliformes > Congridae > Conger > Conger conger. The sequence continues at coordinate 14,483,949 of NC_083766.1, read as the reverse complement.
GTTTCTCCGTCGTTGCCCACGTGAGCGTTGAAGTCGCCCAGCAGAACTATGGAGTCACTGGGCAGCATCCTGGAAAGGAGGCCAGATATTCTGAACTGCCGTTTGGTGCATAAGCACAAACAACAGTCAGAGCTTTCCCCCAGCGACACGTAGTCGCAAAGAGGCGATCTCCGGGTGGAACTCCAACACAGTGGCACTCAGCCGGTGGCTCGCTATTTCTGTTTCTAAGTTATTTATTGGTGCTCCACCGAAAGTACGCGAAACAGTTGATAACATTTCCAATTCTACGGTACTAGAAGTGCCTTATGGCGCTCGATCCAGCGGTTTCAGCCAAATCTACTCATACACGTATGTGGGTTGTGCTCACAAATAACATATGCTCTTCTCCAATGTCCAACTGAGACCGGAGCACATAGAGAGCAAGCGAGTCTGTGACACTGAACGTCAAAGTAAAGCAACCTGGCTGGAAACATGCAGCTGAAATGCTTTTGCTGTGTTTTGGCTTCATAGGAATTTATTTCTAATTTTGATTAATCATTTTTCGCTATAAACCGTGAGGGGGAAGGGTAAAGATGCTTGCTTCCTAATACGTTTGTCTGATGTCTGAACTCGCCGTCTCTCTCGCTCTATAACATAACCTAATAAATAGCCGGTCACAATCGCCACATCTCACAATCCGGGGGTGTCACACTGCGTATGAAGATATTGTTTTGGTTGGGAATGTTAAACTGTGCTTGCTTTCATCGTGTATATGTGCTGCTGCATCATGTGAATTAGTTGTAACAATAGACATTCCATTGAACTGTAGTAAAATTAACAGTTGGCCTGTATTACTACATACACTCACTGAACACTTTATTAGGTATCTTTTTTAGACTTCTACTGCTGTAGCCTATCAACTTATATAGTGCACTCATTCAATCAATGAGTGCATTCGAGATAATGTGCCATTATGCCAAAATTACGTAGGTGGCAAGGGCGAAGTAAACACCAAAATTTAGTTTAAAATATCCATTGTATCCAAGCAACAATATCACATTGGAATACCAATCCAAGATTATGTGAATAATGCACTAATGTTCTGTGCTGTGTTTCCACCTGTGGCCATTCTCTTTTACTTCATCATCCAGCCTTACTGTCAATTTGGAGCGGCTAAGCAGGAGATTAGCAGTAACACACAAAATTGCTGTGTGTTCATCTTTGCAAAAGCACAGCCAATAAGATATCTAGGACCAGGTGAATTATGACTGGCTCAGAGTACTGTAACATGGGCTTATGCTATGTTGTAGCATCGCATAGTGGTCTGGACTGGTCTTGGAAGCCATACGTTTCATTCATGGTTGATTTTCAGGAAGGAATTTGCTGCTGTGTTGCAAATATGTACATATGAAGGCATTAAATATTAATGAATTATCATGAAACACAGTCATAATTCCACTTTTAATATTTCCACTGAAATATGATGGGTGCAGATCACTTAACTTGAATTTCTTGAGTACATGTCTGGCTGTAGGAAAGCCCAAAGTCATTATGGGTATGGGCAAACTAATGCAATGTTTGTAGTGTATACTAAAATGTGACTTGTAATAGTGTTGTAATTGGCAGTAAAATGTAATTATGTTGTATTTCAGGTATGTAATGAAACGTAGATACAATATATGTACACACACACACACATAACACAGTTAATGCATGTAAGATACTGCAACTCTAATGTTTACAATGGATTTTAATATACACTCAGTGAGCACTTTATTTAGTATTTATTAGACTTTAGTATTTATTCATTTTTAGACTTATTAAGTCTTCTGCTGCTCTATCCGCTTAGAGGTTTGATGCGATGTGTGTTCGGAGATGCTCTTCTGCATTTTCTGAAACCGGAAGTGACGTAATTTTATTAAACTGGAAGTTACGTAATGTTCTGAATCCGGAAGTGGCGTAGTTTTATGAAACCCGAAGTTACATATTTTCTGAAACCGGAAATGACATAATTTTATGAAACCAGAAAAGACGCAATTTTATGAAACCGGAAGTGACACGTATTCGGAAACCGGAAGTGACGTGTTTTTCTGAAACCAGATATGACGTATAGCTGATAGCCACAAACACAGTCAAGCTTATTTCCATGAGTGACAAATCTTTCAAGGTAAAGTACTGTACAATTCTGTGATACACTCTGATGAATTACTGTAGAATATAACCTAAAAAGGTATTACCAAAACAAATAAATGTTTCACTTGTAATCAGGTTTCTTTTAACATTGGATGTAGTTCTGGTATAAAAAATGAGCAAATCAGCAAATCCCAGCAAATGATATAAGAAATACATGAAGAAGAGGAGCATATTGCATTCACTGTATTGGAGCAATTTTAATATTAAAGACACAGTGAACAGAAGTTAGAGCAGCACTAGCTTCCATGATGTGACGTATACGTCAGTGAAACGGCTCTTTCGGGGGGAATTTCTGGAGGGTGAGCAGTCGATCTGACTGCTGTTAAATGAGGAGGGGGAAAGAGAGCTGTAGCCTATGGCTCTGGGGGGAAAAATACGCGCCGCTGCGTGAAAGGACATTGATCGGAGGGAAAGAGAAAATTGACATGAATTTAATCTAAATACACGCCCGCTGGTACACAATGACGCCAAATCTTGTAAAATCTTGTTTTCCAGGAGGTTAATGGAAAAAAACTTTGGTGTGAAAATACACAAGTATTACAATGTTAGAATGTTTTTGGAATATATACTTTAAGACATTCACCCAATGTATGCTGGGATAGGCTCCAGCCCCCCTGTGACCCTGTTCAGGATAAGTGGGTTAATGGATGGACTTTAAAACATTTTCATATGGTCTTGAAGAATTGACTAAATGGAGGAAAAAGTTCATTTTGATTTCATCTGTCAAAAACGTCCGATAGCCTTTCTAGTGTTAAACTGCCAGCCGTTTGTAACTTCCATCTCCATTTATTCTTAATATGTTCATGGCTGATCTATGAACATTTTTTCTGTCAGTTTTCAAGTTCAATTATAGTTTTATAGCAATATTTTAAATTTTCATACTTTTGCAATTCTTGGTAACTGAAAAAAAAATGTTGAATTCTGATTACATCTGTTTTTTTTTTTTACTTCCTGTAACACTGTGGTCCTCTCAGCTTGAATTAAAACATTTTCCGTGGCCAAATTTGCTCAGAACACGTTGATTAATGTAGTGAATGACTACAGTACAGTAGTCATTCACTACAGAACCCCCAAAAAGTCTTCAGATTCCATCTGGGCCTATCTACTACAGATGGTACTATATTTGTGAATATGAATGATAAATTAACCAGCAGGATAGTAGCCCCAAAACCTATTCTAGTGCTAATGGTATTTCAAAAAGCAACAATACTGTAAAAAGTATATGGTTCCTCAGTCGAGAAAATAGTGTTTAAATAAATTAGTATTCACGGTCGTGCCTCAGTTAGATAATGTCCGAACCACACTTCCATTTAGTATTGAGCCTGAGCCTTACATTATTAAATTTTGATTAATCTGTATTGCAAACTTTAATTTCAACCTTCATTAATTCAAGCACCATTCTTTTTTATTAACCATATCCCTTAGTATATCACCATGAGATGTCAAGTTAATGGAAATAAATGCTGTTGCATAGTCCATTTAACCTTCCCACTGCTATAGCTCATGCCAGTGAGTAATCGTTGTATGACAAATATCAGACTACTTACAGTGACTGCAAATTGACAAAGCTGTCGAACTGATCATCAGAGATGTGAGCAATCGGGTTGCTCGAGATGTTCCTAAAAAAGATGAACTCGCATGAAATCAATGCTGAACATGAGGTGTGCCACCTCACTCTCATTCATCATTAGGACTTCAACTTTAGCACAAGAAGGTTTTGTAAATGTCACTGGCTTCATCTGGACAAGTCATAGAAAAGTACAGACTTGGAAGCAAGCATAGCCTACTCAAATTCAACTGGGTTCAACTGAAGTTCAGTTCCTTATGATCCAAAACATCTTGATAAACAAACAAATAATTATTGGCTACACGCTCTGTTTTATAGAGAGTGCGGCCAATATTTTCTAAACAAGGTCTGAGAGAAAAGACAGTGGTTAAAGTTTCTTGAACTGAGATTGACTGCACACCTAACTGAGAGGTGAAAATAAAGTTTGCTGTGCCACACACAGCATCTCTACGGTACACCAAGTGGGATGAATTTTAGTTTTTAACTGATTATGCATATAAATATGCAAATAAATTACATTGTACGACAGAAACCATACAGTACTTCAATATTAAATAATTACTTAAGTAAGTTTTCTGTCTCATCAATGAAGGAATCTAGTCAATGATTGAGTGAGATAATCGCTTCTAGCAGTCCCACCATAGCCTCATCCCACTTAGAAGCCATGTCCCCACAAAAATTTTCACATTTATGTGCAGATGTTTCAATATTAATGGACATCTTAGCTGAGTCCAGAAATTGAAGTCTGTGACAAAATCAGTTTTAGAATGAATCCTAAAATGCTTTTTTCCCCCCAGTGTCTGGCTGACAATGTAAATACCTCCTCTCTTGAGGTGCATTAGTAATGGGGCACTGTATCATGAGAAACACAGAACAAGTGTCCGATATATATATATATATATATATATATATATATATATATATATATATATATATTTATATATATATATATATATATATATTTATATATATATTATTGTTGAAATCCTGCTTATGCAAGTAAAATGGAAAAGAAATTATTTGATACAAAGTTGAACTACATTTTCTGTGAATCAATCATTATTTAAGCTGATCCTTGCTAATGAGCAGGAAACAGAAATTATCGCCTTGAAACCAAGGGCGATTAACAATGTGTATAAAAATGTAAAAAAAATCTGTCTTTATTAACCCTTTGAGTCCCAAGAGTGTCCACTCAAATGTAACTACCGTATAATACCAAGAGTACCATATGGCACTCCCAATCTTATACCTTTTCAACCAATCAAAATGACTGCTATGCTATTGTTTTGCGCCCCTATTAAAACCCTACTACAATTTCGCAACTTTCTCAATTTTCTCAATAAAAGCTAAAACCCCTTGCGATTTGGGAGGAGCTACTTCATATTGGTTTGGGATGGAAATGGTTAATTGTCTTTTATTTCACGGTGTTCCCTTCATTGTATAGTTTATTCTATTAGAAAAGGATAGAATATGCAATGTGCACTATTCGGACTCTTGATTGCAGCCGGCAGATTAAGTGTTCCAAAGCTCAGTGTATAAGGCTGCTCCATGCCTGGTAGCCTTCTAAGGCCAGTTTAGATCTTTTAGTGGATGGGAGATTTGTATTTGTGTTTCATATAATTTAGCAATACAACAGTTTCCAGCCAATCAGAATAGAGTATTCACCCAGACGTTATAGTTTTTCTTTTGTGCTTGCAGGTATTCAAAGTTTCAGCCCCCTCCACTGTAGAATCTGCGTAGATCATGATACCGTGTTTTTAGATCTTTACTGCTACTTGAATTCTGGCTGATAAAATGAAGGGTTTAACAAGTTAATATGATCTATGGATGCACAATTTGTACAGATGTACAATTTAATGAATCAAATCAACTATAAATTGAGAATAATTACCTATGCCTAATGGTATTGACCATTCAGAAATGAATATAATTGTTTGTAATGATCAATTTAAAATTAAGTATCATCTTATCATCGGCCATTGAAGCCGATAATATGGAAACCAATTAAAAGCCAGAATTTAACTGCGATAAAATGAACGTTTTTTACTCATGTACCAATACATACTTTTACGTGTAAACAACACTGACCTGTCAAAAATAATTATTTAAATAATTGAAATCATGTCAAAATGTTTGTTAGGTGCAACTCATTGTAAAATCTGAACAATACTTACAACTGCTTGAGATTTTGTAGATTTATAAATAAAGATGGGGATAGCTCCTTAATTCGGTTCAAAGACAGGTCCCTGAGAATGAAATTAAATGCAGTTTTGAATGAATTTCAGTTGTAATTACAATGCAAATGAGAATACAATAAGCCATACTGTGCACATACTGCACACTCCTTAACTTATTTATTTATATTTTATGAATTTAGCTGTGGGGCTGAACAGGGAATGTCCTATTATCTGCAACCACCGCATTCATGTGCAAGCCCCATTGTTAATTCGGGAGAGAATAAACATACGCAGTTCTCTTCCTTAAAACAGCTGCTTTTTTTTCACATCACAGATTATAGCCATCATCTCAAAGAAATAACAATCTGAGTTAAAAAAAACATCTGCATGAACTAATCCCAGCAGATAAAAAAAGATCTTCACGTAAAGATTTAGGCTTCATTATGCAAGATCATTTGAATTTATCAATGTATTCAAATACAAATGTAAAATAAAATATGTGAAAACAATAGAAACGGTTACTGAAAAAATATTTGGAGAACAAATGGAAATTGTGTGTAAGGGTCAAAGAGTTGAACATGCAAAACAAACCATTTTGGCTGCTCTGTCATATTAAAAATACGGTACCACAGAATGTAGTAAACTGGTAAAATAGGCCTGTACTCACAAGTCTATTAGTTTCTGCATTGAAGAAAATGACCCCACCTCAATTGATTGTATTTCATTCCTTCGAAGTGCTCTGAAATAGAGATAAAACATCTTAAATATTTTTTTCACTGTGTGCAGAATCTGTGTCTCAAGTCTGAGGTCTTAGAATACCCTTTGAAAGTAAAAGGGCAGTCTGAGGAGAGAAAAGGACAATATGCATGAATGAAGATACCTGACTCTTCACCATAGTGTCAATCCAACTCCATCCACAAATTTAATCTCCCTGCACTCTCACTGTTTTAGGTTTGGGAGACTGATAACTGGAATCAGTGGAAGTGAAGTGAAAAATGTGTTTATTCATGCAACTTCTGAATATATTTTTGTTCTCATAACATGGAACATGATTCTTTGATGTAGAGAAATGGTATCAAGGATTGTTAGAATATGATGAGGTCAGGGTTGTAAACCGTAAGCGTTTACAATACCATGAATAGAGTTTTTTGTATGATATAAATATGAATGCAACAATAATTTGTTATTTGTTGGTTGACGACTCAAAGCAGATGGGGGTAAACTTACAGGACTGTCAGAGCAGTACATTCTTGAAAGTTGGAGCCTTTTAATGATGCAATCCTGTTGCCTTCCAATTCCCTGTGAATATATTCTCACTTTTTAAAGTTAAATACATTTAGGTATTTACTTTCATTTGCTTTCACAAGTGTAGTGAAGAGTAATCAGTTTTCAACCACATACAAAATAAAAAAACACATTTAATTCAACAATCAGAAATGAATTATCAACATTTTTCCATTTTATCTTATCATGCTTTTCTTTCTTAAATAATACATCCTGGAATTGATGTTTAAAACTAGCTTGCGCCACAGGCACTACCATGCTCATGAGAATTGCTCTGCATTGTCTATCAATATTGAATTGCACTTCCCAATCTAATGTCACTTGTCATTATTTAATGGCTTTGTGTCTTTTGATTTTTATAATGAACATTATATTCAAGAGATGCATTTTGTTTCATACTCACAGCCAGTTTAACCTTGGCATCTCCAAGCAGAAGGATTTCCTTGGGATGTGTTTTAGTGAATTATTCAGTAGGGACCTAAAGCCAAATTAAATACCATTTGCATATGAAAGAATGTTATTGTAAATAACAAATCATTTCACAAACACACGCACAGATATTCATGCAGTTTTCACGCTGATAATTTTGTTGTCATACTTACAAAAAAAATAATGATTTTAGTCCTTCAAATGATTTCTGTCTGATTGATGCAATTCTGTTTTCATCCAGAATTCTACAACATAAGATATACAATTGAAAAATTCATGAAACCAAGAGAGAGATAAGCCTGGCAAATTTGTTCATGCAATGTGTGTGTGTGTGTGTGTGTGTGTGTGTGTGCGCGCACATACAAGTATTGATACCTGCCAGGGCAGCAAAGGTCAATCACATTGCGTACAAAAAGTCATTGTAAGTAACTTGTAAGTCATTGTATGTTTTTCTTTCCAAATGAAACTCAATTTCTCCAATTATGTCATCATTATTGCATGCTAATACACACTCTACATTTTGCTGTGGTCTCCTTTTCCCCCCTTTAGCAAATGTGTTTGCATCTTGTAAATTTCAATACATATTATTTGCCAATTTCTTCATGTTTGGTTTTCAAGACATGAGTCAGTTTTACATTCTTAGAATGCCACTTCTGTGAATATGCTGGTGAAAGGAATTGAGAGTAGTTGACTCACAGCCATTCTAGGTTCCGAAGGTCCCTGAAAATTCCAGTTTTCAGTTTGGTAATCCGGTTCTGACTGAGAAATCTAATCACAGTACATTTTAAGAGGGTAACACATCAAAGGGAAATGAGAGATGTGGTATAAGACATTGACACTGGTGTGAATGTACTGCCACAAACTGAAACCAAATAACTTTTGCAAAGGAAAAATAATAACTTTCAACCAAGGATTAGAACTTTCCAAGATTTTCATTGAAAACATAGATTTAATACTTACAGTTTTCTTAGTTTGTACAGCCCTGAAAATGCTCGGTTAGATATACTTTTGATGCTGTTGTTTTGCAAGTGACTGAAAAGACAATGACATACAAAATTTTAGAAACCACTTATCAGGAGGCAGGCAACCATATAAGGTGAGATAAAGTCTGTTTGCTGTTTACTGTACGGCAGCGCTGTACATAAAATTAAAAAAATAAAGAAATAAAAAAATCCTGAATAAGTTCTCCACACATGCAAATTTCATGCAAATGCTAAGAAAAGCAGGCTGTCCAGTCAAAGGAAATACTGCTGTATTCAATATTAAAATTGATGCACTGGGCCATAGTTCTCATGCAGCATAGTGTATTTGAAAAGGATGAATTCTATTTAGGCACTCATTTAAATCCCACTTATCTCTAATTCTCATTCGGAGAGTGCATCATGTGAATAAAGCTATGGTAATAAGCATGATTCTTGGAATGGGCCAAGATAATTAATTTCAAGTGCTGGGATTACACACGATTGTTCTTAATACATGTCACAAATCATGTGACCTTGACTCTTCCACTGTGCTGGAAAATCTCAGGGCAGCTCATTATCGTTCATTTCTGTGCAGTTCATGGTTGCTCAAATTAAACTGGTTTGCCTAACATTATTACCATGCATCACAGAGAAGAAACCCTAAAGTTGTCAACAGAAAGAAGAGCAAGGTGGATTTGCAATAGGCAAGATCTTACTCCAGAAAAAAATGTATCCCAAGGACCAGTTTTCCCAAGTGTAAAATTCAAACTAGTGAGGTACTTTACAAAGTCAGCCAACAAAAGTTGAGGCACCATGATACCTAACTGTGGTTATATCCTAACTGATTTGGGTGTAAAGTCATTAGTATACGAGTAAGCCAATTAAATTATCTGTTACTGTAACTCGTTACTCGTACTTGGAAGTGGGCGTGACATAACATGGAAGTGGTGTCGTTTAAACAGTCCCCCTTACTTCATTGCAATTTGCAGTACATTGAAACCAAGACTGTTATGCAGGTAAATCTCTATTACATCTTTATCTGGTTAATCTTAACATTAATTAAAAACCGAAACCGTCTATATAAAACGGTGTGTGTATGTGCGTGAACAATTTTACAATGCACACTTTTGTCTGAGCCTTCCCATTCCCATCAGAACCACTATCCTTGTTGCTGTCACACTCGCCTCTTTAAACACACACCCACGTTTTCCTAAAGCACTATACTCTTAAGCAACACATGACAGTTCGTTACATAAAATAATGCAGATAAAAATCACTCAAATAGCATACCGTAAATTACAAAAACTTGTGTACCAGCAACCACATACAGAGGTAATGGAGGCAATACACCCAATTCAATACACTGGTACGTTTCAAAATAAGTAAATAACGGAACAAATCTACCCCATACCTTGCTATCGGATGATGTCTATCCATCACCCACACTACAGTCAGCCTAATGTACTTACAAGTACAATAGATTTATTTAACAATCCCGACCAGGGAATGCAATAAGTCTGACCCATATAGAAAGCTTACTCCATACAAAGTGCCGCCATTAATGTTTTGAAATGTTTGGGTTAGGTTAATAGGTTATTTCAAATGACACGAAGAACCGGAAACGTAAGCATTAATTAGTTAAAGGCAGACAAAGAACGGCTAGACATTAAGGATTTTCAGACATCCTCACACATTAAAGTGTGTTCAGAGCACTTCGGATCACAGGTAATCTCACCAGAAAAATCGGTAGAAGATAACAAGCAAGCTCACTAGCTAGCTACAGTAAAATCAATTAAATCCACTGCATCAACTTGAAAAATTTCCAACAAATCACGTGTCACAGCGCAATCCCAGTACCTAGCTACCTGGTTTGTGAACACATTTAAAAGTGAATAACTAAATAACAAGAATCACCACCAGAAAAAAGCTGTGTACTACTAAAAAAAATATACTACCTTACCGCTAGCTAAAATAATGTCCACAAAATCGTGACCACATCCTCTGTCCTTACAAATAACGTAGGCATTTTTAATCCTGGATCATTTATGTCTAAAGATAGCTTTGTTCCGTAGCTTGTTTGAAGCACATGGCTGTGTGTTTACAATGGGTCATGTCTTCCCCATAGGCTACGTGCAAGAGACAAGTGAGGAAAATAACAGCAGGCAATAGTTTTACTGATCTAAGGGGGAGAAACCAGGGAGGAACTAGCCTATCACGAAACAGTGTTAACTTTATGTTACGCATTTATCACTGATGTGCAGCTACTGTAGCCAATGTAAAAAATAAATATATAAAGCAGGCCAATTCTCAGACGGATAATGAATCCAATTACAACATTCGTATTCTGAAAAAAGTCGTTACGAGTACTCATCTGAAACGGATACTCGGATCACCCCTACTATTTAGGACTAGTTGTTAATTATGTTGTAGCTTATCTCCGCGCTGTCACCGCTTTTATTTTTGTAAATCAGAGTATTCGTGGGAATTTAAGTTAGAACTAAGCTACAGTTGAACTGAAGTAGCCTACAGCAAGTGCAACCCAGTCCTACAGGGGGCACGCAGAGAGTTGTTGCAGCAGTGAAGTTCCCCCCTTAGATCTTTGTTTTCTGCTGTTACAGGTCAACCATCCAACCTTTATATTAAAACTGATATTAATTGGGCACCATCATAATAATTCCATCTCAACTAGGCCTAGAGTTGACCGCTAAAATGAACGCCCTCCAGAATCTTTCTTGTGAAGGAAATTGTTACAACCACAATCCATACTGGATGTTCAGAGAGAAAAAAATAATCCCTGAATTCAGGTCATTTTGAATTTGGTCTCGCAATTTACTTGCAGATGATTACAGAATATTATGGAGTGTGTATTTTCATGTACAGGGCAGAAATGTTTTGGAAGTAGGTTCCCAAACATTTTTCAGGCCTCTGAAGTTAGACTGTTGCTTAGCTCACCTACAGCTTTCAAACTGGCATCCATTTTAAATGCAGTTAGCAAACAATGGATTAATGCAGCTGGACCGATTTCCCAGACAGGGCAGGCCACCTGAGTTCTGTCTGTATTCCTAACCTGATATCAGCTAAGGAAGTCTGCTGCCTGCCTGCCGATAGTCCGTTTTCTATGTTGTGCACTTGCGTTTTTAAGAGTAATGAGATGGCTGATCAAATGAAATAGTGGCTGTTGGTTCTGCCCATAAAGGGCACCATCTTCCACAGAGAATACATGTTATCAGTCATGGTAAAGTCAAGATGTGCAGTGACCCAGGCTACAACCTGAGTACTTTTTTAATTTTTTCCCAAATTATAGATGTGGCAATGAATCTAAGTGCTTTCTGGGTGAAACAACTGTTGGGGAAGTTTGTTTTGTCACCTATTAAATTCCTGAATCCAGCAGTTTTGACTGTCAACACCCTCACTCAAATGTCCAGCACTCTGAATATTGAATACAAGTGTGTCAACAGTTAAAACACCTCACTTAACCAACATGTAAAATATGTTTATTTGATTTAATTTGGTTATTATGATCAAAGATGTGAATTATCAATTACATCACCAAATTCAGTGATAGGCAGAGCAACCTGTTGGATCAACCATTATCAAAATGCTCAACTTGCAACCAGGTGAAAATTAAGAGATTTATTTAGTTACACAAGATATGCATGTCTAATCTACAGATGTGGTTCATCTACCTTAAAGCAATGAAGGTTACAGACACAGACAACAGCTTGTTTCCTCCTAAAATGCACAAGAAACCTGAAGACAGCCAGACATTCCAAAAGACCAGTGATGAAAAGTAGACCAGATCAAGGTGCAGGAAGATGCTAACTTCCAATTCAAACCAAAAAGTAAAAAGGCCAGGTCTGTTGTAAAGTTTGGGATTGTATAGCTGGATGTCAGCATGAGGCCTGCTAGGCCACCCCCATTGAGACACACACACACACGCACACACTCGCTGACACACTCACAGAGACACATATGCACACACACACAGCCGACAACCCAAAATCTGTCCCTCCGTTTATTATCTCTAGACCAGGCCTGGACTTTTGAAGTTCTCTATGGCCCAATAAGTGAATTGCAAATTAGTTCCCTGGCACCACAAACACTATCATTTAAAAAATCCAGCAATTTTTAAAAGGTAGCAACACTATTGAGAATCCTTCTGTTCAGTATCCTAAGAGCTGTTGAATCCAGCCTGGATCACACAGAGGCCTTGATAATATATAAGTGCACTTTTAAATTCAAAGGAGGCCCAGACTGAGCTTACTGTTTTCACATGCAGGTATTGTATCAGGTGGTTGAGTGTTACTTATTTCAATTAAATCATAACTGAATATGTGCAAGTAGAATTTTCATAACCTAAGATGACAGCACAATAGCATTTACAGTGAGCTACATAATGTTTGAAACAAATACATATTTTCTTCTTGATCTTGCTTTCTACTTGCTTTTTACACAGTTTTAAATTGCCAAACAAGCAATTCAGAAGTGCAGATTTGCGGCTTTTATTAAAAGGTATTTTTATACATATGCTATACACCATGTAGAATGTGGTTGTAAAAGCACATACATGCTAAGGTGCTGCACCAGGTCCAATGCACCCTCCCTCATCTGTGAACTGTGAAACACGGTGGTCAAGTCAAACTGAATCCGACTGAACATGCATTTCATTTGCTGAAGAGAACATGTAAGTCCATAAAACAAGCAGAAGCTGCAGTACAGGCTTGGCAGAGCAACACCAGAATAAAATGTGTTAAATAAAAAGTGCTACTTTGTGAATCATCCCAAACAATATTTTTGTCCCAAAACATTATGTAGCTCACTGCACACATGCTCTGAAGCACATCTCCTGTAATCATATCCATAAGTAATACAAATTGCTTAAAATTGCTTTTAAAAGTTATTTGAAAGTATTTATTCCAATTAATGTGTCACACCCACATCTTCTTAGGTTTGAATGCTAATCTTTTGTGCTATGTGATTATTCTTGGAATGTGGAAAATGACATGCACAAGCATGCATACACACACACATACACAAACTTTGTTGTACACAGAGGAACACTCACAGTCTTTCCAGATTTGTGTATCTGATGAACAGGTCGGAGGGAAGAGAAATGATCCGATTACCATTCAGCTCACTAAAGGGATACAAAATAACATTAATTTATCATTAGAAAAATAGACTGTTGGGTGGCGCATTCTGTTGCGGTCATGCTCTAATAGATGGAAGAGCCTCTCAGTCTGGTAAAGAATCTGAGGTGCGTTTCCCAAAGCCTTCTTAACGCTACGTCATTCATCAGTTGTACCTTAAGCTGTACCTGTTCTTAGCTAAGTATACCTTCTGTACATCGTACTTTCGTAAGGTTGGTCTGGACCACTCTTAGCTATACCTTAGCGATGGTGTCAGCTCACTCCGCTAGTGGCCACCACTGTTATGACCGCAAGCCTATGAAATCAGCTCTTAGTTACATCTCAATCTGTTAAGCAATATGTACACTAATAATTCTACAGTTGCAGTTGGCTAATAATATTACTAAAATACCACATTAATGGCACTGTTTTCATGCAAATAATACAATTGTAAATTATGAAGGATACATGTTGCACTTTATTGAACATGTTGCCTAATTGCCTTTTAAATGATATTCATTAACTGACGATTTCCCACTCTCTGTGTGTGCTGGAGCGATGTTTAACCATAGTTCTTGGTTTTGTTGGACACCGTAGTCCTAAAACTGGAAAATAATGTGGGACCGCTTATTTTTTCCCGCCATATCTTATGTAAAAAAAATTCAGTGTTTTATCCATAAATAACACTACTTTCTCTCATAACGCAGTTAAACAGTCGCTGCATGGAGTGCATAATCGATCTTAGAGTGAGTCGATGGGCCTAGTAACGTCTCACGTAGAAGCTATCCCTTACGCAACCGCCTAAGTGATAGTTCGGGGAACACACGTAGAAAAGTAAACAACTTTAGTAAGGTATACCTTAGAGAGTCTTCGTAAAGCACTAAGAGACACCGTTATCTGGAAACGCACCCCTGGACTGTGCCAGTGCTCACTGCGGCTGGCAGCCGCATGGGGCGAAGCACAGTTGGCTCTAATGTTAGCCCAGGGATGGGCTTTGTCAGCCGTAAGCATCTCAACAAAAATCTGCACCTATGGCCTACATACAGGTACACTCAGTGATCACGTTATTAGGTAGACCTGTACACCTAATTGTTCACGCAAATATTTAATCAGCCAATCATGTGGCAGCAAGTAAATGCATAAAAGCATGCAGACGTGGTCAAGAGGTTCAGCTGTTTATCAGACCAAATGTCAGAATGGGGAAGAAATGTGTGTGTGTCTATCATCCCAAGGCCCCTTTTTATGCCATGGACCCTCTATTGAGAACCACTACTTTTGACTAGCTAGTGAACTTAGCAAAATCAAAACTTCAGTTTGCGACTGAACTTGGTGACTATATGTAAAATGTTTTTACTGCGTTATCAGTGAGCTCTGCTAAAGTTTCCATTGTTTTACTTGGAGCTGACATTTTTATTGTATTGAGTCTGTGATCCTGTGATCCTGCTTGCAGAGGAGCCGTAGACAGAAACACTGAAATGCACATGAAGTGTGAGAATGAGGTGGGTGGAGAAGCAGGGGTGGGCTATCTCTTTCTCCATGGACAGGGCCAAGGATGGCTATGATTTTCATGATTTTGCCTGGTACTGTAGCTTTAAATGATAGAACATCCTCAAAATGGTTCTGTTTATTTTTATATGGTTTCGCAACAGAACTGTTGAGGGGATCATTAGGCTAGTTGAAATCTGCACACCCGCACTTCAGTACTGACTTCTTAAACACAACGTTTTCATGGTAGCATGGAGCTTGAGATAAAGAAAAATTCTTCATCCAAATAGGATAGGATATATAAATTAGGTGCTCAACTATTGGTGCTCAAGGTGATTAAGGCCGTCTCCTGAAATATCTAATCAAATTAAAAATGAACTTTAAATTAACTCTGAAAAATGTTATGTCACCCTACAGGCAATACAAAGAACAACTACTATAAAACATATAGTTTGCCAACTGGAAAATATGACAAAGAATTTACAGTACATGCAAATAGAGATTTCAACAGGCTAACTTTTTTGCACTCTTTCACTAATGAGATATTGTAATAATGCTCCCCTCTATGAAGAGATGTTGTGAGTTCCATTTCCAATGCTAGAAAGTATTTTAGCAGAGATGACAAACAAAGGATTTGATAGACTCTAGACTCGCTGGTGTGTAATGAGAAACTGTCATCCTGTCTGTCTGAAACTCTCCCTGGGCTATACTTGGGCCAATTGCACGTTCCCAGGCAGGGCTGCCAGCCACAATCTTAACAGAATGTGCCACCCAGACTCAGCACCTTCACTTTGCCAAACTTGAATGTTCCAGTTCCACTGATGAAGCTTTTTACATGTGAGCTTTGGACGTCAGCAGTTAAACCACGGTGCACAGTAAAGACAAATGCTTCAGCTGAAAAAAAATTGATAAGCTTGGTAATGTTTAGTCAGTGCAGTAGGGCAGTCACTTTTTTGTTTGGTAATAAAATAGTTTGAATCTCAGGAAAAGGTGAACATTTTCATTTGTAAAGGTTCGAACTTCCAAGGTGAAAACAATAAGCTCATCTGTGTTGTGCTCATGGTAGCATTATCAAAGACACCATTAAAAAGCAAGTCAAGCCATTAGGTAGCTTCAATGCTACCGTCACTATGTTTTAGTTATAGGCTAGCGCGCAGAGGACCCATGAATGATTGGCTGAACAGCTGCTGGGTTAGTGAAAGAAAGGGTCTCTAGGGAGTCCAATGGCTGGACAGCTTTCAGTAACATTAGGTAGTTGCCATTATTAGCTAAGAATTTGATTATGTTTGGCAATGTTATTATACAAAGTAACAACTTATGGCTGGAGTATAAGATCCATTACATTACATTAATGGCATTTGGCAGACACTCTTATCCAGAGTGACCTGCAGTTCATTAGACTAAGTAGGAGACAATCCTCCCCTGGAGCAATGCTGGGTTAAGGGCCTTGCCCTAGGGCTGTGCGGATCTTATTGTGGCTACACCGGGGATCGAACCACCAACCTTGCGTAGCCCGGTCATGTACCTTAACCACTACGCTACAGGCTGCCCAAGATCCCGATCCACTTCTCTGCTCATATGAGCTGAGTATCATTCGCTAGGTAGTTAATAGCTGTAACTAGCTACCATCCTGCATAATTCATGTATTTTTCTGGATACCACAAATTTGACTACTACAGGGTGAATGTGCATGCTTTTGTTGGCTATAGGCTATAGTTAGCTATAGTCATTTGTATTGGCCATGGTATCATATGAGCTATTCATGCAGCTTCACAATGCTGTGATTGAGCATCCCATCAACTGATATTGATTAATTTATACTTATGTGTTGTGGCATATCCAATTTCTCTTCATTCATTATGAAACTACAGTAAGTGATGAAAACTAAGGAAGAGGGCATCTCATACTTACAGAGCGGTGACATTATTAGACACAGCAGGCACAGCCAAGAGGTCTTTGTTGTTACAGTTCACTCTCCTGCCCGTGCAGTGGCACCGTACTGGAAATATGTCCAACACTGCAACACATTGATAGCACTAGAAGCAGTCAGTAGTCAGTATCATGCTTTAGCAATCAGTCAACAAAATCTACATAAGAAATTAAAAAATGTACACATCTATTGATCTATTCTTCAGATATTATTTAGTTTTATTCATGACCTGTCAGTTGTACAGTGGCTGGTATTGGGGCATCTAAGAGGTTGTGCCTGAAAACAACACTTTACTTCATTTCAAAGCAGCTTGTACAGTGAGGTTATGATCAAGGGCCCTGTTCCACAAAGCAGTTAGCCAGAAACTGCGCAAAGTATAACCTGGAACTGCGTTTTGGTGGGGTCTGGGTTTTACTCAGTGCAGTTATCTGGCTAACTCAGTAACCCTGCTATGTGGAAGAGGCCCCAGAATATGGATGCACTGTATGTATATATTTCCCAATTTGTCTTTTAAAAACAATGTGTTTAATATGATTTTTAGCTAGAACTATTTCCTAGGATGCATGCAACCTCAGATTTCACACAGACAACAATATGATGCATGCTGCCTCATGTGTTAGGCAGATGATAATAATAATCATAAATTATAATAATCATCATCATAAAAATAAGAATAACTAATAATAATTTTAAAAATATCTATTATTAAATGGCACGATTTAAGATTAGAAGCTGCACGGAAAATAAAATATCTTCCAGCTAATTGTTGTACTCACAGCATTCCTTTGACTCTTGAATGTTTGTCTTCAGAAAAGCATCAAATAGGTGAGGCCATCCACTATTATCAACTGTCAGAAGGAATAGAAGAAATTCAGATTCAAATTCAAATTCAGTCAGTCTGTGGGGCTGTTAGTGTTTGTGTGTGTGTGTGTGTGTGTGTGTGTGTGTGTGTGTGTGCATTTGAATACAATCAAGAGTTAACAATTCCAATTTTGATCACAATCCTGGATTCATTCAACATTTGCCCTTAAAGACTTGTGTACTTGTGTACTTTCCCCTGCGTTCATTTAGTCACAAAAGAAAATATATTTTAATACCCCTTTCACACAGAAAAGCAACGACCTGGGAATGTTTGCTGTTGGTGTAAAAGAGTCATCCGTATCTGTCGTGGGACCGCGACCCTGCTCTCGATCTGGGAATTACCCAGGATGGACACAGCTCAGCTTTGGCATGAAAGTGGGAATTAAAGCAAGGACCCTCATTGGTTACGACCAGAGACGAGTTAGTACTGTATCTCAGCAGCGGTGCTTGTTAAAATTGTGTTTAAAATAGTTTTAAATCAGTTGATTCATTCTTTATTTCTTTATTTCAAGAAAATCATTTTGCAACATATGCTTTCACTACCTTTCTTGTAGTAGGCAGCTCATATTTTTTAATACAGGCTTAATTTTCAAGAACAGTCCATTAACTTCCACAAAACTGGAATCTAAAAAATACAGTAAACTAGATATATTCATAACTTCAAACGTTTCACGTTTTATTGTAGGTTACAATGGTTAAAGTTATGGGGGTTTGGAAATGTAAGGGCAACCTCGAGTTGTATATCAAGGTGCACCCAGCATTTTTGAAAAAATATATTTATCTCTCCAGCCAATTGCTACATCACGCATTCAACAAGGTCTGTTGTCGTTAAAATAAAGAACACAACACAACTTTTTAACAAGCATATATTTTTTCCATTGGGCTTTGTAGAAAAAAAGTTATTGCATTGGCTGGTGACAGTTTCTCTGTAATGCTTTTGTGGGCTCTAAGTCCCTGTTCCATTTAGGTTGGATGATGGTACTCAGAGTTTATTGGCAAAGGCTAAACAGTAGTAGCTATCTTTAAACCATGTCTGTTTGAGATACTGCAGATAAATTACTCATCGACCATCACCCTTTACATCCACTCAAGTCTGTTTGACAAAGCATCTTCGAAAACATCAATGCAATCTTTCTGGTCCATATACTGTACCCTACACACTTCCCCTTTTGCCTTTTAAAATTCACTTAAACTGTAGCATCTCATATAATTAAAAAAATTATAATAAATTGCCTCTTTGGAAAATGTGTTGCCCGTATTCCTCAATATTGAAATATTATGAAACTCAGTTGAACATTATACATTTAATATCCAAAAGAATGAATGATTAATAAGCAACTCTTCTGTACATATTAAGGTGATCAGCTTTCCAGGGCGAGCACTCACCACAGTTCTCCTCATCTGCTCCATTGGGACAATCCTGCACACCATTGCAGTGGCGTGGCTGGGGCAAACACACTGAGAGGTTTCCACAGGGAAACTGACCCAGGGGACAAATACCCAGTGGATACAGCCTTTCAGTAGATGTCTCTGTAAAGAGATGCAGTCTAAGTGTTGTGATTTGGGCTGCAGAGAGCAAAATCCTACAAAGTATATTCGAACATTTGATTTTAAATCAGTAATCATTAATGCTGCCTTTAGCATGGCCAGGGACCACATGCAACTGTAAATCATGCAGGGTGACCACAATGTTCATCCCACAAACTCCTAATCTGTTTTAACATTTTAAAATACTATGTATTAAATAATTTAATACCAAGCAATATTTGGAGGTATAAATAGTGGTCAAAATGATGAGCTCTGTGGCCACTTGATGTCACCTTGCTGTGAAGATTATGTAGGGCCCCAACTGCACAGGACCATGGGAACTTCAATGTAACCCCTTCTTAGCAGTGGAAGTAGAAGCTACTTATATCATAAGCATCCGTTCATTAAAATGAATCCCCCTTGTTAGTCAGGTCATAGCTGAAAATGCATGAAGAATTGGTGGTATTAATGCAGCCATGGAGAGTCTCATAAGTGGTAATGGTAGTTGATTGTTAATGGGTGATGGCCGGGATGTCATGAAGTCGTATTTGTTTGCCTCTACAGTGTCCTCAAAATTATTCATACCCTTGATAAAGAAGACCAAAGATGGCTGAATAAAACAAACAGTAATTGTAGCAATTATAAACAGTGTGATCATTTATACAAATGCTATTGCTACAAATTTGTCGTAATATTGTGACTAATGACGGAGGGCACCATTTATACATATACTGTTGCCAGCCAGGCAAGATTATGATTGGTATACAAAAAATAAATGCAAATGTTTGTGTGATTATGAGACAATGGTATGTGTGGTCATTCATCTCATTCCATAATTCACAATTGCTCCAATTACAGGCTAAAATTCTCCATGTGCTAGTACTGACATTACTATATTATTTTACAAATATGCCATGTAAACCTGGTTCATCTTCAGTGTTGTGGAATACATGGAATAGCATGACATGATGTATGCATCCACAAACATACTGAATTGTAACTGCAAATCTGCAATCAAACTTGTATATAAAAAATATATAAATGACTATCTACATAGAAAGCAGACGTTAGGGAATAGGATATATTTATCATTTAGAGAACAAATATTTATCAAACTATGGAATAAAATAATTTTACAATTCCCTCAAGATAACTATCCTATCATTCATCATATGTAATATATCACAGGTCTTTACAGTTGGTTATTTTTTGTAATTAGAAACAAGAAATCAATCAATCAAATACAGGCACAACAGACGTGCAACGTTATAGCCCCTGAGGTGTTGATTTGCTGGATTTCAAAATGATATACAAAGGCACAATGTGTAACGGGCACATTTATGATATTTTAAGATATTTGTATGCATGTCCTAGATATGATGCACAGTAAAATATTATATGAAAAGTGAATTATGTCAACTCTCAAGCAAGATATTGAAGTCACAGGATTATGCTTTTAAAATAGTTAAATAGTTCAAATAGACGCCCCCACACATTTTGACTATTTTCAATGGAAAATCCTCTCGTCCTATCCATTTTCTTCATTGTCTGTTTCTAACCAATTGTCCCAATCTCCAGTATATTTTCCATGGCACCTCACAGTCACACAATTTCTCCTTTAGGCAATGTAGTAGTATCTAATTTCGGGAGAAGCATTAAAATGGTTTCTGTACAGTGAATGGCTACAACACTCTTTCATAATGGCTGTTCTCTGCGCTGCGGATGTTCTGGATGAAGTGAGATACGACGGAACACACAAGCACTCCCACTGTAAATATTTGGCCAGGACACCATATTTACTTTTTTCCCACAGGCCTGTATCATAAAAAAAGTAAATCCCACACTGTGGTCGTTGATGTGTTGACTTTGATGTTTGAAGTAACCAGGGCAACATTGGCTCAGGAGGTAATAGCAGACGTCCGGCAGTCGGAGGGTTGCTGGTTCGATCCCTCCCTGAACAAGACACCGAACCCCCATTTGCTCCTGATGAGCTGGTTTGTGCCTTGCATGGCTGCTGATCGCATGTGTCAGTGTATGTGTGAATGTGTGAATGGGTGAATGAAAATTATCAACTGTACAGTGCTTTGGATAAAGGCACAAGATAAATGCAGACCAATGTTCTTTCTTACTGAAAGCAATGTTATCAAAGTCTCTGTATTGTCAAGCAAGTCCCCGCTGATATGAAGCAATGTTTTTCCAAATATTGTACCAGAGAAATTGGAGAAGGGGGATTTCTTTTTAAGATATGTGAAGGCATTTCCATAACCACTTTGTTTCTCTGATAAGGACCTCTCTGCTGACGATCCAAAATGGCTTCTCACTGGTGATGCCACCGGCTTTCTTCCAGGATGTCACAGGTCATGATGCTGTCAGGTCACATGACTGATGGAAGCAATCCTCAACAACTTTGACATTTCTGCCACCACTCGCGTGACCTCACAGCCGCAAGACCTCTCTCTGCAGTCACATGGGCTGGCAGGACTTACCCTGCACCAGGAGGATGGAAATAGGCATGGCAGCAGACACACACATCTTACTTTCACAAACCATTTTTATGACATTACCTCAATAAGTACTGTTATACAGGGTATTATTAGATTAATGAGAGAATTGACTGTATTTACCCTGATGTTCCCATTTTGGCAACACCATTATGAATGCTACAGAATGTAAACCATGCACTTTCTTTATGTTAGCTAAAATGTAACTATATTAACAGCATGCTATTATTTCTGAATGTTAATCCAGTTAACACCGTTTCACAACCAGAAAATATTTTTTTCAGAAATGTAAAGTATGAAAACAATGAAAATATAGAATAGCTTTCTTTGCAAATTGTTATGTGATTTATTCAGGATGTATAGACAATGTATTCATATTAATATGCATCCTACACTTCAACTTCACAGCATGAGTTGCAGGTGCGGCAAACACCCCAGCCAACCAAAACCCTCCCATACCTGGGAGATGCGAGTCAGATCGGGTATTTACCAGATTCAGTACCAGACCGTGTAGCCCATCCATGCACTAGAGCAGTGCCTTACAGGATGACCCACAAACATTACTGCAAATTAATTATGTTTATTAAGAGATTTATACAGTGAGCTCCATAATGTTTGGGACAAAGATTCACATATGGTTAAAGTGCAGATTCTCAGTTTTTATGAAAAGGTATTTTTATACATTTGCTTTCACCTTGTAGAAATTACAGTGCTTTCATACATAGTCCCTCCATTTCAGGGCACCATAATATTTAGGACAAATGGCTTCACATGTGTTTATGATTAGTCAGGTGTGTTAATTTGCTTCCTTTGCACAGGTACAGGTAATATAGCTTTCAGTGTCTGGTCTTGATTCTATGCTTTTGATTGCCTTTGGAGTATGCTATTGGCATTCATCAACACAAGGACCATAATTGTGCCAATGAAAGTCATGATGGCTGAGAAATAAGAAAATGAATTGTCACAGGCCAAACTATATGCTTACCAAAATCAAAGTCTTTGGAACATTAAGAAGGAAAAGAGCACTGGTGAGCTCAGTAATCGCAAAGACTACAAATAGAACAACAGAGGCTACACTGCAAGATGCAAACCACTAGTCAGCCTCCAAAACATACTTTTTTCAAACAAATCGAATCAAAATCGAATCAATAAGCAGAATCAATAATTGCATTGAATCGATAATATCTTAATGATCCCCATCCCTAGCTGCACTGATATGCACTGCAATGCTCTTTTTCCATGCCTCGTACAACAGTTTGGGACCTCGTAAATGTTCCTACCTAAGGAAGAATTGGTGAATGTGCCAAGTTCCCTTAAATCACTTATTTTAAAATTCTTGACTGGCCAATTAATTCACCAATTCATTCACCGAATCTGAATCCAATTGAACATGCGTTTCATACACTTGCAATAAATAGTTTGTGAACCCTTTGGCATTACCTGGATTTCCGCTTTGATTACTCATAAAATGTGGTCGAATTTTCTTCTAAGTCAAAATTATAGATAAATACAATCCAACTGAACTAATAACACACAAACAGTTGTACTTAAAAATTAAGCAAACCTCTGTGTTAATGACTCAAAATGACAACTCATTGGAGTGATGTATTTCAATTAAGATGAGATAGGTTGTGGGGTGGCCTGTTGTGTAGTGGTTAACGTACAATACTTGGACCCACAAGGTCGGTGGTTCGAACCCCAGTGTAGCCACAATAAGATCCCCACAGCCGTTGGGCCCTTGAGCTAGGCCCTTAACTCTGCATTGCTCCAGGGGAGGATTGTCTCCTACTTCGTCTAATCAACTGTACGTCGCTCTGAATAAGAGCATCTGCCAAATTCCATTCCTGTAATATATGTGTAATGATTGCACAGGTGCCTTATCCTTTAAATAAAGGGACACAAAGCCTAGTTACTAACTACTAATCAAGAAAGATCGGTTAGTGTGAACCATGCATCGATCCTAACAACTTTCCCAAGACCTTAGAAGACGCATTGTAGAGATACATGATGCTGGAAAAGGCTACAAAAGCATTGCTAAAGACCTGAGTGTTCATCGATCAATACAAATAGAGAGAATTCAGGACAGTTGCTACTCTCCCAAGGAGTACAATGTTGAAAGAGGTGAAAGGGAATCCAGCAGGTAGCAGCAAAATACCTCCAGAAGATTCTGCTAACTGCAACAGCCAGAAAAACAGTGAACAAGAATAGTTTTCATGGAAGGACACCACAAAGGAAACCACCGCTGTCCAAAAAAAACATTGTGGCATGACTTGTCAGGTTGGGGCAGAAGAACCAAGCACAGACTCAGGGATAAAGTGAAGACGGCTTTAATAAGGGCAGGCAGTGGTTTAAATCCAGCAAGCCGGTATATCTGGGGAGATCAGGTACATAGAAGATAATACTGAGTCCAAAGTCCAAAACTAGGCAGTCAGACCAAAAAGATGGCAATGGTACAGAAACACAATCTAAGACAGAAAATCCAGGAAGAGGTTGATAACAGGCATTCCAAAACATACTGATACTGACTGCGTGGTCGCTTGACCACACCCCCATTTACGTCATCACGGAGAGATTTTGGATGAAATTGTACGTAGTGCTTTGGGCTATGATAACACCAATAACATCAAGGAGGGTGGGAGGAACAAGGGAAACCAGGGACAACACAGAGAACAGAGGCACAGGAACAATCAGGACTATGGAGCTTCAGGTGCCCAAGGGGTTTCTGGTGACTGCGGGATTTCAGGCAACCACGGGGCATCAGGTGACTGTGGAACTTCAGGTGCCGAAGGACTTGAGGTGAACACGGGGCTTCAGGCGAACATGGAGCTTCATGGACCCACGGGGCTTCAGCTGACCACGGGACTTCATGTGCCTAAGGGGCTACAGGCGACCATCAAGTTTCAGGAGATCATGGGGCTTCAAGCTACCACGGTGCTTCAGGGGACGACAGGGCTTTGGGCAACTGCGGGACTTCAGTCGACCATGGAATCTTGGATGACCCAGGGGCTTCAGTGTGCTGGACCTTGAGGGGCCCGGAGTCTGAGATTGTGCAGGGACCAGAATCTGAAGTCTGAGCAGAGCAGGAGCTGGACACGGATCCTTGAGCAGAGCCAACGCAGGGGCCAGATACGGGTCTTGAGGCAGAGACAACACAGGGCCCAGAGACGGGACCTGAGTCAGAGAGGGCACTAGGGCCGTAGACTGGTCCTGGTGCGGAAGCAGTGCAGGGGACAGATTCAGAGCCTGAGATGAGACCTTAGACCTCAGGGGGCCTGGGACAGAACCTGGGATGGTGCTGGAACAGGAGCCTGGAATGGATCAGGAGACAGAGCCCTGGACAGAGCCAATGCAGGGGCTGGAGACGGGTCCTCAGGCAGCGTCAACGCTGGTGCCAAAGACGAGACCTGGGATGGAGCCAATCCGGTGGGGGAGCTGGAGATGGCACTTGTGCCGAAGACTGGACGTGGGACTGAGCAGACGCAGACGCAGGATTCTGAGCTCAAGGTTTTAAACGGAGCCAGGGCAGGATTCTGGGATGGATCCAGAGACAGAGACCTGGACAGGGCCCAGGAAGGCGTCAGGGAAAGAGTCTGGGACGGAGCTGGGGATGACTCCAGGGACAGTCTGGTGAGATATTCTTGCCTTGGATGGGACCCGGGATGACGTCGGGGTCAGAGCCTTTGACAGAGTTGGGGGTAGTTTACTAAATGAACAGTGAATTTGAACAGCAGACGATGTCTTTTACAGACGATCAGGGTCATTACATAGGCTACAGGATGCTGCATATAACCACAAACCAGCACTTGTAGTTGATAGAATGGATGTAACCTACTTGTTTGTTAAAAATAACGTTAATGTCTATAAGACGTTATAGCATCTTAGCTAGCTAACAAATAGTGCCGCAAAGCATTGTGGTTCGTGTCCACTCATATCCATCCTTTCTTGTGACCACAGTTGTTCACTAGATTTTACAGTGCATTGTAGGATATTTCTAGTGCCCTCAAAATGTAATAATTTTATTTTTTAATTCAGACAAGATGGCTGATGGCCAAGTTCAAATAAAAGTTTGATATTTAATCGCTCAGAAAGCCTGTGAACACATATGTTGCGGAGGGCTGTGTTACTCCAGTCCCTGGAGTTCACCAAAGTAAAAAATCTGAAGAATACGCTGATACAAAGCTGCCCTCTTGACGCTGGCGAAAGAGCTGATGAGCCGTGGAGCGTCCCATAGCTGACTGGTGGAAGACACAGTTTATGAGTAATCAAAGCAGAAATCCAGGCAATCCCAAAAGGTTCACAAACGTTTTCTTGCAACTGTATGTTGAAGAGAGAACTCTCAGGATGGGAGTCCTCTGGGGAAAACTATGTCGAGGCTGGAAGTGGTGTTGGTGGGCCAGTAGGACACAATCTTTTCACTGGTCAAATACATCCCAATGCCCCAATGCAGTGATGGGGACACTGTGCTGTAGCAGACACCATGTTTCAGATGAGATGTTGAAGCAAGCTCCTGAATACAAATTGCTGTAATTTCTACACGATGAAATAAACGGTGAGAACTTGATCGACATGTGAATTGATATTAATTCATTTTTGCATATATGTTGCAAACTTCTCTACATCATGCATAAATGCATGAATTACATAACATTGTATTCATATTCATATTTATTAATATTGATATGAGGGCACTTCCTCCAGTTCCTCCCACATTCTAAAAATATCTCTGTTTTTCAAATAGGTATGCAGTAATTACACATATAGTACATTTGATAAGCTCAAAAAAGCAAGTCTTCTATTTTGATGTGCAGTTGCATAATTCATTCAGCAACATAGAAGCCTTATTACTTTCAGTAAATTAGGCTTCGGATCATAAGTATAAGTGCTGCTTTATACATTTTTTTATCACAATGAGCACCACATTATTGGAAAAGCATATACAGCAGGGATGCACAACTCCGGTCCTGGAGGGCCGACCTACATGCTGGTTTTGTTCCAACCAATTACCTTAATTTTAGTTTTGTGACCACTCTATGAACTCCTGTACTGCACTGGATCACAGTAATACATTTAGGATACAACTGCAGTCTGTGACTGTAGCTGGTGCTTATACACATATCATTCATTACTTTAATTGACTATGTTTTATTCTCACAAGGGTTGTGTTTGCTAAGATGGTTTTATTGCGACATTCATTTGGCTATGTAAGCTGTTATTTTAGTTCCTGCATAAGTGTATACTTATTTTATTACTAGGATTGTGTTTGCTGAGACAGTTTCATTGCTACTTTCATTTGTCTCATCAGATTAATCTACAAGGTCCAAGTTCTTATCTCTGTGGTCATTCTTCGCACTTGGAAGTGTACTTCTCTCTCGGGTCTTTCAGCGCACTTGTCCCTGCTGATGGTTAACATTTGACTCATCCAGCCAGCTTTGTTTGTTTCACAAAACTGTTTAAAATCTGCCAGTATTATTTTTGAAAAAAAAAAAAAAAAAAAAAATAGATACAAACAGTTTTGCTTGTTGCATTCCCCGATTGACTGCTAATTGACTGCAATTTGAATCATTAAATGTTTTTATCTTTTGTAAATCCAACATTTGTAACAAAATGAAACTGCAGGCGGAAACATTGTATGTGGTTGTTAATGGCTACAACCATCTGTGGGCCACACAATTTACTGTAGGTTGTAAATGTTTTTTCGTTTTTGTTTTCACATGGTGTGAATAGCCTTTTCTCCTTTTTCATATAGTGGAAAGAAGAAAAAGCATCTGTCATACTATATGCAATTTCAGAATCTTAATATTATAAGTTCATGAGTCAATTGGAAAATACAACATGTCCAGTGCTATAAGCTATTTAAACAACACACAGCAGTGTACATTTCCCATTTAACTCAGTTATTAAATCTTACCAATTACTAAATTATTTAGCATTGATGGGTATACTATTCCTACCATTGTCCCAAAATATGATAGGAAACACTCTATTTTATTGCATATTAATCACTTTGTTCTTTTTTAAATTACTTTGTACTCATGAACAGAAATGGTTAGCATATCACATAAGGAATTAGTCATTTTAATTATTCTGCTTCATTTGGAAACAAATGCAATTAAAGGGACACATGTAGTACAAGAACATATTGCAGAATTATAAAATAACTGTATAAGAAAATATGAAAGGAAATGACTCACCTATGATGGTAATCTTAGCTGCTAGATATGTGAGAACAAGGAGATAAGCCATCATTGCAGCCTTCTGTTAATTCCAGATCAAAGATTGCTGGGAAGGCAGAGGTGCTGCTCTCGCTGGTTCCACAAGCTTCTGCCTTTCTGATCTCTTGAGCACACAGGCAAACAGTTACTTGCACTTATGCAAGCACACACACACACACACACACACACACACACATACACGCACGCCTGCATACGCACCACACACAGTACAGTGTGGACTCTTATGTAGTGACACACGATGCCTTGTAACTAATGCCTACGGTATGTTCTATTGTAGTCATTCTCTGTATGTTAGCATTTGTTACCTCAATGGCTTTAAATGACATTAGCCAAATGGAATACCTCAGTCTTCTCAGACAATTTAATCCCCAGGTGGAAGAGAAATGGCATACAGCCATCCATCATTTTCCTTTCTTCATTACATTATTTCATGTGTCATTCCACTGATGCCATTCACTTATTGCAAAACTTTGTGTGGCATCTAGCAGCTTGAACAGATGCACTAACACACACAAATCAGCAGCAGGACATCCATATAGCGTACAAATTCAGTTGCTACACACATGCCAACACCCTGAAATACGTATTGCATATTTCTACGGTTTGCAGTGTAGCTACTGTCAAGAGGCGTCCCGGAAGACAGATGGCAGCAGAACACAGCTCATCACCGGGAGAACACCAGAGAAGTGGTTGTTCTTCAATTTATGGATGCATTGCATGGGCTGACTGGTGATCAGGCGGGCTGCAGCATTCTGGACCAGCTGGAGGGGCTTGATGGCACACGCTGGGAGACCGGCTAGGAGGGAGTTGCAGTAATCCAGGCGGGAAATGACGAGCGCCTGGACTAGGAGCTGGGTGGCTTTCTCAGTCAGGAGATGACGGATACGGCGTATATTATACAGAAAGAACCTGCAGGTTCTGGCAGTGGAGGATACTTGCGGAGCCAGGGTGGGGCAGTTATCAAGAGACATCTTTCTAGCTGGAAATGTATTTATGCTACTGAGCTGTGCCCCACATGGAATTTTTCAATTAATTTTATTAATATTTTATTCATAATAAACACTCCCATTTGTGTGGGCTCCCCTCCCATATCCCACAAATGGACCAAGCTATAGTTACACACTGTATAGTCTACTCTACCCTAATACACAAACAAATAGAGACAAAAACTAAATTACAGACTATGATAAGACATAACACAAGAATACAAAAAAATGCATACATTCTAAAAGGTAATACAAATAATTTTCTATCATTTAATTCCTTCTCATTATCAGCCAAAGATCAACCAAATATGTTACAATTTCCCAATGTAATGCACACAAAATATGGTCACAGTTTTGTGGGTGTTTTTTGGGAGATATTCCAATTTTAATACTTTCAGCCCTTCATACCGTATGTGATACTGTTTTTTGTTTTTTTATTACACTTAATTATTTTGATGGAAGTTTATTTTTCATGTGTAATCACTTCCATATAATCGCACTTGTTGGAGGGGGCCCCCTTCTCAATCACTCAACAACCCATTCATAAAACTGAAATGCTTTATACCATATCGTATACAAAATCTTGGCTGCAGATCTGCATGTAACAATGTTGTTGCTCAAACTACTTTTACTGGTGATATAGCCAGCAGAATATATTTCATAGCCCAGCGAACAGCGACCAGCAGATGGCATTCTGCTGGACTCAAAATGAACAAGGTGCACTGTCATTTAAAAAACACCAATTTGAATAAAAAAAGCTTAACCACACTGTAGAGAAGTTCTTGATGAAGACTTACACTACTGCTCAAAAGTTTGGAATCACCTTGCTTTTTCTGATTTCATATTTTATTTTCTATGCTTTAATCAAACAATTCACAAATGGTCAAAGCGCAGACTCAGAGCTTTTATATATATATTTTATGTATATACATTTTGGTTTGTATACATTATGTACGTATACATTTTGTATGTAGTCCCCCATTTCAATGTTTGAAACAGGTTAACAGGTTTACAAGTAAAATAAAAGAGTCATGTTTTGTATCTGGTTGCATATCCTTTGCATGCCATGATTTCCTGATATCTGTGACCTATCAACACCATCAGAGTCTGGATATCTTAATTTTGTCTTGTCCTACAAGCAATATTAAAACTCTTTGCATTTGAATTAATCTCAATGGGATTGGGTACATGTAAAAATCTTCTTGTTCATACGAGGTTTACCAGTCTATCCATGTCAGAAAGCACTTCAGAGGGCCTATTTTGCAAAATGAACAATCAATCGGAATTGATGAAA
Organism: Conger conger; assembly: GCF_963514075.1. Classification (NCBI taxonomy): domain Eukaryota; kingdom Metazoa; phylum Chordata; class Actinopteri; order Anguilliformes; family Congridae; genus Conger; species Conger conger. Next base: position 14,453,412 of record NC_083766.1, on the reverse strand, counting down.
TGATGTCAACACAGGGGGTGGCTACAATTTCAACAACATTTTAATTTCGCAAACAAATCCCTTCTTGGGTTATTTTAAAAAAGGTAGTCAGCGCTCATTTCTTTGGTGCCCTTTTACTTCTGAAATGGCTATAGAAGACCCTCAGGATGCTAGCAGCTGTTTTTAGCAAACCATGAACAAACTATGAACAACTATGAATAAATAACGATCGATTAACATCACATTTCATGGTGAGGTTCTCATAATAAAATGTTTATCAATACCTTCAATGGGGGTAGATAATTTTTAAAGGTCCCATTTATTTTGGTGCAGTGCAGGCACTCGTAAACAGAATCAGTCACATAAACTTAACGTAAAAGTGTAATATTGTTGAACTGTCAGTGTACTTTTGAAACAATGTAATGGTTTAATCTATTCTAATGTTAATAATTGTCTATATTTCCTTGTTAAATTATCTGTTAAAAGTGAGCCCAGAGATTACTTTTGGTTTTATGTTTGTGATTTAGATAATTGACAAACACAAGACGCAGTAGAATAGGATAGGTTGGGCAGGAAAATGTGGATTTAAAATGTCAGTGGAAAATACAAAATGTTATATTTGGTAACAAGAAAAGGCAAGAAAAGAGGCAGTAATATGCCTTTGGGCGTCTAGTCTGCCGGAAATAGAAGGAGACTAAGAACCCATGATTATATTGCAGGCAGAACGTTTCCCTGGTGTTAAATCTAGCGATGACCAGCTTGAAATACCAGCTACCAGCTGTTTCAAAACATAGCTTGAGCAGTTTTTTTCAGCAGGGTTTACCTCCCTAGCAAGGCAGTCATCGGGGTTCTCAGGGCCCGGGACTTTGGCTTTTTTTCTGCCAGGTAGTCTATCCCCATGCGGCACAGAGATTGGAGACTAGATTAACTACTAGGCTACACATAATGTAATGTATCGTTCAAAGAAATGGAACGATTAACGTCAGCTGTTCTTTGCTTGTTAAATCAGCTTCAGTTTTTACATTGAAGTTAATGGGCAAAAAGCGTTTGCACTCAGCAGCCATTCTTCCGACTGCTTCACTGCCTGGGCCCCTCCCACCCATAGAGCGTAAATAGAAACTACGTCATCATCCATCGACACAGGGAAATGTTTGGTTTAGGCTGGGACACTTAGGTAGCGACCTAGGCAGGCTTTCCCAAACGAAGTTTTCATTTAATTAAAGTTTCATTTCTGAGAGAAAATGCCGAAAGTAGTGTCGCGAAGTGTTGTCTGTTCGGACACTCGAGATCGGGAGGAATACGATGACGGAGAAAAACCTCTTCACGTTTATTACTGTCTTTGTGGCCAGATGGTGCTCGTGTTAGGTGAGTTAGCTAATGAGCTAACGCTTTTGCTCTTTTATTTATATAATGAATGCCAGCACCAGCTAGCTAGTACGCTAGTTATTGATTGTCAACAAATTGTTCTCGATGAATATGGTACATTCATCGTGAATAACATTTAACTGTTTGATATGCTATCGGATCTGACCTAAAAGCTAACAGTGCTAATGCTAGCTACTGTTTCCCGAGCACTGTCTTACAAATCAACCAACTGTAGTCCACATTATGGTTCAGTTTTCCGACTGAATTATGTGTTTCTAATGGTCTATATGCTTTTTAATAAGCCAGCTTGTCATTGAACTAGTTGCCTTTAGCTAACTACTTGTGTCACTTAAGATCAGCTTCGAGAGTATTTGGGAAATTGACAATTAATTAAGTATCAGTATACATTTTAATTTAAAAGCTGTGGACTAGCTAACCCTAGCGATGGTCAAACGTTCAAAGTTAAAATGTTTTAAAATATAACTTGCTCATTATGTTTTGACTGACTATCAAGACGATTATTTCATGCCTGTTATTGTATTCTAATGAAGTGATTGAAATTATACTGCTTCATAGAACGGTAAATAAAAATTTATTGGGATTACATTTCTCTGTGCTCTGCAAGTCTTATTGACATAAGCTTCAAATGCTTAAACTGACATAATAACGTGTAATTTAACACAATTATTTCAGCTAGCCTAATTGTGCCAGATGCAAAATTAACCTCTGCTGAGAATCAATAGGTCATAAAAAGACAAGATGTAAATGGATGTGTGTGATCAGTTACTAACTTACTGTCTATTTTTCGGAATGCGGATATGCTATTACCATTGTTCACAGTCAGCTATTTTTTTTTTTCCCCCCCCATGTTACAACTAAAATGTGGCTTTATTCCAGACTGCCAACTGGAAAAGCTTCCCATGAGACCACGGGACAAATCAAGAGTAATTGATGCAGCCAAGCATGCTCACAAATTTTGTAATGTAGAAGAGGATGAGAATGTTTATCTCAAAAGGTACATGCCATTTAAATAATCACTGAGTCAAGTGCATACACTAGCTTGAAGGTGAATGGACTAGGGCCATTCCAAGGCAACTCCAGGAGGTTGCACCACAGCACCTCTTGGATTTTTTTCTTTTTCTGTGTGTTGATAGACAATTATAAGAGAGAAAAGCTCAGAAAGTTCAGAAATTCATACTCCCATTTAAATTTTCCCAGAGAGAGTCATTTAAAATATGCAGGGTGTCACAATGAAAAACCTGTTGTGGCACAAAATTATTTTCTTTTTTTGAAGTCCATAACTTTGTAAAGAAAAGCCCTAAATCTTTGTCAATTCGCATCTATGGATTATTCTCTATGTAGAATTCATCTCATCTCAGAAAAAATGCATCTACTTTTGTTCTGGAGATCTGTTAATTGAGTTTGAACTGGCCAGGGCAGGGTGGGCAACCCCTCTTGAGCCTGGTTTCTCCCAAAGTTTCTTCCTAGATGCTATCCCGGGAGATTTCCTTGCCACTGTCACTTAACTTGATTTGTGGGGGTTATGGTCAGGCGATGCTATGAAGTGTACTCTGACAAGTTATTTATAAAAGAATACTGTACTGTGTATAACATTGAGTTTCTTGCTCTGTGTGCAGACCAGATGGAATTGAGCGGCAGTTTAGAAAGAAATGTGGAAAGTAAGTAGCTTCTTCTCTTTTCCTTCTTTTTGCAAATACATCCCAATTCATATGTCTGTATGCGTTCAAGATAATTTTATTTGTCCCAATGACTTTGCATTTCTACTATGGTATTTTATTGCGACTGTTCCAAAACTCTTTAAGTTGGACTCTTGGCATAGATTTTATTGTTTTTACGTGATCCAGCTCTCCAGAAAACAACCGTATATTTTCACATTAGTTCAATATACTACGAGGTGATGAATGCTCACCCAACCATCTAGAATTTAATCTCTGTGCTTGTTGAGCATCCGAGTGTGATTCCAATGGGATGAAAATCAGTGGGACCCACTATCAGTTATCCTAAGACATTAAAATAGGGTGAAAAAACATTTCACCATTTTGATGTGGAAGTATACTCATTCAGCACGATACTGTATGCGATTCAAATTATTCACTTAATTAATTAGTCTCCATTTGAGTAACAGATATTATGCATACATTTACCATTGCCAAGATCAGGTTTCCGATGAACAAAGATCATTGATTTTTTTGTTTGTTTTTGGCATTATTCTATAAGTTATTAATGAGCATAGCAGACCATTCAGTCCCTCAATTTTTTTCATAATTTCTGAAACCTAGGAAACAACATTGCTCTCATATATATATGTGTGTGTCTGTGTGCGTGCGCGTGCGCACACAAACACTCTTGTGCTTATACATCCATGCTTGCAGTTGCAGCTTGAGTGATTGGGATGCTTCATAAAACAAGTAAATAAAATAGAGAGCTTAATTGGCATGACAGTAATGAAACAATATTGCCAAAGAATCATAGTTGATTCACATGAATAAAATGTAACCAATCAAATGTTACAATAGTGATAATAGACCAATCTCTTCAGATTTTGCCATTATAGCATAAATGCTGCCGTTGCTGTTCTTTTTTTAATTTTTAAATTAAATTATTATTATTTTTTTATACTGCTACTTTCTTAAAATATCTTTATTTTTCATGCTAACATTAGAGTAGATTCATTCTGCACATTTCCAGAACACTGTATTCATTGTATTGCATATTTTCATGTTTTTACCTGCAGGTGTGGTCTACTTCTCTTCTACCAGCATCAGTTGAAAAACACGCCCGTTACGTTCATTGTGGATGGTGCTGTGGTGAAGTTTGGCCAGGGATTTGGGAATACCAGTGTGTACAGCCAAAAGCAAGAGGCTCCCAAAAAAGTCAGGGTATGTCCCTTCTCCTTGATACATTTCTTGAACTTAATTTCCAAACAAGAACAAATCTGTAGAATTTGTTGAATATGGTTTGTACTAGGGCTTGTCGATGTCAATAAAAATGATCTCAAGATAGGTGAATATCGTGGCAACATTGTGGTGCTAAAATTGCCCCCCTTCCCCCCACAAACAACCTGCCGTGCAGCCATAGATGCACCAGATATTAAACAGTTTTGCCCTTTTTAATTTATGGTCCGTTGTTCACCAATTAAGAACTGCACACCATATCACCGATGGCAATTTTGGAAAGAGGCCGCATTCTATACGCTCACAGATTAGCCTAATTTTTCATTCTACTAATGGCCTATTTATGAGGAAGACATTTACATACTGTAGATGAAACCTCTGAGACAATATGTTGATATAATTCTCTTTGCAAAAATCATGGATTTTTCTGGGATCAATTTTTAAATAGATACCTGGTAGAATAGTAAAAATAGCACTCATTTACCGGAGTTGAGAGGTGGCAAAATGTGCATTGATCAGTAGTTCAACTTTCTTTTTCAATTGTGAAGTAATGTTTCCATGGGAGGCAGTGGTTGTTTTCCAGATATACTGGTCTGACCCAGGGAAATGGTACCTCTAAGTTGAATTAACAAAAATAAGTAAATGCTTGTTGTTTTTTGACAAGTGACCATTGTATAAACGGAATAATCCACACCGAGGTGTGCAGTTAAATAATTGTAATGCGCTCCACAGAGGCAAAGAACCTGTTTGCCTCCACATTGTGCATTAGAAATTGAGGATTATACCTTAACTAAAGAATGAATTTTAAATGTGCAACACCATGTACTGGTTGATAAAAGAATGTAACTTATTGCAGGATTTTAAGCATGTAGAGGATTTAGATTACTTTAAGTCTTTCAGAATTTGTGAAGTGGAAAATGTCTTTCAAATGAGTTAATGAGTATTATTATTTGGAAAACTTGAGTTACTTATAGTCCAAAAAACTCTTTATTCTGTAAATGTGCTACCGAGTAGTGAATATATCGGCCTAGTTTCACATTCACTGCACGATTTACCATTCAGTTATAATTTTTGATTTGCCCATTCTGTTCTAGGGTTCCAACACTTTGTGGTTGGACCCCTAAAAAACACAGCATTTTTATTAAAATAATAATAAAAAAATTAAATCTGTTGAATCGAGAATCACAGTGTAGTTGGAAATATAAATGCTTGCATGCAGAGATGCCAAACGTAGGTTGTGCAGTATGGTTCATAGATGCATGTTCATCTATGGACCATAAGGCTGCCTTTTTGAATGAAAAAAGCAGCTCTGCTAACATTTGCACAAGGCAGGGAATTGACTGCCGTTCTGATAATGGCTGTACTGTTGGCTAAATGTTTATTTTGCTGGGATCTTCCCCAGCAAATGTTGAATATGACTCAGGAGATGTGTCATCATTTAAGAGTGATCTATAAACAGCTAGGTGGCCCATGATGGCATGACATTATGTGCTCACGGCTTCGATAAAGATAAGGTGACCTACCGCTTTTGCCACATGACCAGACCTACAACAGGTTTGTCCTGAAACGTTTGTATCCAAGTAATCTGCTGGGCATGTAGGATTTAGCTGAGATTTGTGTCTGCTAGGCTTAATTCAATTCAATTCAGTTTTATTTGTATTGTGCTTTTCACAGACGCTTTACGTAGTAAACAGAATGGAAGAAAAATGGGAAATATCAGTCCTAAGCCCCTAAATAGCATATGAGGTAAACCACTCCCTAGTAGGAGGAAAAACCCTCGAACAGTGGCGAGAAAAAAAATACAACAGGTTACTCTGCCTATCACTGAATTTGGATATTTAATTGATCATTCATATCTTTGATAATAATTACCAAATTAAATCAAATGTACATTCTGTTGGTTAAGTGCAGTGTTGATACACTTGTTTGGTATTCTGTACAGTGCTGGACATTCATTTAAACGTGGGTGTTGACTGTTAAAACTGCTGGATTCCTGCTGGACTGTAATCAGCAGGTATCTGACTTCTGAAGTATCAAACCTGGACATTTCTGAAGGAGTTCAGGTTCTTCTTAAAGGCATTCTGTACATCAGATCTCAACAGGCTAGTATGATAAAGCCAGAATGCAATGATGAGAAAAAAAAAGAAGAAGAAAGGTTGAGTTACAAAAGGAAAACATCTGTGGCTCAATATTCCCTAATTTGAATGTTGTTCTTTGTCCAACTTAAAGGTGCATGGATTGTAATGAACAATTTGCCTCTTTCTAATTAGAAACTGTTTTAATCCCTCCTAGGTGATGATGACAAAGAGAACCAAAGACATGGGAAAGTTCAGTTCTGTCACCGTTTCCACCATTGATGAGGAAGAGGAGGAGATTGAGGCGGTATGTTCGATCACTTGATTCATGATCATGATTCATTTCTTATCTTACTGTCTGTTTTTGTTTAGTTTTTGTTTATTTTCATGCATACACATATAGAAAAAGTGACACTTCAATCTTGAAATGTAGGTTGGGTTTTTAATCACCATTTTGTGTCCTATTTTTTTACACTGTGGGATACATTAGTTATGAGGTTGGTCCGATTCACATTTCAAGGTTGGGCACAAATCTGTGCATTAGTGAGATTGTTTATAACTTGGGTCCATGTTGTTATTCCTACAGAGAGAAGTTGCTGACTCGTATGCCCAGAATGCGAAAGTAATTGAGAAGCAGCTTGAAAGGAAGGGCATGAGCAAGAAGAGACTGCAAGAGCTGGTGAGGTTTCATCTGAATGCATTCACAACATCTCCACATGCTGCTCACATTCACAATGCGATCTCCATGTTCATACATTCACGACGTGATCTCCGCTCACATTCACGACATGATCTCCATGTTCAAACATGATCTCTGCTCACATTCACGACAAGCTCCACGTGCTGCACACATTCACAATACGATCTCCATGTTCAAACATTCACGATGTGATCTCAGCTCACATTCACAATGTGATCTCCTCGTGCTCGCAATGTGATTTGTTTACAATGTGACCTTTCATCTTTACTATTCCCAATATGATCTTTCGTATTCAGAATGATTACGTTCATCATAATCATTCACAATTTCATAATGTACTTAATTTGCTACAACCTTGCCTAACTGGAAGTGTCAGACATCATTATAAATAGTTCTACTTTGTGATCATGGAAAATTTAATACAGTAAAACCCTGTAATGACACAAATTTGGACAATGTGATCATTGCTTGACTCCTGTTTCCTCATCTTTTTCATTCTAAATGATAAAATACATTGACAGATGTTTCTTATCCGAGGTTCTGTAATGGACCCAGAATTAGACTTAAGCTTTAATTACCAGTCTATTTCCTACATGTCTAACTTCTGTTCATATATGTGTGTGTGTATAAAGTCAACTAACCGTCATAAGCTTCATAAGCTTCATGCATTTCTTATAATGGAATGAAGGAAGTACATTTATCTGACGTAGGTGTATTTTGAGTTTGGTCTTTTAACACAAGTCATGAGCGAAAACTCCCTCCCCCCCCCCTCTTCGCACAGTAACTGATTGCCTGAAAAATGTTACTTTTCGTTAACCTGCCAATTATGCGACCCTTCATTTTACACGATTGAATGCTTTATTGTATCTATATATGTATATGAGGTGTTCACCAGTGGTGGGTGAGAATATTTTTTGAAGAATTATTGTGAACATATTGGTTTAAATGGTAAATAAACAATATCCACTTAGAGGTATTGCCTTTACAGTTGTAAGTTAATATCTTGAATAAGACATTTTGCCCTGAAGACCGCATTCTTTTCATTTGATTAGCATGGAATTTTTGCCAGCATATATGTATAACATTTTCCACTCACTGGAAGATGCTTTTGGAAGAAATGAACCTATGGCAAATGAGCATGCAGGTAGCATTAAACTGCTTCGCTAGTCCCACAAGTCTTTCGAAACCATAAGTGGCATACGCTTTGAGTTTGTATGCATTTGCAAGTAATTTGTAGATAGCCTTGCCATCTCAACCCCTCACCTGTTGCGTTTCTTTTTACAGATTTCTTTGTTCACAATATTTTTCTCAGGCTAAATAATCAAACAAAAACTTGGCTCAATGAAAAGGAAAGTTTTATACAACTTAATAAGCAGAGGAATGCAATTCTTGAGCTTCTTATGTTCTTATGTTTCTTGTCATCAACAGGCTGAACTGGAAGCAAAGAAAGCGAAAATGAAAGGAACGCTAATCGACAATCAATTTAAATAAATGCCTATCGATGACCGGAGCAGTGCGTGAGGAGCGTTAAGGAGAAATCATCATTCCAAGGAAATCTGGCTTCATTTTAAATGACTTTCTGTGCAAACCTTTGAGGACTACAGCTAGCTTTACACATACTGTTGGTTTGTGCACTCACTCTCAATTAGTTCCTCCTCCCAGGACAAAGAACCTGTACAGAACTGCAGAATTTAAGCACAGATGGGTCCACTCTAACCCTCTATTCTTGTTTTACTTCATTTTCAGCTTGATTTAATAAATATTTTGATGAAATGTCATGTGCTAATGTATTTTTAACACACACACACACACACGCTGAATACTAATATGCAGTGCATGTGTAAAAGCTACTCAAAATTGAAAATGTATGCTGCCTACAGTACCTATTGATCAGTTGAGTTGATTTATATTTATTATGTAGAGAGGTAGAAAGCAATGATTTAAATGTAAAGCAAGGAATTGGGCTAGAACATTTTGTATTAACATATACCTGCAGTCGTGGCATGACCTTCCCCTTTATAATTGACTGTGTAAACGAAAACCTAAGTGGTTTGCTAAGAATAAATTATAAAGTGCATCTCACTGAATACATTTTGCGTATGGGCAGGGTAAGAGTCCAAAAGAATGCAAACTGAGTTATCCTAGTGTATAGACTATATTGTCGAATAAGTTCCTATTGGCACCAATAAAATGTTATTGAAGTCTATAACCAATGCTAATCATTTAATTTCATTTTAAGTAGTCATGGCTTACAAGGGAGCCCTGGAAAATAGGAGCAACATCACTGAGTAAAATGTCAATTTCTGTGTGTTGATGGGAAATTAGGTCTTTGCAATAACTCACATATGCCTTGCATCAACAGTAAAATTTGTTTAGTTTTGCAATGTTTGCTTTAGTGTGGGAAAATATGAAGGATTAAACTAGAGAGGCCTCAGTAAAAATGCCATGAATACCAAAATCCTTCACACCCTAAAACATGCTACATGCAATGGGAACTTGCGTGATTTGGTAAAGTACCATAACAAATGCAAACTCAAACAAGCCAACTTTATATTTGCTCAGCTTTCTTAAAAAAAATTGTTTTAGAAAGTTCACTGGAAAGAATACATTCACAATGCAACAGGACTGAAATATGAACTGTATTTGAAATATATACTGTATAGACTCAAGAGAAGAAATGGATTGAATGGACCTACACACTTGTTCTGCTTGGGGATTTACAAAATGTCAGTCTAACAGTTGTAAATGTTATATGTTCGGCAAGATATAGGAGAAGTGACTTGAAGTAGGAAAAAATGGAAATGAAATCCTTTAGCTTTCAAAATCAGAAGAATGAATTGCATTTTTTTTCTAAAACACTAAAACTGTAAATATTGTTGGAATACCTCAAGTTAGGATAAAACTTCAGGTAAATGGGGGATACTGTGTGTAAATATTATAGCACTGGCTATGTTTAGGAGCAAAGGGTTAGTACTGTATTTGGATGACCGATTTGTTCAGTATTGGGGCCTAACAAAATAGCCTTTTACAGTATTTTCAGTAAAATAACTTCAAACACATTTCTGTTTATTTTGAATGCAGTATATTTAGACTGTTTTTGATCCAAGTTGTTTTTTATTAGTAATTTCTTTGAGATAATTTCTATGTGAGAATTAGGGCTAAGCTTAGAATTGGGGTTAGAGTTCACATAGAGTAGGGAAAACAGCAAGCAGGTTAAGGCAAGATTAGGGGTATTTCAAGGAACTTTCAAGGCATTCGATGACCTTTTTTCATTATTGTGATCTAGCAATATTGCCTTTTCTATTATATATTTTCAGTGAATAAATTACATATTTCCTTGTATTTCTGGTTGTTCTTTGTTTTTTATTAAGAATTAAGATTTGGCTTCGAGTTAGTTACTGTGGGGATAAAGGTTTGCAAGATTTAGAGTTAATTAAAGAGTTTGAGTCAAGTTGATTTTGATGACCTAACTTTTTTCACTAGGGGTTCTAACACTGCACAATTCCTTGTCTTTCTTTTCTTAAAGTGATCATATTTGACCGATTTTCGTCCATCTTAATAGCAAATCAAACATGTAAGATCAGTCTGCAAAATGTCACTAGAAAAACGGTAAAATGTAAAAACAGACGTATTCAAAATGTTTTCAATTTCATTCCCTGCTCCATCTTATTGATGTCAGAATAAATACATGGTTGGCAGAACAGCTGCTTGTACATTGGCAATTGCTGCTGTATCTTTTTAGATTGCACAGGATAGAGAGTGAAACATTCAAAATGTGGTGCAATGCAGTATCTCCACTCTGTGGTAGTGAGAGGTACTACAAGGTCACCAGCAACCTGAAATGAAAAACCCATCACATATCAAAGGCTGATACTACTACTACTATTACTAATATGTTGATTTATTTAGGGCCTGAAGAATGGTACACAATAAAAAAATAATAATAATTTAAAACACATTAATGAATCAGAAACTTATTTATTAATGTGGAAAATGAAATACACATGGTGACAGGCTAAATTAATGTACCACATTGTTTATAGATAGTAATTTATTACAAACAAACACAAAACTTGTTCACTTAGAAGCATTGTCACTTAATTCAGGCACTGAATGGAGAGAGGATATCAAAACCATCTGTACTCATTACATTGCAGGCTGAAACCTACTACTAGATTGCCTCTTACTACTTGATTCTTTAACCCATTAAGTATCACCCCTTTTCTTGACACAAGCTTGAAAATGACATAGCCAAAATAAAATTAGTCTTCTGCTGTTGTAGCCTATCCACTTAAGAGGCTGGACGTATTGTGTGTTCAGAGATGCTCTTCTGTATACCACTGTTGTAATACATGGTTATTTGCGTGACTGTCAGCTTCGACCAGTCTGGCCTCCTCTTACCTCTCTAACAATGCATTTCTGCCCGCAGAACTGCTGCTTGCTGGATGTTTTTGTTTGCATTTTGTTGCCGCCACATGATTGGCTGATTCATTATTTGCATTAACAAGCTGGTCTACCTAATATAGTGATCAGTGGGTGTATTATTGACCCTTTTTGACTACAGGTATAATCATTTGTTGTTTGTTTTTGAGTCAGAATTACTCATTTCTAAAACAAAATTATAGAAGCTCAAACACAGTGCAAGTGGAAGATTTTTTGCTCACTGAAAATATTTTGTTTTAGTGGCGGTGCCTGGCACGTTTGTATACAATACAATGGGCAAATCCCCTTTCAAATTTGATGGCAATATTTCCGAAATTGAGCATTCTGCATTGTTTTTTCTAAGCTATGTCTAGGCAGCTTTCCAAAAAGGACATTTGGAGACTAAAAGGACTCATGGAATTTAAATTATATTATGGACTTGTAACGCGTAAAATGCGGCATTTTGCCTGCTATATACAAGTACAATAATCATAATAGCAACATCGTGTATACAATATATTGATTGAGGTCCATTGATTTAAGTTGTCGAATACGCAACCTCCATCAGGACCAAGCGCGACCGTGAAGGGGTGCTTTTGTGAAACGTGAAAGAGTGCGGTACAAGGACCAAGTGCGACCGTGAAGGGGATGCTTAAGTTACTCAGACCGTGAGGTAACCACTAGTAGTAAAGTGCAATAATATAAGTAAACGGTTCCACAACATAAAGCTACCCTGAAAACAAGGGAACGAGAATAAGAAAGATAAATAAAGCGGATGACTTCAGACACACGGCCAAGATCAACCAAATAACCGTCCGCCTCGCGCTCCTCTAGTAATCCCAGGAGCGCACATCCGAGGCAAGTTACAACAGGTAGATAACGCAACTGTCTGTTCAAGGGCAACCCGTCCTGGAGCGGAAACCAGACCTCCAGCTAACATTTACCTAACTTGGTGACATGACCGGTCACGACGAAAGCTGTGCAGGTCGCACCCAGCGAACTCCACCTCTAGCCCTGCTAGCAGTGAGAGAGCTACCAAAACGAGGTGAGAAGGGTACAACCCCCTATCCAAGTCCAAAGATACGGGCCGCGCCTACGTCGCTAACCGTATGGCATACAGCACTACAGACGGTGCAACGCTGTGTTGCTTACAATTCTACACACAGCACTGAGTAAGTAGGATGTTCTAACCGACAGTGTGCTCAGAGTGGCTGATGTGCTACGCACAGCATTGTGCGTAGTCAGAGGCACATACAGCCCCAAACATAGCGCAGGGAACAGTAATGTGTTCAGAGTGCCTCTACCCACAGCACCGCCTTCATTTGTGGCATCATCGCCCTACCCACTGTGCGGTGTTGATTTTAAGAGTGCAGTCTCTGCATAACGCTACCATAGCTTCGTAACCAACTTGCAACTAAAATAATTGCATAAAGCCACCTTCCCGTACTTCTACCGGTGAGGAAATGGTTAACCCACTCAACTAACCGTGACAGAACAGCCCATTGTATATGTGGCTGCGTTAATAACCTAAAAATAACAACAAACTTCTAACCGAATAAGGCTCTTGCCCCCAGCTCTTTATTATAACAGAGAAGTCCAAGGTGAACACCGAAAATACATACAAGCAGTATTAGCGCAGCGACAGTCAGGATAAATAACCCCAGCCCAGGGCGAAAACGCTAGCGCAAATTAAAGGGTGGTTCTGCGTCAGTAATTGAATAAGTAACGCAGTTCTCCCGCGGGCTTGTAGCCTACTTTGACGGATAAATGACAAAATAAAATGTCAAAACAAAACAAAAATGCGCAAGGCAGACTCCACCTACAACTAACCCTGAAGGGAAACAGCTGATACACGAGGCTAAAACAAATCTCAGGTAGAGAGACCAACCGGCGGAAATGTCAGGCGGTGAGTCTCCAAGCTAGTAACCACCCAAACATGGCAAAGAACACAACTCCGTAAACATTGTTACCGATCAACAGGAAGGATCGGGATTCGTTTTACTTGGAAACATTCCCGTCTTTCCACTACCGCGATACCATGTATATTGCGGAAGGAGTGATCAAACTGCCAAAGTGCTAGGCAGCGAGACCCTAAGATAGAAACCCCTAAACAGGTTCCCCAAAATCTACATCAGCCCTCATTAGGGGAAAGTGCAGGAATCCTTTTAATTTTAAAATGGTTCCAGTTCTCGACTTGCTCTCATTAACGGTTTTGTGAAAGAAAGAACGTGAAATGTAACACAGAGTACCGGGTTTAGAAAAGACCCGGTTTATATAGATCACTAACACCTGTTTGCGATTACTAACTCCTCGTGCAATCAGCGATACTGGCTGCACGCCCTCTCGTAATCCCAAGAGTTAATACCAAAAGAAGCGAGGCAACCATGACATGTTCCTTGTTTATAAGCGTACTGAATAATAGTAAAATATTTTGAGACTATATTTAGATGTTCACTGATACAAAATGGGGTCATATCAATGAAACTGCCCTCTATATTGGGGCCAAAGGTGTTTTCACGGTCTTCCTGAGAAATATTCACCCGAGAATACTCGAGAGGCTTGAGAAACAAGAGATTCCTTGGAAGTCCTTCAAAGGAAGTCCTCTAATTTAGCCCTGGGCCGGTGAGGTGATATTTACGAAATAAGTATGTATTCATATATCACAGTTTCTTTCTTTAATGTTGTAATGAGTGAACTTATCAAACAATGAACTTAAGAATATTAATAATTCTCAGTCTATTGACTTTAATTGATTATAGTGTGGCTAAAGTAATAATTGCAATAGTGTGGCTAGAAAAAGTTGTGATTGTCTGTTTTAGCCAAGCAAAGTGGTTTCCAAAACAGGAATTTGACTACGGCGCTCCAGAACTTTAATTCTGTTTATTTCCAGTTACTCATATGTAGGAAGACTTGCTTGCATAACCCAATTACATATCAGCTTCAGCTCACAGATTCTCCTTTAATAATTTTCTGGTACAGAGCAGAATTTGGTTCCTTCAATAATGATCAATAAAGTCCCGAGACCGCAAAACATCCCCACACCAGCACACTACTGCCACCATGTTTAACTGTTGGTATGATTTTTTTTTCCACTTTTGACTTATCTGTCCATAGACCATTATCCCAAAAGGCTTGGGGATCATCCAGGTGGACTATAAATAATTATTCAATTTGCTGAATTATTGTAAAATGAATCATAATCATGATTCATTTGCTTATATGAGGCTATGCACTAGGCAGTATTTGGTGGTGTCTGTTTGATTCCAACTCCAACAAGCAAACTATTGTTTGCTTCATGTCACTCTTTCATTGGTCAGGGCATACCGAAAAAAGCTAGAGTCTTTGGGGTTAAAAAGACCCCGACGTGGTCAGATATTTGTCTGACAGTTCAATATGCAAGCCACTTCTGAGCTATTAGGTTGAGTGGCCTGGAAAGGCTGTGATATCACACTCACAAAGCATGCTGCTCTCTCTCTCTCCAGAGGACTTCAGGACTTAAAAAAAGGTTGGATGAGAGCCACCGATTGACAGTAATGGGCATAGAGTCACGCTCTGTTAACTCTGTCAAATTTCTGTAAAGAGGCCAGGACCTCTGGAAATGGACTAGAGAAGGGAAGGGCATTGGCCTTGTGAATGGGAAGAAAATAAGGGGAACTGTTTTATAGTCATGGTTTTTTTTTTTTTCAAAGTTCAACGTATTTCATGCTGATAATAAGTACAGAGCAAATAGTCTAATTCTTTCTACTAAGAAGAGGCAAAATGAACCTTTTTAGAATGTATGTGCCATCTGTGATGTCCATCAGTGCTGTTGATTTTCATGTTGAGATATTATTAGCATAGAAATACAAGACTACGGGAATTACATTCATAACATACGATAGCATCGTTTCCTCCTAATGAAGATACCATCTTAAAAGGTTAGAAATCAATTACATTCAGTGCAGAACACAAATCAAAGCAACAACCAAGGTATTGTGCTGTAAATTGTGAATACACATTTTGTTCTTTTAAAAAAGGTTGTACATTATGTTTTTACATAAAATTAAACACATACATTAAATTACATAATACAATAGATCAATGTGTAGAGATGTAGAGAGTTCTCATTATTTTAATGTAAAGCGCATCTTATTATTTATCAGTAACTATGTATTTCTTATTTAAGCATTGTTATTCTGCATTTTGACTGTGTATTTAGTTAAATTGAAGTAAGGATAAACTAATGGCAATTCCCCCACTAGGGGGAGACATTGGTCCGGTTTTCAAATGAAGGATTTTCAAATATTATGTTAAAATAGCATACAGTATCATTAAGGGATAGGGACATATTTATGATTATTTAATTTATCAACATGAATTTCTGTGCAATGCGTCTTACTTTTAAAATACCTTGCATAACAAGGTATTTAAATACATAATTTTCCAATGATGCATTTGCGGTGTGCTATACTGAATGCTTTGACAATTTAGCACAAGTATTCTCAATATGTAATTGTATTGAGCTAACTTGAATGAACTCACAAAGCCAGTGTTGTTATGCAGAAAAAAACTGTGTGGGCCTATTGAGATGCTCTAATTGCCTGAGGGTGAGACGGGAGAAAGTAGAGAATGTTTTTATGATTTGGACTGGAGCCTGCCTTTATGAATCTGGCTTTTGTTTTGCATAAATGTCCAAAATAAGGTCACAGGAAGATCACATCTGGTCTCTTCTGTATTAGCATGGGTCACAATTTTGTGCTTTTCAGCACTTAGCACTTTCTGTTGCACATTGCTGTACTCCCCACCACAGAAGACTGTCTGTCTGAATGATGTGTTGTGCCACATGCTACATTCAGTTGTGCAGTCACAAATCCCAGAGTCTGATGCTGATTAGTGCATTACAATTAGGTGAGTAACAGTTTTCCTACAGCCTTGTAGTAGTTCAGAAATTTGTGTCATACACCACCAGATGCTCATTACTCTGAAGCAGTAGTTGGGTGTTGGCTTTTATCCAGAAAGTCGGGGTCTTCAAAAATAGATTGGATCAAGTAATGCTTTCTACCAGAGGTATGATATCTGATATCAATGGCGTGTAGATACCAAACCTAAGAACGTATCTTTAGATAAAGAAACAAGCAGAGCTGTCTTCTGCCCATAACTCATCAGTTGCCACATGCAGGAGATACCCTGTGTCATATTGCACGATTCAGCAAAATTCCAGTAGTGATCAAAGTCACATCATGGACCAAATTGAATCTTCCAGCATGCTCTGGAATTGTTGGGCATTGCTGCAAAAGGTTTCGATAGTCTGGTCTGGATTAAATATGGATGGATTCAGATGAGTCTGCAGATGGATACCGAGCCATACTCTTGTCAGTTTTAATGTTGCATTGCTATGTGTGATCTTTAATTAGTTTGTTCCACATGATAGCAGATAGGCTACAACATGTTTGTATGATAAAAGCTCATTCTGAAAGGAATAGTCCAACTTCTTGGGAAATTCAGTTTTTCGCTATCTTACCCAAAGTCAGATCATAAGATTGATACCAATTTTGTTCCTGTTTGACCTGTACAAAAACTAGACAATATCTGTGATCTACATGCTAAAGGTGTCACCTCAATGAATGACATTGATGGACATAGCATCTCTAGCATTCTAGAATCTGGAATGAGTCATTTACACATTTGTAATAAGTAAAAAAAAAAAGGTGGCCTCCAAAATGTTTCTTCCAAAAT
The DNA here is from genome assembly GCF_963514075.1 of Conger conger. Classification (NCBI taxonomy): domain Eukaryota; kingdom Metazoa; phylum Chordata; class Actinopteri; order Anguilliformes; family Congridae; genus Conger; species Conger conger. Next base: position 14,436,241 of record NC_083766.1, on the reverse strand, counting down.
ATCAGCAGATAGCTCCTAGCTTAGATAAAGTGGTTGGTTATTATTTAACTAGGTCTCCCGCAATCTAATTAATAATGAATTAGTTAGTCTAATTAGTTAGTTAAATTGGTAAGCAGTCATTCGCATTCAATATCTGAAAAATAAACTTTCTGTCCCACTCCCATTCTTTTTCTCTGTAGCTAACACACTACCAAGCTAGATAACCAGCCTTGTCTATGGCCATGTCTGAAACAGCTTGCTTGCTTACTACTACATACGTAAATTAGGGAATGAGTTTATTAATTCATAGCTTATTAACCCTATCCACTCTGGCCCCTTGTGGTTGAGTCGTCAATGTCTGAAATTATTGTTGCATTCATATTTATAATATACAAAAAACTGTGATAAAACCGCGAAACGGCAATGCCAAACTGTTAAAAAGACTCTGCTAGAACAGCAGTTTATATTCTTTTCAGTTTCTTATTTGCAATGCAGGGCAATAAAACAGCAGGTTCGCAACAAGGTGTACTGTGTCATATTCAGGCATCGGACAGTTTCTGGAATATTGCTGCGTTCGCATTGCAGAATGAATATACATACATGCGTAATTACAGGATTTGGACTTGCTACAGATACTGACCAAACGGTGCCAGCAGGGCTGTGGTTAACCTAACTTTGAAAGAAAGTTCCATTTTAAATGTGATGCAGATTTGTTAGAAAGCATTAGGTTGAATAATCCTTTTTGAATAGCTTTTTGAACACTTTGGAGAGCATTATAAAAACACACTCATGTAAGTGAAATGTGAATTAAACATGTGAAGGTTAATTTTCTTTACATTTTGTATCTGTTTTAATAGAAAAAATAAGTTTTTATGATCATTTATGTATCTGTACAAAAAGATATGCAAATGTTTTGCATTTGGATAGATTTTGGGACACTTGAGGACATCTGGCTGCAGTTTTGGGAAAACTCAAATTGGAATTTGAATGGCTGTCAATATCTTTACCATACTTTGTACACAAGTTGACATCAAGTTTGTGTACAAATATAAAGTAGTTTTGAGATATTCAGTGCTAAACTATAAAAACATAAGGCATTTTGTCGTGAATTTGCATGCTGTTTGGATCATTTGATGTATTGGGCATATGGCTTGGGACATGGGGGCTGCGCCAACAAGATGATTTAAAGATTAGTTAATGTTATCTGTATGCATTTAAAGTGTATGACTCCCAAGGTACAGCCCACTGAAATACATCAGTTTCAGCCATGAGCAAGTTCACTTTCTTGATATTTACCCTACTTTCTTCATATTTAGTCCTATGCATATTTTGGCAATTTTCCCACCTCTAAGTTTTTAAAAATATTGGACATCGATTTCACAAATCCCATCAAGAATGTAACTACAGTCACATACATTTTTGAATCAATAGAAAAAGATATGATCGCCGTAGAAAACGAATAGTTCTAAACAGTGTGTCACAGATAATGTATGATTAATGAAACTATGTTTGCTTAATGAATCCCCACTGTTCCGTCACAACAGGGCATGTCACAAGGATGGATATTTTCTCTGTGGAGTCATGTTCCAGTCATGTAAAGATCTGTGGGATGTTGAACATGCTTTCCATGCAGAGTAATCTCTGACATACAGTACATGCCAATTCAGAAGGTCCTAGTTATACCCGTTTACTGTTGTCACGCATGCATGTGTAGACATGCAAGAGTTATCTGGTGCACATCAGTGTCTTGACACCTCAGGCAATGTTGAATCTTCAGGATACCTGTGGACGGTTCCCTGTCCATTTTGGGTTGTGCACACAGGAGGGATTATTTTTATATCCACGTAGTCAACAGCGCTAAGCAATCTGAGAAAACATGTGACAGCTTCAGTGTGCGTGCCTCTGTATGGACAACATCGATGTGTGGAGTGCTGTAAATTATGACATAACCAGGGTGTGTAGGTTGACTTTTTACAACCAGCTATCACTCATAAGAGGTCCTCCTCATTGGCTTGTACATGCACGCAGTGACCACTTTATTAGGTATAGCTGTACACCAGCCCTTTTATCTAATCAGCCAATCATGTGGCTTCAACTCAATGCGCAAAAGCAGACCTAACACCAGAATGGGGATGAAATGTGATCTAAGTGACTTTGACCGTGAAATGACTATTGGTGCTTGACAGGGTCTGCTGGGATTTTCACGCACAACAGTTTATAGAGTTTACACAGAATGGTGCAGAAAAACAAAAAACATCCAGTTCTCTTGTCGAAAACCATAGACTGTAGAAATAATAGTGATACATACACTCACTGAGCACTTTATTAGGTAGATTTGTACACCAGTTTGCTAATGCAAATATTTAATCAGTTAATCATGTGGCAGCAACTAAATGCATAAAAGCATGCTGATGTGGTCAAGAGGTTCAGCTGTTTTTCAGACCAAATATCAAAATGGAGAAGAAATGTGATCTAAGTGACTTTGACAGTCTCTAGAGTTTGCAGAGAATGGTGCGAAAACGGTTCCGTGACAACAAAGTCAATGCAATGGCCATCTCTGACTTTGCAATGACCTCAATCCAATCGATAACCTGTGGGCTGAACTGAAGAGGGCAGTTGATAAGCGCAAACCCTAGAATGTTTAGGGTCTGGAAAGGGTCTGCAAAGAGGAATGGTGCAAAATCCTTCCAATTATGTTTCATAACCTTGTCAAGCATTACCGGGAAACTTCATGCTGTTATGGATTCACCAAGTACTGCACCGGAGGGGCAAATAATTATGGCATTTTCAGTTTCTCAATAATTATATTGTTCTTTTTTGTGAATTCTGGAGACTATATATAAATTTATTTGTATTTTATTTTAATTATTTTTGCTTGGCTTCTCCTAAATGCTTGACACATGTTCAGTTTTTTGGTAATTTGGAAGTGATTCCTTATTTTTTACTGTATGACTGGTCCTACGGGTTCTACCTTACAAAGTAAAAACACACTTCATCTGTCTGTGTTCACTACTGCGGTCTTCGCCACTGAAGTATGTCCTTTATTTAGGCAGTCTTCATATTGACAGCAATAGATGGGAATACTAAAATGCACAAAATGCACAATATTACATCAAACACCATCTAGATGTCTGTGCTGCAGACTCACAACACAAAAACAAACCTGGGCTATTATGAACCCCACAAGAATGGACCAATATTACCATCATGAGTTCTACATTGTGTTGTAAAAGAACACAGCAGTTGACAATGAACAGATTAAACCTTCTTTTTTTAGAGCATTTTTGTACAATAGGAATGCAAACCGATGGTAAATCAGAAAAACAGTCAGTTATTATGATTATTATTATTATTATTAAAAACTAGTTTTCATATATGTCAATGGGTGATGTCCTCAATCTAAGCAGGACTGGATGCAGCTTTAAATAGAAGGTTAGTTCTGTGATTATTAGACCTCACTAGAGTGTTAGACCTCACTGATCCGTGAGGGACGTGTCACACCAAGCACGTGCGTGGTCAGCATAAATGTTTACTTCAGTCCATTTCCTCTCCTTATGTTTAATAATTCACCATAAAAATGAAACCAGACCACTGCGGAGGCTCTCGTGGGGAAGGCTCAATTCACCATACAGGAAGCTGCGGAAGACAGGGCTACTGTAAGAGACAGCAACAGTCCCATCGTATTGGCAGGCATGTCATGAAAGCAGACACGTGTGCATTTCCATAGGATCAAGTGTCATCACAGAGACAGATGTTCCTGGTCTGCAGACATAACCACATTCAGATGGTCTTTAATGATTTTATCTTGTATTTTACCCAGGCAGTCACTTTTTGTGCAATTGAGAATAGTACAAACTCATCATGTACATAGTTATCTAGTTTTATTGATGAAATCTGTCTACACTAGGTGGCAATCTTTGGCCATTTAGTTATTCATTTTGTAATAAAAAAGATGGCATAAACCGTTACGTACGTTTAAGAGCTTTACATTAGAAACCAGAGGAGAAGATTGTAGTGGCATTGCCAAGTTGTGGGGTCTGACACATGCTTGCAGGTAAATGGGAGGCTTTATTTTAATTTCCAAATAAGTCAACACTCCACTTAAAATTCAATGTGAGCCAGTTGACGAGGTCAGACATGCATATCTTGGGAGATACAATGTGGTGCCACACTGTTAATAAGCAGTGATAATTCTGTTGATAATTCTGTATTCCAGGATGTCTGCAAATTGCTAGCAGTGTATGTGGATAGGAATTGATATGTCTGGTTTTGAGTTGACAATGGACGATAAACCTTCTCAGCATTCTTTGAGAAGGTTTATCACCCATCATGGCTTAGGAAATCCAATAAAATGGAGAAGTCTTGGCAAGTTGAAGCATTGGCCGACAAGTAGATAAACTGTTGGGTGAAATAAGAGAAAGAGCTGCGTATTGTCAGCTTACCAGTGGTTGGAGATACAGTTAGAAAAGTTACTTTAGAATGAGTATAAAATGGGAGTGAACCCTTGGAAACTCCTGTAGATAGCATGTGTGGAGTGGAGATACAGCATCCCCATGTCTCTTATATGAGGTCAGAGAGGTTTGAAGTTGTCCACTGGGTAATGTTCTGGACGCAGGGTCGGACCAGCTAAGATTGACGGGGGACCCGACGATCGATCATGTCAAATGCAGCCAAGAGAGCAAGAAGGATCATGAGGAAGAGCAAGTCTTTCTGTGTGAATCTTCATTGATTACTGATTGCAGTGAGTAAAGTCTCAGGTTTGAATCTGAGAGGACACTCTGAAAGAGGGGGTTGGATAGATAATGAAAAACTGCATATTCAATAACGTCAAGTTGGCAGTACTATGAAGTACAGTAGGCTCCAGAATTATTGACACCCTTAATAAAATTGGGGGGAAAAGCTGCATATAATAAACAACATGGATAAGGATCTATATTTTATGTTCAAACATACTTTATAAACTATAAAACTAGGGAAACTATATACTTTTATTTCAATGTATTTACTTATCTCTAATGTTTCACTGCTTATTATTGGCAGCTTTAACAATTATTGTAAATAAAATCAAACAAAGTAAAATGGGCAATACAATTTGATTTAATTTAGTCATGTTAACTGAAGCTCCTGACCCGTCTCTACATGATTGTATGCATTGCACTACTGCTACGCAATTGGCTGATGAGATAATCACATGAATAAGTAGGTGTAATACAGTAAAAATGTGCCTAATAAAGTGCTTGGTGAGTGTATATTGTGTAATTTTGTCACGGCTTCGCTAGAGTATAAAATTTAGGTAGCAAGCTTGTCAACCATCAGCATGGGAGAAGCCAAATAAGTGACCATAAGTCCAGTAATGGGTACAAAAAATACATAATCAGTTAAACATTCCACTTAGCACAGTAAGGGCAATAATAAAAAGGTGTAAAACATATAGAATGGTTGCAGACTTGCCAGGAAGAGGATGCACATGCATATTATCTGCCACAGATGGTAAGGAAGATGGTGAAGGAGGCCATAAGTAAGCCAAGGATCGCAGTCAACAAGTCTAAAAAAAAGGGAAAAAAAACATAAAATGGCAACCAACAAACTCTTGGGGAGGGTGGCACGAAGACAGCCCTTACTGAGCACAATAAACAAAACCAGACATTCTTGAGTTTGCCAAACCTCATTGGAATTATGCCTGGAAGAGAGTGCTATGGTCTCATCTGACCATAGCATAATTGCATACAAGAAGAGAAGCACCATATTGCTCCAAGTGGTCCAGGGGCACCATTTAAGGTTAGTGGCACAACAAAGTAGCAGGAGAAAACTGCAGAAAATCTGGTTGCCTCTGCTAGGAAGCTGAGACTTGTTCGCAGGTAGATTGTCCAGCAGGACAATGACTCCAAATGTACATCAAAATCCGTGCAGAAATGATTAAGAAAAAACAAGAAACATGTTCAGCAATGATCATCGCAGTCTCAAGACTTAAATCATATACGTATGGACTGTACTGGAGAGGGGGGTATTCCAAGGATATCAATGATTCTGAAAAGTTCTGCATGGAGAAATGGTCAAAAATCCCTCAAAATATGTTCTATAACCTATAATTATAGGAAAAGACTCATGGCTGTCATCTTAGCCAGGGCTGCCAATAATTATATAAATAGTTTTTATTTTCATTTTTTATTTCATTTATTTTTTTAAGCTACATTTTCTTTATTGGATCATGAATACGGAAATTCCTCTGTGTGAATACCGTATGTATTTTGTTCTTCTTAACTTGAACAAGGCCTGGATTTAGTCAGCATTTGCAGTAAATAACTGAAAATGACATGCAAGTCATCAACACAATTCAAAAATATTCATACTAAGCTTGAGAATAATTATTTTTAATTCCTTAACACAAGCTTGAAAATGACATATCCAAGATAAAATGGTTGCTACTCTTGAACCCTTGAATTGTACCTTGACTACAGGCACAATATTGGTCTCTTCTACAAGGTAACCCTTGGGGGTTTGTTTTCCAAGCGCCAGAATTACTCTAAATATTACTAAAACAGTAAAAAGTTTCAGATGCTCAAACACAGTGGAAGTGGAAGATTTTTTTCTCACTGAAAATATTTATTTGTATTTGAGTGGATACAGATGCTCATGGCTGGGTCTAGTGGGCTTAGAAACACAATGGAACCACAGCAAAAACGCTGGATAAATCCTTTTCAAATTTACTGACAATATCACCAAAAATGAGCATTCCGCATTGCTTTTTCTAAGCTATGTCTAGGCAGGTTTCCAAAAAAGGACATTTGGAGACTCCTCTAGGACACATGTAAACTAAATTATATTATGAGTTGTGTATGAGGTTTAAAATGCAGGCATTTAAAATACTTTAGATTGCATACTAAATGATAAAACACTTTTTATCCTGAAAAATGTGTTCTCACTTGTGAGGCACCCTTCCCCTAACTCTCCCTCTCAAAATCCCCATCCCCATCTGGCAGCAGCAGGTCCAGAAGACAATTACAATAATAACTTGCATACTAATATATTGATTGAGGTACACTGACTGAAGATCAAATACCTAACCCCCAAACATAAGTCAAACACATCCCCACAATTTCACATTCCATTTATTATTCAAAAGCAGGCCTGCTGCTAATTTATAAGTGTACAGAATAATAAAAAAAAACATTTTGAGAATGTATTTAGATGCTCACCAGTGTAAAATGGGGTAAATGGGGTCACATCACATCACATCACCATGCCCCCTGGTCTGGATTCAAATGCGTTTTCACTGCCTTCCTAGGAGCAATTCAATTAGACAAGCAATTTATTTTGAGGGCTTCAAATGAGTGTTCCATTCAGACTTAGTCATCACAAAAAAGAAAATCAACCTTTTTAGGCATAAAGTCTCAAGAGCTGTGTTTTCCAGTGCGTGTTGTTAGATCTATGTTCTTTTATGCAAGCCCAACAAGCAATACACTGTTAGAAATGTAATTTCATTAGCTAAAATGCTACTCAGTCATCACTCTAATACCATACTCCTAATTGACTGCATGATTAGCAAAAGTTATACTGTTGGTGATTACTCATGGAGAGGGACGTTGTCTATACCACGTGACTGCGTTACTGGGACTGGTCGGAGAACCTCATAATTGGACTGAAAAATAACTTTTGTACAAGTATGCAACAGTGAAATGGACAAAAATTATAATTCCTCTGGAGAAATTTTATAGTAAACAATGGACATTCTATCGATGCTATTCCGAGTTAGCATGTTTTTGGATGTTCCTGGATCCTTGCCGTGAAAAGGACACCCCACATGTTACAAAATAAGGAACTGTTGTCACTAAAGCAATGACATTGTAAAATTGCTTATTCAGATAGTGTGAGTTTTAACGCTTTCAAATGGTATATGCTGTGACCATATTGATTAAAAATTGTACTGTGAAAAATCCTACTCGACTGCGACTTAAGGGGTTAAAGTCAACCCATACAAATTAAACGTATGTATCGTGTCAGCCTTGTTTTTATATGGGGACATACAGACGCAAGATGAATTAAAGGAAAAACCTGAATAAGCGAGTGGAGAGAGATAAAGAATACAGATGCTACAGTGTACTGCATGATGGAATTAAGCAATTAACATCCTATCGTGCTCTGTGGCATGTATAAAAATGCTGGGCAGGCCCAATCTAGATCAAGATTTCAAGCGGAAAAGATCTGTGACTTTGAAAGAGGGTTCATTATTGGGGCACAGACGGCAGGAGCTTCAGTCACAAAGACTGCTCAACTGGCTAGTGTTTCAATTGGAACATTTGCATTTTGATCTATGGGAAATACATCAGTTCGAAAGAGTGCATTCGATGACTGTGATGCTCATGCAATAGTGCGATATGTAAGGAAAACCATAAGAGCAACTCTTCCACAGGTGACTAAGAATGTCAATGCAGGATGTGACAGCAACAGTACATAACAACTACATAGAGAGGGCTATTATAGTAGGGTTGCATAAACCCCTCATTACAAAGATGAATGCATTTCTGAGTCTACGGAGATATGGAGAAAAGTGATATGTTTCAGTGGTCAGATGAGTCATCATTCACCATATTGTAAATATTATAAAGTGGGCGAGTGCATGTGTGCTGTACACCAAGAGAATGGAACAGGCCTTAATGCTTGACTCCTACAGTGAGGGGGTTCAGCGGCTCTCTTTTGCTATGGGGGCAGCCCTGGTTCTAGACTGCTCTGATTGGGGGAGTGTCACAGATTTTAGGGGGGCACTTTGTATTCAGGGCACAGTGTGTTTTGGCACAGTACTCCAGCATATTGAATTTGAAATGAGACAGTCCAGTAATAATACTGATCTAAAGCTTTTACTTTTATGCCAATGCAGGTGCAATTATACTTGATTTCTACTTAATGCTAATGGCTACTCATGGTAAGCTACTGGAAAATGTAAAAGTATGTAAAAGTTAAATTTGCTTTGCTGTTCACTCTTCAGTCTTTGCCTGTCAGAAAAGAGGACAATACTGATTTCAAAGAAAGTAGTTTACCACAAATTATTTAATTAATAGTGTTTACATTCTCACGTGTTTGACATACTACTGTCATTTTTAAGATACGGCCCTGTATGGGTGGCGATTTCCTGGCATGGGTTGGGTCCACTTATGGGTTGGGTCCACTTGTCCCCTGAGAGGGAAGGGTCACTACACTGCACTACATCTTGTTACCAATCAAGCAGGAACATTTATTTTACGTCAATCTGAGCCAATAAGATTTAGGAATATGACACATCGCTTTTGTATTTACATTTTCTTACAGTACTTTCACAAATGCCAGACTAATGGGTCCTGAAAGATGCTGTGCCAGATTGAGGACAGCTGGAACAAAAACAGGACAGACATTGTACACCCTAGTGTGTGTGTGTGTGTGTGTGTGTTGGGGGGTTGGGATTCGGAGAAACAATTTAAAGAGTTGTGATATTTTATAGCATTATTAATGGAATAGAAAGCAATCTATCATAAAGCAACCCTAGAGTTGACAATTTCCTTCCCATCATGTATTTGCAGTAATTCAGCTCCAGGTATTCAATAATGTGTTTATCTTTTCTTATTGCTGAAAAGATGACAGTTTTCATTATTTTGCTTCATGGCAATATTCCAGCGCCCTGTAAAATCGAATTATGGCCGAGCTTTGATGATGATGATTTCATTAAATTATTGAGACGGGATGGGCATAGTTAGGGGAGAGAGATCAAAGGGGAGTAAGAGAGGAAGAAATAGAACACCTTGTGCGGAGGAGAAATAAGAGATTGCAACATGATTTTCAGCTTTAGGATTTATGTTTCACATGTCATAGTTTGCCTTGCATACTGCAGATATGATCATGTAGTAATGAAACACAGACTGTTGCAAAAGGTTAAAGTTTAGACAAAGTATAGTAATTTTATGATTTATGATGAAGTAATCTTCTCAGCCACCTTGGTCAGAATCTCTGTTCATTATATTTGTGAAGGATATACATGGCTAGGAAGTGTCACTTTTATAGAGGATTATTTAGCATTGATTACATGATAAAACCAGTTTTACTAGTACGGAAAAAAAACATGGAAAGGGAAAAATCAACCCTTTTCCTCGGAATTGGGTCAGGGTTAGGGTTAAGAAATGTGTTTTCAGAGGTCATATACACTCACTAAGCACTATATTAGGAACACTACCAATGGGTAGGGCCTCCCTTTGCTCTGAAAACAGCCTCAATTCTTTGTGGCATGGATCCCACAAGATAAAACTTTCTTTTGAGATTCTGTTCCATGTTGAAATGATTGCGTCACACAATTTCTGCAGATTTGTCAGCTGCTCAATTTTTGCTGCAAATCTCCTAGTCAACCACATCCCAAAGGTGTTCAATTGGATTCAGATCCAGTGACTGGGAAGGCCAGTGAAGAAGATTGAACTCATTGATTTAACTCATTGTCATGTTGATGAAACTAGATTAAGATAACTTTAGCTTTTTCACATAGTACATTACCATGCTGGTAGTAGCCGTTAGAAGATGGGTACATTGCGGCCATGAAGAGATGCACATGGTCAGCTACAGGACTCAAGTAGGCTGTGGTATTCAAGCGATGATTGATTGGTATTGACGGGCCCAAGTGTGCCAAGAGAACCTTCCCCAAACCATCATACCACCGCCACCAGCCTGGACTGTTGACACAAGGTTGGGTGCATGGATTCATGCTAATGGTGCCAAATTCTGAACCGACCATCTGTATGCCACATGACACAGTCATCTACACGGTGGCACCCACTTTAAATCAAGCCATAGAGCTCCTGCAGGATGCCTTTCATACTTTGCAGCACTCTCTGCTACGGTTAAGACTGGTCCTAAATGCAAAGAAGACCAAGTACATGACCTTCACTCGTTCTCGAGCCACTACAGCTGTCCCTACAGTCCTGACACTGGAAGGGACATGCCTTGAAAAAGTAGCCTCCTACAAATATTTGGGCATATGGCTTGATGAAAAGATGGCATTTGATGTGCACATTGGGAACCTGCTGAAAAAGCTTAGGCCCAAATTGGGCTTTTTCTTTCGTTTAAGAAAATGTTTTCCCTTTGAAGCCAGAACGAGAATTGTTCAGAGCTCTTTTCTGTCTGTGTTGGACTATGGTGACGTGATCTATATGCATGCTCCATCCTCCCTGCTTAAAAAGCTGGATTCTGCTTATCACGCTGCTATACGTTTTGTAACAGATGCAGGCTCACGTACTCACCACTGCACTCTGTATCAATCTTTAGGATGGTCCTCTCTGTATCAAAGGAGACAGTCGCACATGCTGATTTTTATTTAGAAGTCTCTGCTAGGCAAACTACCTTTATACATTTCCAGACTTCTGTCCTTTTATACCTGTACTTTTAACACCAGGCGAGCAGCTAATAAGATGCTTTTGGATGTTCCCTTGGTGCAGTCAGAGTTTGGCAAGACTGCATTCTCTTACTACGCCCCTTCCTTGTGGAATAAGCTGCAACAACAAATTAGTCTAGAGGCACTCCCTACTATTAGTGCCTTTAAGGTTATGCTACAGAGAGCCCTACAGGAAACATGTAATTGCTTTACCTGATGCTGACTCGATTATGCTTTTTTAAAATGCACTTGTAGCCTACTGCGTCTGTGTTTGACTTTTTTTAAATATTTTTGTCAATTGTATTTTATTTTTTTATTTTTATTTTATTTTATTTTTTTGTCATGTATATTGTATATGCCTTATTGTTTCTCATGTTGTAACTTTATGTGTGCCGTCTTGGCCAGGACTCCCTGGAAGAAGAGATCTTGTATCTCAATGGTGACATTTCCTGGTTAAATAAAGGACAAATAAAATAAAATAAAAAATAAAATGCCTCAGCAGAAATCGCGATTTTTGTTTGCAATTTTTCCAGTCTTCAGCTGTACAGTTTTGATGAGCCTGTCCCAGTGCAGACTCAGCTTTCTGTTCTTGGCTGACAGAAGTGGAACCCGACATGGACTTCTGCTGTTGTAGCCCATCCGCTTCAAGGTTCAATGTGTTGTGCATTCTCAGTGGTTATCTGAGTTGCCTTCCCGTCAGCTCAAACCAGTCTGTCCATACTCCGTTGACCTCTCTCATCAACAATTTTTTTCCATCTGCAGAACTGCTGCTCACTGGATGTTTTGTTTTTTGCACAATTCTGAGTAAACTCTAGAGATATACATAAAGATCCCAGGACTTACAGAAATACTCAAACCAGCACCAACAATCATGCCACAGTCAAAATCACTGAGATCACACAATTGCACTGCTGCCACACAATTGGCTGATTAGGTAATTGCATGAATACGTACATGTAATGTTCCTAATAAAGTGCTCAGTGAGTATCAGTTTTTATATCCTTGTTTGCTGTCATATCAATGTTTGTTGTTCACCCCTTCAGGTTGCATGCAGCATTAGAAAGTAAAAATGATTCAAACTGGATATTATTCCAAATAAGATGAATCAAAATTTTTAAAAGAATAATCTCTGTAGGAATAACATTTCTATACAAGCTGCTGTAGAGCCATTTAAAGTGGATTTCCTTGCTTCAGACCACACATGCTCAAAGCCCTGATACCATTGTAACTTCATGAGGTTGTCTGAAAAACCTATAAATAACTTAAATATTCTTCATTGCACACAAAAGCAGTCCTGGAAAATCCAAGGCACGCACAACATACACATTGCACAGTTACATTTCACTCTAAGGTTCTTACTTTAGTTGACCACTGATCACTCAGGGAAAGGTCAACAGTCAAAATGTAATTTTCACTGGAATGTTACCTTTAACCCACAAGCAAACCAAGGGTATCTCATTGTAATTTTTACTTCATTTCATAAACCTCAATAGTCCCTCTAACCTAAAACCTCTAAAGTGAAGTGGGTCCAGTTTAATTCTGTGTCTTTTTCTGTCTTCCTTTTTACATGTAATTGTAAACCATATACAATTAAGGTAAAAATGCTTGGCCACAGGGTTTGAAGAGCGAGATGTGATTCAAAACATATTTGGACATGCATATATCTTAATGAAATTCAGGTTGCGATTGGAACACAAATGTCCACTTTTCTAGGATTTTCTTTAAAAAAGGCCTTTGGTCATTAAAATGTATGGTGCACATTTGCAAAATAAGGTTTTCTGTGGCATTGTCAAAAGAGCTCATGCCTAAAGAAAAAAAAGGTTGGTTCAATTGAGAAGGATGATCAGAATAACACAAATTCTAGAAAATTGCTGGTAATATAAAAAATAACCTCAATCAATCTGGATCCTTAAGCTGTAAGAATTAGTGAGTAATAATTAGTTTGTTCATGAACAAAAAAATTGACAGTAAGCTCTTCGGGTTTCTGTCCACCTTTATTGTTTAACACTGTAGTTCTAGCTATCCCTGTTGTGTATGAAAGATTATTTTCCTGTTTGAAAGTACGGTTTCCACTGGGTCCACAGGACATGGAAGCCGTCGATGGCACCCACAAACCTGGAGAGCAGTGTTGCCCATAAATCAACACATCCTATTTTCTGTGCGCAAAGAGATATTCCATTTCTATAATTCATCTTTCCTCTATTTCCCTATCTTCACTTCTTTTTCTTGCCTCTTTTAATATCATCTCCCAAATAGAAAAAGGAGCAAGGAAAACAAAAAAGAGGGTTGAAATAAGCCCCTGGACTCTGCACCCTTCTTTGAAGACAAGGCTTCAAAGAGACTCTTAACCTTTGTATTTCTTGTAAATTGCTTAGCCTCAATGAGGCTGGCACATAATAGAAAGACCAGTTATAGGCCTATATGCAACATATATTATATACACTCAGTGAGCACTTTATTAGGTATTTTGCCCTTTTTTTTTTTGACTTATTAAGTGTTCTGCTGCTCTAGCCTATCCACTTAGAGGTTTGGCATGTTGTGTGTTCAGAGATGCCCACTGTTGTAATGTGTGGTTATTTGCTTTACTGTCATCTTCCTGTTAGCTTTGACCTCTCTCATTAACAACACGTTTCTGCCTGCAGAACTGGTGCTCAGTGGATATTTTTAGTTTTTCGCACCATTCTCTGCAAAGTTTGGAGACTGTTGTGCATGAAAATCCCAGGAGATCAGCAGTTTCTGAGATACACAAACCACCCTATCTTGCACCAACAATTATTCCACGATCAAAGTCACATTTCTTCCCCATTCTGACATTTGGTCTCTTGACCACGTCTCTTGACCAATAAAGTGATCACTGAGTGTATATTATAATATACAGACATATTAAAGTGGATTGGGCTCATTGAAGATTACAAGGTCATTATCGCTTATATGGGAAATGGATGACTTCTTGTTGTAGTCTCATTGGAAGCCCACCTTGTAATTAGTGAACTATAAGCATTTGATGAGTCCCTACTTGGAACCTTTGTATATCTATGAAACATTTGCGATACACAGAAGGGGACAAAATAAAATATAAACATGGTTTATTTATTAACTCAAAGATTAGCACAAGACAAAGCTAAGAGCATATGAGCACAGAACTAAATAAACAGGATTATCAAGCAGGACAAATAAGACCCTATCAGCACAATATGATCATAATGTTAATGAAATTCATTAAGCAGTAGATAAATTCTGTATAACTTTTGAACTTCATGCAGTACAAAACAGGTCAAAATATTTCCAGTTATATGGTGCATATATCACTTGCATTATGTTCAACTAAAATAAAAGTAATTCACGACAGGAGGGAACCTCCAGTCATTTAGTGTGGATGTAGAGGTTTCAATTTAAATGCTCTGGTATTTATTTATTTTTTAAATCCCTGGATGTGATTCCACATCGAACAGCTGTTTTTTTTTGTTCTTATCCATTTTCAATATCCATGGAAGTATCAGCAGCTTTCCCCTTCAACCATTTTCTTATGGTCCCGTTCTGGATATTCAAGTGTAAAAGTCTGTCTTTTAAGTGTTTATTAAGGTGTATGAATTATGTAATCATTCACACATATGTATCTCATTTACCATAGTCCAGCCAAGAGCAGATGGTTGATATCCTGAAAATCAATCTGAAACATCTATGTCAGTGTGGATTACGCCTGGTCTGAATAGGAGGGGTAGTGTGGTAGAACTAATTGAAAACAGTGCTGAGAACCTCTGCCAGGAAGGCTCAGATTGCATGCACAGGGTCTGACAGTTGTTCTCACCTTAAAAATCCACTTGTGATCCATAATACTGTGGAAATAATATTTTGAACAATGCAAGCTGCTTTTCAAGATATCCAAAGTGCATTGTGTCCCACTGGAAATAAAAATCAGATTATCAATCCTGGGTAGCATTAACCCTGAGATCACCAATGTGAAGAAAGCAAATATGTACATGCTTTTCCCTTACAAAAGAAAATCTTGTGCTCAAAAACCATATGTCCAGAAATCATGTGAACACCACAAAAGAGTAGGTGCGTGTACCTACGCTATTTGAAGTGATATGTTTTGTTTTCACATGTGAAAATTAGTAGTTCACATTTAAAAAAAGTTATTTCATGATTTATGATTTCATGTCATGTGTTTCTGGAACTTTTAATGCACATGTGGAAAAATCAATTAAAATGACCAGTTCAAGTGAGATTTCCAACCCTTCATGTGAAATTTGCTTTTCGCATGGGAAAATTTCCACACTAAAATATCAACAAGGATAATTTCACATGATTTTTTCATGTTGAAAATAAAGTCAAAATTTTGTTCATCTCTCTCAGAAGGGAAGTTTGCAAATAAATACGGGATCAAAAATAGTTGAACGCAACAGGCTAAGATGCAGCGGACTTGTGGTTGCAGTTCGCTGCAGTTGCACACCAGGGACTGGAGGTTGAATTCCCAGTCTTGCCAAAAGCCAAGTTTGGCCGGCTCACATTGAGCGGTGTAATTGGCCCGCTGCTCCAGAGGGTGGGACTTGGCAGAGTTAGTAGATCGGCGCACAATAAAAGCACCTCGGGCGCCTCAGAATCATGGTCACGAGCATGAGATGAGACGGCTTGAAGAAGGCATCACTCTCCTTCGGGCTGCTGAGGGGCTGCTGATTGGATCACCAAATTGGGAGAAAAGGGAAAAAATCTCCCTAAAATAAAATTGTTTACCGTAGGGCTGGTTGCCATTGATACAGCACCTAGTGCAACCAATAAAACTTGTCAAACAACAGAGGCATCGAGCAGAAAAACATTCACAAGAAATGAAAATAGACCCTGTAAAGCACACCCATATCAAGCTGATCTGAAATACATTAATGCTTTCTTATACCTGCGCTAAGGAAGCGATTGAATACATCAGATTAAACAGAAACAGCTGAGAAGCCAACTGTCCAAATACTTTTGACAATATGTGATATAATTCCTACATAGACGACCGAATATGGATTATTCGCATTACACATTATTGTTCAAGCAAATAAATAATATTTATATAATATTTATAATGTGACGTTGCAGCTAGTTAACAACAACATATAATAACGTTATTGAATCTGGCCTGACTTACATGACTTAACTTACAGGATTCTACCATAGCTAGTTAATGCTTTGATAAATCAAGTTGTACCCAGGAGCACAGTGGCCTCAATAATTGTGAAATGGAAGAAGTTTGGAACCACCAGGACTCTTCCTAGAGTTGGTCATTCGGCCAAACAGGGCAAGAAGGGCCTTGGTCAGGGAGGTGACAAAGAACCTAACGGTCATTTTAACAGAGCTTCGGTACTCCTCTGCAGAGATGGGAAAACCTGCCGGAAGGACAACTACCTCAGCAGCACTCCATCAGGCTTTTATGATAGAGTGGCTAGACGGAAGCCACTCTTGAGTAAAAGGCATTATAACAGCATTTAAAGGACTCATGAGCATGAGGAAAAAGATGATCTGGTCTGATGAGACAAAAATGTAACTCTTTAGGCAGAACTCCAAGCACTGTGTCAGGTGAACACCAGGCACTGCTCATCAGATGGCCAATACCATCCCTACGGTGAAGCATGGTGGTGGCAGCATCATGCGATCGGGGTGCTTCTCAGCGGCAGGGACAAAGAGACTGGTCAGAATAGAGGGAAGGATGAATGCAGCCAAATATAGAGGTCCTTGAAAAAAACCAGTTCCAGTATGACAATAACCCAAAGCATACAGCCAAGACAACACTGGAGTGGTTTCTGGACAAGGCTTTGACTGTCCTTGAGTGGCTCAGCCAAAGCCCAGACTTAAACCCCATAGAACATCTGAGGAGAGACCTGAAGATAGCAGTTCACAGATGCTTCCCATCCAGTCTGATAGTGCTTGAGAGGATCTGCCAGGAAGAATGGACTGCCCAATAGAGATTTCAGTAGTTTTTTTAAAATACATTTTTAAAGACACATTTTCACTTTGTCATTTTGAGTTATTGAGTATAGATTGATGGGCAATTTAAAATTAAATCTACAACACAATAAAGTGTGCAGAAACTGAAAACTACTTTCTGAAGCCACTGTGTGTGTCCTAGGTCATGAAATGAAGCCTCTTTTCTAATGCCACTTTCACTTTGTTCTTTTTAATTTATTTACTGTATTTGTAATGGCCATGCTAATTAGACTTGGGTCGAATGGATGGGCCAAAGTATCTCAATGCTCCCCCCAGCCAAAGTAAGCTAGAACCAGAGCTGCGGTGAGGTCCATATACTTTTGCTGGAGGATAGATTAAACTGCTTGCTCAGATTAAACACAGCAAGCCTGGCCATATACATAGGCATACGGTATAATGTATGTATGTATTTATGATATATATTTGCCGTTTTGTTTTAACTTCAAAGCTTTCAAAATCAAATTTCCATTGATGTTCATTGTGTCGTTTACCCTTACCGGGAGTTATGGTTTTTACTACTCTGCCAAGCATTTCTGTGGTACTTGAATGCAGTTTCATAGATGGGAGAGAAGGCTATTTTGCAAACATAAGCTCATTAACAAGCACGAAAAACGTATTAATATTTAATTCTGACAAGCCCTCATCTCTCTCTGTTTAATGGGAGTTTTCCCTGATGTATTTTAACATGATCTGCTTTTAGTAGTACATAAAGAGGCTTTCTGTAATGGGCAGGAAAGTGCTAATGCAACCTGATCGCCATCTCAGCTGCTCTGACCCAAGCTGGATGGCTGTAAAAGAGCCACAGATATTGAGTTACACGAAAGGAGCTTGCCAAGCTAAGAGGGTGCCGTTATCTACAGTGGTTTTAGTGTTCAGTTTGTGTATGTGAATCAAATACATCCTAGCCTCTGCAGTATTTTGCCTCAAAGAATCTGTAATCATTGGTCATATATCATACTCATTGATTTAGTATAGGTCATCTTTAATGTAGACATCAGAATGTGATGACACTTGTGCTTTTGAGTTGACACACTCATTTCTAAGTTCCAAATACCCAGGCAGTGTGATGGCGTCAATGACCGTCAATGACAATCAATGACCATTGGTCATGGACACTGCTGCAACACCATGTGACAACAGAACATATGGTATGTTGTTATATCCTAATGCAGGGGTGTCACTCTCCAGTCATTTTAGCACTTAAGTGCTTCTTCTAGAGGGCTACATCACTGAAGAGTCCACACGCTTTGTTTCTGAGATTGAAATTGGCTGCTAGTTGTAGTTCTGTACAACCTGAGATTGACACCACTGCTCTATTGCAACACATCACGCATCTGTCCTTCTGATGAAAAATAACTTAACCCTATCCACTCTGTCCCCATGTCATTGAGACGTCGATGTCTCAAATTATTGTTGCGTTCATATTTATATCATGCAAAACAGTGATGCTAGATTGTTAAAAAGACCTCTAGTGAGAATAGCAGTTTAAATTTGTATCATCCTCTTATTTGCAATACAGGGCAATAAAACAGCAGGATCCCCCATGCCACACTTACGGGTTTGTAACCCTGACCTAGTGACTCAGACGATAAAAGTCATAGTCTAACAATACTTGATACGAGTTCTCTATGTAAAAAAATGATACAATTCAGAAGTTGCATGAATGGTTTCGTTTTTTTTTTCCATTCTTTTTTTTCTTCTTTCACATTTATTCCACGTCTGGCCGCCATATTCCTGGTTTGGTTGAAATACTTGTTCTTCTTTGTTTTGCAAATTATTCGATACAGGTATATTTATACATAAATATTCTACCTGGTTATGAAGCTACGACTGTTTTCTGACTAACATTGAAGTTTGTCGTAATCCGTTCAGC
Source organism: Conger conger (assembly GCF_963514075.1). Classification (NCBI taxonomy): domain Eukaryota; kingdom Metazoa; phylum Chordata; class Actinopteri; order Anguilliformes; family Congridae; genus Conger; species Conger conger. The sequence continues at coordinate 14,417,039 of NC_083766.1, read as the reverse complement.
CCTTTTTGAGAAAAGTATGTTTTTTCCAGGACTATAGCTAAGCAAATGCCATCTTGAACTACTTGCTATTGTTGTATAAATGCATGCTAGGTCATTTCCGTACTGAACTAATGTAAAACATGGCATGCTTCTTGTAGGTTGTTTCCTACCCTTTCAAACAAGGTGTTGGAATGTGTCATATTCTGGCGACAGACAGTTTAGGAATGTCACTGCGTTCGCATAGCAGAATCAATATTCAGATGTGCATACAACATCAAGTAAGCATTTATGTTGGCTATAGATAAACACATAATTTTACTGGCAATGGGGCAAACAGGGCTCTGGTTAACCTAATTTTGAAATAATGTTCCATTTGTGTGATGTGATGCAGGCTCGTTCAGGTGAGTCATCCTTTTTAGAGAGCTTTTTTCAACACATTGGGCATGCTTTCTAAAACTTACTCTCGGGTATGTGAAAAAAGGTAAATTTTCATTACATTTTGTATATAGAAAATCAGGTTTAATAGAAAACTATGCTTTTCTGATCATTCATTTGGAGAGATTTGGGGACACTTGAGGACATCTGGGTGCAATTTTGGGAAAACTCATCTGGAATTTGAATGCCTGTAGATATCTTTACTAAATCTTGTACACACATTGAGATCAGGTTTCTGCACACATATAAAGTAATTATGGGTTGGTCCCTGACTTAGTAACAGAGATATTGAGTGATATAAGCATTTTGTAATATCTTTTTATTTTTATGTACACTTTTGTGTACACTGTATGTACAGGCTCTGACATACATTTGTTCTGTCTTAAGTTCATGAATGGTACAAGCCTCTTCTTTAATTTAAGTCTTCAACCACGTGTGTGCAGTAAATCGTTTTTGAGATATTGACACTTTTATAGGACTAGTACAAAATAGGCTGAAATGACCTTGGGGGCTGAAGTTAAAGGGTTAAGTGAGGCCACTGGCTCTCATCCCTGGTCCTCCAATGCACATCAACCAAACTTGATCTACAGCTTTAATCAAAATGCTCACTGATTGCAATGGCCATATCTGAATCATGGTTGTATGAGGAGCAGTGTTGAAATGTAATAGTTAACCAGAAATATTGTAACTAAAGTAAAAAAAATGCTATTTAAATTTAAACTTAGTCCGTGCACAGTGGTACTATAAGTGAAAAATAATGATATTGGACCATTTACGCTTAGTCCATGAACATGCGGATCTTGAAGGGATATTTTGTTAAGTTTGTTATTTTGTGGACAGATGTGTTGAACAGATGCTTTATTGACTCTTACTTTCACTACTGAACAGTGTGACTATTTTGAAAATGAACAATTAAACAGCTGCAGTCTCACAGTTGAGAAAGGTTGCAGCTGCTTCTCAGTGGTGTGTCTCACTTGTAAGTCCCAGAACTGTTATTCAACACCCACAATGAAATGTAAGCATACGATTTGACTTATAGAAGTAGATATTCATTAAATATGTTCATCTGGGAGTCATTTTGGTAGATTTTTCTGAATCAATGGTTTCCTCTTGTGCTCATGGACTTAAGAATCCTCCACATCAAAACTTACAATAAGTAAGTCATTTTTCAAGTTTGGTATTTAAGATAGTTATATGAGACTAGACAGGGAGTTTTAACAAAACTGAAATTGAACTCACTTGAAGAAATTAGTCATATTCGTGTATCATTCACAAATTTGACATTCTTATTTATTCATATTGTGGAATATACTGAAAACAAACAAAACTTAAGAATGAAAAAAATAAAATTCTGACCTTGCCTTCAATGAGCTGGTAATGATGTTTATGTGTAAAACTGAGATCTGTGTTTTTCCCTTTGTGTTTTCCTCTTATTGCATATGACTTTCCATATACTACAACATTATCTATTTGTTTGTAGGCGAGTGTATTTCGCCAACAGGCAATCTATTTCATCATAGTTCTGTGTGCCATGAACATTAGTCTGTATAGCATATACTGTAGGATGCAGGAAATGTCACGAAGAGTCAACTGTCTGTACACCCCAACTGTACTGATTTCATTATGATTTATATTATATTATTATAGGGTATATATAGGGTTCCTGAGTGACTCCACTGATAGAAGTACTATCCACAACTGCAAAGAAAAAACAATTGAGTCCCTATTATTCAATATTATTAGATTGAGTCAAAGTGGTCATGGGTCTCAGGTGTGAATTTGCAGAAATGGAACGCAAGTCAAATGTCACTGAACACCTCACCATTCTGACTGGGTCCGTAGAGGCTACATTTACCAGCTGCTGTCAGAGACACTTATAGTAGCTATGTCTGTTTAAATATTTCACATTTGCATCGCTTTGCTGCAGATGTATGTATGAACTGTATGGAAAAAAAAAATATCTGAGAGCAATGTGTCACCTCTGCATTAAGCTGAAGGACATGCCACATGGTGGCAGCATCACATAGAGGTTTGAACCCAGACTATGAAACAAATCAGGAACATTTTGGCTTAAAATCAAGTCCTGCATGTAATAATGGCTTATCAATTATAAACAAAGAATTAATCAAAATAGATCCAGACAATAAGTAAAGCTTTAGAGTGGGTTTATACTGTTTATACTTGAGACTGGTGTACAAAATATCGGGACTAGTTTTCAGAAGGGAATTATTTAAATATATTTACAAAATGTGTTTTCCGTTCCTATACAATTCCTATTTCAATTTCCATAGAAAATTACAGTAACATTATACATATGAAGGAACGCAAGCAAAAAACAAAAAAACAGTGAGCATGATCATGTGGCATGATCATATTTGTCAGTATTGGGAGTAATCAAGAGGCAACAGGGTTACTGCAATTAGATATAGTATGAATGCCAAATCTTGGTTTTTGTAACATTAGCAAATGGTAAACAACATCCTTCAAATAATTCTTGAATTCATCCTGATTGCATGTCAGTGCAAAACGCAGTTTCAATTGAGCTCCCAGCAAAAGTATGTTTTAGATAGTTTCTGTATGAATAAATAGTTAATTTCTAGCCCCACAATGAAGAAATTGAACATTTGGTCTCATCATTGGATTGTGATATGACATTGACTGCAATAGAGATGCACACATCTAGAAAAATAACTGTTACCAATTAAATTTTAGATTCACTCCTGTTTCTGTTCATGTATTATTTTTGAGACATTATTCAGTTAAATTCTTGAATGAATAAGGAAATAGTTGACCAAAACAGTTTCCGTTAAATAGCATTAAATCAAGAATTGTACAGACCATTTTAATTGTTGAGAGAAATACTGTAATTACAAAAGAATATTTGTTTTTGAAGTGGTTGTTTTCAAATATATGAGTTGGAGTATGTATTTACAGTGTTACATTGTATGTAGGAGGAGTTCAAAAAGTGTTTACATTAATATTATTATATAAGAAGAAACAGACAATAGGAACACTTATAAACAATAATTTATGAATAACTACTACTATTACTATTATTACTACTACTACTACTACTACTAATAATAATAATAATAATAATAATAATAATAAATATCAGTGACAGTAGCAACAGGGTGAACTACTGGATGTTGACAGAAAGCAGAAGGGAAATGCTTAACTTGGGCACTGGTATGGAGAAATCTTTTTTTTATCTGACATTCTCAGTTTAAAATTCCATTATTTAACTTTTTCTGGATCAAAAATCTAATGTCATTTTAGACAGCCTGCATATATCAGAGATGTTGACAGATGTGGGGGTTTCGAAGACTCATGGAATCTTGCCAATGCTGACATGGATTACATGTCAAAACATAGAAGTATTGTTTTAAATTACACTGCAAGTTGACAAAAGACCAGGAATTTAACTTTCGGTTAGATGGGCCATTAGGCATAGTATTTTAATACTAAGCCATAACCCATAATTATTAATAATTAAAATAGTTAAAACATTGAAATTTCATTATACATTTCATGTTTTATGATATAATTTGAGCCATTATAATTTGAGCCACACATAAGTCCAAACATAGTTAAGATAAACATAAATATTTTCCAATATTTACATACACTACAAAATGTATATTAAACTAGTTGTGGACACTACCAATATTTACAAAGTAAAACAATATAATTCTAATCATACTTTGATCTTCACAAGGCAAACTGAAATCAGTGTTCGGGGCAAATCTTAAGATCACCAATTCTGACTGTCTTGTGCATTGCTCTCTAATGTACAGACTACTTTCCTTTGAGTGAATGATTGAATTAATGAATAAATATATAAATACATACATAATGACCACTTCCAGGCAGATAAACCCAAAGTTCAAATCATTATATCTTGTGGGGAACCATAAGACAGTATTTCCAATATGAAAATATGATCTCTGCTCTCATGGAAAATCACTATTCAGGAGATAGCCATGTTGAAGACTGTTGGACAGCAGTCTTGATCCGCCCTTATGCAATCTAATGTTTGCCATTATGGTAGGAACAGAAAGCATTCCACAAGGGTAAAATTAATTCTTATGGAACAGGAGACTATACTGCAGTACAATAGATCACTGAGTGATCATACCAAGTGACCCCAACTGAGGAGATGACAAAAGCTGGTTTTGGTTATATGTGGAGGCCCAAGTGCCTACCACCAGGATTTCATTTATCTCCCTTTGTTGCTACATGTACAAAAGCAGCAGCATTAAGTGTGCCAGCCAGAGCCCAAGAACATTATAGCTTACAGCATTTACGGTGATGTGACATAGAAATGTGTTGTGTAAGAGGAGGCAGTGTTGTGGGAGAGCCACATTTGTCTTCATGTCGCATGCATGACAGGGGTCAAGGACATAATGACGTTGTTAGTGGAACACTGTAAAAACCTCACAGGAAAGGGGCACACAGTGTGGGCACAAAGAAAGAGGTCCCTGGGGGAATTCTGAAGACTGGAAATGCAGTGTACTATTAGAGGGAACTATTCATTGCAACAGAGCATTGGGTATTATGAATAAATGTATTATTTTCTGAGCATTTGGCCATGCCTTTAATGATCTAGGTACATAGGTGCCGGAACGACCCAAATCTCACTGGTGCTGACTGCATGGTTCCGTGACCATGCCCCCATATTCATCACGGATATGCGATGATAATATTATGATTTTTTTTTTTTTTACCAAACTATGATAAATGTGTGCATTCTCTCTCCCAACCAACCTTTAAACCAATTGACCTTGTGAATTTATATTAAACAGTCAGCAGGTGGACCTCTTCAACACCAATTAAAAGAGTCACAATAAAAAACGATCAACACAGAAAGGATGCAATAGCTACATGTTATATTGTTCTACAAATTTTGTCTCGCTAGTAATGTTAGCAGCAAAACCGATCGACTTAGCTAGCTGCCTAAATCTATCATAACAAAATATTAGCTTGTGCATTTGTAAAAGCAAATGCATGTAGTAGTAAATGAGCAGTAGTGTTAATTATGTTTATGATTAACATATTCCAGTATAAATACAAAAACCAAAAGCACTGTCAGTTTCAGTATGATACCAGTGCTGATCTATCTGTGGAATCATATTGAGTCCGTGCTCTTTCATGACATGAACAGATTGACGACATAGCAACAATAATTAAGCGGGGAAACCCCGCTATGAGTCACATCTATCAGTCTCTGGCCAGTTCCATTATGTTGTTTTTGTGTTTAGTGATTGTGTTGAACTTGCAGTTATCTTATTATGAGCAGTAATATGCTTTATTTCAGGACTATTAGATTTCCGAGACTGTGTTTCTGGACGAAATTCTAGGTGGTGCTTTGGGCTATGATAGCACCATTAACGTTTTCCCAGGTGGTGCTATAGCACCAGTAGCACCACCCATTCTGGCACCGTTGTCTGGGTATCTGACATATGTACAGTACATACAGTATAACATATTTATTTTCAATTTCGAAATTCTCTCAATTAAGTGCATGGTAGGTGTTAATTTTTTATTTTTAATATGCACATTTTTTCCAAATGCAATCTCACTTGACCGCTTTTCATGTGTATCCACTCACTTTTAATCCATTCACTTTTAATGGATCCCCACACACACTGAGCTTGATGCTGTAGTTTTGTATTTGGATTGGGATACAGGAGAATATGGACCCAACCTTACTGGAACGAATGTAGCACTTGCATGGTAAATGCAAGTAATTGCATCTCTAGTACTCTGTACAGTACAGTACTCCAACATCATGCAACTTGTACAGTAATTTAAATGACTGTAGAAGGTCTCCTTCAACCAACACGAGGCCTGAGAATTATTACTACTACTACTATTTTAAGTTATCAATTGAAGCATTAAGCTACCAGGTCCCTTAAATGTAAAAAATCTGCTCAGTACTTTTTTAAATTTTGTTAGCTGAAGTTAAGGGTAACAAGTGCAGGGATCCACAGTTTTTATGTTGCCTATTTGAGACTGTAGTGGTATGCAGCAGTAGTTAATAGAGATGCAGAGTTAGTTTTTCAAGTAACAAATGGGCAGAGCTGTCTGAGTTCAGTGAAGCTATTCAGATCTATTCTAGCACAATCTCCCTGTGTCTCAATCAAGCAAAAAAGGGGCACCTTGCTGTGACCCATGATTAATCCCCTCATTTTCCCATGAGTCCTAAAGCCCTGTGCTTGCAGTGATCTGATTAAGCAATGGTAATTGGGTCAGAACTGGAAGAACAGTATATGGATATTGTGCCAGTAGGGCGGGGAGGCTTTCCTGCTTCAACGTATTTGATATTCTTTCTATCATTTTACATTAAAAACAAAAAAAAAGGCTTTTCTGGCCAGTTTCACAGACACAGATTAAGCATATTCCCTGGACTGAACTGAGTTTTGTATGGAGATATTGCCACTGAAATGTAATTTATTTTAGGATTAGGCTTAATCTGTGTTTGTGAAACTGGCCTGTTATGATATTAATGTCACTGCGCTTATTTTGTCAAATAAATAAATATTGCAAATGTACTGAACATGAGAAACCTGATAAAGTTATTGCACCATTGAACCTTTATGAAATCATATGTCCCCTGCAGGATATCATCATACCATTATTCCTCCTTCGTTGGCTGAATTACGGGTGATACGCACATCGTAAAAAAAAAACGAAATTAAAAGAAACTTTTTTATGAGGAGAGAAAATACATAGTTTTGATATAAAAGACCGGCTCTTAGAGTAAGGACTTTCTTTACATGTAAAATATGACACATTTTCAATAAAAGCTCTGTGTTCAGGCAATCCAGATGGTAACCTAAATGTGTCACTGAGAGAAGCCATAGTCATGTCCGAACAACAAATGAGACGCCATTCCCTCCTGACCAGCTAGACCTGAAGCACCCTGTCAAGTTTGGTTAGCCATATTTTAGCCAAAACAACTCCACAGAATACTGATCTAATTTATGTGGATTAATGCCAAAATGCTATTTTAGAATATGCTATAGGGAATTCAGCATGCAGCGGACTTCATTAATGACATACAAAATTACGTATTACAAATGTAACATATTAAAGGCAATGACACATCTCCATATATTTATATAGTCTAATTTAATTTCTAATTAGCACTTATTTTCCATTTCAAAATGTACAACAAACATTACTGAGCTAACTCTTCAGAAATAACCAAATGAAAGAATGATATATAATATAACAATAAATAGCATGGCTCCCATTAAATGAAATCCTGAAATTAAATGTCTAATAAAAAAAAAAAAAGATTCTATTTATATATTGTCGACTGGACTCATGCATTCAATTAGAGTTAAATAAATCTGGAATATTTAGCAACAGGAATATGAACAGCATGATTTGATACCAAGACATTATTATCCATGTCTGCTTTATAAATCAGTTCAAGAAACATATCATTTGCATGTTATCACTTTTAAAATGTTGTAATAACTTCAGAGCATGTCAAACTTGTCAAGCATATGAAAATGTAGAGAGTGTATTGCAAACATTATTAATGTAATCATTTGTGGTACTGTTTTTGGCAGGAAGCTGTCAATTGTCTTCTTTTCTCATATGCAAATATATATATATATTTTTTATCATGTGGCTATTCAGAGTGATGTAATTATTAGTTTTGGCAGAGAAATTAAGGTCAGGTAGTTACTAGCTACTCAGGTTGAGAGCAAAGAGGAGTACTAGCTACAAAGATGTGGGCTAAAATGGCTCATAAACACCAAAAAGCATATAAGCTTGCCTTGTATTCATAGCATAGTTTGGTTAGTTAGTTTGGCGTCTGATTCCTGAAACTATCGGTTTTGTGTGATGCTACTGTCTGCGTTTATATGTGCAAAATCCAAGCAGGGCATTGAAACAAGGAAGCACCAGGGAGGCACTGGCAGTCTGCCAAATATTGCTGCTTGAATACATCCCTTTGAGCCCTTTAAAAGCATTCACAAATCATTGGCTAACACCTTCAGTTCAAAAGGGCAGCCCGTTACAAGGGAAGGGATCTGATGTAATTGCTGATATTGTGCGCACCCCGGGATTGTGTAGTGAACCGCTCATATGCCTCTAAACGCCAGAGCTGCTTCAGTCAGTCATTGCCTTTTTGTCAATTTCCATTAAATGTCGGGGTACGGAATCATGTCAAGATTGTGTAATTTACAGTTAAAATTTTACATCACAAGCACATTATTAGATTTTTCATCACTACACTTGTAGCACATGACATTTGAAAGGGCATTCTGATAACATGACATGACATGAAATAAGCCATAATATATCATTTATAAATAGGGCATACTTTATGATTTGGATTTCCAAGCTATCCAACTCAGGAATCCATATCTGAATTTCACCGTGTGGCAAGGGGTAAGGGTAAATGGCTATTTTCTGTAAATATATATATTTTTATGAATAAAGACAGAGATGTGAGTTTACAATAAATATTGTATTATTTCAAGGGTGCATCAAGGGTTCTGAATTTCTGTATGTTTACACTAGGACTCAGAACTGTACTGTCCTCTCAGGTCTACTTTTGCACTTGTTCTTGTGATTGATTTGCACTTTGTTGTTCAGTATGCTTATAAATAAGGAGCCAGCCTGCTTTTGAATCACAATGAATATAATAGTATTCAAGATATTATTATTATGATGATTGTGCTTATTTTTTATGATCTTCCCGACCTGTTGCTGTCTGAGAAGAGCACAAGAAGAGGGATGTTGAGACAGAGAGGTAGGTGGAGGGTGAAATGCAGTATTTTACACATCATAAGACCCACAATATCAATGAGTTTCAATGAATATGTCCTTTTGGAGTCTCCAAATGTCCTTTCTGGAACTGCCAAGACATAGCTTAGAAAAAATGCCGAATGCTCATTTTTGGTGTTATTGTCATCAAATTTGAAAGGGGATTTGTCCAGTGTTGTAGCTGTGGCTCCATTGTGTCTCTAAGCACACCAGCCAAAGCCACAATAATCTATGTCCACTCAAAAACTAAAAATATTTTCAGTGAGAATAAAAGCTTCCTCTTTCACTGTGTTTGAGCCTCTGTAACTTTGTTTTAGTAATATTTGTAGTAACACTGTGACATTTCTTACTTAATTTCCAGCTAGTTACTTCATAGCTTGACTAATTCAGGAGGATTATTCATATTTTCTAAATGTGTGTGGTGTTTTATACATTTTTAAATGTAAATATTTGATATTAAGTTACATTTTATAAAACATAAAGTACATATAGTTTACTCTGTGTATGGTAAGAGAGGATATGGCCAGCCCTGTCTTTTCAGAGCAACCAAATGTTCCCTCACCCATTGAAATGCTTCACAGTTATGTAAGTGACAGTTGCAGGTCTTTGAAGCGGTCTCTGGACAATATTTAAGTTGGTTTGTCGGTTTGCTTGATTTCATAGGCATTTAACTGGTTATTTAACAGACAGGATATAGTTCAACCTGACCGTTAAGCTGAAATAGTGTTCCTGTGTGAGGAATCCATGCCACAACCTTCCTTTCTCAACTTGTACTTTACAAAGGGAAACTATTGCAACCAGTTGTGAAAGGGCAGGGGTATAACAATGTGATTGCCTTTTTATGAATAAGTTTCAAGAAACAGTGCTTAAAAAGATTCACTTGTCTGGACAAAATGTCTACCATGACAAGAATCTATGTTTTGTATAATTATGTCTCTCTTGTGAATACTTCCAGTGCACACATTACAACCAGCATATTTGCCCTAAATACACAAAACAGTCACAATAGGTTTCATAATCATAGATATTACCCCTTGAGGAACATGAGTGTATGGACATTCCATTGAAAGATATTTTTCTTCAGTTGAGCTTACCCCAAAATAACCATAAAATTAACTAATCATTTCATCAAGATGAGCTTATTAAGCAATTAGTCAATTTAGTAAGGTGCACAGAAGGTCATTTGAAAAACCTGCTCAGCCCCTGAGAAAGACCAGTCTTTTTGTGGTTACTGCAAGGAAGCCAACAGCAGCCGCCATTACCAGGTTGTGTGATTAATTATTCTGCAGTGAAGTTTTAATGCTAATAAAAGCCATTAAAAATCAATTTTGCTGCCCCAGTTCTGGAGCCAACACAGTGAAAATGCACGTGAGGTAGAACTGATAAGTCATCTGTGGGAAACATTGCAAAAACAAAAATTATTCACACTGCCATGCCGTAAAACAAAGAAATATAATTTCTTCTTCTATTTTAGCCTGAGAAACTGCAAGGTTTTCCATTAATATTAAAGGACTTTGATCACATTATAAATAAGCTGAACCATTATGAAATTGTCACAGTGTCATCAGATGAGGTCTGGTATGTGTCCAGCAAAAAACAGTATGTGAAGTGACAAATTTTTGTGGTGATATTAGGTGTCCAAATAAGTCCAGAATTAGGTACAGTGTGTCCCATCACAAAATCAAAAATAAAGCTAAAAACAAAAGAGAAAATAAATTGTATAACTCCAACAGGAAAAATGTCCAAGAACCAAAACATTAAAAGTAGTATAACCCCAGCTGCAAAATCGTTTGTGCGTGTGTGTGTGTGTGTGTGTGTGTGTGTGTGTGTGTGCATGCAAGTTTGTGTGTGAATGGGGAATTGTGAATCCTATTGGTCTAAGCAGGGCATGGACAGCACAAAAATTAAATATAAAGTAATTACTGCACAGTGATGCACTGAGCCATGCATGCATTTACTTCATATTTTACACAAAGCCTTAAAATGTACATGGATGCTCTGGAACACAATAGGCAGAATTATTCTACTTAACAAAGTGCCTTTACATGTATAATACAACAAAATAAACTATTTGAAATTCCGAGGTGTGTTGAAAAACATGCGATGTCCATGAACACATTTGCTAAGTATTCCCTGGTTTTCAGCAGATTGTGTGTCACTGTATTATTTTCGATCTAATCATTAAGTTGTGCTGGGAAATCTGAAACAGGCAGCACAGAGCTGTGATTGATCGTATTTGTCTTTTTCATGTAACATATCAATGTCAAGTAATGCAATGATGCGTCCTTTATTCTCCTATGAATTGATCTGCACTTACTCATCTGAATTTTACTGGAACTTCTTTACCTGTTTTCACATATGAAGATAAAAAATACATATGATTATCTACATAATATACTATATACTACATAAACAAACTCATTTTCTTCTGATGTTTTACTTTAGTACATGTAGAAAATAATTGTGTATTGTTGTTACTACTGTTTTTTTGTTTCTCTATTGTTGTTTGTCTATTATTTGATTCCTGTTTCAAACCTTACTTCTTCTCGCACATAAATATTTTAAATATTTGTAAATACAATGCTCCTAAAATTATATTGTTTCATGAATGGAAAAAATGAGTAACCAAATTAAAAGCATTTCTACAAGGTTTGGATAAGACATGTTTCCGTTCGAAAAACCAGCATGTTTTCAATGTTTTCCATTGTTGAGTGTTCATATGGAAATGATACTTTGTGACACAGATGAACTAAGCAATTTGAAATTGACCTTATCTGCACCAATCATATCAGCTCCTATGACAGTGGGAATAAGTGGTTTGCTTGTAACCTAGTTTGCTTCTTAAAGAGATAAAGGCACATTTTTGTGCAAAATATCAACAGATAGACTCTGCTGCCGCACTGAATTTAGTTGTATTTAGTAGTGAATTTATTTGCAACATAGGAATTCAAAAGAATATCATCATAATTATTGTCCTGATGTATAGTTAAGAACAACCATGTCCTAAATCCCTTGCTGTGTGTCATTTAGAATACTGTGACCTTGATGTAAACCTTTGCCAGAAACTGAACTGCAGAAGTGAAAGCCACTATTCTTCCTGACAATGTGTTGCTGAAATCTTAAATTGAGAATGACATTTAGGCTTTATTGACCTGCAGCTTCTTTTGCTTTTACCATTATGACATCACCTGCATCCCCACCATAACACCGCCCCCCCCCCCCGGCCTTCTTCCCCTCCCCAAAAACCCATTACCACTTTCTCTTGCAGTCAAATTTAAAGATGATGGTCTCCCCCCAAGCTATCCATTTGATTTGAAGTGGAAAGACACTTCCTAAAATTATTTACCTTTTAAATTCAATCTCAAAAAGTGTTGTCATTGCGATGTCATTTTGACTGGCTATGATATGGCTCGTAAGTTTTCTGGAATTTTTACAATGCTACCATTTGGTAGAGTGTTATGCAAACAGATGTGTCATTGTTTTTTGAGCAGACTACCCTTTTAGCTTGAATACCTAAGAATGTCTAAATTGACCTCAAACCTCAAATATATTGAGGTCTTTATTGAGGTAATGTTTTAGTGCATGTGCATTCAAATTACGGGTGAGCCAAACACACAATTCATTCATTAGAATAATGTGATGAAGATGGCAAAGAATTTAGGGTGGGGTGAGGAACGTTGCTTTTATTTTAGTGCGCCTGTGACCTATTATGCTTTGACACATTTTTCTCTACATAATAAAACAGAACTGCTATAATTCAAAAATAAAAATGTTGACATTGATTCAGTTGAGTCCTTTAGGCTATTCCAAGAAAATAGTTTTGCTGGAATTACCAATTACCAACACAGTGTCACCAAAACAACCAGGAATACCAGAATCATACATATTGCCACTTTAACTACCTCCCTTCAGTGGTGCAAACTAAGCACTTACAGAACTTACTATTCACTCTTGCATCTTTATAATGACACAATACCAGGTGTCAGCCAAACAGGGCAGTCTGTATTCCGTCCCCTCCTTCCAACTCCAAACATAACTACCGGTGATTGGCTTCAGGATATGCATCTGACTGACTATGAAGTGATTGGCTGAACTTGGCTCATGTCTACTTCAAATGCAATATCTGCTATGTAAGGTCATCTGCTATTCTTTCAGCCTTTAAATGAAAACGCAAATTGTTCCTCATATGACTTGCATTTCCGGAGTCACGAGTGAAAACATGTAGCCATTTTCCCCACATTTGGTCACAACAGCAGAACATGCTTAGACCTTTTTTTCCTTCTCCTCAACCATTTGCTAATTAATATCGCCACTCGCTTTGTTTCGGTTAGAATAATAAGTGACACTTCATAAGGTTTGGCCTGAAAACAAAATGCTAAATTCAGAACGCCGGTTTGACAATATACACAGCCATAAGTGAATAGCTAATCTCGGTGGTCGGGTTCTTTTACGCCTGTCACATCCAGTCCCAGCTCTTGCCTGAGTGGCTTGGATCTCCTTAGAAGCAGAATGAATAAGCAGTGAGTAAAGGCAACCATGCAGAACATCTGCACACAGCAGCATCTGAAATCCCTGTGCTCACAGGCCAGTTCTGAGTTTGCACGGGCAAACAAACATCACAGTAATTCAATTTAGTTATTTATAAGTTACAATTTATAGAACCAAATGGGAGAACCGGGTTTAAAATGTAAATATTGCACATATATTTAATACAAAAATATCTGGTGACAACAGGTTCAATTTTATAAAATAAGTATTTTTGGCCTTAACGCCTTTTTTTCCTTAACTTCTTTGCACATTCCCAATTTGGCAACCCCCAATGTTTTCAGTGTTCTACTTTGAGGCTTTATAACTCCAGAGATTTGAAAAATGAACCAAGACACTTCTACCATTTACAATACTACCTTTCCCCTTATGTTGGTTTAAGATGAAACATTGATAACACATTGAAAAATGATGTAAAATAAATGTGATACACTGTGGTACACATCCTTGTACTGTAAAGTATATAATCGTTTGTTGCGAGGGCATTTCAACTCTCACTACGAATTCTAACAAAGCATGCCAGTATGAGCCAAAATGATCGCTATAGCACTGCCCTGGGTTAGCAGTGCACCTATACTCAGCTACAGCTACTCAGCTCCAATACAAGAATGCCTAGTATTCTTAGCTATCATTAACGGTTGTGTATTAAGGCCAATGCACAAATAATATATAAAATATGACAATACAATTAAGTTAAATGTTACAAGCAGTAATATGGACATCTTCTCCATGTTTGCATTATTCCTGAGTTCATACTTCAAATCTATGTCAGCATGGCTAGAATTTGCTTTAGCAATGCAAAGTCAGCAAAAATGGCTTTTTTATTCCAATAACAAGATGAAAATAAAAATGCATGCCTGTATATTACTGAGTAAAGTTATAGATGACTGCATAAATCCCTAATGACAAAAAAAACATTCTCGGGGTTACACAGAACACAAACAAACAGAATGAACTGAAAAGATTTTACCATGGCGAACAGTAAATAGCAACTGGGATGCAATGTATGGCAGATGTAAATGCCTACCCCCATTTACCATTTGTGTGTTTGTGAAATGACCATATTTATCCTTGAGTTCATGCTCCCAGATATATGCTATTATCCAAAGTGTCGCTCTAGTTGTAGATGAGACTGGGCAGGGGGTGCTTTTACGTGACAATGGTGGTACTTAGAAGCCCCACATTTTATGTACTTTTCTTGTTTTACTTAGTAATGAAATAAAGTTGATTCCTCTCATGGTTTGGTTGCTGGTGCACTGTGGCCACTATGGAGTCTTGTGCAAAGGCGTTAACAACCGTAACTACATACGTACAGTGGGCTTCAGAATTATTGGCTAAATATTGATAAATATGCACAAACAATTCTGTAAATTAAAACATAATAGTTATTGACATAATCTTTATTTTCCAACATGTGTAAAGTACCATGCTTTATTAATGATTCAATGGAATCAACCATTACATTTTTCAAATAAAAATATGTTTCCTCAAAACACAGGTTTCACAATTATTGGCACCCCTGGTTTAATACTTTGTGCAAACACTCCTTGCAAAAATGACAGCCATGAGTCTTTTCCTACCACATTTGAACACATTTGGAAGTATTTTTGACTATTCCTCCATGCAGAACCTTTCAGAAACACTGATATCCTTGGGTTTCCACTGATTGACCTCTTCAGTTCAGATGTTTTTGATGAGATTTAAGTCTGGAGACTGAGTGGCCATTGCCAAACATAGATGTTATTTTCAATTAACCATTTCTATGTGGATTTTAATGGATGTTTGGAGTCATTGTCTGCTGCCCATACTTTTCCCATGCTCATAGATGACAAAGGGACTTTGCATGCTTGTTACTGTACCTCATTTTTAAACTCATGAGAGGAACTGTATTGCAATAAAGGTATGTAGTTTTCCCATATGTTTCAACATAGCATGTAGATTATTATCTCTGTTATTTATTATATTAATTTCTTCATTTTTATTGAGTGCTAATAATTTGGGAGCTCACTGTACTATCATAGGTTTTCACAACATGTTGTGTAGAAATACAGTGTCTCGTGTTAATCAATATGATGCAGTGTTGTGTGTTTTCTACCCAAATAAGATATGACACCAGGCAGAAATATTGCCCTGAAGGGTCAAACATGTGTAAAACAGTCAAACAGCAGAACAGTACAAGTACCATATCACGGACACATTGCAGGTTCAACATATAAAAGAAGAAATGTGGAAAGTGTTACAAAGCTGAAATCAACTGAACATCCTCATAGAGAGTTCTTAAGATGTAGGGGATAAAATGACCAAGCCACCACGAAGATTGAAACAGATGTCTGAACTTTTTTAAACCGGTGTTTGCCAAGATGCACAGATGTCCAGATAGATGCCTGTTGGTTTGAACTGCAGTCCCAGTGGGCTGAAAGAACATGAGGAAGAGGAAATACTGTAAATGTGGGTATTAGGTCAAAGAAATCTGTCACTTGGACATTACATCCAAACACCATAGGGAAGGTCATTATATCACAGCAAGGGCCCCCTCAGTGTTTCACCTTCTGGGACACAAGAGGACACAAGAAGATTTGAATCCTTTTGGACAATTAAAGTCATAAATGCTTTGCTATTATATGTGCACACAGAAATCCCATGTAGATGGAACTTGTAATTTCATTACAGATGCTGACAGAGACAATATTGGATTTAATAAACTTGAAGAACATTGTGGTCTGTGTGCTATATTATTAGATGTATGGTAGACCACTGAGGAAAAAACAGGGCTATTCAAGAAACGTGGAACCATATATATTTCACATTAAACCCTTTTCAGAGGAATGCAGGCCATATGAATCAGATAAAACATTGGCATCCATGGACAGTATGTGAAAACTAGGTAGGGATTTAAAAATTTCATAACAACTAGGCAAAGGGACCTGCTTCGCTGCCATTTTCCTCCAAACTGGTGAGGTTACAAAAACAGGAAATTGTATATATATTTCTTTTTTTTATGAGCGGGGGGAAATCACGGAGGTCAGCTTATGCCACAGTGTTCTCTTTGTTAGTCGGAATGCTATACTCAGACAAACACATACACATTGTTCATAGTTCTGATTTCATAAAATTCTTCCCTGCATTCTAGGGATGTAACAAAATACAATTACATTATTTGGATTGAACAGATAATGCCTTGAAAATAAAGCAGAAGCCTTACTATTATTTTTTTTTTTTTTTCACCCACTGGCTCAAAGATTGCAGGTCAAGCCCACCTGTTTTATTCAAAATTGAAGAAATATGTGTGTATGTAGAGGACTCGTTTGTGTGTTTTGCTGACCACGGTGACAAGACCGACCTATCAAGTGAAAACGGGTGTTTTCAGTAACTTCATTCTCCGCTTTCAAAAATGTTAGCATTTTTGACAATAGTCTATATCAACAACCTAACTAGCTAACGGTACGTATACAGTACTGTGCAGAAGTCTTAGGCACCCGAGACTTTATTATGTATATGTTTATTTTTCTGTGTGTGTTAGTATAAAAGAACACATTTAAGATTTCCAAATATTCATTTTCCAAAAGATTTAATTTTACAATTTTACAATTTTAAATTTTACAATTTTTTATTTTTGTATTTAATTTAAAAAAGTAACACATTACTGTAAGCAATTGACTATTTTTTACATAAAAACTTGATCAAGGCTGTCTGAGATGAGACGCAAGGAGCCAACCAAAGTCTGGAGAAGAACTGTGGCAAGTTCTCCAACATGCTTGGAACAACCTCCCTGCTGATTGTCTTATAGAACTGCAGGTCAGCGTTGGCTATCTCAGAGAAGTGATGCAGTTTTACCGCCGAAGGGTGGTCATAAAAAATATTGATTTGATTCAGTTTTGAACTATTCTGCCAAATGACTAAAATGTAATGTAAAATGTACAGGACGGCTGTATTACATTGCATTATATTTACAACCATTCAGTTAAACCACAACAACTTCTGGTTCCGGTTCCAAATCCAAAATAGAGATTATCGGGATACAGTCAGGTCCATAAATATTGGGACACAATTCTCCTCTTTTTGGCTCTATACACCACCACAATGGATTTGAAATGAAACAAACAGGATATGCTTTAACTGCAGACTTCAGACTTCAGCTTTAATTTGATTTGAGGGTATTTACATCCAAATCAGGTGAACAGTGTAGGAATTACAACAGTTTCTATATGTGCCTCCCACTTTTTAAGGGACCAAAAGTAATGGGACAATTGGCTGCTCAGCTGTTCCATGGCCAGGTGTGTGTTATTCCCTCATTATCTCATTTACAAGGAGCAGATAAAAGGTCTAGAGTTCATTTCAAGTGTGCTATTTGCATTTGGAATTTGTTGCTGTCAACTCTCAATATGAGATCCAAAGAGCTGTCACTATCAGTGAAGCAAGCCATCATTAGGCTGAAAAATCAAAACAAACCCATCAGAGAGATAGCAAAAACATTAGGTGTGGCCAAATCAACTGTTTGGAACATTCTGAAAAAGAAAGAACGCACCGGCGAGCTCAGCAACACCAAAAGACCCGGAAGACCATGGAAAACAACTGTGGTGGTGACAGAAGAATTCTTTCCCTGGTGAGGAAAAACCCCTTCACAACAGTTGGCCAGATCAAGAACACTCTCCAGGAGGTAGGTGTATGTGTGTCAAAGTCCACAATCAAGAGAAGACTTCACCAGAGTGAATACAGATGGTTCACCACAAGATGTAAACCATTGGTGAGCCTCAAAAACAGGAAGACCAGATTAGAGTTTGCCAAACAACATCTAAAAAAGCCTATACAGTTCTGGAACATGCTATGGACAGATGAGACAAAGATCAACTTGTACCAGAATGATGGGAAGAGAAGAGTATGGAGAAGGAAAGGAACTGCTCATGATCCAAAACATACCACCTCATCAGTGAAGCATGGTGGTGGTAGTGTCATGGCGTGGACATGTATGGCTGCCAATGGAACTGGTTCCCTTGTATATATTGATGATGTGACTGCTGATAAAAGCAGCAGGATGAATTCTGAAGTGTTTCGGGCAACATTATCTGCTCATATTCAGCCAAATGCTTCAGAACTCATTGGACGGCGCTTCACAATGCAGATGGACAATGACTTGAAGCATACTGCGAAAGCAACCAAAGAGTTTTTTAAGGCGAAGAAGTGGAATGTTATGCAATGGCCAAGTCAATCACCTGACCTGAATCCGATTGAACATGCATTTCACTTGCTGAAGACAAAACTGAAGGGAAAATGCCCCAAGAACAAGCAGGAACTGAAGACAGTTGCAGTAGAGGCCTGGCAGAGCATCACCAGGGATGAAACCCAGCGTCTGGTGATGTCTATGCGTTCCAGACTTCAGGCTGTAATTGACTGCAAAGGAAAGTATTAAAAAGTGAAAGTTTGATTTATGATGTTAGTTTGTCCCATTACGTTTTGTCCCTTAAAAAGTGGGAGGCACATATAGAAACTGTTGTAATTCCTACACCGTTCACCTGATTTGGATGTAAATACCCTCAAATTAAAGCTGAAGTCTGAAGTCTGCAGTTAAAGCATATCCTGTTTGTTTCATTTCAAATCCATTGTGGTGGTGTATAGAGCCAAAAAGAGGAGAATTGTGTCGATGTCCCAATATTTATGGACCTGACTGTATATAAGAACTGGAGACAGCATCCGCTTACCGGTCCCATGGATTCGTATGGGAGCTGCTCAATGGCGCAAAAAGCCAATTCATGGAGGCGGCCATGTTGCACTGTGGTGCTCTTGGCACCAGAGTACGTAGGCATTTCCCTCCAGGCAGTAGGGAAAAGGGCCCTGTGCAAAAGTTTGGGAACCCTATCTGTACTTTGTAACTGCTCCTCGGGCAACTATAACAGCTTGTAAAAGCTTCCTGTAGCCAGGAAAGATTCTTTCAATTCTCGCTTTTGGAATTTTTCCCCATTCTTCCTGGCAGAAAACTCTAGCTCAGAAATATTCTTTGGCCTCCTTGGATGTACAACATGTTTGAGATCTATCCACAGATTTTCAATAAGTCTGCTGGAATACCCAACCTGTCTTCAAGTTCAATGTCTGGACTGACCTTTGAACATTAGCCAATATAATTTCTTAATATTTAGTGGAATCCATTCTTCCTTCCATTCCCACAATATTTCCTGTGCCCTCAACTACCACACAACCCCAAAGCATAATGGATCCACCTCCATGCTTCGCAGATGGCAAGGCGTTCTTCTCTGCAAAGGCTTCACCCATTTTTCTCCAAATATACCTTCTTTGGTGGTGGCCAAAAGTTTTGTCAGTCCAAAGCACATTGTTTCAAAAGGCTTCAGATGTTTCAGTGTTTTCTTTTGCATACTTCAGATGCTTAATTTTGTGTTCTTTCTGGTCATTCTTTCTGGCAACTCTGCTATGTAGGTCTTTGTTGTTTAAAGTATGCTGCATTCTTGTCCTGTGAACAGCTAGACCTGTGTTTGCTAGTCTCTTTTGCAGTGATGTGTGAGCATTTTTCACCAGGTCTTGGGCCATTCTATCTGAAATCTTTCTTGGTCTTCCAGACCTTGCTTTGATTTCACCTTCAATCTTCATTCTGAAATCCTTGGACAACTGTTTAGAGGAACCCATGGTTGTTAACACCAGGCAGAACAGCCACTGCAGTTGGATACTTTAGAATCCATGGAGTTACTTCAGAATAAAAAGTTCAGCGGTGGAATTATACTCACAGGACTCATTGAAGCCCTAACGAGTAAATCACCTGGGTCTGGGCCTTAGAATAATCTAAAAGGGTTCCCAAACTTTTGCACTGGTCATTTTTTTATCATTTATAAAAAGTAAACATTTGAAATAAAAAGCAATCTTGCTTTAAAATTTGCAGACAGATCTCAAAAGATTTTACACCCCACTGTAAGCTAACAAAAGGTTTTTCGGAATTTGCATTTGTTAACACTAAATAGGCTTTTTACTACCTGGTGGTATCAAGCTTGTCCAGCTTTGGAGCATAGATTTCTGCACCCACTGCAATTTTATAAAGATGATGAAATCCAATTGTTGCTACACTATTTTCTTGAAATAAAAGACACAATTGGCTCTATTTCATGATTTGTATTACTAAATAAATGTGTCTATGCATCATGCAGGCATACGGAAGAAAGTAGTTAAATGTATTATAATTTACATAAATGTGATAATTGTCTTGGTTAATTGTGTTTTACATATACTGTAAATACACACAGAGTACAAATGCAGTAATACACTGAGTTGTCTACAGAATAGCTGAATCTATGGGAAAGTTTTTATTTAATGATAAAGATCAGAGACATTAAAGGCTCCATAGTCTGTAGAGCTGCTTAAATGCTCTGTAGTCTTAATTAGTTGTATAACTGAATTTGAGACTGTTTTTCAAAGATCTTGTAATGATCCTAATCATTTTAAACAGCTTCCTTGATCAGAAGATTATAGAGCCATTGAACAACTACCCTGCCATATGGTTCTGATAAAAAACACTGTGCTCCATTTGAAGAGGAACATATCTATTTGGGACATGAAGGACCTCCAGGCAAGCTGTAACCAGGATAATCAACCAGACTGAATCATATCACTGTCTGTTCCAAAACTGGACAATGATTCCTCTTAATGAAAAAGGCATCTCCTCTATTAATTTAGGAAGTCCAGTTGGAATGTTTGCATTCCTGGAAACACCTTGAATCAGTGGTTTAGGTCCCCCCCTGGGTAACAAAGGCCAACAAACTACCCAATGAAACAGTTGTGAACATGCCCTCAAAGTAGGTCATTCTGCTGATTTATTTGATATGACTTGGTTTATGGAATCCTTCTCTACGGAATACCAGGGGTTTAATAGCAAACATGTGAGCTTGGTGGCTATGAAAATCATAATTATATACTATAGTGAGCACTTTATTAGGTATTTACTAGACTTATTTTTTAGACTTCTACTGCTGTAGCCTATCCACTTAGAGTGCTCACTGAGTTTATGTTGGCCGGACATAAAAGTAAACCAATAAATAAATAAATAAATAAATAAAAATGTTTATTCATGCAACTTCTGAATTGTATATTTTTGTTCTAGATTTTTTTGACATAGAGAAATGGTATCGAGGATTGTTATGCCTTTTATTGTTGGAGTCTATAGCAAGGTGAGGGTTCTAAACAGGGGTGGACCTTTACAATTTTTGGTACTAGCCACACAAGCTAGGGCAGTAAAATTTTTACTACCGTAAAATACACAATTTTATTTTAAAGCATGAAGAGCAAACATTAGACATCAAATTAATCTAATGTATTTTTATAAATTACTTTGGGTGCACCTTGATATCCAGCTCCAGGGTGATGTTTTGAAATAGGACACTCTGCTGCTCCTTACTGTTGGAACATTTCAAGTATTTCAGACAACTCTGGTCTCGAGGGCTGACATTTATCACCTGGTGGTGGTTGTGCTAATGACAGGTAGTTACTGTGGAAAAACAAATTTGCCTGGCATATCTCCCAAGGCAGAAGTACCAAATGAAACACAAAACCACTGTATAAAAAAAACTTATCAACATAAAACTGTTCTTCTCTTTTGTGAAACCATTGGCCATTGGCAAAAATTATATCCTTTATATATCATATGCGGCAGACACCTCTGAAGACCATAACTTTGAAGTTTATGGTCACACCGATGTGATTACAACACAAGATTAGAATGTCTATTCATGAATGACGCAACAATTCAGTGTACCTACTGCCTAATTTGCCTAAAGTGAAATAGAATCTAACACAGTATTAAGCCTGGTCTTGAAAGCCCAGTGTTTCTGCCTCCACTACATGCACTGGCAAGCTATTCCACACATTGACCACTCACTGTGTGAAAAAATACTTTCTAATATCTGTACGGAATATCTCCTTTGCCAATTTCCATTTGTGCCCTCTTGTTCTGCTAACTGAACTCAACCTGAAGATTCACTTTGTTAATCCCTTTGTTAATGAATTTAAAGCATGTATTTGTTCATGCAGACATCCACATGCTCAGGGGGATATCATGAAACAGAATTACTGTGTTAGATGGATAAATTCAGAGAGTAAAAACCCGGAACAGCTGTTTTACTTCAGTGCATGTACCAGTTTTGGAAGGGTTCCATGCTTCTTGATTCACCCTCTTGAAGTAGCAACAGTTCAGTCGCTATCCAGGTATCTCGCTAAGATTATTAAATGTCACAATCAAAAAACTACTGGCTGATACAAAGCAGAATATAAATGCTGTAATAACGATTGCAATTTACCATGTAACGTGTCATCAGTAAACTCACCAGTGGTCAAAATACCAAAATAAAACACAAAAAAAAGTTTGAAAACAATTGGTCAATAACACTGTTTTGCGGCGCTGCCATCTATTCTTGCGCATTCAACCAAAGATCAAATGTGATCATCGAGAAGTTGCACTAACCCCTATGATTTTTACTTCAAGTTCCTTAGTTAACATCTTTGGTGTGACCAGATGACGTTATACGGCTGCGACCATGTGAACTGCACAAAAATTGTCATTTGGTTTTACCTTTATTTTAGCATATCCTGATCGGTACAAAAATTCTCACAAAAAGTATGTTGCAAACATCATAAGTGTCCACCGTGCCTATTACAATGTCTCCTAGAATACATAATTTGTAACACGTATTTGTATATGTAAATAATATTGCAAATTATTATTATTCCAAGTTTTCACCACTGAAACCACATTAGCTGATATTGACTGAACAAAATACAATAGATAGTGCAGGTAGCTAGCTTGCTGCTAGCAAAAGACGATTGTCTCGTACCTGCTACGCATCTAGTGTTGTTGTATCCATTGTATATTTAGCTGTATTGAACTGAGTTAAATAGTCGGATATCAAAAACGTTTATCATTATACTCCTTCTGACTCAAGGCTCCCAAGTCATGATGTTTTCTTTTTTTTTTTTCTTTTTACTTTTTTTTTTTCCCTTCCTCCTTGACCTTTTATCAACCTTCATACAGGAACGATTTCCAGTATTGCCCCTCAGGGCCAGATTGAATCTGGTGATAAATGGGTGCAATAATTTTTCCTTGGGCCTAGTTCAAATGCATTTGTTCTCCCAGCAGACTTTGTGACTAAGTGACCCTTGCAGCTCTGGAGTCACATCTGTTCTGCGCACTCTTTCTTCTGGGCGGGCTGACTCAGTATGTCCACCGCTCAGTCTTTCTTTTTAACATTTCGCTCACGGTTTTGTCAGGTTTCACTGAAAAAGAGGCTCACGTGACATGGATATCATAATTACTACCATCAGCCTCTAAAACTTTGGGTCAGCTTTGGCCAACATTCTGGTTGCCCTTTTTATATACTGCTGTCTGGGAAAAGTGAAATTAACCTTTTTCTTCACCTATGAACACAGCCGGACCACATATATATATATAAAGTGGTGCACTAAGATCACAGAAATAAGACCTGGTGTCAAAACAATGGTAGTTTGACTTGAAAAAGAAACATTTATTTGAAATGATAAATGCTAAGAGCTATTTTTCCTATCAAGCAAGCACTTCACTTTGAGGAAAGGCCATCTTCCCTGTCCCTTTTTGACTTATATTTGCTCCACAAATAAGAAAAGACTAAATTCAATTCTGTATAAGTATGCAACTGGGAAGCATACAGTAGACATTCAGAGTTTACAAAGGAGCTATACCAAGATTCCAAAATATAAGCTGGCCCCTGATAGACAGGATTGCTGAAGTATGTTCCGTAAAGGTTATTGCACACACTTTCAGCTTTCATATTTCTGTATAAAAAATATTTATCTGCTGTGAGAAGTACATTATAGTGAGTGCGGTAGCTACGTTGTGCCATTTCTGTGTTATGGATACCCTTAAAAAATGTGCACAAAACATTAAGGGCCAGATTTACTAAGCCTTTTGAGATTTTCAGGTTTTCAGGTGCGATAATTAATAAGTAAATATTAATTAGGTATTGCAAGGTTGGCATGAGGAGGGGGAACAAGAATTAGTGTCATTATTGTTTGAGTCCAGCCCTTGTTCTCTCATTATGTATCCATGTTCCTCACAGTTTGGTACTGTATTCATATGCATGGGGCCACCATTTCCTGCACTCCCATAAAACCTATGGTATGACTTCCTACACTTGCGGTTCGTTGAAAAACAGAAAACCATATGTGACCTGCTTGCAGGAAAAGTCATAAGTCAAGTTCATTATCATTTATCTGTAAAGAATCCATAGATGGATTTTTAGTCTTGACATAGAATAATAGTTGTTGATAATTCCTCCTAATTTATTTATTTATTTATTTATTTATTTATGTACAGGAAATTCTTAGCAGATGAAATGCAGAGAAATATTGTACATTAAATAATGCATTCTTGTTTTCACACAAAGCTTGGCACGTTTATATTGGTGGTTACTGAACTTGTATGTGTAAATGCGTAGGATACATTGTGATTGAATCCCGATTGAATCTCTCATCCAACGCAACGTTAAAGATTTTTTTAACCCAGTTGAACCCTCCCCTCCCCCCTGAAAAAAACGTATAAATCTATGTGATAAGTAATGGTATTGTCTGTCCTTAATTATTAAATGTTCACTATTTATGATATAATGTATACTAAAAGGTTTTGTAGTTTCCTGGTTTTTTTTTTCTTCACTTATAGACTTATAGAGTGTAATTCCAGTTATTTCAATCTGATGGGTGGTTTTAGTGGATACATATTGAGGACTGGATACAAGATTACAGAAAATAAAACCTCTTCATGTATTTATTTAGAAAATGTGAAGGTCTGGGACATTAACTGTAACAATTTAATGGGTCTCTTCCTGTACTTTTCCACGAAATGGAATTATTAATAATTATTAATACATTATTATATTACGTAAGGGTAAAGTGAAACCTCTAGTGGTTCTGTGTTCATAACACAGAATTATTTCTCCTGGACAGCAAGATATGACATTGATCGGTTATAGTGAGATGTTGTGAAAATGCATCTGGATAAGTGATGCCTTTTCTGATTAATACCATCCAGTTTATAGTGAAGGTCTGACAAATCCTTTTACTATGCATATTTATTATGAGAAAACTGCACTTTTGTATTAATTAAAGGGATATTATTGAAAATTATTGTTTTGACCCAACAATGATAGCTTTCTGCATTATTTTTGTTTTGTATTGATAATCATATCCCAAATAAAAATATTTCAAACCACCAAAAATATTGAAAATTAATTCCAACCACATCCATACTGATAACCTCTCACCTTATTGAATTTTCTAATCGCTAAGGAGTAACAACTGGTTTCATTGAATTTGATCCTACTTCTTTAGCACAAATTAATGGACGTTTTATCTGAAATTCCACGGTAAATTATATTTAATAAATCTCTGGGATTACCTGTCAGAGTAGCCTAAGTTGAGGCACCCAAACCTGGGGTACGTTCCAGATCATATCTGCTATGTACATTTCTACAGCTTCAAACATACTGTATAATTTGCAGATATTTTGCGGGAACTTTAGCAAAAGTATCCATAGCCCATGCGCAAAAAAAGTTAAAACATCCAAGTCCTCAACTGCTTTATAATTGGAGCCTTTCCAGTCACTCAACCGCCTCTCCAAATGTGTTGTCTACATTACTTTGTTTTGCACACTTGACAGTTCACCTTGCAGCAATGGTCACCTTGGTCACCAATGACCTCAAGCAGCAATAGCCTCAACCAAAACCTGAAAATTCCAAGCAGTAACGCATGCAGCCCAGACCTAGTATCCAATGACCAGCACCGGGTAACAGGACAGGCCCCCCTGAGAGTTCAAAGACCCCGGTGCACAGTAAAAACATAGAATTCAGTTTCCTGAAACAGTTTGAGGAAACTGATTGCCTTGAACTGTTTGGGTATAGCAACTTAATCTGTTCAAGTATTCGCTTGAAGACTGCATATGAATGAGACCTGTTCAATAATGGGGTTGCATTTGCCTAAACAGGGAGTGCAGTGACTGTACAGACTAACCCCTGCTAGCGGCATGGCTTGTGGGAATAATTAGAAACACCAGTAATTTGCAGACCTTTTCGGGGCTTTTCTAAGTACAGCTCAGTGGTCTGTGCCCAAAGTTAAATATTAAATCCAAGAGTGACAAAATTTCCATCATAGTAAAATTCCAACTTACTGGGGTCTAATTAATTGTTTCTGTCCATTTTCTGTGATATTTCAAGGCTTACAGAAATATCCGCATGACTACCAGTATACCTGTTTTAGAAATAAACTTCTTGACTTGCTTCATAAAGTGTCTGTGTTGAAGTGTTCACTCTTCACTCTGATGCAGACAGGAAAAATGTATCAGTCTCACTAATATGCTATTCATTATTCATACATACTAAAATGTAAGGTAAGGGGCATCATGTCACTTATAAATAATGAAAAAAGGAAAGAGGAACCTTTTTTTTGTCTTTTTCCTTATTATTTTTATGATGTGTTTAGTGCCTAATGAAGTGCATGGCTTCATTAAAGGGAGGGCATTGCACATTTATTGCCATCATAAATAACCAACCGTGATTACTGCAACACGATGGCAAAGTTGATTTGAAAAACAATACAGTGTCAGGGAATTGTGTTTCTCAGTTTCTAACAAGAAGCAGGAAGCTGTCCAAATCTCTTGGTAAATGGTCTGCATTTATATATAGCGCGTTTATCCAAAGTGCTGTATAATTGATACTTCACATTCACCCATTGACACACACACTCACACATCAACTGCGATTGGCTGCCATGCTCGTCATTGTAGATCGAACACTGCAGTTTAGTGGAATGTTGTTCCTGTTAGTTTTAGTT
Source organism: Conger conger (assembly GCF_963514075.1). Taxonomy (NCBI): domain Eukaryota; kingdom Metazoa; phylum Chordata; class Actinopteri; order Anguilliformes; family Congridae; genus Conger; species Conger conger. The sequence continues at coordinate 14,389,451 of NC_083766.1, read as the reverse complement.
TTGCAGAACATACACATGTATTCATGAATACTAAAACTTTCCAAAGGCATTTGAAAAGAAAGGAAACCTTAAAACTGTTTTTGTCTTGCATAACATATGTTGTCACAACTGCATTTTCAACCTGTAGTTGCAAGACATGAATATTTATATTGTATCTTACAATTAGTTTTAAGAATTGTACACGGAACCACACCAATGTTTTCCCTAAACACTAAAATACTAAACATTAACGTAAATAATAGAAAGAATTACTGCCTTCATGTGAAAACAAATAGTTGGGATTTAATATTTCAGGATATTTAAATACATTGCAAATAATAATATTCAGTGCAGTATTACTTATTTCAGACTTCCTTCACAATTATTTTGTAGCTATTCATTATGCAATGAAAATCCATTGTATATAAATAATGGTTGAATGCATAATTCTGCAATAGAATAGTAGATCACTCAGTTTGAGTTATGTAAGTGGGATTGTTTAGGTCAAATGTAACAACAACCCACAAGGCTTGGGTGTGCAACCACCTTGAAATTAAACTACAAGGCTTCTTTTCTTGCTCAGTGTCGGTA